>NC_079160.1:107962205-110362205 GCF_947563725.1 Argiope bruennichi | reverse complement strand
ACAGTTAGCTTATAGGATTTTAAATGTCTATAATCTTTCGTTCATTGTTCTATTCGCTTGCTTAATTCTCTGTCTGTATAATTATATATCCAAACATATCACAAGAAAAAGCAGCAGCGTTTAAAAATGTGCCTACTTCATCCTTGTTTAGTTCTGAACAATATTCCTAAAGTTTCATTGAGAGCTTTCTTTATACTGAAACACATTTAACATTGTAAAATAAGCAAAATCTTCATATCTTGATCATCAACGATGGAAAGAACAGAAAGAAAAAAGAATATTAGTACCAGTAACGAAAACAATTTGAATGTCACTTCTATAATAAATATGTTGTTTTAAAATAAATATATTTTAAAAATTGCTTGAAAATAGAAAAATGATAGAGTAAAATATATGAATCATTGAAAATGTGCATTTGAATTTTAAAATAATGTAAAAATTATTTTAGTTCTATAATATTTATTAATTTAATTATTTTAGTTCTATAATATTTATTAATTTAATTATTTTAGTTCTATAATATTTATTAATTTAATTATTTTAGTTCTATAATATTTATAAATTTAATTATTTTAGTTCTATAATATTTATTAATTTAATTATTTTAGTGCTATAATAAACAGATAATTTGATATGGTACTGCATTTTTTTATAATTAATCTGGACATAGTAGTAACTTTTTAATAAAATTTCTAAACATCCTTTAACAATTAAAAATATAAAGATAATAAAATCCTTGTTTAATTAGAATATTTCTAACATCCCATGATTTTATTTTAACCTTAATATTCTTGGTTAAAAACTATTTTCATCTTTTCAGTTAACAAAATAAACAAGTTCAATATTCAATTAACAATAATAATTAATAAAAACATTCTTTTAACAAAGATATTCTAATACTTTTTATCGTCTCTTCAATCCTTCACTTATTTATAAAACATAATTTGGGTAAATGTTTTGTATTTTCCTTCTCCAGCACTCATAAAAGTAATGAAAATGATTTTAACATGGAATGTTTTCTGTTTCCCTAGTGTAATAAGACACGATCATCTAATGTAACCCATCGTTCAAATTATGTCACCTTTGAAAAAGAAACACACTTGCCGTTTGTTGTGAAGTAAATATTTAATTAATTGTAGTGCGAGAAAAAGTCAATCATATTTTTTTCACTCGAGGATGATAAATGGGAATTCCACTGTTTACGTCTTTCTGCAGTCGATCGATTCTGGGAGTAAAGTGATTGCTAGATATAATCATTTATATCTTTCACTCTATCATTTATCAATTCTAATATATTGGATGATTGATTTTTTTCGAAATAGAAATTGAATAACCTAATAAAATACTTTATATCCGGCATTAAAAATATGAAATATGATTATATTAAAATTTTTCTCCAATTTCAGAATAACAATATAATAACCATGAAAACGAGACACATCAATGCTTTAATTGTAACATCTTGAGGAATTCTGGATTTTGAATCGTCATTAGGAATTTAAAAAGATGAAAGCCACTGTTTAAACCGTTAATTTATTTGTAAAATACGTTTTTTAAAAAAGATGCTACTTTTACAAGACAATTAACTGGTAATTTCACATTTTTATTGGAGTATAACATTAATAGAAACAGATTTTGGTTTTCAATCGTTTCTGAAGCCAAAAATTAAGTTTACTGTGTTGATTGCCATGTTTTGTTTCCAATCTTTTATCGGTTTTTAAGCATTTTGAATGCTTAAAAATAATAGTTTTAAAATCTTAATAAAATTTCAATTTCTTTGTAGAACCGAAATTTTTTAAAAAAAGAGGCCGTCAAATCCCTCTGCAACAATAATGAAATGTTTTTTATTCGATGAAAAACATTAATTTTAGCATAGATGTGTTTGAGAGATATATTTAAAATGATATTTTGATAATATAATATCATCATAATATCAATTTATGATGATATGATATCATAATCAATATTATAATGATATTATGCCATAATAATAATTTTTCAGCCCATGCATGTTATTCTCCAGAAGATTTAATAGGTAAATCTGTCATAAGAAATTTATTTTATGAATGTGTTCAAAAACAGGAAATCATTAAAATTTCCTGTTTCATTCTAAATTCAATGAAAAGGATATTTAGAAAGAAATTTTTAAATGTCTGTCTTATAGTAAATGTCTTTAATAGCAAGATAATTTAAGTATTAATTAACTTAAGTATTAATTAAGTAATTAAATTTCCTTAAATATCCTTATTATATAAGATAAGTAAACAATAATTTAAAAAAGAAGTAATGATTTTTAAGAATTAACTCAAGAAAATTATTAATAGTATTTTGAAAAATAAATTAACACTTATTATAAGATATGTTAAAGTATTCGTTACATATAATTGGCATAAAAGAGAAATTTAGCTTATTAGTTAAATTCAGTAACCTTATAAATATATTTAAAAATATTATAGCAATAAAGTTTCTGCAAAATATTTTAAGGACTTATAGCTAATTATTTAACACGAGTTACTGCGAGTTGCTGTTATACGAAAATGACGCATGTCAAATTTGCCAAAACTTTTTATAGCGTTCAAACACTTGTATGGATTAGTTACAGCGATTTTAAAATTGTTTTATGTGACATGTGATTACTGAATTGGTCATGAAACTCCATATGCCATCCATAATACGCAATGGAAGCTTCGTATGCTTTGCTTTATTTGGTTATTGTCATATGTGATTTTGATATAAAGAATTAACAGCGTATTGTAGCATGTTATAAGTTCAACATAAGCAGCCTCGTATGTTAGAGATTCTTAGTTTCCGAAGTTTCTTTTCTTTTCTTTTTTTTGTTTGTTTATCATTCCTGAAATATTTTCTTACTTCATCTTTCAAATTCATATTACGAAAAAATTGTTAATCCTTCATTTAATAATTATCTATAATAACCCTTTGTGTTAAATTATAGAAAAAAAGATTAAACTAGAAGGATAATTATCTGGTTTAAAGATTTTTCATTGTCAGATAATTATTTTAAAAATCGATTTTCCCCACCATATTTGAAAAAAAATAATAATAATTTCACCAAGGGGACAAATCAGTTGTTTATGATGATAGTTTGAGGCAGATAATCCATCATCTTTTAAGAGAGTACCAGTCACAGAAAGTGAAAGCTAAAATAAATTTTTGGGCCTTATATAAAATATATTTTATAAACCAATTTGTTAAGGCATATCCGAAAATTTGACAATCTTTCAAATATTTATTTGGACAGTGTCCAATTTTATCCTGAGCATCTACGAAAAATTATATTTTTGAAAACTGACATCAGGAAAGTGAAACTGTAAGAAAAAAATGCACCATTTTGTCAACAAAACATAAAGGAAACGGTGGAAGAGAAGTATAATATCAAAGAAAATGGTATATTACCCCACTATTGCTGGCATTAAAAGGATAAGATAGCTATAAAATTCATCAAAAGAAATCAGAAAAAAGAACTCTTCAGAAAAAAAAAATGAAAATGCTACTGTTTTGATTTACAATTCATTTCGTAAATTCAGAAGTTATTTAAATCAATATAGATTAAATTAGACAATTCGACAATTCTAAGATAGAAAGGTAGACAAGCAAATACGTGATACAATAAAAATAAAAATGTAAAAATACTTTATTTGAAAAGATTTACAATTCATTTCGTAAATTCAAAACTTATTTAAATCAACATAGACCTAAGATAGAAATTTAGACAAGCAAATACGTGATATAATAAAAATAAAAATGTCAAAATATATCATTTGAAATATTTCTCCAATATATGAAGTCATTGAAAAGAAACTAATTACGTATTTGTGGCAACAATCATTATTGAAAATGATATAAATATGAAAAAATTAAATTGAAAATGCCCCAAAAGTAATTTTTTTGTAGAAGTGTGTATTTAAGAAAACGTTAGTACAGGTAAACAGCAGAAAACATAAAATTCGGAAAATTTATATAATTAACAAATAAATTATTATCAATTAATAATTAATAAAAATTATACATGAAATTAATAAGTTCAAATAAATTTTAAGTTAAGTTAATGTATTATTAATAAATAAAATATAGTAATGTATATAAACAGCGGTAATTACATTAAATGATTATTTATAATTAATAGTTATTAAAAGATTATTAATAAAATTAATAGATTACCTTATTATAAGTTAATGAAACAATGACAGTGCAGATGAACAGCAGTATAACATCAGAAAAATAAAATTCTGAAAAATTAATTTAATTAATAAATAAATTGTTAAAATAATTTTTGTTCAATTAATGATTAATAAATAATTATTCATAAAATAAATTAATTACAAGTTTGGTTAATGTGCTATTAATAAGTAAAAAAATGGTATTACATGTGAGCAGCTGTAATAATAGTAAGTAACTATTAAATAATTATTAATCAAATAGATTATAAGTAAAATTATTGTGTTATGAATCAGTAAAACAATGGCAGTACATGGGAACATCAATATTCGTAATAACACCATTAAAGTAAATCGCTGAAAAGAAAAGTACGTTCTTTCCAAAAAATACTCTATACTCTTCAGCGTGCTTGAAATAATTGTTTCTTTAAACAAAGGAAATTAAACAGCATTAAATGTATTTATATCAAATTTCCTGTCACTCTGAAATGTGGTTATTAATTTATAGTGTTTTCAAAATGTAACTTTTATTATAAACAATCACTATATATTTCAGACTATAAGAAGAAAATGACACTGACTTTTTTTTTTAATATTCAATATTTTACTAACTTAAGAGACTCATTAAAAGTAGGAAAATTTAACAATGCTTTTTTGAAATTAGTCTATTTTTTAGTCAAATCTAGTCATAGTTATTGTATTCTTTAATAAGGTTTAAAATGTGTCTACATAATATTTTGTATCAATTAATACTATATAAAATATTTAAATTCGCAAAATGTGTCGCTTTAAAATGTGTCTACATAATATTTTATATCAATTAATACTATATAAAATATTTAAATTCGCAAAATGTGTCGCTTTAAAATGTGTCTACATAATATTTTGTATCAATTAATACTATATAAAATATTTAAATTCGCAAAATGTGTCGCTTTAAAATGTGTCTACATAATATTTTATATCAATTAATACTATATAAAAAATTATATTCTCAAATAATGTCGACTTAAAATGTATCTGCATAATATTTTGTATCAATTAATACTATATAAAATATTTAAATTCGCAAAATGTGTCGGTTTAAAATATGTCTACATAATATTTTATATCAATTAATACTATATAAAAAATTAAATTCTTAAATAGGGCCGGTTTAAAATGTATCTACATAATATTTGTATCAAAAAAATACTTTAAAAAGTATTTAAATTCGGAAATTGTGCCGGTTTAAAATGTATCAACATAATATGGTTTTTTAGTTTGATATTTAGTTGATTATATTTTTCAGGTTCAATTAATATGGAGAAGATATAATTTTTATGAAAAGAGTTTAATATGCTTGATTTTTTTAACATTATGTAAAACACAAATAAATCACAAATTTTAATAATTAGTTATGCTCAAATACAAAATTTTTTTACACTAATTTAGATTTAAAGTTAAGCTAAGTTTTTTGTCTTTTGATGGTATGACTCTCTAATGCTAAGAATTATTTTTTGAACAAATTCCAATGTATAGAATCTTTAATTTAGCTGATGATTTTATTTATGCATCTCTTATCGACTCAACAACAGAAGAACTAATTGCATTTCATTAGTGTATCAAATGACACTTCTGATAATGAAGCCCTACTTAACATTACCGAGACAATGTCTAGATAAAATAAACATGATAAAACAAAAATCAACTACGGTAGATTTAGGGACTGATCGGTTCAGGAAAATCGCTGCAATTTAGATTGTTAGAATTTGTCCTCTTGTTCTAATTGCCTGGAGTAAAATGCTTTTTTATGAGCATTTCAGAGAGAAAGTTGAGGCTAGGTCAGCAAGCAGAAGAAAAAAAATAGTAAAAATGAAACTGTGGCGATAAAGAACTTAAATTTTTAATGTTTTAGTGTGACTTTTATCACATTACCTTTCGAAGGTTTAGGAACGCGTGTTATTGCCTTTTATCCTTATTCTTATTTTTATAGTATTCTTATTTTTACACATTCATATATACAAATTTCATGATGAAAAATATAGAAATTTGTAATTTGCCCTAAACTTATTTTCGAATTTGTTAGTTTTAAAATTTTCATAAGCATATGTGAAAAAAAAAACACTATGATATTTTAAAAATTTCAAAAGTGGACTTAGAAGTAGTAAAATTTTATATGCTCAGTGATAGTATGATATATTGAGATTTTCTGAAATAGAGTGTAAATTAATCGCTTAATTATCAATACATTTTTGTTCCATAACAGACGCCATCAGGTAGAGAATATGAAAGAAAAATAAATAAAAATATCAGTCAAAAATATGATAAGAATAACTTATTAAAAAATTAATATACTATAAATAATATTTAAATTCTAATATTATTCTTATTCGAGTATTCGTATCATCAATTAACGGATTGTCATTTCTGCTTGACATTTATGATTAAAACTTTTTGATTGAAATTAACTTTCTACTTTTAAGTACGCAAATAAAAAAAATTTTATATTTGTTTTATTATTTAATACTTTGACGAGCTCACCTACACAAATATTTTGTATCAATAAAATGGTTTGAAGATATTGACATACAGCATTTTGATATTACTTCAGCTGTATTTGAAAGAGATTTTCATACAAACATTGACACGTTTCACAGGCAGAAAAGAATTTTTTTATCTTTTGAAATGCAATTTTTGAAACAAAAAGATGATGAATATTTTTTTTTTTGACAAGCCAATTTCAATCCTTTGAAAGCGGCTATTTCGTTCTTATTTTGTATATTTGAAATATATCATATTTTTTTTTTGAAAAATGATTTGATTATGTGTCATTACATTCTAAATTATCACAAGGATTAAAAGAGTTTCAACAATTAAAAGAGTTTCAACAAAATTATTTCGGTTTCCATTACAGTAAGTCAAACAGGTACTCATTGCAATTTTCTTATTGATATTTAAAAAAATTCTTAAATTAGCAAATATAGATAAAAATACTTTTCTAAATATATTTAAAATATTTTGAAAAGCAGTTTAAAAAGTAAACAGTTATCAATGTATTTATATGGATACAGCAGAAGTTGTATCAAAACATTTATTATAAAATATCTACATCAAATATTCGAAATAGTTTTAAAATAAAAAAAACACACAAGAAAATAGATGAACGTGTATTCATAATAAAGAAAAGAATCGTGAATATAGTACGTTCTAAATCTTTAAAGGGAAATGCATCTTCGTCAATGAACTTTTCAGGATACTAAGAATTAAGAAACATAATATTTATATTAGATGATTCGTATAATAAAAGAATTTCAACAGTTGATAACATGATATTGCTTACAACCAAACGAAAAGAGGGAATTTTTTTAGCATTCAAAACTAATAAAAAGCATTGATATGTCTGGTTTGGTCAGAGTCATTCTTACAAAGTTAGAAAAAAGAGGATATATCTAAGTCACTGTTATATACGAAATATATGCACCTACATTTCAGCTTTCATTCTTCAAAGCATACTTTTTGTGGCATGTTCTTTTTTTCTTCTGAAAACTGTCAAAAACTGTCTCTCTCTTTCAAAGAGATAGGAATTTTCAGTTTGCAATGCATGCATGCATATACTTTGATAAATAGTGACATATCTGAAGAAAGGACCAAGTATTTATTTTTCCGAAAAACGCAAAGTATTTTTCGATTTATTACAGAAGTCGTCATTTAATCGTTGAAAAAATAGTATTACAAATTTAGAATTTTGCCCTAATTTTATGATTTTTTTTTATAAATATAAAACTAATTCTTGATTGTAAGGTATACTACGTAGGCATTCCATCATTAACTCCAGGCATAAGGTCTTCAACGAACTTCGTCATTAATTTTCTGAAAAATGCAACACGTACATTTTTTTTTTCAATTTTTACTTAAAATAGATTTAAACCTTCTAATTTTTTTAAAAAAAACATTAAATAATAAACAAAATATTTCATATCATTTTTACAAACTTTCGACTTCTAAAATTAGTTACCTGGGCTTATAATTAATTAATTATTAGAAAGTAAAATCTACCGTGCACTACAATGCGTTTCTTACCCAGAAAATGTGAGATTTAATAAAAATGAGGTGGCACTATTGATTGAATCAATGATGGTCGCTATGTGGGAGGATATTTACTATTTATAGAAATATGATGCAATAATTGAACATTATATCTGCAAAAGAAAACTGGAAACCCATTATACGATGAAAACGTGATCTAAATCTTAATCAAAAATTCGAATTCATCACATAGTTATTGAGGAATTTGATTTGCCTCTCAGATTTTGGATCACAATTCCATGAAACATCTTCGGGGTTAAATGAAACGTTAAATTCAAGCTAGAAGCCAACATCTCACATGAATGGAATGACTTAAATACATTTTTTTCAGAAACATTCCAAAAATTAGTGCATAATACCGAACGAATAACAGTCTTGGAATATTTAAAAAAAAAGCCTTAGTGTTTCTAAAGTATACGTGCTACTTTTGCAAAATTACTTTAAGTCCTGATCATGATAAATATAATCATTGTTCAAATCTTTCTGCAAAATATCTATCTTTCTGCAAAATATATTTTCCCATTAAATGGTGTGAACCGAAATCATTCCTTTTTTCATCAGTTCCTGATGATGAATCCGCGACTATGAATATCTGTAATAGAACCTCATGGTAAAATGGGAGTTCAGGTAAACCTTTCACCAGACGAAAATTGGAGGATCATTTTCTCGTGCGTCTCTGGAGATATTTGTAATACTGCACCAATGTGAGAGAGTCTGGATACTTTTGATCGCATAGAGTTAACGATTAAGGATCGGCGCAAAGATCAAAACTCCTATTCGCATTGCGTAGATCGTGTAGTTCATCCCGAATATTTACATTGAAAGATCATATAAAGAGAGACACAGCGAAGGATAATGTAGAAAAGAGGAACGATATTTCCAAGTTTACATAAATTTTGGTATTAAAAAGATTCCTTGGTATTAAAAAAATAATGCAAAAGTATTTGGATAGTTGAAAAAGAATTATCTCTCTTCAGAAATCTAATATGCTAATATGCTGTGCATGTCTAATTTGATTTCTAAAAAGAAACGACTGAAATAAAGACTAAATATATTATATTGCTTCAGCAATATAGGGGAAGTCAGAAAATATCAAACAATCCAAAAGATTACAGAAGTTAGCTATTGAGGATGTTCATTTGAAATAAAGAAAAATCTAAAGGGGGGAAAAAACTGAAAAGAAGAAATGTCATACATGTGAAAAATCGAAAGAAGGTTGGATACCTGACATAAATTGCTAATTCTCAAAAAAATTAAATGACTGACTGCTTATCGTCTTTATTACCACAAAAAAAAGGAAAATTGAATAAAATGTGCCATATTAGGACATGCTTATGTAGGTAGTCTTCAATAAGAAATGAACAATCTGTTGAAATAAAGATCTCCTCTGAACTTCAAATAACTTTGAATGAAGAAAATGATTAATTATTCGTCAACTTTCATACTCAGATCCTAAGAGTAATGCGACGGAGAGAAAAGTAACTATGATTTGAATCCTAGCTCTTTAATTATTATTTCTGTACTATTTGTTTAGATTTTGTAAGTTTTTATCATAATCGTATTCTATATGGCCAAATATTGTTCTTTTTACTATTTAGGATTTGTTTGCAAAAGTGTATCTAAGAAGCCTGCTTATAACTATCACGTACCTATTGGAGAAAATTATAGTTACTTTCGAAGAGCTTTCGATGAGCTTATGTGGATCTTTAATTAAATCCAACAGAAGTAATAACTCCTAACTTCTCATAAAATCTATAATCCTCCTTTTCTACACTGCGCACATTAGTAAATGGCGAATGGCATCCGTTAATGGCACCACTGGATGTAATCATTAATGTTTTATATCATTTTTCTTCTGCCTATAAGTAAGTCCAACTATAATCTACCTGCTTACGACATTTCATTTCGAATGTGGAATTAAATATTTTGAGTAAACTTACCATACCATCGAAATAAATTAATTTATAAAGATTTAAATGGTTTAGTGCGGCTATTTCCAAGTGATTTATTCATGGCTTCCTCAAAAAGTTATGAGTTTTTGACATTTCGGCATCCAAAATGCGTAAAGAATTTGGAGGTTACTGGATTTTACTGTTATATATTCTGACGCTTCCCTGCATAAGCAAGATTTTAAGCACAGCATATTGAATGAATATGCTACATACGATTTGTTTTTTTCGATAGTATTCAGTTTTATTTAATATTTCAAGTATACATATTGTTACAAAACGCATCTTAACAGCACACAATATTATATAATTATTTACAAAAAAAATATGTAAATATTCTTTACTATGAAGTGGAGAGCATTTAGCTTTATATGCAGATTATATTAGAATATGAATTTTGAATATTCATCCTTTCCAATAAATGATTTCGCACAAAATTTCATACAAGCTATCAGTTTCGGTGTGGTGACACTAAAGAAATCTACTTGATTAAATGTCATCCATAAAATGCTCTACACTGGAATGTACACGAAAATGCACTAAAACCGAGAGCCACTTGTCTCATTTTTGAAGTCAAGGAATATACTTTATGTTGAATTTATTATAAGCTTTAATTTAATTAGGTTTATAATTTTAATAATTATTATAAGATTTAATTAGTTTAGGACTTAAGAAATCGCCAAAAAGAATTGAAAATTGATTTTTTTTAAAATAAAATAATATATAACAAGAATATTTAATAATTCAATTTTTATAAAATCATATATAAATCTATATATGTTTGTATGTGTGTATTTGTGTAGAAATAAAGCAAAATTTTTAAAGTTGATAAACTGAAAAAATTTAAAGCGAAAATTCTGTGACATCGGCATTCATTAAAATTTAGAAGTTGTATTTTTAATAATTAAAATGTTTTCTATATTTCATATAATAAAAAAATGAAATAAAAAGTTTTTAATCATATTCTTATATGAATCTACTTAAAGTATAACTTTATTGAATCTATTTAAAGTACAACTTTATTTAAAGCGAAAATTCTGTGACATCGGCATTCATTAAAATTTAGAAGTTGTATTTTTAATAATTAAAATGTTTTCTATATTTCATATAATAAAAAAATGAAATAAAAAGTTTTTAATCATATTCTTATATGAATCTACTTAAAGTATAACTTTATTGAATCTATTTAAAGTACAACTTTATTTAAAGCGAAAATTCTATGACATCGGCATCCATTAAAATTTAGAAGTTGTATTTTTAATAATTAAAATGTTTTCTATATTTCATATAATAAAAAAATGAAATAAAAAGTTTTTAATCACATTCTTATATGAATCTACTTAAAGTACAACTTTATTGAATCTATTTAAAGTACAACTTTATTTAAAGCGAAAATTCTATGACATCGGCATCCATTAAAATTTAGAAGTTGTATTTTTAATAATTAAAATGTTTTCTATATTTCATATAATAAAAAAATGAAATAAAAAGTTTTTAATCACATTCTTATATGAATCTACTTAAAGTACAACTTTATTTTTTGATACATTTCATTCTTTGAATCTGTTAAATAACGTTACTGGAATAGAAATAAAATATAATTTGATTAACGATTAATTAATGATTATGTTCTGAAAATACGTAAGGAATGTATTATTATCGAGAATGTTAAATATATACAATTTCATACTTTAGGCAATTTACGAAGTGATTCAAAAATAGATTATAGAATAAGACCTTTTAGAACAGGAAATAAGTAAAGCTAAGTAAAAGTGTTTCAGAAAAAAATATATCGACGTAAATATATTTTATACGTATATATAGATTTAGAGAAACATATAAAATAGGTTTGCTGACGGAAACTTTTTTTATGAGTTATTTTGAACTTGAATAGATACATTTTCATTTTGCTCAGTATCCTGAAAGAGTAGAAATTAATGAAATATACGTATTTTGCTGTCAGAAGTAACACATTTCCTCAATTAAAGCTGATTCAAAAATTGGTCCTACAAGTATAGGAAATGCAGTATAAGTAAATGGAAACGTCATTTTTAATAAAATATGATTTTATTTAAATTTTATGATACGAGTGTGTAAAGTAGGCTTTTTGCTATTATAGTATAAAAATTCACAATTTTTTTCTTCATCTGATTTCAATTTATTTTCTGACATAAAATAATATATAATTTATTTCCCTTTATTATATCAAAATAGAAATTGCATAGCATAAATTCAAATTTATAGGAAATGAATCTAGATTTCACTGATAAAAATATATTGAGAGAAAAAAATAAATACATTACATTTGTTTTTTTCGGCTTAATTCAACTCTTTTTTTCATAAAATATCTGTATCAACAAGAAATTTATTGAATAAAGAATGTTGAAACATAAAATATAGTGGAGCTGGGCAAGTTCGAAATCTTCGGTTGCTGGGATATGTTGATATTGGAACTTCTCTCAAGATTATGTTATAATACTGTCAGTAATTATGCTATCAATAATTCGAATTTTAATTTCATTCATAGAAAATAAAATCGTGGTAGTTAAAATAAGATATAATTTGATTAACGATTAAATAAAGATTATGTTCTAAAAATAGGTTAGGGAAGTATTGCCATTTAGAATCTTAAATGCATACAATTTCATACCTTAGGTATTTTAGGAAGTAATTGAAAAATCCATTATATAATACGAACTTTAAGAACACAAAATAATAAAGCTAAATAAAATTGCTTCAGAAAAAAAATCTACAGAAATGTGAACAAATCAGATTTAGAAGAAACATATAAAATGGACTAGCTGACGAAAACTTTCTACATCAGCTATTTTGAACATAAACAGAAGTATTTGCATTTTGCTTATCATCCTGAAAGACCAAGAAAGACATGAAATAAACATATTTTGCTCTTGAAAGTACACATTTTATCCGTTAAAGCTCTATCGAGAACTGGAATCCTACAAGTGCAGTGAAAAAAAATTAAATGATCAAAAGGAAAATTTATTTTAATTTTGTGATACGAGTTTGAAGAGAAGGACTTTTGCTACTAATGTATGATAGTCCAAGGGTTTTTTAAAAATCTGATTACTTCTATTTATTTTCCCACATAAAAATGAAAAAAATAATCAATTTCTTTTTATTATATTAAAATAGATACTGTGTAGCATGAATTGAGATTTATAGGAAATAAATCTGGAGTTCGCTGATAAAAATTTATTAAGACAGAAAAAATAAATACATGTTACATTACTTTCTTTTAGCTCATTTCAACTTCTTTTCTCCTTAAAATATCTATATCAACAAGATATTTATCGAAAAAAGAACACTGAACACAAAATCTAGAGGCGCTTGGCAACTTCGAAACCTTCGGTAATTGGAATAGGTTGATACTGGAATTTTATTTTTCTCTAAATGTTATGTTATAATACTAACAATAATTCGAATATATTTTCATTCGTAGAAAGTAAATTCGTAATTGTTAAAACAAAAAATTTGAAAAAAGAAAAAGCAGTTAAAATATTTCGGTACCTTGTTAATCAATTACGGTAAGTGATTAGATTTTTAAAATTCTTAATTATGTCAAGAATTTAACCGCTGTGCAATAACGGACTTAACCAATGAACATTATATTCAATTAAAAAATTTAAATTTACATTTTAAAATGTTGCCACATGTTTAAAAATACTTTGAAATGTTTAATGTGAATATTAATGTTAATTTGAAATTGTATTATATGTTTGTTATTTAAAAAATAATGAATAATATTTGTTTATTTTCTTTACTTACTTGATAAGATTATAAAGGAAAAAATAATTTAAAAATACTAAATATGACTACTTTCATTCCTTTTTAAAAGTACTGACAACTTATTTAATAGTTATCTTCTGTTTATTTAATCGATAAATCTTAGATATGAATTTGCTTTGTTCTTAAAAATCGTCTTTACTCTATCTGCATTAATTTTCAAATCAACATTTTTATATTGAAATCTTCTGTGGTAGAAATTAATTATTTTTCTTTAATGATTTTTTTAGTTGTTGAAAAACACCAAATTTTATCTTAATATATATATATTTCTTTTTAAAACTAAATGAATGTTTTAAGCTTTCATTCGTTAATAACTTGCAGACGATTTCAAGAAGTTGTCTAGCTCTTATAATAAACAAAGAGAGAATATTCTCTTTTTATACTTATTAAGAAAAAAAAATCGAAAAAGAATTTGTTCTGTTCTCTTCATGGAAAGAAGTTTTTCGATTCAATTTTCTGGTTAAATCCTTATTATGGTCCATCTTTTAAGCTTCGAAATCATAAATTTCATTATATATAAATATGAAACAAATATTTTGTATTTCCTAATATAAATTCATTTATCAATGACTAAATATATCATTTGGGATAAAAATATGTAACAAATATATAACTTGCTGGAGTAGATGATAAAATATTATTTTCGTCCTAAACTTTTAATTAAATTACCTGTTATCTAATACTTCTTATTCAATTAGAACAATTATTAAAAATTCTGGAGGTTTTAACAAACTAACCAAGTAAAGCTGAAGGAAATATGCGATAATTATTTTGAAGGAAGTATAAAAAACAATTAGAGCAAAAAGAAACAGACAATTATACAATTTTAATAGGACGTTTAAGGCTATTAAATTCTTTAAATTATTTCTTTTGTGTCGGAAATTAGTTTGTACCTGCTCTTATAATTATCAGTTAATTTTTTAAAATCCTTTTTTAAGAATATATATCTAGAATTTAATTAGGCTGAATATTTGGAAATGAATTAACTGTCAAATAATAACTGCAAAGGATTAATTAAATTAATAATAATGTGCTTTACAACCAGACAAAAAAAAATTCAAAATATCAAAAGCTTTGAAGACAACAACAATGTACTAATTTTCTTCTAAAGATTTAATAGAAAAAAGAGATGCAAACATTATATTTATGGATTTAGTGAAAAAGTTATTTGTCTCGGACTTGCTTACCAAAATTCAAATTTTTTGTAAATATAATCAAAATTAAAATGTGCAAAATTAATCAAAAAATTATTCAATCAATTAATTACGACAAATTCTGATGTAGAATGTCTTGGATGTTCAAAACACGCTTTGAAACTCTAAATCCCTCCTATAAAACTTATTTTTTGTATCCTTTTTTTATATTGACAGAGTAAAGAAAAAATATATGCAGGTAAAAAAAAAAGAAAGAAAGAAAGAGAAAAAGATATAATGACGACAATGCTTTTTCTGCTCATTCAGACGTTTTCTTTTATCTCAAAATAAGACAAATTTTTTGTAATTTATTTTGAAATTTTGTAAAAATTTATTTTTATAAAATTTGTAAATATAATCAAAATTAAAATGTGCAAAATTAATCAAAAAATTATTCAATCAAGTAATCACGACAAATTCTGATGTAGAATGTTTTGAATGTTCAAACCATGCTTTGCAACTTTAAATCCCTCCTATAAATCTTATTTTTTATCCCTTTTTTATATTGTGCAGAGTAAAGAAAAAATATATGCAGGTGAAAAAAAAAGAAAGAAAGAAAGAGAAAAGAATATAATGACGCTAATGTTTTTTCTACTCATTTTGACGTTTTCTTTTATCTCAAAATAAGAAAATTTGTAGAGTGATAGTCATGCTATTTTTTCATTAAAACAATTCATGATACACGATATTATGTTCAATTTGTTCATTTGGTATTCTTAATGTAAACTTTATTGCGGAAATATGTACTTTTTATATCCTGTCGGATAAAAATTGATAATCGATTATAATGCAACAAATTAATATTGCCCCGTAGATGAAGTTAGCTTAGAAAAACCGTGTGATATTTAAAGTCAAAGATAACTCTAGCCTATCTCAACCCGAGGCATTATTCATGGAACTAAACCTTACTTCAGTTTTTATCCACAAGTCGAGATGACTCGAATCTTCTAGATTTAGAAAGATATAGCAATTATAAGTACTTTCTAGAGCAAATGAGAAATAACAGAAAGCAAATCAATAACTAAACAATTTTCAGGCAACTCAGATACGAATTCGTGAACTGTTGCTTTCAGTTCATAGCATTCTACCACTGAGACAATCATTCCTCGACTAATTGGAACAAGTTTCATTACAATGTTTCTGTTCGCATTTTTTCATCAGATAATAAACATTATCTATGATTTCAATATTGTAGACAAAAAAGGTCAAGATTCAATACGGATTAAATAAAATGCATTTCAGGAGTAACATATATTTTATATTCTATAAAAGAATAAAGAGAAATTAGAAATATATATGTTTAGAATGGTATACCTTGACAAAATATCTGCTCATGAAAAGAAGTTTTAAAAGCTTAGTTTAATTTAAAGAACCATACAAGTCCCATAAAAACTACCAGACTTGTTTGTTCTATACAAGATTGTTCTACAGTAAATTATCTTCGTAAATATAAGCCATGAACAAAAATAGAAGTACAGGGGAAAATTCTGATAATCATCTATCTCGTCAAGCCACTCCCTGGTGGAAGATAAAAATAATTTTAGTGGAAAGCGGTAGAGGGAAAAAATGAGAAAATTTGATGACCGATAAGATTTTCCGATAAAAAGATAAGAAAAAAGGTACAGGCTAAAAAGTATTACTTATGGAGGCTTCCATTTTGATTAGCATTATATCGGTTTCATATCAGCACTCTCTATCAAAAATATTAATACTCTAAAAAAATATTAATGCATTTTGAGTTGATTTTACTTCGAAACATTTATAAGAAATAAGATTTTTCTAGGAAAAAAATAGTAAATGACAAGAAATATAACCCGAAGATTTTAAGGACTATATCTATTTTCTATGAAGAGGAAAAAGGTACTTTTAAAATCATATTTGTCTGCCATATGTTTCCGAACACCATTATTCAGGTAAAAAAATAATGTCAGAGGAAACTCATCAAATGACACTGCATATCGAAGACTACGAGTCTATGCCGACTTCGGACCACAATAATCTCTAACAAAAGGAAAATATAGCTTATGGTCTTCCCAATCTGAGAGGGAATTCATTGAATGTTAGAACCCGAAATCCTAGAAATTTTATTTCTAGGATAAAAACACGTCTGATAGAGAATTGAATGAACCCTCTAATTACAATTTAAATGACTCTGGAATTGTTGCCAATATTTATGTTTTTATATGTTGAATCCGTATCGTCCAGTGTTTTAAAAGTGTGTGAAGTAATAAATAAATTCAAAGAAAATAAATTAAAAAATTGAAATCTGCTATCCGAAATTTCAACTTATCGTGTGAGAACATTATTTTTTCACTTTCTATCAATCCGACAGAAAAACAACATGTTCTCACGTAACTCATATTTCACAATAGCCAATATTTAGAAAAGTGATGATATATATATATATATATATATATATATATATATATATATATATATATATATATATATATATATATATATATATATATATATATATAATTTCATTACCATTTTTAATAATCCTAAAAGCGAAAAATCGCCCCTTTTTTTGCACGTGAAAAGGCTTCGAAAACCCCAAACCAAATTTACATCATGTTCTCACACGATAAACAAGAGGTCTGATTATTTGAAATATGCAAGAACCGAAATGTGTATTTGTCCCTTTTATCGTCAAAAAGAAACACAGCGTTAGTTTAAATACCTTGCGATTTAAACACAGTCAAACAGGAGCACAGCAGTTTCATGAAAACAATTTAAGAAGAATTACATTGAGTTAAATGAAGTTCAACAGTTTCGTCTACTTTTAATAGATTTTAATTGACTACTTTTTTTTATTAATTTATTGAATTACCTATTATGATTTTGTTGATGACCTTTAATAAAAATGAGATAGGATCTAAACCTCCAAGATTTTAGATAGACATTAATTATTAGATAAAAGTACCTAACATTGTAGAACCTCTTTTTCCCCTTGAACAGAGAGCATCCCCTTGTGGCGTTTTACAGAAGCTCCTTGTGGCGTTTACAGACAAACAGTTGAACGGGAGACCTGCATCCTGAGGTCGACTTTTTTTATGCGCAACCCTTGAGCTAACGCCGAATGCTTTAGGCTGGAAACCTTGGAATACCTCCACCCTACCATTTACTCTAACTTACTTGTCTATGTGTGTGTTTGTAAATTTTGTAGTGTAGCTGTGTTTGTGTAGATTAAAAATATTATATTTAAAACCGGGCAGTTGAGTAGAAAATCGCAACACACTCACTATAACATTTCTTTTTTCCCAAATTTTAACAATCTGATGAAGTCTTACATACAAAAACTGATTTAATGTCCATTGGTTCAATATATGTGTTAAATATTCAAAGAAAATGAGGAATGCAATCATGTTTCTGAATCTCAGAAACAAAAAAAAACTTACTATTCTCAAAATGTTCCTTTTAAAATAATTTTGTCTTAAAATCATTTCACGTAGGAAAAAAAATCAACCTTGCATTTCAACATTTTCTGGTTGGTTTCAATCTATTTGATTAAAATCTTTGATGCAAATCGAGGTTTTTAAATTTCATTTACAAATGTTTCTAATCAGCTGTTTGGTCAAGCGTGCAGAATATAGTTTACAAACATAATGTGGCAAAACGAATTTCACGATTCGAATGCAACTACTTACCGCCATTCTTTGCGTAATGGATTCCATTTGCATTTTCTGTTGGATGCATTTTAACTTTACATTTGTACGCAACGTTCAGGACGTTATCCATTAACTTAGAATAAATAAAACCGTGTTTTATTGCGAAAAATGAATGGAGAAACTATTATTATTACAAATAATGAATGTTTGAAATTCCATCATTTTGCTTCAGCTTCGTATATTAGAACATCATTAAACCACCATCAACTTCAAAAGTGCAACCCTTGTTCATTATGAACTATTATAAGAGAAATACACCATATTATGTCTTAATTTGGCAAAAAAATATTTGGGGGAAGGAAATTGGTGGGATAGCCACACTGCTAGAGAGAATTTGTTTCGCATAATTGTAGATTCTGTCCATAATTTGGGAATCAGATAGATTTGCTTTTATTATTTTTAATGAAATTGAAACATATTCTTTTAATTTTACAGATTTCTTTTCATAAAACTATTTTGAAAGAAAAATGAGATTGTTTCGTTATGAATGGAAGAAGTTTCATGTTTCCTTTGATTAAAGTATAAGACACAATTTTGATATGTACGTAAAAATGATCTTTACTTGATTATGTGAAACAGTTTAAGCATTATTTTTAGTTTTAAATTTTAAACTCAGTTAACTAATGTGTTAAAACTTTTTGAAAATTTAATATTTATTCTTGAAAAAAACATCAAATTTAAAATTTCTGTTGAAATATTTGTGAATAACATTCTGATGACTTATTTATAAATCATTTAATCAATTCTCTAATTATTTTCAAATGCATATATTCATTATATTTTTTAATTACATCCAGTCTCCCCGATACCACAGAACTAAGAGGCATAAAGAGGGTTTATAGTGATTGGCTGTTATGTTCACTATCCAACGTTTGCATACGAGGACAACAGCCAACAAAAGTACAAGGAATATTCTAACTGCTGTTAAAAGGCTGGAAATCTTTTTAATCATAATTTTAATTAAAACATTAATTTTCAGAATATTGTAATGATGATGTTAAAATTATCACTATCTATAATGGGTCTTTACGCTGATCTTCTTTGTATACATCAGTATTTACATATTTCAGGATAGCAAATATACAATTTTGTAATAATTTACTCTAAACTCATTTTCTAATTTGTTAGTTTTAAAATTTTATACTCTTATGTGAAAAAAATGACATTTTAATATTTTAAGAATTTTAGAAGTAGACTTTTAAATTTTATATTCTCAGTAACAGTGCGAAGATTCTCAGAACTGGACTATAAATGAATAGCTTGATTTTCATTAAAATTTTATTTCCTAGCAGGTGCCATCTGGTAGAGAATAAGAGAGAAATAAATAATAAAATGATTATACTGGTGAATAAGGGAATTTTATTGATTAAAAAGCAGAAAAGAAAAATAAATAAATAAAAGGGTCGAGAATTAGCTTTTGTTCATGTATTAAATGCTGTAAGTATTATTGTTTTCTGAAATCTAAAAATGAAGGTTCAAAACTAAATCGTAAAAACATGAAGCGTTAGGATTAACGCTAAACGAAAATATGTTTAGGAAATTACGCCCTAGGACCCATTAAAAGTTAAGTCATATACAATAAATAATACTAAAATTCAAATTTGCTTCGAGTATTTGTATCATCTGTTCACGTATTGGCAATTTTGTTTGACTTTATATATATTTCTTTTTATTAAAATTAGCATTCAACTTTTCAGTAGGCAAATATTTTTTGCATTTGTGTTTAATTGTTTAAGATAGTAACGAGCTATGCAAATATTTTGTAATAGTAAAATGGTATGTCGAAATCGACATACAGCATTTTGACATTACTTCAGCCATATTTGAAACAGAGAATTTCACAGTAACCATCGACACGTTTCGATGACAGAAAATAATTTTTACTGTATCTGAAACATATTTTTTCAACCAAAAAAATGATGCATATTTATTGCCAAGCATTTCATATCCCAAAAAGCAACTATTTTATTCTTAGAATATATATTAAAAGGAATTTTTATTTTAAAAAATAAATGATTTGATTAGATGTCAATGCATTCTAAACAACAACAAAGGTAAATTTATTTGTTGAAATGCGGAGTATTTTAGACTTAAAATTATTTCGATTTCACTTACAATGACTCAAAAAGGTACTTATTGTAATTTTTTTGATGGTATCAATAATAATTTTCTTAAAAAAGCAAAAATAAATAAGAATATTTTTTTAAATAAATTACAAATATTCTAAAAAAACTTTTTAAGGTGTAAAAAGTTATTCGTAAATTTATTTATATAGATAAAACAGAAGTTTTATCAAAACATTTATTTTTAAATATCTACATCAGGTATTTTATATAATTTTAAAAATAAAAAAAACAACCAGAAAATAGGTTAATTTTTTCATACAAAAGTAGAAAATCGTGAATACCCTATGTTCAAAATCGTAATGGAAAAGTTTATCTTCGTCAATGAACATTTTAGGATTCTAAGAAGAGGAATTCAGCATATTAATATTAAATAGTTCGTATAAGAAGAGCATTTCAATAGTTTATAACGAGATATTAAATACCTCATTGATTAAGATCAAGCAAAACGAGATGATTTTTCATGTATTCAATGTTAATAAAAGGCATCATTTTGTATGGGTAGGTCACGGCTATTTCTCCAAACATTTTTATAGTTACAAAAAAGATGATAACTCTATGTCACTGTTATATAGCAAATATATGCATCTGTATTTCAGCTGTCCTTTTTCAAAGCATTCTTTTTTAAGGCATATGTTTTTTTTCTTCTTAAAACTGTCAAAATAATGCATCGCTTCCAAAGAGATGGGGATTTTCAGTTTTCAATGCACGCATGCATAGACTTTGATAAACAGCGTCAAATACGAAGAATGGACCAAGGATTTATTTGTCCGAAAACCCAAATTTTTTTCAATTTTTTACAGAAGGAATTTAATAGTTGAAAAAATTCTAGTTAAAATTTGTAACTTTGCCTTAATTTTATGAAATTGCTTTTGTAAATATAGAACTAAATATTGAGTTTAAGAACAATAGGCATCCCTTCATTAACTCCAGGCATAAAATATGCAAATAACCTACTGGATACATTTTCTGAAATATGCACTACTTATTTATAATTTTTAACTTTTGCATAAAATAGATTTCAACTGTCTAATTTTGTACAAAAAAAATAAAGATTCTTTATTATTATTTACACAACTATTAGACTTCAAAAATTAGGTAAGAGGGCTTAGAATTAATCATTTATTAGAAAGTAAAGTCGTCCATGCATTGTTTGCAATGCATTGTTTACCCAACAGATGGGAGAATTACTAAAATCGAGTTGGCACTATCGACTGATGCAATGACGGTTGCTAAGTGAGAGGATATCTACTATTTATAAAAATGTGCTGCAGAAATTGTACATCATACCTAAAAAAGAAAAATAGGAAGCTAGTAAATAATGAAAGAATTCGTGATGTAAGTCTCATTCGAAAATTCTAATTCATCTCGCAATTATCAAGGAATTCGACTTGCGTTTCAAAGTTTGGATCCCGATTCTATAAAATATCTACGGAATTAAATGAAAAGTCCAATTCAAACTAGAAGACCACATCTCACATAAACGGATTGAATGAGATGAATTATTTCAGAAACATTCCAAAAATTAGCACGTAGTCCCTTACGAATAACAGTCTTGGAATATTTTTTTAAAAAAATCCTTTCTGTTTCTAGAGTATACACGGTAATTTTGCAAAAAAATACTTTAAGTACTGATAATGATAAATATAATCATTGCTCAAATTTTCAAATCATTATATATTTCTGTAAAATGAGCTGAACCGAAACCATTCCTTTATTCATCAGTTCCTGATAATGAATTCGTAATAGAATAGTCATAGTAAAATGTGAGTTAAGGTCAACTTTTCACAGGACCACAATTCGAGGGTGATTTTCTCGTCTCTGGAGATATTTGTGAAAATCCACCAATGTGAGGAAGTCTGGATACTTTTGATAGCATAGAGTAAACAATTACGGATAGGTCATAAAGATCAAAACTAGTATTCGGATTGCGTAGATCATGTAGTTTATCCCGAATATTTACACTGTGAGATCATATAAAAAGAGATGCGGAGAAGGATAGTGTAGAAAAGAGGAACGATATTTCCAAGTTTACATAAATTTTAAAAACAAATCCCTAAATATGTGTTTAAATTTCCATTAGATATTTTTATTTGACTTTTTGGCACTTTTGGATTTCCTGATATTAAAAAAAATAATGCAAAAGTATTTAAATTAAAAGTATTAAAAGTATAATTAAAAAAAAGAATTGACTCATGTCTCTTCAGAAATCTAATATGCTACTATGCTGTACATTTCTAACTAGATTTCTAAAAAGAAACGATTGAAATAAAGACTAAATATAATATACTGATTCAGCAATGTAGTGGAAGTTAAAACATATCAAACAGGCCAAAATATTACAGAAATTAGCTATTGAGAAGGTTCATTTGAAATAAAGAAAAATCTAAAGGGAAAAAACAGAAAAGGAGAAATGTAATGCAAGTGAAAAATCGAAAGAAGATTCGATCCCTGACATAAGTTCTTAGTTCTCAAAAAACCTGAATGACTGCTGAAAGTCTTTATTACCTCAAAAAAAGGGGAAGATAGAAAACAAAATGTCCCATATTACATGTTTATGTTGGCATTCTTTAATTAGAAAGGAAATACCTGTTGAAACAATGATTTCTTATGACCTTCAAATAACCTTGGAGTAAAAAAAATATTTATTAACCAACCTTTCATCCACTGATTCTATTTGTAATGCAAGTGAGAGAACATGGTAAATGATTTGTGAAAAGTAACTATGATTTGCTTCTTACGCTTTCAATTATTATTTATTTCCCATTTTTTTAATATTTCAAAGTCTTTGATCATAATCCATATGGTCAAATATTGAGCATTTTATTATTTGGAATTCGTTTCCAAGATCATTTCTAAGTGACCTGCTAACTATCACATATCTATTGAAGAAAATTATAGTTAGAAAATTATAGCTATTTAATTAAATCTTACGGAAGTAATAACTCCTATCTTCTCATAAAAGCTATTATTCTCTTTTACTGCGTGGCGAACATTAGTAAATAACGAGTGGCATCGTGCCATTAGATGTAATCAATAATGTCATATATCATTTTTTTCAACCTCTAAGTTAGTAGATTCAACTATAATCTACCTGCTTATGACATTTCATTTCTAATACATAATGAAATATTTTGATATGCCTTGTCCCAGCAGCGAGTGATAATGAATTTATAAAGATTTAAAGGATTTATCATGGTTCTTTCAATCTAATTTATTCATGGTTTCAGAATTTTAAGATTTTTCTAGACATTTCAGCATCCAAAATACATAAAGCTTTTGGAATTTTCAGGATTTTATGGTTATATATATTGACGCTTCTCTGCGCCGCAAAATTTTAAGCAGAGGACATTGAATGAATTCTCTACATAAGAGTTGCTTAAATTTTCTTAGGGATTCAGTTTTATTTAATAATTCAAGCATTCACTTTGTATCAGAACTCGTCTAAACAGTACACCAAATCATATAATTTTTTACAAAAAATACATTCTTTACTGTGAAGTGAAGTGCGCTTAACTTTATATGTAGATTATATTGGAGCATGAATTTTGGAATATTCATTCATTGCATTTAACGATTTCGCATAATATTTCGTACTTTCCATAAATTTTGGTTTGGAGACTCAAAAAAAAAATCTACTTGATAAAATGTCATCCATGATATACTCGACGTACTAAAGCCAAGATCTACTTATCTCATTTTTGAAGTCATGGAAGATACTTTATATTGAATTTATTATCAAATTTAATTTAATTAGGTTTATAATTTTATTAATAATTGCAAGATTTAATTAGGTTAGGTTTTAAACTGTCAATAATCTTTATCTTTAGGGATTGTTTAATCTTTATCTTTAGGGATCTGTTATCAAAGAGATTCTGATAGGGATTTCTTTGCCACATGTCGACTTAGATAAGAGAATCTTAGGTATCTTCGAACTGTAAGTATGAGGTTTAGGGATTTTTATTCTTTCGTAGGGAGCGTGAGAAAATAAACAGACATCAGTTTTCTAGAGCGTGTGTGAGAATTAATTAAATAAAGAGCGGAAATTTGATCAGAAAATAAAAGATATATATATATATATATATATATATATATATATATGAGTATCCTGAAAGACTAAGAAAGAAAGTCATGAAATAAAATTTAGCACAGAGGAAGCTACATATTTCCTCTGTTAAAACTGAATCAAAAATTGGAATACTACACGTACAGTGAAAAAATTTAAAAGAGTAAAAGGAAAAGTCCATAATAATAAAATGTCCTTTAATTTCATTTTATGAGATAAGTCTGAAGAGAAGGCGTTTTGCTACTAATGTATAATAATTCCCTGTCTTTTTTCTTCATCTGATTATTTCTATTTATTTTAAGACATAAAATAGATGCATAATCTTTTCTCGTTTATTACAATAAAATAGGAACTGAGTAGTATAAATTAAGATTTATAGGAAATAAATCTGCAGTTCGCTGATAAAAATTTATTGACGGAGAATAATAAATATACATTACATTAGTTTTTTTGGGCTTACTTCAACTCCTTTTTCTCATAAAATATGTGTATCAACAAAAAATTTATTTATAAAAAAAAGGATATTCAAACACAAAATTTTATGACAAGTTCGAAATCTTGGGTAACTGGAATATGTTGATACTAGAACTTTATTTTTTTTTCTGAATATTATATTATAATACTATTAATATTTCGAATTTATTTTCGTAAATTCGTAATTGTTAAAACTAAAAATTGTGACTAAAGAAAATGTAATATTTATGGTAATATAAAGGTAATATTAAAATATTTATGTACCTGTTGTCCTCAGCTGTGGTAATTGATTACATTTTTAATCTTCTTAATTCTAGATAGAATTTCATTTCTATGCAATAAAGAACCGACTGTGCAATATACTCAATTAAAATTTGACACTTCTGTTTTAAAATGTTGCCTCAAATTGAAAAATAATTTGAAATGATTAATGGGAATTTTAATGTTTTATTTAAAATGTATTATATGTTTGTTACTTAAAAATACTAAATATTTTTTTTTTCATTTATGTTTATTACTTGCTTGTTAAAATTGCAATTTAAAAAATGATTTGAAAATACTTAATCTGACTACTTTCATTTTACTTATTAAAGTGCTGACAGTCCATGTAATAACTATTTTTTATTTATTCAGAATGATAATTCTTATAAATAATTTTTTTCTGCTTTAAAATTGCATTTACTCCAATTGTATTCATTTTCAAACCATCCGTCTATATTGAAGTCTTCTGTGCTACTAATGAATTGTTCTCCTTTGATGGATTTTTTAATTGCAAAAATCATTCAATTTTATATTATTTTTTTATATTCATTTTTATATTTTTATATCTAAGTGAATGTTTAACGCTTCCATTCGTTAATAACTTGCAAACGATTTCTACACGTTGTTTATCTCTTATACTAAACAAAGAGAGAAATTCTTTTTTTCATTTTTTACTTATTAAGTAAAAAAAAAAGAAAACGAAAGAGTATTTGTGCTATTTTCATAATGCAAAGAGGTTTTCGATTGAAATTTCTGGTTAAATCAACTTATTATTATAATCTATCTATTAAGCTCCGAAATCATAGCTTCCATTATATATAAATATGAATCAAATATTTTGTATTTTTTAATATAGATTCATTGATTAATGAATAAAGATATCTGTTGGATAAAAATATGTAAGAAATAAATTACTTGTTTGAGTAGGAAATGAAATATTGTTCTCATGTTTGAACTGTTAATTAAATTACCTGCCATCTTGTACTTTTTATTTAATTAGTTCAATTATTAGAAATTCTGGAGGTTTTAACAAACAATCTAAATAAAGCTGAAGGAACTATGCGATAATTATTTTGAAGGAAGTGTAAGTAAGGATTATAATAAAAAGAACACTAATGGCAAAAATTTAATAAAATTTTTCGGCAATTAAATTTTTTGAAATATTTTTTATTTTTATTTTGTATCGGAAATTATTTTGTACCTACTTTTAGAATTATCAATTAATTTCTTAAAATAATTGTATCCTGTTTCAAGATTACATCTAAAGTTTAATTAAGCTGAATATCTGGGAATAAATTAAATGTCAGATAACAATTACAAAAGATTATTTTAATTAATAATTATGTGTTTAACAATCAGACACAAAATTATTTGAAAATATCAAAAATTTTGTGAATAGTAACAGGTAAATAATTTTCTTTTAAGGATTTAATAGAAAAAGACGATAAAAACAAAGCATGAATTTATGAATTCAGTGATAAAAATTCTTCTTCTTCTTGTCTTCAACTTGAATAAACAAAATCCTCATTTTTGTAAATGTAATCTAAATTAAAGTACGTAAAATTAATTATAATTAAAATTAATAAATCAATTATTTACGAAAACTTTTTGTGAAGGGTATTTTGAATGCTCAAAGCACGCTTTCTAACTATAACTCCCTCTACAGTGTCCTTCATTATATCATACAGAATAAAGAAAAATGTATTCCAATAAAAAAAAAACAATAAAGGGAAAAAAAACAATAAACGTCTGCATGCGCAGAAAACGCATAACGTCAATATGATTTTTCTGCGCTTGCAGACGTTTTATTGTATCTCAATATAAAAAAGAGAATTATAGAAATCTTTTTATGTTAAATTTGTTCCATAAAATAATTTTATATGAGATATTATGCGATTTTTTATATGCGATCACTATTAAACTGCATGTCTTTGGGCTCTTATAATGGCCTCTAAACGTCATGGTTCCGATTAGACCCATGTTTGGTGGTATCTGAAGATATTTTACCCCATTCTTCTTGCACCACTTGTTTTAAATGGGTTTTGCTTCTAATTTTGTGTTTTTGGACCACTGCTTCGAGCGCGGCCCACAGATATTCAATGGTATTCATGTCGGGATACTGTGGTGGTGTGTATAACTGTTGTTTACAATAAAAAGACACCATATTTAGACGTTACGTGCATTCTGTTTGGGGTCATTGTCCTACTGGAAAATGAAATTTCCATCTATACCCACAAAACAAGTGGTTCAAGAAGAATGGGTTAAAATATATTCAGATACCACCAAAAATTAGTCAAATCAGTACACAGACGTTTAGAGGCCATTGTAAAATCCAAAAGACATACAACTAAATACCGACACGTTCTTTTTATGCGAGATATTACAAGAATTTCATTGGTGTATTCTCAATTTTTTGAGGCAAAATTCTGAGTATGTTTATTTAAAATGCTTCTGAAATTTTTCAATTTAGAAGTTTTTTCTTAAATTTTCTTTATTTTTTCTCTAAATTAAACTATTTGTTATGTGTAAAAATAAAAACATGTTTGCACTTCCCGGTAATGTGTTATTTATATAGAAAGTCGGATTTATCAAGTAAAAGCAAGGTGCGCTCTCAATTTTTTTGAGTCACTGTATATCTTGTAGAAGTAGAAATAAAGTTGAACTACAGCAAATCAATATTTCGATATACAATTTTCTGTTAGACAATAAAGATTTTCGTATCATTCAAATATTATTCGCAGATTTTTTTAAGCAGTAAGTACAAAATTTTGTTCTGAAAACTAGTAGAACAAAGATCCTATACTGATTAAATAACGTATATTTCAGAATTAGCAGATATTTTATATCCCAAAAAAGAATCAAAAGAGTCTTGAAATATATATTTGAGATTAGTATAATACACCTTGAAAAAATATCTGTTCTTGAAAATATTTGAAAAGAAGGTTTAAAACCGTAGCTAAATTTAAACAACCATACAAGTCCCATAAAAACTACCAGACTTATTCTATACAAGATTCTTCTACAGTAAATTATCTTCGTATATATAAGCCAAAATCAAAAACAGACTACAGGGGGGAATTCTGATAATCTTCTTTCTCGTCAAACAACTCCCTGGTGGGGGATAAAAGAAATTTTATTGGATTCTACACAAAAGCGGTAAGGAAAAGAATGAGAAAGACTTGATGAGAGATAAATTTCTTTCTGATAAATAAAATATAAGTGAAAAGAAAGAACACTACAAAAATATTATTTAGGTAAGTTTCAATTTTTAATAGCATTTTCAAGTATTTTTACAAACCAGCACTTTAGATCATAAGAAATATTTTTTGTAAAAATAAATTTTTTTCCAGAAAAAGAGTTGTAAATGACGAAAAAAAAAAAAAAAAAAAACCTGAGGATTTTGATGACTAGATTTATTTCCTTTGAAAAGGAAAAAAGGTATTTTTTGAATCATGTTTGTCTATTGTATGTTTGTGAACACGATTATTCCGATAAAAAATACAGATGAAACTCATCACACCGAATCTGCAAATCGATATTTATGTGACTATGGCATCTACGGGTCACAGTAATCCGTAAAAAGGAAAGTCTAGCATGCGATCTTTATTATCCGATGAGGACAACAAATCTGGTTTAAAATGCGTCTGATTGAGAATGGAATCGGTACTTATCCAGTAATTACAATTTAAATGGTTCTGGAATTATTACTTTTATATTGTTACAAAAAATTATCTATACAAAATTTCATAAAATCTACGCTTTCGTTGTAGCGGAGAGTAATGTCAACAGACCTCAATAACAAATAACGACATTTATTAACACAAAGCCACGAAGACAAACGACACAATTATAGCCGAAGCGTACACAAGCAGTAAAAAGCAACACATACGACAGACAGCAGCCCACAAGTAGCCAGTCAGAGAGTAAACAGCCACAACGTCACACAAACTGATCAGAGAGAACTCTGCAGGAAGACCTATTTTACAAAAGTATCCATCTAATTGCCTGCTTTCTCCTCGTTGTAGCTGTACCCGATTGCGAACTCACTACTATACGACAGGCCTTTCAACACACGAATTAATGCATGCTTCCATACTTGACTTCATGTCTCGGCGCACGGCTTAGTCATCGATTCATTAATCGCTTGAGTTCCACTTTTCTCGTCTGATCCAACTGAACTATACGACTGAACAACATTGACTAACTATATTACTGAAAGCTGAGTCCGAGAGCAGGGAACAGAAGGTTCTCGAAAGATCTACATGATTCACCTCCTACTGGTCTTATCACCAAAATTCCTGGAGATTCTATATTCATCCATTTTGTATCTGAGTCGTCAATTTGTTGCCATGGCAGGGAGTCATTGATCCGTATCAGCCCAGCATCCAATAAAGATGTCTGTAAAATTATCTTTCTTACAATAGAAACAACTTTTTTGGAAAACAGCATTTAAAATTCGTAACAATATGTTTGATATATTTATATGTAGAAATCGTGTCCCCAGTGTTGGAAAAATGCGAGAGATGTAATAAATAAAATGAAAGATAAAAGGAGTGATTATTTGAAATAGGAAATGCTAGAAATATGTATTTGTCCCTTTTAATATCAAAGTGAAACATAGTTTGAATGTCTAGCGATATAAACATGATAAAATTGAAACACAGTTAGTTAGATGAAGCTAATTTATATAGTTCTACAGTGAATTAAATGAAGTTCGTCTTGTTTCATCTAGTTTAAATATACTTGAATTAACTATTCTGATTTTGTTGATAAACTTTACTAAAAATGACATATGATCTAACACTCATAGTTTTTATATAGCGGCAATAATATTAGACACTTCTTTTTTTTTTCAAAAGTTTTAACAATCTAATGCGGTTTTTGACGTGCAAAAGCAAATTATTTATCGTACATTAAATTCACATATGCACTAAATGTTCAAAGAAAATGAGACATGAAATCACGAGCCTAAATCTCAGCCACAAAGCACTTGCTCTTCGCAAAATGCTCTTTTTAAATTATCTTTCTTTTAAAATAATTTCACAAAAAAAAAATAGTTCAAAACTGAATTCCAAAATTTTCTGGTTGGTTCCAATATATTTGATTAAAATCTTTGACGTAAATCGAGTTTTTTGTTATTACATTTTCAAATGTTTCTAATCAGCTGTTTGGTCAAACGTGCAAAATATACTTTGCAAACACAATGTGCCAAACGAATTTCACTACAGAATTCAAACACTTATCACCATTCTTTGCGTAATGGATTCCATTTGCATTTACATTTACATTGCATTTAACTTTACATTTATACACATCATTCAGGATGTTCTTCATTAAACTAGAATAAATGAAACCACGCTTTCTTAATAAAAATGAATGGAGCATTTTTTTATTGTAAAAGATACTAAAGATATTTTTTTATTGTAAAAGATATATTGTTTGAAATTCCATCATTTTGTTTTAACTTCGTGTGTTATTAGATCATAAAACCGCCACCAACTTCAAAATTAAAACCCTTGTTTATTATAATTGATGATAAGCGAAATAAACCATATTAAGTCTTAATTTTAAAAAAAGAGTATTTGGAGAAGGAGATTAAATTGATTTGATTGCCACATTGCCAGAAAGAATTTGTTTCCCATAATTACATATTCGATCCATAATTCTGATTTTGGAAGTAGATAGATTCGCTTTTATTATTTTCGGATGAAATTGAAACATATTCGGAAAATTTTCTAAAACTATTTTGAAAAAAAATTTTTGGCTATTAATGAAAAAAATTTCAAGTTTAGTTTGATTAAAATATACGATCCAATCTTGATATGAACGTAAAAGTGATCTTTACTTGATATATGTAAACAGTTTAAAGATAACTTTTATTTTTAAATTTTAAATTCAGCTTATGTGCAAAAGATTTTTGGAAATTTAATATTTGTATTTGAAAAAAATAAATTTAATATTTGTGCTAGAAGATTTATTTCATAATGTTTTGATCATTTGTTTTAAATCAATTCGCTAATTATTTTCATATACATATATTCTTCGCTCATTATTAATATAAGCAAGATATTAAAAAATGTCACTTATACAATACAAAGATAGTTCTGATATACAGACGCAAATCACATTTGGTATAGAACATGAGATCAAAAACAGTAAGGAGAGGAGAAACACGAGCTTTTTCAGGTGGATAAACAAAGAAAAAAGATAATACATGTATCATATAAATGCAACATTGGCAATAACTTTTAAAGTACTTAAAATAAATGTTAAAATTAATTGCCGCCTCAAGCAAATTATGCTTAGCCAGCAACTGAATTATTCATGGATTGTTGTGTATTTGCATTTCTTTACATGTGTTTTACACTTTGCCTAGAAAATATTTCTCCCTCACTGAAGGTACGTACCTATGAAGAATTATCCTTAAAGGCATCTCTTGTGCGTTTCTGAAATCGTATTTTATCGAAAAACTGGTGTCTTTGTTTGCTAAACCAATGTTATAATATTATAAAAGAGCTTTCGGAATTTCCTTTTTTCAGTATATTATTTATGAATTCTTATGAAATCAATCTTCGTTCAATACAGTCACATTAATGGTTTCTGTTTTATTTTATTGTATTAAATGACTTTTAACTGTAACTTCTTTTATTCACAAAAAATATTTCTTTCATTTTTATTTGAATTTTTTTCATTTATTTTTTGTAAAAACTAAACTATTTATTACATGTTATTAAACTAAACTATTTATATACATGTTATTTACTAAAAATATGGTTATTTAAAAAAAATATATTGGCTCGTGCCGATTTCAAAACAAAAAAAAAAAAAAAATACGAAAGACATACAATTGAATCTGTATTGTTTATCATTAAATGAAATGCGCGTGCACACACACACACACACACACACACACACACATACACACATTTGAACACAACACAAAATCACACGAAATTTGATGTACACACTATACATGAGATGTTTTCAAGGAATTTAAAAAAAAAAAAAATTTAGTTCCAAAATTTTCATTAGAGGGCGCTTTTCACTGGAAAACATTAAATTTTACCCAATAAACGATCTGAGAGGAATACAGAAACAATATTAACATTTATTAACTAGTTTCCGATCACCTTGTCATCGAACCACATTAAGTAAAGCTAAGGAAAAAATAACAGAACGCTGTTTAAGAAAAAAAATCATGTTATTAACAGTATGTTTTCATTTCTGAGTTTGCAAAAATTAGAACAGATTAGGGCGAAATTGAACAAGAGGAGCAGCTGTTAATCGTGTCCTGGAAGATGTCGAGAAAGGTGCTGCTTAGCTTCAACGCAGAAATTCTGCGTGTTGACTGCCTCATTGAGGTAGAAATGAGCCTCGTTGCTCCGCAGAATATTCCAAGGCAATGACAGATCAACAGTTATTCAGTTGAGAAAACTAAATGACTGTTGACTGGATTGAAACTGAATGGAAATGAGAAACTGAATAGCTGGATTGTTAATAAAGGCCGATGCGAGACGTTATGGTTTGTCTCCATCAAGCAACTCTTGGGTATGGTGAATCTTGTATGGGAAGTAGTGCAATTACGTTTCTGCGCACTTTTCAGACGATGCTGTAAGAATAGACTGTCTGTCAAGAAACTACACCTGCGTTGCTGCTCCCAAACTCTGATGTCTGTGTCTGCGCGGCAACAACTGTCTTGATGGCACCAACAAGTACTGGTGTGACATGTTTACGGCCTCTTCGAGGTTGAACTCCTAATTTCCCCATCGCTTCAAATCTGTTACTCATGACCGAGATACCTTTTATAGACATTGGTCCACGCCGTAGCTTCTTTACACGACGAAATTCACGAACTGCAACAGAAGTTTTGTTTTCGTAAAAAGCTTCACCGATAATGCAAGTTCAACTAAAGATGCCGTTATCATTACAGCCGGAAACATTGACATAAAACATGATAACGTCTGCAAACATTTCATACCCTAACCTGTTTGCATTTATCTTCCTGTTCTTCACAAGCATGCAAATCTATATATTTTTTCTAACCCTAAAAATGACAGCCTTTCCCTGTTTCACATTTTATTGCTCAAAATTCTTCTTCTGGATTGTTATTGTTTCTGCATTCCGTTTTGGTCGTTTATGGTGTTCAATTTAATCTTTTTTAGGCGTTATCTAGTAGACATTTTGGAACTATTTTTTTTTTTTCGAATACAGTCTATATACCGAATTTCCTGCAATCCTTTCATTCGTTTGCGTTGTAGGATGCTATTTATAAGGAATTTAATTATAACCAGCCTGTATATATATATATATATATGATGATGAAACATTTAAAACGTGTTAAATTATGTTCAAATAAGAGTAAAAATCAAAAGCAAGATTGTACTTGTTTAAGAAATATAAAGCCGTATTGAGCAAGTCTTTCAACTTTCTTACTTTTTATCAATATGTTTTTTAAAGTTCCCTGATTAATAAAACTCTTTTTTGTCCCTCATTAAATTTGTCTATATCCTAGTTTGCTTTATTTAATTAATTCGTAGAAATTTTAAATGGCTCTTCTTCCTATTTCTAATAATTCTTTTCTGTCCTAGAACTTTCGACAATCTTTTTAGTCCATTCTACATTTCTTGAAGAAATTGTGGACTGAAGAAATTGTTCTTCTGATTTGCACTAAAAAATTAATTTTGCATTTTCTAAGGAATCTCTCTCGAAATAACTTTTCTGGATTTCTTTTTCTCACGAAATAACTTTACCTTTTTTTTATAAAAATGTTTTAAACTTTGCAGTTCTTTTACTTTCATGTAATTTTTTTCTTAACTTCGTTTTCTTTATCCAAGTTTGTTTAAATATTTTTCTCGTTCTTATTGTTTATTTGCAGTTGTACTTATACATATTTAAATCCTCTGCTCTTTACTTAATTTTTTTATTATTTTCTTTAGTCTGTGTTTCTTGAAGTATAGCTCTTTCTTTTAGAAAATATTCTCTTTATAATTAATAACTCTTTCTTTCAGAATTTATTTTTCATCGTCACAAATATCTACTTACTTTTTTAAGGAAAATATCTTTTGTAAAATTAAGCAATTTTTTTATAGAATAAGAAATTTAAGTTTTGGGCGAAACTTGAGCATAAATCAAAAGAGAAAAGTTGCTTCACCTCTTTCATACTGCAATAAATATTGTAAAAAAATTTCAATATATTTTTTTTTCCAATTTTTAAACACAAATTTTTCTAAAATTCTTTAAGATATAATAAAGAATACTATAACATATTTTAAGTGAAATTCAGCAGTTTTGAAGTTTTGTTTGTAAATCTTTTGCATCAATCTGTATTGATCCTGCTTTCATTCAAATAACATCGCTCGCATGATTAATCCGCACATCTGAATTCAGATGAGAATGTTTTGTGAGCAGATATCGTTTGGTCCATCATAATGTATTGTTGTTCACATATTCTGTTCAACCACGGCGTAAAAATACGTACAATGCCATTCAATACAACGGCGTTGTATTAAAAAATGTTAATTAAAGATAATTTTGTTTTCTAGTTTTTGAAATATATTGGATATGTTGTGATGTTTTGGATGTAAGTCAGAGATCATTCCGTCAAGAATATATAACAAAGTTTTCCTTTAATCTGAATTAGATCAAATTATAATAATAATATAATAATAGCTAGTTAAATTAAAAACTTCCCACAAATAAATTTAGGAAGCTGGAGTTGAGCCTTTATTAGAAGTCGTTACATGATTTCTCGAATGTTTTCAAGAACCAACTGATATCATTTATTTAGATATCGCCCGCACCATCTCTTGAAAACATAGTTTTGATTTAGAAAAAAATTTCGGGAAACATGCGGTAATGCATCTTAATATGCCATTAATGTATTATTAAAGCGATTTATGTAGAAGGCTATCTGTTAGACACTTTCCTTTGCTAAAGCTTCTATGTGTACACAATCTTTTAGATTTACCCTATACATTATTCTTTCTTCACTATACTAAGCTTAATCTAGAAATTTATATAATATTTTGAGTGAAGAATGTAGCTTATCTATTGAGAAAATTTAAACAAGGAATTACTTTCATTTCCTAAGAATTTTTTAACTTTCTACGGAAAAGTCGATCAAGTGAAAAGTATGTTCAATAATGGATAACAATGTTTATTAAGCAAGAAACACAAAATACAAACAGTGGAAAACAACTGAGGCATATACAAAAATAAACACTTGCAGAAATCAGTTACATAAATGTAACAACAGGTAAAGAACTCGCTGCGCAATCAGAATTCCGAGAAGGAATTCATTGGATTCACTGATTCTTGTATCTGCATCTAAAATTTTATGTTTTTCATACTGGTTAGGGAAGTTTCTAGAAAGGTCCCATATCTTGTCTCCTAATGGAGGCATTGGCGAAATTTCAGTAAGGTGATAACCTTTATTTTTGTCGCTAAATTGTCAACAAGATATGAAAACATCAAGTGAATATCCTTTAAAATATCTCTGAAAGTCTCTTTCTTACTCTGAAGTTAACTACACAGTGAAGAAATATCACAGATTTGCAACAATATTAATTATGCTTTATATCATCAGCTTTGATTATAATGAACTGCTAAATGTATATTTAAAATATCTGGTGACTAAAAACTTTAATAACAAGATCTAATTTGGCAATATTTTCTTACTGAAATTCATGAAGAAGACAATCTGTATTTTGACTATTATTAAAACACTATATTAAAAAAATCACAATTAATACATTTTTACATAATTTGTTGTAAATGACTGCAATTTTAATGAATTCTTTAATATATTGATATACTAATTTTCTACTGTATTAACAATAGCATTAAAATTTGCAACCTAACAATACAGTTTTCTCCCAAAATTGTAATTCTTATTCATTTTTATCAACAACTATATTGATTTATTTCTTTAATTTTACTTCGAATTCTTCTTAAATTTGAATGTATTGAAACCTTTCTACAAATAGGGCAATCCACTTTAATACAGTCTAATTAAACTCATTTCATCCTGTGGAAATATATGCACGTAATGGAAATTTCAATAAATTGCACGATTTACTTTGAACTGAATTGAAATATCAACATTTTTAATTATACTGATTAATTTACCATCATATTGCTATTTAATATTGTGTCCCCCTTACTATGATCCTTTGATAAGTGTTTTAAAAAATGAATTCAGTACATATTTTGTAAATACATAGAACAAATCAGAACAATAATTTAGAAATTAAAGGAGAACAAAACTGTAATAGCGCATTATTATCTTAATGTAAATAAACTTCAAAGGTAATATGTGTTATTGCATATTAAATTCGATGTGTTCTTACTTTTAAAACGTGCCGCCATATGCATTGTTTCTTTAATCAGACTAAAAAATAAGCCATAACATCTAAATCAAATTCCGTGAGAGTCTTAGTGAAAACAAGAATGAGGCAATAAAATTAAAGTAAATAGGCTATATGCAACTAAATGAATGCAAATAAAATTTGAACTTGATTGTAGATTTGCATTATTACAATCTAGAATACAAGGTTTTCTAATCTTATAATGCGTATTTGACATCAAGGCTATTGCCATTTTAGTAATATTAAAAAATGAGACTCAGCACTTAAATGAAATTTTGTAGGAGTTTACAATCGCATTCATGAAGCTTGATGACTTCTTGTGTGGTGTGGCTTGATTTATTTTAAGTATTTTTGTTATTGTTGATATACACACAAAAGTGATGACAAAGGAATGTATCCAATCATGATTCAAGCATTTTTTTATTATTTCAATTACAGTTTAAAAATTACGATGCAATGAAAAAAAAATTACAATTTCAACAAAATAAATGAATGGAAAAAAAATCACTAATTCGGCCAATTCGGGGATTTATTTGAAAATATAGTGTCTGATAATCTTGAAATTTGTACAAACCTGAAAAATATGATAATAAAAATTAAAATCAAAATTTCAGTTTAAAAATATTATTAATATTGAGATAATTCCATATTCGCTTTATTCCAATTTCATTAATTAAATATTTTACCATCTAATTCAAAAATATTCTCTAAGCAATACATCTTTAAAAAGTTACGATTCCAATTTCAAAGATTATATTGAAAATATAAACATAGGAAATCCATTTATTCTTTTAAGTTTATAAAAACTTTCTACATCAAAATAATACAACCCATAAGAAAGAATCTGGAAAGAAATGTGTCATTCTATAAACCAACTGCATCAGAAAAATTGAAATAATATATATTTATATTAATTTTGTTGTAAGAAAATATGGACGCTGTTTAATCAACTGGAAAATATTGAATTATTATACAATCCAAGAGTTTGCTGTTCTTTTTTTTATACCAGCCCAAAGAGTAATATTTGGAAAGTTTCATATTTTATTCTATAGAAAACAAACTATTTCTTTGTGTTCTGTGTTTCTTCTGCTGAAACAAGATCTAAGTCCTAAAATGGTTGAAGATTTCCTTCGGTGAGTTGAATAAATCTGAAAGAAAAGTTAGGGGAAAGTGTATAACTTATAAATTTTAAAATATCATTTATATAGTGTCAGTGAATTTGACCATCCACGAGGAAAAATATAATGTAATACGAATTGAATGTCATCTTTCCCCAAAAGTCTTACATTACATTTCAATGCGGTGGGGTGGTCGGCTGTACACAAGAAGAAGTCTTACAATTACAAGTATCAAAAATTCAAGTTATACTTCTCTGATGTTTAACATAACAGCAAAAGTAAAACATGACGCTAGATGAATGTATTTTTATTCAATGTACAATAAGGCAGTAGCATTTTAAATAGTTTCTTACTGGTTTCTATAAGAAATATGCAAAGAAACTGTAATTTATAATGCAAAAAAAATCGATTTAAGAAGATTGATAAATTAGCACAGTTGAGGCATTAATGAATCCCAAAAGCCACTTCTGGAATAAAATGAATACGTTCGTGGAGACGATGACTCACAACAGAAACAATATATTGTTCTTTCGCAAAATCTGAAATCTTCCGCGCTTTTGCGCATGCGTCAGGAGGCGTTTCTTTCCTTTTAAAAAAAAGAGGTGAGAGGAAAGATGAAAAGAGAGGATGCTTACATCCAGCAAAATGGTGGAATCAAATTCTTCATGGAATTGGAGGAGTGATAACCGCACATCTCTCTGAGTCTCACCCCTTACCGAAGTACAATCGTTAAAAAGAGCTAGTTTCGAAAATCCTGAAACAATCAATAGACATATGGAATTTGAGATGTGATTAACATTAACATTACAGATTTCAATCAGATTTTGCATGAAATCCTTTGAAATAGGAGAATATGAACATAATTCGTAAATTATGTTCAGTAGAATTCGTGTTAATATGAACATAATGAATACACTCACTGAGTTAAGAAAGTGAAATTCGAAAAATTAAATAAATGATTTCGAAATATCAAACTGAGTACAATTTCAATGCAAGAAAAAAAGTCTTCAAGCAGTAGCAATTTGTCTTTCCATCTAGTCGCATTCATGTGAGTTGAATAAAATATCTAGAAGAATAACGCAAATTAATATAACAAACATTATAAAGTAATCAAACAAACACAAACAAATTAAATTGCATACTTTCGTTTATTTTTCTAATTTCACTTTTATACAAAAGTTATAAAATTAAAAATTCGTGTCTTATTCCCTTTTCCACCAAATTTTTGAACAAATATTTATAGTTTCATCCAATGGAGACCATCTTGCATTTCATCAAACTATATATTTTATTTAATACTAGCCGCCTTTGGCGACCAGCCTGTTCGTCAATCTTAATGTTCGTTTAAATTTTAATAATTAAATAGCTTGAACCGGAGTTTAAGCCCCTTCTTCGCCAAGTTGAGATAACGCGCCAAAGCTGGCAATCTTTATTATGCACTATAATTGAACATCTGCTCCTTTGCTTTTGAAAATTTCGCAAGGCCGTTGTTGGCGATTTTTAAAAATTCGCCAAGCAGGGGGTTAAACTCCGGTCGTACCATTAAATATTTTACGCAATTCCAACTTTAATAGATTCTTCAGCAAAATATTTTAAAATTTCAAATTTTGAGAGTCATATAATTCACTCATAATATTATAAAGGCCTTCAGTCATAACGTGATATGTATCTCACTAATTTTCTGTTACCCCTCGTAGAATTTATGCTTTAAATTAAAGTGTAAAGGATTAATCTGCAATTAATATAATAATATTTTTTACTGAAACAAAGCATTTTTTTTAATAATATGATTACTGATAATAGAGTCACTGAGTGTTTAAACTTTATGGGTACTAAAGAATATCTTTTTTAATTTATGTAATGTCTCAAGAATTTGTCAACAAAATTTTCTCAGATTCATCATGAGCAGATCGATTTATTAACAATGTTTAATTTTAAATGCATCAAACACTAAGAAAATAAAATGAATCGTTTAAAATAATCGTTCCAAAACAGGTTTAAAAAAACTACTTAAAAACGATGTACTTAAAACTATAAGCATATACAAAAAAATATATAACTAACATAAATACAATTTCATTACAAAAGCATGCAACTAACCTAAAAATAATTTAAATCATCCGTTCATAATGGTTGTCATGGCAACAATCAGAACACAATGCGCATGCGTGAATTTTCTTCTCCACTTACGGTAACGCAAAAGCGTGAATTTTTCTACTACAGTTGGGGTAACGCTATGCAGATTAGACATTTTTATTTTACTTTATTCTGTGTTATTTTAATTCAAAAGTACTTCAGAATGAATCTGAAACAGGGATTAATTAACAATGTTTAGTTTTAAATGCATAAAACCTTAAGAAAATAAACAGAATCGTTTGAAATAATTCGCCGAAAAATGTTAACCCTAGCCTCATTACTGTTGGGAGAAAAAAAAAGTAAAGCCTTACTCATTTGGCGGTGGGGAAAACGGAAGATTTGTTTTTGGCGAAAAAGTTGGCGGTGGGGAAAATGGAAGATTTTTTTGGCGGGAAAGTTAGTTTTTAATTAATAATTAAAATTTCAAAAAAAGGGACCCCAGGTGCACAATCCCGACCTCTAAGGTATACATGTACCAAATTTGATAGCTGTATGTCAAATGACCTGGCCTGTAGAGCGCCAACACACACAACACACACACACACATTGAGCTTTATTATAAATATAGATATATGTTTATAGTAAACAGAGATTTTCCCTTTCTTATCAGCTTATCAATTCCTATCAAAATGACAGAGAAAAGTTCGGAAGCTTTAGATAACTTTCGGTATCTATTGAGCAAAATACTGAAGAAACATAAATCATTTTAAATTGCCTAAAATATCTTGATGAATGTCATACTGCCAACCTCCGCTTTTCCGCTACAGGAATTCAGTCGAACTCTTTACGACGATCCTGCCGCTATCACTTCGAGCCAATCTCAACATAAATTCTCATAAAATCGGGCATATAAACAGCAAGCGCAAATAATGAAAAGCTGGTAGTTGCTTGAACTGTGCTAATATTAAAAATCAATGAGCTTATTGACGCTCTACCAGCAAAACTGTTTGAGCAAAGGATGACAAACTTTATGCATGTATTCTTTGTAGGGAGGAAAAATTCACTTTGGAGCGAATGTTGGAATATTTTAATTAGAATTTTAACTAAAAGTTGAATGAATTTCCCTACCGCAACGTACAAAAACAATATAGCACAAAAATGAATTTTACATTATCTTAAAATTCAAAAAACGTTGCTCAGTTATAACAATTTTTCATTATAATGTATTTTCTATATTTCATCCAGTATTAAATAAAATCCATAGCTGTATTTTGTAACAATATATTTCACTATTAAAGTAAGTCTGATTCTTTTTCTTATTTTTTTTAATTTACTTTATTTATTTATTTTTTGCTATTGGCATTTGATTTTGGCAATTTTATTTCCTCACATACGAAATAAAGAGGAAGTATTATAATCGTCAAAAAATTTGAATACTAGATTTCAACGAATCTCCTCGCTTCTGATCTCCTAGAGTCTGAAAAACTCATTTTTGATATTATTCCTGCCAGTTTGCCTATCTATCTGTGAACACGGTAATTAAAAATGCTTTGATCTAGATGGCTAAAATTTGGTATATGAAATTGCAATCAAATGTGTAGATTTTTATCAAATTTTGATTAGAGGAAGTTTGTCTACTCAAAACCCTTTCAATTCGGTAATTCGAAATGCGAAAAGAGTAGGCAGATAGAATTTGATACACAGGTGAGATATAGATGTGGATAAAATTTTAAATTTAATCAAAAGGTTGACTGTCTATCGGTCTATATTTTCGAATGCTTATATACGCAATACCTCATAAACGGGAAGACATGAATCAAAGAAACTCGATAAGTTATCTTGCTACAACAACTGTAATTTTGGGTCACATTCTGATGCCAGTCAAGAAGCAAACAAGTGCTCAAAATGCATATTATCGTGATAGATTTCTTTAAAATGTTAGATTTATTCTAAAGACATGAATTTCATAATTATTACTCACTAATGTCATCAAGGTATTCCCGACGTAACCCAGGTTCCAAAGTTTTATACGGGGGGAGAGAGGATAAGATATATGAGAGAATTTCGAGGCTACCGCTTCGAATTCCAAATAAGAAGATTCGACTTACTTTTCCATGATAAATAGTTTTCAATGCATTGCATACTTTTAATAAATTTTATGAATTTTTTTAGTACTGGCAATTGAAATTTAATTTCAAAACTAAATAAGGGAAAACTGATTTTAAAAAGCGCACAATTTTAATATTGGTTTGCAGATTTAAATATTGCAGCTGTTTTTGTGATATAATCAGATGCATAATGATATAAATGCAGGGTGTTTATAATTAAACTTCCCCTATAAACAGCATTCTGCAACACAAATGGGTGAACGGATTGCAACGAAATTTGGTATATAGACTACAAACGAGATGCGCACACGGAATTTTGAAAAACAATTATTAGTTACAAAATGTTCACCAGAGAATGCCTTTCCGGTAAAACATTAATTTCATATTAATAACATTAATTTACAAAAAGGGACCAAAATGGAATACGGAAACAATATTAACATTTATTTTTTAGTCTCAGATCACATTTTCATCAAACCACATTAAATAAAAGTGAAAAAATAACAGTACAGTGTTTGAGAAAGAAAAAAAAACAATAGTTCAGTTTGTAGAAACAAGAACAGATTAGAACGAAATTGCACAAGAGGAGCTATTATTAATCGAGTCCAGGATGATATAGGGAAAGGTGCTTCATGTGACCACCCTCATTAATTCGCAAAATTTCAAGTTTATGGACTGTGTGTTCAACAGCAGATCGTAACTGATCAGTTGTGATGCTTCGCACATGAAGCATTATGGAGTTCTTTAAGTCATTCAACGTCGCTACACCATCGGAACAAGATACCATCATCATTACAACCGGAAACATAGACATAAAACATGACAATGATTGCAAACGTTTCTTCCCCTAACCGGTTTGGCATAAAGATTCTTCTTCTTCGCAAGCATGCAAATCATGATATTTTTTCCCAGAATTGTCATCTTTTTTCATGTTTTATGTTTTATTACTCATAATTCTTGTTCTGGTTTGTTAATATTAGTTTTGTATTCCGTTTTGGTTAATAATGAGTTCTATATACCAAATTTCATTGTAATCCGTTCACCCGCTTGTGTTGTATGATGCTGTTTATAGGGGAAGTATAATTATAACTACCCTGTAGAAACTTAGGAAAGTTTATGACCAGAATGGTGCAAAATTATCCAGGTTATTTGAGTTAGATGTTTATGAAAACTTGAAATTTAAATATATTTTGTTTGTGAGCCATTAAAACATAACCACAGTAAACATTTAATTGACATTATTAACAAACATTAATCAGGTGAACCAACTGTTTTTTTTTTCTTATGACACTTATCATGGACAAGCCTGCTGTTACGAAGACAGCGATTTAAGCCGGTGGGGGAGCGTCTCTTGCTTTTAGTAGCGCCAACTAGGGCCAAGAGTAAGACTTAGCTACTCACGCATCACATTCGCTTGCACAACCCCTTTTTACAGGGGGGCACATTCACACATCTCACAGATAGAACAGGAAGACGCGCTACCCCTATGCCAGGAAGCCGGCGAGCCAACTGGTCGTAACGGTGGCCTACTTTTTTTATAAAAAGGAACACTTCAATACCCGCTCGCTTACCTTATTCTTCTAGTAATATTACTATACTATATTTATAATAATATAGTAATTATTGTATTATCGTTATTATTATTATAGTTATTATAGTAATATTACTATACTATATTTATAATAATATAGTAATTATTGTATTATCGTTATTATTATTATAGTTATTATAGTAATATTACTATACTATATTTATAATAATATAGTAATTATTGTATTATCGTTATTATTATTATAGTTATTATAGTAATATTACTAGTACTACATTTTTATCTTAGTTTTTCTGATTATAGGTAAGATAATGGGATAAACATGGAAATAAAGCAAAGAATAGAAGGACAATCATTTAAAATCTTTGAGAAACGATTTTCCTAATAAAAAGTTTATAATGATACTAGTTCTAATATAATAAACAACGATATTGGAAAACATTGGGATTGTTTCTTTGACTTTTTTGTATATTTTACATTTTGTTGGTATATCAAGTTTGACATCATCACAACATGAAGAAAAAAACTATATGGGCAATTAATAGCTATTTAATTGAGTAGATCTAAAATTCGACAACTATTAACAATTTTGATGCCGAATTCATCAGCCAAACTTCAGAACAACACAGCTGAAGTTTTGAAGTTCTGCTTTATATACAAACCTTTAAAACTTCTCACCATGATTATAATGGATTTAAATTAAGCTTATAATTTTGTATGGTTAAGGATAGACAAAATATCATTATAATTAAGAGGGACCTATTCTAGTAAATTGAATTTTAGTAAGTGCCTTTGGAAATATATTTATCCGCAAGGATTAAGAATTTATACAGGATGCAATCTCATAGTTTGAAAAATGAGAATATTTTGTGCTTCATTCATCTGTTCATAATAATACCTCTGAAAAATGTAGTCGCCTTTATAGCAATGGTACTATGCATGCTAAATTGTACTAATATCATGGCAGCAAGCACGTATATAAGACCTATAACTAAAAAAAATAATAAACATTTTTCTTAAATTAAAGAAAAAAAAATTTTACTTTAAAAATAAACTAATTTTAAATATTAAATAGGAACAATTGTGTAACAAAATTGATATCACAGAAAAATTAAATTTTCATTGTTAAATTCTTATACATATCGTTTTAGCCCGATTTTATGTTTGAATTTTTTGGAGGTAATTAAATAGTTTATTAACCTTTAATAAGTTAACAGTGTTGTTAAAACTTTGGAAAACAATTTCGATGAGCATTTATAACTGAAAATGTAACTTTTTGCCAAATTTAGTTCTTCTAGGTCCAATGGCCTTACCATTTAGAGCAATTGGTATGATTTTTGTGTCTATAATGTCGTTTGTCACAATTTATAGATATACAGCTTATAAATAAAATCCTGATGCTAGGTGAAACCACAATAATAATAAAAAAATTACATAAGTTTCGCAGTGCAAAATAATTTCTCTATAAAAGAAGTAAAAAATTCTATCGGTTTTGAAATTGTTAAAAGTTCATTTAAATGATTGCTTATCACAGAAAGCAATAACTACATTTTGAAAAACTGAAGAACGGAAAATTTGAAAACGATTCATATTTAGCAGTAAATAAAGTCAACACGCCTTTTCTTAATAAGAAAGAGATAATTGTACTAAAAGAAAATGCGCCACTTTCAAATATAGCATTTCAAAACTGTACTTTCATGATATCAATTTCACATACCTAAAAAGAGGAACGATCAGTTTTTTTCTCAGTTTTAAAGACGGTCGACAATTCTCATTATAAAACCAATTTCAACTCACCATCTATATGCCTCTGAGAGTTCTATGTTTCCACGCCATGGGCCGTACATGCAGCAAAAAAGGATTTTCGGAAATGAATTCATTCCAAATTCTAATGCAGATCGATTACTTCACCGTCGAAAATCTGATACTTTTAGCCATCAAGTGGAATTTCATTTCTTTTCTGATAGTTCCATTTATGAGTCATCGAATTGAAAGATCGCATTATTTTTAAAATGATTTTTAGGATTCCAGAATGTCCAAAACAAAGAAATACTTTTTTTTTCGCATGCGAAAAGACGTACAGTGGCAGTAGTCTCAATAACATATTCTCTTACACTAATCAATAACGTTTGTAACCTTCAGTCCCCAAATGAAACATTCGGTAAGGCTGCTAATGTCCTTACAATATGGCGAATGTTATTATGAAATATAGATCATCGTTATTGAACAATAGTTATGAAATATAGATCATCGTTGTTGAACAAGAGTTATGAAATATAGATCATCGTTGTTGAACAATAGTTATGAAATATAGATAATCGTTGTTGAACAAGAGTTATGAAATATAGATCATCGTGGTTGAACAATAGTTATGAAATATAGATCATCGTTGTTGAACAAGAGTTATGAAATATAGATCATCGTGGTTGAACAATAGTTATGAAATATAGATCATCGTTGTTGAACAATAGTTATGATATATAGATCATCGTGGTTGAACAATAGTTATGAAATATAGATCATCGTTGTTGAACAATAGTTATGAAATATAGATCATCGTTGTTGAACAATAGTTATGAAATATAGATCATCGTTATTGAACAATAGTTATGAAATATAGATCATCGTTGTTGAACAATAGTTATGAAATATAGATCATCGTTGTTGAACAATAGTTATGAAATATAGATCATCGTTGTTGAACAAGAGTTATGAAATATAGATCATCGTTGTTGAACAAGAGTTATGAAATATAGATCATCGTGGTTGAACAATAGTTATGATATATAGATCATCGTGGTTGAACAATAGTTATGAAATATAGATCATCGTTGTTGAACAATAGTTATGAAATATAGATCATCGTGGTTGAACAATAGTTATGATATATAGATCATCGTGGTTGAACAATAGTTATGAAATATAGATCATCGTTGTTGAACAATAGTTATGAAATATAGATCATCGTGGTTGAACAATAGTTATGAAATATAGATCATCGTTGTTGAACAATAGTTATGAAATATAGATCATCGTTGTTGAACAATAGTTATGAAATATAGATCATCGTTGTTGAACAATAGTTATGAAATATAGATCATCGTGGTTGAACAATAGTTATGAAATATAGATCATCGTTGTTGAACAATAGTTATGATATATAGATCATCGTGGTTGAACAATAGTTATGAAATATAGATCATCGTTGTTGAACAATAGTTATGAAATATAGATCATCGTGGTTGAACAATAGTTATGAAATATAGATCATCGTTGTTGAACAATAGTTATGAAATATAGATCATCGTTGTTGAACAATAGTTATGAAATATAGATCATCGTTATTGAACAATAGTTATGAAATATAGATCATCGTTGTTGAACAATAGTTATGAAATATAGATCATCGTTGTTGAACAATAGTTATGAAATATAGATCATCGTTGTTGAACAAGAGTTATGAAATATAGATCATCGTTGTTGAACAAGAGTTATGAAATATAGATCATCGTGGTTGAACAATAGTTATGATATATAGATCATCGTGGTTGAACAATAGTTATGAAATATAGATCATCGTTGTTGAACAATAGTTATGAAATATAGATCATCGTGGTTGAACAATAGTTATGATATATAGATCATCGTGGTTGAACAATAGTTATGAAATATAGATCATCGTTGTTGAACAATAGTTATGAAATATAGATCATCGTGGTTGAACAATAGTTATGAAATATAGATCATCGTTGTTGAACAATAGTTATGAAATATAGATCATCGTTGTTGAACAATAGTTATGAAATATAGATCATCGTTGTTGAACAATAGTTATGAAATATAGATCATCATGGTTGAACAATAGTTATGAAATATAGATCATCGTTGTTGAACAATAGTTATGAAATATAGATCATCGTGGTTGAACAATAGTTATGAAATATAGATCATCGTGGTTGAACAATAGTTATGAAATATAGATCATCGTTGTTGAACAATAGTTATGAAATATAGATCATTGGCATAAATTTAGAATTGTTACTGAATCGGTCATGAGAATATGTATTTTCGCTTCCCTTTTCCCGATAGTCTGAAACCGAAATTGGGCGCAGATCAACAGTTGTGACATACTGAATTTAAATGATTTAAATCAATTCACTTATGAGATTAGTATTTACATCATTGAGATAGTACAAGCCGTCAAAAACCGTTAACCCTTTGACAGATTTATTTCAAAATTTGACGGGGAACTAAATTTTAGGTGTTAAATTTGAGGTATAAATTTTACTTACTTTTTAAAGTTTTGAAGTTATCGCATTCACTTGTACTCGAGGAGACAGACGGACAGTTTCCATCTGAATGGATTCGTTCAAAATTTGATTGAGATCTACAAATTGCTATAAAATTCATATAACAAATGTTATTCATCTAATTCGAATTGCTTTGGAGTTATCTTGTTCAATGGCATAAAAACATAAATTATATCTAAAGATGAGGGTTTCGAACTCAGGAAAATTTGAAACGAGGAGAGTCCCCAAAATCTTGAGAAGCGATATTTTTGATTAATACATTAGTTTCTCTGTACTTCGTATATGGGAAAAGCAAAAATGAATTACATGAAAATTAAAGTGAAAATGTTTTTCTTTTCATAACATCCAAATTATTTTGCAATATTTTCAAAGAAAACAGATTAGGATTGCATGTTATTATTAAGTCTATACTGTTTCCGAGTGGGCCAGTAGGGAAAAATTACACAAGTTCTTTTCTTATTTTTATCATTCATTTTTTTATCATTTTCTCTGGCATTTCTAATTCTGACAAAATATGTACCTTGAAGTTAATACAGTGGTACTGTATAAAAGAATTTGGTTTAGACACCATATATTCCTATTTAACTAAACCATCGTCTCTAGTAGAGGTTGGAGACAATCAGATTTTTCGGTAGAAAAAGAATGCATTTTAAGCTAGATAACTGACAAACAGTTACAATTGAATTCGAGAAACATCAAATTAAAAGTAACCGTTTTCATCATTTTGCAATAACAACAACAAAATAATAAAAAAATACTGATTTGAATCGAAATATTATAGATCTCAGCAAATTGTTCATTTTTTATATTTAGAGTATTTTATTGTATGAATATCTGCAATGCCCTCGTTGCATTATTTAATGATTTCTTAATGTATTTATCTATTTAGGATAATAGCACTTCTTTATTGCGGCATTGAAATTAGATCTAATACATTAATTAATTGAAGTAAGTTAAATTTCACTCTTGGAGTATCAATCTCCGTTCATTAACACATCTTTGCTGGCAGTTGTATGTTAATGAATTGACAAAAAATTAAAAAAAGAACAAACAATGTTTTAATTTGGCCCTCTCAAAAATTTAAAAAGAAGCCTATTTTAAAAACATCTATTTCCATTTTTCTAATATTGATCTAACTTCATACTAAGTTGCTACTTTCTTTTAATATTCTTATAGTAAGATGCATGGGTTTTATCTACTTCATGATTCTTTTTGTATTCGAATTCCGTACTGCTTCAGTATTGCTTTTCTGGAAAATATTGCATTTCTAAATTTCTTACTCAACGCATTTCCGAAGAAGCTTCTTTATATCCATTTATTCCAAATACCCTATCCACAAATGCCATCCTTTTCGGTTTCGTCCATCCTTTTATAAGATGTACATTATTTCGACGATTCATAGTTACGCAGAACCCTACGGATATACTTAGAATTTTAGATTTTTCTTTTCGACATTGTTAAACTGAACACCTTTTCCATGAGGATCTCATTTCTATCGAAATACTCATACAATAGATATGCATTGCTATTTCACCATCGAAACTATTTTCTTGAAACTTTTTTTGGGGGGGGGGGCTTTGAATATTATACACCAAAGCTGAATTCTCATTTTTTAAATACTTTTAAAATGCTGAGAACTTTTAACAAATGTGCGATAATTTAGAGTGCATTTATTTGGATTAACAAAATAGGTATACATGTTCAGTTAAAATAATAAATTCTGGTTAATACACTGGTTATTATTCGTACTAAATGCGATTACTATTCATCATAAGTTTAGAACTTCGGTTGATATGAATAATTATTGATTATTATTATTGCTATTACTAATAACTGGTTCTAATACTGTTATTTTTATTTTTAAATTTATAATAAGGGTGGATCCTAGCAAAGCCCACCTCTTGGCGTCTTTTTGAATTCTCGCCAAATGAGGGGCGATAACCTCGCCAATGTGGCAACGAATTTTTTATATATTTTTTATTTTTTATTATATTTATTTTATTTTATTATTATTATTATTTATTTATCATTTTATTTTATTAATATTTATGTATTTTCTAATTATATTTATTTATTATATTTATTTTTTATTATTATTTCTGGCCTTCAAGTATCGTTTTTTAATTGAAAAATAATAATAATAACAAATATTCAATTAGTAGTCAACTTGGCGTGATTTCAAATAAGTCGCCAAGAGGTGGGCCCATCTAGGACTTTACCTATAATAATAATAATAATACTATAAATATCTGTAATATTGTTTCTGTGCGCAGTTAGTATCGTAGTAAGGAAGATAGTTTTTCAAACAGCTCTGACGGATATTGAATGGATGTCGGATCATTGACACCGGTCTTGCGAAAAACTTAGAGAACATTTGGGGAATTTGCCTAAAGAAATGAAGATCCTCAAAAGTGCATGATATATGGTATTATCCCTATTAGAAGCAAATATAAGGGCTATTTTTAGAAGCTTCCATATCTTGTACGGAAAGTATATAAGCGGAGGTGTACACGCGAGCACTAATACCAACCTATCATAATGCATGTTTTACCATATTTTAATATAAAACTGACAGAACGACAGATGTTTGTAGATGGATAATTACAACAAGTCTTATAATTATATATATTCAAAATTCAAATAATTTTTGTAAGTCCTGGGTCATAAATTATAAGAAACAAATAAGAAAATATAATTATTCAAAGCAAAAAAATCTAAAGGTCCTCGAAAGTACATGAAGTATGGCGATATCTCTATTAGAAGCCAATATAAGGGTTCTTTCTAGGAGCTTTTATATCCTGTCCCGGAAGTTTTTAAGCAGACGTGCACAAGCGAGCACTAGTACCCAAGTTATCAATAATGCGTGTTTTACCATATTTTGATACAACGAGGGATTACAGTAGATGGATAATTTTAGGTTGAAGGTTTTAGATCATAAATTATATAAGAAAAAAATAAGAAATTATCTTGAAAATATAAAAAAATAAGTTTGAAAAAATGCCATTAAAAAAAAAAAATTTTGAGCAAAATTTATTGAAAAAAAAATTGTAGGGAGGAAAGATATTGAAGTAATAACATAAATTATAGATTTAAGTCTATTCATAATGTGATTTATTATTTATGGACAATTTAGACAATTTTTTTATATGATTTTCTTCCTTTATCCATTGAATATTCCCTTTTATATCCGTTTATTATTCGATGTTTCATTTTTTTATAATATTGTTTGATATACTTATTGCAGTTCTGTCAGGTCACATAGCCGAGTCATCCAACTCACTCTCCGACCCGCCACGAAGGCACACGGATTTAAACCATATGACTGAATGATCGGACCGCCGCAACAGCAACACTGGCTGGAACTGTGGTTGAGTCCTAAGGGCCGTCACCGGCCACGGTACAACCCTCCCCGAAGGTAGTACGTCCCGTCATCGATGGGAGAAGTCAGATTCCCCACCTATTTGTGCACCGTCCAGGTTGGCGAGATCCAACCACCATGCCGGAAGCCTCTCATCCTCATTTCGAGGTGCCCTCCGGGCGTAGGCCACATGGCCAAATCGATTTTATGTAATCTCTTAATGCTTGATAATGTTTTTAACACATTACCGAGTTCTTAAAATATTTCAATACAACTTCATTCAATGTTTAAAATTCAATTGTGGCATATACTTCATTATTAGGATCAATCAATGCCTATCTCAAATTCACTATCAATTAGTGGTTTTTATATAGAATTAGAGATTCAATCTAAATCAATCTATTCATTTATGATTATCTTTAAAAATATTATAACCTTTTATTATCATCTGGAACACGCAACTGTACACACTTTTAAAAAGTATAAAATGTACCATTGACTATGTATTCATGAAAATAAAATGACAATATATATCTTGGATGAGCGGTTTTCGAGGATCTTTCACATTCAAATCAATTAAATTAATTTTTTATCATTTAAATTTTTTTCAACAAGATTTTATAAGTGGAAATGATGCAATTAGAATGCAACTCAAGTTAGCACTGATTTCAAACGAATTTTTTATGTAAGTTTTGCGTATAAAAATAATTTTCAATGTTAAAATAACGAATGTCAAGACAGAGATTTTGTGCGAGAAAAGCGAAAAAAATTTTAGATAGAAAACAATCTGAACATTGGATTACATAGCTATAGTGATATTTTTGCTGTTGGTTTATTTTTAAGAATTTTGGGGTCGGTTTTTTTTGTACAGATATTATATTTATTTTACGAAATTATCATGGGTCGCGGTAGTCTGGAGGTAAGGCCACGGCTCCAGACCCGGATGGCTTCAGGTTCCAGACCGAGTTCCGCCGAAGCTCCGTCATGTCATGAGGACCGGGTCACACCAAATAAGTCGGAGTCAAACATTCGCCTACTGGCGAGATGCGGAAGCTGGGGAGACGAATGGGAGGGCGCAGCTCCAACGTTCTTCCCGTCATCTGACCGCAGCTCAAAGTTACGGGATCGTCGCGTTTTTTGGTTTCTTTAAAATGAATCGTTGCTTTAATTGAACCTAATTAATATAAATAATAAAGATGTTTATATTGCCAATTTAATAACGTTCTTTTTAAAGAGATTAATCGACAATTTTTAAAACATTGAATGAAATTTGTTCCCAAAATTAAAAGAGATGAGCTTAAATAGTGAATTATATCCATAGAAAAGATTGATTGATTATGTAAAGAAACAAATTTAAATTTTACATAAATATCTGACATGGAGGATAAATATATAGCTATGAAGCATTTAAATACGTTAACATTTTTCTGCGTTAGAAGTATATATCCCATAATGCCTCTTAAGTACTCCTAACACCTTTTAAATTAAGCCTGTCTTAGACGTTTAAAATATTGAAGCTTACTTAAATCTTGCAATAAAATCCTCATGATTTTTTTTTTAAGTCAGCAGGATTATTTATTAAAAGCATACGTCAAAAGAAGATTAATTACTGTGTTGTTATTAAAATTAACCGTCTACCAATTATAGCTGTTGTATTATAGTTTATGACATTTATTTTTGATTAAACTAATGCAAGATTAAAACAACCTTTCAATGAATATTTTTATTTGGTTTGAAGATATTGATATTTTTTTTTAAAAAAACTTGATGCTTTAAATTTTTGTCCCAAAAATTATTTAATTAGTTTTTATTATAATAATAAAAAATATGGGACTCATATTTAATAAGGAATACGAGAAGAATGTCAGCTGTAAGATTAAAGATATAAGAAAGAATGCTAAATTATGAATTAGAAGTTCTTAATGCATTTTATAAATAAGTAGATATGAAATGTTTTGGGACGCGTAATCCTCCACAACAAAAATAATTAATATATACTTATTGTTTCTTTCACAATTTCTGCCATATATAGGGTATACGCATTGTATCACTTTTTTTTAAGATCTTGGACTTGTTATAAATTTTTCATGTCTATGCTTTCTTTTATAGCACTCGATAAATTTTATCTACTTCATAAGCTGATTTGATTTTTTCTATATTTACAAATTTCATGCTGATTGGATGTAAACCAATTACGTGATTGGATGTAAACCACTTGTCGTGACATCAAAGGCTAGGCTCTAATTCTCAGCACTTACGTAATGATGTAGCTGAAATTTACTGATAATCCAAGGCAAATTCCAAATTCATATATAAATGGAATGCTAGGTAAATTTCTGCTCAAAACTGTAAACTTTTCGCCACAATCATATAGAAATTTAGTTATATTTTTGTCTCATTTCAAAAGAAAACTAAGGCATATTGGACGTGAATAAGGGACCCAAGGTAGTTCTTCGGTGAGACCGAAGCCTTCACATTTCGACGCAGGTATCTCCCTCCCCCTCTCCAAGTATCCGTCGGCCTAAAAAACATTTCAAAATAACCATATCTAAAATTATTAATTGAAAAATAATTATTTTAATACCTTCTGAGAGGCAGCTGTGGCTTGGCGACAAAATATCTATTAGAATTTGTTAAAAAGTAGTGAAGAAATTGGAATGAATATTTTGAGGCAATTAATAAAATAGTTAATTTTTCTTTAATAAAAAGCACGAAAATAAACTGAACCTATAGCTGTTTCTGATATAAAAAGCCAATAATCTGCTTTGGAATATTTTTTTTACTGTTATTCCAGAAATCTATTAACGTATTATGACAACAGTTCTTAATCATTCTTGATCTGCAAAAGTATAAAACATTGTTACATACTGAGTATAAAATTAATTTTGAAAATAATTTAAAACTAAATTAGTTATATAGAAATGAAGTTTATGTTACTGAAATGCTAATTTTTAAAACTTTAATACAATATAAAAGCATTTCCAAATAATATTGAAGGAAAAGAGCATTGGAAATAAAATAATTATTTTTAATTTATTGAACTTTTAAGTCTGGTATGAGATTACCAACAGCCGTAGTTTTTTAAATCTGATTTTGTATAAAAGTGATATTTTATTCATAGACTATAAAAAAAGTTGTCTGAGATATTGAAAAATAAAAGAAAATTATAAAAAAAATCTAAATAAAATAGTTCAATATACAACCATTGTCTAGCAGCTGAATATCTAGAATTTTCCTGATTGATGAAAAAATGAATCGACTTAAATTTAATCGTACAAATTAATTAATTTTGAATTATTTGTTTAAATTATAGAAATGCAACTAAATCTGCATTAAATAATATTGCAAATAAATCCCGATCATTAAAATGCTCATTTATTTTTTTAAATATTTCACAAGTTTAAAAGAAAAGATTATGTTAATTTGCTTGTTTATTTAATATTTTATGGATTAATTCGATTCTGAAAGTTTAAAATGGCATTGTTGATCTAGAAATGGACCCCAGAATGCCAATTTCAGTTTGCTTCCTTTAACCGCTTACAATTTCCTATGACAAAATGAAGCATATATGCATTTTCTGTTTTATATTTTAGTTGAATTATTAATTAGAAGTCTAAATTTTGAAAATGTCCTTTGACACTATTATTTCATATTGTTTTCTCTTTGTTATGCGATGATACTTTTTATATACAGTTTTCCTGTATTCAAATTTTTGTGTAAATATTTTATTGTTGTTGCTTCGTCAACGTCGTCATAATCTGATATATAATCTAATACGCTTATAATTACAGATTTTGAGTTGATTATGAAATCGAATTTTTGAAAGAGGCATTTTGCATTAAAGAAACATTTCCTTTCCGCTACAGTTTGTTTGCTTAGAGGAAAGAGGAATTGTGAATACAGAAAGAAAACGAATGCCGAAGTTACATCATTGGAATTTAGAATTTCCCGAAGAATTCGTCAGAAACTTCTAACTTAAACATAGGAAAAGATGGAAATCCTGTTTTTATGCATGCTTGGAAAAAAAATTGAAGATTCAGTCTAAATTTTAGTTTCTGCTACGAGTGCTTCATAGATATTGAAGTTCGTTTCATACTGCTCTCAGCTTTGATTTAATATTCCAAGAACTGGAATTTTTTGTCAGAGACCTTATAGTAAAATCTTTGTAATAATAAGAAATATTTTCATTAGTAATATTTCAGAAATCTGATATCTGTTAATTCTTAAGTCAATAATCTGACCTAGTTTTTTGATGCACGATTTCCTTTTGTCAGTAAAATGCCTTTTTGGATTATGTGAAATACTTGATTTTTCCTAAAAGTACGATTTCTAAATCTGGGGTTTTTTATTATCTTTTAATTTTAAATTCTCACATATAATTTTTCGTAAAAGAAATTGATGAAATTTGGAAGCATTTCTCTGAAAAAAAAAATCGATAAAATTTATCATTTCAGACTTGGGCACAGCAAAAGCACTTTTGGCCTGTTTTTATATGCTGCAAATTAGATAGACAGTAAAATTTAGGATTTTTACACAAAAAATTCTACATCTGTATAGAATTTAAGAAAAAAATATCGAAGAGAATTTTATTTAATTCTTAATTCATATTACATATGATTATGATTTTTCAGAAAAATCAACAAATCATATGGCTGAAGTTTGGCTTAATTTTCCGATATCGGTTTATTCTTGTATCAGTGATAAATATTATTATCTAGACAAATGAAATTTGGTAAGATTCTTTGAAACCAAAATTACAACTTTTTATTACCAATTGGAACTGGCCAGTGTGGCCTGGTAGTAAAGTTTAGGTGCCAGAGAGCTCTAAGATCGAGACTCGCTTCCACTGCTGAGCTGCTGTGTTACCGGGTCTGATGTACGTTAAATCTGTTGGGGCCAAATGTCTTCCCGGTGGTGTGGTGGGGAAGTTTGAAAAGGGGATTGAAAGTTCAGATGTCGTCCTCGTTGTGACCAAAACTTTCGCAACGTCCTTTTATGAAACGACCTGACTAAGACTCAAAAGTGCGACGTCCATACCCAAATAGCCCTTAGTGTTGCTTTAAAACAGTAAGATAATACAATTAAACTGAACTGAACTAGTTAATTTGGAACTTACGATCAAAGTGGAGGAATGCACAACGGATACTTGAATGTACTTCATGCACTTACTGTGAATCTCATATTTTTTTAAATCTATTGGTCCGTAAAACAGTAAGTATCAGTAAATAACACATTATATTACGTAAATATATGAGATTGTCCAAGATAGAATATTCCATATCATATTATTCTACATACAAATTCACATGAACACACTTCCTTAGTTCACCACTTTTCCTGCACAGTTAAAAATTCTGAGCTTGGCATGATTTTTGTGTAAACTGTGAGCCGCCGTGGCCTGGTGGTAAGGTCTCGACTTCGGAACTGGAGGGTTTCAGGTTCGAGACCCGATTCCACCGAAGAACCGTCGTGTGAGGCGGTCTGTTGCACGTTTAATCCGTCCTGACCAACCGTTCTCCCGCTGGTGTGGTGTGGAGAGGAGGTGCCACCTCAGGTGTCGTCATCGTGGTTCAAAATTACGAGGTCCGTCCCAAAATATCCCTAGTGTTGCTTCAAACGGGACGTTAATATAACTAAATTAATTGTGTAAACTGTGCTTCGATAACTTAAGCAGTATACTTTAGATAAAAGGAATTTAAAGGGGAAAATATATTAGGTATACAACTTTGTTACCGCCTTTTTTGATAGATAGTTTGTACGAGTAAATGCTGGTCTAAATAAACGTATAAGAAATGTCACACAATAAGTGCGGGCATTTGTCAACTTAACGACAGGACAACATTAGAGAAATTGTTCTCGATCACAGATATCAGTTTTCGTCATTTGTGGGAAATTTTCTGCAAATGACTTCCATTTGAAGAAAACTGCTGCTGAGCCGCATCGAATGCCTCGAAGTACTTATGGTACCTCTCTTAATGAAAGAACGTATCAACTCTTAAAGAAAGAACGTTAGGCATCAGAACGAAGATTATGCTCTGCATTTGATGGGATCAACTCAAATGGGATCTATTATGAGCAGTTGAAATCGAATGAAACGACCACAAGGAATCGGCATTGAACTCGTTTGATGCTTTGAGCCTTGCATTAAAAGTAAAACGGCAACAATACAACGGAAGACAGACAAAATTATACTTCATTATGACAATGTTGGTCAAATTGTGAAGACCGATAAAGACGTACTTGAAAATGCTGATATAGGAGGTCTTATCTCAGTCATCCTGCTATTTTTCCTTTGGACTATTAACTGTTTCGATCCATCTGATTAGTATTTCTGCTCTTACTATGAAGTACAAAAAGGGATCGCTCCATGGATCACCACAAAAGATTTGTTATTTTATGTGAAAATACCCGAAAATGGCAACAAAAAAAAATGCTAGGAAAAATTTCACCTAGGGACAAACAGTTCTTTAAATTATAACTATCTAATCCCCTTTTATTAATAAAGCCACAAATTTTGAGAAAAAGTGGTGGAAGCAAAGTTGTACACCTAAGAAATAACTAATTTTTACTATTACGAATAAGAATTAAAGTGAAAGTATTGTAATTGTGACAAATTCAAACCCTTGACTTTGACAAATCTCCGTGATTTAGACCTCACTGAGCTCGAAAAGAAGTCAGTCATGAGAAATATGGGTGGCTTATTGTTCGAGCAAAAGTGAATTCAACAATTAAAAAAAACTAAATAGCTGTATAAGCAAAACCTGGTAAACAGTTTTAACAACTAAAATGTAGATTCTTATTGAATTTTGAATCTGTTAAAGAGTTCACTTTCGCATGCATATAAAAGCAAAGACTAAAATAAAGGAAATTCAATACTTGATCTTGTGATTAAAACTGCTCTTCTGTGACAAATTTTGGTTTCAGAAATAAGTGTCCAAAATGAATATTCACACGATAGTTTCAAAAACAATTTTATTAAATTACGAAGATTTTTAAGTTTTTTACGAAGTTTTTTTATTAAATTACGAAGAGGAAACCTTTGATATGAGAAAATAAAACATTGAACATTCGTGGAGCACACATGACCTTGCCCGAGACAAATAAACCAGTGTTGGAGGTGATGAAGAGGATCATATTTATTATAAAATATGCAAGAAAACTTAAGGAAAACCACTCCCTTTTGTTTTAAATACTGTTATTATAATCGCAATCAAAATACATACAATGAAACTGCGGATAAAATGACTTAGCAATTTTTTCCGATGATTAAGTAAAATTAATTTATTTAGTACTGTAACAGATAAAATAAAATAGTTATAATTCGGAAAAAAAAGCCGAAGTTGACTTTTAAAATATTGAAATAACGGCATATCATTATTTTCATGAAATATTCGTCTTTTTTCTGCATGGAAAATGAAGCAATTGAATACATTAAGGCATTCTTTGAATTTTGATTTCTTATAGAATGCTGCTAAACGAAATCACATTTGTCTATTAATGTAAATTCCTACAAAAATGATTAACGTAACAATCAGTTGTCTTATGGTTTGTTGGTTTGTCGTAAAATCGACTTGCTCCTGCAAAAAATCGATGATATCTAAATTAAACCTGGGGAAATGTTATTTTCAAAGTCTTCTAGCATACTTTCTAATAATGTGTTTGTCAATTGCTCTTGTATAATATTACGGAGCTTATATAAGGCGGCGAAAGAATTCATGGTATTAACTAATAATAGTTACGATACTCTGATTTTAATTCAGCATTTTTACTGAATCTCTCGCATGTTCCTTGTTCATTGAGTTCCATGTTAATTGTGTTAGCGTTTAATCGCTAGTATGTAGTTAATAGCACCTGGAAACCTAATTTATACTTTAGACGTATTTTTTTAACCGATTGAAACTAAAATTTGACATAGATTTACAATTCGGTCAAAAATTTACGTACCAAATTTCATATATTTTAGTCCTTCCACTTTTGAATTATTGCATTATTGTTTGTGAAAGTACAATGGATTTGGATCCAAATCTGATAGATATCAGACAGTTTAGACATTAAATCCATGCATCAAATTTTATTCGCTTAGCTTATTTCTTAATGTAATTATCAAGTTCCCGTGTACTTGTACAACTATATGTATAAACTTTCTCCACATGACATATTCAAAATCTGTTAAAAATCATCAAATTTTGTCACACTTCCATTTATCAAATTTCTGCTCTCTAGATGAAAGCGTTTCTGTGTTATCGTGCTCAAAGATAGAAAGGCACAATGCTAAAGATATGAATTTGGCATTCGGTAAAATGTGTATTTGGTATTCGGTTTTAAAATTGTCATTTAAAATTTGGCATTCTGTTTGAGACGTGTGAAGCATGGAATTTCCCCAAAATATGGAGATCGAATATTTTCATGAGAAAGTGCCATGTATTATAGATGAGACTCAAAAAATGCATTTCTTGAGAAGTATTATGTATTAAAGCATAACATTTTAATGCAAAAATGTAACAGAATATTAATTTGTAGCATTTTAAATTCATGGAAATAAAGGAATAAAAAAAGCAATCAGATTTTGACGGTCTTTAGAAGGAAGCAAAGTAAATAGATTTATGAAAAAAGAAACTAAATATTTTATTTAAAAGACCAGATTTTTAGAATCTTTTTTTTTTAAATCGTTTAACTGATTTAGATATATGGAAAAGAATCTAGGATTTTTTCCAGAGAACGATACACTATATTCAATTCCACAGTTGTTAAATTCCCTACCATATTTCCCCACACTTAAAGCAATCTTCTTTATCTAATGACTGAGTTTCTAACGTTTAATATAATATTCGAAAATCAATCTTATCTCATGAGTTTGTCGTCTAGGAATAATTGAAGACAATAGTGTTATAGAAAATCTAACGACTCTTTAGAGAAACATAGAAGTAAATCGCGGAAAATCATCTGAGGAAAATATTTCTGTCTGCCAGTTGGCAACCGCTGCAAAATCGTTTCCTTACTGTCAAGAAATTTAACTTCATTAAGTGTAAAGATTAATGAAGCATTGTGGTTAATTTCTGTTAAAATTCTTTAAATTAGATGACAAAGCTTGGAATAATGTACGCTTTGATGTTTAATGATTAGTAAATGTTGAGCTTGAAATATCTGGATTTATATGAGGAATAAATGCATGATTTCAATATAAGCCTTGATGGAAAACCCGAAATTATGGGTGATAATATTATAAACAAATACAAACGATCCATCAGAAAAATATTTCAGGCAATTTTGCAGTTTAAATTCAGATGAAATTAATTGTTGTCTGCTATTTTTACATTTTTAGGCAAATTATAAAAGAAGCTGTAACCCTAAACCCCAAACTGGATACTCCGACCTACCGGAAGCAACAAGAACAATTCTGAATGACGGGACGGATTCAATAGCAACCCTAGCGGGAACTATGGTTGAGACCTAAAAGCCATCACCCACTACGGTATAACTCTTCCCTTCGCAAATACGTCTCATCTTCGATGGAAGAAGACAGACACTCACCTTTCCGAGAACTAACCACCATGCCAGTAGCTTCTCATCCTCAATTACGAAGTGCCCTCCCCGAAGGACTAAAAGAAATTGTACTAAAATAATCAAAAATTTCAATTCTGACAGATATTTAGACATCTGTGAGACCGAAAAATAAATTTTAAGAATTTTGTGTGTAGCGTTGGTAGAACTAAATATCCATCTAGCTAAATGGCTGAAATTTGTTATGTGGTTTGAACAACAAAAATTAAAATTCGACATTAGCTTCTGTATATATACTTCGTACAAAGTAAAAATAACATTTACAAGAGAGATTACCGGCAACAATGATTGTTATCGACAACAGTAAAGTTTGATAACCAATAACTTTTTTATTTACAAACCAAACTAATAAGCAATAAAAAGAAAAAAAATCATCAAAAATTAAATTTTTAAATTATTTGTGAGTAAAATTGATATCAAGGCAGCGCATCAGCTTAAGAAATGTAAACAAATTCGAGATTATTTTTCAATGATAACGAATTCTTAGATTTTTCGTAAAGTAAATTGTCAAAAGCCCAGCTTAGGATACTCACTCGCTTATTAGATTACGTCGAAATGCTATTTTTTTGATACTGTCGGGATTTGAGGATGGTTTATATTCATTTAAAAACTATTAATCTCAAGAGAAAGGGATATAACTATACTTATATTCAATTTTTCAAATGTACTTCTACCATTTTAAAGATTACAGAATTTGTTTTATTAAGAAGTCATTGAGGGAAAATGAACTTAGATGAAAGAGTTAGTTTCACTTCATTTCTTTTAAATGTTTGGGTTTGGTGATTTTGTGGAAAAAACAGACTCCTTAATAGTTGTATAAAACCTGAAAGCAAGAAATTTATTAAATTCTATGATTGGGGAGTAGTCACGGAAAAGAATAAATGTGCTTGTCACTTAGAATACACATTTTTATCAAATTGTATGAATAGTATCGAATATCTATATTGTATGAACATATTGTTAAATTTTATAGATATATTGTATATTGTATGAATATATGTATTTGCTCATGTTGATGGATTCTATGAAATTTACAGGTCAATGTCTAATTGTTTTATATATTTTTTCAATCATTTGGAACTTTTACGTGCATTTACATATGAATTTTGTCAGAGTGAGAAAGTAAGCACTGTGAATGTGACACTAGCTCTGGGAAATTCCCGGAAAGGATAATCACAAACTGACTACTATGACCCTGCGGAAGACACACTGAAAAACTTAAATGACAGGACCGCCGCAACAGCAACATTAGCTAGAACTGTGCATGCTGAGGGCCACCATTCCCTGAGAAAGTACATCCTGTAATCGATAGGAGAACCATATCCCCATCTTTTCGTTTACCCACAAGGGTGGCGAGAACCAACCACCATGCATGAAATTTCTCATCCTCAATTACGAGGGGTTCCATCTATGTGACTCACCTTAAAGGGTATTGAATTTTCAAAGAAATCAAAGTTATGAATACAGAAAAGTACATATTGATGCTAAAAGTTATGAAAAAAAAAACACGTTCAGCAAACCATGAGAAATAATAAAAAAATGGCGATGTCCGAAAGATATTTCGAAGAATCCACAAAATAATCAAGGTATCATAAAGAGCAAAAATAATAAGAAAGTGATAATAAAAGATATTTTTCAACAATGGATAGAAAAATGAGAATGTATGATACAAGAAACGCCGAAATACAACATTGTAGCAATACAACAAATACAACAAAATACATAAAGTAGCCGCAAGATAAAACGAATAGTGAATATAAATGATGCGAATAAATACATAAAATATGCGCATCTTTACATGAGAAAAATAATCTGAAGCAGAAACACGCAATATGATCTGGAGTGATCATGTAAGGATAATTGGAAAATATATGAATAGAGATTTCTCGATTAATAATATTTACATATTTTTGAAGACAGTGTTTTTTGTATGTTCATTTTCAAATGCAGAAATATCCCTTATTATATATATTTAGCGAATTGGAAAAAGCGAGATTTTGTAATTTCTATGTTATGGTTTGAAATCTAAAATTGAAAAAATAAATATTATATTTACGTAATTAGTTTTAAATAAATAAACACAATGTATTTACTATATTTAGGATTGAAATGTAATCCTATGGAAATTTTCTGAAATTCGTCAGATGTATGTATGCAATGACACATCCCAACACATTCAAGCGAAATAACGATATTTTATTCAGCAAAAAAGCACGAAAACTCATTAGAAAGTTAAGCTGAAAGTACACAAGAGCAGTTCTTGCAGTAAAAAGCAGCACACAGTCAATAAATCAGTAAAAATAGCCGTGACAGCACAAAGCATTCAGATAGAACTCGCAAGAGTCGGGCTGATCCAATATCTCAACTTATCTACATTTCTCCACTGACTCAGTAGTGATTGGCTCTTAACACTATCTCTTTGTTTTTATATTTTCCACGACAAGGCACAAAAACTTTTGATTGAATTGAGCGAGGATAGAACCTGACACCTTGTGGTTCGCAGTCGAGTAACATGACCACAATACAAAAGCTATTGCTCGGGTAGCATAGCTGTTAACTGGCTTATAAGCTTTCACCACAGACTCTCCCTCCAGTGAGTCGGAAGTGAGACGAACGATATGGCTGTCGAGTGGTGATGTATTAGTTGTGGATTCTAATGCGCCTATACCCATTTGAGTAGCGATAAGCGTTATGGCGATAGTGTGTGAGTGCTGATGTGTTGCGTCAAGTGAGTCTGACGACTTTGTTTTGCTTTGGGTAGATGGCGGATTGTGATGCGTGAGGATAGAACCTGGGACCTTGAGGTTCGCAGCCCAGTGACATGATCATAATACAAAAGCAATTGCTCGGATAGGGTAGCTGTTAACTGGCTTATAAGCTTTCATCACACTACTAAAACAAATAACATTCCTCAAGTTTTCATGGAGCTAACGGGACGTTCTGGAATTTACAATTTTGTAATCAAATTCATTGCCAATGCTGGGTTCATTGACGCGGTATTCGTTAAAGTATCTGTAAAACCAGGATAAGCATTTTCACTGGTAGATTTAATTCGCTTAAAAGCAATATTATAAATGTGCAACAATACATAGATTTATGAGAATTTACACTCAAACTTCCGCATATACTTACATGTAAATATATCAATATTATAAAGAGAGATTAAACATAATTGATTTTAAGGCCAATGTTTCTAAATGACAGCAGTATTAATCTTTTAAGAATGTTAAAATTATTACAAATGAGCTTAGGGGTGGAGATTAGAAGTAGTTCAATCTTGTTACATTGGTTCTCGTTTCTCTAATGATTTCAGTAAAAAATGATTTTGCTCTTTTGTTCCTATCACTGATGACGGTTTGTACATCTGGACGAAGTACTGTCACATTTGCTACTCAAAATGGGTGCTATTATTCGTTGCTCAGAATATTCATGTTGATTGTGTTGCTGATCAATAGATTAGAATCACCAAAATGAACAAATTATCGCCATATTTCTAGTCCATAGTAACATGACATTAAAGAGAAGTTGTTATCCGTGGAAGAATCTAATGTTAAAATAAACCTTTGTTCGAATATATATTAGATACTGAATGAGATAAATTTTATGGATCTTGTGTATCAGAATCCTGTGTCAATGAGTATAACTGAATAACTAATCGGAGTTTCATGGACAAGTATTAAGCTGATATCAAAATGAAAGTAATTCATGTAAGAAAATAAGAGCAGAAGCAGGAAGAAGAAAAGGGTTTCAGTTAAGAGGCCAATAATATCTACACCATAAGACCAATGATGGACATTTCTTTAAATCCTTAGTTGTTTTACGAATAAGAGATGCTTGATGAATCAGTGTGTTTTAGAATCATATCTGATTTTCTTTCATCAATGGCTTATCAATAATGCCTCCGTTCATAAATTATTCATTTATTAATCACCGGGCAACAAATCCGTGATGAAGGTCAAATGCTGACATCCTCCAAGCACACAAAAGTACAATTGGAAAAATAAAAGAAAATATGTTGATTCAAAAAATTCAAGTAGATATGTTTTGATAATTCTAAAGAAAGAGTACTGGAAAAAAGAATCAAACATCAATGAGCTATTAAATATGAGCTCAGAGAAAGAATTATAACGTTATGTAACTGTACCGTGATTGAAAAAAAGGATCACTTTATTGTATATCGTTTGTTTTGATCAAAGCATTTAAAAGTTTAAATTTTGATTATAGACAACAAAAACTATTTTTCAAAGTTCTCTTTTCTCATCATAATGTTAGAATGAGGATGTTAATAACATTAAAATTTCAACATATTGGATTCTTACATTAGCATGTTTTTAATCATGCTTAAACGAAGTATACAAAAAGAAAAAGTCGTGGTCTCGAGGTTTCAACGAATCTCCTTGTTCCAAATTTTCTTAAGAAAAAAAAATATGGAATTAAGGAAAATGAAAATTATGTGATTGCTTAAAATTATGAATAAAACTTGGTATAATTTATGTCTCTTAACATGATAACTCTAAAATGTTTTGAGTTTGACATATGAAATGTGTCATATGTCTATACACCAAATTTGTAGATTTCTGTTGGATTTTATAGAAATCCATTAAAAGGAAATATATCTATCCGAATACCCGAGTACAAGTACGATATCTACAATAGCTAAACGGCTAGAATGGTAACATTTTGTAGAAAAATTAGTATTTATGATATAGAACCGCATCAAATTTGAAATCAAATCCATCTAGGAGGTCATCTGTTGTCGGTATATTTATATGCGTGCAAACGCAATAGTTCCAAAATGTAACAACTTGCATAAATAAAGTTTGATTCACAGTTTCAGAACCTGAAACGTAGGTTCTCTTTAAATTTAAATCTTGAATCAAATCTTTTAAAAGGGTTGATTCTTAGTCGGTCTTTGTTGTGTTTATGGCTATAGCCACAGTTCTGTGCGAAATTTTCATTTCAGTTGGTCAGAAATATGTCTTTATATATATATATATATATATATATATATATATATATATATATATATATATATATATATATATATATATATATATTATATATATATATATATATATATATATATATATATATATATATAATTTAATTTTATGGTTCCAGGGTTAGCGATTAATCATCCGCTCAAAGAAAAAGAATAACAAAAGTTGCTCATTTCACTCAGGTGTAGGTTAAGATGAGAAAGAAAGTCAGAAATTAACCACCCTGTGGCTAGGGGTTCATCCGCCTAAAAAAGGATGCCAGTTCGGAGAATTGGCCATTGAATTGATTATGATAATGACAACAATCAGTCACAAAATGTCCTGTTGATACGGTTTCGTTAAGTGGTGGTAGGATAGCACAAGAAAAAGAAGTATCGCAAAATTTCTAATATAAGTATTATGCCCCTTCGAAAAAAATTGTGAATTTTGAGGCCATGTCTCAGATTTTAATTTTCACACATGAGAGTTGTGTGCATGTTTCGTAGTATAGTAAAAACTGGTATTAACTGCATGGCATTTTTGAATAATCATTACTAAAGATCGATGCTTGATTTTGATTTATGAACATTTTATACTAAAAATACATAAAATGTTACATATTTGTGTGCTTTTCTGTATAAACCCAAGAAGATGCTTCCCTGGTAAGATCACAAATGACGAGTAAAATTTTCACTTCCAAATGAATTAAAATATTCTATGCAAGTCTATATGTTATGTTATATTTAGGAACTGCTTCTTAAATAGTTAGTAATTATTCTAATTACTAAAGGCGTAAAACAATCATTCTGTTTAATAAGAATAGAATAAGATATAATACGTTACTTTTGAAATTAGATATTAATATAACAATTTTTACATTACTTACCAAACTATGTTTTTATTATGCAAGTATCTAAACATAGGTTATATCTAAAAATAGGTTCAGGTAACTATAGGTATCTAAAAATAAGTTCTATAACTATTGGTATCTAATAATAGGTTCAATAACTATAGGTATCTAAAAATAGTTTTTATAACTATGGTATCTAAAAATAGGTTCAATAACTATCGGCGTCTAAAAATTCGCTCTATCACTATTGGTATCTAATAATAGGTTCAATACCTATAGGTATCTAAAAATAGGTTCTATAACTATGGTATCAAAAAATAGGTTTTATAACTTTAGGTATCTAAAAATAGGTTCTTTGTTTTCCGATCGGTTTTATAAAATTTATATTGAATAACTGTGATTAATATAAAAAATGGTAATTGAATTATTAGCTAGTTTTAATAATTTTATTGATCAAAAATGTCAACCCTTCACAAATGTTTGTTTTAATTAAAATAAATTAGAATTCATTTGAAAACCAAAAAATGCAAATCTAGTTAACAATTTTTCAAACTGTACTAATTCATTCATGTTTGTTGTAATTTTAATAAATTCAAGACTCGTTTGAAAAGAAAAAAAAATCAATTTCTTTTAATAAAAACGAAACTTTTATTTTTACCGATATTACTTTTTTTGCGGGATATTTACCGATGTTACTTTTGTAATTTTGTCCTTAAAAAATAAAATTTATATGACAGATAGAAGGTCTTCCCTCGCATCTGTTCTTTTAATTAAAGAAACACAAGAAAAAAGGCTTTCGAATTAACCATAATTTCTCTTTATTTTTCAGGTTTATTATTTTCTATTTCTAAATTTATTTATTTATATTCATTTTTTAATAAATTATAAAGTACTAATTTATCATTATTTGATGATAAATTAGTAAAGAGATTCAGGCAAATATTTTTGACATGCGTTCCACCTCATACGAAACTGCTTTTTGTCATCAGCAAATGAAACATCTATTAAACAACGAATGTTCTCTACTTCGAACCCTTTCCACAGCATAGAATAATCAGTGATTATGTTGATTTTTGTCCATTTGTGTGCCCTGCATATTATATTGTTCAGTAAAATTTAATCAATTAAATTGATCCTTTCACTACAATAAACACAAAAATATTTTTCTTTGCAGTTTGGCATGACCTATTTTGGTAGAGTTATTAACAAATAGAAAAAGAAACATTATAAAACAAGTGCTGACAAACAACAAATGTTTCTTTGTGCAACATTAATAAAATCATAAATTACTATTAAAATCTTCAATAACAATAATAATCATAACAATCTTCAATAACAATCATTTAACAATAAAGAGAACTCATACTATACGTGCACTTGGGACGCTTAAAAACTGAGGATAAATCGTAATATTTCCGGAAAAGAATACATCTTGTCTGAAGCCTTAGCGAGGTTGAATCGTTCAAAAGTGTCGTGATGCAGAAATGAATAGTAATTTCAATTTTATATTTGGAAATATTATAGAAGAAATAAGGACATGAAAACCTGCCACAGGAAAAAAACGAGCAGTTAGATGAAAAATCACGCTTATCACATTACAACTGGAGAGGTTCGATAATGATGACGGACCTTTTTTGTATTTTAAAGATTTTATTGTTTCTCCGCTTTCGGGAGTAGGTTTGAGCCTTGCCTTTCGGCGTTGCTGCTTCGTCGATGATGTTACAAGGACTGATAGTTTTTTACATATACCGCTAGGGGGCGTTACAAGTGAGAGGCGGGGCAACATGCTTACGTAACATACTCCCGCCTTGAAATTACACAATTTCAATATTCAGACACTATATGAATTTCACACATCACAATAAATTCAACAGAATTATAATAAAAAATGAATAAATGTAAGAACAAATAAAAAAATACTGAAATATTTCTTATATATAAATTTACACAAAATGATACTGAAATAATTCTTATATATACAAATTTATACAAATGAGTTAAAATCTCTATATATTATTTACAATCATATACACATATAAATCCAATTTATTTTTTGGAAGTAAACATATTTGACTAATGCCTCCCTTAATAACACCATTCAAAACTCTTATTACAACAACTCTGACTAAACCATCTGAACCTTTTATTAATTCTTGAATTCTACCCAGTCTCCATTTATATGGAAGCAAATCTGGATCTTTGATTACAACCATATCATTAAGATTTACATTATTCTTAGCAAACTGCCATTTGTTTCTAAGATGTAAATTATTCAAATAATCACGTTTCCAATTTTTCCAAACTTGTTGTGCTAATTTAGTTAATTTTTGCCATTTTGACAAATAATTATCTGATTTTTCAATTAATTGTGGTTCAGTAATTGAAGTTATTGGACGGCCAATTAAGAAATGTCCCGGAGTCAAAGCTGTATAATCATTAGGATCCGTAGATAAAGGTACAAAAGGTCTACTATTTAGAATACCTTCGATTTCTGCAGTTAATGTTAAAAATTCTTCAAATGTCAGTTTTATAGAACCTACTGCTCTCTTTAAATGAAATTTAAAAGATTTGACACCTGATTCCCACAAGCCTCCAAAGTTAGGAGACCTTGGGGGAATAAATTTCCAATCAAAACTTTCTGTAGTTAGATAATTAATTCACAATGAGTTTTAACTTCTTTCAGAAAATCATTATTTGCATTACAATTTACAGCATCCTTTTTATGGGGAATTTCAGACTGTAGAAATTGGGGTCCATTGAACCAAATTTGACTGTTTATCAAATTTGTTGCAGACTTTCCCCTGGAGATTAAGTCTGCTGGATTGTCTATAGATTTAATATGTCTCCAGTCATAATTTGGACACAAACTGTTAATTTTTCTAACACGATTGGAAACAAATGGTTTCAATTTTTCTGGGGGAGTTTTTATCCAGGCTAAGGTGATTGTGGAATCTGACCACATATAGACGTGATTTAATGTCACTGGTAAGATCGAAATCACCTTTGATGCAAGTCGTGCCAAAAGTAGTGCTGCTGACAGCTCCAGACGAGGTATTGTTGATTCCTTGATTGGACACACTCGCGATTTGCTGCACAAAAGACTTGTTTTTACTTCACCGGATTTATTTTTTGAGCACACATAGATGACTGCACCGTAGGCCTTATTTGAGGCATCACAGAAGCAATGTAGGTCTATGGTGGTGGGATTCTCGATTATAACACATCTTTGAATTTTTAACTGGTTCAATGCCGGTAAGTCTTTTAAGAATTTTAACCAGTCATTCTAATCGTTTTGTGGAATTGTGTCATTCCAATTTAGCTTTTGTTGCCAAAGTCTCTGAAGAAATATCTTGGCGCTGGTTATAATTGGGCTGATAAAACCCAAAGGATCAAACAGTCTTGCTATGACTGAAAGGACTTCCCGCTTTGAGTAATTGTTGTTCAAACTGACAGTCACTTCAAACGTGAAAATGTCTGATGTGGGACGCCACTGCATTCCGAGCGTTTTAACTGTTAAGTCTGGAAATTCAAAATTTAAGTTTTGATTGTTCCCTAATAATTCAGGATGGTTTGAAACCCATTTGTGAAATTGCATGCCTCCTTTACTTAAAAGTTCTATTAACTGCTGTTGTAAAGCCTTGGTTTCTGATAAGTTATTTGAACCAGTTAAAATGTCGTCAACATAAACATCAGTAAGAAGTGCTGAAGATGCTTGAGGAAATTCACTTTTTTCTTTCTCAGCTAATGCCTTGAGTGTTCTGGTGGCTAAAAATGGAGCACATTTTGTTCCATATGTCACAGTCCGTAGTCTGTATGTTTCCACAGGAGCAAATTTATTAGGTTTCCACAGAATTTTTTGCAGGTCTCTATCTGCTTCTGCGACCAAAATTTGGCGATACATTTTCTTTATATCTGCACTAAATGCAAATTGATATGTTCGGAATCTCAAGATGATGCAAAATAGTTCCTGTTGAATTGTTCCGCCATTCAATAAAATGGAATTAAGTGAAACTCCACTGCTAGAATTTGCAGATGCATCAAAAACGACACGCAAGGGTGTTGATGTGCTTTCTGGGCGAAACACAGCATGATGAGGAATATAATATTCACTATTGGCAATCTCAGGAGAATCTAAAATTCGTTCCATATTATTCAACTGGAAATATTCATCCATAAAAGCCTTGTATTGCATTGCCATTGTTTTATTTTTATCTAATCTTTTCCAAAGTAAATTTAAACGTCTTTCCGCCATTTCTCTTGAATCGCCTAGTGTAGAACGTTTTTCTTCAACTATTGGTAATTTAACAACATACCTTCCGGTACTATCCCTCTTATGAGTGGAAAGAAAATGTTCCTCACAGTAAGTTTGTTCATATGTTTTTGATTCGACTGAATCATCTGTATTATCACCAGGAAAAGATTCTAGGTTAAAGAAATTTTTAACAGAATTCTCCAGATTATTATTTTTAAAAATTAATCCAGAAAAGAAATGAGAATTCCTGCCGTTGATTGTTCCCGTTACTAAATATCCAAACACACTATTTTGTAAGAAGAGTGAATTATCATATGATCTAAATTTTTCTGCTTTCAATAAATCAAAGAACAACTCGCATCCGAGTAATGCATTAATTTCACTAGGAATATGAAAAGTCTCATCCGCAAGTTTTATCTCACTTGGGAAGTTAACTTTTGAGAAATCAATTTCTTTAGAAGGAGTTAAATGCGTAATTTTAGGCATAATTAAAAATGATACAGTTCTGGAAAAATCATTGTCTTCATTAAAAATGGTAGTGGTTAATTTATTTTTAACGAAGAATTCTCCTCTGTTAATACCAGAGATGGATGCATTAACCTTTTCCCGCTTCAAATCTAAAGAATTGGCCAAATCTGCAGTTATTATGTTTACCGAACTCCCTGAATCCAACAGGGCCTTTATTTTTATTTTTTGACCAAATGCGTCTTCAATAAATAACTGCGCGGTGCATAGAAGGTTTGAAGATAGTTTCGAGTTACTTGCAAGCGCTGACTCAGCCTCAGGGGTCAGTTTTTGGGGGAACCTCGACGAGCCAGACGGTTCATTGTTTACATAAAGTTGCTCCCCCGCGTCTGGGGGCGTTACCTCTGCTAGGCGCGTACTTAAGAGTTTAGGATCCAGATGTATCAAAGAATTATGGCCTGATTTTTGACAGCTTCGGCAGAGGAATGTGGATTTGCAGGGTGGCTTATGCAATTTCAAACAGTTCTTACAAATGTTATATTTTTCTAAAAGCTCGATTCTTTTAGAAACACTCAATTTTAAAAATTCAGAGCATCTTTGTAAAGGATGTTCCAATTTACATAAAATACATGGCTTTGCATTACTTAGTTTATTCGCATTAAGAAGAAAGTTTTTTGGCTTATTTATTGCGCCTTGAAATTCCTTGTGGAATTTGTTACTTGTAGGGTATTTCCCTAATTGATCGAGTACCATCGCTCTTGATTCTAAAAATTGCAAGAGCTCCTTCAATGAAGGTATTTGTTTTGATTGTATGGACATTTCATATGCCTTTCTACTCTCTTCGTCAAGTCTTTCTAATATTATATTTACTAATATAGCATTTGTTAAGTCATTACATTCTAAATTAAAACTTTTTAAACCTCTCAGACTTTTATGTATTGTGTCTGTGATATTTCGTAAGCCTTTTGCAGACTCAAAATTTAATTTTTCTAGTTTTAGCATATTTCGAATGTAAATATCAACAACTGCTCGCTTATTTTCAAAGCGTTCTTCGAGAGCAGCAAACAGTGACTCAAATGTATCGTCACTGGTTTCTATAAATTTAGCTTCACCATGGAGGGCAGCTTTTAAATAAAATAACTTTTGATCATTCGTTAATTCGGTATTATCGTTTATTAGACACATAAATTGATTTTTGAATTCTTCCATTTTTCCGTAAAATAACGGTAAGGGAATTTCCGGAAGTTTCGTTTTTAATTCAAAATGATTCATAAAGGCTTTCAAATTTGAATTCTGATCATTTATATTATGCATTACATTTTCCTTAACATTATAATTAGAGAGTAAGCATTTCAAACTTACCTCTAATTCGTTTCTTTCTTCTTCGATATCCAATATTTCTTGATCGCACTTTTGGCTTAGCGTTTCATCTTCGTCGATTTCCAAATAATCCTTGAATAAAATTTCTAATTCATTTTTTATTTCTTTCACAATTCCAAGCTTTTGTTGACAGCTGAATATAAATTTATTTTCTTCTTCAACCGTTGAACTATTTTCAACAAACTTTTTAACACTTGTTAGTTTCGCCTTTATCCTTCCACGGATTCTATTTAACTCTTTGGCTTTTTGAGTTTTATTTTTCTCCATAGTTTCGCTAATTCGTCTCCGGATCGCTAGGACCAGAATGGAGAGGTTCGATAATGATGACGGACCTTTTTTGTATTTTAAAGATTTTATTGTTTCTCCGCTTTCGGGAGTAGGTTCCTTTCGGCGTTGCTGCTTCGTCGATGATGTTACAAGGACTGATAGTTTTTTACATATACCGCTAGGGGGCGTTACAAGTGAGAGGCGGGGCAACATGCTTACGTAACAACAACATATCTATTGTTCCCATTTCAATCAATGAAAAAGAGGTAAGGTTGGAGAAGAGGTTTATAAGGTTGTAATTCCAAAATTTAAAGCTAATAATATTTGAGAACTATGGAAGCATATGTTGCTTTTATTACAAATATCATTTCATTATTATATTGTATATCCGTTTGATAAAACCATTCAATTGGGATAATACTAACAGCATTAAGTTTTGCCTCTAAACATGGATTCAGGACTTTGAATATTAGGACAGAGAAAACTTAGAAGTATTCCCAATCTAAAATCAATGCAACTATTAGCCCTACAGAACAAGAAGTCTGAATGTTTATGATAACTTTAGAGAAAACGTTTTTTTCTTTTTACGAAAGAAAGTAAAGAGAACGATTAAATATTGTGATAACTTTTAATGTTTTCCTGTAAAAAAAGCGGTTGAGGTGCCAAATCATTGCATTGTCACAAAATGAGAATAAAGTAAAGTATGAATGAATAAAGTAAAGTATGAATTAAAGTAAAGTACGAAGAAAGATGCCAAATTTATGTAGTGTATTTTTACAAAAATAAGCTGGTTATAAATTTGATTTGTATATAAATAGGAAAGAAGTGATACAATATATAAATTTCAAAAAATTGTTCTTCTAGATTACTACAGAATCGAAAACACCAGGTGCTATCAACTCTGCTTCTAAAATCAGCCAGCATTTTTTGCAGTCTTCCTGATGACATGGTTCAAAAGTCACAACTCTTCTCATTTTTACTTCGGAAATATTATTCGGCTGATAGTATTGTATTGATCTCCTGGCCCAGTGAAAAATATATGAAATCAAATCAGAGCTTTTCGACGATAGTAAAGAAAAGAAGATCTATATTCCACTTGTGGTGAAGTTGGGGATTTCATCCATTTTGTGACAACTTGACCTTTAACTCTTTTATGGCACTTCCGAAAATCCTCATCTTCACTAGAAAATCTTTGGTGCAAAAAAAAATCCTTAATATTTTATTTTACAGAAAAAATATCCATCAACATGATTAGATTCCTAATTGCTCATAGATAACTATTCCAATTGGATTAACCTTATTGATTTTCCAATGCTTTAATTCAATACTATTCCATTCATAATATTCGTATATCCTTGTTGTTTCTAATGGCACTTGTTATGGACAAGCTCGCTGACAAAGCCAGCGATTTTAAACCAAGGGAGTGTCTTAGTAGCGGCAACTAGGGTCAAGAGTACGTCTTAGCTATTCACGCATTACATTCGCTTGCACAACCCCTTTTTACAGGGAGGCCCATTCACACATCTCACAGATAGAACAGATGAAGAACAACCATGCCCGAACCAGGACTCGAACCCAGGACGCCCAGATCATGGGGAAAACCCCTATACCAGTACGCCGGCTCGTATATCCTTAAACCTCCTCAAGTACCCAATTTTTATAATTATTCTATTATTCACTCATACTGTATATTATCATGCTTATTCATCCAGTTTTATTGTACTTCAAACAATCTCATTCTATTTTTTGCCTTTTTTTTTAGTTATGTTATATATATTTGTATTTTATCAGTTGTATGTTTCTTTCCAATTGATTACAGTGTAATTTTTTTTGTCTTTTATAAAAGTTCACCTACATCCTACATCTATACCAAACGGGAAAGGGACCTCATTAGCTCTAGAAACAGAGGTATGGTGGGGTGTTAAGCGTTAAAGAAAGAATCGTTGAGGTAATTACATTTATGTAACAGCAATGTTGCTCTCCTTGAAACAGAATTATTGAATCACAACTATTGACTATCTTTGAATCACAATGATTCCTGTACAATTTGAAATGGCAAGTTAAAATCATTTCATTTTATATTTTTTGTCGTAATTTTAAAGCATAAATAATGTTTCTCTCGAACAACATTCAAAGATGTTGTTTAAAATAATAATATTCTGGAAGTTTACTAAAATTTTTCACACATTAAATTATAGTATGTAACAAAAATCTTGAATATAAAAAAAGTAAAAGGAAACTAATTGTTACAGCTTCACACCGATAGATGGCGTACAAAGTTCCTGTTAACTCTTTTTTGTATCAGAACGTAGAGTGTGTAAGAACGATGCTAGCACCTAGACGTGTCACCCGATTGTGAGAGGTGTCCTAATCTGTAATAGTCTACATGAAGTGGCACAAAAAAACGTGTCCGAAAATAAAATGGTGTTCACCAGAAAGAAATGTGTAATTATTTGTAGAGAATTACACTAATTACTTAGAGAGTAAACAATATAGTTATTGCAAATATGCAAAATCGTGATTATTAGGTTATTCTTAACCTTTTGCACTCGGATGGTACTCTCAGTTACCACATAAGACGGTACATCATTTTGACATTTTATTTATTTATTTATTTATTTAATTTTGATCGTTAAAAATACCTACAGAGTGATAAAAAAGATGTAGATGGGATTTTTCGACTAAATTCAATTTAAAACAATTATATATGCATTTATCTCTCGAAATAATAAATAAGTCCTTGCATTAGGTGAATGATTATGCATCCAATTATTTTTCCAAGTGCAACGGGTTAAAATCGAAAATTAAAATGGGAATAGACAAAAATATTTGGAAAATATGAAATTACTTAATATTACCTGCATATTTGACATATGTATGTTACTTGAAATTTTATATACCATTATTATGCAATTTTGTTTTTCTTTTATTGAAAAAATGCAAATTTAGCCCGTTTCTTCCAGTACCCAAACAAAATTTTGGAACTAAATATTTAAGAAATATATATACGACAAGGATCAATATCTAATCGTTGCACGTAGTCATGTTTTTCTTACGCGCATTTCTCAGGAATTAAAAATTATTCTTTCCTATCTATACATATAATTTTATATCTAAATACTAGTTAAAATAGAACTTCTTTTGATTATTAATAATTCTTTTTTTATAAATTTTTATTGAAATAAATAAATCGTATTTTCTGCATCCAAAACCCAAATAATGGTTTCACTCTAAAACGATTAAAAAAAAAAAAAAAGATTTATTCGAATCCTTAAAAGTAAAACGTGTTTCTTCAAATTTTGGTTTGTTTTCCCTCTCATCTTCTTCGTTTTAAAGTTCCTAACGATTGTAATCCTTGAGCTTTTAAAGCACGTAAAACTGTAATGACATTCGGAAATAGTGAGCAAAGGTATAATGGAAAATGTTTAGACTCTCATTAATTTAACAAGAACACATTTTTTAGTCCGTTTCTAAAAAGGAATATATTTTTCTTCATTCCGAGACTCAGTGTAATGACTTGAACGTGATGTACAAATATAAAGTAAGACAACATTTAAATAGTAACAGCAAATGGATTTCATATCTAAAGAGATTGCAATAAGGGTTTGAATCATACCAAGAAAACCATTTAGGGTATTTATTGTCGATTCCACTTCGATGTTTCTTCAACAAGTTTCGGAGCGGTAGCCTGGTGGTAAGGTCACGGCATCGGAACCGGAGGGTTTCAGGTTAGAGACCCGATTCTACCGAAGAACCGTCGTGTATGCGGGCCTGGTGCACGTTAAATGTCCTGGCCAAACGTCCTCCCGCTGGTGTGGAGATGGGGGTGCCAACTAAAGTGTCGCCCACGTCATCTGACCGTGGTTCGAAATTACGAGGTCCGTCCCAAAATAGCCCTAGTGTTGCTTTTAAACGGGACGCTAGTATAACTAAACTAAACTAAGCAAATCAGCAAGTTTCGGATAAAAGGAAATAAAACGCTTTTCAAAAATGATTACAAATAAGATTTATTTCTAGTTTCCAGTATTATTTTAATAAAAATATATTAAATTTTCTAGTCTTTCAAAATTAAATAGACACCAGTAAACAGATTTCCTTTTTTTAATTAAGATTTTGCAAAAATGATATTTACGTCATATGATCACTGTGCTGGATATTATTTATAAAATATGTAAATTTCGATGTTAATTTTAAAAGAAAACATATATCACTTTCGATTTCTAACATTACCTGGCAATATCATTCAATAATTAGTCAACATTTTTCAAAAATTTGAACAAAGATAAAAAAAAAAATAAGTAGAACTACCAAAGCTACGGTTGCAATTTGAAAATGTTATGTTGTGAAAACTACAGTTAAGAATGGTCTGAAATTTAGCATTAAACCTGGCATTATCATTCAATAATTAGTCATCGTTTTTCAAAAATTTGAACAAAGATAAAAAAAATATATAAGTAGAACTACCAAAGCTAAAGTTGCAATTTGAAAATGTTATGTTGTGAAAACTACAGTTAAGAATGGTCTGAAATTTAGCATTAAACCTGGCATTATCATTCAATAATTAGTCATCGTTTTTCAAAAATTTGAACAAAGATAAAAAAAAATATAAGTAGAACTACCAAAGCTGAAGTTGCAATTTGAAAATGTTATGTTGTGAAAACTACAGTTAAGAATAGTCTGAAATTTAGCATTAAACCTGGCATTATCATTCAATAATTAGTCATCGTTTTTCAAAAATTTGAACAAAGATAAAAAAAAATATAAGTAGAACTACCAAAGCTACGGTTGCAATTTGAAAATGTTATGTTGTGAAAACTACAGTTAAGAATGGTCCGAAATTTAGCATTAAATATTGGCACTTTAGAAAATAAAAAAATTATTTATTTAGTATTTTCCTGATGTTACCAAATTTTAATCGCTGATTCTCGATTTTTTTTCCAAAATTGTTATTTTTCCCTAGAATATTATTGTGTAACTTCGACTGACAGCATTCTGATATTTATCGAATTTGAATGAGACGTTACCTCCTTTGGGGAATATTATTTACTATGAGCAACAGAACGATAACTAACAGAAAATTTCCGAAATAATTCTTTTCCATCATAAATCCGAATGTCTTCTCATGTAATCAAACCTAATATCAACTAACAAAAAATCGATTACAATATTCGCAATATATGGGACATATTCACAAATAATTGAACTTTCTGAAGCAACTTATAGTATATAAGAGCCAATAAAAACTAATATCGCCAATTCTTTCACCGAAACGCACCTTATATATAAGAATGCGAAATTTCTGGCAAGACGGTTTGTTCTCGGCTGGTGAGTACAGAAATGGTGTGAGGTCAGCTACCACCTACCATTGAAGGCACATGTCTTCTGCGGGAGTGGTTGTACCATGGTCGGTGATGACTTTGAGGACTTAACTATAGTTTCCACTTTTGTTGTCTCAGTGTTTCCATTGTTCAACATTTCTATATACCTTCGGGGAGTGTTGGGGTAGCTGTTTATGGTTATATTGATATTTATTATATATATTTTAGTTTATATAATGTAAATTAATAAAAGGATAAATATTAAATCTTTTTTAAGTTCGAATTTCTTAATTAAAATTAACAATACAAACTTGTTCAATATTGCTCAATACAATAAAACTAAACAAATGAAATATAGCCACCATTTAAAAATTAACAAAACTTTTAAATGTAAATAACTTTATTTTCTACTGGAGGAAAAGATTGCTGCAAAGCAAATGAAGCAAAGACTATTTTTTAATATTCAGTTTCCATCAAGATGTCGTTGAAATAAATCAAATAGCACAATGTACATGAATATTTGTAAAGAATACATTCCCTTTTAAAAGCATAATTTAGAATTGTTATGAAAATTTTTTGCTAATTTGAAATTGGCTCTTAAATATTGGGTTTCATATTTTTTATGAATTTTATTATATTAATTTGCACAGTTCTTCAAACAAATCACAATAAATTGCTTATCCGGGATTTTTGAAATGCGATAATTGGTTCGCTGAGAAGAAGTCATTCAAATCTGATTTTCCTTTTTTATTTGTTTGTTTGTCTGTCTTATATCCAATGCTTGCATAAAATGTCTTAATTTGTATAGAGAAATAGGTATATTTTATCGATAGATATTCACAGAATAAATCTTTACATATTCTTTAAAAACATAAATTAAAATATTCTTACATTGTTAAATTTCTAGTCTGAATAAGAAAGAACCTTAATACCAACTTTTTAAACTCTCGTTTTTATACCTTTTGGGGAATATTTACATCTGCTGCATTTCGCAGATCATGGTAATCAGCAATACTTCTTATTTGCACAACTCTTTTACTACTTTTAATCAACAGAAGGCCGGCGTCCTTTCATAGGGGTGGCGCGTCATCCTCGTGATCTGGCCGTTCCGGGTTCGAATCTCGGTTCGGGCGTGGCTGTTCTTCATCTGTGTGTGTGAGTCGTGTGAATGTGCCCCCCCCCCTGTAAAAAGGGGTTGTGCAAGCGAATGTGTGAGTTTCATCTTCATATGAGCTAGAAGTCAGATTTCTGACCTCGGGTGCTCAGGGGTCTTTACCCTCAGAAGCTACTGCACCCCCTTTCCGTGGCAACGCGGGCACGGCATCATCATCAATCAACGAAAGAACAGGAAGAAAAATTAGTATGTCAACTTTTTATAAAATAGCTTATTGATTAAATTTTCGAATATAATCTGTCAAGAGATACTTAGAAGAAATGCTTAAATAATTTATTTGGGAAATCATGTTTCGGGTATAGCGAAATCTTTTCACAGTTAGTTAGACATGTTAAGAAAATGTGAGTGATCAATTACAATGAGCAAAAACCGCATTTCACATCTGACTAGGATAAAATACCAACTTTTTACATAGAGGAAGTACACTCAGCTCAAAAGGCTCGAACTCGAGCGTTCGATGAATCATTATGTTTCAGCATTCCCAGAAAAACACATTTTGTACATTAACTGTCCGTCAGTCATTTAATCTGTCTATAAACAGGATGTTTCCTAAATGTTTTGAACTCAAAGGTTGGTAATTGGTATATTGAATTACAAAGAAATTTATAATCCTACAAAATTTGAAAGAAATCCATTCAAGAGGAGTCCATTTACCTCGCTCTTCAAATACAAGAAAACTCGATAACTACACAATATAAAGGCCTTGGTACATAAAATTTAGAATAAAGGTTTAGAATCTAAAATATAGATGCTATGAAATTTTGAACGAAATCCGTTCGAAAGATTGACCGTCTGTCGGTCTGTACTTTCGCATGCATATAATCGCAATAATTCATAAACGCAATAACATAAATCAATGAAATTCGGTATATTTCTCACTGACTTCTGTAATTCTGTGTCAAATATAAGTATCACTCTGACTGAAAAAAAAGTGTCCATAATACATATTCAAATTCCGTCCATAATACATATTCAAATTCCGTCCATAATACATACAGTAAAAATAAAAGATTCAGGCCAAATATCTGTATTTCGTAATTATTGTCCACTAAAGCCATTTAAGGAACTCGTGGTCCTACCTAAGTCCACGTACAAATTCCATCCATAATACGTACAATAAAAATAAAAGATCCAGGCCAAATATCTGTATTTCGTAATTATCGTCCACCAAAGCCATTTAAGGAACTCGTGGTCCTACCCAAGTCCACGTACAAATTCCGTCCATAATACATACAATAAAAATAAAAGATTCAGGCCAAATATCTGTATTTCGTAATTATCGTCCACCAAAGCCTTTTAAGGAACTCGGGGTCCTACCTAAGTCCACGTACAAATTCCGACCATAATACATACAATAAAAATAAAAGATTCAGGCCAAATATCTGTATTTCGTAATTATCGTCCACCAAAGCCTTTTAAGGAACTCGGGGTCCTACCTAAGTCCACGTACAAATTCCGTCCATAATACATACAATAAAAATAAAAGATTCAGGCCAAATATCTGTATTTCGTAATTATCGTCCACCAAAGCCTTTTAAGGAACTCGGGGTCCTACCTAAGTCCACGTACAAATTCCGTCCATAATACATACAGTAAAAATAAAAGATTGAGGCCAAATATCTGTATTTCGTAATTTTCGTCCACCAAAGCCATTTAAAGAACTCGTGGTTTTACCTAAGTTCCATATTTGAAAGTGATTGAAAAGAGTTAAGGCCTTTATTGGAAAGAAAGCTTCAAAGACACCACTGTAGCTGATTTTACCATCCTTTTAGTACAAAAATTAATGCATTAATAAAAACTTATTTTTTAACATTTTTCATAGAAATCATCACCATTCTCCTGAACAGCACTCACATAAATTCGACAATCAAAAAATGTATTCATTTAGAAGAAAACTAAAACATAGAAAGAAAAGCTTTTATTAAAATTTTAATTATAAATGACTCGGCAATAAAGTAGACGGTTCAGTCATGATCAGCTTCTCTCAACCATTATGTTAGTCCACTGAATTGTAATCATTTTGGCACCTCGCCAAAACAAAAGCAAAATTCGGATCAATGTAGAACATTGTAAAAAAGAGCAATGTAAAATGTATTTAAAAATGGAAACAATTTAAATGAACTATAATCAAGCAAAAGCTGCTTGTCAAAATGATTGTTACAATCTTCATGTTTAACACTCACCATTTTTACCAGTAATAAAACAGAATGAAACAGAAGTATTTTGTATTTGTATGAGAAAGACGAACTTTCCACACATAGTAAGCAAACACAAAAAAAAGAACCTCATTGAATTCTGAGACAAATGGATATAATTACAAAGCTTTCAAATTGCCAAATGCCAATACAACGCTTAAAAGATTAAAAGACTCGTTTAATTAAGAAATTATTGAGGGAAAATATGATTAAATGCGAGCGTCATTTCAAATAAATTCTTTTCATTTTTAGTTGGTATGAATTGATTCAACTGTATGGAACCATTATACTTATTGATAGTCACAAATAATCAGGAAACCATTCAGTCATTAATGTTTCTATAATTTGAGAGCTACCGCCGGAAGACGAATATATTAGTATCGATGCTAAAAATACATATTACAATGAAATTTTATGAATAGTGGCATTAAGTGTTAATATGTATTTGTCTGGAAAATTCACTTCTATAAAATTTCAAAGGCTTTTGATTAATAAGCTGATTTGTTAATTGTTACCAATAATTGGAAAACAATGAATTCATAAATGTTTCCATAATTAGAAACTATCACCTGAAATAGGAGGAATCAGCAATGGCGTTAAAAATGCACATTACTATTAAATTTTGTGAATAGTATTGAAATATATTCGTATTTGTGCGGCAATTTGACTTCTATGAAATCTCGAACATTTTGTTCGAAATAAGCAGATTTGTTAATAGTTACCAATAATTGGAAAGCAATTAATTCATAAGTGTTTCCATAATCAAAAAACTATCACCTGAAGAAGGATGAATTAGCAATAGTGTTAAAAATGCACATTACTATTAAATTTTATGAATGGTATTGAATTATATTCGTATTTGTGCGGCAATTTGACTTCTATGAAATCTCGAACATTCTGTTCGAAATAAGCAGATTTGTTAATAGTTACCAATAATCGGAAAGCAATTAATTCATAAGTGTTTCCATAATCAAAAATCTATCACCTGAAGACGGATGAATTAGCAATAGTGTTAAAAATGCACACTACTATTAAATTTTATGAATGGTATTGAATTATATTCGTATTTGTGCGGCAATTTGACTTCTATGAAATCTCGAACATTTTGTTCGAAATAAGCAGATTTGTTAATAGTTACCAATAATCGGAAAGCAATTAATTCATAAATGTTTCCATAATTAAAAAAAACTATCACCGGAAGAAGGATGAAATAGCAATGGTGTTAAAAATGTACATTATTATTAAATTTTATGAATAGTATTGAATTATATTCGTATTTATCCGGCAAGTTGACTTCTGTAAAATTTATTTGCTATTTATTGTCATCTATATATTTTTTCAACCATTAGGGTTTTATTATTTTTTTAAAGAAATATTATTCTCAACAGAATCCGGATCATAAATGAAGCGAATGAGAAGCTGCTATTTTCAAAATTCCAAAGACAAACAATTTTTCGATTTTCTCCAGAATATATAAGAAAGAAAAAAAATTAAAGATGAATTCAGGTTTTAAATATAGTGCTGAAAAAGGAATAGTTAAGCAAGAAGTATGCTAGGAAGGGAATTCAAAAGGAGAAAAGAAGGCCTCAGTGGATATATAATGATATGCACTTCGTGTATCGACTTCATATCGTATGTGTACTTCGATAGTACGAAGTTAAATCGGAAAAAGATGATCAACAATATTATGAAGAGAAATAAAGTTTGAATGACTGCAAATTTTTCTTAGAAGAAGTATTCTTTTTATTTCTTATTGCATGCATTGGGAGAGCAACAGGGAACTGAGGGTCTAGAATACTCGATAGAAATGGAGAAATATAAATATATGATGTAAGAAACTTAGGGAAGCTACTTTGTACAGAAACGCAGCAAGAAGGTGAAAAGAATTTTATTCAAAAATGCTGAAGAGAAAGGCGAAATAACTGCATCTTTGTATAAAAGTATCAATCGAAAAAATGAAATGATGTGGTGTATAGGCTAATATTTTTTTTTAATTTAATAATTATCTAGTTCTTAGTACGATGACAGATGTTGTTTATTTCTATACAAAAATACAAGTATTTAATAATGCATGCAAGATGTTTCAAAATTCATGAGACACATTTAAAGGTAGGTCGGCATATAGTGCAAATATTGTTTTTTTTTAATAGAAACTCGCAACGCAAACGAAAAGGAAAGAAAAAGAAATGCCGATAAGATGTATAACACAGATTTAATGGAATAAAACTTTTCCATAACATGACAAGCCAGTATCATAAATAACAAGGTTAAGAACCGTACACTGAAAGATTGGTGACATGTAGGTACCAATATGAAGAACAAATTATTAAATTACTTAAATTTAATATTTTATGTTTGAATTGATACACCATTTATATATCCTTATTAATGAAGCTGCGTTATTTCAACGTTGTAAAATTCATTCCATTAAACATGTGTTGTTGTTTATCCTCTTGGATTGAACACCAATTCAAACCAAGTCCAAGAGATCGGGGAAAGAGAAGGGCATGTAGCTTCTGAAGGTAAGGTCCCCTGAGGACCCGCGGCACAAGTCTGACTTTAGCTTCATATGAAGATGACACTCACACACTCACATGCACAACCCCTTTTTACACGGGGGCTCTTTTACACGTCTCACAAATAGGACACAAGGTAAAGAAAAACCATGTCCTAACCAGAACTCGACCCCCATTGTTCTTGTGTACAACCAACCACCACTGAACGAAGCAGTATCGACAGGATTTGTTGTGATTACACATTGTACAGATACGGTGGTGACAAGTAGGTATTAAAATGTAAAACGAAATTTTAAATTACTTAATTTTAATATTCAGAAATGATACATGCTTTATACGTCATTATTAACGAAGCTGCGCTAATTCTGTAATACAAACCTCTTTTCCATTAAACATGTGTTGAACATTTTATTTGGTATATAGGTTTCTTTTACTTAATTTGCTCATAAAGCATTCCCTATAACGACCCCCCCCTTTTTTTTTGCATTTGGGACCCAATATTCCCAATGCAAAAATGAATTGTACATGCATGTTCAGCCAAACCATAAAGTTTATTCTATATTTATAAACATTTGGTATTCAGCAAAATGGAATGATGAGGAATTCAGAATCTTAGAATTATCTTAATATAACCAGTGTTTAAAAAATAAACAAGTAAAACGTGTTTGAATATAATAAAAATCTGGAATGTTCTCGCTTAGGCTTCATAAATATATTACTTATCACAATTAACGATGTATAGACAAGCCTTATGTTTCTAACAAAATCAATATTAATTGTATACGAGTTTTCAAAATTACATTAATTGATGCTTTTTATGCTTGCAACAATAAAATTTCCTGGCAATAACATTATAAAAAATCATTTAATAACCAGAGGGAGATGTCTCTCCAAAATTTTCTTGCATACTTTCAAAAAGAATAGAAGTGCCATGTCAGAGAATGTTGTACACAGCTACGATATTTATATCAAATACAAAATTTTGGCGAGAATTTGGTATTTTTTCGGAATCTGTCCTATCCTTGGCGAGATAGTTGGCGATTAATCCCCGGTCTGCGTTAATAGTTTCCAAAAATCCAGCTCTTGTTTTAGACATGTTTTTCTCAACCGATAGAAACGAAAATGAATGCAAAATTGCACTTGTAATCTCGAAATATCATAAGAAATTTGATGTATTTAAGTCATTGTGTTTTGCGTTAAATCATCGCGTTTACATATTTCTGAAAGTATAGACAGACAGACAGTCTATACTTTATTGGTTTTGGCTCAAAATTGGATAGGTGTTTACACTATCGATGTTACATATGCTCACCAGATTCTATCTAACTAGCTCTTTTCGTTTCGTAATTGTCGTGTTAAATTATATTCGAACAAATGGACTTCCTCTGAATAGATTTTACTTAAAATTTGATAGAAATCCGCAAATTTGATATGACGGAAGGACGAACATTTTCTAAAAATGTGTTTTTCGAACACAGGGAGATCTAAAACGTAAAGATTCGTCAAAATCTCGAGGTCGAATTTTTCGACGATTACCATATTTTTCTGTATTACGTATACAGGAAAGTAAAAATATCCCTTGAGACGTTTTGAAAACGACATTTTATTTATACAAAGTTTACACCAAAACATTTTTTTTCCATTTTTATTTTTATGCATATTTACTGTAATGCATGGGGAAATGAAAGCTTTTATTATTTTTACTAAGTGAACTTTCATTGCATATGTAAATAATTAATAATAATAACGAAACAAATAAAGTTTGTATCGTACATAAATAAAAACAAATATGATAAAAACAATCGTTGCAAATTGCAATGTTTTTTGTAATATCCGTGACATTACAATGCGCATTGAATATAGAAGAAACGCCTTTTTATTTTCTCGTACATGTATTACAGAGTATCGTGAAAAAATTCAGACTCAAGATTTTGACGAATCTGCACGTATTAGACCTTCCTGAATTCGAAATCATATTTTTAGAAAATCTCCATCTGCTATCTGCCTGTTTGTCTGTGACTAAGACAACTCAAAAACGTTTTAAGCTAGACAGCTAAGTTAGTTTAGTTTAGATATATTAACTTCCCTTTGTAAAGCAACACTAGGGCTATTTTGGGACGGACCTCGTCATTTTGAACCGCGGTCAGATGACGAGAACGACATCTGAGCTGGCACCCCCCTCTCCACACCAAACCACACCAGCGGGGATAGACAGCTAAAGTTTGGCATGCAGTCTTTATACCGAATTTGCAAATTTCTATCGAATTTCAATTAAACTCTGATCAGAGGAAGTCCGTTTGTTCGAATATAAGTCAACACGATAATTACAAAACGAAGAGAGCTTGATTGATAAGATTCGGTAACATATTTAACATTTACGGTATGGAAACCTGTCAAAATATAAGCCAAAACTAATAAAGGGTTTACTGCCTCTCGATCTGTGCTTTCAAAAACATGTAAACGCGATAATTCAAAAATGCAATGACTTAAATATCTCAAATTAGTTAAGGGATTTTGTGATTACAAGTGCATTTTCGTGTTGAATCTTTGTTCCAATCGGTTGAGACAAACGGAATTAAAGCAGAAATTCTATTTTCATATACTGTTAATCCCATGCCAGGGATTAATCACCTAAACTTTCTCCAGGAGTGGCCCAATAGTGTCTGTAAAAATATTAAATTCATGTCAAAAATATTTCGTAACTATCCTTGGCATGACAAGTTTATTACAGAGTATGCGAGAAAGTTTTTAGGAGACCACTCTAGCTGGTTTAACCCTTAACTGGGGAGGTGAAATTTTAGGACTTAACTGGAGAAGTGCGGTCTACGAGACTGCCTTTTATTTACTCTCAAATTAAATTTTCTAATGAATGTATTAATATGAAAAACTGTCCATATATTTTGCAGATATTTTCTTGATATATTGATATGTTTAAAAAATTTTTCAAAATACGTTATCATTGAAAAAAAGTAAATGCGTTGGAACATGCATTTTCTTCTCAAATTACAGGTGACAATAAATAATATTCTTGAAAAAACATTACTTTTTACTTTTTAAATCATATTTATTTTTACAGTATATGAAGGTATATAAAAGACAATATAATGTAATATTCAACAATTACATGAAGAATAAAAAAAAATTGACAATGGGTAAAATCGGCCCTTTTTTTATCGACTTGTGTGACTTTCATAGGACGGTTTTCTAGGACATTTTAAACATACTGGTTAAGAAATAGTATAAAAATCAACCAATAAATTATGTATACATATATATCGTCTTTTATAAATTTTTCAAAATACATTATTACTAGAAAAATTAATTATGTTTGAATATTCATATCAGAATCAGTTGAATGCGAACTTTCATCGAAGACCTTTTCTGTGCAATTATCCTTATCTCTAAAATCACTTTCTACTTCATTTAAAAGTGTCTGGAGCACTGCTTCATAATAGGATCAATAAATTGGATGATATTTCGGGCCCCAAGTTTTAGGCCACCTGCTAAGCCTTGTTTATCACTGGGACACTAACAGTTAGGTGCGGTCTTAGAGACCGCTCTCTAAGAAATAACTGAATTATTTTAAAAAGCATCCGCTGAAATCGGCTGAAAAAAGTGCAAGTGTATTGAAAGTCAGAAAACACGAAGCTACAGGGTCAATTCATTCATTGGAGTTAAAATAGAATAGGGGTGACCAAAATCCATCGCTAGCGGTCTCACAAACCGCAGTGCCCAAGTTGAGGATTAATGAGAGATTTTTCTGATATCCAATAAAGTTGCACAATTTGTGTTGTAGAGTTAATATGCCAAATATTATCCTTTTACGTCTTGGTGATAACATGGGATGAACATGGGCTGAAAACATAGTAATAAATCCAAATGTGTCTTTGATTCTCAGGGAAGTATATAATGTAAAAAATCATCAAAAATTTGAAATCGATTTCTTAAGGCTTCATTATTTTATACTGTTTCGTGTTGGAAGAAAAAGTCAATAATAAATATCTCAGAAATAGATAAGAAAAACTTCAAAATTTATTATAAGTGGTCATAGAAACATAAATTTACTAAATAAAAGTTGGTAAATTTAAATCTGTTGTCATCAATTTTAAATCGTATTTAATGCCAATGTGGAATACATGCATATATGTATATAGTGTAAAGATAAAAATAGGTTTTAAGTTTTCAAAAAGGCAGTATCCAATACTCTAATTGTCCAAAAATTGCCAAAAAATCAAATTAGTTTCCTTACAGAGGACAAGAAACATTTAAGATGGTATGATGCAAAATGGTTGTTGTTGATATTTGAAAAGTTTATTCGTGGTCAGAAACAACATCGACTATGCGCCATTCTCACTTAATGATAGCACAAGTATTTGATGTTATGCTATCATTGTGTACTTATGCTACCAAGTACCATCAAATACTTTCACTATCAAACACCATCAGATAATGATGTTACCACGAATTGGGCATCAAATACTTGGTGCAATCAATACTATGCATGATTGCACCGAGATTTTTATATGCTTTTGTAAGACTCCTGAATTTTCTTTCAAAGAATAGAATTTTTGCTAATGACGTCAAATACGTTAAACCATCTCCAAATCTCCAAACACTTCATCAAGTCTTTCATCAAAACCTTGCTAAGAATCCAAAGTATTTCCAATTTACCTTAATACATTACAATTAATAGTCTAATACTATTAAGTATGTTATCTCAAAAAGTTAAAATTTAAGAATTTTTTTTTAATAATCGCATCTTAAATTTGAAATAAAACAATAATTATATATATTTTTTGTTTTGCTTCTTGCGAAGAAAAAGGTTTGTGCTTTAAGGTTCCTAACGATTAAAAAAACATATTGTAAGTAAATGAAAAATAACTTCCATTTTCATTCTCAATTATAGATTATACACAGCAAAAAACCAATTATTTAAACCCAACGGAACTGGCCACTTGGTACCGCAACGAAGTCGATTATTACAGAATCTGATTACCTTTTTGCATTTTCATTGCAGTTTCATATTTCTGCGGTGGATTCTCCATTTACTAACGAAAATGTTAATTATAAGTTTTCAAGGGTGATAGCCTCAAATGCGTCGTAAAATTGCACTCTCATTTCCTGACAAAGAGGAAGGAATTGATAATTTTGATTTCACTAGACATAGCAAACAAATCTAGCGGATTCAAGTCGCTCGGGAAATTCATCAGTTGATTCAAATCTTATCTCAGCGGAATGTGTTTCTTAACTATTTGGCTCAGAATAGCTTATGAAAGATGATTGAATCTGCTTTCCTGTGAAGTTTTGGAGTTAAAATCACATTGTAGTGATTAAGTATTAGATAATGGTACTTGTCCATAGAACAATGGGCATCCTGCAGCATCTGACAAGAATATATAGGAATATTTATCCAATTCATAATGTTATATATTCTTGGGCATGCTAATATTAGAATTACATCTGTTCTTATGAGAATTTCGAGCAAATATTATAACTATATGGCTAATTTGATTGATAATGTGACTGTTAGTTATAGTACTAAATAATGTTGTATTTTTTTTATGTTCCGTGTTAATAATGTTATATGCTGTTCCGTGTTAATAATGTTATATGCTAAATAATGTTATATTTTTTATGTTCCGTGTTAATAATGTTATATGCTAAATAATGTTATATTTTTTTATATTCCGTGTTAATAATGTTATATGCTAAATAATGTTATATTTTTTTATGTTCCGTGTTAATAATGTTATATTTTTTTATGTTCCGTGTTAATAATGTTATATACTATTCCGTGTTAATAATGTTATATGCTGTTCCGTGTTAATAATGTTATATGCTGTTCCGTGAAGATTTTTATAGCCTCCTATATCGTTCTATTATTATCTGATGAGCTGATTATTATTGACACGTATCATTGTATTATCCTTTATTTCCTATAACTTTTTGCTTATTCCTTTAAATTTCAATAATGCATAAGATTCATAAAGCTATTTAATTATTAACTAATAGACAACAAATGCATAATTATTTTCAAATGCTTGCATCTGTAGATAAATCAAAGCTGCTTGGGAAAATGAGGAAGAAAAAGATTATTTTGACTTTCCGGAGATACTATTCTTAAGAAATAGTTCAAGAAAAGATATTCGAGATTATTGAAAATACATGGAAATTTAAGTGAATGCTTTTAGGAATTTCGACAGAATATACTTTTCAAAAAATAAAAGTAGAAAGAATTAAGTAGAAAGAATTGTAATTAATTTTATTTACAATTATTTATTTACAATTAGATGATAATTAGATTTATTTACAATTAGATGATAATTAGATTTATTTACAATTAATGTTAAATTTATTTACAATTAAATGATAATTAGATTTATTTACAATTAATGTTAAATTTATTTACAATTAAATGATAATTAGATTTATTTACAATTAATGTTAAATTTATTTACAATTAGATGATAATGTTTTTGCCAAACCGCTTATAGTGCTAGAACTGTTACATTCTTTTTGAAGTTTGGCTGTGCTGTTCCTTGAATAACAGATAACCGTTAAAGAAAGATCTTTTTCTGCCACGTATATCATTCCTTCATTATTAGATGTACTTATTAACAATAACACGCATTATTTTCATTATCATTTTATATAACCCTTTGCTTCTTCTTTCGAATTCCAATAATGCATAAACAATTTAAACTCATATATATTAACTATAAACTATTTAACATATCTATTAATCGCATTCGTTAAAATATCTATTAATCATAATTGTTAATATATCTATTTAATCATATTAATCTTATAATAAAGCATATATCTATTAATTATTAACTCATAAGCGACTTAATCGTTAATTTATAAGCTATTTAATTATCTTCATGTTTATAAAGCTATATAATTAAAGACAACAAATACATGTTGTTTGCCAACGGTTTCTAAGACCCTGCACGCTTTTGAGCATGTGTTAGGGATCTAAATAGATGTGTTGAAAGATGAAAGAAGGTGATGTTTACATTTAAAAATAAACTCGTATCACTTGTGGATTGAATTAAAAAAAATATGTGATACTCAATAACACATTAGACGCATCTAATAGCATTAATAGCATTTAATAGCACATATTAAACGCATTTAATAACACATTAAACGCATCTAAAAACATTTAACGCATCTAATAGGGCCGAAATCAAGGTCAAAGCGTGATAAAACATTTTTGCAGTACTTTCATCCTCCCACGTCTCACCCCTTAGTGAAACAGAATCGTCATAAAGTGGTCTTCTTAAGATACTGAAATGAACTGTAATCACTTTCAAATGTTTACATTTTTCGATAAATAAAAGTTATTTGGGAAAATGAGATAGAAAAAGTTTACTTTGACTATTCGCAAATATTATGCTTATAGAAAATTTCAGGAAATTGTGTCGATATTTTTGGAAATATTTGGAGATCTAAGTTTAGAGTAAATATTTAGGAAGAAATGAAGCAATAATCTGGTCTATTTAAATTTACCTATTTTAAATAAATCCTGACATTGAGATTTTATATTTAACAATAGAGAAGAAAAATGTGTTTCAAATTTTCTTTCCATTTATTTATCATTAAAATGCAGACCTTCATTTAGGTACTAAAATTTCATTTTGATTGATACTGCTTTAGCACTTTCTTCGCTATATAAAGCAGCAGAGTTAAAAATTATTCTTTTTAAATCTCCGAAAGTAATAATTATTTTGTCGTATCAGTAAAAAAAAAAAAAAATGAACAGTGTGATTCAATATGGTTTTCATTTATTTGTGGTTGTACTTTAAAAATCACATGTCAGAAAAGAATAACTAGGTATTTTTCTCTTCTTTAGATTATTTAAATAAAATATAAATAACAAAATCTTCTAAGGATGATAGAATAGCAGAGTTGAAGCAACATGGACAAAGTATACATTTTTATTTTAATTATTTAAGAAAATAAACTTTAAAAACATATGTAAACATCGCAATAAAATTTTAGATTGTAAATTAAATAGACATAAGAAATAAAATTATCTAAACAGATTTGGTGGTTATATAAGAAACTTAATATACCAAAAAAAGTTATTATCAAAATATGATAACACCATTTGGAATTAAAAATTCATTCCTTGTAGTCAAATTTTTAAAAATATTTGGAATTCGAATAAATATATTTATATCAACTGGCTTATGGGTAGCTTATCTTCCCCGTGATCTGGGTGTCCTGGGCTCGAATCCCGATTCGGGCATGGTTGTTCTTCGTCTGTGTTCTATCTGTGAGGTGTGTGAATATGACCCCCTGTAAAAAGGGGTTGTGCAAGCGAATGCGTGATTTTCATCTTCATTTGAGCTAGAAATCAGATTTCTGCCCTCGGATGCTCAGGGGTCTTTACCCTCAGAACGCGGACACGATACCATCAAAAAGAATTAACACATGAAATGCATTTAAAGAGTTTACCAGGCAAGAATGTAAATCATAAAGTTGGAATTTTAATTAAATTGCTGAATTGTATATAACTGATTATAAAGACTGGGTGTGATGATTAAAATATATTCAAAAAATCTTTCAAATATGGAAATCTTGAAAAATTGAATTAATGAATTCAAGCATTATGAATTCGAAATATTCTCAAATACTTTTAAATGTACTAGATAATAAATATATTCCACTCTTTGTGTAGATCCAGACAGACGTCTGTCTAATGAATTTATTAACACCGAGTATAATCTTTATTTACAATTAAATTAACCATTTCATTGCAAGTGGATATGTAATACTATATTTAGAAGCTAAGTCTTAGAAAATGTAAATAATTATTATAATTTTAAAAGACTTAAGAAAGTATTTACAAATATTTAGTAAAGAACTCATTACATGATTATTTTCAATTTTATTTCAGTTTTTCGAGATTTTTTCCGAATAAAATATACACTAATTATTGATGTATTAACTGATGTATGAAATACTTTTATATTAGTTAATGATTATATAAACGTTTAAAATGTTATTTCTGTTTTTCATCCTGTTAACTAGTGAGTGTGTGGTTTTGTAGTCAAATAAAATGAATTCAGTCAATACGTGCTTTACTAAAATCTACACAATCAAGACTAGATGTTTGAGCGATAGAATTATAGTAAACTAAAAAAAAGAAAAATAATAATTATATAATGAACTACAAAAGTTCATAACTAATTTTCATTTTTTTTATGTCGTTATTTACATTATGTACGGTAAAAAAGCTAATACATTTTAGAAATATAATCGGAATATAACATGGTTGAAACAAGTTAGTTAAAAAAAGAAATAAAATTTTAAATTAAATAAAAAAAACAAGAGAATAGTTATGAAGATAATTCAAATAATTGCTTGGTTTTTTTTCACTTGTTTTATGTCCATTATAGTAACTGGAATGAAAAATGTGATTAATTAACTAGTTATTATTTACTTCAGTAATCAAAACAAATGGATGTGGTTAAGCCTACTTTTAAAACGCATGATTTATTGATCAAATTTATAACTTTAAAAAATCCGTACTTAACTTTCAATTTTTTTTCTAACTGTTCGTATTCACAATACGTTTGCAAAAAATCTAATCATTTTAAAAGATGTAAATTAACAGATTGCGAAACTTTTTTGTATTAATGAAACTTTTTAAAAAACAATTCTGACATTTATACATAATTTAGTTTTTAAGAAATAAAGTGGATATATTGATGAAGCCATTTTTCTCTTATTTTCTCTGTTGAAGAATAACATATATAAAAAATAAAAACTCCGAAATAAACATGCCTTCTATTTTAGAAGTCAATTTTAGGCTAGTCATTCATTAGCCTAGATGGCAAATGAATGCAAATTTTTTAAACTCCCCTTTCTAAAATTCAAGCCATTTTTTCCTCCTCACATAAAACTATCGTTTTGTAAACAGAAAAGAAAGAAGCTGTAAATCAAATTAATGACTCTAACAGCTGACGTTAGTATACAATAAAGTATACAGTAAAGTATACAGTAAAGTAAAGTAAGTAAAGTTAGTAACAATATCTTGTTCCTTTTTGCTCCTTAATGGAAGGTTTTAAAAGATAGACTTAATAAATTAGAAAGCTTTTTCTAACTATTATAAATTCTGAAAAAAAAATTCCATTTGAGACTAACTTTTTAAAATTGGTTCATAATTCGAAACGAGAAAGAATTTAGACAAATTAGCATTAACAAACTCTAGATATATAAAATATAAATTTAAAGAAATGGCAATATGTATATCAATTTTTATTGGTATTAAAGCATATGAATTTTCTAAAATAAAAGTGTTGAATTATGCCATTATTATTGATAAAGAATATTTATGTGGAATTTCGGAGGCATTATCGCTACAATAATATGAAAAAAAAATTGCTTACATTTTGCTATGGATTTACTTGTGTAAAAATAGTATAATTCTCATTTTGGGTTCATTTTTATTACAAAGAGTAGAATATTATGTTTCTGGTCTGAGAAAATATCTTGTCTCTTTATTAGATTTTTATTCTAAATTTGGAAACAAATGTATCATTTTTCTTAATAAACCCTGTATCAAATTTATTACATCATTCTTGCTGCAACTTTTGAATAACCTCTTCAGTCCCGAGGTACACATATGTGTACCTCCAATTTTTTTCATTTTTCTTATCCGGTAAAGTTAAATTTGACGAAATAATGCATGCATTTCAACGTTTATGAATGTAGCTTCCATTTTGCATCAATAAATAGCACTACAGTTTTATATTTTTTTCATATCCATCGCTATTAATTAGAGACATAAGAAAATGGCGTTGAACAGAAAACACAACAAATATAAGTACATTTTTTAATGTTTATTATTAAAATAAACGCTTGCATATTTTTTTATAGAATACTAAGTGCCTGGTTAAAGTCATTACCAAATTATATCTTGTTATCTATAATAGAATCGGTGAAAATACAAATTTAACTAAGGTACACATATGTGTACCTCGGGCGTTTTCGCGCCCGTTTGCTGACTTCTTGCGATGCATTGCGCTGCTTATCTTTTGAGCGCTTGTTTTCAAATTGTCATTTCTTGTCCTTGAATATATTGTATATCTTTTTATAATGAATAATTCTTATGTTCTGTAATGTAAAAAAATATAAATTTAAATATATTTATTTTTTAACTTTAGTAAGAAATTTAATTTTATAGCTGTCTTGTTGTCAGTAATTGATATTTCAAACCGACATCATGTATAGAATATGCAGAATTCTATAAGCTGATAATACTTTTTTCACGTCAAGTGGTTTTAACTCAAAAGGAGGTTATTGAACTTTTAGGAAAAAGTGATTTTAGGGGAAGCAATAGAATTTTTCATGTATCAAAAATAATGAAACCTGGCAAATAGGATGAATGGGTCACAGACGATAGTCAAATGTGACTTGTCAAAAAGAAAGATAATAAATCCGTGACTCTTATCCACATATATAGGTAATAAGTCAATTGGAATAGGCAGAAGATAGACAAAATAATTGAAACAAAAAGCTGATAAAAAATAATCTGCTTTTATAAAAACATATAATGTCGGAGGCATCGACCATTATTTTGCATATTACCGGTATAGAGTAATTACAAAAAATGACCGACGCGAGCATTCACGCATTTTGTAGATTTAGTAGATTTATACTATAAAATGGTGGCAAAGCGACAAGCTGAGCTGTCAGGAATGAAAGTGAAAAACTTATGACCTTATTGCAATTTCAAATGCATATAATTCGGTCCTTGTTGAAATCTGAGGGAATTATCATCAGCAGCAAGAAAGGAAACCAAGAACAAGTAAAAAAAACATCCTTCAATGAAAACAAATTAATGGAAGAAGGGTCATCAAATGATGGAAATGCAACTACTAGACCATTGGAGATTTCATTACCACCATCTGGTGAAAATACTTCTGAAAGAGCAAGAAAAATTGTCCCTTCTCAATTAAAAAGAAATTAGATATGTCAAGCCATCTACAACATTACATGGACGATAAGTATGTATCGAAATGGAGGTATCCAGGATGTAACTCTAGGAGAAGAGTCAAGTGCTCAAAATGCAGTATTTACTTACGTAATATTATTTAAAAAAATGAAATTTCCTTCAAAATAAGGTTTAATAGATTATTAATATAATACATTTTGTATTTTTTTTCATTTATAAAGCCTTAGAATAAGAAAGGTATAGCTATTAAGTAACCAGGAAAATTAATTTTTTTTTTTTTGTTTTTTTTTTTTGTTGAGGATACTTTGACTTGCTTAAGACCCGAGGTACACATATGTGTACCTTAAAATTATGGGACTAAAAATTGTTTGATCAGCAAAAAAATTTTTCCACATACTATTGAGATGTAACAAAGGTAAAAGATCTTGAAATCAAATTTTTAAACCAGTTTTTAAAAAATCAGGACTGAATAGGATAAACAAGTTCTCATACTTGCAAATATAACCACAGAAGAACTTTATATTCAGAAGATATTTTTCTCTGAAATTTGATATGGGTTCTCTTATTTTATCAATTCAATTATTGATTATCCGTATTGATAAAAATATAACTCCCTTGCAAATCAATCAATTAATTTTCTTCATTTCTTATCATGCCAATGCTTCTGGAATGGAAACATGAATTAAAAAAAATTCCTATCTAGCCAGATGCACATAGCAAATTTCTTTAATCCATAAATACAAGGCAAAACGAATGTTAATCCTCAACTTCGCCATTTTATCCTCTAATTTCATAAAAGATGAAACTATGACGATGAAAGAACGCGTAACTGCCAGTTTCTTAACAAAATATTATATGCTAGGATTAAAATAATTTCAGAAGTGTGTAACTAAAAAATATATTTTATATCCTTCATTTAAAAGAATTAAATCCATAAAAAGCCTTCAATTCAGACGCTGTTATGATGAGGCGATATTACGATTCATTTGATTAACATATCTACATTTGAAGAGAATGTGGAAAAGAGAAAATGAAAATTTATTACCCATAATATCTGAAATTATCTTGTTAGATGGTTAATTTATGATCTTGATTGAAATTTTCAACTTCTACATGATTTGTCAATCCAATAGAAATCCACGCTGTGACAATGAATTCTAAGACCCATGGTAGAAAAAATTGTGAAAATATTTTTCAAATGTTATGTTATGAAAATCAATGAATAATATTCCTATAAGAAATCTGATTTCTGTTGTTATTGAATCAACCTATAATGTTTGTGCTCACTTAACTTTATCTCTCGTCAAAACCCAACTCAAATTTCACTACTTCCTCAAGAAATCAATGTTGATTATTTATTAATACATTTCAAACTTTCCTAAATGGAATTCGAAACTCTCCAAAAACTATTATTCCCCAATCAATTTGTATTTTCTCATTTTTTGCTTAAAAAATATTTCATGTTTTCCAATTTCTGTTTTCAGTTTTATCTTTATCAGTATTTCTCAAAATCCATTACAATGACTTTCCCGTTTTTCCACTGCGGATATATGTAAAGATATAATTCTAAGAATAGAGATTACCAGAATTTTTCTTGACAGTTAAGTATTTAATTTTTCTACCTATATGTGTGAAGAAAATATATATTTTCTACTTATATGTATGTTGAAAATACATATCGATTATCATAAGATAAAACTCGAATTGTATTTTTCATGAAATTGTTTTTTTTATTATTTTAATCAAGTTTCACTTTTGTTTTTGTTTCTTTTTGCATCCTATTCACATGCATTTTGCTCCAGCAATATTGGAAGAAAGAGAAAGAAGAAGAAGCTCCATTCAAGAAACTAACTGTCTTTGAAATGTACAAAAAATATATAATTTATTTTGATCTTAAAAATATCTTTTACTATACATTAAAAGAAATATTTTCCACTAAGGGTTGAGGAATTTGAAATGATGAAGTTGAAAGAAAAATTATACTAGTCATAAATCAAAATAAATCACAAAATTAATCAACTGCCTAATAAAATATAAATTTTCTTCAAATCATAATTCATTTAAAAATTTAAAATGTAATAAAAAATGATTAAATGTCAAGAAAACGATCTACTTTTCATAAAATTCTTAGCAACATTTCTACTATAACGTTACAGAGATTTTAATGATTACTATTTATAAAGGAATTTTCAATAATACATTAAAAATATCATTATTTTACTTTAAATGTTTTTTACATTTTCATCTATTATAATTGTCTGAAATAAATATCAAAAATTCTTAAAATCAATTTTTATCAAATTCATGAATAGACAACGCAAGTGGCAAGAAATTAAAATAGTTAAATTAATCTAATAATTGCAAATATTTGAAAAAATTATTGGCCAAACATATCCTGATTTGGCCAAACATTTCATACATATCCTGATTCCAAACAAAAGAATCAGGATATGTATGAAAAATTGATCAAGAAATTCCCTTTTCACAAACATACAGAATGCTAAGTGAATGAAAGCTGTGTAAAACATGAAATCAACATGATATAATTATAAAAATAAATCATGAAATTATATGTAAACGCACGTGTTTAAAATATTAAAAATTACGATACGTGTCAACCTGTATATGAGCATAGTAAATAAAAATATGGAAAACTCCAGATGCTAGATGAATCTCTAGATCAACTTGTAACAAATATTTTTTTTTATTTATTTATGTTATGAAAATAGGAAAAACGGTGTCATTATTTGAAATTTTTCTCAGAAAATAACGCTGTTATTCACGTTTGATGATTTAAGTACACAGATGTGAAATGTTTTTTGACAGTTTGAAATCGTCACTTAGATTTTCATTTGAATAATTAATATCATCTTATTAAAATTTCACTGTCCGTTGACGCAGGTTTTATTGACAAATTAAAAATAATTATATCTGTTCAAATATTTGAAATACGTTAATCTGTTGATCTGAAGAAAAGTCTTTGAAACATGACGGTTGAAGCACTTGGAGTAATGTTTACTTGTCTGTCATTTCGTGTATTTACACAATTCCCCGATTTACTCAAATGAGCTAACCATACTTCGCCAACTAAGTTATTAATGTATTTTTAAAATTAAAGTATATTTATTCTCTAAGAATGACGATACAATCTTGTTTTACAGTTTATTTTTGTTTCTAGACCCATTTTGAAAGAACATGAATTCCCTAATTCTCAAAAGAGGTTTTTTTGCTTTGGGAGAATATTTATTTCTGGTACATTTCGCCCATTAAAATCAAAGTAGATTTGGGAGCATTGAATCAAAGCTAACGCTGATGATTTGTTGATGAAATTTTAAATTTCTGTAATGTTTGTTACAAACCTTTTACTTAAAGTAGGACAAGAAGATGTTTGTCTGCCTTTATGAAGAAAACTAGGAGATTCAAAGCAAATTTGAAATTCATCAAATTAATGATGTATTACAATTGTCTCACTGTATGTTAAATATTTAAAACTGCCAAACTTCTCTTTTAGCAAAATATTGATCCAACAATTATTTTTCGTATTTCAGTTTCTACTATAAGACAATGTATCGCTGATTTCAAAATATTAAAATTACAGTTAATACTGAATATAATACCACTTTATAATTAGAATCAACTAACGTATCGTTAAAGTGACATGGAAATCCTCTGCTGTGCACGGTTGGTAATATGGAATTATGTCTGTCACGAAATGCGTTTTATTCCATCAGGATATGGAAAAATTTTTTTAAAAAAAGAGGATGTATGTACTATATTTGCATGAATTGAGTATGAAACGACTGCTTCATATTCTTTTCTACTTTAGCATGTCATGAATTCCACGTTGTTGGCGGCAGTAATTAATTTTGATTGTTTTATAGTCCAGAATTACGCATTATTTTCTGCCATTTTATCACGCAATGCTCTTTATTCCTCTAACACATGGAAAGAAATGTCTCTAACAAAAATGAATCAGGCGAATGTATTAAATTTGTATTGCCGATTATGAATTCGATATTTCAGATTATTTTCTCCTTTTACATTTTGGTTTGAATTCCTTGTTGCATTAATAATATGGCAGCATTAATAATTTGTGCATCTTTTATAATATGAAATGGCGCATTATATTTTCTAACATGTCATCACGAAATGCTCTTTATCTCTCGAGTATATGCAAAATATTCTCTAAAATAAATAATACGGTGCTTATATTAAGTGCATGTATTATGTTAGTATTATTTCAGTATAAATGGACTGCTTCAAATTCAATTATCCTTTTGCATTTCGATTTAAATTTCCCATTGTTGACAGCAATTAAATGCCATAATTTTAATCTACTTACGTTCACTGATTGCATTTTTTCTCATTGTTGACAGCCATTAAATGCCATAATTTTAATCTACTTACGTTCACTGGTTGCATTTTTTCTCATTGCTGACCGCTATTAAATGCCATAATTTTAATCTACTTACGTTCACTGGTTGCATTTTTTCTCATTCTTGGCAGCAATTAAATGCCACAATTTTAATCTACTTACGTTCACTGATTGCATTTCTCATATACGAAGTATATACAAAGAAAGGATAACACCGAAATTTCGAAAATATATTTCTGTAATTCTTTCTATTAAGAATGAAATAACTAATGATGTAATGAGCTAAATGAATGAAATTTGCTATGTGGTTTTAAAGTGAAAATAGTAAGTATGCATAAAATATTCGATCGAATTCATCAACGAGAAATCTGTCTGTTCATGTGTATGTATGTAATGATATTTTAACTCTAATTTCAATTTCATTAATTTCCAAGATTTTATCTTAATTTAGCCCATAGTAACTTCATTCTAAAATATTCTCTTATTCCGTGATCCAATTCCAGTTTCGGTTTAATTTATTTCTCTGTAAAACTAATGCGCCATCAGTACTATGTATCAAATGAAATTGATACTTCCGTTGCCCTTGTAAGAGGTCAAAACATGTATTCCATCGGCGCATTATATCCTATGTTATATAAGACTAGTGATCATTTGTTTCGTGCTTTTTTCTTACTTCTGCTTTTGTGTCGTGCTGTGTCTTCTTGTAAATAATTATGCTTTCCTGGATGGTGGTAGAGAAAGAATAAAACGAAATTAAAAATACAAAGCCTCGTCTATGTCTCCAACCTGCATTCGGCTTCAAACAACATATGTTACATGTATGTAAGGCAAATTTTAAAAAAAATCACAATACTTTGGGATAATAAAATATGCAGCTCGATACGTTCCTGCAAATAGAGAGCAATTGTCCTATTTCATCGCATTTCACCGAATTCATTTATAAAATAGGAATATGTAGCACATGAAATAAGTAAAGTTAAACTAAAGCATTTCAGGAAAAAAATAATAGATAAAATTTGTCAAAAATATTAACAGATCAGATTTAGAGAAACATATCAAAACATCCAAAAACTATGTACATCACCCATTTTGAACTTAGATGTATTTGTATTTTCTTTTGTGCCCTCAAATTCGCAGAAAGGCATCAAATAAACGTATTTTGCTGTCAAAAGCTACACATTTCCTCCATTATAGCTGAACTCCATCAATTACTCAAATCCTGCCTATACAGGGGGAAAAAATTGAAAAGACTGAAAAGAAAAAAAATCTTCTATAGTAAAATGTCCTTTTAATTTCATTTTATAACACGAGTTTGAAGAGCTGGCTTTTTGCTACTTATTCACGGTCTTTTTTCTTCATCTGATTATTTCTATTTATTTTCCGACATAAAACTAGAAGCATACTCTATTTTCTTTTATTATGTCAAAATAGAAACTGCGTAGCATAAATTAACTTTTATAGGAAATAAATCTGGAGTCCATTGATGAAAATTTATTGAGGGAGAAAAATAATTATACGTTACATTAGTTTCTTTGGGCTTACTGCAACTCCTTTTCCTCATAAAATATCTGTATCAACAAGAAATGTTTTTAAGGAAAAAAACATAAAATAAAATGGAACTTGCCGACTTTGAAATGTTCGGTAACTGGAATATGTTGATACTGGGACTTTTTTTGTCTCTAAATGTTATACTACTATTAATATTACGAATTTATTTTTGATAGTAGAAAATAAATTTATATTAGTTAAACTTAAAAATTTTGAAAAAAAGAAAAAGTATTAAAATATTTATATACCTGGTGTTCTCAGTTATGGTAAGCAATTACATTTGTAAGCTTCTTAATTCTTTCACTGTGCAGTATATTAATTTAAAAACGTTATATATATGTTTTATAATGCTGCCACATATTTAAAAATAATTTGAAATAATTCTTGAGCATTTCAATGCTTATTTGAAATTACATTAACTTTTTTATTTTAAAAAATGCTGAATAATATTTGTTTATTGATGTTCTTTACTTGTGTGCTAAAATTGTAACTGAAAAAGTCATTAAAAATTACTAAATATGATTACTCTCAGTTTACTTATTAAAAGTGCTGACAGTCAATATAATAATTATTTTCTATTTATTCAAAATGATAAATCTTAGAAATAAATTTGTTTTCTTCTTTGAAATTGTTTCTACTCTATTTGTATTCCTTTTCAAACCACCATTTCTATATTGAAGTTTTCGGTGCCAGTAATGAATTATTCTCAGTTGACAAATTTTTTAATAGCAAAAAATCACTAAATTTTATGTTCATTTTTTTATATTCATTTTTATAGTTTTTTATATTCCTTTTTTTATATCCAAGTGAATGCTTAACGCTTTCATTCATTCATAACTTGCAGACGATTTCTAGAAGTTGTCTTGCTTTTATTCTATACAAAGAAAAAAGTTCTTTTTTTTATACTAATTAAGTAAAAAAAAAAATATGCTGTTCTCTTTATTTAATTCAAATTTCTGGTTAAGTGAAATTATTATTACGATCCATCTTTTATCTTATTTTCGAAATCATAGTTTCCATTATATATATAAATATAAAACAATTATTTTGTACTTTTTTATATGATTTCAGTAAATAAAGACATCATTTGGGATAAAAATATATAACAGATAAATTACTTGCTTGAATAGACGATAAAATATTATTTTCAACTTGAACTATTAATTAAATTACCTGCCATCTTATTCTATTAGCACAATAATTAGAAATTCTGGAAGTGTTAACAAATAAGCTAATTAAAGTTTAAAAAACAATGAGATAATTATTTTGAAGGAAATGTGAACAAGTATTAGAATAAAAAGAAACAGCAATTACACATTTTTAATACAATGTTTCGGCTAATAAATTCTTTAAAATATTTCTTTTGTGCTGGAAATTATTTTGAGCCTTCTTTCATAATTATCAATTAATTTCCTAAAATAATTGTATTCTGTTTCAAGAGTATACCTCGAGAATTTAATTAGACTGAATATTTAGAAATGAGTTAAATGTCAAATAATAAATACGTAAGATTAATTAAATTAATTATCTGTTTTATTATTAAACTTGCCTTTAGTATCCATTTTTATAACGTGCGGACCAGAGAATTATACACAAGTGCATGTGATTCTACTGCGCATTCAAATTTTTTTTATCGCATAATAAAAAAAAATGTTCCTTTAATAAAACAATTTATAATAAATGATATACAAATAAAATATAATACAAATAAAATAATTTATAATACATGTTTTATTTATCACCTGGTATTTTTAATGTAAGCTTTGATTACAGAAATATGTACTTTTTATATCATGTATGATTAAAATTAAGAATCAACTACTGTGCGACAAATTAATATTTCTATATGTACTTTACAACTAGATAATAAGCAGATTTGTATGATTACATTATTATTCGCAAATTTTTCTTAAGCATAAGTTCAAAAATTTGTTTTGCAGGAAGAATTAATTGAGAAATCCTTACAAATTAAATAACAGGAGTAACAGATATTTGGATTCTGGAAAAAGAATCAAAAGTATTTTGAAATGTATACTTGTTAGTATAGCATACCTCAAAAAATACCTGCTCTAGAAAATATTTGGAAATAAGATTAAAAAACGTACCTTAATTTAGGCAACCAATACAAGTCCCATAAAAACTACCAGACCTGTTCTATACAAGATTGTTCTACAGTAAATTATCTTCGTAGATATAAACCGTGAACAAAAACGCAACAACATGGAAGAATTCTGATAATCTTTTATCTCGTCAAATAACTCCCGTGTGGAAGATAAAAGTGATTTTATTGGAAAGCAGTATAGGAAAAAAATGAGAAGACTTAATGAGAGATAACATTTTTTTCTCATAAAAATATAAGAAAAAATGAACAGGGTGAAAAGAATTATTTATGGAGGATTCCATTTTTCTTAGCATTTTTTATCGGTAACAAATCAGCACTTTATTAACGTATTAACGTATAAATATTAACGTATTTTGTGCTGCTTTTGTTTCGAAAAACTTGTAAAATAAGGGTTTTTTTTCCAGGGAAAAAATAGCATATGATAAAAAATATGACAAAACGACTCGTAAAATCAACAAACATAAGATTTTGATGACTATATCTATTTCCTATGAAAAGTAGCAAGGATTTTTAAAATAATGTTTCAAAATAAAGTCATATGAAAGTCATCACACCGAAACTATATATCGAAAAATATGCGTAACTTCGGGTCATAGTAATTCCTATAAAAAGGAAAATCTGGAGTACGATTTTCCCTATCCGGTGGGGCATACAGTCAGTCAGATGAAAACACATCTGATAGAAAATGGAATCAGTAATCAGACGGTAATAATAATTTAAATGGCTCTGGAATTGTCCCTTCATATGTTTGATGTTTTTATATGTTGAAATTTGTATTAGCGTGTTGGTAAAATATGTTTTATGTAATAAATAAATTAAAAATACAAAAAGTCTAAATATTTGAATTATGCAAAATCAGACACATGTATTTGTCATTTCTAGCTCCAAAAAAGAAACACAGTGTTAGTTTAAATACCTTGCAATATAAACACAATAAAACAGAAAAGCAGCAAGCTACATGAAGCTAATTTAAGAAGTACTTGAGAGAGTTAAATGAAGTTCATTTAGCTTAATCTAGTTTAAATAAAATTGAATTGACTTCTTTTATTTTATTAATTCATTTGAATTGACAATTAGGATTTTGCTGAGGAGCTTTACTATAAATTTTATAAGACCTGAATCTCACAGCTTTTATATAGCGATGATTATATTAGACACTTCTTTTTTCCCAAATGATAAAAATATAATGAATTTTTGACACACAAAAACTGATTTTAAGTGCATTAGCTCCAAATATGCTTGACAATTTCAACCAAAATGGGGCTGAAGCCACGATATTGAATCTCAGATGCAAAAAACTTGAATTTCAGAAAATGTTCCTTTTAAAATACCTTTCAATCAAAACCAATTTATACGAGAAAATATCAATGTAACGCTAAATTTCAAAATTTCCTGGGGGTTTCAATATATTTGATTAAAAATCTTTGACGCAAATCGAGTTATTTATTATTACATTTAAAATGTTTCTAATCAGCTGTTTGGTCAAGCTTGCAAAATACACTTTGCAAATATAATGTGCCAAGACGAATTTCACTATAGAACGCAACTATTCATCTTCTTTATTTATGTAATGGAGCCCATTTTCTTTTTCTGAAGACTTCTGTAGCTTTCTTAGAATAAATAAAACACCACTTTCTTGCTAAAAATGAACGGAGAAACTTTTTATTGTTAAAAATAATGAATGTTCGAAATTCCATCATTTTGCTTTAGCTTCGTGTATCAGAAAATCATTAAACCAACACCAACTTCAAAATTGCAACCCTTGTCCATTATGAACAAAGTAAACCATATTAAGACTCAATATAGAAAGAAAATGTTTTCATTAAAATGATGGAATACCCACACTACTAGAAAAAAATTGTTCCTCATAATTATAGATTCGATACGTAATAATGATTTTAAAAGTAGATAATTTCGCTTTTAGTATTTTAGCATGACAGTGCAACACACTCTGATAATTTTATAAAACTATTTTGAAAGAAAAATGAGGCTGCTTAGCTGTTAATGAAATAATTTTCCCATTTAATTTTATTAAAAATGAGACACAGTCTTGATAAGAACGTAAAAGTGGTCTTTACTTGATATATGAGAAATAGTTTAATGACAAATTTTGCTTTTAAATTTTAAACACAGCAAACTAATGTGCAAAAGATTTTTGAAACTCTAATATTTATATTTGAAAAAATCAAATTTAATATTTGTGTTAAAAGATTTGTGCATAATGTTTTGATCACTTGTTTTTAAATCCTTTCATCAATTCTCTAATTATTTTCAAATTCATATATTCATTATATTTTTTAATTGCAGCCAGTCACCCGTTAACATAGATCTACGCCGTATAAGCAGAGATTATTCTAACTGGTGGGTTTGCTCATTAACTATCCAACTTTTGCATAAGAAAACGATGTAACAACAAAAGGTGAAAGAATCCTCAAACTGCTGATAAAAGACTATAAACCCTTTTAACCCTTTTTTAATGTTTTTAAATTTTCAGTGTATTTCAAAATTGTGTTAAAATTAGCACTATCCATAATGAGTCTTCCTCTAATTTCATTGAGTTCGACGTATTATGTTGAACCGAGCCTATTTCCCCTAGTATACATATGTTATCTTGCATCTTTCCGAACCTGTAGAAGTATGCAGGAAATCTTCCATGTCCAGATATAATTTACACTATCATCATGTGAAATATTCTTTTTATAATTTGTCTTTCCGGTATGAAATCATATGTTGTGCGTCCTTTGCATGACATTATCTATGCATCCTGCCATTGCATAGTCATCTCTGTTCTGATTTCCTTCTTTAATATTTGGAATGATTTTGGGATTACAATATCTTATTGGCCTTTCTATGAAGTTAATTTCATACTCCAGTGCTCTCTCGTTTCCGGATATTCCAATGTGAGCCGTAATCCATTATAATCTAAACAATTTTAAGCCCATAACTGGAGACGAAAGTCAAGAGGACTCTCCGTTCTTCATTAGCTTTGATTATCACGTGGTATTTTGTCTTTGAATACTATCATCTCCTCAATCTCTTCACGTTCTTCTATCAGCAGTACGTTGGCAAGTCTAAATATGAACACATATTATTCTTTTCTTTTTCATTCTTTTTCAAAAAACTTGAAGTTATTCTTTTTCAAAGTTTTCGATGTTATTTATGGAGTTATTGACTCTTTTTTTTTCTCTGAAACGTGTTTTAATTTGAATAATGCAAAAAGAATAAAGAAGTATTATTTAAATAATATTTTAAAATTTTTCATTCTTTATTTTTGTTGGGGCCGCGGTGGCCTGGTGGTAAGGTCTCGGCTTCGGAACCGGAGGGTTTCAGGTTCGTGACCCGATTCCACCGAAGAACCGTAGTGTAAGGGGGTCTGTTGCACGTTAAATCCGTCATGACCAAACATCCTCCCGTTGGTGTGGCGTGGTGTGGAGAGGGGGCGCCAGCTCAAGTGTCGTTCTCGTCATCTGACCGTGGTTCAAAATTACGAGGTCCGTCCCAAAATAGCTCTAGTGTTGCTTCAAACGGGACGTTAATATAACCAAACCATCTTTATTTTTGTTTGTTAACATTAGCGTAATTCTGTAATATCTGAATGAAGTGAATACTCCTTAAAATATTTTTTAGGTTTCTCTTATAACATCTTTCCAACATTTAATATTATAGCATTTAACATTTTTAATATTTATATTTTTTAATATTTTTGGTTACTACATGATTTACAGAATGTATTGTGTTTCCAAAATAAATTCCAATGCTGTTTGCAAAAGATAAAAAAGAAAAAGAAAATGGAGTCATTCCGACTCCATGTCTTTGGCCGCTTGAGGAAATCCATGTCTTCAGTTAGGGATAGCCTTTCTCAGTTTTTCTTTAATTTTCTACATTTGTTTATTTTTGGTGTTCGTGGATTGTTTTGCCTGAAGGTATATTCCTTACATATTATTAGCATAAGCAAAGTATCGAAAAACGTCGTCTTATACAAATCAAAGATACAGGTCTGATATAAAACGCCAATTACTTTTGCTATAGAACGTGAATTCAGTAACATTAAGGAAGAAGAAATACAATAAGTGATTTTTGTGTGTTTGAACTAAGAAAAAGGATAATAAATGTAGCATATATAACGCAACATGGACAATAACTTTTAAAGTACTTAAAATAAATGTTAAAATTAACTGCCGCCTCAAGTGATACATGCTTCAGCAACAACTGAATTATTCATGGATTACTGTGTATTTGCATTTCTTTAAACATATTTTTTACATTTTGTCTTGTGGGTCCTTCTCTCTTACATAATGTACCAATAAAGATTTATCCTTAGAAATATTTCTTTTCCGTGTTTGAAGTCATATTTTATAGCAAAAATGACGTGTTTGTATGTCAAATCTATGCTTAAAGATTATAAAAGAACTTTAGGAATTTTTTATGGGTATATTATTTAAGAATTCTTATGAAATCAATTACATTAATACTTTCTGTTTTACTATATTGTATTAAATAGCTTTCAACTGAGACTTGTTAATTCACAAAAATATTTCTTCCATTTTTATTTCAATATTTTTATTTATTTTTTGTGATAGCTAAACTATATGCAATTTGCATAGTTGAGAGTTAGTATATGTTATTTGCTAAAAATATTGGTATTTCTAAAATATCGGCTGGTACCAATTTCAAAAAAAAAAAAAAAATGCAACTGAATATGTACTGTTTATTATTAATGAAATATTACATAAAACATTCAAAAGTTGTTAAGTTACGTTTAAATAAGAGTAAAAATCAAAAATACGATTGTACTAATTTAAGAAATATAAAGGCGTATTGAGCTGGTCTTTAAACTTTCTTTCTTACTTTTTATCAATGTTTTTTTATAAGTTTCCTGATTAATAAAACTCATCTTTTTCCCTCATTAAATTTGTCGGTATCCTAGCTGGCTTTAATTTATTAATTCGTAGAAATTTTAAATGCCTGTTTTTCTTATTTATAATAATCCCTTTATGTTTGAGAACCTTCGGCAATCCTTTTAGTTCATTTCATATTTCTTATTCATTGAAGAAATTCTGAAATTCTCTGTTGCTCTGAAATTCAAAATTCTGATTTGCACTTAAAAAAATTAATTTTACATTTTCTAAAGAGTCCCTTACGGAATAATTTTTCTGACTCCATTGAAATCTTCTAAACTTTGCAATTATTTTACTCTCACGAAAATAATTTTTTCCTGATTTTTTTTATTCAGATTTCTTTGAAATATTTTTGTCAACCTAATTGTTTATTTGCAGTTGTACTTATACATATTCAAATCTTCTTATTTGTACTCAATTTTTTTATTTCCTTTCTTTAGCATTGAAGTATAACTCTTTCTTTCAAAATACATTCTCTTCATAATTAATAAATCTATCTTTCAGAATTTATTTTTCCCCTTCACAAATATTTGCTTACTTTTCTAGAAAATATATTTTGTAAAATTAAGCTAATTATTTTTATAAAGTAAGAATTTCCATTTTTGAAGAAATTTGAGCATGAAATATCAAAGAGAAAACTTGATTCACCGCTTTAATATTGCAATAAAAATTGTAGAAAATTTTTAATATTTTTTTCATTTTTAAACAACATTTTTTCTAAAATACTGTAAGATAAAATAAAGACTACTACAAGAACACATTTTAAACAAAATGCAACCGTTTTCAAGTATTGTTTGTAAGTCTTTTAGATCAATCTGTGGTAATCCTGCTTTCATTGAGATAACGTAGCGTTTTAAGCTGCGTGCTGGTCACCGCATGATTAATCCACGCTTCTGACTCCATATCAGAAGGTTGCATGATCAGATCACGTCCGGGTCACCAATATGGAATGTTGTCCACATTTCAATTCAACAATGGCTTAAAAATTAACGTTTTTATTATAAAAAAACATCAAGGAAAGAAGTTTTCTAGTTTCACCTTTTTCATTTATACACACGAGTTTCATAATAAAAGTATTCAAAATGTTCAGCCACCATTGAAGTGTAATATCAATAGTTTCAATAGTGAATCAATAGTTTCAGCCCAGCTTAAAAGTTAGTTTAGGTATGATGCATACAGAAGAAGCATTTTTACTTATATATACATAAGTGGAAATACAATATATATATATATATATATATATATATATATATATATATATATATATATATATATATATATATATATATATATATATGTGTGTGTGTGTGTGTGTGTGTGTGTGTGTGTGTGTGTGTGTGTGTGTGTGTGTGTGTGTGTGTGTGTGTGTGTGTGTGTGTGTGTGTGTGTATGTGTGTGTGTGTGTGTGTGTGTATCGAAATTTCAATTTAAAAACATAATTAATATTGAGATAAAAGTACATTAAATTCCTTACAGATCGTCTATCAAATATTTTACCATCGAATTCAAAAATTTTCTCGAAGCAATACATTTTTAAAGGTTGCAATTTGAATTTCAAAGATTATGTTGAAAGTATAAAAGTTAGACAATTCACTTATTCTTTTAAACCTACAGAAACTTTCTACAACAAAATAATACAACCCCATGCTCGAAAGAAATGTGCAACTTTATCAACCAACTGCACCAGAAAAGCTGAAATCGAATATATTTAAACTAATTTTGTTGCAAGAAAATATGACCGTTGTTTAATCAACTGGAAAATATTGTATTGTTATACAATCCAAGAGTTTACTATTCTTTTGTTGATGTCCTTTTATATACCAGTCCAAAACCTCGCACTCGGAGGGTTTCATATTTTATTCTCTAGAAAACAAACAATTGATTTGTGTTCTGTATTTCTTCTACTGAAATAAGGTCTAAGTCCTAACATACTCTAAGATTTCCTAATGTGAGTTAAATAAATCTAAAGTAGAAAGTTGGTGGAGAATTTATAACTTATAAATTTTAAAATATCATTTATATAGTGTCAGTGAATTTGACCATCCATGAGGAAAAATAGAGTATTATGAAATGAATTTCATCTTTTCCCATTAGCTTGATAATATTAGTACCAATATTTTATGTTATAATTCTATGATGTTTAACATAATGACTAAAGTAAAACATTTCGCTGATGAATGTATTTCTTTACTCAATATGCGTTAAGAAATTTGTATTAGAAGTATGTAAAGAGAAATTACTGTAGAATGAATATATATATATATAAATTTTGATGCATCAATACAGTTCTGACAAAAATGAATCCAGAAACCACACTCCTGGAATAAAATTGTCATGTTCGTGAAGACGATGACTTTGAAAAGCAGAAACATACGGTTTTTTCGTTTATTCGGAAATCTTTCTGGCCTTTGCGTCTGCATCAGGAGGTGTTTGTTTCCTGAAAATAAAAGTGAGAGAAAAGTTGTAGGAGATGGATGATTACAAAGGATAGATCAAAATAAAAGGGTATAATCAAATTTTTCCTGAAAGGATTTCCCCTTACTGAAGTAAGGAAAGTTCTTATCTCGGGATCATGAAGCGAAGAACAAATAGATGAAATTTGAGATGAGGTCTATACATTTTCATTGTGAATTTCAATCAAATTTCACATTACATTCTTTTTAAATAGTGTCTGATCGTTCGTGTTAATATGAATAGAATGTAAACATTCGCTGAGATAAGAAAATAAAATTTAAAAAACGAGAAAAAGGATTTCAGAATATCAAATTGAATACAATTTCATTGAAATAATTATAAATTCTTCAAAGAAGTAGCAGTTTGTTTGCCCTTCTAGTCGCATTCATGTAGGAGAATTAAGATAAAATGAAAACAGGAAATGATTGTCTCATTTTTGCATGTTTTCATCAGAGCAGACATTTTATTTTATTGACCTGATTATATGTTTATAATTACTCAACTCAAAGTTGCATTGATCTAGATAAATGAAATGCTTTTTTGGTACTAATATCGAAGATCTATTTAAAAATTTGGATCAGCTCAGTCAAAAGTAAAAGGTCCAAAATCCGCACTCATTTCTTTTTACTAGACAAAAAAAAGTAAAATATGTACAATAAAACCCCTGAAAATAATATAAAAATTATATACGCTTTTATACAAAATTCGAAAATTAAAAATACGTCTTATTCCTATATCAACGAATATTTGAATAAATATGTATTTAGTTTTATCCATGGGGGATCATCTTGTATGTCATCAAACAACATATTTCATTTAATATATGTATAGCAAATTCAAATTTCCCTTTCTTATCAGCTTATCAATTCCTATCAAAATGACAGAGAAAAGTTTGGAAGCTTTAGAAAACATTCGATATCTATTGAGAAAAATACTGTGGAAACATAAAGCTTTTTAAATTGCCGAAAATATCTTGAAGATTGTCATACTGCCAACCTCCGTTTCGCCGCTGAGGGAACTCACTTGAACTCTTTACGAGTCGTCTGCAGCTATCACTTCGAGCCAATCTCAACATAAATTCTCATAAAATCAGGCATATAAACAGCAAGCACAAATAATGAAAAGCTGGCAGTTGCTAAAACTGTGTTAATATTAAAAATTAATGTGTTTACTGACGCTCTGCCTGCAAAACTGCTTGAGCAGGAGATGACAAACGTTTTGCATATATACTTTGTCGGGATGAAAAATTCACTTTGGAGCGAATGTTGGAATATTTTAATTAGAGTTTTAACTAAAAATTGAATGAATTTTTATATAGCACGAAATAATATAATATAGCATAAAAATGATTTTTACATTATCTTAAAATTCAAAAACTTTACTCAGTTATAACAATTTTTATAATTTATTTTCTACAATTAATCAATCGTTTTTAAAAAAAATCTGTGTGTATTTTATAACAATACATTTCATTATTCGAGTGAATGTCAAATTGCTTTTATCTTTACTACTAACATTTGATTCTCGCAATTTTCTTTCCTCGCATACCAAATATAGAGGCAGAATTGCAATCGTCAAAGAATTTGAACAGGAGATTTCACTGAATCTCTACGTTTTAAACCTCTTTGGGTCTGACAAACACATTTTTGACATTATGTTTGACAGCTTATCTGTCTATCTGTGAACATGATAACTCAAAAACGCTTTGAGCTAGATGGCTAAAATTTGGTATATATAATTACAACCAGAAATGTAAGTTTTTAAGAAATTTTGAACGAAATTCAATAACATCAAGTCTCTTTGGAGGAAATAGGACCATTTCATTTCTGTAATTACAAAACGCGAAAGACTAGGCTGATACAATTTTATAGACGGTATAGTTTCTGAAATATAGATGTTTATCAATTTTAAATCAAATAAAAAGGTTGGCAGTATATTGGCCTGTACTTTCGAATGAATGTAAACAAAACAACTCATAATAATAACTCATAACAAAATAACTCATGACTTAAATCAATGAAATTTTGTAAATTATTGCGTGACTTCAAACTTAGTTTTTTGTCAAATTTAAAGGAACTTGAGGAAAGGGCATTGTACAATGAATGGGAAAATGTAAGATTTATCGAATAATTTGAGTTATATGTTTATCAAAATTTAAAGTTTGAACATTTAACTCAGGAACCATTAAACCAATTAAGCGTTTAATTGAAATTGTTAGCAAATTTTTATTCAAGCAAATAAACTGGTCACCAATGGAAAATAGTTTATAATAAAAGAGCACAATTCAATATGCCCTCGATAATCTTGTTCTGCTAGCAACAATATCTTTTTTATCTCCCTTTTCCTAATTTTTATATTGCAAATAAGATAATGGGATAAATATGATAAATAAAGTAAAGAATAGAAAGATAATCGCTTAAAGTATTATAATAAAAGCTCATAATTATAAAGTAGTATAATAAAATATCATAATTATAAAGTATTATAATAAAATATCATAATTATAAGTATTATAATAAAATATCATAATTATAAAGTATTATAATAAAAGATCATAATTTTAATAAAAGAGAGCAATTCAATTCCCGCACGATAATCTTGTTCTGCTAGCAACAATATCTTTTCTATCGTCACTTTCCTAATTTTTATATTGCAAATAGGATAATGGTATAAATATGATAAATAAAGTAAAGAATAGAAAGATAATCGCTTAAAGTATATGAGAAGCGATTTTACTCATAGAAAAATAATAATGGTAATATTAGTACTATAATGAACAACGACGTTAGTAAATCAATGGAATTGTTGTTGTTGTGGTTTTGTTGACTTTTTCGTATACTTTACAATGTATTGGGATATCAAGGTTGGCTTCTTCCCAATATGAAGAAAAAAAGTCAAATATACAATTAAGACTTATTTAATTCAATATATCTAAAAATTCGAGAGCAATAAACAATTTGGATGCATAATTCATTAGCCAAATTTCAGGATAACACTACCGAAGTTTTAAAGTTCTCCTTCGTGCATAAAACAATAAAATTTCTCACCATGCTTACAGTGTATTAAATTTTGGTTTATATTTTTGCATGATTAAGAGTAGGCAAAATATTAAAATTTAGAAAGACATTTTCTACTAAAAGGAATTTTAGAAAATTGATCCGGAAATGCAATTATCTTCAAAGATAATAGTTAAAAATTTAGAGGAAATGCAATGCAAAAGTTTGAAAACTGAGAATATTTTGTGCTTTATTCACCTGTCCAAATATTGTCTCTTAAAAATGTAACCTTATTTATAGTAACAATAATATGCATGTTATAATGCTTCTAATATCGTGACAACGACCGCGTGTATATGGGCCAATAACTAAAAAGAAATGATAAATATATAAACATTCTTCTCTCTCTCTGTCTCTCACACCCACCCACCCACACATACATATATATATATATATATAGATGTGTGTGTGTGTGTGTGTGCGTGTGCGTGCGCGCGTGCGTGGGTGTGGGTGTCATATCTGTTAAAAAAATGAAATTACTTTTAAGAAAAACTGTAAAATAAAGTTTGTACCACCAAAAAATTAATTTTTGAATGTTAAATTCTTATAAATATCGTTTTAGAGCGATGTTATGTTCTGAATATTTTTTGGAAAAAATGAATCTTTGATTAATCTTTAATCAATTAAAAGTCTATTTAAATTTTTGAAACAAGATTTCAGTAGACATTTGCTACTGAAAAAGCAATTATTTGCTAAATATAATAATTCTAAGTCCAGTGGCTTGAACTTTAGAGCGTTTGGGGCTATTTCTGATTCCTAGATATCGTTTGCTAGAATTTATAGATATTCAGCTCGTAAAAAATATCGTGTTATGATAAATAAAATCAATATAATAATGAAAAAATTTACAAAAGTTCTATAGTGAAAAATAATCTGTCTACAGATGAAAGAAAAAGTTGCATCGTTTTGAGTATTTGGTAAGAGTTCATCTAAATTATCGATATTCGCAAAAAGTATTAACCACAGTTTGTATGAACTGAAGAAGGAAAAATTTTACACTGATTCAGATTTAAATCAACATATCGTTTTCTGGAATTTATAAATATTCAGTTCGTAAAAAATATCGCTTGATGAATAATAATAATAATAATCACATAATAGATTTAATTTAAATTACATAAAAAAATCAACACGTCTTTTATTTGCAAGGAAAGGCAATTGCACCAAAAAAGTAATGCGAAACCTTTTAATATAATATTTGAAGATGTTTTTACGATAGCAATTTCACATATGTAAAAAAAAGAAAAAAATTGTAAAAGGTTGATTTTTTTTCCCTTAGTTTTAAAGCAGATCTACAATTCTCATTATAAAACCAATTTCATATAGGCAGCTAGATGCCTTTGAGAGTTCTGCTTTCACACGCCATGATCATGCATATAGCAGCAGAGGCTTTTCATAAAATAATTCAATCCAAAATTTGATGCAGATCTATTACTTCAGCGTCGAATATCTATTGCTTTTAGCCCCCTCGCTGAATTTCACCCCTTTTCTGATTGCTCCATTTATGACATATGGAATGAAGAGATAACATTGTTTTAAAAATGAGATTGGAAACTCCAAAACGTCTAAAATAAAAAATAAAAATGTTTTTTTTTTCTTTTTCCATGAGACAAAGTATACAGCCTGGATTGGCCAAAGTGAAATATTCTTGTACACCCACCTGTACAAATTTTAACCTTCACTCCCCCACCAGCATTAAACTTTCGGTAAGGCTGCAAAACCCTTACATAGTGTTGGAGAACAATAATTATGAAATAGAGATCGTTGGTATAAATCTATCATTTTTACTGAATCATTCATTAAATTATGTATTTTGGATGCCTTTTGAAACAAAGATTTGAGACATAACTAGCGTTCTTGTACAAAGATAGCTTACTGAATTTCAGAGACTTAATTAGTTGCATTTACGAGATATTGTGTTTACATGCATGAGAAAGTACACTGCGATAGACGGTCAACCTTTTGACAGATTTGGTTCAAAATTTCATGAGAAATTAAATTTTAGGGGCTAAACTCGTGTTATCTTTTTCAAGATTTGTAGGTATTGAATTCAACTTGTGCAAGAAGAGACAAATTCTACTGAACTATTCAAAATTCTACTGAAATCTACAGATCACTCTAAAATTCATATACCAAATGTCATTCATCTAGTTTGAATTGCTTTTAAGTTATCTTGTTCAAAGACAGATAGATAAACGTTGTGTTAAAAAAATAAATTTTTCTATTCCAGGGATGTTTGAAACGTGGAGAGTCGTCAAAATTTCGACTAACGATGTTTTTAACAATTACAAAACTTTCTCTACACTTTGTAAAAGTAAAAATGAATGATATGAAAAAGAAAATAAAAGGATTTTTTATTCATAACATCCAAAGAGTTTGTAATATTTTTATGAAAATAGATTATGAAAGATCGTCATTACTTAGTTTATATTGTAGTCGAGTGAGACAATAAACAAGAAAAACTGTTAGTTATTAGATTTTTTTTTCATTTTTATCATTCATTTTTTTTATTATTCCTTCTGGAATTTCTAATATAGACAACATGTGTAATTAGTAGATAATACAGTGATTTGACTTAAAAGAATTTGGTTTCGATACCACATGATAGCATTTAAATGCACCAACGTCCTAGGAAACAATTGCAAGAAAAAGAAAGTAACTCCACAACTAGATGGCCGGCAAACATCTGCTTTGAAATCTAAAAACATTCGTTAGTTGGCAAGTTTAACAATTACCATTTTTCATTAAATTGCAATAACAACAAAAAACATTACTTTGAATCGAAATATTACTAAGTTCACCTCAGCGAAAAGATTATTATTTTTTTATATTTAGATTATTTTACATGAATCGCTACTGTGTCATTTTATAAATTTTTACATAATTCTTAAAGTATTATCTTTCAGAATATTTCAGGAACTCATTTATTATGGAAATAAATGCATTAACACATTAATTTATTGAAGCAAGTTTAATTTCACTTTTGGAATAACAATCCCCTATGACTTCACATCTTTCCCAATAAATTTTATGTTAATTAATTAATAAATTAATTTCCCAATAAATTTTATGTTAAATTCTATAAAATATTAAAAGAAGTATAAACAACATAATTATTTTGCCGGGACAAAAGGTTAAAAAAGAAGCCAATTTTAAAGCATTTATTTTCATTTTTTATATTAAGTTTTTTTATGATCTGAAAATAAAATCCAAGCTGCGTAGATTCTTAAACAGACTTGGTTTTTAATATTTGTAAGATAGAACGATAGATACAGTAGTTTCATTAATACACAACAAATAAAAATGAAATAGGAAACAGTGACATTTTTAACCGAAAATGATTGATTTATTTTTTTTTTTTTTTTTTGTAAAATTCTCCAAACTAATATTTGATATGTTTATAATAAGTATCTACTTACTCAGCTCTATTTTGCTTATTTTTGGCATTTCTGTTAAAAATGCGTGATAGCTACGTTTGTTTTCAGCGCGTTTGGTTGAACTAATTTACAGTACAATATATAAAAGCATTTTCTAATGAATGAATATTTCACTGTGACAGTTTCACGAAAAAATGGTACCTCAAAATAATGCAATAAAATTTCATGAAATTCGGTATGCATGCATCCAAAACCATTGAGGGTGTGACAGACTGCGGATTTTAAGATAGCTTCATTTAGATAGGTTTTACAGATACTTTAAATTCAAAACATAGACAAATTTTGACAAAAAATCATTAACGTCAACTTCAAATGCTGATTACACTTTTATTTATTAAAATAATTTTTTTTGTGATTTATTACATCTTATGTAGTTTCAGATATATATAAGTAAAATAAAAATGAAATATTGCCGTTATTTTTTAACTTACTCTGTTTTTTCTAACATTGAAAAATTTTCTAAATTTCATTAAAATAACAGTTTTTCTAAAACTAAAAGCAATGGGTGTATTTTCTTCCTAATAGTGGCCATTCAAGTCTGCTTTAGCTATTTGGTGCAATAAATAATATTAAGGCTTCATTTTTCAAAAAATTCCTCTCTGAAAAAAGTCAGATACCTTAATACTAAGTTCCTACTTTTTATTAATATTCTTAAAGTACGATGCATGAGTTTTATCGACTTCTCGACATCTCTGATATTAAAATTTCATGTCGCCTCAATGTAGCTTTTCGAGAAAATGTTGCAACTCTAAATTTCTTACTCAATGCCTTTCCTAAGAAGCTTCTTTATATCCATTTATTCCAAATACCCTTTCCACAAATACCATCCGTTTTCGGTTTCGTCTTTTATAAGATGTGTATTATTTCGTCTATTCAACGTTCCGAAGAATTTCCAAATATACTTAGAATTTTAGATTTTTCTTTTTGTCATTGTTAAGCTGAACACCTTTTCCGCGATGAATGCTATTGCAATGCATTTACAATAGCTATGCATTACAATTTTTCCATCAAACCTACTTTCTTGATGCTTTTTTTTTTTTTTTTGATTTTGAGTTTTATATTCCGAAGCTCAATTCTCATTCAAACTTATCTTTTCAATACTTTTAAAATGCTATGAGGTTCTTAATAAATGTGTGAGAATTCAGATTGTCATTTTTGTATTATCAAAATCTGTGGGTAAAGTTAAAGTAATAATTTCGATTAGTGTGAATTTATTGCTTTCTATCATTAATATTACCCTCGAATACTATTCAAGATAAATTTAGAACTTCAGCTGGTATGAATAATTTTTGATTGTTATTAATACTTTTATTAATAATTATTTCCAATATTTTTATTTATTTATAGTTAAATTTATAATAATAATTTTATATGTAATTTCATTTTTATTTTTATTTATATTTTTCAGATACATATAATATATCTGAAAAATGCAATTTTACAGATAGTCTAACAGATACCAAATGGATGTCAAGTCAGAGACCAATCTTGAAAGAAACTCGGAAAACATTTGGATAAACATAAAGATAAGGTTGTCCTCGAAAGTGCAAGAAATTTGGCGATATCTCTCTTAAAAGCCAATGTAAGAGTTTTTTTTAATAGCTTCCTTATCCTGCCATGGAATGTATATAAGCGGTGGTGCACAAGCGAGCATTAGGATCCAAATTTGGCATCAAAATATATGTTTTGATAGATTTTATTTGGAGATGACGCCAGATGCATAATTTTAGCTTGAGAGTTTTGAATCTTAAATTATAAGAAACAAGCACGAAAATATATTTATTCAAGAAACAAAAAAAAAATTAAGTTTGAAAAATCAGGATTTAGTTTTTAAAAAGTCATTTTTAAAGCAAATTTTATGAAAAAAAAGCAATAAAAATGGTAGGAATGAAAAGTTTTGAAGGAGATGCTGAAGTAATAAAATTAATTAGTAATTTATATTCGTACAAAACATATTTTAATATGTAGGAATTATTTTATATTAAGGTATTTTTCTTATGGTTAAGGTTATTTCTTTATATATTTTGTTCTAATTACATAAATTTAATATTCTATGTTTCAAAAACCCTTGTTTATAATACTGTTTGAAATATTTATTGCAATTCTGTCAGGCCACATGGCCTATACGAGTTTACGCAATACCCTAAAATTCTTAATATTTGATAATGTTTTTAATAAATTATCAAATTCTTAAAATGTGGTTTTTTTTTTGTTAATATGCCGATATTGGACATTAAAAAATTCTATGACAGCAAATATACACAAATACTGGTATACACAAATTTACGCATTTTTGGAACCTATGCTCATAAGTAAAATAGTGAAAATTCTGACATAAAATTTCCCCTCATCAAATTTAAAATTGAGAAATATGAAACATCTTAAGTTAAATAAAAATGTGTAAAAAATGTAGTTGCAAATGTAAAATATAAAACATACAATTGACCATGTATTCACGGAAATAAAAGTTAGAGATATATGTATCTTGGATGAACTGTTACAGACATAACTGGTTGGTGATATATCCAAGATGGATGTCTTGGATGTTTTGAATATCTTAGACATTCATGTCAATGAAATTAAATCTTTAGAATTAAAATTTTTGTCAGCATGCTTTTTTATAAATTGGAATTATGAAATTAGGATACTATTTAAGTTAGCACTGATATTGAACGCATTGTTTTGGATGTTTTGTGTAAAAAAAAAATTCATTCTTAATGCTAAAATAAAGAACGTTTTAAGAAATCTTTTGTGTGAAAAATATAAAAAAATTTCGAAAGAAAACTATTTGACATTGAATTTTACAGTTATATCGATACTTTTGCTCTTGGTTTCTTTATATTATTTTTTTAGAAACGATATTTGTTTTACCACATAAACACGGAGATGTTTCTACAGTCAGTTTCATATTTTTCACATTAAAGAGATTAATTGAAACTTAAAAAAATATCTTAATTAAATTTATCCCTGAAATTAAAAGAAAATAATTGAAATATCGAAGTAATTTGCAGCAAAAAAAATGATTGATGGTGCAAAGAAAAACTAAATTTTATATTAATATCTAATAGGTTATAAAGCATATAAATATGTTAATATTTTCCGACTCTAGAAGTAAATATTCAATAATACCTCTTAAGTACTCCTAACCCTTTTTAAATGAAACCTGTCAAAGATGCTTAAAAAATTGAAGCTGGCTTAAATCTTGCAAAAAAAATCCACAGAAATCATTTTTTTTAAGTTAGCAGGACCATTTATTAAAAACAAACGTCAAAATAAGATTAATTAGTCTGTTACTATATAAAATTAATTATTAAAAATTATAGTTATTTCATTATAATTAGTGGCATTTATTTTTATTAAATTAAGGCAAGAATAAAACAACCTTTCAACCACTTTAAAATATAGAGAATATTTTAATTTGGTTTTGATTGTATTAATAGTTATCATTTTTAAGCTTAAGGCTTCAAATTTTTATCTCTCTAAAATTATTTAATTAATTTTGTTCAAAAAACATGAGAAGAATGTCGACTATAAGATTAAAAATATCAGAAATAATATTACATTATGAATAAGAAATACTCAATGCGTTATATATATATATATATATATATATATATATATATATATATATATATATATATATATATATATATATATATATATATATATATATATATATATATATATATATATATATATATATATATATATATATATATATATATATATATATATATATATATATATATATGAAATGCTTTAAGACTCGTAATTACGAACAACAAAAATAATCACTTACGCACTCATTGCTTTTGTCAGTTTCTGTCATATACTGGGTATACTGAAAAAGAAAAAAAAAGGAGTTCAACAACTGAGTAATAAAATTTTCATGGTTTCTTTTATATCACCCCATAAACTTCATCGACTTCATAAGCTGATTTCAAAATTACTGGAAATCACGTGACAACACTCTTTCAATGTTGACCATCTGACACATTGTAAGCGCAACACTAAAATTACATAATAAATTTCAATAATGAATTGGAATCTATAAAAGATCAACTATTTCAGTTCGTATATAAAATTTTAAATTTTCCTAATGCATTTCATCTTTTAAGTGACCGCAAAGAAAATAAAAATATTCGTACGGATTTAGATCCGGTAGTTATTTCGACTAATATCTTGCCTGTGAAATACTAGCATTCCATAACAATGTCGAAATTATTAAAATATTACTCTAGGAATGTAAAGAATTAAATAGTGTTATGAAGAATCACACCCTCTTGTGTAAACTTGAATGTTTATATGAACTGTCAAAGATGAACTTATTTAACCCATTTTGAAGTCAAACGGCAGAAAATGAATGACCGTACCGATCCGACAGCATTGGCAGGAACTGAGATTGAGTCCTAAGTATCATCATCGGCCACAGTACAATCCTTAGTGTGGGAAGCACATCCCGTCATTTATAGAGGGTAGTTGATCCCACACCATTTCTACATCCATTAGGGTCGCTAGAACCAACCCCCATATTATAAGATTTTCATTCACGTGTTTGACGTGCCTCCCCCCCCCACAAGTGAAAGATGAAACTTATTAAAAGATATTTAGACTTTCTTATTTATTTCGCTGCCATGACTCTCAATAAAATGATTCTTTTTTAAATTTAAAAAAATGTTGTCAGGATACTTCTCTCAATTTTCACCTGCTCTTGCCATCTATATTTTACAGAATTTAACATAGGGGTTAATAATTTATTTGCGAGTGCAATATTTTTCAATATATATATATATATATATATATATATATATATATATATATATATATACAAATTTCATGCTGATTGGACCCAAAGCAGTTAATAATTTTCATAACATAAAATGCAAGATTCTAATTCTTGGCAAGTAAGTAGTAATGTATCTGAAATTTACTGATAATCCAAGACACTCCAAATTCATACACAAAATAGTATGCAAGGTACGTTTCCGCTGAAAACTCCAAAACTTTGGCCCCAATCATATTGAAATTTAGTTATATTATTGTCCAATTTTAAAAGAAAACTATTGCTATTGATTTCGTATTTTGAACTGCGGTCGGGTGGCAGGGAAGGCTTTAATCATCAGCAACCATTTGATGGCGATAGTTTGGACTTTCTCCCCAGCATATTTGACCTGCACCCACTGTAGTTATACGGTGGAACCAGAACCCTCAATTTTCGATACAGGTATCTCCACAACAGGTAATAGCCGCCCTCTAAAAGTATTAAAATAACGATATCTAAAATTATTAATTGAAAAATAATTGTTTTCATACCGTTTGAGGGGCAGTGGCTTGGTGAAAAAATATTAATTCAAATTTGTTAAAAAGTGGTAAAGAAGTTGGAATGAATATTTTGAAGCGATAAATAAAATAATTAATTTTTCTTTAATAAAAAGCACGAAAATAAACTAAATCTATTACTGTTTCTCATTTAAAAAGCCAATAATCTGCTTTTAAATTTTTCTGCTAATGACATTCCAGAATTCTACTAGCATATTATGGTAACAAGTTCTTTTAACGTATTATGGCTGTATCCTTGATCTTCAAAAGTAAAAAATATTGTTACATACTGAGTATAAAATTAATTAAAATTTGATTAATGGTATAGCAATGAAGTGTATGTTACTGAAAAGCTAATTTTTAAAACTTTAACATAGTATAAAAGTATTTCCAAAATAAGATTTACGGAAAATAACATTGGAAAATGCTGAAATAATTTATATAAATTTTAAAGATAGCATGAGATTTTAGAAGCCATAGTTTTTCATCTAAGTTTGAATAAACGTTAGAGTAAAGATATAAAAACGTTGCCAAAAATATTAAACAACAAAAGAAAGTTATAAAAAATAAAGTAATTCAAAACATAATCATTGCCAAGAAAACGATTATTTTTAATTTCCTTATTGGATAAAAAAATAAATTGGTTGGAATTTAAGTGTTACAAATGAATTAATTTCAAATGTCTTGTTGAAACTATAAAGATGAAAGCATTGCAAAAACACCATGATTCTTAAAGCGATCATTTACTTTTTAAGTATTTTTGAGGTTTTCTTAAAAACAACGGCGAAAATTATATTAATTGTTCTTGTTTAATTAATACCGTACGGATTAATTCATTTCTGAAATTTAAAATAGCATTGGTTGATCTTGAAATGGATCCCAGAATATCAAATGCAAATTTCAATGTGCTGCGTTTAACCGTTTATTACAGTAAGTATTATTATTAAAACCGTTTACCGATTTCAAATGACAAAATGAATTTCACATATATTTCCTGCTTTATATTTTAGTTGAATTATTTATCAGATGATTAAATTTATATAATTACTCTTTCCCACGATTACTTAATATAGATTCCTCTTTGTTCTATGTTAATAATATTTTTATACACTGTTTTTCCATATTTAGATTTTAGGATAGATACAAAAATTTTACTGCTTCGTCAGCTTACCCATAATCCGATGTGTACATCTATGTATGCGCGTAGCACTAATGGTTTGGATTGATTAAGAAAACATCTACACTTCGAATTTTCGAAAGGGAAGTTTTGCTTGAGAGAAACATTTCCTTACCGCTACAGTTTGCTTGCTTAGAGGAAGGAGGAATTGTGAATTCAGAATGAAAACAAATGCCGAGGTTTCATCATTGGAGTTTAGAATTTTCTGAAGAGTTCGTCATAATCTTTTAACTTAAATACAGGAAAAGATGTGAATTCTGTTTATGTTTGCTTGGAAAAAGAAGTCGGAGATTCGGTCCATATTTTAGTTTCTGCTATGAGTGCTGACGTTTGTTTTACACTGCTTTCAGCTTTGATTTAACATTCAAAACACTTCTGTCAGATACCGCATAGTGAAGTCTGTGAAATAATTTGAAAATTCTTTTAATTTTTTTAAATTTTTATTATTTTATGAAGTCCGTTAGGTCAGTAAATCATAACTAGCTTTCAAAAGACAATTTTCTTTCCTTAGTAAAATGTATTTTTAAAATATTAGGGATATTTGATTTTCCGTAAAAGTCCCATTTCTGTATCTGGTTTCTTATTTTCTTACTATTTCTTAGGTCCTCACATAGAATGTTTGATAAATTATTGAAATATGGAATAAATTCTCCGCAAAAATTTTCATAAATCTTCCCATTTCAGACTTGAGTCCAGCAAGCCATCATTGAACTGTCTGTATCTTATAACTTTAAACGATCAATTCTTGAATATATATAAATTTATTTCGTGTAGCCCGGAAACGGCTCTAATGATAAGGATGAAATTTTACATTTAGATAAGCTTTTGTTTTTTAAGTTCATCTCTACATAGGCATCTTTTCTGAAAACACTAGATTTTAAACAAAATTATTTAATAACTAATTATTAGAATAATGAATTATGGGCCGGCTTAGATTTATGCGCGTGCTGTAGGTCCTCAGTTCGGGTCACACTTTCAGGGTTTTTTTTTTTTTTACTTATATGTTTATATTTAATATTTTTGCTTTTTATTTAGGTGTTTTCCCTAAAAAACGTAATCTTACACATACAAAAAAAAGCTTTTTTTTTTAATTAACTATTAGAAGCATTTTCTATCTGCTGTTATGCAAAAAATACCATATGGCGCCATCTAGGACCCGATTTCATCATTGTAAAACTAAGTATAAGCTCTAAAATATAACTAATGATAGATAAATGTAAAATGAATACTGCAATATAGCAGATTGTTTCGAATAACATGTTAACTTAGTGTATCCATGATTTTTTAAAAATTTAAACGACCATTTCATATGTAGGAAAGATTGAAAAATATTCATATGTAATCAGTATGGGATTCGTATTTAAATATTTTATTCGAAAAAGCCCAATTTTACTGCCAGCGAAGCTTGATTTTCCCGTTATTACTAGATAATATGAAATACAAATGATATAGACCATTTATTTTGAACCTTTACACAAAAAAATTCCATGTCTGCATAATTTTTAAGAAAAAAGGATCATTAAAAAAATTCGTTTAATTGTTCATCCATATTATATATGATCACTATTAATCAGAATCTCAAATACCGGTTTGCTAATCTGTGACTTAATATTCTTTCATTATAATTATTGATATGCATCATTTATCGGAGTACTCATATATTTGTTAATTTTAATGCTAAAATGTTACAAAACATCAATCTGTATTAGTCTAAGTTTGTGAAATTAAATTAAAATACTAAAGAAAACAATTAGATTTTGACATCTTTTGAAAAAAGCATAATAAATGGATTTAGGATAAAAGAAGTTAAATGCTTTATTTGGAAGATCAAATTTTTACAATCTTTTTACAATCCTTCAATCGATTTATATATATATAAAAAAACGATCTAGATTTTTTTACCCAGAACTAAACATTATATTCAAATCCAAACTCATTAAACTCTCTACCATATTTCTCCACACTTAATGCATTCTTTCTCATATAATGTACCGAGATTTTAATGTTTAATATAATATTTGCCAATCAGTTTTATCTCACAAGTTAGTCGTTTGGGAGAAATTGGAGACAGTAGTGGAAGGGAAAAGTTAACTATTCTTTAGAGAAACATAGTAGTAAATTGCGGAAAATTGTCTAAGGAAAATATTTCTGTCTGCGAGTTGGCAGCAGCTGCAAAATTGTTTCCTTTCTGTCGAGAAATTTAACCTTATTCTAAGTATAATTAAGCTCTTTTTGGTTCATTTCTGTTAAAATGTTTCAAATTACACGAAGAAAATTAGAATGTGCTTTGATGCTGAAATTAGTAAAATGTTAAGCCTGAAATATTAGGATTTAAATTTGGAGTAAATATATGATTTTAATATAAGTATTGATGGAAAAATCGAAATTAAGCGTGGAAATATAATAATCAAATATAAACAATCCTCCAGATCAGTATTTAGTATTTCGTGTAATTTTAAAATTTCCTTTAAATTTAATTAATATTTAAGTTATTTTTACTTTTTTAAAACAGAGCATAAAAGAAAATTTATTAAAATAATCAAAAACTTCACTTCTGGTGGATCTTTAGATCCCTCTGAGATTGAAAAGTAAATTTTAAGAATTTTGTGCTTGGAACAATTTTAAATATCCCTCTAGCTATATAGATGGAATTTGTTATGTGGTATGAGAAAAAAATTATGAATTTTGCATTTACTTATGCATATATACTAAGTAAAAGTAAAAATAATATTACTGATTTTGGAATCACCGGGTTTATTGATATCAACTACCGTGATTTGGATAATTAATAAATATTTTCAATTACAAATTGTTGTTGTTTCTAATGGCACTAGCCATGGACAAACTCGCGGACGAAATCAGCGATTTTAAGCAGAGAGTGCGTCTCTTGTTTTTTAGTAGCGCCAACAATACGTCTCAGGTGCTCACGCATCAATTTCGCTTGCACAGCACCTTTTTAAAGAGGGGCATATTCCCACATCTCACAGATAGAACAGATGAAAAACAACCATGCCCGAACTGGGACTCGAACCCGGGGCGCCCAGATCACGGGGAAGACGCGCGACCCCTAGGTCAGGACGCCGGCATTACAAAATAATAAACAATAAAAGGACTAAATTTTATCAAAAGTTCAGTGTTCGAATAATTCATTAGCAAAATGGATATCCAGGCAGCCTCTGAAAAGTAAACAAGTGCGGATTAATTTTTCAATGATAAACTACTTCTTTGATTTTTACTTTCTCTCATACAGAGCAATGGGAAAGTATAGTAATAGTCAAAACATTCGAACTCGAGATTTTGATGAATCTTCACGTTTTTGATATCTCTGAGTTCGAAAAATACATTTCTGGAATATTTCCGTTCGTCTGTCTGTCTGTCTGTGACAAAGATGACTCAAAAAAGCTTTGAGCTAGACGTTTGAAATTTGATATATGGTCTTTACACCAAATTTGCAAACTTTTGAGTGAAATATGTTCAGAGAAAGATCAACTGTTCGTATATAAATTAACATGATAATTACAAAACGAAGAGAACTACATAGACAAAATTCTATACATAGATTTAATATTTAAAGTGTATACAATTGTCAATTTTATAGCCAAATTCAACTAACAGTTGACTGTCTTACGGTATGTACTTTCAGAAACATGTACTCGTAACTCAAAAATGCAATGATTGAAATATATCAAATTTAGTATGGTAGTTTTGTGTCAAATGTTCGTTTCAATCGCTTGAATAAAGCGTGTCTCAAACACAAATTCGATTTTGGGATGTTATTAAATCGTGCCAGGCTTCGATCGCCAAATATCTCGCCAAGCACGACACATTAGAATCAGTAAAAATTCTAAATTCACAACAAAAGTTGATATTTTGTAACTACTGTACACCAATGTCACGTAAGGCATTATCTGGCATAAAACGTTTATTATAATGTATGCGAGAAAGTTTGGGGGAGACTACTCTCGCTGGTTGATAGATTTACCAATCAAAAGTCCAGCTCTAGCAATTCACTCGTTGATTAGATTAAGCCGAAATGCAATTTATTGCTGCTATTGACGTGTGGTGTTGGTTTGTATTCATTTAAAAACTATTAGCTTCAAGAGAAAGGGATGCAACTACGTGTTCTGCAATTTTTCAAATGAATTTCTAACACCTTAAAGGTTGCAGACTTTATTTCATTCAGAAGCCATTTAAAAAAAACGCGATTAGATGAGACAGCTAGTCTCAGTTGATTTCTTCTTACGGTTTGAGTTTGATGATTCGAGTGTATTTTGTGGAACTAATAGATTCGTTAATATTTATATCGAATCTGAAAGAAAAAAATTCATTCATTTCGAATTCATTGGCTCCAGAGCAGTCACAAGAAAGAATAAATATGCATTGCCATTTAGAATACACATTTTTATAAAATTGTATTAAGAGTATCGAATATCTATACTATATGAACTAGGGATGACGAATATTTTCAGAGCGGTTATTACGTAACCAATATCAAAAAGTCACAAATACAAGTGATCAATACTTTTCAAAGAGGGGTGTGATTCAAATCCTTCATACGATCTTACTGATGATATTTCGATTACAAGTTTTGGATCACGATAGAAACTAACAATCGATACGATATCACTGAAATTTGCCGGAGCGGTGACGATATGATCTGTCCAATGGAAGCTCTCGAAAGAAATCTGTGATTGGATTGAAAAGTGAACGGATCGGTTGTTGGAATTATCGTATCGTATCATTGAATTGCATATCACTGAAATTTATCGGAGCGGTGATTTCACCGGAAAGTGCGAGGCTTCACTGGAAATTGCAAAGTCACCGGTCCACTTTACCGGAGTGACCGATATTCGTATTTGATGATGCACTATTCCATACAGATCATTTTTAATTGCTCGTGACATGATTGACTTTGATTACATGTACTCTGTTTACTGCTGGCGCCATCTATTGGTAGAATATAGGACTAAAGTAAACATTTTAAAGAAATGACATATATTTTAAACTCATCTTTTCCAGAAAATGGTTCACTCTAATAAATAAATAGCTTTGAGAAAAAAAAAAATTAAGAAGTAAGCTGAAACAGATAAATTAATTCAATCACAAGTTAATTAAATTAGTAAATTAAGTATTAATTACAATTTATAAATTTTATATTTAATATTAAGTAATAAATTTTATATTTAATATTAAGTAATAATTTTTAATTAATAATATGATTTAAATAACAGATATTTGGAACGCATATTTAAAAATAACAATAGCAATATTATTTGTTATTCAAAAAATCTTGGATTATGCATCTCTAATATGAACATATTGTAATATTGTATGAATATATGTCTTTGATGGATTCTATGAATGATCATGCCACTGTCTGATTGTCTTTTATATTTTTTACGGAACTTGTTAACTTTTTTACACATGATTTTTGACAAGGTCAGAGAGTAGACAATGCGAATGAGGTACTACCTCTGGGAGATCACCGGAAAGGATACCAAATTTTCTAATCAACGAAATTGTCTAAGAACTCAAGGTTACAAATATGGAAAAGCTAAATTTCAATGATAAAAAGCCGTTACAAATAAAAGAAGGATTCGTTTAATGAAGCATGGGAAATAATAAAAAAATAGGGGTATGTAATATGTCTTAAAGATATATCGAAGAATGCACAAAATAATCATGATATAATATAAAACAAAAGAAATAGGAAAGTGGTGATAAAAGATATTCTTTACAAGTGGATGGAAAAAAATGTGAAAAATATGATGCAAGAAACTCGGAAATACAACACTTTGGTGGAAAGTAGACGCAATATAAAACGAATATTGAATATAAATGATGGGAATAAATGCATAAAATGTGCTTATCTTTACAAGAGGAAAATAATCCGAAGTAGAAGTATGTAGCCGGGAGTGATGATATAAGCACAATTGGAAAATATAAAAATGATAATTTCTCGATTATTAAATTTTACATATTTTTAAGATAGTATATATTGTGTGTTCAATCTCAAATAAAGCAATATTTTCTATTATGTATATTTAGCAAACATGAAATGATGAAAATATTTAGAATTTCTGTATTATATTTATATAATGAATATTGAAAAAATAAGCATCTTATATTAACTTAATAAGTATTGAATGGATACGCACATTATAGTTACTGTATTCCAGCATTGAAATATAAAAAATAACAAACACATTGTCACAAAAATTTTCCGAAATCCATTGGGCGGATGGATAGTCCAACCAGTTCAACAGAAAATAATGAAAGCACAAAATACAGCTGAAATTTACACAAGGATAGTTCTTGTAGTAAACAGCAGCACGCAATCAAAAAATCAGTAAAAACCGTCTGCACAAATGCTCAAATAAAATTAGCAATAGTGAGATTGTCAACTGCTCATGTCTCTCAACTCGTCCACGACTCTCTATTGACTCAGTAATGGCTGACTCTCAGCATTGTCTCTCTCTCTTCTTTTATTTTCCTATACGGATCACATAAACTTCAAGAACAAACAGCATGATTCTAATCTTCATAGGAGCTATTACCAAGATTCTTATAGTTTCTGGAATTTGAGTTTTTGTCGCCAAATTCGATTCTTTCTTGGTTCTAAGACTTCTATACATTCTATTAAATAATTCTATGAATGAATAAAAGTTTCAAATTCCTCCACAGATGCATTTATTTTCCCGCATCCTCTTGACTCTTTGGAAATATGCGGGAAATGTCTCATTTCCTGATATAATATGGGTTATTCGTGGATTGTATTTTTTTTTTAATTTCTGGATTAGAAATAAAATCAAAAGTCACGCTTCCTTTTTCGGGGGCATGTAGCATGTCAAACCATTGTAGCTTGATATTTTGCGGAGTACCTACGGGGAAACATATCTAACTGGCTTCTAATTTTGAGAAGATATATAAAATTGATTTTTCAATTTTTTTTTCTTTTAATTTAAGAAAATCAAGGAAATTCTGTGATATCACTAATGGAATGTGGTAAAAATAGGATGAAATCTTATTTTAATATCGATTCTTGATGCTGCACTTTTAAGGTGTATATAAATTAGAAATAACTCTTTTATAATTTTTTTAATAATTACAAAGAATTTAAATCCTAAAATACGTAAGATACAAATTATATCGTAAAATACAATACTTTGTTATTCCGCCATACCTTTCAGGAATGGCAGAATAACAAAGTTCAAGAAATATATGATTCATAAATTTTTATTTAAAGCATTTATTAAGAAAATAAAGTGTCGTTAAATTAATTGTTTAGAAATAATAATATCTCATGTAATTGCCTTTATTATTTTATTCAGGTATATCCAATTGAAGAATTTTTTTTTCTTTCTCTCTCTCAAACAAATCGGAATAAATGAATTTCAGAATTCTATTATGTATTAAGAGTGAATATTTCAAAAGATCCTTCAACGAGTTTACTTGCCAGGGAAAGTAACTGGCAACGATAATATTGATAAAATATTAAATATAATTGACATACTAACTTAATTCTGATAAATGCAATATAATTGTAAATTTCTTCACACGCTGGAAATTTTATTGGATTGAGATGCGAAATGCGAGTATTACAAAGATCCGAAAAATTCTTTCAAACTTTAAAATGAATAAAATAATAAATATTTGCTCGTTTTTCTGTATATATCCAAGAAGATACTTTCCTTATGAAATTACAAAACTTAAAATCTTCATTTTCAACCGATTTAAAAATTTCTATTTAAGCCGATATGTTATGCTATATTTAAGAAACTGCATTTTAAATATTTAGTAATAATCCTAATTAAAAGAGACGCAAAACCATCATTCTTTGTATTAAGAGAGTAAATTAATGAGTTACTTATGTAGTTAATTTTCAATTTTTCTTTTCAGTTTCTCGTGATTTATTTGCAATAATACTTTTGAAATTAGATATTAAAAAAACGATTTTGTATAATATCCTTTAATAGATAGTCATAAAACGATTTTTTTATATTAATTACGAACTTCGTATATTTTTAATGTATATATATTTAAAATAAATTCTATGTCTTTCTATCTGTTTTATAAAGTTTGTATTAATTAATCGTAACTGACTTAGTAAATATAATTGAATTAGTAGCTAGTTTTTATTATTTTGTTAAAAAAAATGCCAACTTTTCACAAATGCCTGATTTTGTAATAAATTGATAGAATCCATATGAAAACCAAAAAATTCGAATCTAGTTTACTTTTTTGTTACTACTAGTTTACTTTTTTTTCATACTTTTTATTAATCATTTCTTTTATTTGAAAAGAAAAAAAATATATGTACTGTACCTATTCATTCAAGTTTGTCGTAATATTAATCACTTCAGGACAGATTTAAAAAGGAAAAAATAATGCTTCAACTTCTTTCAATAAAAACGAAACTTCAATTTTTACCCATATGGCAATTTCTTTTCTGAATAATAAATGAATAATAAATTTAAAAATAAAATTTATGTGACAAATAAAAGGTTTTCCGTCGCAATTTTTTGTTTGATAAATGACAATATTTTTCTTCTCTTTTTTCAGGTTTTATTATTTTGCCTTTCTAAATTTATTTATTTACGCTCATTTTTTATGATAAATTAGTAAAGACATTCAGACAAATATTTTTGCCCTACTTTTTACCCCAAATGAAACTGCTTTATGTCATTAGAAAATAAAAACACCTATTAATCAACAAATGCCCTCTACAGCGAACGTTATCACACAAACATAGAATAAGCAGTGATTATGCTGATTTTTGCCCATTTGTGTACCCTACATATTATATTGTTTAGAAAAATTTAATTAATTATAATGATCCTTTCACTACAATAAATTCAAAAATATTTTTATGTAGTTAGCTATGACCTACTTCGGTATAGTTATTAACAAATAGAAAAAGTAACATTATAAAACAAGTGCTTACAGATAACAAATGTTTCTTTGTGCAACATTAATAAAATCATAAAGCTCTATCAATCTTTTTAAAATACGTTTCATTTTTTTGCTTTGGGGTGAATTTAAATGTTTTAGAATAGAAATTATTTTTGGGATTTTATTTGGCGTTCCAGAAGCTTTACATCTCCAATAACGTAAAAAATATTAAGTTAATTAGCTACTTAAGTTTTGTTAAGTTAATGTTCGTTTCATTTATCCAAGATTACCATTTTTAGACAAATTTTACCTCTCTAAGGTGTGAGGGGCGAATGGATGAACGCATTTCAGGAATTCTTTGTCATTCTTTGATCTTAATTTCCATCTTATTTCCTCCATTTTTTTTCCACATGTAAGTGAGCTTCGCATCTTTTCTTACCTTGCTGTTTTATTTTAACTTATAAATGGGTATTCTTTACTTATACGGCTAGTTCAAGAGCCAGAAAAGCTTTCAGAAATGGCATGAAAACTATCTAAAATACCATCGTTATATGTGATAGAGATTGAACAATGTTGTTAATATCAAAATGTTATCAAAAAATTTAAAAAGGTGTTTATCATAAAAAAAAATTAGTATTACTTTGTAAAAAAGTGAATTATCAAATTTTAACGAGAGAAATTTCTTATTTCTTAATCACAATTTAATGTTTATGCCTCTTACAGTAAATAAATATTGTTCTAAATTATTTTATTGTGAATTAAAAAATTTTTTCCACAATATTATGAATTATCCGCAATTTTTCGTTTGCTAAGTCGGCTAATAATTCTTCACCTTTTTGTTTAGTGTAAACATCTCCTTTTTGCATTTTTCCTTTCATCCTATTTTGACTTAATAAACGTGTCTCACTCATGCGCAAAAGCGCGGAGGGTTTTCGAATCCGTGAATAAACGATAATCTTCTTTCGACATCCTCATATAGTTACAAAATTCCTTGGCATTTTGGACTTAGTTTTGATAAATACTGAGGAACATTTACAGCACTTTCTGAAAGCATTTCCCTCTTTTAAAAGAATTTGTCCAAATATGGATACAATTGAACAATTTTGCTTTCAAAACAGCTTTAAAAGAGAGAAATTATTAATATTGCAGTATGCTTGATATATTCTGTTATCAAAAAAATTTTATTTTATATATAGTTTTTTTTATTTTATTTCATAATCACATATACTCTTGGATAAAACCGTTCCAGAGGTATAATACAAACCGTGTAAGTGCTGCATTCAAACATGAATACAGGGCTTAGAATGTTAGGACAGAGAAAACTTAAATGTAATCCTAAATACTAAAATCAATGCAGATATTATCACAAAGGAACAAAAAGTCTGGGTGCTTATAAGATCTTTAGAGAATATATTTTATTATGTTAATTTTCATTTTTACAAAAAGAAACAAGGAAAACGACAGAGTACTGCCATTACTTTTGATGCTTTTCTGTGACAACGCAGCTTAGGTGCCAAATAGTTACGTTGTCACAGGATGTGAATAAAATAAAGTTTTACGAATTTAGATGTTTTGAGTCAAACGATTCCAAATTTAAACACGTTATTTTTGCAAAAAGAAGAAAGCTACGAATTTGATTTACTTATAAATGGGAAAATAATGTTACAATTTATAAATTTCATAGAAACCGAATTGAAAACATCCCAATTGTGATTAACACTATTCGTAAATTCATCTGGAGTCTTTCTGGTGGCACGATTTTATAGTTACAGCTATTCTCATTTTTAGTTCTGAAATATTAATCAACGGTTGGCATTGTAACGACTTCCCGGTCCCACTAAAATTGCAGGACATAAAATCAGGACTTTTTGATGAATTCAAAGGAAGTTGAAATACATTGGTGTAAGAAATTAAGAGGATTTGCATATTTTATCGAATTTTTTAAAAAGAACTGAACTGAAGGAAAAACCACTGCTTCTAGATAAAAATTGCAAATGTTGTACGACTAATACGTAAAGCATACAAGTGTGTGTAGGTGAAGTCAGCAGAAAAACAGGCTTTATAAACGCGTGGAGGGTAAGACGAATTTCGTTCGCTAGCACACATCGGCGAATTTCTTGGTGTTATCTTGCAGCAATCGGTAAAATTCACATCGGAGTAGTAAAAATGAGTAACCACCAACGTTTAGATGAGGGAGTGAGTTTGCGAATTGTGGGCAGGTTAAAGGCAGGCCAATGGCAAGTCCAGATATGCAGAGAGTTTCATTTAACGCCCAGTGTCGTGTGTAACCTATGGAAACAGTTTCAGGATACTGGATCCCTCGAGAGAAAGCCTGGACAAGGTCGTCAAAGAGCCACGATGGCCAGAGGACATCGCCATTGGTCCATTTTAGCGAGGCGTAACAGACGGGTTACAGCTTCTCCGCTCTCTCGAGACCTGTATGCAGCCACAGGAATCCGTGTATCAAGGGTGACTTGTTCCAAGAGACTGAATGAGAGAGGATTGTTTGCCAGAAGACCGGTTGTTTGCATCCCGCTCATGTCTACGAACAGGAGAGTCCGATTAGCATGGTGCAACATAGTGATTGGGGTATGAAGTAATGGGCAACCGTTCTGTTCACCGACGAGTCCCGTTTTAGCCTAAAAACCGATTCTCGCCGTACTTTCATATGGAGAGAGCCAGGGACCCACTACCTACCCTCCAATGTCTGCGAAATCGACAGTTATGGCGGTGGCGGTATAATGGTCTGGGCAGGCATCATGTTAGATGGGCGCATACCTCTCCACGTCTTTGACAGAGGCTCTGTGACTGGTGTGAAGTATAGAGATAAGGTCGTGGAGCCTTATATTCGCCTTTTCTGGGGTGTAGTGGGCCCCGAGTTCATCTTAATGGACGATAACGCGAGGCCACATAGAGCATATCTGGGACGCTATGGGGAGGGCAATTGCAACTCGCAACCCTCTTCCGAGAACCATCCAGGAACTGAAAACAGCGTTGGTGAATGTGTGGGACCAGTTGCCACATGCACTGATAATCTATCTTATTTCCAGTATGACATCACGTTGCAAGGCGTGTATAGCTGTAAGAGGGGACCATACCCCCTATTTACCCATTTCTTTTGTGTATTCTGCAACCACTGTTTCAGACCTTCAGACTTCCATGAGTGTTATGCACAAACATGTGTGTCTATTATAACTGTTCAATGTTTATTTTGTTTGCATTATATCAACCTATGTTCACACCAAATTTTATTAAAATCTGTCCAAAGGGTTCTGTAAATCGTAGATCAAATATGAAAATTCTCTTAATTTCTTATACCAGTGTATTTATATATGGATTTTTTTTAACATGTGAGAACATGATGTTGTTTTGTTTGGTTTTTTTTTTAAACATCTAAATGCATGCATAGAAAATAAAAGGCAGGATCATAAGACGCTATCGCCGAAGAAGTTTTGGAGCTTGAACAATTTTGTAAGGGAAAAAAAAAGCATCGCTTTTCTAAAGGTTGACGATTTGACACTAGAATAGAACGTGACCATTCCAAACCAGTTTAAACCAAATTTTCGTCAAAAAAAAGAAAAAAAAAAGAACTTAATTGATTTTAAAATGGTCAAAAACCATTTCTGTTCCAAATGTTGGTGATTGTGAAATATGAATCATGTGAGAACATGATGTTTTCCTGTCGGACTGATACCACGTGACTTAAAAAACATAATGTTCTCACGTGATAACTTGAAATTTGTGATAGCAGATTTAATTTTTTTTTATTATTTTTAATTTAATTTATTTATTTAATTATTTATTTGCTGAATGACAACATTACTCTCTTTGTCACATTATTATGAAATCACAATTATTCCTGTACAATTTAAAATGACACATTAAAAGCTCTTCGTTTTATATATTTTTATCATAATATTGAAAGAATAAATAATATTTCTCTCACACAAGCGTAAAGAATTTGTTTTAAAAAAATTATTCTTAAAGTTTACTAAAGCTTTTAACACAATAAATTATAGTATGTAACAAAACCTTGCTTATAAAAAAATAAACGAAAACAAATTACATTGAGCCTAAATAACATATTTATTGCAAATGTACAAAACCTTGATTATTAGACTTTTCTTAAAATAGAGAATTAAAATCGAAATACATAAGAATGTTTAGAAAACATGAAGTTATATAATATATGTCAAGCACATTTGACATGTCTATATTACTCGGAATTTTATCAACCATTATTATGCAACTTTGATTTTCTGTCATTGGAAAAACACAAATTTAGGCTTTTACTTTGTTACCCAAACAAAATTTCGAAACTAAATATTTAAGAAATATTTACAACAGGCTTAATGTATAATGATTTCACATGGTTCGTATTATTTTTTTTTCTCCGCAGACTTGAAAAATTAAAAATTATTTTTTTCATATCTTTACATATAATTTTATACCTAAACTCTAAACTAAAATAAACCTTCTTTTCGTAATTCTGTTTATCCATTTTTATAAAAATAAATAAAGAACATTTTCTACATCCAAAACTTAAATAATGGTTTCACTCTCGAAAGATTAAAAAAAAAAAAAAAAGAATTATTTGAATTCAGAAAAAAATTGCAGAAATTTCTTTCGTTTCCTCAAAAGTAAAACGAGTTTCTATAAATATCGGTTTGTTTTCTCTCTTATCTTATTCGTTTTAAAGTTCCTTTACAACCATAATCCTTGAGCTTTTAAAGCACGTAAAATTTAATGATATTCGTAATGAGTGCAGACTAAGGAATAACGGAAAAAAGTTTTGACTCTCATTATATTTAACAACAAAACTCTTTTGATTTCGTTTTTAACCAGAAATGCATATATATCTTTTAATTTTGAAATACAGTATAATAACTTGTACGTGATTTCCAAACATAAAGTAAAATGGCATTCAAATAGTAAAAGCAAATGAATTCCATATCGTTAAAAATTGTAATGTGGGTTTGAATACTACCGAGAAAACTGTTTAGGGTACTTAATGACGATTTCTTTTCCGATTATTTTTCAGTTAAAAGAAGAAAAAAAACTCTTTTCGATATGTAATAGCAAGACACCATTATTTGTCCCAGTATTATTGTAATCAAAATATATTTAAAAAATTGAAAAACGTGATTTTCTAGTCTTTCAAAATTAAATAAACACCAGTAAAGGCATTTCCTTTTTTATTTTTTTAAAATTAAGACTTTGTAAAAGATTTACAATGTTTACATCGTATGAAAATTACGTTGGATGATATTTACAAAAAAATGTAAATCCTTGAGTAAATTTTAGAGGAAAAAGAATATATCTTTGGTGTTTCAGCATTCATTTGGCATTGCTATTAATTAATTGATAAACTTCAATTTTTTTTTGAAAGTTGAAAAAAAAAGAGAGAAAGAAGAAATAAAGTAAGTAGATTTAGCACGATTAACGTTGCGAAAATGTTGTAAATCGAAAACTATTGACAAGAATGATCTGAAATTTAAATTTAAGTAAATTTTTTTGAATTAATGAAAAAAAAAATCAGATGGAATTTATTTTGGTGAAATTCCAATGTCTAATTGTTTTCGCAGTGTGACCAATCATTTTGCCATTGATTATTCATTTTTATCGCAACAATGTCATCTTCTGACTTCGGCTGACACTGAATCTTCTGATTTCGGCTGACAGATTCTCGTATTCACCAATTTCGAATATCACATGACCTCCTAAACGGATTTTAATTACGAGAAAGTTATTTTTAATGGCCAACACATTGCTAACTAACAGAAAATTTCTGAAGTATCTTAATTTCTAACTAACTTCTTGATCTAATATCTGAATTAGTTCAAGCCGAATATCAACTATCGATAATCGATTCTTGCTTAGTAGCTTTTTGAAATCTAAGCTTTAAATATAAACATTCCTGCAAAATCATTTGCAATAAATTAAATAATTTCGAACATATTCACAAATAATTGAACTTTTTGAAACAACTTATAGAATGTAAGAACCAATAAAAAATTATGTTGGCAATTCTTACGACCGAAGGAGGTGCCTCGTATATGGGGGTGCGAACCTTCTGGTATATGAGAACATGAAGTTACTCTATACCAAGGAAGGGACATGCCTCCTATGGGAGAGGTTGTACAATGACCGGTGATGGCTCTAAGGACTTAGTCTTTGGCGATCGGAGTAGTTGTTTATGGTTATATTGATAGTTATTATATATATTAATTTATATAAAAATGATTAATAGAAAAATATTTATTTAATTATTTGTTTAATATTTAATATTTTTTATTAATAATATTAACATTTTTTTGTAATATTAATTTAAAAATAATAATAATTTTGTAGTTTATAATAATATTTTTATTGTTTGATATTTTTTGTAGTTTCTTAATCAAAATAAAGAAGACAATGCCTTAATTATGTCGGATATTACTCAATTCAATTCAATTAACAAGTTAAATATAGCTATCGTATAAAAAAAACAAATTTTTAAATATAAGTTATTCAATTTCTTATTAGAGGAAAATATTTTTGTAATAAAAAAAAACTATATATTTAAACTTCAAGTTATTTAAAGATCTCTTAATGTTTTTTTGAGGAAGCTGATTCATCCACTTTCATAAAATTTCATTTTTGATAATTATTAATTTTTCACTCTTAAGAACATTTTATGAAAGCATAATATCAGAATTCAGACCAATATAGTGAATTTATAGTGACAATTGGAGCATTGTGATTTTTAATTTGGCATCTAATCCAATTTTTAAAGAACTGGAAATGATTATCAGAGACTGAAATAAAATTTGCAGTTAGGTGGCAATCATAGTGAAATTTAACATGTGACTGTGATGTCCTAAGAATTGACTCTCTTTTGAAACATTAAATAAAATTTCCTAATTAGCATCTTAATAGAGCAAATCATGAATTTTCATTGGTAAAATTCTACAGATGCTTTTGCATACCTTGGCCTAAAGCATATTAAATCTGCCATCAAAAGTTCTAATGTCAGAGTGGCATGGGAGATCTTTACACCGGCTGTCCCTCACATTTGAAAATGAGAATTCTTTCATAAAGTATGAGGCATCACATTCTCATTAAAATGTTAATTTCGGATTCTCATAAGAATGGCAGTATAAGAACCAATGCACATGCACTTATCGTTCAATTGATTTTACTAACTTAATCCATTAACAAGTTCGTACAAATATTTTGAATGAGATTTTGTTCGACTTTTTGGTCTTATACTGCAAAAGGAAAGATTGCTATAGTTATGAAACTTTTTTAAACTAATATATCTCAGTCTGAATGAAAGTTTTTATCTATGAGACTTCTTGAACAAGCATTTTATTGCAAGAACAATGGTTGAATTTTTACTTTCGATTGCACGAAGTACAGAGGTAATATTATAATCGTGAATAATTTCGAACTCAGGTATTTGAAAAATCTCCATGTTTAAGATCTCCTTCAGTTCAAACGAACATATTTTCAGCATTATGTCTGTCTGTCTGTGAACATGATGACTCAAAAATGCATTAAGGTAACATTTATCTTACCGTAAGGTAAATGCTACACTAAAGCCTTTATTGAATTGTATATGTCAGTTTACTTCAAGATGTTAATTAAAGAAACGAAACAACGCTGTCTTCATAAATATTTTTATCTGATAAGTTCCCATTTAAGAATACATAATTTGAATAATTATGTAAACTTTCTGCCAATTTGAAGTTCTCTCTTAGATATCGGAATTAAATAATTTCATTCCATAAATTCTCTATTTAATTGCACAGTTCTTTAAAACAAATTAAAATATTTTTTTTTTTTTGCCTAAATATCTCAAATCGTTAATCGGTTCAATAAGGAAAATCATTCAAATACGATAAAATCATTTTTTTCCTTTCCTTATACTCCATACGTTTATAAATTGTCTTAGTTTGAATAGATAAGAAAATTATATTTCACCAATGGTTATTCAGGGAATTCATCTTCACATTCACATTAAATAATTTCATTCCATAAACTCTCTATTTAATTGCACAGTTCTTTAAAACAAATTAAAATATTTTTTTGCCTAAATATCTTAAATGCGTTAATTGGTTCGGTAAGGGGAAATCATTCAAATACGATAAAATAATTTTTTCCCTTATATTCCATACTTTTATAAATTTTCTTAGTTTGAATAGATAAGAAACGTATATTTCACCAATGGTTATTCACAGAATTCATCTTCACATATTGTTTATCAATACATATTAAAATATAATTGAATTATTAAATTTCTATAGAGAAAAATAACTTCTTACATTCAAAAAGATTTTTTTAAACTTTCGGGAGATATTTACATTTTCAATGAACAAAAAAAAATAAACAATATTTCTCAATATTTAACAACTGTTCTTCAGCTTTCGATCAAGAAATAGGAAGAAAAATGAGTATATTGCCATTTTATAAAAAAGTGAATTTATGTAAATTTCTGAACAATATCTGTCCATAAAAAGATATATTTAAAAGAAAAAACTTAAATAATTTATTTTGAAAAACAGATTTTTAGCATCATGAAAATTTCAAATTGCCAAACGATAATCCAAAATTTTAATGGATAAAAGAATCATTGAGTTAAGAATTCATTGAGGGGAAAATTCATTGAAGAATAGAATAGGAAGAATTCATTGAGGAATCATTAAATGCGAGGGCAGATTTCAATTTAATTCCTTTTATTCTTGTTGGAATGAATTGGTAAAATTGTCGGGAACAGGCAGATTTATTATCAGACACAAATAATCTGGAAACCATTAATTCATTAATGTTTTTATAATTTGAGAGCTATCGCCGGAATACATTGGATTGATTAGCATTGATGCTAAAAATAAACATTACTGTGAAATTTTATGAATAGTATTGAATGTCATTTGTATTTGCTTTGCAAGTTAACTTTTGTAAATTCGTATTTGTGCGGTAATTTCAATCGCTTTGCACGAAGTAAAGCGTTTTGTTAATAGTTGCCAATAATTGGAAAGAAATTCATTTAGAAGTTTCTATAATTACAAAACTATCCCTGAAGACAGATAAATAAGCAATGATACTAAAACTATATATTACTTTGAAATTTTAGGAATAACATTAAATGGTATTAATGTTTGTGCGGCAATATCCCTTTTGTAAAATTTCAAACGCTTATTGAGGAAGAAGATTTGTTTATAGTTATTAGTAATCGGAAAGCAATTAATTCATTAATGTTTCTGTAATTAAAACCCGTCTCTGAAGACAGTTACATTAGAACTGATACTAAAAATACACATTACTTTGAAATTTATGAATAACATTAAATGATATTTGTATTTGGGCGGCAATTTCACTTCTGTAAAATTTCAAATAATGCAAAACAATGTTAACTTCAAACAATGTTATTAACTTCTGTAAAATTTCAAATTTAAAACATTACCATGAAATTTTATGAATACTCATGGATGGTATTCGTATTTGTGCGGCAATTTGACTTCTATAAAATGCTAAACATTTTGTGCGGAATAAGAAGAATTGTTAACAGTTATCAATAACCGGAAAACAATTAATACATAAACGCTTCTATAATTAGAAAACTATAGCTAGAAGAAATATGAATTAGTATCGGTGTTAAAAATATATATTACTATGAAATTTTATTAATAATAGCATTGAATGTCATTTGTATTTGTGCGGCGAGTTGACTTCTGTTATTTGTTATTTATTGCCATCTCCATATTTTTTCAACCATTTGAATTTTATTATTTTTTTAAAGAAATATTATTCTTTACAAAATCCGGATCATAAATGAAGCGAATGAGACGCTGCTATTTTCAAGAAGATTCTAGAAACTAACATGTTTTCCGATTTCCTTCAAAATATATAAGAAAGAAAAAAAATTGAAGACGAATTCAGCTTTAAAATGTAATATTGGAAAAGAAATAGCTAAGCAAGAAGTATATTAGGAAGAGAATTCTAAAGAAAAAAAAAAAGCCTCATTGAAGATATAATGATGCGCACTTCGTGTACCGAATTCTTATCGTACGAGTACTTCGACAGAAAAAAGCTATATCGGTAAAAGATGATCAACAATATTATAAAGAGAAAGAGATCAAATTTTTCTTAGAAGAAATATTCAAAATATTTCTCATTGCTTACATTGTGAAAGCAATAGGGAACCCAGGAGGTAGAATAATCGATACAAATGGATAAAATATAAATATATGATGTAAGAAACTTAGGAAAGCTACTTTGTACAGAAGGCAATAAGGTAAAAAGAATTTTATACAAAAATGCTGAAGAGAAATACAAAATAAACGCATCTTTGAATGAAAAGTATCAATAGAAAAAATAAAATGACACGCTGTAAAGACTATAAGAGCATACGAATAGTATGCAAATAAAGAATGTTTTAGTTTCAATAATTATATGGTTTTTAGTACGATGGCAGATGTTGTTTATTTATATACAAAAATACAAGTATTTAATAATGCATGTAAGGTGTTTCAAAATTCTTGAGGCAAATTTAAAGGTAGGTCCGGCATATAGCGAAAATATATATATATAAAAAAAAAAAAAAAAAAAAAACCAGAAACTCGCAATGCAAACGAAAAGGAAAGAAAAAGAAATGCCTATAAAATGTATAACACAGATTTAATGGAATAAAACTTTTCCATAGTATGACAAGCCAGTATCATAAATAACAAGGTTAAGAACCATATACTGAAAGACAGATACGTTGGTGACAAGTAGGTACCAATATGAAGAACAAATTATTAAATTGCTTAAATTTAATATTTTATATTTGAAGTGATACATATACTATTTATATATCCTTATATCCTTATTACATATACTATTTATATATCCTTACTAGCCGCCTTTGGCGACCAGCCGGTTCGCCAATCTTAATGTTCGTTAAAATTTTAATAATTAAATATTTTATGCAATTTCTACTTTAATAGCTTCTTCATCAAAATATTTTAAAACTTCAAATTTTGATTATCATATAATTCATTCATAATATTATAAAGGCCTTCAGTCATAACGTAATATGTATCTGTCTCATTTTATGTTAGCACCCGTAGAATTTATGCTTTAAATTAAAGTGGAAAGAATTTATATTCAATTAATATAATAATATTTTTTACTGAAACAAAGCATTTTTTTATAATCTGATTACTGAAAATAGAGTCACTCAGCGTTTAAACTTTATGGGCACTAAAGAATATCTTTTTAAATTTATGTAATATCTCAAGAGCTGGTCAACAAAATTTTCTTAGATTCATTATGAGCAGATCGATAATTAACAATGTTCAAATTTAAATGCATCAAACACTAAGAAAATAAAACGAACAGTTTAAAATAAACGGTTGAAAACGGTAGAATTTATGCTTTAAATTAAAGTGGAAAGAATTTATCTTCAATTAATATAATAATATTTTTTACTGAAACAAAGTATTTTTTTATAATCTGATTACTGAAAATAGAGTCACTCAGCGTTTAAACTTTATGGGCACTAAAGAATATCTTTTTTAATTTATGTAATATCTCAAGAGTTGGTCAACAAAATTTTCTTAGATTCATTATGAGCAGATTGATTCATTAACAATGTTTAAATTTAAATGCATCAAACAGTAAGAAAATAAAACGAATCGTTTAAAATAAACGGTTGAAAACAGGTTTTAAAAAAACTACTTAAAAAACGATGTACTTAAAACTATAAGCATATACAAAAAATATATAACTAACATAAATACAATTTACTTACAAAAGCATGCAACTAACCCAAAAATAATTTAAATCATCCATTGTTAACGTTGTCATGGCAACAATCAGAACAGAATGCGCATGCGTGAATTTTCTTCGCCGGTTACGTAACGCAAATACGTGATTTTTTTCTACGCCAGTTGGGGTAACGCTATGCGGATTAGAAATTTTTAATTTCCTTTATTCTGTCGTATTTTAATTCAAAAGTACTTCAGAATGAATCTGAAAGATTGATTGATTAACAATGTTTAATTTTAAATGCATCAAACATTAAGAAAATAAACAGAACCGATTGAAATAATCCGCCGAAAAATTTTAACCCTAGCCTCATTACTGTTGGGAGAAAAAAAAACTGAAGCCGTTTGGCGCTTGGGATAATGGAAGATTTTTTTGGCGGAAAAGTTGGCGGTGGGGAAAATGGAAGATTTTTTTGGCGGGAAAGTTAGTTTTTAATTAATAATTAAAATTCTAATTAAAAATTCGAAAAAAGAAACCCCAGGTGCACATTCTCAACCTCCAAGGTATACATGTACCAAATTTGGTAGCTGTATGTCAAACAGTCTGGCCTGTAGAGCGCCAACACACACACACACACACACACACACACACACACACACACACACACACACACACACACACACACACACACACACACACACACACACACACATTGAGCTTTATTATAAGTATAGATTAATGAAAGTGCATTATTTCAACATTGTAAAATTCATTCCATTAAACTTGTGTTGTTGCTTATTCCCCTTGGGTTGAACAATTCAAATCAAGTTCAAGAGATCGAGGAATTAAGGGGTGCAGTAGCTTCTGAGGGTAAGGTCCCCTGAGGACCCGAGGACAGAAGTCTGACTTTAGCTTCATAGCATTCACTCACACACTCACATGCACCACCCTTTTTTACACGGGGGCTCTTTCACACACCTCACAGATAGATCACAAGGTAAAGAAAAACCATGTCCTAACCAGGACTCGACCCCCCTTGTTCTTGTGTACAGCCAACCACCCCGCCACCACTGAACGAAGCAGTATCGACAAGATTTGTTGTGGCCGAGGACTCGATCCCCCAGACGGATAACGGGGAAGACGCGCTACATCTAGGCCAAGTGCTCTTCAAGGCGTGCTCCGGCAAGAATAGGGCATTAGAGAGTATGCGAAATTGTTCTGAGGTGACCATTACCTCTGGTTAAGTGAGAAATTTTTCTGATATCAACGACAGATGTACGATTTTGCTAAAGAGTTAATAAGCCAAATACTATCTTTCCAGCTAATGTTGATTCAGTGTTTCGTGGTTTGTTTTAAAATGGACATGTGCTGACAAACATGTAGAAATAATTCCAAGTGTTCCTTTCAGTCCCAGAAAGTAAAACAAAATGTAAAAAATAATCAAAAATTCCAATTTGGGTTTTTTAAGGCTTCAATATTTTTTAAAGAAATAATTTCAAGAAGGGGAGGGGAATAACTGTCAAATATCCCAAAAAGAAATAAGATAAGGCTTCTATTACAAGTGGTCATAGAATTATAAATTTTCTAATTAAAATATGGCACATTTAAATCTATTGTCATCACTTTTACAAAAAAAGAAAATGCCAGTATTCAATACATGTATATATGTAAAATTAAAAATCGGCTTTAAGTTTTCAAACAGACAACATTCAATATTCTAATTGTCCAAAAATTACCCTCGAGATTTTGATAGAAATCCACATTTCAGATTTCCACAAAGCCGAAAAATGCTGCCTGTTTGAAACGTGAATAATCAGAGACAAAAAAATTAAATTGAATGACTAAAGTGTGCCATATTATCCTTGAAACCAAATTATTGATATATGCCAAATGTTAAATCCCGTTCCTTAGATTAAGGTGCTTCTTAAGATTCTATTAATGTCTGAAATGCTATTTATATATATGCCAAATATTTATAATTTAAAAAGCAAAAACAATCCAGTATTCAATAAACTACAAGAGAGGAAATTAGTTCACAGAGAATTAATTCACAGGGCACAAAAAAAACTTCAGACGCTTTGCTATAATTTAGCTTGGTTAAATTGAAAAATTTCTTCGTGATGAGAAATAATACCAATTACGCGCCAATCTCAATCTATGATAATGCATATCAAGTACTTCCTTATTGAACACGACAAAGTAGGCTGATTATAAATAAACTATCCCGGTATAAGGGATCGTAATTGTTATACCGTCCACAGGAAAGGAATAAAATTTTGGTTCAAGGTGTGTTGAAGTATGCCTTAAGAATCACATGAAAAACAACAGTTAAGCTTTAACAATTACGGTTACAATGACAAAATTTCAAATGTCAACACCACCTTTTTTTATTGAAATGTGTTCTCCTTAGCAAGAAACAGTAAACATCGTTGGAAAGGCACATGTAGCACGAAAATCATCAGAGTAGATAGACTAATAGGAAAGCGAAAATTAGTGCTGTGTGACTAATTGATGCGTGAAGTTCAACAGATTCCTTTTGACATGGTACGTGCTTTGGTTCTAGGCACCATCTCCCGCAATTTCAAATGTCATCGTGTTGAAGTAGGTCAAGTAGAAAATTTGTGAAACACAATAAAATGTTATTAATTATTTTCTCTTTTCTTTTTTGTCTGTCCAGTTGAATTTCGTACCACAACTGGATACACAAAATTTCGTACCACAGGTACCCTTCTAACTCTGTTTATTTCTTCTTGCTATGGAGAACGCATTCCAATAAAAGAGAGCTGGTGCTTCCATTTGAAAATTTTCAGAATTTCCACTGTAAAGGTTGTTTTTCATGTGATTCTTGAGCGCATACTACAAAATACCTTCAATGAAAATGTTACTCCTTTCCTATGAATGTTAGTGTTGTGATAGTTAAGGTCTCATATATAGAGGTTATTTCTTTAATAATCACTTTGTATTTGGAATACTCCTGAGATCGCTATGAAAGAGTAGAAATTTCGCAAACTGAGCCAAATCGCCAAACATATCATTAAGTCTGTTATCAAAATCTTATTAATAAGATAAAATATTTTCAATTTACGGAATACATTAAAATAAAAGACTAATACTGTCAATTATATAAATGTAATCTTATATAAATGTAATCTTATAAAGTTCATATCTAAGAATTTTTTTAACAAGCGTGTCATAAATATGAAGTAAAGCAACAATGACAAAACTTTCTTTTTTTGCTTCTTGAAAAGATGATTTTTGTGTTTCGAAAGCTTTTGAACAATTGCAAAAACATATTGTAAATTAGCGAAATATAATTTCAAAAATAATAAACTATATAAAGTAAAAAAAAATCTTTTTGAATCCAACGAAATTGACAAGCTAATGTTGCAATGATGTCCGTTATAAAATCATCTGATTACCTTTTTGCATTTTCATTGCTGTTTCATATTTCTGCGATGGATTCTCCATTTGCTAACGAAAATGCTCATTATAAGTTTGCAGGGATGATAGCCTCAAATGCGTCGTAAAATTGCACTCTCATTTCCTGACAAAAAGAGGAAGGAGATGATAATTTTGAATTCCAGAGGTATAGCACACAAATTTAGCAGATTCATGTCCCTCGAGACAATTATCACTTGATTCGAATGTTATCTTCGAACGGAACGTTTCCCTTTTCCATCCTGATCCGAATAGCATATGAAATGGCATATGAAAGACGATTGAATCTGCTCTCTTATAAAGCATCAGGAGTTAAAATTGCACTGTATGCGATTAAATATTAGATAATAGTATTTGCTCTTATAACATCTTGCATCATTGAACATCTAATCGGATTTATAATAATACATATACGATTCATAATGTTCGCTATTCTTGGGTATTCTGATATCAGAGTTATATCTTCTTAAGAAAATTTCGACAAAACATTCTTTTATGAAAATATGAGTAAAATGAAGGAGGAAGAAAAAAACAGTATGTATTAACAACTATATGGCTAATTTGGCTGACAATGTTTTGACCAAAATGCTGATTGCTGGTTATAGTGCTAAAGACTGAGGAAACACGTATCATCTGCAATATATTTTATTCTCTATAACTATTATCATATGCCAATATGATGTTGTTTTGGTTTGTGATTTTTGTAACCAGAAAATTAGCGATTTATCGCCTTTGAAGCAAAATGTTTCGCTTTTAGAAAATGAAAAAGAAGGTAACATTTGGCGACTTATCGATCAAAAATAAGTTTCAACTTGGCTCGAAAGACCGCCTTGTATCCCATTCTCCTGTCTGGCCATTAAAGGGCAGGTTGATAAAAAGTTATCACCTAAAGTAGTACAGAGAAGAAAATGGGAATAATGAACACGGAACAGTGAGATAAGGTATCGAATTATATATATATATATATATATATATATATATATATATATATATATATATATATATATATATATATATATATATATATATATATATATATATATATATATATATATATATATATATATATATATATATATATATATATATATATATATATATATATATATATATATATATATATATATATATATATATATATATATATATATATATATATATATATATATATATATATATATATCGAACGATTTGGAGAAGGACTAAAACAAACCCATCGTTTTCTAAATATCAACGCATGCGTAAATTGGCAGTCTTGCAATTGTTTCAAACCGGTTTAAACTATTAAACTTAAATTAGTTTAGACATACAGTGACTTAATAATATTCTCACATGCAAATATGAAATTTGTGACAGCATAGCAAATTTCTCCCCCCCCCCTTTGTTTTTAATTTTTTTTCCAATTCCAATAATGCATAAGCTATTTAATTAACTCATATCTATTAATTATTAACTATTTAACACATAAGTTAATCGTAAAGGTTATACCTATTAATCGTATGAAGCTGATAATAAAACATTTCTATTAATTATTAGCTCATAAGCTATTTAATTATCATCATATTCTTAAAGATACTTAATTGTTAACTCTTAGACAGCAAATGCATAATCACTTTCAAATATTTATATTCTTGAATAAATGAATACTTTGGAAAATCATATAGAAAAAGATTACTTTGACTTTTCGCCGATAGTTTGGATAAGAAAAAATTCAAAAAGATGCCTAGGCTTTTGGAAATATATGACGATTTAAGTGAATGCTTTTAAAGTAAATAGTTATGAAAAGAAAAGCAATGCCATGGTGTTTTTACATTTTGCCTATTTTGAATAGATCCTCACATTTAGATTTTAATTTAAGCAAACGAGAAAGAAAAATACTTCTTTCAAGGCTTTCCTTTTTTTTTTTTTTACTTCAAATTATTATTAAAACTTGAGCCTTGGTTTAGATGAATAAAATTTCAATTTGATAGGTGATGTTTCTAGGACCTATTTCTTTATACCAAGCAACAGATAAAGTTAAATTATCAACTTTAAACTTAGGTAAGTCATAATTATTCCATCAATAAAAGAAATAATATGTGGACTGTGGGATGCAATTTGGTTTTCATTTATTTGATGTTGCGCTTTGAAAATCACATCTCAGAAAGGAATAACTAGTTTTTTTCTTTTGTTTTGGAATATATATATATATATATATATATATATATATATATATATACAGTACACTCCCGATTATCCGCGGAATTGGGTGGCGCGGCCGCCGCGGATAACAAAAATCGCGGATAATCCGAAAAAAAGCTAAAAACGGGTATAGCAAAAAAGAAAACAGTCATTCCAACTTTAAAAAATCGTTTTATGTACAATAAAACGTAAAATAAACAGCAGGAAATGTTTAACTAACGCTTAATATTTTAGTATATCACTCAAAACTAACCTAAAATGCATTTTGTTAATGAAAACAGAAAAGTGCTTTGTATTTACAAGAGGCGTCAAGGATACACAGAAAAATGAATACATATGTACTGTTTTAATACTGTAATGTATTATGCAATTACCAAAGCATAACTGTAAAACTGCACCTTTTTGAAAAAATCAGTCAAAAAAAAAAAAAAAACTTAGTGCGGCAGGCGCGGATAATCCGCCCGCGGATAATCGGGAGTCTACTGTATATATATATATATATATATATATATATATATATATATATATATATATATATAATATATATATATATATATATATATAATTTAAATAAAAATAAAATTCTAAGAATGATAGTATAGCAAAGTTGTAGAATTTTAATACTTATTTTAATTATTGTTTGAGAAAATAAAATATACAAACATCGCATCTAACAACTGAATAAAATTTACGTGGGTAAATTAAACAGGAATAGGAACATAAAATCATCTAAACAGATTTGGTGATTAGTTAAGAAAGCTGCTATACCAGAAAAAGTTCTTATCGAAATGCAATATCGTCATTTTCAATTAAAAATTCGTTCCTTATCTTCAAATTTTTTAAATTTTTGGAATTCGAATAGATGGAATTATATCAATTATTCAAATTCATGAAATACATTTAAATTCTTTATTGGGGGGGATGGAATCAAGTGTAATGTTGGAATTTTAATTAAACTACTGAATTGTATATAAATGATTATAAGGATTTAAGAGTAAGAATTAAATTATTTTGGAAAATCTTTGAAATACGGAAATCTTGAAAAATTGAATTAGGTAATTCAATTCTTATAAATTCGAAATATTCTCAAATACTTTTAAATATACTACATAATAAATACATTCCATTCTATGTGTAGATTCAGACAGACGTCTGTCTAATGAGTTTATTAACACCGAGTATAATCGTTATTTACCATTAAATTAATCACTTCATTGCAAGCGGATGTGTAATATATATTTAGAAGTATTACACATCCGCAAAGAGAATGTTAATGATGATTTTAATTATAAAAGATTTAAAAAAAGTATTTACAAAAATTTATTTGTAAATACTTTTGAACAGTGATAGAATGATAGTGAACTAAACTAAATAGTGAACTAAAAAAAGATGGAAAAAAACTAAATAATGCACTAAAAAAAGATAGAAAAAAACTAAATAATGCACTAAAAAAATTCAAAGCTAATTTTCTTTTTTTTTTTGCTATCGTTATTTACAATATGTATGGTAAAAATGCCAATAGATTTTAGAATTATATTCGGAATATAACACGATTGAAACAAGCTAATTAAATAAGTTATAATTTTTTTATTAAATAAAAAAACAAGAGAATAGTTATGAAGATAATTAAAAAAAATTGCATAGCAGTTTCACTTGCTTTATATCCGTTATAGTAACTGTAATTAAAAAATTGGGTAATTAGCTAGTTATTATTACTTCAGTAATTAAAAGAAATGAATGCTGTTAAGCCAAGTTTTAAAATGCATGATTTATTGATAAAATTTATAACTTAAAAAAATCCATACTCAACTTTCAATGTTTTTTTTTTCCTAACTGTTCGTATTCATAATATGTTTGCGAAAAGTCAAATCATTTTAAAAGATGTAAATAAACAGATTGCGAAACTTTTTTGCATTAATGAATTTTTTTCTAAACAATTCAGACATTTATACATAATTTAGTTTTTAAGAAATAATGTAGATATATTAGAAGAAACGATTTTTCTCTTATTTCCGTTGTTGAAAAATAATATGTCCTCTGTTTTAGAATTCCTTTTATGTTTTCTTTTATTTTCGTTCTTTTATCCAAGATGGCAAATGAATATAAATTTTTTAAGCTCCCATTTCTAAAATTCATATCATTTTTTCCTCGTCACATAAAGCTATTGTTTTGTAAACAGAGAGGAAAGAAGCTATAAATCAAATGCATGACACTAACAGCGGACGTTACTATACAATAAATAGTAAACAATATCTTTGTTCCTTTTTGCTCCTTAATGCAAAGTTTTGAAATATAGGCTTAATAAATTAGTAAACTTTTTCTAACTATTATAAATTCTGAAAAAAATCTTCTTCTTTTTTAATTTTTTTAATTTATTCATAATTCAAAAAAAATTAACCAAATTAGCATTGATAAACTCTAGATATGTAAAATATAAATTTAAAGAAATGGCAAAATAAATATTAATTTTTTATTGCCATCAAGTCATTTGGAATTTTATTTTATAAAATTCAAATGTATTCCATTAATTTTGATACAAAATTAGTGTTTGGAATTTCAATTGCATCATCGTTGCAATAATATGAAAATAATTGTTTGAATTTTGCTGTGAACTTTCTTGTTTTTTAACAGAACAGTGCTCATTTTGAGTTTAGTTTTATTCCAATGTGTAGAAAATTGTGTAATATACTAGACAACCTGGAAAAATATCGTTTCTCTTTATTGGATTATTTTTCTATAAATATGAACCCAAATGTATCATTTTGCTTTACAAATCCTACATGAAATTTCATTATCCATTCTTGCTGTAACTTTTGAATAAACCATTTCTCATATTTGAAAATATGGGCACAGAAGGACTGTATATTCAGGGATGAATGTTCTCTGAAATTTGATTTGGATTATCCGTTTCTCATTTATGGCTATTTTGGTTTTTTGACTATGGCAACGGTTTTGAATTTTTAAAATGTAAATCTAAAACGTAGAGATTCATACAAGTTTCAGGATCAAATCCAGATAAGAGATCTGGGTGTGGGTGTGTATTCTTATTCGTTAACATGTACTCAAGGAAAATGAAAGTAATACAATTCTTTAAAATTTAACCAAAATTATTAATTAATAATTCTTTACTTACGAATAAAAATGTTTGACCTTTATGATTAATTATAAATAATAAACTTTAGTGAAATACAATATAAAAATTTGACATTTATAGGACTTTTGAAGTTGATAATCTATAGTACATGTGAATAGGAATATAGATTCTTAACTGAAGGCTGCGATAACCTGGTTGGTAAAGCATTGAATTTGCATCCCTTGGGTGGCGAGTTCGATCCCTACCGGCCGAAGACTCTCCGTGTATGTGTGCGGGATGGCGCACTTATGAGTCTGTCGCAATATCCTTCATGTCGAGAGTAATACCGCTGGGGGTTTCTGGTTCAGAGGTTATCGTTCTCTGTTTCAGGTCTAAATTACGATCTGTGGATGAGTGAATGAAATGCAGGAATGAAGTCCGCCCCGTAAGAAGGGCTGTGACGCGTGAGTAGCTAAGTCGTACGCTTGGCCTTAGTTGGCGCTACTGAAAAAACAAGAAACGCCCACTCGGCTTAAATCGCTGATAGATAACTATCAGCGGGCTTTTAAAGTGCCATAAATCACAACACACACAGATTATTTGCTAAATATAATCACTAGGTAAATAATCAATTTTCCAGTATATTATTATAAATAAAGAAATAATTATATTTTTAATTATTTAATAACAATTTTATTAATACATCGAATTTTTAATACATAATTTATTAGATTTTTTATTACACATTTATTTATTAAATAAATTGGACTAATAGCATTTTCTGATTGGACTAATAGCATTTTCTGATCGGACATCTAATTGCAATCTCAGCCCAGCGACCATAAGCCATTGACTAGTCAGAAAACCACCATTGTTAGTAATTCCTTTAAAGTAATCTCGATCATTCAAGCTAGTTGTGATACGAATCATTTTCTCTAATTCAGAAGGATACAGTGTATTTCTGATTAGAAGAAACTTAGAAGTAACGGCAAAAAAGCAATACAATCAGTGACACAAAAGACCAGGAGGTATTATTTTTTCGTCACTAACAAAATGAAGCCATTTTGTTAGTGATCCTCTATCTTTACGTGAAGATTGTCGTACATACTTTCTTGTAGGAACATTATTTACTTTGGTTGAAATGAATCGGTCATTTTCCCTTATATATCATTACTTCGTAACGTGTAATACATTTAATGAAAGGCCAAATTGGCAGAAATCTGATATATGCGGATGGTTGAGCTGAAATGTTTTAACTGCACATTTCTTAACATCTCAACGTGGCTATTGTTTCATTGCTATAGTTGAAAAATAAATGGTATCACAAGGCTTGATAAACCGTTACAAAGTTCAGAATATACCAGATAAATCTGCTATTATTATCAATTTTTTAAATTAATTTAACACTAAGGAGAAAAATAATTAAAATGAAAGTGAAATAAATATGATTTAATAGTAAAAATTTGGAATAAATAAATTATTATTTGTCTGTTATCATAACTTTTTTTGGTTACAATCATTATGCAAAAAGTGAGATCCAGATTTTGTAGATTAAGTGACGTATTTCAGTTCATATTTTCCTAAAATAATTCAGTTAAAGTGCAAAAAAAAAATACTAGTAATATTTTTAATTTAATGAGTATCTTTCTCATAGTCTTCATTTAGAACTTACCTTTTGCTTCGCGTAGAATACCTAAGTATGGTTTCTCGCACCAGAAAACAACCAATCAACAAAATGAGAAAATTAATTTAATTTTACAAATTGGAGATGTCATTCATCATTATAATAAAGAGTGTGAAACGAAAAAAATTCAAAAAACTGTTTGCTATAATTTGGTGCTTACTAAAATATTTTAGTTAAAGTTTTACTCCCCATGTATATTTATATTGAACAACTTTGAAGAACTTTTAAATTTAACTTTCATATCTTTACATTTTTATTAATCACTTATGATAAAATCACAATCCGACATTGCAAATTAATCAGTAAAAAATTTAAATTAATTAAAATGTATTCACATTAAATTGAGCTTAGTTCTCTACATATTCAAGTCCATTAGACGATTGTGATATTGAGTATTGTTGCTAATTATTCGTCAATATTTATTTATGAATCTACAGATGAAAACGATCAGGAAGAAGCCACAAATGATAAAAACAGCTGTCCATCTATAAAAAAAAAACAGAAAGTACATCAATGTGTGTTAAATAATATAACAATGACTTGTAAGATAAGAAAACCTAAATACAATTGAAACATAGCGAATAGCAAATTCTTAATGCCATATTCTTTAATGCTTTTCATGAGATAGCATCTTAATGCAGTATCACTTTTTTGTAATATGATAGAAGAATTGATTAGAACATATCTTATACAAGTTGATATAATCGTGTATTTACCTTAAAATATCACACACCACAAAAAATATTTTTAATAATACATTTTTTATTAGAATGAATTATCTGTTTTTCTTTGCTTATTATCCAAGATAGGAATATCTTGATTCATAAAGGCGACTCTTCTATTACAATATCAGTTTTTCTTTTAAAGTGTGATACTAGCATTCTTAAATATATTTTAAATGTAAACTTAATTACCATAAGTACCGAATATGTATAACTACTGATAAATATCATATCAAATTAGAACTTTTAATTTTTTTTTAAATCTCAAAATTAATTCGAATTTTACAAACATAAACATAACGAAATTATCTATAAACGGAATCCAAATATTCTTTTAATCTTGAACAATTGCAAAAAATTTACATTCTAAAATATTTATAATTAACAGTAACAAAATCTATTTTTGTCACTCCAAATTGATTTCTGTTATTGTAGTTATTGCTCTATGAAGTAATTCTGATTGTATCGCAGACAAACATATAAGATGTATTTGAAAAACGTATCAAAACCAACTATTTAATGAATTCTTATTTCAATCAATTATAACAAAATAAGGAAAAAAATAATTTAACTAATTATCCGTTTAAATAATAAATAATGTCGGTTAAAACTGAAAAGATAGAATTACATTATTTATAAAATTAGTTAAAGTTAATAATGTTTATAGAAAGCAGAAAATAGTATTACAGTTCCAATACTGAACAGATATTAATATTGAGCAATTAATCACTGAATTGAAAACTCAAACAATAAAGCAAATCGTTAAATGTCACTGATTCATTACTGCTCGTATAATCCAAAAAAGTTATATTTTTGGGGTCTATCTTTTCTTTTTTTTTTTTATCTTTTTAAATACAAGGTCTATTATTTCCAAGTTTCGATGAACCACTAACCTTAATTTCAATTCAGTGATAATTAATCACTGAATTGAAAACTCAAACAATAAAGCAAATCGTTAAATGTCACTGATTCATTACTGCCCGTATAATCCAAAAAAGTTATATTTTTTGGGTCTATGTTTTCTTTTATCTTTTCTTTTTTTTTATCTTTTTAAATACAAGGTCTATTATTTCCAAGTTTCGATGAACTACTAACCTTACCTTTTGACCTAATCACCGTAAGGAATAAGGGATTTGTAATACAGGATGTCGAAATTTTTTTAATCCCATCTGACATAAACAGTGATGTAAGAGTTCTCTTAACTTCATTTTGAAACACTACATTTATCTGGAAATATTATTTCGTTCATTATACTCAGTTCCTCATTTCAAGAAAGCGATAAAAATCATTCGGCTCTACGTCATGTTCTCCAAAAAGAGAAGTTAAGGGCTCAAAACTATGCTCATTAGAATATCTTATTCGGCGATTTGATCAAGTTTTTTTTTTTTTTTAAAAAAACAAAAAAACAACGTAATATTGAATGCTAGTCCAACCAAATGATGATTAGTAATCAAAAATTGTGACTTTGGCGGATGACATTTCGTCATATTTTTTCCATAAAAGAAAAGTGTGGAAGAACAGGACTAATGAGGAACTGCAAAGGAATCACATCTCACATAGCTTTTCTTAAGTCCATCTTCTCTTTTCTTCTCTTTTTTAACAGTTAATCGGAGCTTGAAAAAAAAATGGGCTTTAGTACTGTTTTTGCCAAACACAAAACTTATAACTTTTGAAAATTACACACAATTTTATATTTGGAAAAATATTTTATCTAACCGGGTCTTAAAGTTAAATTCTTATAGAGATTGAAAATATCCTTTAATTTAATGATTTCTTATTTAAAAATAATTTTTTTACAAACATGTATCTTGGTGAATTTAAGTACAAGAAACATTATTGTGTCTGAAGATTTTTCTTTGAATGTGACTGTTCATCAGGTGATACTTGTCTACTGCGGAAATGCCATAATGACACAGTTCAAATTCTGCTTTTTCTAAATCCAAATCTTTATCTTTACTTATAATAATGATGAATGTATATCTGTGCGTGTGTTGGTTTTACAAGTCAGACTATTTGACCTAGAGTTACCAAACATGTAGATTACATACTTTGGAAGGTGGAATGTGCACTTTAGAGCTTGTTTTGAAATTTGATTACAAAATTGAACAAGATGTTGGTGTTTTTCCGCAGTCACTTTTAGAATTAGTACAGTACAAAAGAATTAATAAGTAGAGTAATAAATTTTACACTATCTTAAAATTATTTCATCAATGAATTTATAATTTCCGTTTATATTTTATTTTTCAATTTTTGATTAATTAAAAAAATAAGTATAGATTTAACAACATATTTTACACAAAATTATAAAATGTAACATGTACGAGCACGTTATGCTTGCATGAAAAAGTAGAGAAATGCATACCGCATATTGAATAGAACGATGAAAATCTTTTAAAACAGTATGAGTTACTATTGACTTCATACTGTTATAGAACCTTTGCATTGTTATGGCTGTTAATGTATGCAGTTTATAAATATTTTGATAAATAAATCATGAATGCCAAATTAAATTAATTAAAGAATTTCAATGACCATCAATCCCAGGGAATCAACTGGTCGCCAAAGGCGGCTAGTTGAAAAATTCTTCAATTTCAATTCATCATATGATTTATTTAAAATAAAACTTTTTTGAATAATGCTTTTTTAAAAATTCCTTAATGACTTTTTTTAAAAAAAATCGTCAGTTTATGCTTTAATTGGCATAATTTGATACTTCAGTTTGCGATATATGATTCGTTTTTCTTTCTTCAAGAACAACCGAAAAATACACTTTAGTTTCATCAATTTTTGAATTTGAAATAGAATTTTCGGTGCATCAATTTTGTATTCTTCATTATTCTTTTACTTTAAAATTCTTGCTTTTATGCACTCATAAAAATATAATTAAATTACCGCGCAATGTAGTGATTTTCTGCATTTTTTATCAGGTCTGTGATTCTAGAATTATTAAAACATGAATTAAAAGAACTTCCTAGCTAGTCATAAGCCGACGGTAAATTTCTTTTATCCATAAATATAAGGGGAAAAAAAAGAACGTTCATCCCCACCTTCGCCATTTTCTTTTCTAACTTCATAAGACAAAAAATTAGGACTACGAAAGAACCCTTAACTGTTGCCAGTTTCTTAACAATTATTAGGATTAATACAATTTTGGAGTTTTGAGGCTAAAAATGATTTTTTATACCCTACGCTTAAAGGGATTTCAGCTACAAAAACGCTTTCAGAGCAAATGTTGTTTTTCATGATGAGGCGATATTACGATTAATTTGATTAATCTATCGGATTTGATGCTAAGGCATCAAAGAGAGAATGAAAATTTATCAATCCAATATCTCAAATGATAAATCATATCTCATATATGATCTCGATTGAAATTTTCAGCCTTTATGTTATGTTTCAGCCGTTATGTTATAAATTTTCAGCCACACGCTGGTTGAAATCCAATAGAGATGTAATAATGGATACTGATGACCAAGATAAAAAAAAAAGAAAAGGTGTGAAGATATTTTCCAAATATCGTATCATGAGAATCAATACAAAGAATAAAATTCCTATAAGAAATCTGATTTTTTTATAGTTTAATCAACCTATGACGACTGTGTTGACTTAAAATTGTCTTTCGTCAACCCAACTTAAATTTCACTATTTCTTACGGAAATCAATGTTAATCATTTATCAATAACTTCAACTTTTTCTAAGTGGAATTTAAAACGCCCCAAAATGTATTATTTCATAATCAATTTATTTTTTCTCATTTTTTTGTAAGGAAAAATTATTTCATGCTCTCCCATTTCTGTTTTCAATTCTATCTCGGTGTTGATCTAGTAGAATCCATTAGAATAGCTTTTCCGTTTTTCAAATAAGGAGATATTTAAAGATATAACACTCAGAAAGGAGATTATCAGAATTTTTCTCGACAGTTAAGCAATTTATTTCTCAACTTATATGCATAAAAATAAGACACTGGTGAAAATATACACCCATTTTCATCAGATATAAAACAATATATATATTTTTCATTAAATTGTCATTTATTATTTTGATCAAATTTCTTCTTTCTTTTTGCTTCTTACATATCTCTCGGACTGATATATTATTTACATATATTTTTCACTATCTACATTAGACAAAAGAGAAAAGAGTTCAGGAATTTGAAAATGATACATTTGAGCAAATTTGTTTTATAATACCCCTAAATCAAACTAAATCATAAAATTAATCAATAAAATATAAATTTTCGGTAAATAAAAATTCATTTAAAAATTTAAAGTGTAATAAAGATGCTTAAATTTTAATAAAAAAATCGATTTTCCAAAACGTTTCTTAAAATTTAGAGCAACATTTCTACTATAAAATGACAAATGTTTTAAAAAAGATCTTTTATGAGGAATCTTTCTAATAATACTATATTAAAAGTAATATTATTTTCCTTTTATAATTTGTATTTCAACAATTATATTAAATTGAAATAAATAGAAAATTCAAAAATCAATTTTTATCAAATTCATAAATATCACAAGACGCAAAGTGGTAAGAAATGAAACGAGTTGAATGAATCTATTAACTGAAAATATTTTTAAAACATAATGGTAGAAAATACACAGAAAAATACGAATTTTTAAATGAAAAATTTCAAGATATAAGTGAAAAATCTATTAGGAAATTCAACTTTCACAAACATAGTGAATCTTACAGAAAGAAAACTGTGTAAAAATTGAAATCTACGTGATAAAATTATAAAAATAAATCATGCAATTATATGTAAACACATCTGCTCAAAATATTCAAAATTATTATATGTATCAACATGTATATGAGCATAATAAATAAAAATATGGAAAAATTCAGGAGCTAGTTGAAGCTCTAGATCAACTTGTAACAAATATTTTTTTATTTATGTTATGAAAATAGGAAAAAAGGTGTCATCATTTGAAATTTTTCTCAGAAAATAAGGCTGTTTGATGATTTAAGTACACAGATATGAAATGTTTTTTGACAGTTTGAAATCGGGCACTTAGATTTCCAGTTGAATAATTAATATCATCTTTTTAAACTTTCGCTGTCAGTTGACGCAGGTCTTCTTGAACAAATTAAAAATAATTATATTTGCTCAAATGTTTGAAATATGCTAATCTGTTGATCTAAAGAAAGCTCTTTGAAAAATTACGGTAAAAGCACTTAAAATAATGTTCGCTTGTCTCATATTTCATGCATTTATAAAATTCGCCGATTTACTCAAATAAGCAGACCGAACATCACAAACTAAATTATTAATATATTTTTTTAATTAGTGTATACCTTATCCTCTATAAGCGAAGAAGACTTGTTTTGCATTTTATTTATGTTTCTATACAGATTTGAAAGAATATGAATTCTTAATTTCCAAAAGAGGCTTTTTGCTATTTGTTAATATTTATTGCTGGAGCATTTCACTGATTTAGATCAAAGTAGAAGTGTAAATATTGAATTAAAGCAAACGCTGATGTTTTGTTGAAGAAATTTTAACTTATTGCAATTTTTGTAACAAACTTTTGACATTTATGAGGAAAAGTAGGCGAATCAATGCAAATTCAAAATTTCTCACATAAATAATATATTAAAACTCTCTCGATGTCTGTTAAATATTCAAAAACCGTCCCACTACACTTTAATCTAGATATTTAGCCAAATAATTTTTCAAAAAATATATTTCACTTTCTTTTGCGAGATCGTGTATCGTTGATTTTGAAAGATTAGAATTGCAGTTAATACTGAGCATAAAATGAAAGTCATGAATTTTCTGCTTCATATATTGTTTAATTACATATTATTTTCTGCCATTTTATCATGAAAGAATCTTTATTTCTCCAGCATATGGAAAATATTCTTTAACAATTAATTAACCGGGTACTTGTATTATATTTGTAAGGTTTGAGCGCCGGCGTCCTGGCATAGGGGTAGCGCGTCTTCGCCGTGATCTGGGCATCCCGGGCGCGAGTTCTGGTTCGGGCATGGTTGTTCTTCTGTGTTCTATCTTTGAAGCTTTGTGAATGTGCCCCCCTGTAAAAAGAGGTTGTGCAAGCGAATGTAATGAATGAAGTAGCTCAGTTGTACTCTTGTTGTTGTTTTTAATCCCAGGTGTTATAGCTGCGCTATACCACATCCATGAAACCAAAAATCTCTAAAAAGTCCAAAAACAATAGTGGATACTTTAAAATCTCAATAAACGTAAAATTTAAACATTTAAGAATGTGATTGGGGTGTTGCACCAAGGACATTCAGAAAAGACCCTCCGTCCGTATTGGAAGGTGAGGGATTTGGTGTGTACACTCAAAAAACGAGAGAGAGCCGTTTGCTGTTTTCTAGAGATATTCAGGTGGTGACACCAACCAAGACTCTTACCAAAGTACTAAGGCTGAGCAGGTGGGACTCTCCAAAGTGGACTCGACTCCATCTTTTTGAAAGAGGAGATTTCAGAATAAATTAGTGTTGCATCACCATGAAATATGTCAGCTGAGACTGTCTTAAGCCGCGGTCCAACGGCCGGATGATCTTCACAGATGTGGTTATAAAACTGTCACCCTTCCTTCGTGGTTCCACCCCCGCCTGTGGCAGCGGACCCACGACCAGAGAAATCTTTAGACGGCACGCGTTCCCCTTTCGACCGCTCAAAACCCTCAGTTTCTTTGACTCCCTTCCCCCCTATAGCCCAAACAAATTTTCCGGTTCTTTGATGTTTATCCATCTACCGACATTTTGCGGGAAGCTACAGGCGTACTAAAAGCGTACCACGGGCGATAGGGGAGTGTGGTCCCCCAGTGGGTTGGATGTCAGATTTATGACCAAATCCGTGAGGTGGCAGGTCGTTGGACCGCCGCTTTAGCTAGGTTATCCGCTATCTCATTACCCCTTCAAGTCCTGCAGTCGCCTCATTGTGTGACATTGTAGCGAAGGAGTGTTCCTGGGCGGAACGGCGAAGTACGTCGGGAGAGTATTCTCCTAACAGGGTCTCCCAAGGCGTGAAGGCCGTTCCATTCTGCTCAGCTAAGGTCTGCAGGCATTCGGGGCTAAATCAGTCTTCCAATTTCGATGCCCAATGTCCACGGACCTATGGAAGCGGCTCACTTCCCTTTATCATGAAACCATCTCCATATTCAAAGATTAATACTACATCGCCCGTCGCGCAGATTAATCAGGGGCTCGAATGTGGTTTAGGCAGTTCTACTCTTCGCCCTAGTCGGCGCCACTGAAAAAAATAAGAGGTGTTTACTCAGCTTAAATCGCAGACCGATAACTGTTAGCGGGCTTGAAAAGTACCATAAGTCACAACAGCAACGTGATTAGAGCATGAAATGATTGATTAAATTTCTTTTCCCCTTTCCCAATTCGGTTGGAATTCCTCATAGTTGACAGCAATTAAATGCCATAATTTTAATCTACTTACGTTCACTGGTTGCATCTTATCAAATGCGAAGTATGTAAAACTAGAGGACTGTAATTATAAAAAAAGTATTTCTTCTAGGTTTTAATATAAATATCTTCGGTTTAAATCTGCCTAAAGCCAAAAATATATTTCTGTAATCATGTCTATGAAAAAATAAAATAATTAAAGACGTAAAGAGCTACATGACTGAAACTTGGTAAATGGTTTTAAAGAGAAAAGGGTAAATATGCACAAAATATTCATACCAATCTATCAACGAGAAATCTATCAGCCAAATGTGTATGTTAAACAAATTTTAATAAAAATCTTCGCAATACTTTGTGATAAGGGAATTTTCAACTCAATACTTTCCTGCAAAAAGGAACAGTTGTTCTATTTCAGCGTATTTTCAAAGACCTGAAATATATATCTTTGGAATATTTATATATATATATATATGTATAGTAACCAATCTAAAGTAAGAAATATTTGAAAACGAAACCAAAATGGAAACAAAACGAAATAGTTTCGGAATTGCAAATAAAAATTATTTCTTATTCAAACTAAAACCAAAAACGGATCAGGAAAAACTTCATAGTATTTAGAGAGCGGAAATGCAGCTACTTCTAAAATACAGATGAATTGAAACAAAAGTATTAAAATCAAGTTAATAGGAAAATCAAATAAACCAAAAAGAAAAAGAATCCGGCCTAAACACTTTTTCAAGGGCCATCCTCAGATAGGGATTAAAAAAAAAAGGGATTTTTTTTTCTGTGAGGGAATGCAGACAAAAAGTATAATAATGATTCCTCGTGACCCGAAAATCTCCTGAAATTAGGCCTAAGAGATATACCATTTTAACAGAATGGACAATACAAAACAACAAATTAGAAGAAAATAACCACTAATAAGTAAAAATACAATAACAAAATAAAAATAAACACTAAACAGCAGCATACCAACACATACCAACGGCAGGCAAGGAAATTTTAAGCTATCGATTATGATTCCCGCTTTTTAAAAACACAAAGCTAGCGTATTAAATGTAAATAATAATTGTAGTCTCCCAGCGCCATCTATTGAGTGATCTAATATGCAAAGAAAGATCTATTTTTATTTTAGGTAAAGGATTAATTCCAAACCATACCTTGTTTATTAAAAAGTTTACATTACAGTAATCTTTACGAAATTCCTTTTTAATTAAATTTTTAATGAGTTTTTTTGATGCATCAATATAGGAATTTTTATTATTGCAAACCCTTTTGATCCTGTTAACTTGTGAGAAAATTAGATTTTTGAAAAGTTTAGAGTTTAGATTGGAATGGTAGTTACATAGTTTTGTAATTTTAAAGTTGAATTCATCCCTTTCATCGTAGATACCAGCTATTGTTTTATCCTTAGCAATTTCGATTTTTAAATCCAGAAAGGTAGCCTCAAGTTGATTTTTATTTGTTTCTGTTAGAATTAAATCTTTTCGATAGCAATTGGTAACAATATTAGTATTGTCAAAGTTAATCAAAAGTAGGTCATCAATATACCTCCACCCGTTCATTAAATTATATTTAATTATTTTATTCTCATAGTAATGTATTTTATTCTCATAGTATTTAATTCTCATAGTAATTATTTAATTCTCATAGCCAAAGCACTTCAGAAAGCTGTTCCCATTGGAATGTCCTTTACTTGTTTATAAAAATTGATTCCATTAAAAACGTAATTTTCAGTAATATTAAAATTACATAACACTAACCAGTTATTTTTTGGAATAACATATTCATTTAAATATTCGTCATATATAAAAGTGCATACCTTTATTAATTTTTCATGAGGTAGATTGGTGTATAAATTTTCGAAATCATAAGTATTAATTTTATTAATGTTGTTGTCTTTAAGGAAATCCAGTACTTTTTTGATACTAGAAATTATAAAATTGTCTTCATCTTTGATTTTGTCCAGGATAATTTTTAAGTATTTAAAGAAATGTTTTCCCGTATAGTAATTATAACTGCCAGTGCTACAAGTCACGAATTTGAATTTTAATGGATTTTTATGAATTTTAATTGTTGGGAATAAATAAGGATAGTTTAGAGAGCAAGTCTTAATTTTTTTTTTGTGCGAAAGTTAGCATTCTTATATCTAATTCCTCCTTCCCGGTGTTCTTTAAAATATAAGTTTCGTTAGAGTTATATTCATTAATTAAAAGTTCTTTATAATAATATTTACAAATTAAACAGAAATTATTTGCTGATTTATTTATTACTGTAATAACAGATTTTTCTTTTAATTTTTTTTTATTTCGTTTTTTAATGTTTTGCTAAAATAAATCCCGCGTTCTTTAGATCTGTCAATATCAGTATTCATTTTTATTTTTATTTCCTCTAAAATTCCCACTTTCCATTCCAAGAAATCTTCCGCAGGCCAATGCTATTTTCTAGATAATTTAGCAATAAAAATATCCAAATCTTTACTAATAGAAATTAAAATTTTATTATGGTTTATTTTTTCTCTTAATCTAAATTTAGTTCCTCTTTCCATTAATTCTCTTAAGGAGAAACTTCAATAATTTTTAAATTACCTGTAATAATATGACCTTTATCAACATCTATAAAATCTTTAAAGTTTTCTTTATTACTGTAACAATCTGTTTTATTGATTTTATCTAAATTTTTGCTATAGTAATTATAATTACAATTTTTTTTCTTTAAAGTTGAAGTATAACTAAACGCTATTGAAACAGTTGTTTTATCTGAAAGAGGAAAAATATATTATTATTATGTACAATTCTGGGTAATTTTAGATAATCTAAGTACCCCCTTGATATTAGATTAGTACCCCCTTTCGATATTCGAAGTAAAATTGTCCCCTTTTTTCAATTATATTTATTTTATTATTATTAATTAAGTTTCAATATAATTTTCATATTATATTTGAGGAATTTCAAAATTACTGTAATCAGAAACACAATAGTGAAAACATTCACAAAATTAGTAAATACATTTTTTGTCTTAGAAATAATAAAATTAAATTGTTATTAAATAATAAATTCCGGGATTTAGAGTATAAAAAATTCGTTCTCAAAATGTATTATTCTAGATCTAATTAAATGTAAGCTTAACATTGGAAAAAAACGATTTACTTTTTAATAATAAAAATAATGTTTACAAAGAATTCTGTGTGATTAAATTCTTAGATGTTTACTTCGAGTATCTAAAATTACCCAAAATTGTACATAATAATAATATATTTTTTCCTCTTTCAGATAAAACAACTGTTTCAATAGCGTTTAGTTATACTCCAACTTTAAAGAAAAAAAAATTGTAATTATAATTACTATAGCAAAAATTTAGATAAAATCAATAAAACAGATTGTTACAGTAATAAAGAAAACTTTAAAGATTTTATAGATGTTGATAAAGGTCATATTATTACAGGTAATTTAAAAATTATTGAATCCAACTCCTTAAGAGAATTAATGGAAAGAGGAACTAAATTTAGATTAAGAGAAAAAATAAACCATAATAAAATTTTAATTTCTATTAGTATAGATTTGGATATTTTTATCGCTAAATTATCTAGAAAATACCGTTGACCTGCGGAAGATTTCGGGGAATGGAAGTTGATAAATTTAGAGGAAATAAAAATAAAAATAAATACTAATATTGACAGATCTAAAGAACGCGGGATTTATTTTAGCAAAACATTAAAAAACGAAATAAAAAAATTTTAAAAAAATTCTGTTATTATAGTAATAAATAAATCAGCAAATAATTTATGTTTAATTTATAAATATTATTATAAAGAACTTTTAATTAATGAATATAACTCTAACGAAACTTATATTTTAAAGAACACCGGGAAAAAGGAATTAGATAAAAAAATGCTAGCTTTCGCAAAAAAAAAAAAAAAAAAAAAAAAAAAATAAGCCTTGCTCTCTAAACTATCGTTATTTATTCCCAACAGTTAAATTTTATAAAAATCCATTAAAATTCAGATTCGTGACTTGTAGCACTGGCAGTTATAATTACTATACGGGAAAACATTTCTTTAAATACTTAAAAATTTTCCTGGACAAAATCAAAGATGAAGACAATTTTATAATTTCTAGTAACAAAAAAGTATTGGATTTTCTTAAAGACAACAACATTAATAAAATTAATACTTATGATATCGAAAATTTATACACCAATCTAACTCATGGAAAATAAATAAAGGTCTGTACTTTTTTATATGACGAATATTTAAATGAAGATGTTATTCCTAAAAATAACTGGTTAGAGTAATGTAATTTTAATATTACTGAAAATTACGTTTTTAATGGAATCAATTTTTATAAACAAGTAAAGGGCATTCCAATGGGAACAGCTTTCTCAAGTGCTTTAGCTAATATTTTCCTGCATTACTATGAGAAAAAAATAATTAAATATAATTTAATAAACGGGTGGAGGTATATTGATGACCTACTTTTGATTAACTTAGACAATACTAATATTGTTACCAATTGCTATCGAAAAGATTTAATTCTAACAGAAACAAATAAAAATCAACTTGAGGCTACCTTTCTGGATTTAAAAATCGAAATTGCTAAGGATAAAACAATAGCTGGTATCTACGATGAAAGGGATGAATTCAACTTTAAAATTACAAAACTATGTAACTACCATTCCAATCTAAACTCTAAACTTTTCAAAAATCTAATTTTCTCACAAGTTAACAGGATCAAAAGGGTTTGCAATAATAAAAATTCCTATATTGATGCATCAAAAAAACTCATTAAAAATTTAATTAAAAAGGAATTTCGTAAAGATTACTGTAATGTAAACTTTTTAATTAAACAAGGTATGGTTTGGAATTAATCCTTTACCTAAAATAAAAATAGATCTTTCTTTGCATATTAGATCACTCAATAGATGGCGCTGGGAGACTACAATTATTATTTACCTTTAATACGTTAGCTTTGTGTTTTTAAAAAGCGGGAATCATAATCGATAGCTTAAAATTTCCTTGCCTGCCGTTGGTATGTGTTGGTATGCTGCTGTTTAGTGTTTATTTTTATTTTGTTATTGTATTTTTACTCATTAGTGATTATTTTCTTCTAATTTGTTGTTTTGTATTGTCCATTCTGTTAAAATGGTATATCTCTTAGGCCTAATTTCAGGGGATTTTCGGGTCACGAGGAATCATTATTATACTTTTTGTCTGCATCCCCTCACAGAAAAAAAAATCTCTTTTTTTGAATCCCTATCTGAGGGTGACCCTTGAAAAAGTCTTCAGGCCGGATTCTTTTTCTTTTAGGTTTATTTGATTTTCCTGTATACATATATACTGCATGTCAAAACGATAAATAACTAATCAATAAATACCATTTGGAGAGTATTTTCTGCGCTCATGAATTTTATAAAATAAACCTTCTATGAGAATGAATATTATCTCGATAGAGTCTGCAAAAATTCTAGAATCTCACCAAAAGTCTATATTTCGTAACTATTGTTCACCAATAGCCTGCAAGGTAACTGCAGCCCTACCAAGGTCCACAGTTTTATGCGAATGAAGTGAGATACAATTTTATAGGAAAGTGTGCGAGAAAATTTCAGGTTGACCACTCCTTTTGGTTTCGTTGCAGTTTTTACATTTACTCTTCCAGGTAAAAATATCCTTCAATGAAGTTCAACCAAAATTTGATAGAAGATAACGATTAAAATTTCCATTGATTTTTTTAATTTTACCATTTGACTTAAAATCGAAACCCAAAATAAACATGACTTTTGATTTCAGACAAGGGGAAACCATGCTGACCAAGTATCCAGACCAATATACTGACGGAAGTAACTTAGAAGTGTAATAGTGTTCACCTTGCAGTAAAAGATGGTTAAAATAGAACTTGCTTTAAAATTATTTATTACTTAAATAACTATTTAATTACTACTTAAAAAATCACGCTTTTGAAGGCCTTGTACCACCAATTTTCTTGGCACAGATTCAGAACAGATAGTATTTATACTAGGGGAGATAATGGTGGATGTATTGCAATTCGATAAACAATGTGAAAAATATTTATTTGCCTAAATTATAGATTTATGAATATTAATTGTCTTATTTAAGTATGTGGAGTTTGTAAAGCTCTTCATAATTTCTTCCTTAAAGAGTTTTCTTCAATTAATATTATTATTTTCATTACTATTATTGAATATGGATTTTTAAAATTCGTTTTATAATAGACAAAGTTGTATGAAATTGTTTGTAAGAGTAAGTTTAATTTATAGATTTCTTTATATTTTGTAAAAAAATAATTATCAGTAACTTGAAGGAGTTAGATGTATTGCTAATAAATATTCAGTAATATTTCAGTACTTTATTAGTTTGCGATTTGAATAAAATATCTATTAATAAAAAGAAGAGTTATTCTTTTTTACAATAACTCTAAAAATACAGCCAGTAAATTGAAAAGACGGCAGACATCATTAGAATTATCACTAAATCCTTAAATTTAGACCTCCTGCTTAAGTATGCAAGAGTCACTTCGGTTCCTAAAAGAGTTTACAATTCTTGCATTTGCACTCAGTGGATATTAGCTAAAGCTGTATATTTATTCAAAGACTTGAGGAAACGATATTTTGAATAACAAAGTATAAAAGCATCTAAGTATAATAGTCTTCATCTGCTTATCTAATGCATAAACAGCACCAAAATGATTTGTTTTAAGTACTGGATTAACCATCATCATTACGAGAACTGTTTTTTTTTTTTTTTTTTTTTTTACTTTCTGATATGCGAAGTATTCAAAAGTATATAAGTTACTACTAGAATAAGTAATGTAAACAATGCTAAGATAAAAGTTAATGTAGATACTGTAACTGTCAATCCTCCGAATTTTAAAATTATCTACGGTTTGGAACCCTTTGAGCTAAAAACGACAACAATACACATTTTCAATTATATGTATCTGTGAAGAGATGACTCCAAAACACATTGAGCTAGAGTTCAATACATTTTGCTCGCTCAACACATAATGCGATGAACTTTGATACACAATCCAATACCAAATTTAAAAAAATCTATCAAAATTTGAAAAATCTTAATTTCAGATTTTGATTAAAAAGTAAATTTCTATCAAAACTGGTGTAGTATGGAAGCGGTAAAAACTCGAAGACGACCCCAATTCATAAAGTTGAGTGCTCCACCCCCTCGATTTATATATAGACAGACGCGATATAATATGTTTCGTACTTCGTTATAAAATGAAAAAAAAAAAAAATCTGAATATGCATCGCAGATGTCTTTTGGTTTTAGTGATTAAATCTAAAATTTGACATTGAACTACAATTATGGCCGCATTCCTACCAAATTTTGGTTATCTAAATTCATTGTGTCTTAAAGTTATTGTTTTCTTATTGAGGAGAATATATAAAATGACATGGCCCTTTCGTTGGCAGATTTGGTCCAAAATTTAATATACTTCATCAATTTTTTAATTATAATTTTAAAATTTGTAATTATAGTTTCATTAATACAACTCTTAGGATTTTTTGAGTCATCATGTTCACATGCATGCAGACGAAAATGTTTTCATTAGAACATATTTCGTTCGTTGATAGAAACCTACAAATGTGTTGTAAAGCTGACATACCAAATTTCTTCCATCTCGCTCAAAGAATTTTTGAATTATCCTGTTAATAGTCAGATAGATAGACATGATTCCAAAATGTGTTTACTGAATTTTTGTGTAATAAATCAGCAAATTTGTGTTTACAAATTTTCTTGAATTCAAAATTTTTGACGATTATAACACATTTTTAATAATTCTTATGAGTGAAAATATAAATAACTGGTTGGTTATTTGTGGGAAACGGAAACACTAAGAAAATTTTCCTGATTCAAAAAAGCAGCCTAAATACTTTATTTGAAATATTAAATTTTTATAAAAATTTTGTTTTCTGTTTTATTCTTCTCTTTTATAAAAACACCTTTATTGTTCCATTATGTGATAAACGAAATTCCTACGGAAAACAAAAATCAATCAATTTATTCAATTTCCCCTTTGACAAAATATTCTAACTTTTGCTTTAGCACTTTTCAAATTCTTTTCAACTCGCATCAAAAGTCACCAATCAGCCATATCTCACGCCAAAGCCATTTGGGAAAAAACTGAAATTTGCTATGACGATAGAAAAGCTAACTACTCTTTAGAGAAATATTGAAATGAAATGCGGAAGTCGGTCTGAGTAAAATGTCTGCGAGATGGCAGTTGTTTCAAAAATGTTGTTTCAAAAATTTAGCATTAAGGTAAATGTTACTGTATTCTGTATTACCCCATTATTGTCTGCTATTTTGCTTTTCGAAATTATTTTGGTGTGGAGGTGTCAAAGTGTGTCTACTCAAATGAAATTTTTTTTGAAACAATATATATTTCCATTTTCATTTAATTAAAAAAATCTTCGAAAGGGGCTAGAAAGTGACACTAGGCATTAAAGAGTACTAAGTTTTACATACACAAATATTTTAGCCAATAATTAGCCTGACTTAATAATTAAAAATCATTTTATGAGTTTAAATGTGAATAATAACTAACATAAAATTATATAAAACGCTGTTGATTATTTTAATTAGTGTATTTCTTTTATTTAAAAATTAACAAATTAGTTAGCTTGTAAACCTATCTTACACCTACTGCGTTTCCGATATAAACTTTTTTCTACAGTGGACACTTTTAAGTTTTATTTACAGATATATACTGTTTTTTTCCATTACACCTAGTAACTAAATTTTGACACTCTATAGTTATTATTCTTCCGTTTCTCTGGTTTACCAATAAGAGTTTCAGATTTCATATACGTTCTGGAGTATGTTTCTGAAAATAAGTCAGATATATTTTTCTTCGAAATTTAACAAACTACTGTGGGTTGGTATTGAATGACTGGCATTTACGATAATTCTATATCGCACCCTTTTCTCCAAATATAACCAGAGGGAGTGATCCCAAAGTGACTCTCAAATTTATTCCATTTCTTCTACATAAGATTGTGGACCTCGGGTGAGGGTGCGATTGCCTTGCATAACATTGGTGAAAATTATTTATGAAATTCGGATCTTTGTTGTGAATCTATTATTTTTACTGAATCTGAATGTATTTTGGACACTTTTTGTGGTTCTATTGCCATCAAAATTTGAAATAAATTTTCACCTATAGTCGAAAGATAACATACTGAATTTCATTGGTTTAAGTCATTGCTTTTATGAGTTCTTAAGTATAGATGCATGCGAAAGTACTAATTGACAGACGGTCAACCGTTTGATGTATTTGGTTCAAAGTTTGAAAAGTATCTGTATTTTAGATAATAAATTGTGTACCAAATTTTATTGACCTAGCACTCTGAATTTTGTACTTTTCAAGTTCATTTGTACTTGACCAACCAGCCAATCAAACTTTCTTTCAATGGCTTTCGTTCAAATTCTTTTTAAAAAATCACAAAGTTGGCGAATTTGTCAATACAATAAAATCATAATTTCATATATCACATTTCAGCCATCCAGCACTAAGAGCTTTTGAAATCTTTTTCTCAGACAGAAGGCATATATACACCTAAAAATAGGTTTTCCACACTCTGGAAAGTTTTTTGTTGATAACAATATTTGATGATCACAATATTTTCATGATTACAATATTTTGATGTTTACAATATTTGATAATTACAATATTTTGATGATTACAATATTTGATGATTACAATATTTTGATGTTTACAATATTTGATAATTACAAAATTTTGATGATTACAATATGATCGAATTTTTTGATGATTACTATACTCCCTCTATACTTCATATATGAGAAAGTGAAATGAAACCACTATTACTTTAAGATCGGATAGTAGAGCTGTAATTTTTGATATTCTGATCTATCTTATCTGTTTCTCGCATACAATAGTTATGCAGGATAATTACATTAGGATAATCAATTTTGATTGTTTTCTTTTTGCTGTTCGATCATCATTTAATCTTTACTAAAGGATAACTGTTAACCCCTTGAACTGTTATTACGAAAACTGTATCCTTCCATTTATTTATCATAAGATTATTTTGTTTTTTTATTGGACATATACTCAAAATTAGCTATTTTTGTAAAAAAAAAAAAAAAAAAAAAAAAAAAAAAAATCAATTGCTAACTTACATTCCCCCGCCTCCCCTCATTTATTCGAACGCAACATTCCAGTGACAGTATACTATTTTTTGATTTGTAATCAATTAGTTCGTGAGAAGCAAATAATTTCTGACGGTGGCGATAAATTTTAGAATATTCAAGTAATTTTGTAATCCAATTGACGACTATTGAGCCTAACCCCATAATTAAAATTTCAAACATATTTGTATTTTTAAATTTGTATCAAAAAATTAATATTTTATCTTTGTTAGTTCTAAATATCATAAAATATTTATCCTGACTAAAACCATTCTTAATTTTTTTTCAACTAAATGTTGAATTAAGGGCCTGAATCAGGGAATGGTTAAAACTATGGGACATTTCGTTCCTAATATCCCTAAAAGGAACGATCTTAAAATGCTGAAAATTCAATCAAAATTTAAAAATAATACACCAAAAAGTTTCTTATAGTAGTGCATATACGAAATATAAATAAAATTATTGATAATTAATTTTAAAAAAATTACTACTTTCTTTCTTGTATTATGAAAGTACAAGTTTTGAAAAAACCTTAAAGCAAACTAGTTTTAGAATACAATTTATATCCTTTGTTTTGATCTTAAAAACAAATTAAAACAAATGTGCAGTATTAGATTAGTGTAATTTTAAAGTGGAAATGATTATTTACGTAAAATTGAAGCTCATGTTTAGAATAGTTCCTAAGAAAGGATACTAGGTGTAAATGTAGGTTTGAGTGTGATGCACAAAGCCGATTAAAAACGAAAGATACAGTATTTAAAATAGTTTTATTTAAAAATTAAAAGATGTACTCAATATTTAGAACAAGAAAACAGTTCAATAAATCGAAAAAAGAACAATGGCTGACTGCCTTTTACACCATTTAAAAATACCAGGCATTATATTACCAACAACGTCAACACCTTCTAACTATGTTCCCTAATCTAGTTGCTTACCGGGCGAAAAGATATAAGCTCTTTAATGTCACCAGTGTTGCTATCATGGAGAACTTAAATCCTATTCCACATAAATAAGTAAAACAAATAGTTCAATTAAAATGTGTCAATGTGGCTGTAACAATGCATGTCTGTATATAATGTTAATTCAGTTAATGAGGACTCAGAAATCTCTGGAAATAAATATTGTTTGAATAACCAATTCCCTTAAAACCATTGATGAAAAATGCAAAAATAAGAGAAAAATTTTATAAGGTATAAAAATTCCACAATAAGAATAATTCAAACAGTGATTCAACTTTATTTAAGAATAAATCACTTATATATATATTAGCAGTATTTATTTTTTCGTAAACAAAGTATATAAAGTGGATGCAAAGTAACGGTCAAAAAACTCCATCTCGATATTTTTACAATTCGCATCATTTTAAATCTCTTTAAATCAGAAAGAAATGCTTTGGAAATATGTCCATTAGGGTGGAACGAAAATGGACTTAAATTTTAGTTTGGTAATAGGGCAGAAAATTGCCTTTTTGGTTCAAAAACAATATTTAAAATTTTTTTTGTAATATTTCACTTTCTCGAGGGGCCACAAAAAGCTTGAAATGTGTTTAAAATATTGAAAAAAAAATTAAAATTTTTAAAAATGGCCTTTAAATTTTTTTTTTTTAGATTGGAGTTTGAAAACAGTGGTGAAAAGTTAGCTTTTAGGTTCAAAAAGAATTTTAAAAAATTCTGGTTGCAATACAACAATATTTCGAGGTGCAGCAAAAAGCTTAAAGTTTGTAAAAGAAAACTGTAAAATTATAAATTTTGATAAAATATTTTTCTGAATTTTTTGTTCATATAATGTTACAAAAAGTTCAAAATGTTAAAAAGTTACTTGATTTTAATACATTTATAAGTATTACAATTGGGAAAAAGTATGAATTACAAAGTATAATAATAATTAAAAAAATGTCCAATTTTGCGTTTCTTACTTTTGTATCCTTAATGATTAAAAATTTTACACCTGTAAAATGTTTGTTTCTACTTCATTACCACATTAATTGTTTTTTTTTTCAAATTAAATTTTGGCATATTCACACGTCAATTTTTCCTCTTATGTATCCTTCTATTGCGAGTGAACCACAGAACATTTCGAACCGATTCTGGCAATAGTCTCATAGCTCTTTCCACTGCTTGCATGTGACAAGGAAGCCGGGAAAAGTCAATAACCGAATCCCTTATACTATTTGGTTCAACTTATGATACCTTTTGCATAAAGTTTTAACTTAATATTAAACCGCACAGGCACTCGGTAATTTTATTGCTTCTGGTCTATTTGATGGATCTGGTTGGTTTGCCTCTTTTTGTAAGAGCGCCGTTGTCCTTCAGCGTTGTCATTGTCGCCAGTAATCGATTCTGATCCACAAGTATGTTTTGCCCGTTCTTGATTAAACTCGACTATTGTCTGTAGTTCTTTACTCTTTCTTGCTTCTTTCCTCTGCAAAGCGCTAATGGTAGCAATATCAATATTAGCTATAACCATTTTCCTGTTAGAGCATTGATTGTTTAGAACTTTTTATTTCATAACTGGCACTTTTTTATTTCTTTTATACAAGTCAGCAATATCAAATCAACGCTTAGCTTCTTCTCTAAATTCTTTGAGATTTGAATCAAACTTATCTGAACATTTTCTGCTTTTAGAATTTAATAAATTCCTGTATTTAGCACGATAAACTTTTATCATTTGTGAAATTCTTTTGCAAGAAGCAACGGGAATAGAAGCTCTTGACCCTATTTATTCTATTATGGGAACTAAAGTGTCACATATTTCGCTTACAGAAGGATGCTTCTCTGAAGTAATTTTGACGTTATGTCTAATTTAACAGTAGCACTAGATTCGTCAGTAGTGTATTCGACTTCAAGGGAATCATTAAATTTTCCAAAAATAGAGCACTCCAATATTTGTCTTCTCTTCACTGATTTAGACTGAGCCCTTCTTTCTCAAAGCAAAGCACACAAGCACAAAGTAACAAATCAGTTACACAATAGACGGAGGGGAGACGCCAAATCACCTGAAGTCGGCAAATCTACTGATTTGAAACCAGCTCTGTTCTTGGCACCGGACGCGGACAAATCTCCGCCTTACCTCAATAACAACCGCTCCAGCGATTCTTAAAAAGTTGCAAAAACGGTGTTTTTATGAAAGTTTCACGTCCTTGCGGCACCTCAAGATGTATTCTAATATTTTTTTTTATAATTTTTATATATCTTATCTGTATTAAAAGACAACCTTTCCGCGCTATTACAAATTAAAAATCAAAAATTGATTTTTTCGTTCCACCCCAATGTCTATACTGTCATTACGAATAGCTAGCTATTCATTGAGTGAGGTAGCCGGATAAAATGTTGCAAATAATTTGTAGATTTTTATCCAGTTTCCAATGAAATCATTTTACAGGGTTTTTTTCTGGTTCTTTGATTACAAGAAAACAACGAAGCATAAACAGCTGAAGATAGATAGATAAAATTTAGTAAACATATAAAGTTTCAAAAATGTAAAATCGTATCAAATTTTGAACCAAACCAGTCGAGGGATTAATCCTGTTTCGGCTTTTACTTTCGCATGCATGTATACGAAATGTATTCGGTTTGCATCAAATGGATGTATTCGGTTTGTGATTTTGTAATAATAATTTGCAACTGTAATAATAGTTTCTTGTTAAACTTCAATAGTTCTTTAAAAACTGTCCAAAATATATATTTGCACAATAGATTCAGTAAAACTGCTAGATTAACATTAAACATTTATATTTGGCAACTATTTTCTGCCAAATATATTCATTAATGTTAATTTTTGCAGCCTTATTTAAAATCCACAATTTTTGCGAAGGTGGAAAAGACTAAACATCATGAGTATGAGAAAAAGTATTCAGGAGACCTCAACTACTGTTTTCAACATATATCTGCAAGACCGGACAATAACTGAATCGAATGAAGCCTCACGCAGGGAAAATTATTTAAAATGATGTCAATTTTCTAACGCTAAAAACATTAGTTATTTTTTCTCCAACATGTCGGTAGCTTTAGATCTTATTTTGGTATTAACGCGTGTTTTAAACATTTTTCTGTTATTACATCTATAACTATTTTTTACGATCATTATTTTATTAATAATTTTCTAGTTTTTTGTAGGACCATTGAAAATAACACAAAATTCTCAAATTTAAACAAATATGTATAAAAAATTCTAAAATATAAAATAAAAATATAATTATTTGCATGTAATACTAAATAAAATAAAAAGGTGAAGTATTAGAATTTAACATCCCGAGGAAAATATAGCCTGAAAATATTTCAATTGCAGGGGAAGGTGCTCACCATAATATGAACCATAATTACAAAAAGAAATGGGACACTAAAAAATACCTGAAAGTTCTCTCGAGATAGGACATTATGTAGATGCTATAAAAAGTGAAAAAAGTAGTGTATAAAGATATTATGAGTAAATTGGAAGGAGATATATATTTAGAAATATGTGGTGCTAGAAGATAAGAAATTCAACTAAAAACAACTTAAGACAAAAGAAATATATCATTGAATAATACGGACAGGAAGTATGGCAGGAAATGCGTGAGAAAAGCTTTTATAAGAACAACCTGGAAATTTTAAATGATGAATTGACAATTAATCTTAAATTAATATATAAGTTGCTAAAAGATAGTGCATGTTTAATTTGAAACGAAACAAAATATTGTATATATATATGTGTGTGTGTGTGTGCAGCAAATTGGAATTATGAAGAATTCAAAATTACTGTATTATATTTATATGAAAAATAAATGCATAAAATATGTGTTAATATTTTTTAAAATATGGGGATTTTTTAGCAAGGCATATTTCCACTCAAATATACAATATCACAGGCTCTTGATATACAGAGCAATCCCGAATTCGTCATACAAACTTTAAGGGCAAGACACTGTAACAATAATTTATTATATAGCAATGTATGGGTGCAAATGAGGCGGTGAAGTGCCTGCACATGAAATAGGAGATGAAAGAAGGGGAATGGAGTTAAATAGAGTTAATGGAAAAGAAAGAGAATATAGACCTTTGGGTAGCGATGAATTGAGCTTGGAGAGCAAGTTCTTTGGCCGCTCCGTTCTCCCAATTTATACAGCCACATCTGAAGAGTCGTGTTTATGCGAATCCACCCGATTCCGATGAGAATCTCGCTGCTCGAATATCCGAAGCTTCTGCACTTGAACAGGAAATACTTTGTATCTTTGAACGTATATGTAAATCGCTTTAAAAATGCCTATCAAGCATGTATTATAGTTGGTAGATACAGTTTTGAGCAGTGAGCTTGTTGTTGTTGTTTCTAATGGCTCCCACGGATTTTAAGAAGTCATTTAAGCCAAGAGTACGTCTCTTGTTTTTTCAGTAGTGCCATCCAGGGCCAAGAGAACGACTTAGCTACATTCACGTCACAACCCTTTTTTCGGGGCGGACTTCATTAATGCATTTCCTTCACTAATCCTCAGATCGTAATTTAGATCTGAATCAGAGAGCGATCACCCCTGATCCAGTACCCTCAGCGGTAATACTCTCGACATGGATGACTTTGTGACCACGACAGATTTATATGCGCGTCAGCCACCACGCACGTGGGGAATCTTCGGCCGGCGGATTTCGAACGCGCAACCCAAGGGACGCGAATCCAATGCCCGTCCTACTAACCAGACTATCCCGGCTGCCGTGCGCTTCTAAACAACGTAAGCAATTAACACTTCATCTTTCTTTTCAACTATTCCTTTTTTGTTTGAATATTTTTGTTTCACAGTATTACTTGCGGTGACACATTCCTCTACAATAAATGATTGTAATTGTATCCTGCATCAGCTGTTTATTATATAAATTCGGAATCACATTCTAGATGTTAAAAGCCATCTAGGGTGATCAACTGGCTCACCGGGACTACTGATTTTGTTTACTTTCAATGGGATGATGAACACATCACAATCATCATAGTTGCACACACACATACATGCTTTCATCTCTACCAATAATAAAGATTTGAGGGGGGGGGGTCTACCCAAAGGCGATTAGTCTTTATTATTGAGATAAATGGAAAAAATTATGAGTTTTAAACTTTTGATGGATTCAGATATTGCAGTTATTCCCATTTCTCATTCAGATATGTACAGCAAGAAAAAAAAACTACTTCAGCATTGCTAAAATGTGTGTTTCAAATGTGAAAATTATTTCAAAGAAATCAATCAAATTAATTTACTTTTTAAGTAGAAATTAACTAGCATAACCTACCTCCGTACTTAAAGATTAGTTTTATATTTCTGTTTTTAATTCACCAGCTGAATGAGAAAGTAAGTGTCAATTAAAATCTTATTTAAGGAAACGGTCACTAAAACGGTTTATAAGCAATTTTCCAAAACAAAGTAGTGCTTTGGTATTTTAGAGAATATTATAAATATATTTTATTAATGAATTCCATTTATGATAAGTTTCCAATTTCATTTAAGTTTTTAAAAAAATATCCAAAATATCCAAATGTAATACACTCGAAATCAAATTAAATATAATTTTCATATGAAATAAAAAAAAACGATAGGGTAATTAGTATAGTAAGTAATCGGGTAATGTAGATAGTTAAAATAGTGCCTTAGTTTTTCCACTTGGTAAAAGTTATAATAATTGTAATTAAAGTTTTGAGGTATAAGCTAGTTATTTTTTATTTAAGTTTGTCAAACGAAATGAATGTGGTTAAGCCTACTTTTAAAACGCATGATTTATTGACGAAACTAATTTTTTATTTATATTTTTTTGTCATTATTTACAGCAATTTTCGCAAACAAACTAATAATTTTAAGACTCGCGAGGAAAAAAACTTCAACACATTTTTTATACAAACGTGTTATCAGCATTTTGACCCACTTAATAATTTATTTTTATTTTTACAATAATGGCATTCATAATTTTGGTTTAAAGAATTAAAGTGGATATGACAGAATAAAGATTTTCCACGCATTTGTTCTGTCGATTAACGACATACAAAAAAGCTTTTGAATTGTTTTTTTCTTTGTTTTATTACATTTTCTCTGTTTTGAGCTCACAGAATTTTTTTCTTTTGCTTATTTATGCTTATTTTTCATGAATGATAAACTAATAAAAAAAATTAGACAAACATATTATTTCCATGGCTTAGTTGAAATTCTTTTTCATTACGTGGACAATGGCGTTGCTATAAATCAAATTAATTATCGCAGTAGCAATTGTTCCTATTCATTGAAGAGAAAATATCTTTTAAAATTTAGTTTTGTTGTTATTGATAAAATATTTGAAAGATAGGTTTTGTTAATTTAAGTGATATTTTTAATCATTGCTTGCTGTAGATATTATTTTCAAGCTTTATTACATATTTTTGAAATTGTTAAAGAAAAACAGAAAAATAATATCACAAAATGAATACTGGGAATTATTATATTTTTTTGTGCTACTTATAAATTTAAAGAATTAAGAAAAGTTGCATTCAATTAATAACATTAAAATATATTAAAATTTCTCCGTATGCAATTAAAAGTTTCAAATTTATATCTAGGTTTTTTTGGGTAAAGAAGTCTTATTAAATTATCTAAATGCATTTTCTTTATAAAAGATAAACAAGCATGCTGGTTAATATTCCCTCATTTTATATACTTTCAATACTATCAGGGCTCATTTTGTGTTTATTTCTGTTGTTTACTGTAAAGCATTGGCAGTAGACTTCCTGAAATTTTCTCGTATATTTTTTGCTATATTTATCATCCTTCCTTTTCCCATATAAAACTGCGAAAGTCAAGGAAAGTGCTGAACTCAAGATTTTTAACGTTTTCATTTTCAGAATATCACATGTGAGCCCTTTATGCTTCGTTGTACATTGATCTCAAATTTTGGGCGCATTTTTCCGTACGATTGAAACCAAGATTTAACAAAAAATCTACAATTTTTATCAAAAAACTCAAATTTTACTTAATCCAAACCATTCTATTTTAATTTATCGTGTTAATCTTATTATCATAAGCATGTGAATAAACATAGTGACATACGATTCCCTTGAGAGCAGATTTAATTTAAAAATTGATAAATATGTACATATTACATGCTAAAATTACGTACCAAATAGCATTTAAGCATTTTTTTTTTTATCTTTTGAATTATTCGTTTACTTACAGTCAAGAAAAAAAGGTAAATTCTTTGACAAATTTCTTTCAAAATTCAGCAGCAATCTACAATTTAAATACTTAGTTTGTGATTCAAATTTCATTTATCTAAGTTGTTGTGTTTTGGAATGATTGCATTTATATGTATATGAAAGAACAAATTGATAGTCGATCATCTCTTAGATGGATACAGATTAACATTTTGGATGTTAAATCTGTATACCAAAGTTCATCCATAGAGCTTTTTAAGTTTTGTAAATATATAAATATATAAATATATATATATATATATATATATATATATATATATATATATATATATATATATATATATATATATATATATATATATATAAAGCCTAAAAGTGGATATCAGTCAAAATCTTGAGTTTTAATTTTTTGACGATTCAATGCTTCCTATTTGAGTGTTTGATAACAAAAAGTAAAATGTACAAATGGGGTCTAGGAAAAAATATATATTTAATTTTTCTTCAAATATTGGTCCAAATATATTATTTTATTTTAGAAATCACATGTCAGATTTTACTCGTCAGTTTGATGCAATTTTTTAATAACCCTGTTCCCATTTTAAACAAATGATCGATGACAACTTTTAAATAGAAATTTTCTTGAAATCCATTTTTAAAAAGAAGGAAATATGCAGTTTAGAGAAATGGAATTAAATATGTTCACATGAAACTGCAGAGAAAATTATCAAAAAAATTGAAAAATAAAAAAATGGCAAGACTAAGGTGATTTCAGAAAACTGGGAAAGACAAAGGAAATAAAAAAAATTTTTTTTGAAAGTTTTACCTTAATGAAGTCATAAAATGGAATGTGTTACCTTAAGAAAATGTGAAATGACTTCATTCTAAAATAAGATAGATGAATTTAGAAACTACAAAAGGGAGTTTTATCTTTGGATTCAAAATGTGGAATGGCCTAAAAAGAACTCTCACAAAGAAACTTTTCGAAATTCAACTTCTAGAAGTTTTTGAAAAAAATGCCTTTCACATTCATAAGATAATATTAAAGAATAGGCACAGCAATTATTTAAAATTTACTTCCTTCGTTATTATACAGCAAAATAAGAAAAAAAAAGATTATATTTCCAAATTGGAGTTTGGAATTAATTTAATAAATCGATGCAAAAAAAAAGGAAATTTTTGAAAACTGGCATGGTATGATTTTATTGAAATGATATGATTTATGACTTATTTTGGTATTATAAAATTATTGTGATATTTTAAATATGTTTTGCTAGTGAGTCAACATGAATAAATAAATTTTAAATATATTAGCTTTCGTCGTTTTTGTTTTTATATTAATTCCTATTTAGAAGAATTTCAGTTATCCGAATATGACTTTATTTGACTTCAGTTCTGGATTAATTACAATTTAAGTAATATTAGAAAATTTAGTCAAGTGCTGATGTATATTACTTCAGAGACAAAAGTCTGGTTTCCCAAGAAAAAGGGATATGCTTATTAACGATTGCAAGTCGATTAGACGGCTGTGATATTAAATACCGTAACTAATTATTTACTATTGTTTTTTCATGAATGAATAATTTTGAATGAACTGAATGAGGTCATCGACATAAGAAATTTCTAGCTAATTCACGATGATAGGGGAAAGTATGAGGAGTTAAACGACTCACAAGAAAGAAAGATTAAATATTGTTGAAGTAGTCTTGAAATACATTGAAATCAAGAACCGTAAGTTTCGACGTCAACCTTATCATGAAGTGTCAATTTAATGCAGTCACTTTCATTTTAATAAAACATGCTAAATTATTAATTTATTATTACATATGTTCTTTCATTTGCCGCAAACCACTGCACATCACAAGATATTTCGTTTAATGGAAATATTTTATTTGAAATCCATTGTCTGTACTTCTTTCTAATGTGAAGTACACATCTCATTTCAAAACTCAAACTCTTCTTAGGAGTATGTATTTTATCTTAAAGTGTAATATAAATAATTTAAAATTTAATAATAACTATAACTTTATCTGCACAAATTAAAAATGGTGATAACGGTGTAGTTAAAAATGCATATAATACTCAAAAGCATTATTTTTGACTTTTTAAGAACCAAAAATTCAACTCCCATTTTGTCATAAATAAATATAAAAAAGTTCATAATTCAAATGATGGTTTTAATCTCAAAAGATTAAAAAATTATATAACTTCCATTTTGATAAAAAAAAATGTTTCGTTTTATTTTAATTTTGCAAAAAAAAAAAATGAACCTTACCTTTTCTTACCTTTCTACGACTTTTGTTACTTGCGCATTTTTAATGATGGCAGACCAAGTTTTAATAGTAAATAACATTTTAATGATCTTAAATATATAAATTTGAAATAGAATGAAAAAAATCCAGATTTTCAAAGATTGTAGGGTAATTATCATTTAATATGTTTGAATAAAGATCCAAATTCTTATACTTTCTGATGTGTTGTGTGATAATATGAACATTCAGTAAGAATTAAATATTTAAAATGCATTTAAAAACAAATTTCAAAAGAATTGAGTTTCCAAAAGTAAACCATAATATGTATTAAATAAGAGTTAGAAATCGGTTTTCAAAACTCGACGTCTATAATTATTGTTATGTGAGATATTTCAGATGATTTAACAGCTGATTAAATAAAAGAATAAGAAAATTTAACAAAAATAATTATTTGAAGGTCTCTTTTTTCGTAAAAAAAAATATAGCAAAAGCAGCTGTAAAAATTTTTAAATTTTTATCAAAATTCAAAAAACTAGAATACATTATTTATATAATCAATTAATATTAATATTAATTTTCGGAAAAAAAATATTGTGTGTTTTAATGCTAAATTGATGTTGAATTAAAATAAATAACCAATTTTTCTGCTTTGTATTTTTGTAATCTGTTACGACGAAGGACTCAAATCGTTTGCAATAAACTAAGCAATCGCAGAAATATTTTCAAAAATTAAATCTTTTTCTTTAAAAAACTTATTTATAGAGGAACAAATAAAAAAAGTTTTTTCATTACAGTTTATAACAGTTAAATAACCGAGGATATAAATATTAAATTTATTTTTAGTGGTTTTTAAATCTTTAAAGGGAATAAAAATTGGCTTCAGATTTCTTATTCTTGTTAAATACAACTCTCTAAATGGCTAACTGATGAATTAAATATTGTTCAGGAGGAAACTTTAGGAACATTTAAAAAAATTTTTTTATTCTTTTAACCTCTGTAAAGGGAAAACGAGACCGTTAAAAGATAAGACGACGATAAATTTTATATATATTTTGTTGTTGAGAGAAGTAAGAAAAGTTAGTTCTAAACTGCTTTATCTGATTTCATTAAATCTGCAGCTTTTATTATTTATTTTGTTTAGAAAAAATCAACAACGGAGAAATAATAAGTTAAGAATTTAAATTATAGCGTGATAAAGTTCTTTGGTGATCTCTATCTGCATAAAAACTGCTGTCGCTGAATGACTCAAGAAGAAAAGGAATTAAGTTGAGTATACGTGAGTTGAATATTAGTAAGGAATATGAAATAATATTTTGCATATTAGGAGCAAGAAGGAAATAATGTGCTTATATATATATTGATATTAAGAAGGAATAGAAAATAATAGATTGGAGTAATTTACATATTGGGAAGGGCTTTTATATATATATATATATAGATTCATCAATTGCATACTGAAACTCTGCATCATATTTTACCCAAGCGAATGGGGTAATTATACCATTGATATCGAATGGAGACGAGATATTTATGTTAGCCAATGCAAGATCATCTTCATCATCAAAACTTAAAAGTATTGTTTGAAAGAGGAATATAAATATGATAAATCATTTGAAAAAATATCTTTCCAACTTTTATAGAGAACATCTTGGAGAATTTTAATAATCTATTCTCGAATAAAGTGGCATTTTGGATCAATTTGGATATCAGATTCAACGCAAACTATGTTTTGCTTGTTATTAAATTTAAAAAAAAAATGGTTGTCTAGAATTCTTGGATGGGAGGGGGGCGTGGAAGATAGAAAAAAATTGAATAATGGTGTCAGGTTTTGGTTTGTAATTATACATAAATGAATTCGAAACCTTCATCCAATATTACGTAAGAGGGCGTATTGCACATAAAATTTATTTTGAAGATTGTTTAAAGTGAGATTAAAATGATTAGGTTGCTCCTAAAATTGCTAGATTCGTTTCCAATACTCTTCAATTTGATTTTAAATTATATTGATTAATAAAATATATTCTTCAATGAGTCCTTAAATTAAACCATTTTATTATTGTGCATGTTATCCAGAAAGTTATCTATTATCAATATGCATTTCATACAGCGAATGTGTTTGTCATTTTATATTTTAAACTAAATTTACTTAATTCAACTTAATGAAAGAAAATTTGGTTTAAAAAAGTACGTTTCTGTTGGGAATTTGATGCGGCAGTGCCCACGTATTTTGAAAGAAAAATGGGTCGAATTTAATATAAAACATCTATTAATTATACATTTAGTTCCTACTATTAATTATACATAAGCTGATACTTACCTTTAGATGTTAATAAGCTGTCAAGAGTTAACGCAACACCATACTAATCATTCGGTGAAATTCCCGAAGAAATAATGTTTATGTTGCCAACTCAAAAAAGGTAAATAAAACAAAGATTAAGATTTTGTAGAGTCCCAGTTAGGTGTTTTAGAAGACAGACAACAGTTTATGTTCTTAATTGCATATTGAATTGTTTAAAAGGTGTAAAATATCTTTAATTTAAGATTTTTTATACTAAGCGAAAACGTTTCGAATACTATACTAAAACTTACTATTAAATATGTATATTGTTAGAAAATTTTGTCAGCAATATGCATCGTAGAACAGGAAATAACAGTGTCTAATAGGCTTCAGCTCAGTTTGTGTGCCAATATGTATCATTAGCTAGGAACAGAAATTCCGTTATGTTTTAATTTACTTGGTTTAGATTTGTGCTTACAGAACATTACCTTATTAGTTTTCAATAGAACAAATAAAAAGTAATCAAATTTCAAATATTTTACGAAACATTTTTGGTATAAAAAATAGTAAAATATAATAATATATAATAAAAAAATCAAAATTAAATGGTAAAATAAAAATATAACAACAATAAAAATAAGAAATGTGGGGAAAAATCCAAAATTAACCGGATAAAAAAGAAATTGCGCTTAAAAAACATTAAAGCTGCAAAAGCACATGGGAAGCAAATGCGTAACATTCTCAAATTCAAGGAATGTGGTGGAAATCAGTATTTAATTCAGTATGAAAAAGTAGAAATACAGCATGCGATTTGCAAAACAGTGCATTAATTCCTGAAAGGATCATGGATCTCTTTAACTCCATGAAATGGCGAATTTTAAATCCTGAGTTAATGAAGGGCAAGATGGATTTGAGTACATGCTTACTTCAGAGGTTAACCTTGGATCATCTTTTCAATAATTTTTGGACACACACGCATATATATTATTTTTAACTCTAAGAGGACGATGGACACAACTGGACACTTTCGTGAATGAATCGCTTATAGTTACGAAATACATTATGCATATGTTTTGAAATGCAAAAACATCAAATATCTTTAACACATCACTTTAAAACGAAATATATTATTTAAAAAAAATTAAAAGTTATATAGTTTCTAAAAAATTCAAAATATTCCAGACAACCTAATTTTAAATTTATTTTATTATTTTTAATTTATTATTCTATATAAACTTATTTAAAACAAAAATGGCTATGAGTCTGCAATTTCAATTAAAAATTACATTTTAAAAATTATATTTGAACACATGTATTGAGTTTGCATAAGAATTTTATACTTTTCTCCACTAAAATTTATTACTACCTATCTAAAAGAACTCGAAACATAAAATACATGTCCAATTTTCTTTTTACGTCTAAACAAAATCATCTTTATTACTTTTAATTAGTTTCTTCAAAAATTAAGACACTTGGAACATATCAAGATGTTAAAATCTAATTCTAACATCGTTTTGAGAACAGTCATTAAGATGTCATATAAATTTTTTTCTCTATCCCTACAAATGTTCATTTTATTGAGCAATATATTTTGTAATGCTATTTTAGTTGAATAAAAATAAATATTTTCGTAATGAAATTTTAAAAAGAAAATTTTATATTTTTGTTACTTTTTACTTATTTTAAAGTTTAAAGTTCCCTATTGTTCGCTCCAATTCAGAAATCCTAACATTTCTGTTTTAATAAAACATAAATCAATAACAGAATGAGTGTGAATTTATAAAGTTATTATTATATCAATAAAATTTCATCATTAAATTATAAATTAAAAGCCTTTCCATTGGCTGGATTGGAGACGAAGTCATATTATTTTTCTGTCGTTAAAGAGTTTCACATCTCTGCCATATTTGTTTCTTATTTTATGAAAATTAAAATTATAAGGAAGACAAAGAGTAGAATATGTATTTATTGCCCTACAAAGTACAATAAACTAAGGTTCCAATCTATTGAAATTAATGAACTGAAAATTACTTTTCACATTCTAATATTAAAAAAGATTGTAGCTATCGAATCAACGAATCAATATCATTTCCAAATTCCTCATTTTTAAAGTAGAAAATATTGCTTTACAGGAACCATAAAAATATTTCTTAGTATCAAAACGAATTTAATATTTTTCAGAAATAATAAGAGACTAATAGTTTCTTTTATATAATGCTTTGAAAATAGTTTATTGGGTACCTCTTTCTTCTAATACCGCTGGAAAAAAATATGTATGAGTAAGATATCACTTCATGAATTAAATGTGAAAAATCATGAAAAAAAATACCATTTAATCTAATCGAAAAAAACATTTTTCAAAAGCGATAAACTATTTTTTTTTTTTTTTTTTTTGTAAATTGAATAAACAAACGCTACATTTTTATTTTTTCGTCACTTAAAAAATAAACAATACTTCCTTACTTTTTCATCACTTAAAAAAATTAACACATATGTTTATTTTTTTATCAGAAGATTAGAGGCTTCACACTTATAAGTAGAAAAATATACCCTTAACTGTAGAAAAAAATTCTGTTAATCTCTCTTTCCAAATGCTGTCTCTTCAACCGTATCTCCAGTGGAAAAAAAAATTATTTTAATGGATTCTCTAGCTCTATATCTAGAAAGATAAAAAAAGAAAAACACAAATTGAAAAGAATATATTTTTCTTTCCTGTAAAAAAAATATTTTTAAGGAGTTTTCAATTTCCTTTGGGAAAAAAATTTCAATTTCCTTTGTTAAAAAGTTTTTATTCAAACTGATTTGGATTAAAGCTAAACATTAAGCAAACATACCGACCATTGACTTACTATGTAGTGTAGATAAAGTCATTTAGGTTCCTCATAAGAATATTATTCTTTGCAATATTTCTAAAGCTAACTTTAGAATTTTCTTTTCATTTTAATTCCTCATTTTTCCGATTATGGTTCATAAAATCCATAATCACATTTCATTATTTTCATTGGATTTGTGCCATCGTGTGGCGTAATATAAAGAGTATGAAAATATCATCGAATTCGTGAAGTAATTATTAAAAACATTTGAAAAGCGGAGCAAAGTATTATTTCTACGTTACTTCTTTCTGATAAAAGATAGAAATATAATTCTAATTAATCAGATTTTCGCTATTATAAAGAACTGGTTTGTTGGAACAGCGTTGTTTTGAAAACTGTTCTATTCTTTACATTCACTAAATAGAAATTGTACATTCACTAAATAGAAATTGTACATTCACTAAATAGAAATGATTATGGAATTAGCTTATTGTTTTATTTTAGAGGTTTATTATTTTATTTAAATAATATAAATATTTAATAAATGACAGTTTATTTAAAAAGTTAAAAATTGCAATCAAAATTTGTAAATTTAGTTCATATAGCCATATTCAATGAAATTTGAGGCCGAATTGCCTCTAAAAGAACGGGAGGGAATAGTTTTCAATTTAATTTCCAAAAAGATTTTATCAATAAACATTTCTAAATCACATTCCCATTATTATAATAAAAATGATATTATTTTTCTGTAATAATTTCGACATATAATTTTTCTATATAATAATTAGCTATAATAAATAACGTATTTTTTAATAAAATATTATGCATTATAGTTGGTAATTTTGAAATCGTTATTTTTCACAAATTTATAACAAGGTACATCAAGTAATGAGACAAAAAAATTTAGTTAATTTAATTAATTAAATGATAATTAAATATTTCGAAGTTACATTATCGACTTCAGTATATAAGCCCATTTTCATTAATAATTCTATTTGTCTAGCACAAAAGGAAGTGAATGAAAAATTGGTTGTGAAATTCAACTTTTACAAACTTAAATCATGCTAAGTAAAATTATGTAAGAACTAATATATATTTCATGCAAATCTATCTATATATATTTAAAACGTTAATGTACTTTCACAAAAATCACTTTTAATTCATACAAGTCTCCATTGAGTAACAACTGGTTCTCCGGAGGTATTATAGTTAACTTCAGTTAAATCGTTTGGATTAAATTTCATATGCACGATTCCGTAAAACATTCAGACATTACAATCGGGTATATTTTAACAGTTTTATATACCTCTGTTCATTCGGCATTTGAGATTACAATACCACAACAATAGAATGCCCGTTCTTCTTCCTGCTAAATTTAGCGGTATTGTAAATCTAACTTCTTTTTAAACTGTAATTTCTTTAGATTAATTCTCTCAGCTGCATAGATATTAAACAAAATTCTCTCTAAAAAACAAATATTATCTCTCATTAACAAGGTTTCCAACTATGGAAGAAATTCACCCGAAATCAATGCCAACTAATATTTTATGAAACAAAAAAATTAGGTTTCATTCGCTACAACGGCGAATCAAGGAAAAGCGCCAAAATCTAGTCATTTTCATTTAATTAAAATTTAGAAATTTCAAGAAACCCAAACCGATGTGCACATTCTCACTCCACTATAAGCCAAATTTGATAGTACTAGATCAAACGATTTGGCCTGTAGAGTGTCAACGCAAACACACACAGATAGACACATAGGGAGGGGCACACGCATTCATCTTTATTATGAACAAAGATTGTTGAATGGAAACACTGGAATGTAAACAAATCACGACATGAACATTTCAGACTTCATTGAACATTTTCTCAGCTTCACTTCATTAAACGCTCTAATTTTTAATGAAGCTGCAAAATATTATCAGAAATTGTATGGATAGGGCTCACCAAAAAATAATATTCAGTCAGGGGAAGTCATATCACTGACTCTCCGACCCGCCCGAAGGCACACGGATGAAGAAACTGAATGACCTGACCGTGGCGGGAACTGTAGTTGAGTCCTAAGGTCCATCACCGGCCCCGGTACAACCCTTCCAGAAGGAAGTACGTCCCGTCATGGATGGGAGGAGTCAGATCCCCCACCTTTCTGTGTACCCACCAGAGTGGCGAGATCCAACCAGAATACTGAAAGCATCTCATCCTGGTTTCAAGGTGTCCCCAGGGGGTTATTCAGTCAGGGGAAACATGATGTTATAAAATGAAAAAATAGTCAAGTAACACAGTTTAATTGGATTCGGTAATTACTATTACTTACAGTTCTTACAAAGCAATCATATCTCAAAGATAGTTTTTCCATTATCTGGAAGCTAAAAAAAATTACTCTTTTAATGATATCATTTTCACCTCTGTAAAATGTTTTCTTTATTTTTAATTATTTTCTCAAATGTAATACACAATATGTAATTATTAGTTTTTAATGTTATAATGATATTCAAATTCATCCAACAAAACATTTGCATTGCCAATGTTAAAACTAATATTTAAAAAAAAAAAAAAAAAAAAAAAAAAAAAACTTTTTTTGAACATTAATTCCAAAGTAGTATTTTGATTCCGCTTTTATTACAACGTATATATCTTATAGTAAATGTGATTAATCAGATGATTATGTATAATTTCTGGTGATTATTTATAATCGCTACTAAATTTATTGGATATTATGGATATTCGCCAGCAGTAATAAATATTCACTAGTTTATTACATTTACCGTAATAAATATACTTTTAATTTTGTATGTGTTATAGTTTAATTTATTCAATTGCATTTTTGCTTTTCGACCTTATCAAATAATGTTTTTAAAAATATACATTTTTCATTAATATTTAATAGCTTAAACAGTCAATAACCTTGGAGAATAAACTGGTCGTCAATGACGGCTGGTATGTTAATAAGTCATATGTTTATATTTATCAAAAACTATTTTGAATTAATAGAAATCATAATTTGTATAACAGAGTGCATATGAACAAAGTAGAAAAATGCTACACTCTAGATTATTGGCACATGTTTTCACATTAAATTGAAACTCTATATCATTTTCCGATAAAGATCTGTCACAGACCAGATGTGTTTTTTCGTAATGTTCTGCTTTCATCAATAAAATTTGAAAATAAACAAAACAGCGGCATCATCTGAAGATTTCCACAACATAAGCGTTGCCATTCAAGATGAATGAATTAAGATGTATTTGGATTTATTTTAATATTTTAAGTTGGCGTTTCCTACACCTGTATAATTTGAAATTCTCTACTGTATATTCAAGTTGCATATTTAAAATCCTTTCACACAGGCTTAGCTCTCATTATGCGCAATGTTTCAAGACATGTAAAAAGGGCTAAATCTGTTTAAATATTTTAAATACTTCAATCAGCTCATTTAGGTGGAACTCTTATAAACATGAAACTTTACCTTTGTCTGTCTTGCATTCCATACATTTATAATATTTCTCGAACTGAATAGCTAAGCAAAATATACTTCGGTAACTAAATTATTAATGTATTCCAAAAAATGACGTTTGCATTTTCGCTGTAAATACAAAAACAAATTCGCTTACATTTATTTATCAGTTCAGACAGTTTTGAAAGCAATATGAATTATTAATCAAGGAAAGGGACTTTTTCCTTTGGGGAAAAATTGGTTCTGGTACATGTCACTTGTTACTATCAAATTACATTTGCGATTATTGAATCAAAACGAAATCAAAAGTTCCACTAATGAAATTTTAATTTTTTTACAGTTTGTAACAAATTTTTTATTTAAAATCGAAGGAAATGATATGTCTACATTTGAAAAGTAAGACATTCAATAGATATTTTAAATTTTCATTGGCAGCGCCATAAATTTTTAAATGTTTTAATCTGCCTTTGGGTAAATATTTGTTATATCAATATTTAATGCATGAATTTTAATTTCTTGGCTGGATCTCTCTGCATGAATTTTGAAAAATAAATATTCTAGTTAATCCTGCCTGCGATTTCATATTGTTACTGGAGTCAGTTCAACAATGTGATAAATGTTAATTGCATATATATTTTAATATGGGATTACACATTGTTTTCCTCCTTGCTATCACGATACTATATTTTCTCTTTAGTCAGGCGAGAAATATAAAAATTCATGAAGAACACGTAGTTATTATATTTGTATGACTTGACCCGGTTAAACTCTTCGTTTTCAGTTACAATTAAATACTGTAGCTTTATTCTACCTATCTCTGTGTACATTCGAGTTCAAATATTATTTGTAATTTTTGGAAATATGATTATTGGTAATATTTCCATTGAAAATAATTATTTATCCAAGATCTTTGAAATGCAATGCTACTTTCGTTCTTTGTGGGGGCTTTCCTTGAATTTCTAGTAAATTCAATTTCTTGTACCTTCGCAGCTGCAAATAAGCAACAAGAATTTTTGTAAAATATAGAAAACAGAAGGTATTGTATTACAAATGCAAAACAAATGATCACATTATTACTTTTCTTATTAAATTCCAACTGTTTTTGTTATATTTTTTAGAATAGATTTGGTAGAAAAATATGAACTAAAATCATTAAGTGTTGACAGTATATGTATAAAAAACTATTAAAAAGTTGCGTATTCTAAATTAATGCAATTTTTTAATTATTATAGGATGACTGTATTGAAAGAAAGAAATAGTTTCAGAAATAAATAACTTTAATTAAGAAAGATAATGTCTGAAGAGTCATACGATATTCTGTAAGAAGAATGAAAGATTTTAACCAAAATAATAATAATAATAATAATAATTTAAAATCTTCATAAAGGACCAATCGTTATAATCTATCAATGTATCAAAGAATTATTGTGCGCACATACCCACACCCACCCACCCACACCAACACACCCATATATATATATATATATATATATATATATATATATATATATATATATATATATATATATGCATATTGTTTATACAGAAAGTAGTTGGAGTTTAACAACTGCTCTATAATGTTGACTTTCAATCTATACTCATCATATTTTTGCAACGGAGATTGAAATTAACAAAAAAAAAAAAAAAAATGTATAACTTTAATTTTGTTTTATATTTTTTTTCATTTTTTAAAAACATTCCTTTAGAAAAAAAATACTAATATGCAAATTTTAAATGTATTAGGTAGCTGCAAAATAATAATAATAAAAAAAAAATCGATAAAAAATAGTAGGAAGCGTGACACGCGAATATAAAACGAATTACAAAACGATTATGATTACAACCGATTACAAAATAAGAAAACAGGGCTAAAGAAAGATAATAATTACTTTTATTATCCAAAGTAAAGAGTTTGAAAGAAAATTACAAATAAAAAATATTTACTTGTTAGTGAAAAAAAAAATGAAATAAAAAGACGAAACTATTGTTTAATAAGGTGCATCGTCACCTTTGCCAACTATTTTCCATACTACTTTGACATTATAAATGTATTTTAGTGTTAAAAATTCCAAGTGTCAAAAAGAATTCTTTATAATTTTGAAAGATGCTTGAAGAATCCAGAAGGGTAGACAATTATCTCCTGAGCACATCCCACACATGTTCAAAAGATTCAGATCAAATAAGTGAAAAGGCCACAATAGCGTTGAATGTTTCCATTCCAAGAAGTCTTTATTTGACTAGCATAGTGGTAAGGCGGGTTTGTATCCATAAATATAAAAATCAGGACTAACAGCACTGGATACAGATGAAACAAAGGTTCAAAAGATTCATCGCTATATCTTATAGCAATCACAGGTATGGCCTCAAACATGTAGAGATCTGCTCTGACCTGCCAGGATGTTGCCTACTCGGAAGAAGATTTTCCTTAAGGGAAAATGATGCTTTTCTGTGATATTTCTCTATTGAAACTGATGTCCATTTCTCACTATATCTTTAGCTGATGACACGTCGGTGGACATCACATAGATTTACCGTTCCAATGCTCTGTTCTAAAATTTCAGCTCTAGTTTAAGAGAGAGCGTTTACACGCAGATATGATAAGAATTGCGTATAAACAACTTGTTTCTAAACTCGCACTCCTGTGAGGACTGTTAGCATTGAACTCAAGTCCCTGATACAATTGTAATGACAATGGACAATTAATGCTAGATATCGGCCCTGGCAAATAATTGTGGATCTTCATAGACCTCATATTGATCCACGGTGCTCGTTCTCGCACTTTGAAGCCTTTGGCACAGTTTCCAGATCACACAATAAAGCATGTTAATAATTCACTTCGTTTTGTGATAGTCTAGAATCGAACATTCCAGCCATTCTTCCTTTTGTAAACATGTCCATTTGTCGGCTTTGTATCATATTTCATTCAGTTTGATAGTTAATTTCACAGCTATTTCAATGCCTTACGAATATGCGCACTAAGCTCGAGCTTTGTGTTCCAACGTGCACAGATATGTTTGAAGACGTAGTTTTGAAATATTTTGTATAAAGAAGCGATCTTCCCAAGAAGAATTTTTATTAGATATTTCTAACATAATTCATTGGTATTTAATTAGATGTTATGCATTTTATAAACTACGTTTAACCTTTGGACAACAATGTTTATCTGTATCTTATTTTTATTTTCCTATTCACGTTATTATCTTTTTTTGTTTTTGTGCTAGTTGAATCTATTAAAATAACTTTTCTCATTTTTTCATTAGTAAAGCGTTTGAATAGAAAAGACCGAGAAGAAACATATCTGGATTATATTTCTCAACAGTTATTGTTTTTTTTTTTTTTTTTTTTTTTTTTTGCGTTTATGCATTAAAATATTCTAGAGAAGGAAAAAAAATACCGATCTATTGTATTTGTTGTATTTTTTTCCATGAAAAATTCTTCTCTTTAGTGAAAGTTATACGTCTTGGCTTGCATCTCAAACAACTTTTATAAAATTATACAGTACTTATATACATTTTCTATCAGTAGACTTACAAAAAGGTGATGTTAGTTCAAAAAGTAATTTTGAATTTTCTTTAGGTATTAAAAGTTTGTTATTTCTGAAATGCAAAAAATTTATTCCAGCATATTATAAATATTTTTTCCCTTTCAAATCAATAATTTCTTGAAGATGAATTTGAAGATAATTTTCTAAAATTTAAGAAACAATATTCATTAAAAAGAAAATAGTTTACATATAAATGTAGTATTTGATTTCAATATTTTAAAAAGATTAATTGTAATTACGCAAGCCATAAAAAATATAATTACTCATAGAATTTTAACTGAACACTTAACATTTAACTTTATTTAAAAAAACAATTGCGTTGCAATTAATTGGGCAAAAAACATACAAATGACAAAATACGAATACATATAAAATGACAAAAAAAAAATGGTAAAAACTAGAATTAAAATTATCTGAAGTACATCAAAACTGGATGAATAAACATGTTTAACAAATAAAAAATGGTATAAAAATATGCATATTTGATGGTTATATTTTACTTTTTCATCGAATACCAGGAATACATTTTACCCTTAAAATCTAGCATAATGGAATGGAACAGATTTTAATTAAACTTTAATGGAACAGTTTTTAATTAAACTTTCAGAAACAATGCAATATTTCGAAAAATATAAATAGTCTATTTCCTAAGATAGTTTTTAAAATGTTATAATTATTAAATGTTGAATTTTTTATCTGGAGTATCGTTTCCTTTTACGTAATTCTGACAAAGAAACCCAAGTAAGACATCCCCTTGAGTCTGTGACGCCATGTTTTAACATTAAAATATCTTATTTTCATATGAATTACCTACCTTAAGAATTTATAAAAAAACATTTCTGAAGAATCTTTATAAAATGCTTGAGTTGATGCATAAGTAATTAGGTTCTCAATTCTCTAAAGAATGCAGTAACTTAGTGGAATGTAATTATCTCCACTCGAATGATAATATCTGGTGATGCATGCAAACATCTGGTGTTTCAAGCGAGTCTTTAGGATAATAACATAATCTTTTTTTCTCACCTGATTTCTTTTCATGATGACAAGTCATTCAGATAACATCGTTTGCTTTGACAGAGAGGATGAATTCATTATCTTTTATAAGTAAAATAAAGTATTCTGCAATCACACATCTGTTTTTCTACATTAATTTAATAAATGTCCTTTTAGACATTTATTATAATAATCGTTTAATCTTTATGTCAATTTAACATTGAATTAATCCAAAAGAAAGGAACAAAAATTAGTATGCAATCTTTGAATAAAATTGTTGATATGTATTAATTTCCATATAAACTCTATTAGAGAGGAGGAACTTCAAGGAAAAATTCTGAAGTTGTTCTCTGGTATATAATATTTTTTTTGAAATTTTTGAAATCCTATACATATTAGGTATGTAGAAAACATGTATTTTTTTATTAATGACTAAATGCCAGTTTCATATCTCCGCTTATTAAAATTCCAACTATTATTCCCATATTTTGCTGTATATTTCAAAAATTAAATATCGGTATTCCTTAAAAATAATTTCATAATCATCAAGCCCAACATTTTAAATAGCACAGGAATGATTTTAATCTTTCAATCGGCTGGTATGTAGAAAATAGCTCCAACGAAACTCTCATATAATGGCTCGAACGTATAAAGTCGTCCATCGTTTATTATCCTAATACCGGCTTAGAATATCATTTTCTGAAATTATCCTAATAACGACCTCTGGCGTAGAAAATTGTAAATTCTTTTCCTTTTTTACGATAAGGACCTTTTAAGGAAGATTCAGATGCTGAAAAATAGATGCTTAGTGAGTAAATGTTGAATAAATATATTAGCTTACAAACAAGCTTCATTGTAGAAGAAAAACATTATTTAAAGTGTTAATTTTTAAGCGCCTCTCCAATTAAATGGATGTCGAGACATAACACATTCGTACATAAACACATTTTCTCACCTGTTAGGTCATTCAACCGTAATAAAACTAGAACTGATTGCCCAGACGATCATCAAGTTCATTTTTTTGAGCTAATGATTCTAATATTAATTAAAGCAATTACGAAATTAAACCCTAATGTTGCCGCGAAGTTGAAGTGATTTTTATTTGCATGATGACGACAAACTTTCCGCACCGATTGTGAACAAACAGAAACTCTCACAAATGGATGTATGACGCTCGCAAGTTAATGCAGACTTTTAAAAGTTCAAAGACTTGTTTGATTAGGAAGCTATTAAGGAAATTAATTAATTAAATGTTAGAATAATTTCCATTTAATTCATTTCATTTCATTTCGGTTTGGATGAGATGTATTGTATGGCAAAAGCAGATTTGTTAATTGTTGCAGAGAATTTGAAAGCAATAAATTAATGTTTCATGCATCAATATTTCTGCAATTAGAAAGTTGTCGTCGGGATATAAATTACTGTGAAGTTTTAACCAAGCTGTAATTTCTATTTGTGCATTGTGTTTAACGATAATTATTACAACTCTTTTATATTTTTTCAATCATCAAAGTTTTTAATTATAAAAAAACATTGCTATTTGCAAAGCCTAAGTGCTGATGAAGTGAATAGCAAATCATTCTCAAGAAGATCATCGTAAAAGGTGACAAACATTCATTTTACATCAACATATGTGAAAGAGGGAAAAAAGTATTTAATAAAATTGAGCTTTTAAATAAAGTACTGAAAAAATATTGTGATGCATAAGAAATCAGTACTGTTTGGAGATATATTGATACGTAACAATTGTGCTGGAATTTTGATAAAAAATCTATTGCAGGAAAATGTGTTACACAAAAAATGAGAAATAATGACAAAAAAAAATGAAATAAATCTATACTGACAGTAAGACTGAATTTTTAAAACAAAATATAAACAAATAATTATATTGTTTTAGAACTTATACGCGCCTTCGTTTTCAATAAGTTTGTTAAAACTGTTTAATAATGACTCGAATATTTTTTCGTGTTCACTTAAGGATTGACTTCAAAGCTCACATCGAAGTGGGTTGTATAATAATAATGTTTACAAAATATATTCATTGAACTTTTTTTCAATTTTGGAAATAAAAGGAAAATCGCAGGGTGCTAAATAAGATGAAAACTGTAATCTAATACAACATTCATTCATGTTAAAATCACAGTTCGTGTCTATATTAATTACATCATCTCAATATCATCAAAAAGACATTCATTTAAGTTTTGGGACTATCGAATGATCACAGGATGCTGGATCAAGTGAATAGAGTGGATAGTTTAATATGTCACCTTTATTTTTAAAAATTCTTCACCTTTAGTGAATTGTGACTATGAATTTATCATAATTCTTTTGTTTTACCCATATATTCATATAGACTCGTTCAAATCGTTTTTTGATGATATTCAAAGATTATTCCATCATTACCGTGGATACATAGCGATGGTTTTTCCATGAAATCACACTTTTTCACTAATCTCTGAATTTTCTTGAGAAACTTGCTCATCTTACATGCATATCATCTTCTAGAGAAACTCTGGCATCTCCACTCCCAATAAAGACAAACAAATCTTGCCGTTAACTTCCATCTGGAAATTTTAACACGAAAGAAATTGTATTTCTCTAAGGAACAACCGTTTTGTTTGAGACATTAACAAATGTGTTGAGGTTTTGGCAATATGCCAGCTGACAGTTAAGGTAATGTCTCAAGTGTGCGATGACACAAATAGTGCTATTACTGGCAGAAATCCAATGCAAATCTCTCTGACACACTATTTTTAACATGCTCAATATATGGATAAAATAGAAATATACAAATTCAAGACTGCGACCTCTGTACAGAAATGCAAAAGTTTTGATTTAACCGATGGGAACAAAGGCAGAAAACGCGAATGAACTTAAACTGAATAGGAAGATACAAAGATAGAGATTCGAAGGTGAAATTAAGATAAGAACAAGCAAGAAATATAAAAATATAAAAAATCTTTGAATATTAATAACTACCAGTTGTTAAGCTGACAGCCAAATATCGCTGGCTTACTTCAATAAACAGCTGTATTCAATAATATATATATAATATTTCTAAATCAGGGATTGGCATTAAGAATAGTTCCAGTTTACAAATATAAATAATTTTTCAAGGTTGTACGGTGTTGCAGTCTTAATCGTAGAACGCTAATAAGAAGTTCCTTATAACTGAATTAAGTTATGGAAAATAATAAACACGAAAATGTATTGTACATCACAGATTTATAGAATGCTGATTTACCAATGAAATATAGAATGAATAAATACTTCAGAAGTTTTAAGCTGCGTATCAGTGGAAATGAGAGCAAGTAGATCTTGTTTCATCAGAATGTCTTTAGATTATTTTAATTCAGTGTATTAAAATCTTGACGTTTGAAGTTATGCACGCTTTACTTGATTTTTTTTCTTGTAATTTAGCTATTGTAAAATTTTATTTCAATGATCCTATCTGGTATTATCTATTTAACGTGCTCTTAGTTCACTGGCGAAGAACCTCTTATTGCGCTCTTCCAATTAGCTTGAAGATTTTCTTGCCCCAATACAAGAACTGACCTACTAATGTATATCTAGTCTATCCTAAAAGCATGTTCTATTATTTTAGAATCATTCCTTATATTTAGTAAAATGGAAAAATGAGAAATTCAGATATTTTAAATTATATTTACATAACCAGCGAATAAAAAGTAACGTAAAAAATTGTTCTAATATCAGAAAACTCATTAAGTGCTTTCAGCTGAATATTTTCATTAATATATTATCATAACCGAATACTAAAAGCGAATTTTCACAAATGATATGCAGCCGTAATTTAATGATACATTTTTCAACATGCAGATATGATTTTGTGGCGAATTGAATTGAGTGAGGATAGAATCTCGGTCCTTGTGGTTCACAGTCCGGTAACATGATCACAATGCAAAAGCAAAGGCTCGTGTTGCGTAGTTGTTAACTGGCTTATAAGCTTTCACCACAATGTGTTTTTATTGGTAATAATGGTTTGGTATTAAAATTCATTTGACGAAACGATTTTATGAATTTTTAAAATTGAAATGACGTTTAACTACCCCAGTTTTACACCCATACTAATTTTTACCAATTCAACCTGTGGGATTCCTCATTCCAATAGACCTTACTCTAATAGACTAGTTTCGCCCAAGATGTTTGAAATTCACAATTCTGGATATAAAGAAGATCCAATTTAAATTTTCAAATATTATAGACTTTAATAGCAAAGCTCGTAAATGTAAATAATAAGATAAAATCAAACTATCTAGGATAATGGGATAATTTTACTAGTAATGATAAGTAACCAACTTACAGTCACAACAGGGCATAAAATGATTGCGATTCGATTTTATATGATGAGCATTATTCTTCGAATGAGATGTTGTTATAATTTCATTTCAAAAAATGAGTAAATAAATAAGTAATACCTAAATTCAAATCTAGGATCACTTCTGACTAATTTTGTACGTATATTACAGGATTTGAATCTTTAATTTATATTATATTTCCTCCATATAAAACAAATATAGCGAATTATATAAATGATGTGAGTATTCGTTTAAAATTTAGATCATAGAAAAATTCAGACAAAAGAAAGTAATATTCACCCGAACAAACAAAAAATTATGATTTTATTGCTGGTAGTAATAAGAACTTTGCCACTTTTAAAGGGATTTTGTGGTACATTTTTTCATATGAAAGCGAGAATGAAATTATTATTTACTTTGGCTGAAATGGATCAAGCACTTTCCTTTATACGATATTACGTCATACATTTAATGGGATTATAAATTGGGCGATATCTTTGATGTATGGAAGACAATTTGCAGAGGAGTTTGAACTTAACAGTATTTAACGATATTTCAACTGTTGAAAAGAAAATGGGTTCGTAAGGCTTGTTAATCTAATAATCTGGAAATGCACTAGAAATATTTCTTAAGATAATCATTGCTTTCATTAATCTACATTTAATTAAAATAAAAATGTATATATAATAAAGGAATGGAAAAAGAAATTTAGAAATTTCGGAAAGGAAATTTGAAAATGATTAAGCCTAATATTTTTTGTTGAAATCTTTTGGTAAAAATTGGGATCCAGATTTCAAAGATTAAGAGAATCGATAATTTTACATATCTGTTATGATTATTCAGATGAAGTGCCAAAATAATTGCAGTGAAACGCAAAATGATTGCATTTATTTTCTGAAACATTACAAGCAAACGCTATCACTTTGAATAGTTATAATAATAATATTTCAGAAATTACTGCACTAATCAGATGATAATTACAAAGGAAGCATGTTCTAACATTAGATATTCCAAAGATCAAATATGACCACTATGAAAAATACGAGAAATGTCTATTCAATATACAAACACACCTCAGATTCCCTGCAACTTATCACACAAGCTGCAGATATTGAACTTATTGTCATTTTTGTCAAAAATAAAAGATTTAAATTTTTATTTATAATGATAAAAAAAATCACAGCAAGGTAGATTTGAACTTGTAAGATTCAGTGAAGAGAACCTACAGTAAACTACTCTACTTTTATTTTTTTATTTCACCTTCGCCATAATTTTGGAGTTGTTTTTTTTGGTAGGAGTTCCAGAATTTTGAAATGGATTTGATATCATCATTTTTTTATTATGAAATGGAATGATTTGAAGCTCTAATAAAAGTAGAATAAATATGAAATTGCATTTAGCAAGCAAAGTTATCTCTCCCAAATCAAGAAAACAATCAAATATTTTATTTAACAATGAATAAGTTATTGGTCGCGGAAAATTCATTTATTTCCTCCTTGAATAATTTCAAAATTAGTGATAGATTACGTTGTTTTTTATACTTATCGTATAATTCTTTTGAAGAATTGCAGAAAATTTATAACGAAAAATATAATATTTGAATATAGAACAAGAAAATATATGAGGAAAAAAATAAAGCTTCTTTTAATATATAAAGCAAAGGAATTAGAAACAAATAAAAGATAGAAAATTAAATCGTGAGTGGAATTTTCGAAATTTTCTATTCAAAAACAAAACGAAGAAATGAAAAGTTTAGCGAAATTGAATTAAAGTATGCTCATGTAAAACTGCAAAGAGAATGGAAATTTAGAAAAATTAAGAAAAGACAGATAAAATAAAAAAGAAAAAGAACTAAATTTTATCATAACTAAGTCATAAGTAGGGAACAGGATTATTTAAAAAAAACAGTCAAGTCACTTACTAAAACCAGATTTATAAAAGCTACCAAAAGAAGATTTTTCTATGAATTCAAAATATGGAATGACCTGAATAAATATTTCTTAAAAGGAGAAAGGTTTTCGGATATTAACTTTTGTAAATTTTTTAAAGTAATGCCATTTCACATTCAAATGTAAGTAATTCGTTTAATAGCTCTCTAAACTAAAAGATTTTTGCTTTATAGATTTTATTAGACAACAAAAGTTCTTTCTTCCCAATTCTTAAAAGTTCTTGTCGTTTAATGATATGTTTTGGTTTCATAACTTTTTTTCAATCTTATTTTTTCTTTTGCCAAAATTTAAAAATACAACTCATTTAGAGCATTTTTTTAAAAATAATCATATTCTTTAAATAACATAGCTTTCATATAGTTGTATTTCTATTTCTGAAACAAATACGAAATAATTTAAATTATTGAATATTCTATTTTATTCAAGGTCCTTTCTAGATAGAAATTTAGAAAACCAAAAATTCATAAAGCCAAACCAAACGATTCATAAAGCGTCATATTGAGGAGTGCGAGATTCTACAAAATATAGTCTGCCAAAACATAAAGCCGAAGAAGTCTGTTATAATGAATGCCAAAACTAATTATCCTTTCATATTTGTTCATGAACAAAAGGAAATGCAAGACTGAAGACATAAACAATAAAATAACAGGTAATAACAAGAACACCTATTTGATGTTAGTGATGTTAAAATGATTTTAAAAAATAGGACGGGCTCTGCTGTTCTGCTGAAATTGGCTTAAAGTACATTAAAGAGCAAGATAGGATGGCCATTCTCATGAATCTATTTCTTGGATGCATGTTCCGAAAAAGAGTAGTTGTCGTAACCTTACTTTATTTCTTAAAACACATGAAAAGTTATTTCATTCATTAGTTGTTGGTACTTTTAAGTATTTATTGCATGATATATTACGTCTTTCATATCAAAAAAATGTCTTATTAATGCTGTACCTTTTGAAATAAGAAACTCTAGATCAAGGATTCCTAAATTTTTAAACATTGTTATCCCTTTTTCTTCTTTTGAAACCGAATCTACAGCGACTCACATCATCCAAGGAGCAATGAATTTTTTGGAATTTTCAAAAGTTTTATGCATCAAAACAAACTTCTGCCAAAAAATACAATATTAATTATTGAACATAATAAATACTGCCACAAATGATAATCAATTGCTTCAAAATCAAAGAGAACCAAATTGAATTGAAATTTTATTTTGAAAATGAAATTCCGATTTGAGTGGAATGGGTTTTCAGCCGACACGAGGCGCTTGTTTATACATTGCGTGAGTTATTTTACTGTCATATTGCTATATGGTTTGAGTAAGATTTTAAGCCTTCATCACATTTTTTCAATAGTTAATATATACAGAAATAATCAATATTTGGCAGCAATGGGCAAGTAAGTCAGGAACCAATGTTAGAAAATCTCTGGATTAAGTTATTAAATTGCTGTATATATTCATATGTGTAAAAATGCTCTTATATTCATTTGTACATCTCAAAAGCCATATTACAAAGTAAAATATTTTGCTTAGTTATCTCGAAATAGAGTTGAAATGTTTTTCAATGCATCTTTCTTTATTATCTGGGATAATCATATATCGTTTTCATTGCTGAAACTTTAGGGTAGGTTCTCTTTTAACGTATATTATAAATGGATTAAAATTTAATGATAAATATAAATTTTTCAGATAAATTACAAACGTTGACAAATGTATAGTTAGAAATTCATAACATGCGCATACACGTAGTATCTTTGACTTCTAAAATTCTAAACTCTAATTTCTATTTTCCGTACATAAACAAAAGAAAGAACAAAAGAAGCTTTCAAATTCTGGAAAGAAATGTAGAAATTTATTTCTTTTTTTATGGAAAAAAATGAATCCTAGAGTCTTGGTTTGTTTAAGAGATTTATTTCTTATGCATTTATAATGATGCCGAAACTAGATTCTTTGAAGAAAGTAAAGTTTAATATATGAAAAAAAAAACACATTAAAACTTTCATTCTTTTCTTTAAAAAAACCCTCTATGAACCCGTTTTGCCTTTTCTGAAATGTTAAATGATGATCTGGTCGAGGAGCCCAGTTTAAATATTTAAGATGCATTTGAAAAGAAGCTAATTACTTCCATTTCAAAAGTGAACCGTTATAAGCAATTACTCCGGGAATTCCCTTTCTGTTATTTAGCACTTATTGATCCATGATATACTTCTGCGCATATTTTACTGCCAAGCAAATAAAATGCCATGGAAAAAATATCAAAAGCCATTATCCATTGACTCCGATTTTAACCCAAAATATAACAAAACAAATAAAAAAATGTCATTTCAAAACTCGCCAAGTAGTTTTAATTGTTACGTTGACAATAATTGATCCGGGACATAATTCTTCGCAAATTTTACTTCCAAACAATTGCAATGTGATATAAAAAGTATCAAAAGTCATTATTCTTTTGCTTCAGCTTTTAACCAAAATATAACAAATCAAATAAAAAAATATCATTTCAAAACTCTTCAAGTAGCTTCAATATTTTAATCAAACCTTAAATAAGATGTACTAAATTGTATACAAAATCAATTAATGGTAATATTGAATTTAGAAAAAAAAAATTACCTATTTCAGTTTCAACAACGACCTGATATTGGCATTCAAATAATTAACATATTTACCATTTTTTAATTCTGAAACAACAAAGAAAATAAATACATGAATCGTCTGCCAAAAATTTGGTAATTGCGAAAATTTTCAAAAGTAATTAAATGTTTAGAAATAAATTCTATTTAGTTTATCACAGATAAAAAAAAGTGTTTGCATTTTAATTTACCCAAGTCAAATAATTAAAGACAATAAATAAGGAAATCCTTTATAGAGTTTAAAACAATTAACAAGCTTAAGATAAAACTTCGTGACATATTGAGTATTGAATTAAATATCCTTGCATGTAAATCTCTCATGTAGTAATTGTAGAGTATTTCACTATTTATAAAGAAAACTGCTGTTTTATTAAGCATTTAGTAAATCAGTTTCCGATCACGTAGTATGCTAAATGTTATCTTAAATCAAAAGTCAGATTGAATTGCACTGTTTCTTTAAGAATTCAGTGTTGATTTTTAATAAATACCCGATAAGCTTTTATAAAAGCGAATTGAAATCCTAGAAAAATATTATTTCTCGATCATTTTGCAGTTTTTCAATTTTTTGAAAAGAAAAACATATTTACTCTTCAATTCTGCTTTTATTTTATCTTCCTTGGTATCGAACTTGCAGAATCCATTTAAAAACCTTTTTTTTTTTTTTCGTAGGGGGGGATATGTGAATAGAGAATACAAAGGAAAGAGATTACCAGAATATTTCTCAATAGTTGAAATTTTATTTTTCTACATAATTGTACGAAGATAATCTGTTTGTCAAAAAAATATACCGATTTCATCACGTATTGAAGAAGTATTGCATCTTCTGTGAAAAATACATGGATTGATTAGATCTCCTTATTTGTCACAGATATTTCACGGTGGTATCTTACATAAGATAACATCTCACATATGATTTCCTCTCATGCATGATGCTTTACTTATGATATCTTCTCACAGATATCTTACTCATATGTATTATTGTACAGCGATGTCAGATAAAAAGCATCTAAAATATCTTCAAAGTTCTATTCAGAAAACTAAATGTCTGTCAATTCTAAAAGATCTCAATTTCTTTTGATCTTAAGAAATATTTTTTTTATTTCCTCTTCAAAGAAATGTATTTCTACTTCTTATATGCAAAATTTAAAAATATACCGAGATATTTCATATATTGTATAATTCCCTATATTAAAAAAGAAATTTTTAAAACGAAATTTAAAATATAAGTATTCCATTCCTAAAATAATCGAGAAGGAACATTTAAATTTAATGCACAAATCTACTTTCAATTGAATACAAATCAGTTACCACACAAAAAGCTCGTAAAGATATAATCGCAACTTCACTTTTATTAGATTTTAACAAACTACATTTCAAAAGCTTTCGTAGATATATTAAAAATATAATGTTTTTATTTTATTACATTATTCTTTATTTTTCCACATCCTGATAATTAATTGTAATTACATGTAATAAAAATTATAAAATTATGAAATTGTTTTTTCATTCATAAAAAAGCTATTATGAATCGAAATTTCGCTAATTTATCGAAAAGCTCACTCTGAAAATAAAAATAAATTATTGTCAGTTGAATATATAAATACTCTAAATTTCAAAACCCTAATATATCAGAAAGTTAGTGAAAAAAAATTCGGTTACAAAATTCCATTTTCGTAAATTTCAAGCATGACAAATTTATTGAAAGTTAGCAAAAAGGGAAATATATTTCATAAAAATACATAAATAAATAATTAATTGATATATCGCTGTTTCTACTTTGAGTTAATAAATGCCACGATTTGAATGTCAGCGCATATATAAACACGCTGAATAAAAAACTCAACATGCATGTTCCTTTGCAGGTGATACTTACAATGGAAATTGAAGCCCCATATCAACTTTTGAGTAAAATAGTCATATTAAAGATATATATTGTAAATATTTTTCTGGGGTTTTTTTTCTATGTTGTTACATAAAAATATATATAAAAAAAATACGGAGGTGGTTCATAGATCAAACAAGTCCAATAGGCACAGTAATGGGTAAAAACTCTTTATTGTACTAGAAAATACGAAAACACAGGTAACAAAACAATGTACACACATGAAACAGCCCGATATATGTGGCAAATTTCTGATAAACAATAGCAAAAGCACTCACTGATGTTCAATACTCCTAAAAGAGATTTCACTGAACTACTCACTTGAACTCATCAAACAAACTGGTTATAACTCAATACTAACTCCTCCTTTTGGGTTAACATAAGCTATGTGAAAGGATACTGTATGTTCTAGAAAAAAAGTTCGATCTCGAGTCCTAAAAGAAGTATTACGATACTATCAAGATTCTGGAATATTCCAGGTTTTTCATTTGTTTTCACCAAAAGTTCCACATTTTTCGCCAGTACAGAGGATTATTGACCTGACATCCATCCAGCATCCGTTGGAGTTATCTGCAAAAATCTCATCCTTGCAAGGATTTCAACTACGATTGCAAGTAATATCACAAAACCGTAGTAATATGTTATGAAAAGAAACAAAACAATACCATTATTTTAAATATTTATCAGCAAATAAGCTGTAATTCCTGTCGAATTGAATTAAATTCACAGGTTTGGAATATTTTTTCAAGAAAGATTTCTTAATCTGTCACTTCGATATTCGAGTTGCATTATTAAAATCATTTTCCTAAACTTTTGCTGTTAATATACGCTACTCTTCAAGACAAATTAAAATAATTATATAATTCGAATATCTGAAATACGTCAATCTGTTGATTTAAAGAGAGATGTTTCAAAAAGAATTCTCTTACTCCTACATTTTATACATTTACAAAAATTTCTGTATTACACAGACAAGTAGATCCAAATTCGAAAACTGAATTATTAATATATTCCCAGAATTCTTGTATGCATGTCTTCTATAAACACCTACACAAATTCTTTTACATATTATCTATTCTAGACTGATCTTAAAAGCGCGTGAATTCCTAATTTCCGGAAGGGGAACTCAGCTTGCGGTGAAAATTTACTTCTCGTGCATTTCACTGGTTTAGATCAAAGTAGATTTGTGAATATGAAATCAAAGCAAACACGGATATTTTATGAATGAAAATTTAAATTTTCTGAAGTGTTTGCAACAGACTTTTAACTTAAGAGTGAAAGGAAATGCTGTTTGCTTATATATATGAGTTAAAATACATGATTCAGTACACAGTTTAAGTTTCTGATGAAAGTAGTTTACATTTTTAAATATTCTTCCTTCATTTTCAAATGCATATTTTATCTCATGTAATATTCAAATCTCATATTTAAATTCTATGAATGAAACCATGTTGCGCTAATTTCAAAAGTTTAGAACTGGAATTAATTCTGAGTTCTCATATTGTTATTGGAACCAAGACTTGTATCGTCAGTCACATGAAAAAGTGTTAATTTCGCACGTTTTATAATATGAATGTGAGCATCATTTTCTCCCTTGTTGCGACAACGTGTTCTTTTTTCCTTCAGGAAGATAAGTAATTATCACTTAAATTAATAAAATTCCACAGTATGTTTGCATAATGGGAGCATAAATTGGTCATTAGATTTTTTTTTTTTTTTGAAAATTTGGCTTCATTTTTTAATTTTCTCTTCATCGCAGTAGCAATTAACTTTATCGTTACCAGTAATTTTGTTTACTTCATCTTATTCCGATATATACATATAAAGGTATGATAGTAGTCATCAAGAAGATAAAGAATCGTCATACAACAGGGGGTCCTAATCGATGTTTAATTGGTGAAAATCGCAAAAATATAGACAGTAGAAGAACTGGTGGAAACTGTAAAAAATTAATATAGAAATCACAAATGGTGTTTAAATTATGGATTTCTTTTAAGTGAAAACACATTCTTAAAAGTTTTTTTTTTCATGCTGGTAACATGCGGATTTGATGATCTAAGCTGTCGTAAATTACTGAAAATGAAAAAGTAGCTAAGAACCCATATTTGCAAAAATATTTAAACTTGAAGAAAAATAAAAGTGTGAAAATATAAGGAATTTTATTCTCTATAATTTGATATAAGAGCGTAGCGTGGGAACTGGGGAGTTTTTTTTTAAGATATTCAAGAAAAACTAACATGAGAACCAGAAAACATCGCTGCAACATCAGTACCGATGTTCGCAGAGAGCGTTGTCAAATTCGAAAGCCAAATTCAGAGCTTAATGTTTCAAATTTCTTTTAATTTCGATTTCATTTATTTTTGAAGCTATCTTTTGATTTATGCTATTCTTCTCCTGAAATTCCCATGGAGGTTTGGAAATCAAAGTTAAAAAACTATGTTCTATTTTGTAAAAAAAAATGATAACTTGACAAAATGCTATTTTTAATTTGAATCATATCTACACATAAAACGAAAGATATGCAAAATAATATTTACGAATAATAGATAACGATATCTCTTCCCAAATTATATTCACAGAGCTATACATAAGTTTATTATATCTGACACAGAATGTGTACATGCGAATACATCTAAAAGAAACTATCACGAATCAGTTTTCTTTTGTTTTTCAGCTATGTCCAAGAAGTATTTCTTACTTCTTTCTTGAATTTCAAGTACGCAAAGAGAAAGTATTGCTATTACCAGGAAATGAGGCTTCTAAATTTTGATGAGTGTCTATTCTTTTGATCTTTGTCGATCCAAAGAACAATTTTTAATACTATGGTTGTCTGTTTTAGAAGAAGAAAATACCTAAGCAATACAAGGACGACAAATTTTAGCTGGTACACAATTTTTTTCATTGAAATTAAAGCAAAAGATTGAGAAAATTTCCTCAAAGAGAGTTGTATTTGTACATCTATATCTGCATATGTTAGCGTTATAACTCAACAATATAATAAATCTTATGAATGAAATTTTTCATGTCGCCTTGACATGAAATTTGTAAATTCGAAAAAGTTTCAGACCAAAAGTGACTTTCAAAATGTATATTCGACTCTCCTAGTATGATGTTTGCCAATATTTATAGAATACATAGATATGAATTTAATTCAGTCTGCATGATGTTCAGTATCGAAAAGTGATCGCAACAGAAAAAATAAAATTTATTTCTTAAATTTACATCATTATCAAATTTTTAAAATTTTAATAATTCACTTAATTTTCAAGGGAGATGCCAAACATTTTGACAACATTTTCTATTCGTTGTAGTATGCTATCGACAAAATTTTAGAGAAGCCTTAAGAATGTTGCGAATAAGAAATTTTTTGACATATTAAGAAAAATGTAAAGAATATTTTGATGAATAACATCTTTATGAAATTTCTAATGCATTTTTTTTATTAAAGATGACTTTAAAATTATCTAGGCCATGACTATCGAGGTAATCGTTAAATGCAAAATTATCGTCAAATAATACTGTCATTTATTCAGAGAGATTAAAGAACCGCTTTTTATTTGTATCAATATAAAACTTGCATACTATTTGACTTGGGTTCCGAGCAGGTATATAAAGTGATCAAATGATCACAGCTGATCAAATCATCACAGCACAATATTTTATATGGGTTATTGTCAGGTATAAAAAGTGATTCAAGGAATCGATTTCCAATTATACTAATATGATACACGAATGGCAATTTGACTTACATTTCGGGCAGATATGGGAAGTGATCAATGCATGGTGATATGGATTATGTCACATTCAAAAAGTAATCAAAGAACCTGTTTCCGATTGTACTAACATGAGACATGCTTGGGTTTCAACATAGATTCTGAAAAAATATAGAACGTGATTAAATGATCAATGCATGGTGCTTAAAATGGATTACTGCCACGTTCAAAAAGTAATCATGGATCCGTTTTCCAATTACTATAACACTACACATGCATTGCATTTGGCATGAATTCCAAACAGATATAGAAAGTAATCAAGCCATAGTGTTTGATGTGGATTATTGCCACGTTCTAAACGTAATCAAGGAACTTTTTTCCAATTGCAATCATATGAAACATGCCTGGGATTTGACATGAATTCAAAGCAGATATAGAAAGTGTTATATCATATGCTCATTTAAATATGTTGATGTTCTTAAATTCAAACTTCCACCTTCTAAAATGCCTTTATTTTCTATCCAGCGGTGTCTTCTGAAACTATTATTATTATCATCGGCATTATTATTTCAAAATAGGAAATTTCATAATCTATTTTATGTGCCCAAACATGAGAATTTTTGTTGCAAAAATTTTTATTTATAAGAATTTTAGTGAATATTTGAGTAGGAGAACTTTAATCGATATATAAGTGATAAAGACACACATATATTTCAGTGCTTTGTTAGTTTATGATTTGAATAAAATTTCAAGAAAATAGAAAATGGATTTTATTTATTTAAAATTAATTATTAAAAGACAGTATCCTGTAGAGACGACATGCTTTTATAACTTCAAATCCTTAAATTTAATGGTTAAATTATATGCCTAAATGCTCAAGATTCCTTACGATTAATATAAAAGTATCTAAATCTTGATTTTCATCTGATGGATATTAGCTAAATGGGCTCATTTGCTCTAAGCTCTTCCAGGACGATACTTTATATAAAAGCAAGAAAGGATAAAATCTTATCGATGTATCAGAGGGATAAAACAACAAGTTTAACGATATGTCCAATGTACTGAATTAACGATTATCATTAGTAAAACTTAACACTATCTTTACATTTAGTGCTTTACAAAGTGCCTACAGAAAGTACTATGATTGTCAAGACAAATCTTATCTATACGGTTTATTTACTTTTAATGTTTCAGATCTCGCTTCGTTCAGAAAATATTGCATCTTTTTGTCTTTCTATTTGTATGTATGATACCGTTAGAGTGTATAATTCAGTTATATCATAAAGAATGTCATGAAATAACTAGACAAGTCAGTTAAAGTATATAATAGATGAAAAATTTCATACTTTACCTAGTTATTCTATGAAATAACTAATAGTAGACAATTAAACTGAAAAATAAACGATTTCGAAGTTGTTTTATAAATTAATTTATCCTAAATATCTAAAACCTTTCAAAAAATACATTTTATTCTTATTACGGATGATTAATTGATAAATAATAAGGAAAAGCAGATGATATAATGTATTATGGCTCATATTGTTAACATTAGTTAAACAGAAAGGGAAAAAAAGGATATATTGCAATAATAGTTAATTTTAAATATTATCAAAAAATACACGTTGGGAAGAAAAATTGTTTCTTAATAAAAACATTATATATACTTTTTTCAATTAAAAATGTAAGAGAATATTAATTTAAATTTTATGAAATGCCTTTCCTTATCATTGGAAAGAAGATATAATCGGTTCAAAACTGACTTAAAGCAGCTATAACCGGTTCAAAGAAATTCCGAGTGCCGAGTTTCATACTTTAACGATAAAGTAATCATTATTCTATAGAATACCTAGTTAAATCGTAGAATTCAATAATTTTATATACTTTTATTGACGTGTCTGGTTACTTCATGAAATACCTAGTTATTCTATGAAATAACGGATTTTACACTTGAACAGTAACATATATTTCGGCACGCCAAAAAAAATTAGAAAATTAAACATATAAAATTTTGCCAGTATAAATACGGAAAGTATAAAGTTTCAACATGCAGAAAAATTGCAAATATTCAATGTAAAAGTTTCTTATAATATTGCCACGTAGGTACTTGAGTGTGGAACTCAATGACACACACACACAAGAAGTAGAGTTAAACCAATTTATTAACTCAACTCTGAACACAGTGACTGACACATCTTCTGCTTTTATACTAGCAGGGAAAGTTCCAGAATACTTTTCTGGAGACAGTAAGAAAAGTCCTGAAAACTTGTCTGGTAAACTAGAGGAAGGTCCAGAATCTTCTGGAACATGAAATAAAGGAAAACATAATATCAAGGAATTAAATATTTACACAATCTGTGGATCGCATTGTCTCTAGCGGGATTCGAACTTACGATCTCTTGATTATGAGATCAGTACTATGACTATTCGGCCCTGGAGAGCCGACTGACTCTTTTCATTGCGGCGATATTCTAGGACTACTTTTATGGATTCTAGCTGAGAACATTTGATTTTATAAGACGTAAATATAATTACTTGGGTCAGATATTTATCTTCATTTTTATGTTGAAATATAGGAGGATGGGAAGTTGAAAGTTCATCAATAGTTTATAACTTTATTTTAGTATTTTAAATTAAAATTGACAGCAATGATAAATTATAGAATTTTTTTCTGTAGTTTTCCTATTAAATTCTGATATGAATAACTTTTTGATTCATTCATATTTAGAAGAAGTTTTTGAAAAAAAATGAATAAAAATGATGCTTTATAATTTCAAATATGATTTAATCGTAGAAAAAGACACATCTTTAGCCCTTTTCCTGAACAATCGCATTCAACATTGATACATTTGTCGCCAAGTGAAATAATTGTCCATGAAACAGTCGGGTAAAAATTGGTCCACTGATAATTCAAATTATATCAGGACATAAGAGATTTCCTGCATATTTCCAAAGATTTGAAAGAATGCAGGAAAATAAATGCATTTGTGGAGGAATCGGTACTGCTTACAACTATTTGAAGGAATGTATTGAAATCTCGGAACTAAGAAAAAATCTGAAAATCGTAAATAATGAATTAAATACAGTACTGATGGTACTAGGTAATCTTAAAACTCTGAAGGACATGCTGTCAAAAATTGTCAGTTTTTTACCAACTATTTGCGAGTTTGTAGATAAGGAAGAAGCACAGTAATTGACCACTTTGTGGCCAATTACCACGAGGAGAATGTCAGTTTGACAAATCGGTCAATGCAAGGATGGGCAATGCTAAAGATAGCAGTCGGCCACAACAAATTCTGTCCATACTGCTTCGTTCAGTGGTGGCGGGGTGGTCGGTTGGTACGCAAGATGAAGGTTGGTAAAAATTGGTTTCCTCTGCTCACAGAAAATTTTTCATTATCTCTTGCATTTCTTTGTTGCCTCCGAAATGAATGATAACTCGATAGAGACTTCAAGCAAGAAAGTGACAAAGTTATGAGAGATCAAGATAGGGGCTGCAAGAGGAAAGACTAGAACTTTCTCATTCCAAGCGACACATGTTTTTTATAGTCTCTTGTTGTTTGTGCTCTTCTGGACTTAAAAGTCCTAATTTCTTACATCGGATGTCAGATCTCAGCTTGGCCAATATGTGATACTTCTTAGCATAAGATTTAATGCCATACTGGTTTGCACTCGAATGAGCTGGTCTGCTAATTCTCTCTGCCTCGTTTCGGACTCTGACTGTCCGCTATTTAATCTGTTCTATTCATGGTCAATTTTAAAAAAAGTATTGTAATACGAAATAATGGCATTCTTCTAAATTTCTACAAATCTTCTTCTTGAAATAAAATGGAATGTTGTAGGATTATAAGAAACATGTGAATATATGTCCTTTGCGCATATCTAAAGACAATGAAAATACTGAAATTTTTGTATAGTGGTAATAACATCAAATTTACGCGAAAGATGTATTGATGTCATTAAACATGATATTGATTATGTAGCATCATGTTTAACGTTGTAAAAATGGATTGTTGAACTGCCATTTTTCTCAAATTAGTTGTGGAGGACTCTCTAAAATTGTTTGAAGTAACTTTAAATCCAGATGGTTGTAGAAACATTTTTTTCCAACGCAACAAATAAAGTAAGCACATTTGAGGCTGTTAGAAACGGAATTAAAATTGTAAACGTAACATGTGGAAATGGTATCCCTGATTTTTTTTTCAAATAAAACTTGTTTTCCTTTTTTTGCATAAAATTGAAAACTTTGGATAGCGCTTCGAAACCTTTACATCGCATTGGTGAACTATAGTAATAAAACATTGATCTTTAGTATGAATCTAAATTTTTCACTAAATCTGTCGTGTGGATATACATTTTGAACACCTTATTGACAGTAGATTGACATTAAAATTTTACATGAAACTATCATTTTAGTCCAAAGAAAATATACCAAATTTCACTGATTTAAACCATTGCGTTTATGGGTTATTGTGTTCATATGCATGCGAAAGTACAGACCAACAAACGGTCAACCGTTTGACGAATATGGCTCAAATTTTGATGAGTATCTATAGTTTAGATGCTAAGCATGTTATTTACCTGTCTGTTTGTGTTTTGCAATTATTCATTTCATCTATTCTCGAATAGCCAAAGAGACAGATTTCCGTGAATATATTTCTGTCAAAATTTGACAGATATCGACTAATATGATCTTAATTCCATGTATCAAATTTCAGTCATTTGGCGCTCACTTTCACAGAATTTCGCATTTTATATCAAATTTCTTAACAAAAATTTGTATAAAATCATTTTTTTTAGTAATGATATCTATAACATCGAATTAACCAAATTCTACTAATACACACTTTTATCTTTCTCTCGCTATACTCTGTATTCCGAAATTTACGAAGCGCCATTAAGCATATTACATATTCTTCTTTGAATACATACAATGCAAATCAAAGAAAATAATTTCGTATAAATTCAAGATTTATTCTGCTCAAGCTAATTCTCCGAAAGACGGTGCAATTATTATCTTAAGAGGTTAAATAACTAACATATATAATATATAATTTAACATGTTCTCTTCTTTTTTTTCTCGAAAACTTTTGAAACATTTAATTTAATTAAGGACAAAATAAATTATTTTACTAAATGTAAATAATAAAATGTGTAAAAATTATTTTCAGTTGAAGATAAGAGTAAAGAATTAACAGAACTAGAAAAAAATTACTAGCAACGATAATGCGTCATTTCTTCAATTCATATTTCAGAATTATTTTTCTTTATATCTGTAAAAAATGGAAGCAAAAAAATTGAAGGCATTTAAAATTTAATCATTGAAAATAAGTTATTTTTAGCCATGTTAATCTTTACCAATGCGCTCAAAAATTTAGTTGGTAAGATTCTTTATGCAATAAATAAAACGTGAAATGATAGCAAAAATGTTTTGCTTTATTCGGAAAGAATGTGTTTCTATCATTTCATAATCATCAGACACAAAAGTTTGTTTGATGCCAAACATTTAAATAACAAAAAAATAATAAATAATATAATTATTTTTAATGAGCAATTAAGATATTATTATTAAAGAAGAATATTCCTTTCGTTATTAAGTCCTAATCATTTATAAAGAAGGATTTTCTTTATTAATTTCTGATCATTTATAAAGACGAAAATTATTTTCTTAGTTAATTTCTAATCATTTACAAAGAAGAATATTTTTTTCCTTATTAACTCTTAATCATTTATAAAGAAGAATATTATTTTCCTTATCATTTATAAAGAATAATATTATTTCCTTTAGTAATTCAAAATCGTTTATAAAGAAGAATATTCTTTTCTTTAGTAATTCATAATCATTTTTAAAGAATATTATTTTCCTTATGAATTCCTAACCATTTATAAAAAATACTCTTTTCTTTATTAATTCCTAAGCATTTATAAAGAAGAATATTATTTTCCTTATTAATTACATTTGCTAATGAAAAGTCTTTCTTTGCTTTATGAGACATAAAATTGCTCTGATATCCATCAAAGCAAGAAATTCTAGCAATAGCTTCTGTAAATATTTTCTGAAAGCAGTAAATTCGAAATCCACAGAGGGTTATTGCTGTCCCGTCGTGTTTATTAATTCTGGAAAATGAGTCCTCGATGTTAAATCAGGATAGTAATCAAACAGGAATCCTGGAATGCCTTAACGAGACGAAAATGAGATATTCTGTTGCTGAGCTGAACCATGCTGGAATGTGTGGTGATCACCAAATCCGAAATTAAATTCATCGCCTTTCTTCCACAAAGTTGCATTTCAAATCTAAGGCACGAATATTCAAGGGAAATATTATGGTTCAATTCGTAGAAATATTTTCATTTTGATATAATTATAACTCTGTATTAGTTTATTTAGATTATTTTATGTGAATATTAATTCATTTCATGATTGTAATTTAATAAATTAATAACATTTTCATAGCAATTATTTTAATTTACTTATACGTAAGGTAGAAAATTTAAAAAAACACACACATTAAGATTAAATTTGTTTTATTTATTAGATTGATTTCAATAAGAATATATATAAGAAGAAGCTCCTTTATATAAAAAGAAAAGCAAATGGAATGATCTTCGAAAAAAATGCTCACATACTCTTTATACAATGTGTTATCTCCCCCCACCCCCTAGACCCCCCCACCCCCTCCCCCCACCACATACATATCAAGAATAAAAATTGTGGAACTTAGCTAAGACGTAAATACTTTGCATGGAATTGAGAGATAATTATACGGGATTTCATTTACCAATAAAGTTTCATTTGCAATTTGCTAGGTGTTTTTTTCACGGGTGGTAAACGTCTTTTTTAAACTTTTTTTTAACGGAAAGTTTTAATTGTTAACAAAAGAAAATATTTATCATCAAACTGGTTATTATTGTGATCAATCTATTTACTAATCAGATGTCAATTATCTTGTGAAGGCATAAAATGTTTTTGCTTCTGAAATTGCGAATTATATTTTGAGCAAAAATCATAAGTTTTGTTAATAAAGTGCATTTTTTAAATGAATTATTCGCTATTCTGGAACGTTTGCTTATTTGACATTTCTTAGTTGATCCTGACTCATTACTAAGAGTATACTGTATTAAAAAACAATCATCATATCTTTTAGCCAAGTATGGGTAATTGTATTAATTGCATAAGAGTTATTAAATGACTAAAAGAATATAAGTACTGAAATATATATATATATATATATATATATATATATATATATATATATATATATATATATATATATATATATATATATATATATATATATATATATAAGTACTGAATATATATACAGTGGCTCAAAAAATTGAGAGTACACCTTACGTGTACTTGATAAATGCGACTTTCAATATAAATAACATATTAACGGGAAGTGCAAACTTTTTTTTATTTTTACACATAGCAAATGGTTTAATTTAGAGTAAAAATAAAGAAAAATCAACGAAACATTTCTAAATTGAAAATTTTCAGAAGCATTTTAAATAAACATACGCAGAATTTTGCCTCAAAAAATTGAGAATACACCAATGAAATTTTTGCAATATCACGCATAGAAACAAAATGTCACTATTAAATTGCATGTCTTTTGGCGCTTATAATGGTCTCTAAACGTCATGGTACCGATTCCACCCATTTTTGGTGGTATCTGAAGATATTTTACCCCATTCTTCTTGCATCACTTGTTTTAAATGGGTTTTGTTTCTAATTTCGTGTTTTTGAACCCCTATTTCGGGAATCGCCCACGAATATTCAATGGCATTGATGTCAGGGTACTGTGGTGGTGTGTGTAACTGTTGTTTACAATGAACTCATCAATTGAAGACCAATAATCTTTGGAAGAAATCTATATTTAGAATGAAAGAAAACATTTTTGGCAGTGACAACCATCTTAATCTTACTGTATGGAGAAAGCCTAATAATGCTTTGGATCCAAAAAATTTACTTCCTACACTTAAACATGATGGTGACTCCGTGATTATTTGAGGTTACATGGCTTCATCCGGGGTAGGAAATTTAATTTTTTTAGATGACATTATAAATGATACGGTTTACTTGGATATACTTCGCAACAATCTAAAGGAAAGTGCTAAAAATTTGGGTTTAGATGGAAATTCCATTTTCCAGTAAGACAACGACCCCAAACAGAATACACGTAACTTCAAAATATGGTGTATTTTTCATTGCAAATAGCAGGTACGCACACCACCACAGTACCCCGACATCAATGCCATTGAATATTCGTGGGCCATACCCGAAAAAGGGGTTCAAAAACACGAAATTAGAAACAAAAAACATTTAAAACAAGTGGTGCAAGAAGAATGGGGTAAAATATCTTCAAATACCACCGAAAATTGGTCAGATCGGTACCATGACGTTTAGAGACCATTATAAGAGCCAAAAGACATGCAATTTAATAGTGACATTTTGTTTCTATGCGTGATATTGCAAAAATTTCATTGGTGTATTCTCAATTTTTTGAGGCAAAATTCTGCGTATGTTTATTTAAAATGCTTCTGAAAATTTTCAATTTAGAAATGTTTCGTTGATTTTTCTTTATTTTTACTCTAAATTAAACCATTTGTTATGTGTAAAAATAAAATCATGTTTGCACTTCCCTTTAATGTGTTATTTATATTGAAAGTCGGATTTATGAAGTAAAAGTAAGGTGTACTCTCAATTTTTTGAGCCACTGTATATATCATATAAGTACTGAAAAATATATATCATATATAATCTTAATATATCTTATAATATCTTAATTCCAGTATTAATCAAGAAAAGCAGACGATTTTTGCAGACGTATAAATGAAAAATCAAACGATGAATTCGTAGTTTCTATCATAAAAAATTAATGTTTACATTTAATTGAAAGAATATTAGCAAACATAGTTAGTATTTTCAAATGTATTTAAAATGCACAGAAAAACGTTTAGTTCTTACCAATTGATACAAATGATTGCAATTGCTGAAAAAATCCAGATATTGACAATAATATAAATTTTGTAATCCATTTTTCAATAATATAAACCAGCCTATTTTTGTATATTATTTTTATAGTATTTTCTTTATATTATATATTTTCCAATAAATACTAAATTGGGCAATATCAATGAAATGTTTATCTATGGTTGTTTCAAAATGTAACATATCATTACTTTTGTCTAAGGACTGAAAGGAATTTTAAAACAACAATTTAAATAATAAGGAATCTACATTTTTACTTCCAATTTCCCGACAGAAATTATTTCAGTTTCCTCAAATAACAAGGTGAATTTTTAAAAAGAATTATATATTTCATTTTAATTGTTTACAGTTTAAAAAGTCAATACTCTGGGCAAATAAGCAGGTTACCAAATCATTTAGTATCAAATATAACTAATTTAACAACGATCGTAATATTGTCACGTAGAACTATAGTATAGAACTCAATGACACTCACACGAGATAGAGCTAAACCAATTTATTGACTGAACTCTGAACAGTGACTGACAAATCTTCTGCTTTTATACAAGCAGAGAAAGTTCCAGAATACTCTTCTGGAGACAGTAAGAAAAGTCCAGAACACTTGTCTGGTAAACTAAAGAAATGTCCAGTATCTTCTGGAACATGAAATAAAGGAAAACATAAAATCGAGGAATTAAGTATTTACATATACTATTAATCGTATTGTCTCTAGCGGGATTCGGACCCAGGTCTCTTGATTACGAGGCCATGACCATTCGGTCATGGATATTCGACTGTCTTTCTTCAATGCGGCAATATAAAGAAAATAGCAAATAGCACGAAAAGTATAAAAAAAGTCTTTTGATAAGGAAATAATGATTGCTTCAGTTTTTATTTTAAAAATTTTACTAGAAAATATTTTTAAAAAATCTTTAAATAAGAAAAATACTTAATGTTATAAAACCTGAAAAGATTAAAAACAGCCAGGAAACTAAAAGCACACATTATTGATTTTTTGAAATCTATAATTTAGTCAATTATAGTTCCAACAACAAAAACTTATTTGTGAAGGGGGTTATTTTATATAAATTTTTCCAAACTCAAGAGAAAAATTAAAGAAAAAGAACAATTAGCATATCTTAAAAATTATGTTTGTACTTTCTTTAGTACACCAGTAATTTCTCGCAATAAACAAAATTTTATAGTCCAAAAGTATTTGAGATCGCAATATAAAGCATACGAAGTTGGAAGAGCATGCAAATTTTTTTTATAAATATCAAATCAAAATATGAATAAATGATGTGGTATCATCCTCGTCTTTATCTATTAACTATATAGGCACTACTGTAATGTAAGACTAACTTTTGAATTTCAAAATTCGTATATAAAATATCTAATGCTACCCTTTATTAAAAAAATCATATTTTTAGTGTTTAGTTAGATGTTGACTAATAACTTATGAAAAAGTGATAAAAAGAAAATGAAGGGGAAAAAGTACTATGAGTATATGACAGTGACAAACGCTTTACTGTGTAAGAATTGCCCTTTTTTTCTTTCAAGAATAATTAGAACTACAACTACAGTCAGAAAATAATCTCTTTTGACATATGTTTGAAAAAAACAACAATTTCTTTTGAAGTCAATTTATCAACTGAATCTATTCAAGATATTATTCACTATTTGTTCATCATATATTGTATACTTTACAAAGGACTGTTCCCAGAGGAAGAAGAAAAATTTATGTTTTGATTGCTAGAAAATCCATTAAAATGAAAAGGGCAAATAGTAATTTTTCTAGAAAAAGAACAAACGTGATTGTCAAAGAAACGATGCTTTCTCTACTGTTCCTTTTTTCCAAAATCAATCTACTGAATGGAAGTCGAGAACTTGTTGAAAAAAATCCCAAATAGATTTGACAGAAGTACGGGCGAGTGAAATTGGGGACGACTTTTGAGTACAAAGGTGTCATTCGTTTCGAATTCATCTCACGGAGTTAAATTGAGAATGAAAAAACTGGCACGAAAAGTCTGCATTGTTGCGCTGCCAAAAGAAGCGAGTTGAAAAATGAAGCAGAAGCTAATGTGACATAATTTCATTTCACATCACAATCGCCAATGTAGACTATGCTCTGTTATCAGTTTTGGGACGTATATTGACTGGTGATACAAAGAAAAAAAAGTGAAAGAAAGATTTTGAAAAGGAAAAGAAATGTTATTGACCTGCAAATAAGACGCTGGGTGATAACGAGTTTATTTGGCTGAAAAGTATAGTTCTTTAATACGCTCATACATATTCAAATAATATAATTTAAGTAAGTTACATGCAAAACAGAGGAAAAATCCTTTTTTAATACTTTAATTGCATCGTCTTGATTGAACCTATTGCCAACCTACTATCTACATGTTTAATCGTAGATGGTTTTGAACATTTATGGAGCTCGTATACTCGTAGTTAGTATAGAAGAATCAAATAAACAAAAATACAGCATGTTAAACTATCAAATTAAAACAAATAACATTTGTTAAATTCATATATTAAAACTATAAAAAGTAAAAAAATTAAAATGGTATTTTGAATTATTTAAGAATATGCTATCATATCGGAGATGAATGTTCGGTTTTCCAAATTAAGTACACGTAGTTCTTTATAAAATTAGGTATATTTTGGGAAGAATATGTAACTTTGAGTCGTGGTCAGAGGAAAATACAAAATTTCCGCTTTTTCTCCAAATATACTATGGATGCAAAGCTATTCATCTAGTTTAGTTTGGAACTTAATTGGCAACAATTCAAAAGATACTAGAGTTAAGATGGCTGATACCTATCGCTAAATAATCACTCTAACAACTGGCTAAAATCCACAGTGATCCAGCGAAGGTAGTGATCCAGTTTCACTTTCGAATAGGGCAAAAACCACAGTATTTAAATTACAAAAATGCGGGAATTGAAATTTCCATAATTTAAAATGATTACTATTAACTATGCTCCATATTTTACACATTATTTTTATATTTTGAAACTATTGCGGTCTTTCGTAATCAGGACTAAACCCATACTTATTACTCTGAAACTTTGTGTTTGAAAATTCTAAAAAAAATCACTAATTTCAGGACAACCTAATAAAGTTAGGAATTTTTATAGCGATATAAATCTGAATAGGGATGGTAGAAATAATGTTGACCTTTTTAGTCCGGAAAAACCTTGCATATTATTTTTTTTAATATTTAGTTATTTTTCCTTTTTAGTTTTGTGCATGTGAAATGACAATCAATTTTTAACTTCCCAATGAGATTAGGATAATTGCAGGGGGCCATCTGTCGGTAATGAGATTTTTAAAATCAACTGTTCTATTTGTATCGAACAGATAAATAAAAATGTGAGTTAATATTGTATTGTCATAGAGTTCGTAATTGTGTTTAAAATTTAAAGTCTTTAGCTCATCGGGAATTGAGTTTAAAATCGCCTCCAAAATATGCGGAATCTTTTTTGAATGAATTTCGCGCGAGATTTGACAGAAATCTATAAATTTGGCGTCAAGATAGCATTGCAAATTTCAATCGACTAACTGAATATTCTTTTAATTATCTCATTGATATCCAAGAATGTATTTTCGGATTCAGTAAGGACAGAACTATGAAGTATTAATAAAGTAACATCTTTACTTTTCGCATCGGATTTGCTTTTAAATCATTACTACTGTAACTAAATTTTCATGGCTCATTTGTCCTTTTTTCATATTGTTATACAATAAACTTTTCAAACTCTTGCTAATAGAATCCTTCGGAAATCTTTAAAAATTATTGATTTTTTAAAAATGTTTTGGTATTTGAAATAAATCTGACGAATTTATTCACCATATAATTGAATAAACTCATGTTTCTCATATATCATTCATTTTCTAATTGATGTATTGGGGAAGATCATGAAAGTTGGAACTGACATCAGATGAAGAGTACGATAGCTCATTTCCCTTTCTCAAATTTGTTCACTGTACCAGAAGAGGACATAGTTAACGTTTCCAAGCCCGCTGACACTATACAGAATAGTAGAATCAAATTTCGAGCCTGGCAACTTTCGGAATGGCAGTCGGAATCTAACCATCCGGCGGTCACGTTTCCTGAGAAGCATTGGAACTATGAAGAACATAATAATATAATAAGAGCTTTATTTTTCATATCAGACTTGCTTCTAAATCATTACTACAACAATTAAATTTTTTGGCTCATTTATCTTTCATTTTCATATATTAAACAATGAACTTTCAAATTCTTTCTTTTAGTATCATTCAGAAATAGCTAAAAAATATCAATACTTTTTTTTAAAGTTTCACTTTTTTAAGTGAATCTCAAGAATTTATACACAAATAATAGAATAAATTCTTGTTTCGTTACAACCATATGACAGAAATAACTATTGCGTTACACTTTTCTTTCTACAAAAAGCGGGAAAATTGAATTTCATTATTAATATAATGAGTAGGGATGAGGGTGTGTCATATGTTCTTGAATTCACTTCAGTACGTATAAATGGCTGTCTTATAACTCCTTCAGCATCAAGTATTATTTATTTTTTGAATAGCAATAATAATTCTCCTTTTAGAAATGTGAGAAGAAATGGAAAGAACAAAAATCAATTCTTGCACCTAGAAAGAAAGTAAATTCATCGAAATATGAAAATTTTAACCTGATATTTATATGAATTAAATTCTAGAACAATTTCGATGAAAATATATTTAAAGGTGGTCTTTAGAAATATCTTAAAAAATCTATTTCAATATCAAATACAAAAGATAAAAAATATCAACACGTTTTTAAAATTAACCTTCAGAACACACAAATAATTGAATAAATTGGTGTTTTTTTACAACCATACGACAGAAGTAACTGTTGCGTCAGGCTTTCTTTCTGCGGAAAGCGCAAGGATTGTATTTCATTATTAATATGGTGAGTAAAGTTGAGAGTGTGTCATATGTTCTTGAATTCACTTCAGTGTATAAAAATGGCTGTCTTATAACTCTTTCAGCATCAAGTATTATTTATCTTTGGAATGGCAAAAACAATTTTCCTTTTAGAGATGTGCAGAGAAATGGAAAGCCCCAAAATAAATTGTTGCATCTAAAAAAGAAATAAAACTTATCGAAATATAAAATATTTAACCAAATCTTTATTTTTATTTCATGAAAAGTTTTGAACTATTTCAATGAAAATATTTCTAAGTTATCTTCGGAATTACCTAGAAAATCCTACTTCAATATAAAATGCAATTCATAGATAAATCACCTTCTGACATGCTTTTCAGGAGAAATCGAAAAATGGTAATTCGATTCAATTACTAAAATTATTTCAATCCAAGGAAAGTAATTCATCATTTTAATCTACTAAATTTTATTAAAAAATTCAACGACTTTAAAATGAAAGAATTTTTTTTTTTGTCTGGGAGCTCTCTTTTAATTTTCTCTTCCACTGCAATCAATCTTTTTTGATCAGTTACTGCTCTTTCTATTCTGCTAAGGACAGTTTATCACGGGGTTTAAAGTGTTGAAATAAAAAGAATCCTGAGCCTGATAGAAAACCTCCTTTTCGCTGAGAAAGACAAAGTGAAAAAGTAAACAGCTCAAAAAGAATATAAATGTTGCCTTTATTAAAGAAGAAAATTCAGCAATGAAAAAAAAAATTGACATCTAGTAATTAAATCTGAGTTTGAGCTTCCACATGAAATATTTTTTTTTTATAAATTAATATCATTTTTCTGATAAAATATTTATAATCCATAAGCCGATTTATGTTTGCAAATGGTTTCTTTAGTTTCATTTATTTAATAGAATAAGTGTAAAAACTCATATATGTTATTGCACTTTAAAATTTATTGAATCTCAGTTAGATTTCTTTTTTACCTTCTCGTATACTTAGTATAAAGAAAGTATACTAATCGCCGAAAAATTCGAAATAAAGATTTGATAACCTCCACGCTTTATATCTCTCTGAGTTTGAAAATTACATTTCTGAAAAATGTCCTTCTGTCTGTCTATGACAAAGATAGTTACTCAAAAACTCTTTAAACTAAATGAAAGGAAATTAGTATACGACTTTTATACCAAATGTGTAGATTTCTGTCAGATTTTGAGCGAAATCCGCTCAGAGGAATCTGCCCGGCTTTTCGAATAAAATTTAACACGATACTTCAAAGCAAAGAGAATTAAATAGATAAATTCGATACACAGAATTAACAGCTATTCTATAGACCCTTATCACATTTTGAGCTAAAATCAACAAGGGGTTGACCATCTGTTGGTCAGCACTTTCAGAAGCTAATGTACTTGAAAATTCAAAAATTTTATGGCTTGGATATATTAAGTTTGGAATGGGATTTTGTGATTACTAATCAAGATTTGTGTCAAATCTTGGTTTCAGTCGGTTCAGATAAGTCAACCATCTGACTCTCCGACCCGGCACGAAGGCACACGAGTTTAAAACATAATTCAAACAGCAACACTGGCGGGAACTGGGTTTGAGTCCTAAGGGCCATCACCGGCCACGGTGCAACCTTCCCCGAAGGAAGTACGTCCCTTCTTCGATGGGAGGATTCAGATCCCCCACCTATTTGTGTATCCTCCAGGGTGGCGAGATCCGGCCACCATGCCGGTAGCATCTCATCCTCATTTCATGGTGCCACCCGGGGGAAAGTCGCTTTAGATAAACATGTCTAAAACACAAATTTCATTTTCGGATGCTATTAACCGTATACCAGGAATTAATTACTAAAGAATTCTTCCAGGATCACACAATAGATGTGAATACAGTAAAAATGCTAAGATAGTATTAATGGTTAATATTTCGTAACTACTGCACACCAATGCTATGCAAAGTATTCTCTGGAATAATAGCTTTATTAGAGTATATGTAGAAACATTTTTGGTAGACCACTCTAGCTGGTTTATTTTGTGTCATAAAATCGGGGTTTCGTTGGTAAATGTCTTCGAATGTGGAATCAGTCAATCACTATTTAATATCTCGTAGCTGCACTTCATATTATCAGCAATTTCATTTCTAGATCAGCAGAAACGGTTTTCTTCTTGCTAGCATCTTAACTGGATACAATTGAACAATGAAAATTCAATCATAATTCCTAATCATGCAATTGCATGAATTTCAGATTCTTCATTTTAGCTATGCAACTCTTTTTCATTTTATTCAGTTTAGTCATTTTATTTCAGGTTATTATATTTAGTTATTTAACGCTATTTTTATATTAACATTTATAAATAAATATGAATTATTATTAGCCAAAATAGTATTTGACGCATTTCTTGATTCATTGATTAAAAATATGCACCAAAGTAGATGTAAGTTGACAAGAAACTCTTACTCAATTGTTAACCATTGATAAATAGATTTAAAAGACAGTAACTAGTTTTTTAAGCTATCTTCATTGCTTTAATATAACAATTACATTTTTTAAAGAAAGGGTAGACCAGATTTTAAAATATACACAAATAAAAATTCTTCTACAAATAAAAATGCATGAAACATTATACGAAACCAAAATGTGGTCGGAAATATTAAGCTATAAGAAGATGAACGCCAAAGACAAAAATATCTGCTGGAAGAGATATCACAAGTCAATACTCGTCACAGTGAACAAGACATGGATAAAAAATATCTGCTGGAGAAGCTTTCAAATGAAAATTCTCGTCACAGTAAGCAAACCCGTAAATAAAAATATCTGCTGGGAAAAGCCCTCTTATGTAAAAAATCGTCACAGAGAACAAAAGTCATTGACGCTAGCCTTCTTATTCAACAATTAGTCGCAATTATAATATAAATCTGAACAATATAATTATTATTATGCAAAATAGTTTTTTGCCTTTTAATATAATGATCCTAAAAGCTGTATACATTGGAAAAATACAGTGGTACAGTTATTTTTATGGAAAATGGTTTTATGTATTTTAATATAATAATGTTATGAGCTGTGTACAGTTTGGAAATTGTGTAATATATCATTCAAACTACTTGGCCACGCTTAACTAGCTGACTTACGGCTGAAGAAAAAGTTTCCGAATTTGGAATGTTTGTCAAGATAGAATCAACCACTCTGCGTGCATTAAGAATTTCTGTACATATCACTTTCCACACATTACATAAAAGTGGCAGAGATGCTGTGCTACAAATTCGCAACATTATTTTTGTTTTTCATCATATTTCATATTTATAACTTCAAAATGTTTGGTATTTTCTCAAATAAATATACTCGTTTTCTTTTTTTAATTATAAGAACAAAATTTTTTTCTCATTTGAATAGATATATTTGCACACGATAGTAAAAATTGAAATTTAGATGATCGCCAGGAGTTGGTGAAATTTGTACCCATTCAGAAAATAATTTCAAACAATTTGTCATCGATGTGCGGTTTAAGTGAATTGTTCCCTTCATCCTTTTTTTTAGATCCAAACAGTATATCATTTTAAGTGCTACATCGGTCAGTGACCGGTTCCAGACTTTCGCTTGGATGGCATTTGAAAGATGGCTTAAAGTATTGCGATCGATAAATTGCAGCTGGCAACCACTTGAAAAATGAAACTGTCATTTATGCCTTGAATGGTCTGGAAGAAATGAAATGACGAAGCAGTGACTCATATGTTCAAAGCTACAAAAATAAAATATACGATATCAAGAAATCAAATGGCAAAAACCGAAAACTTAACATTCAAACAATTATCAAGTTATAAGAAAAAAATCTTTACCAATATTTGTAATGTAGTACATTTTTTTTTTTCTTAAATTGGTAAAACTTTAGGATTTAAATTAATTTTTTTGTTAGAACTTAAATACTGTTTGTCATATGAAATGGTTTCTACGATCATTAGCATAATTTGTTTTCATTAACAATTTTAGATGATATTCAAAATGTACTGAATTTTTTTAATCACTTTCCTGATTCTGCCGAGTTACCTCGGGTTCGTATATATTACAATTAATTACTACCCCAAGAAAATTCTGACATAGAAAAAATTATCAATAAGATTTGTTTATCACGTTTCTTATTTTCCCGAATCTTAAAAAAGAAAGACATTTTTTTTCTTTGATTAGTAGTTTGTCAAGTTTTGTTTGTGAACATGGCCGTAGGATGGCGAGTTTGAACTTGTTTTGTCTAATTTTATGTGTGGTGGCTACCGGATAAGTAAGGATTAATTGATAAAAAAAAGTTTAAAAGAAAATGGCTATTGCATATGAAAGCGATGCAAATGATTTTTCAGACAATGACTGTAGAGAAGTGGACTTAGGGGAATATAGGGAACTAATATGTAACTTTCTTCATTTGCTCGAGAAAATTCAGGAAATAAACTGATGATAAAACTATAAGATCTCACACCCGTTAAAAATTCAAAATTTAAAATAAAACTAGTATATTGTGTTTTGATTGAGTTCCTAATATTTAATTACAGACTAAAAAAATATATATAACAATTTTTTTAAGAACGTTGGTAATTGAAGTAGTAAATATAAAATATATATAATGAAAAATATGTAAATAAATGAAAATATATATCAGTGAATACCTACTAAAATATTATGTATTTGAATGTTTGAAATTCAACATTTTATTAACATGTTTTTATTAACACGCTTTCTGCTCTGTCTTTTTTTCTGTTCAGTGCAAATTTTAAAATCGATTTTAAAATGTTTTCCCGATGAGCTAGAGACCTGAAAATTTAAATATAGTTCAAAATTGGATAACAGTACAACATAACTCGCTTTCTTGTTTGTATGTTAGGTATAATTTCTTCTAGGTATAATGGTTCTTCTATTTCGTTTTAGAAAGCTTTGTATTATTATGACATACTTTGCTATTGTTATTAGGAAAAATTAAAAACTCAAAAAATATTTTGTTATTATCATCTTGAATTTTATATTTTCAATTTTGCTGTTTATCTATACTTATAATAAAGCTCAATGTGTGTGTGTGTGTGTTGGCACTCTACAGGCAAGGTCATTTGACATACAGCTATCAAATTTGGTACATGTATACCTTAGAGGTCGGGAATGTGCACCTGGGGTCCCTTTTTTTGAAATTTTAATTAGAATTTTAATTATTAATTAAAAACTAACTTTCCCGCCAAAAAAATCTTCCATTTTCCCCACAGCCAACTTTTCCGCCAAAAATATCTTCCATTTTCCCCACCGCCAAATGAGTAAGGCTTTAGTTGTTTTTTTCTCCCAACAGTAATAAGGCTAGGATTAACATTTTTCGGCGGATTATTTCAAACGATTCTGTTTATTTTCTTAATGTTTGATGCATTTAAAATTAAACATTGTTAATTAATCCATGTTTCAGATTCATTCTGAAGTACTTTTGAATTAAAATAACACATAATAAAGGAAATTAAAAATGTATAATCTGCATAGCGTTACCCCAACTGGCGTAGAAAAATTCACGCATTTGCGTTACCGTAAAAGGCGAAGAAAATTCACGCATGCTCATTGTGTTCCGATTGTCGCCATGACAACCATTATCAACGGACGATTAAAATTATTTTTAGGTTAGTTGCATGCTTTTGTAAGTAAATTGTATTTATGTTAGTTATATATTTTTTGAATATGCTTATAGTTTTAAGTACATCATTTTTTAAGTAGTTTTTTAAAACCTGTTTTCGACCGATTATTTTAAACGATTCATTTTATTTTCTTAGTGTTTGATGCATTTAAAATGAAACATTGTTAATGAATCGATCTGTTCATGATGAATCTGAGAAAATTTTGTTGACAAATTCTTGAGATATTACATAAATTAAGAAAGATATTCTTTAGTGCCCATAAAGTTTAAACGCTCAGTGACTCTATTATCAGTAATCATATTATTAAAAAAAATGCTTTGTTTCAGTAAAAAAAATATTATTATATTAATTGCAGATTAATCATTTACACTTTAATTTAAAGCATAAATTCTACGAGGGGTAACAGAAAATTAGAGAGATACATATCACGTTATGACTGAAGGCCTTTATAATATTATGAGTGAATTATATGACTATCAAAATTTGAAGTTTTAAAATATTTTGCTGAAGAATCTATTAAAGTTGGAATTGCATAAAATATTTAATTATTAAAATTTTAACGAACATTAAGATTGGCGAACAGGCTGGTCGCCAAAGGCGGCTAGTATTTACAATAAAGTTGTAAATTGTAGCTGTGAAATATGTTTAATTAAAGATAGGATTAGATTTACAATGTAGAAGCATTGAATGTATTTTTCATTATAGCACACTGTTGTATTTCGAGACAAATATCATCCTGTACTGAGGATATATAAATGTATGCCATATTCCACTAAGGATATTATATTCAGGTTTTACAAAAATTTACATGAATTCGTTATTCTTGGTTTTATGGCACGTCAGCTAATCCAGTCAATCGTGTGAAGGATTTTTTTAAAAAATAATTTCTTAAACAAATTCGTTTAGGAAAGGAAAAAATAATGTTATCTTTAGGTTATCAAAACTTTGAAAATTAAAACTACATTGCGTTAAATTATTAATAATATATTCAATTAGTAAAAAGTTTTAATTTTTAATTTAATCATAAGGAACAAAATTTTGCACATTTTGATATTTCAAAGCTTTGGAAAAACACGTTATTACCCATTTTATATATATATATATATATATATATATGCAAAAGTATTAGAATCAAGTTAATAGGAAAAACAAAAAATCAAATAAAAATTAAACCAAAGAAATTATAAAAAATATTAAAAAAATATAAAAAAAGAATCCGGCCTGAAGACTTCACACTCAGAATTACTACTTCACTTCAAGGGTCACACTCAGGCAGGGATTCAAAGAAAGGGATTTTTTCTGTGAGGAAATACAGACATTGTCTAATAATGATTCCTCGTGACCCGAAAATCCCCTGAAATTATGCTCAAGAGATATACCATTTTAACAGAAAGGAAATACAAAACAACAAATTAGAAGAAATTAACCACAACAAAGTAAAAATACAATAACAAAAATAACAATAAAAACAAAAAATAGCACTAAAATTAAAAATTAAAAACGAAAAGGCCAGTACATACCATCAACAGTCAAGGAAACTTTAAACTATCGATTGTGATTCCCTGTTTTTAAAAAAATAACGGTAAATTATGTAAACAAATGTAGGCTCCCAGCGCCATCTATTGAGTGATCCAGTATGCAAGGAAAGTTCTATTTTTATTTAAGCCAAAGGATTAATCCCAAACCATACCTTGTTTAATTAAAAAATTGACATTACAGTAATTTCTAGAAATTCCGTCTGAAAAATTCAACCTGTAGGACACACTATTGACCATTTTGAAGAAACACGATTTCTCTTCATTTGAATTCACCTGAGAAATATTTGGTAATTCCATTTTAATTAATTGATTCTCTTTGCTTTTCTTGATTACAATAAAAAAAAAAAACACTACTATTTTCTAGTTAGGAAAAGTCAATTTTTTTGAATAAATTATTCTTTGACTTATTTTATAAATGATGTTATTTCATTAATCTCCGACTCTTATAAAACATAATTTTTAATCAATAACAATAGCTATTTTAAATCAATAATTACACTAATCATGATTCTTATTTAATTTTGAATATCAGTATACATTATTTTTATTCTCAGCCTGATCTTTAATATATCAGGTTCAAAGATACTGGTCTTCAATAATAAACAAACGCTTCCATTGTTTATAATATATAGACATTTTTTTTAATTAAATTATAAATAACTTTATGATCAATAATAATTATGAACGGGTGCCATGTCTTACATTCAATGGCAAATAAATCCGTTGCCATACAGTAATAATAAATTCATTATTCGAATCGTACCTTCAAATAATCAACTAAATGTCTCCACTTGAAATTAGTTTACGTTGAATTTCAGTGACAGCGACGACGTATTAAATTCGAATGTCTTAGTAATGATTTGTCCCAGCTTGTTAAGTGACGGCGTCACTCAATTTATAATTGTAATAATTACTCGATAACATTATTACCTTATTGCTGTTAACATTGGTTCTAGAATTCGCACGTCACAACAGTGATTGCGCCAAGAAAATTTATATCACAAATTATTACCATTTGTCCGAATTCAATGAGAAAGCATAATTATCCTCATTTAGTTTGGAGGATGGCAATTTGTGGTTGCATTTTAATTTTATTTTAATAAAAAGTAGTTTGTTCTTAAGAAATATCATTTACAAGAATATCATGAGTTTTCATGACATTTTTTTCATTAAAAAGATATCATGAGAATGACATTTACTTTACTTTTACGTTGTGTAGAGAAAGTATAGTTATCATCAAAAAATTCTAATGGGAGATTTTGACGGTTCTACATGTTTAAGATCTTCCTGAATACGAAAAACATATTTTTGATAAATGTCCGTCCATCCGTCTGTCTGTCTGTGACAAAGAAAACTCAAAATTGTTTTGAGCTAGAAGGATGAAATTTAGTATACGGTTTTTATACTAGATTTGTAGATTTCTAAAAATTTTGAGAAAAATTTGTTCAGAAGTAGTCTATCTGACTGACCTTTCGAATAGAATTTAACGCAATAGCTACGAAACGAAAAGAACCAGATGGATTAAATTTCGATACACAAAATTAACATCTATAGTATAGACAAATTTAAAATTTTGCTCCAAATTTATCAAGGTATTGAACCACCTTGTTACCATAGTATCTAAAATTACAGACCATATTGGTCTCTCTTTTAGAAATATGGAAACGCGATTACTCGAAGTCGCTATGATTTTAATGTATTAATTATGGTATGTAATTTTGTAACTACATACCAAATGGTGTTTGGTATATACTTTTGGTATGTGATTTTGTGTCAAATTTTTGTTTCAGTCTGTTGAAAAAAATGCGTCTAAAACGTAAATTTAATTTTAGGCTACAATTAACTGCATAACAGGGATTAATCGACAAATATCTCGCCCAAGGTGGCACGATAGATTCATTAAAAATGCTAAAATCGTGGCATTTCATAACTATTATGCGACAATTATAACACAAGGCATTTGCTCTGATAACACCTTTATTAGAGTGTATGCGAGAAAGTTTTAGGAAGACAACTCAAACAAGTTATGCGTTCTCAGATATCCCTTATTTTGTTATATATTTTAAAGTATTTCCATAAATAGAAATTATTCTTAAAACATACGTTTTCAATGATCGCTCAGCTTAATGCCAAATTCGTTTATTGTTAGACATAAGTTTATATTATTTTCAAAAATATCAACTAAAAAATCAAAATTCAAAGAAAACTTAATTTGAAAAAAGGGAGAATTCCGATAACAAAATATTTCTTATAGTAAATAAAAAGGGTTTTTTTTTGTTTAGTCATGTTAATATATTTTAAATTTACATTTATATAATGAAGATTAGTGATTCATTTGAAATTATATTAGAAATATAAATTGGTGACGAAATCCGGTATCAAATGTGACTCTATAATCTTGAAATCAAGGCTCTGTTCCTAATTCACAATAGCGCTAATCGACTGAAACACATTTACGGCCAGCATGTCTTGAAAGATCATTTACTAAACATATGGCCAGGTCAAGGATAGAGAAAAAAGGCATCTTTCCAATACAACTTGTAATCAAAAACAAGAATGGGGTCTCTACAAGGGGATAATTCTGAGTGGCAAGGTAAGAAATGTAATAAATGTAAGATACAACTCTGATTAAATGGAATACAAGCGTATAATTCCATAAGACCCCAGTTGAACCTATAGTAATACTGTACGAAATGTAATTAAATATTATGGTTTGTAGAACAAAGCATCAGACCCTTTTAGCAATTGAATTAATTTTTTCTAAACGCTTACCACTTGAAGCGATACATAACATATATTAATCGTGCAAATGGATTGTTGTTCTTATATGCATTACAATTTCATAAAATATCTGTGGTACCAATTTTGGTGTAAGTTTTCTTTTACTTAATTCAATCTCAAAGAATCACCTGTATTAGCTCTCAGTTGTGCCGCTACCACGTGCTCTAACGCAAAAGTTAGTTGTATTCCAGGCCATGCATAACTCTAAAAGTTTGGAAATCACCTGTAGGAATAATTTTTGTTACGTAATAAAAGAATTCAAGCAAACGATTCAAATACAGGGTGTACCCTCTAAACGCGATTTCTAAATTCTCAGAGTTAGACAAATGACTTCATCCTGACAACTTATTCAAATGACATGGAATATTATATTTTATGTCATTTGAGTCAAAGATCGTGGGGCATTATATTTTTTTCTGCTGAAAAATTTACAAAGAAAAATATTTATTCAGATTTTTTCTCAAATTAGACGTATTTAGTAAAACTTTCTTGATACTTTAAGATTTAAAAAAAACATCCATTTTTATACTATCGGTGTTAAATCTCTAAATATCATTGTGCTCAAGTATCAAGTGTGTATATTAAGTATCATGTTAGATCATTTGGTTCACAATTTGAAAGGAACACCACGAATCTTCTTTCTTGAGCAAGGAGCTAGTTGACTTAAAACAATGAAATTCAGGAATTCGTATTTCAGTCAATATTTGGTCTCAGAAGTAGGATACTTTTTTGTTTATAATGCTAATAAGTCAAAACTAATTTACTGTGTAAAATTTTGCAATTCCTTAATTTTTCAGAAGTTTATTTATGGTTTCAAGCTACATAGAACAAGATATTTTACATCATTTGAAGCATTTCCTATCAGAAGCCTATATCTGACAGATTAACCTTTCGCCGGGCGCGCGAATTTTCCTTTCACGACCGGGCGCGCGTTGTAAATTGTACAACAGGTGAAAAACATTTAATTTTAGCTGCTTTATTTTAATTTTACAATCAATTTTGCAAACAAGTAATATAATTTATCTCTGAATTTAAGAAAATATTGTACCATACATTTACATTTATTTTGTTATAGTATATTAAAACAGAAGTTTAAACGTATGAAAAAGTAAATACTGCTACAATTACAAAAAATATTAATGAATAATGAACAACTAAAGAATTATCAAGTACTTTTGGACTTGCAGAATCAGTCCGACATTTCACCTGCATTATTTGCTTCACATGGCAGGCATAGGATTTGCTTTTTTGAATGCTGTTTACATATGAACCTTACGCATTTGTTACAACTCATTGTAGAGGAGGAATATTTAGGAGAAATTATATTTTTTCTGATAATATTTAGCTTCTACTCCTTGTATATATTTATTTGTGCAATAAATTACTTCATCAATCATACTCAGATCAATCAATTTCAGAAAAGCGTCAATTTCGGAAGCAGTTCCTTTTGCATATGCAGTTGGTCCCCGCAGTTTCTTTATAATATTTTCGTTCTTGGTTTTGGAGGTTTTTACGATCTCTTCTTTTTTCCATTTTGTGTTTTTATCCTTTCCCATATAACAATTTTCATCACTATTATTTTCAGTAATTTCGTCATCTGATGCAGTTATTTCAGAGTCACTGCTGTGATTTTTCTGTTCTAAATTTTCTTCACTCAAATCTGCGTCATATTCAGGAAATTGTAGATCATCTTCCCTATCAGAATCTTCATTCAAAATTTTCAATAGTTAATCCACCATTTCTTTGTGATCTTTAAAATATTGTTTAAGTTTAGACATTATTTTACCTCAAATCCCACTCAAAATACTAACAATTTCACTTAGAATGATTCTGTCGAAAAAGAATTTCACAAGCAGGCGAGGGTTGCATAAAGTACAACACCGCAGATGTTTACAGCTAAAAATGACAGCTGCAGCTGATTGCGTAATCAGAAATGCAAATAACTTTCAGGAAATGTGAAGGAAGATTCAATAAACGAATACGCATGGTGATTAACGCCCTCTATTGCCAGAATTATCTTTTAAAGAAAAAACCAACCAACTGTTCTACTTTTTACAACGGCGCGCCCGGCGGAAGGTTAAAAATGAATATTGGGCCATAATTAGAGTGAATAATCAATGCTTTTTTAACAAAATGATCATTGATGGTTTCGATTTTCCTTTCAAAAGAAATTTTATTGCGTTATTAATTCGTGCTAATCTAATATTATCACTACATTCTTACTCTTTATTAAGGTAATAATACTTCAGTTTTCCTGTACACCATGGTAACTGACATTATCATAATTATTTTCAATACATCGTTCCAGAAAATCCCTGTCTTTATTTCGGAAAAGACGAACTCTTATGATAAGAGGATACTTTCCAGCGAACATGATTAACTTTGCCGTAATTTATTGCTTAATAATGAAGTTGAGACAGTTTAGATGGCTCTTAACAACTAAGAGAAATCGGGGGAATAACTCGAATTTAAGTTGTAAAGGATACTAAACGTTAATTAAACTTTAGCTTTTAGAAGACTCAGTTTTAAGTAACAAGAAATGTAAGAGTTTCTGCAGACAGGAACGTTATTGATACTTAAACATTCTGCTTTAAAATTCCTGTTTTGAGAAAAGTTTATAGTGAATTCTGGTCAGCAAGAATATACCTAAATATCCTTATACATCCCTGTTTGTTTATAATTATTCGCATTTTAATGTTCTTATGCGCATACTATGTCTCTGTAGGAAAAAAAAAAGACGACGATTTATTTTATTGGTTTAATGCAGAATTTCTTACCCAGTTTATTACAGTCAGTATTGTATATAATACAAATGAATCTCAGATTCTTGAAAAGTGAGACTCAACTTGAGAAGTTTTAATGCTCAACTTTTACACTCTGCATTTTAAACTTTTCCGGAATAGAAGTGGTCTTATTTCAGCATCAACTATTCAAACTTTTAAGCTTTAATTCAGAGAACTTTGTAAACATTTTACAAAGTGCATGCCGTCCAGAGCTCTACATTTATAACAATATGCTGGAATATATATTATGTTCCTTCCTCTTTAAAAAATACTTAAACTTCTAAATTCTTAGAATATTCATCCATTTTATTCTTTAATCCTGGTTTATTATCATCTTTGTTATATATATATATATATATAATTAATTTCAAACCTTTGTGGTCGAATACTAGAATTAAAATTCAAGAATTGTAGAACTGCATAAGATTGTTGCAAAAAGATTCCACTCGTGTGAATGAATTGTGTTTAATTATTCCTAGCCATACAACCATTCAAATGAGTTAAGAATTACTACTTTGAATTTTTTATTTAAATTTTGAGATCTATAAAACACTGTTTATTTTTGAAGTATGATTTTTTTTAATGTAGCAACAAATAAAGTTTATTACATTTTGAAAACCAGAACACAAATCTTTAAACAACATAATTTTTTCCTAATATTTTACAGCTCTAAACGACGAATTTTTGTTCATGTGTAAATTTATTTATTTCATATATCTCAGAAACTGGTCTAACGATTTGGATTAAATTTTGTATTCGGATAAGGTTTTGCTTTTTAAGTTTATCTATACACGTGTCTTTCCTTAAACAAATGAGAATTACACACACAATTTTTTTTTCATTACAAATTATTAGAAAATGTTTCTCTGTAGGTGTATTTATGTTTCTCTGTAGGTGTATTTCTTGAGAAAACATGATTTCACACAAAAAATTCATATTCAATTTCCGTTTCGAGCAGTAGACAGTGCAGTACAACGGTCAGAAAAACATAAATGATGCATTTATTGCGGGTCTTCGGTTCGAAGCGCGCTTTTTTGTTATATTCTTTACTTGCATGTATGTTTAATATTTTTGCTCTTTATGTTCCTCTGTAGGTGTATTTCCTGAGAAAACATGATTTCACACAAAAAATTCATATTCAATTTCCGTTTCGAGCAGTAGACAGTGCAGTACAACGGTCAGAAAAACATAAATGATGCATTTATTGCGGGTCTTCGGTTCGAAGCGCGCTTTTTTGTTATATTCTTTACTTGCATCTATGTTTAATATTTTTGCTCTTTATGTTCCTCTGTAGGTGTATTTCCTGAGAAAACATGATTTCACACAAAAAATTCATATTCAATTTCCGTTTCGAGCAGTAGACAGTGCAGTACAACGGTCAGAAAAACATAAATGATGCATTTATTGCGGGTCTTCGGTTCGAAGCGCGCTTTTTTGTTATATTCTTTACTTGCATGTATGTTTAATATTTTTGCTCTTTATGTTCCTCTGTAGGTGTATTTCCTGAGAAAACATGATTTCACACAAAAAATTCATATTCAATTTCCGTTTCGAGCAGTAGACAGTGCAGTACAACGGTCAGAAAAACATGAATGATGCATTTATTGCGGGTCTTCGGTTCGAAGCGCGCTTTTTTGTTATATTCTTTACTTGCATGTATGTTTAATATTTTTGCTCTTTATGTTCCTCTGTAGGTGTATTTCCTGAGAAAACATGATTTCACACAAAAAATTCATATTCAATTTCCGTTTCGAGCAGTAGACAGTGCAGTACAACGGTCAGAAAAACATGAATGATGCATTTATTGCGGGTCTTCGGTTCGAAGCGCGCTTTTTTGTTATATTCTTTACTTGCATCTATGTTTAATATTTTTGCTCTTTATGTTCCTCTGTAGGTGTATTTCCTGAGAAAACATGATTTCACACAAAAAATTCATATTCAATTTCCGTTTCGAGCAGTAGACAGTGCAGTACAACGGTCAGAAAAACATGAATGATGCATTTATTGCGGGTCTTCGGTTCGAAGCGCGCTTTTTTGTTATATTCTTTACTTGCATCTATGTTTAATATTTTTGCTCTTTATGTTCCTCTGTAGGTGTATTTCCTGAGAAAACATGATTTCACACAAAAAATTCATATTCAATTTCCGTTTCGAGCAGTAGACAGTGCAGTACAACGGTCAGAAAAACATGAATGATGCATTTATTGCGGGTCTTCGGTTCGAAGCGCGCTTTTTTGTTATATTCTTTACTTGCATCTATGTTTAATATTTTTGCTCTTTATGTTCCTCTGTAGGTGTATTTCCTGAGAAAACTTGATTTCACACAAAAAATTCATATTCAATTTCCGTTTCGAGCAGTAGACAGTGCAGTACAACGGTCAGAAAAACATAAATGATGCATTTGTTGCGGGTCTTCGGTTCGAAGCGCGCTTTCTGTTATATTTTTTACTTGCATCTATGTTTAATATTTTTGCTCTTTATGTTTCTCTGTAGGTGTATTTCCTGAGAAAACATGATTTCACACAAAAAAAGAACATTTTTTTATAACTATTTGAGCTTTTTCTGTCTGCTCTCATTCTGACATTGTTATATAGCGGCATCTATGTCCCGATTTCACCTTGCTAAGACTCAATGTAATTTCAAAAATATAAAGAGGCATACGTTGCAAAATGAATACTGTAATATATAGCAGATTGTTTTGAATAACATGTTAAACGTTAAGACCCCCTATGCCGACATTCTGGCATAGGAAGTCTTCCCCATTATCTGAACGTCCCGGTGTGGGCATGGTTGTTCTTCTGTTGTTCTATCTGTGAGATGTGTGAATGTGCCCTCCTGTAAAAAGGGGTTGTCCAAGCGAATGAGTGATGCATTAGTAGTCAAGTCGTACTCTTGGCCCAAAGATGGTTCTACGATGAAAACTAGAAGCGCTCCCGCGTAGGCTTAAATCGGCTGTCTTCGAACAGCGGGCTTATCCATGGCAAGTGCCATAAGAAGTGCCTGGTTCATATATAGGTAAGATTGAAAAATATCCATATGTAATCAGTATGGGATTCGTATTTAAATATTTTCTCGGAAAAAACAATAAATTTACAAAAGAAAAAAAACGCTGAGCGAAATTTGGTTTTTCAGATATTGTTTTATATAAAAGTGAAAAACATTATAATTTTTGTAGATTTTCTAAAATATATTTTCCATGGTTAGAGTATGATTTTGAGAACGATATCTAATAACTCTAACATGATATACAAACAAATATGCCGGCGTCCTGGCATAGGGGTAGCGCGTCTTCCCCGTGATCTGGGCGTCCCGGGTTCGAGTCCCGGTTTGGGCAGGGTTGTTCTTCTGTTGTTCTATCTGTGAGATGTGTGAATGTGCCCTCCTGTAAAAAGGGGTTGTCCAAGCGAATGAGTGATGCATTAGTAGTCAAGTCGTACTCTTGGCCCAAAGATGGTTCTACGATGAAAACTAGAAGCGCTCCCGCGTAGGCTTAAATCGGCTGTCTTCGAACAGCGGGCTTATCCATGGCAAGTGCCATAAGAAACAAACAAACAAATATTTGTTTCATTTAACACAAAACACTTCATCCTTTATCACTTTTAGTTTGCTTTTAAGATGAAATTTACATGTAAACTTTTTAAAATTTTTAAATATTGATAAATGCTGCTTGTATAAATGTTGTACTGAAAAATATATATTTAAGAATTTTTTCAATATTCATATGCAAAAATGTTTATAAAACGAATAGGTCAATGCATAAATTACTTTTTTTGTAGATGCACAAAATGCATAATATTCGAACTTCGAGTTACTGAACAAATTATTTTCGAAACTTCCACAAATTTTATATTAATCGTTAATGCTTTCAGGCTTTTACCATCGCCATTATTTTTCTAATGTTTTAAAATAACATTTTTTTTAAATAAACCGCACTGAAAGATCCCGACCTCTTTGGTTAAGCTGAAGTAATGGCTCACCCACTCTAACTTCGCAGCTAATTAACGTAGAAATTCATTCAATAGCTTTAAGACATTTAGAAACAAATTCTTTGAACAAAGGAAGGTTTCTTTTATTTCTAAAAGATAATTCAAATGCACATATTAAAAGGTAAAAAAGTTCGATATCGATTAATTTGTTCGATCGAAAATACATCCGTATCTTATTACTTAAATCTTATTACTCAGAATGTATAAAAATTAAATTGTAGGAAATATGACATCCAAATTGAAAGGTGAATCTTTTCTTGATAAAAAAACTGCATTGCAATAGGGCATTATCTACGTATTTATATTAATTTGAAATTTTCCAGCTGCTATCAAAATTTTCAATCTTTAACCAATTGAGAATTCACTAGATATAAAATTTAGATAAATCGAATCAAATTAACAAAATTTACAGAAGAAAAAAGTTTTAGAGGTTGTTTCAATATTAAAAAATGTTGCAAATAGGTCACTCTCTTAATATTTTCTTTATTAAAGTTTTCTCTTCAGTCATTAATATAAGAATTTAGCTCCAAGAAGAGTTAGTGTTTCTTTTCTATGAAAACGTTTTAGGGATTGTTCCAATATAAAAAAAATGTAATAAATAGCTCAAGTTGTTAATAGTTTCCTTTTTTTAAGTTTTCGCTTCAGTCTATAGCATAATAATTTCGCTCCAAGAAAGATTATAGTAGTTTTTCTATGTAAAAACGGTTTAGGGACTGTTTCAATATAAAAAAATACAGCAAATCAGTCTTTTAATAGTTTTCTTTATTCGAGGTTTCTTTTTAAGTCTGTATTAAAATAAGTTAGCCTGAAAAAGATAATTGTTTCTTCTTTATAAAAAAATGTTAAATTTTCCTTCATTCAAGTTTTTTTTCAGTTGATAATGTCAAAATTTGACTCCGAAAAAGATACTTCTTTTTTCTATAGATATATGTTAATAGTTTCCTTTATTCAATTTTTTTTCAGTCGATAATGTCAAAATTTCACTCCGAAATGATATTTCTTTTTCTATAGATATATGTTAATAGTTTCCTTTATTCAATTTTTTTTCAGTCGATAATGTCAAAATTTCACTCCGAAATGATATTTCTTTTTCTATAGATATATGTTAATAGTTTCCTTTATTCAATTTTTTTTCAGTCGATAATGTCAAAATTTCACTCCGAAATGATATTTCTTTTTCTATAGATATATGTTAATAGTTTCCTTTATTCAATTTTTTTTCAGTCGATAATGTCAAAATTTCACTCCGAAATGATATTTCTTTTTCTATAGATATATGTTAATAGTTTCCTTTATTCAATTTTTTTTCAGTCGATAATGTCAAAATTTCACTCCGAAATGATATTTCTTTTTCTATAGATATATGTTAATAGTTTCCTTTATTCAATTTTTTTTCTGGTGAAAATATCGTAATTTGGCTAAAAAAAATGTAATTGTTTCTTTTTAAACTTATATTTATAGACGATGAAACACTATTAACACTACTGAGTGTGCGAGACATATGCTTTTTATTAATATATTTAATGAAAAACTTTTTGACTTGGCAGTTTTTAATTAAGGAGGACATTTATTGATTCGAATAAAATAACATATAGTTCTATTTGTCAATTAAGTCTGTTTCCCAAATGGAAATATCAAAATCCTATCTCTAAATATTTACAACTTGGCTATTGGTTAACGATTAGAACGGTGTTTTGTATAACTTTTGTTTGGGGTCAATGACAAATAACGACAATGGCTCACTTTTGCTTAGATTGTTTAGAAAACCTTCGAAAAATTTGAGAGGACTTATTAATAAAATTCCAATACTTTATTTTCAGCATTCTTTCACAGATATTAAAAAAAATTAATTTTTCTCACCCTACGTGAACACTTTGGAATGTGCTCTGCTGGTTACAAATACAGTTCTTTGTTAAATTTTGTTTTCGATCGAACGAAAAAAAAAAAGAATGTTCAAAATAAATATTTTATTTTTTCGTAATTGTGCATTAACTGCATGCCTGCGATTAATCGCTAAAGAGTGTATGCTAGTCTCACGCCAAAGATCTATATTTTCGTAATTATTGTTTGCCAAAGTTATGAGTTAATAAACGAAAATGGGGTTCTTTATTATTCTACGAAGATCAAAAATGGTTTTCTTTATTATTCTACGAAGCTCTCTTGTGAACGTATGTGTGTGTGTTTGAGTGCGTTTTTATGTATATGTGTCTGTATGAATGAGAGCACATATAGCTGTGTATGTGTGAGCGTATCTATGTATGTGTGTGTGTGCGTGTCTGTGTATATGCGTATGCATGTCTGTGTATATGCGTATGCATGTCTGCGTATATGTGTGTGCGCGCTTGTGTGTGTTTGTGAGAATGTCAGCTTATGCATGTGTATGTGTGTGTGCGTGCATCTGTGTATATATGTGCGTGTGTGTGCGTGCATCTGTGTATATATGTGCGTGTGTGTGCGTGCATCTGTGTATATATGTGCGTGTGTGTGCGTGCATCTGTGTATATATGTGCGTGTGTGTGCGTGCATCTGTGTATATATGTGCGTGTGTGTGCGTGCATCTGTGTATATATGTGCGTGTGTGTGCGTGCATCTGTGTATATATGTGCGTGTGTGTGTGCGTTTGTGTGTATGTGAGTGTGTTCATTTGTTTTTATGTGTCTGCCTGTGTGCATTTGGTTTTATGTATCTGTCTGTGTGCGTTGTTTTTATGTGTGTGTCTGTGTGCGTTTGTACGTATGTGCCCATGTGCGTTAGTGTGTGTGTGTGTGTGCATTTGGGCGGATGCATTTGAGTGTATGTGCCTGCGTGTCTAAGCATGCGTGCGTGTGAAAATATCACCTTGTCCAAGATCCAACAATACTATGTGGGGATAAAGAGAGGGATGACGCCTTTATTAGAGATTATGAGTAATATTTCTAGAATACCACTTACAATGATTTTATTTTTACATAACCAACCAGAAGTACCGTAAATGTCACTAAAGTTCTTTTCCGAGCTAAAAAAAATTAAAAATTTAAAGATTCGTTGAAATTTTGATATGAAATTTCCTGAACAATTGTAATATTTTTTCCAAGTGTAAGACAAAGAAAACATGGCTCAGTTCCCACTTGATTTCCTTAGCAGATAAATGCAAATTTTAGAAAGTTCAGAGAAGAAATTTTTAAATCCGATAACGAATAAATTTTGTTTCTTTCACTTATAGGTAAATTGCATTTTATGAGAAAATGCGAGGAAGTGATTTAGATTATTTCTAAAGGGAGAGTTAATTCAAATGTGTTTTTTATTTAAAAAATAATTTTCCTTCAAAATAATAGAAAATATTATTTTTCATAAATGTTTTTTGTATTTCGTTTTAGAAGTTAATATTGCAATGAATGCAAATACTGAATTGAAAATTACCATAAAGATGAACCCTCAATAGAAATTTAATATTGAAAAAAAAAAAAAACTAGTTTCTAGATGTTTCCAGAAATGAATTCTAAAAAAGATAAAGAAAAATATAATTGGCAAACGATCTTACAAAAATGTTCTTTAATTACAAATAGTGACTTTCAGTAATAAATATTCATAACTTAATTACTGAAAATCCAAATTAATGAATCGCATAAAACATTTTTTTTTTCATTTTAAAAATATCTGAATAAAAGTTAATACACTGATTCTTAACATTTTCTAAATATAAAAACTTAAAAAAATTGTTAAAACTTTAAATAAATTGATTAAAGTTTGCAAGTATGAAAAATAGAAAGGGTTATTCAAAGATAGTCCGCAAATGAACATAACGCCTGTATTAAAAGTTGATCTCTAGACGTATTTTTAAAAAAGTGAAATGTGTGCAAGCGTGTTAAATACTTATATATAAGATAGTCTGACTGTGAGCTTCCGCATTTGGCACTTATATAAGTTAGAAGAGGAGAATAAATATCTCAGAGCATTTTTGAATGCATAATTAATTCAAATTACAGGAAATTTTAATGATTTTTTATGATAATTTCCAAAATTATAAAAGGAAAAAATTTTGGAAATCCAACATTGCATTATTACATTATTATAGCGTCATAAAAATTCATATATTATCAATATTTTAAAATTCAACAAAATATTTTTTATACCAATTTTGTCGTTGTACAGTTTTTCTCTGAATTTTGTAAAAATTTCTTCTAGCTCAATTTTCAACAATAAAATCCTATAATAAAAACTGCTTTTTGAAATAAAATTCCAATCATTTTCTTTCCTCGTTTAAATACGTAATCCAAAACTTTTTTTCAAAATTCGGTTTAATATTTGTGCAGCTGCATTAAGTATAAAAAGCTTACAATTCTAATAAAGGTGTGGTTTGGTTATATCAACGTCCCGTTTGAAGCAACACCAGGGCTATTTTGGGATGGACCTCGTCATTTTGAACCACGATCAGATGACGAGGACGACACCTGAGCTGGCGCCCACACCAGCGGGAGGACGTTTGGTCATGGCATATTTAACGTGCAACAGACCCCCTTACACGACGGTTCTTCGGTGGAATCGGGTCACGAACTTGAAACCTTCCAGTTCCGAAGCCGAGACCTTACCACCAGGCCACCGCGTCCCAATACTAATAAAGGAAATACCAAGTTGAAAGAGAGATGGACCACAAAAACATGTTTCCTTTGCACACTGATATTTGTAATTTGACTTTATTAAGATAGTACATGTATACTCTCAATAGGATACGCGTGAGATCATTAAAATCTTATGGGTAACAAATTATTAAATAAGTGATACTTGAAAATTCTTTATTGATGAATCATTAGCATAATATAATGCATGAGTTGCAATGCAATTTAACATAATCCAATATTCTCGATAAGTCACTTAGTCGTCAAGTTTTACGAAAAAACATTAAAAAATTTTTTTAATAATTTGTACATACCATGAGATAAAATAGTAAAATTATATTTTAAATCCAACAGCAATTAAAAAATGTATCTATAAAAAATAATAAATTTGTATGATGTCTGCCATATTACTCAGACTCAACATTATTAATATAAAAATCTTCTTTTATTTCTCAACTGCATTCTGTATAAAAACATTCAAATGAATGTGAAATAAATTTAAGAATTTATGAAATAACTGCTTAAAATTTAATTTTTTAGTTAAAATTGGGAATTAAAACAGTTATCTTTCTTCTCTATAAATCAATAATATAATACCACTTCATGTTCCTGCAACTAAAAGCATTATGATTATTATAATTTTCACAATCGGTAAACATGAAGTTAATCAGCAGTTTAGCAAGTAATTTTAAACAAATGATCAAATCTGCTGTTTGATTATTTGCAAAAATCAGAACTGTTCTCTCTTTCACTTTCTTATTTAGTAACATAATACGTCACAGTTTGCTGCTGGTTTCGCACTAAAAGAAAGAAAATCTACAATTATTTTAATTTGTTTCTTTATTTTAACCACTATAGTTTAAATCTTCCTTGTATCAAATTTTAGTGTCAAATCCACATAAATAACTTCCGTTATATATTTTATTACAGTTTTGAACAACTTTTAGAGAGCGAAATTAGGCTTGAGAAGTTTTAATGTCGTTAACAACTTTTACACTCGCCATTGTAAACTGGTCCTGGACAGAAGTTGTGTCATTTCAAACCTAATATTCACAATTTTAAACTTTAATTTAGAGACATTTAAAGCATTTTAGTTTAACTGCGACACCCAGAACCTTTCATTTATAGCAATACACTAAAAAAGTGAAACATGTCCTTCTGCTTTAAAAGATTATTTAACTTCAAGAGTCTTAGAATATTCATCCATTTTATTCTTTTTACCTCGTTTTATATATCATCTTTATTATATATATATAATTAATTTCAAACATTTAGGGTCGAAGGCTAGAGTTAAAATTCAAAAATTCTTGAACTTTTGAGAATGTCATTGAAATATCCCACTCGTGCGATTGAATTATATCAAACCATTCTTTAACTTATTGGTATGAAAATAAATGATGATGCAACGATTGCAACTTAATGATTAAAATTATGATAATCCATAAAATATTGCGTGTATTTGGTTGAAGTTTTGGACTGCTGAAGTTTGAAGTTTGAAAATTGCCTTAGTTTAACAACACATAAAATTTAAATGAATATTAGAAACAACTCTACAAAACCTTGTACTACAACGTCTTGCTCTAATATTTTTTGCCTACAAGAAAACAACAAAAGAAAAATCTTTAATATTTTTGCAAATTTTTCACAAATATTTTTTATCCATTCTATTTATGAGTATGAGCATTATATCGAATTCTTTCACATCATAAAATACTGTGTGTTGTGACTTGTGATATACTAGTATGACATGGAAAAGTTTCTTTCTACGTACCGCAGATAGATCTAAAAATATTTTTTTTTCGATTTCCAAAAGAACTGAAGCTTGAAGAGTTATTGAACTTTCGAGATGAAATTTCTTCAACAATTATAATATTTTTTCTGAGTATAAGAGAAAGTAAAAATGTTATAGTTCCCACTAAATAGCTTTTGACGGTAAATACAAATTTAAAAACTTATGTGAGAAAAATTTAAATCAAATGGCAACTACATTTTATTTTTCGTTCTTATACATAATTATATTTTCTTTGAAATATTCGAGGAAGTGATAAAGATTTAAAGTAAAAGCAAGAATTATTTCCAAGTGCTTAGTTGTCATGAATTCAATTCATTCACTTTTCTCTTTTAAATATTTAATTACATCTTTCTCAATTGTTAATAGCAAAGTATTATCCTCTTTAATGCTTGTGTATTTTACATTAAGAAAAAAATTTAAAATGCTTATGCAGATAATTTTAAGACAAAAGATAGATGAACTAGAAAATATGTTTCGTTTGTGTAATAATGTTGTTGGACTTTTCACCATTAAGATGGTTCATGTACATATCAAAAGGACATGTGTAAGGCCATTTAAATAACGACATTAATATCGGTAAAAAGTTGATACTTGAGAAGGCTTTATCGAATAATCATGATCATCAAGTAATACTCAAGAGATTCAATTCAACTTCACTTATCCAATATTCTAGATAATCCAAATAACTGTTGCCGCGGTGGCCTGGTGGTAAGGTCTCGGCCCGTGAATCGTAGGATTTCATGTTCGAAACCTGATTCCGCTGAAGAACCGTCGTGTAAGGGGCTCTGTTGCACGTTAAATCAGTCAGGGTCAAAGGTCCTGGTGTGGAGATGGGGGTGCCAGGTCAGGTGTCGTCCTCGTCATCTGACTGTGTTTCAAAATTACGAGGTACTATCCCAAAATAGCCTCCCTTAAAACGGGACGTTACTATAACTAAACTAAACTCCAGATGACTATCAAAAGTAACTGGAAAAAAAATTCAAATGTATGTACAAAACATGAGATAAAATAGTAAAATTATATTTTAAATCTGACGGCAATTTAAAAATTTATCTGTAATAAGTGCTTGCATCATGCTAACAATTTTTTCTTCATCTATAAAATATTTGGGCCGATTTCTTTCTTTCATAGTTTGATAATAATTATTTACTTTGAGGAGATAAATGTTAGAAATTTTATACGATAATAAGTTCAATAACAACTGTATAATTTTTGGGAAATTTTGGATTGCCATTTGGCATAAGAATTTTGCAGTATATAAGAATATAAATGAAAAAACCTTCGGATACGTTTTGTTTAGTTATAATCATAATCTATGTTGAACCGATGCAAGGGTCACTGAAGAACATATCTTATTTTTTGTCAACAGGTATATGACTAGACTGATACATGAGCTGGTATTTCTTTTTCCCGAATTTATCGACCACACCATTGGAACGACATTCGGATGCATCAAACTTATAGCCTTATAAACCCAATTTCTTTGTCTCCAAAAAATGAGCACATGATAAAAAAAAATTCTGCATTATTCAAAAACAAAAGGCACCAAGTGTTATAATTTCAAATCAAAAATCTGAAATGGATAAAAAATTAGCATAAGAGTTAGCATAGAATTATTTTAATTGGTGTACTCTTTATCATTTGAAGCTTACTTTTTTGTAATAACGGAAATGGAACAATTTTAATCCTTTCATTTGATCCAAGAAGTCAGATTTAAAGTTCACCAGGCGGATGTTTAAAGATTACCAGGCGAATACAAGAAGGAATTTTAAAGAAACTGGAACTCGAAATCTGGATTCCCCAGCTCCTAAGCTGAGAGCTTTCCGCTGGGAATGACAACTTAATATTTTGCATTTCACCATCTTTCTTAGAGTAAATTCTGCTCCATTTGGAAAATTTCCCAAACTGGGTTCTATCTGTATTTTGTATTATTAGGCTTCCACTTTGACAAACACTTAATATATTATATTTTTACAATGATTTTAAACCTGTGTTTCTAAGAATAAAATATTAAAATTGAGGCCAAAAGGCAGCATCGATCTCAGGCTCATCCAACGGATGACACAGCAAAGAGGTTGGTCATCATCACATGCTTTTCCATTTTGTTCTGGTTACTTTTCTTCGTCAGGGCCCTGTTAATGGCCCTCAGGTTTTAGAGCTATATCAAGAACTTACACAGCATTTTTAAATGCTTTTTGAACTTTTTACGTTATGATCAAAAAGCAGAAAAACGCGTCTATTTAGTAGTAAAATACTCTTGCTGAAGAAGAAGATGTTCCATTTCATACGATGGCAGGATTTGTCTACTGTTTTACAGGAGAAGACCAGATGAGAGTGGTTTCACATTCAATTCTCACATTAATGTAGTCTTCAGATTGGGTTTAGAATGGATTTATCAAAGTTCTGTAAAAAAAAGGGAACATTGTGGATGAAATCGATTAGGCTCAGATGCATACTGTGAAATACTTTGTAATATTTTTACTGTAGGGTAAAAATTGAAGGAAAGAAAAAAAAGAAGTGCATAGTTTATTCATTGGTCAAGATATTCAATTCCATACAGTGTCAAGATTTGCCATTTGTCATAATTCAATTAGCTAAAATTAGAATACTGGTAAAACAACAACGGTTGGAATAGATTGTGTTTTGAAATCATTTCTTAGGAATTCAAAAAGAAAGGAATTTGAAAACTCACAAATTATTTCTTGCAATTTTTCTAAGTTTAAAAAAAGTACATCGGAACTTTGAGTCAGTAATCATTCCCAGTTTGTCATCTCAATGCCACTAACTGCAAAGAATAATCCTATGGTCTTGTTTAATATTTAAAAAAATGGAATAAAAAATTTGAACTTTAGTATTTAAAGCTTGGGCAATTGTCCAGTGTACCAATCATGCTCTCAGTTTCTAGAAACATTTTGTCATAATTAACTAAAGCAAAACTATGTTTTAAAAAAAAAAGAAATCAAGCAAATTTTTATGATTCAAATACAAGATCGTTTTTCTTTAATGATTTCTTTACTGAAAAATATATAATAAAAGTTTAGATCAAATCATGCATACCACATACCATAATATATAAAAAAAGATTATCCGTACATGTTCATCCTCAAAAGATTATCCGTACATGTTCATCCTCAAAAGATTATCCGTACATGTTCATCCTCAAAAGATTATCCGTACATGTTCATCCTCAAAAGATTATCCGTACATGTTCATCCTCAAAAGATTATCCGTACATGTTCATCCTCAAAAGATTATCCGTACATGTTCATCCTCAAAAGATTATCCGTACATGTTCATCCTCAAAAGATTATCCGTACATGTTCATCTTTCTATACATGTTTTTTTTTCCCAACTTTTCTTTCTTTTGTTAGAATTGCTTTTTCTCCCAAACATAGAATTCGCAAAAAAAAAAAAAAAAAGGAAAGAAAAGAAAAACTCGCCCCAACAATAGGAACGAAGTAAAGACCATTCAGTATTCGAATACTTTTGTGAAATCACAGTACTTTTTCATTCTCAAGTTGTGGACTGAATAAATAAAGGTATTATTTCTAGATGGTTATTCACAGCTGGTTTTCACGAACAGGAAACGATGTCATTCAAATTTCAACGTTGAATGTAAGGAATGTGGGGATAGAAAGCACTTCTCAGGGTAAAAAAAATTAGACCTCAGCTTTAGTTTAATTTTTATTATAAACAAAAAGTTCTATTATTTTTATATAAAAAGAAAAACTTTCTACAACAGTGAACAGAATTGAAGTGTTTGTCTTCTAAAAAGGATGTCCCTAATTTTATCTCATAAAAATGTAATCTTCATTCACGCAATTATTAAATTTCAGAAATTTGATGTATTATTAAATTTAATTGCATTTTTATTGCTCTTCAGTAGTTTTCTGAGTCTCCAAAAACTCTATTTGCTCTTTTATGCGCTGCAGTTTAATTTAGTTATACTAACAACCCGTTTTAGAGCAACACTGGGGCTATTTTGGGATGGATCTCGTAATTTTGAACCGTATCAGATGACGAGGACAAAGCCTGAGCTCCCATCCTCTTTCCATGCCTCCATGCCACACCAGAGGGAGGGCATTTGCTATCAATGGACTTAGCGTGCACCAGAGCGTGTTCTTTGGCGAGTCCTAACCCCCCCCCCCCCCGGTTCAGAAGCCGATTCCCTTACCACCAGGCCAGCTCAGTCCACATGAATTACAGATGATTGATAATCTGATCGATAAAAAAGGCTATTAGAAGCATTACATGTAATTATTCCTTCAAAATTCGAGAAATTTTAGTTTTAATATTTTTACTGTCCTACTTCGTTATAATTTTTTTTTTTTTTGCATTTATGAATGTTTGCATTTTTGGCAGTATTTAAGAGAATTATTGTTTTTTTTTTTGGTAATTAATTTTCTACTCAATCGAATTATTTCAAACAGAAATTTACTCAAAGTTTTTCCTCAAAAGTCAAACACAGCGCTTTACTTTTATCATCGATTCCTGTTCTTTACTAGACGTATTACCTTATCGTACCGTTGATGAAACATAGCGACTGTTAAGAGAAATGGTGATATTTTTAAGATATGGGGCTATGTTAGGGAAGAAATTTTGAAATTATCTTTTAAAATATTATATTTATGTACTTTTTAACAAAACAGATTGAAAAAATATCCTGTGAAACAAATATGTATATATATATATGTATATATATATATATATATATATATATATATATATATATATATATATATATATATATATATATATATATATATATATATATATATATATATATATATATATATATATATATATATATATATATATATATATATATATATATATATATATATATTACATGTATATTACATTATTATATATATTACATGTATATATATATAGGTTTACACACATAAATTAAAAAAGCTTATGATTATGAAATAATTTTCTGAAAAACAAGCAAATCATTTTTTAAAAAAGCATTTTCTGTATTAAGTAATCAGTATTTCTTTAAATTTTCTGGTGTTTCACTAATTACATGGAATTTAACAATTTTTGCATAAGAAAGCAAATCTGAACAAAAAATATGCCTAACGTTTTAATTCTGGTTATAATTTCCACTGTGTTCAGGTAGTTCATATACTTTGAATTTTCGAAAATTAACGGTGGATTTGAACGAAATTTCAAATTAATGAAAATATGTAATATTTAAGAATGTGAAATAGCTATGAAATATAAATTGGGAAGAACATGTAATGTAATTTACCAAAAGAATGTTTTTAGAAATAAACGGCTTTATAAAGAAAAAAATATTCAGAAATTAAGAGTAATATATATATATATATGTGTGTGTGTGTGTGTGTGTGTGTGTGTGTGTGTGTGTGTGTGTGTGTGTGTGTGTCTATTTTTTGAAAGAGGCTGAGAAAATGCATGAAAAAAAGAAAAAAAAATGAGCTCTCAATATGGCAACAGGAGCAGAAATAAAATTCATTCTTCTAGATTCGTCTTTAAAAATAAATTAATTTTCTTATTTCCATTCTCTTGCATGCTTAGTTTCCTGAGTTTCCTTTAGTTTCCTGATATAATAAAGAATATCGAGCATATAAATTTTAAACCTGTGTACTTTCACCCAATCAGTTTCAAATTCTAATATCAAACTTTCCATAATTCATTTCCATGATTTATTGTATTTTTGAGAACTCATATTGCACAACAAGGCCGATCTACAGTCTATCTATAAGACAAAAAAACCAGACAAAAAGACAATCAGGTACCAATTCAACATGCATGAAAATAGACAATCATTTCATAGTGTTGATTCAGAATTTGATATAAATCTGTCATTTTTTGAATATATTTCATGAATCTAATTAATTCCGGTAATAATTAATTATATCAGTGAAGGATTAGCCTATGAATGATTTCATCAGGATTAAATAAATATATACAAATTGTTCTTGAAAAAACTTAATGCAATGGCAACAAACCAAACTGTATTAATTTAACTTTATTTGCTGCAGACTTTCAGTTAAAAGTTTAATCGAAATTTCCATTTAAGATTCTAAAAAAGGATTTTTGAAAACGAGTAAATATAAAACGTGAAAATTTATCAAATTTCGAGGGAGAGAATTTTAACAATTGCAGCATATTTTATATTTTGCATTAAAAATAAGGCAAAAATGTGATTAGAGTGTTTAATTTGCTTATGTAATTCTTATCAAACGGTTTAAGGGTGAATTACATGATTTCAGATAATCGAAATTGATTGGAAAGATTAAGACTTATTTAAGGTGTATGTACGCACTTGAAACTTAGAAAATCGTTCAAAATATCTTATATTTTTTTTACTGCCTAATAATGTTCTCCGATCCTTTAGCTTTCAAACGATACCAAGATGTTGTCAATATTCGAAATATTTCTCGAGTTATAATTATTTTGCTTGAGGCGCTTTCATTAAAAACTCTAGTTGCGGTTTTTTTAAAACTCATTTTATGCAGAATGATATTTTTCCACTATGTTGCTTCATTCAAACAATCATAACTGAACTAGAAATTATTCAAATACATTTATTTATATATCAAAATAATCTGTATGAAATAGCGGATGTTTTGTGCCTCAATCAAAGTTATATTTATAGAAATAAATTTTTAATAGCGATTTAAAAGTTAAAATTACAGAAAAAATCTCGCTTATTCTATTCATCGTTGATGAAAAAATTGTTAATAAAAAATTACATATTTTTATAACTTGACTGAGGCAGACAACATGAAGACTAATATTAGGCGTCATTTCCAACTACAATTGTGTGTCTGTACGAATTAGAATTTAAGATATCATGTTTCAAAAAATATGCTAATTAGCTCATTAAATATTATTTAATTAATTAATAATTAGTGTAATATGGGTTTTTCTTACTGAAATCAGTTTAAATATATATTAATGACCTTCTGTGAAAAAAATGGATTTTAAAGTTGAAATTTTAAAAAAAATCTTATAGTGTGTACGTACACCTTAAATAATCAAGTGATATAAATCAAGTATTATCACCTGATTTGTATCACTTGAGGATCCAATGGGATCGATAATCACACATACGTTTCGAGGAGTGGTGTATCCATGAAACTTTCACACGTGCTTTCTAATGTAAGTATTATATCCGTCCCTTATAAAATAAAGATGAACAAGGTTGCAAATGTTATTAGCACTGACCTGGCGTTCTGGCATAGGGGGAGCGCGTCTTTCCCGTGATCTGGGCGTCCTGGGTTCGAGTCCTTGTTTGGGCATTGTTGTTCTTCCATTTTTCTTTCTGTGAGATGTGTTAATGTGTCCTCCTGTAAAAAGGGGTTGTGCAAGCGAATGAGTGATACGTGAATAGCAAAGTCGTACTCTTGGCCTAGTTGCCGCTACTAAAAAAACAAGAGACTCTCCCCCACTGGCTTAAGTCGCTGTCTTCGTAACAGTGGGCTTATACATGGCAAGTTCCATAAGAAACAACACGAACACTCAGATTTTTGTTTTCAGAATTCTATATATGAGAATTGTATATTTGGTAGTGTAGTAAATGGAAACTAAGTTTCCATTTCTGACATCATTTTTTCAATGGATTGAAGCCGAAATTCATCTCAGAACTAACATTTTAATTTCAAACATATTAAAGTTCGTAATGACAAGTCAATAACTTTTTTAATTACCGCATTTGCATCCATGCAAAATTACAGACCAACAAACGGTTGAACTCCAAGCTGATTTGGTTCTAAATTTCAAACAAATCAACATTTTCGATGCAAAATATGCGAACCAACATTTATTCATGCAATTCTTTAAGTTTTGTAATAATCATATTGGTTTGCATTCGGACAATTGTACAGACAGACTAAAAATTTCATAGAAATTTTAAATTTTATGTCAAAACCAATAGAAAAGGACATCCATTTGGCTTAAATTGTTTTGGAGTTAACCCTTTCTAGGGCCGTGGAAAGTATGCTTCCCTCCAAATATATTAATCTTTGTATCAAATTATGTAGGTTGGCATAATCTCTGAGAAATTTTTTAGAAAGACAGAAACTTAGATGCTTCAGTTCTTTATCTTACACAAAATGATGTGCCTTGATTTGTTATATAATTATTAATTAACTTAATTAATTAATTAATCAAATTAAATTTATCTAATGAGCTAGATGCATATTTTTTCTTCACTTCACGCATTCCGACAGACAGGCAGACAGACAAAATTCTGAAAATACGTATTTTTTAAAAAAAATTTTTACATTCAGGTTTGTTTGAAATGTATAGTTTCGTCAAAATATCAAGTTAGAAATTTTTATGATTATAAATTCGTTTTCTTGTATACTTCCTACACAAGAATTTAAAAAAAAAATATTGGTTTCTCTTGACCTCGTTATATCTTCAAAAGCTTTATACCAGATTTTGAAAAACAAAAAAGTACAATCTATTACTTTAAATTCATTGTGGGTGCTTGTTTTCTGGCACTATTCGTGACATTTGTAGTGTTTTTAGAATTTATTTGTTTTCTCTGGTATCCTTTTCGAACGAGATAAAACACGAGAATATTTATTATATGAAGAAATAGGATCCAAGAAAAATCTGGGTTACGTATGTAGTAAAATTTTTCGCCTTGTAAATTCAGCTCCTGGCCATTACGTGCCTAAGAGCGCATTTGAGAAATATCAGCAATTGAAATATGCATTCGATTTGAGCGTGCTTGAGCTCAGGAATTTAGTATTACCTCAAATATTTTCTCAGTGATTTTCGCAAAATACAACAACAATGGATAAACTTTCCGCGCTTTATGATACAATGATGCAACGATTTCTCTACTAGTAGAAAAATATTATTAAAATATTCTAAAGCTTCTCCTATAAATATATAGACAAGCAGAGATGTTATATAACCATAAAATTGAATTCGAAAAACTTTGCCAATTAACATCATGTCAAAAACAGCACTTGTAGAGATATTATGAAAAATGGTATAAAAATGTTCCATGAAAAATGACATAGAGATAAAACTAAATTCCAAAAGTAGATTTATAGATATTTCACTAATTTGTTTTTATTTTTTTCTTTTAACATTTTAAATCAAATACTGATTTTTGATAAAATAATGAGCTGTATAAGCTCTTATGTAGAACTGTAAAAGGTCATATTGTTTCTGCAAATGATATGTGTATGTATATGATATTTGATTTCTTTTTCTTTTATCGTTTTATCTTCTCTTCAAGATTGACTAACACGAAATATTTTTAAATGAAAAGACATTTTACTACTTTTCACATTTATCAATAGAGAACATAATTGCATTGTTTATCCAAAAACTGTTCTAGTTACTTTAAATTTTTTTATAAATATAAACTGTTTTAAGTAATTTGAAGACAATTGTTTAATTTTTTAATTCTTTTTTTAAAATCATCCTGTTGACAGAAAGTACATTCTATTTGATTTTTTCTCACTTTCAGTCAATGAGATGATAATTTTGAATGGCGAGGCTATATGAACAATCAATAAAGATTTGATTTCACCATTTAGCAAGAAAGCAGATTGAGAAACATTTGCAAATATATTATCTTTGAATTTACATTCGTTATTCAAAGTAATCTCGAAATAGTTTCGTGCAAAACAATTGCACTTTTCAATACCGAATACAATTAACGCAACCGAAAACCGTTAAAAACTTCAAGTTGAATAGTGAGAATTTTGTAAAGACCAGGCATTGAGATTCCATCATTCATTAAAGCAAGACGAAGTTATTGGTAATTATATTGCTCGTTTTTGTATTCTTCGAAACGATTTGCATTCGTAAGAGAAGGGAGCAAACAATGAATAAAATGTATCAGAATCAAGACAAAATGGCGGACAGCGGACAATTACGATGTTCCGCTGTTTACAGAGTACTGAAACGACATCTCAAAGGTTAAAAGACTAATTTAATTGGCAGCTATTTCGGAAAACATTAGTGGATATCAAATCAAATTGTGAAAACTTGTGTAAGGATGTGAGGAAGAAAGACAGAATCTTCTTATTTGCTCTATAATTAGAAAAATGATTACAGAAAGACCATTTCAGTGCACCTAAGAAAAATTCGAAATATATGTGGGTTCATTTAATTTATCCTGTAAACCAAAAGATATAAATAGTTCGAATTTTGAGACTAAAGATCCTATTAACAAAAGAAATAAATATGTTTTCCCTGGTTTCTGAACAATTCATTTGCCATTCAATGAATTTTGACGTTTAAAATAACTAATGCTTTTTCTTTTTTAATACTGTAAAGACATTATTTCTTTTATTACTTTTCACACTTCTATATTATTAATAATGAAAACTTAGTTTCATTCGAAAATAAAAGAAATATATCTGAACTAAAATAATATCTTAATTCGAAATTAAAATTCTCATCAAATAATGATGATGATGAAACTTGCCTTTTTGATATTAAAAAAATCTTTAATATCCAAAGCCGATTTTAATTCTTTTAAATCTTAAAAATAGGTACTGTAACAAATAGAAGGATTACTCTCTAACGGCTATAGAGAGAAACAAGAGTTAACATGTATCCATCTGAAATATAGTGTCGTGAAAATTAGTGTAAATTGTTTTATGTGTTAATTATGTTATATCTAATTGTTTGCGACTGTAGCTCATTAGGTCTTAAATACAATTTTATTTCAAATATCCAGTTTCTATCTTTCTTAAGTCAGTCAGTTAAGTGCTAAAATAAAATCAAGATTCTATCTTTATGAAAGAATTGCGCATTTTACTAAGTATAAAGTTCTTTAGAATCTTAATTATAATAATCGTTTTAGTAAAAAAACATGAAAAAATAAAATTCATTTAAATACAGATTCAGAATGTTAAACAAATAAGAAAATGAAATGTTGATTTTTCTGTTCTTAAAGCTGACGATATTTAAAATTAACAGCAGAAAATAATAAGTGATGAGAATTCTTGTCATAGGTATAAAAAATGAAGTAAATATTCAAAGGAAATATTAAACCATCGAAAATTAACAAAAAAAGGAATACTTTCAAAGTTTCAAAATTTGAAGAAGAATATCGTTTTGGCTGTCATCTTGTGACAGAGTTCATGAATTCAATTTTTTAAAAAATCAGTTACAAATCTATACTTATAATAAAGCTCAATGTGTGCGTGTGTGTGTGTGTGTTGGCGCTCTACAGGCCAGACCGTTTGACCTACAGCTACCAAATTTGGTACATGTATACCTTGGAGGTCGGGAATGTGCACCTGGGGTTCCTTTTTTCGAAGTTTTAATTAGAATTTTAATTATTAATTAAAAACTAACTTTCCCGCCAAAAAAATCTTCCATTTTCCCCACCGCCAACTTTTCCGCCAAAAAAATCTTCCATTTTCTCCACCGCCAAATGACTAAGGCTTCCGTTTTATTTTCTCCCAACAGTAATGAGGCTAGGGTTAATATTTTTCGGCGGATTATTTCAAACGATTCTGTTTATTTTCTTAATGTTTGATGCATTTAAAATTAAACATTTTTAATTAATCCATGTTTCAGATTCATTCTGAAGCACTTTTGAATTAAAATAACACAGAATAAAGGAAATTAAAAATGTAAAATCTGCATAGCGTTACCCCAACTGGCGTAGAAAAATTCACGCATTTGTGTTAACGTAACTGGCGAAGAAAATTCACGCATGCGCACTGTGTTCTGATTGTTGCCATGACAACCGTTATGAAAGGGGGATTTAAATTATTTTTATGTTAGTTGCATGCTTTTGTAAGTAAATTGTATTTATGTTAGTTATATATTTTTTGTATATGCTTATAGTTTTAAGTATATCGTTTTTTAAGTAGTTTTTTAAACCTGTTTTCAATGATTTAAATTATTTTTAGGCTAGTTGCTAGCTTTTTTTAATTAAATTGTATTTATGTTAGTTATATATATTTTTTGTATATGCTTATAGTTTTAAGTACATCGTTTTTTAAGTAGTTTTTGGAATTGCATAAAAGTTGGAATAGCATAATAGTAGTAGTTGGAATTGCATAAAATATTTAATTATTAAAATTTTAACGAACATTAAGATTGGCGAACAGGCTGGTCACCAAAGGCGGCTAGTATAAAATAAATAACAAAAGTTCCAATTTATTTATTGTTTTAAAATAATTGTGGAGTTAATTTCTGAAAGTGAAAAATTCTGATTTTCTGATAACGGAAATATAAACTGGCTTCGAAATTCACGGTGAAATTATTTTACAATAAAAATTAATGATATCTATGGATGAAGCAAGATAAAAAAAACTAAAAGATTGTGATACTATATTTATGAAATATATACTATATTTGCATACCATGTAGTGATATTTATTATTGCTTGAAGGATTTATATAAAATTATTTTAATATTTTCACTCAGAAATTATATTTAGTATTCCATAATTTACAAAAAAAAATATATAATTCAATTAATGTTAAATAAATACTTTTAAAACTAGAATTAGAAGTAAAACATATATTTGCTAATTTCTGGTCGCATTTGGTTGATTATTAAAATGTTCCAATTTCTTGAGTAGTAAAGGAATCTAAACCGATTTCATTGATTTTGTAATTGGAAAATTACAGTTCAATTATCCTTAGAGAAGCTCTTACAAGTATTTTTAATAGTTGTAGGCTGAGTTCGTACTGTGTGACTTTGGATAATCCAAAGTACTATGTCTGGAAATATTCCAAAATCTTTGTTTTTTCCAGTTTTCATTTTATTTGTCTTTCTATATATTTTCTTCTGAAACACCTTTACTAACTTTTGACACGAATCGTAAATCAAAAGTGGAAGAAAATAAAATATTATCCTCAGAAATTTCACCAAATTCTTGGCAGCTAAAACGTTTCTTTCCCCCCCCCTTTTTTTTTTGTTTGTTTGTTTAAAGCAAAATTTGTAATGACGATGTGAGTGAAAAAAAGGAAGGGGAAAAATTTATATAAAAACAAGAAAAGAAAAGTGATAGTGTTCTTTCTTCAATTATCTAGCAAATATATTTCAAATATATGAAATATATGGTGTTGTATGTTCAGCTTTGTGAATGTAGTGAAAATGATTGAGGACTCATTTTGTACACATGTCATTGAGCAACAGCTTAGACATTCATAATATTCTATAAGCATCAGCAATTATGGTATCAATATCGCAAATCAAATTTCTTTCGTCTTTCTTATTTTTATTTATTTATTCATTTATTAAGTTAACCTTTTCACAGGAAGGCAGATAATCGATCTTTAACTTTATGCGGGCCATTCATTTTATTAGAGCGCTGACGAAGAAATTTGAAAATTTAACCAAAGATATAAATATAGTAATAGGCTAGAGTAGAATTTAAAAGAAAATTTGAAAGAATTCTTGCAATTATGTTAATGGAATATTTACAGTGGCCTTGGACAGAGGACCTTTACAAACACAATATGATGTCCAATGATATCACACAGGGCATCACAAAGTTTTAAAGGATTTATTCCAAATTTAATCATATTTAGGCAATTTTAGTGTAATGATCAAGCATAAAAAAGTAATATTTTTATTTTTTTGACGTTTCTGAGAAAAAATATGTGCTTACGTAATGATAGCTGTTTACAAATTTTGCATTTAAGAGACTGCGCAGTTGATTTTAAAGGGCATATACATCGTTTGACAAGAATAAGCAAACAATCTTATAGGAACGGATGTGGTCAAAACTTTGATACGGTTCAATAATTCACGTGTATTGACAAAATTCATAATTTCGCCTATTTATCACATTGTGAATTTGAGTTGTCATGTTCATAGATGAATCTACTGACAGATGCAATTCAGATAAGGATTTTTCAGACTAAAGATCTAAATTTAAATCAAGATTTAAAATTGAAAATTCGATTTAAGATCTCGGGCTTGAAGTTTCTGTAGAAACCTTTATCGTATCTAAGAGAATAATGTTTTTTGAATAGATACTTTTTTTCTATTCTCAGAATCTTATTCAAAATGATTTAAGAGCCATTCCTTCTAAAAATTATCAATTCAATTGAAAATATACTACAAAACTGATTTGTGAGGAACTCTCATTCATTTCTATTAAGATGTTATTTTCTGATCCATTCATTTTGTAGCTATTGAAAAATTACATTATATTGATGAAACTGTACTCATTTTTTATTTCAAAAAATAAGCAATTGATGGGGAAATTTTTTAAAAATTACGAATTTTAATGCAATTTAATCAATATTGGGCAAAATTTTATTTACGGAAACGCTAAGTAAGTCAACCATCTGATTCTCCGACCCGCCACGAAGGCACACGGATTTAAACCATAAATCTGAATGACCGAACAGCCGCAACAGTAACACTGGCGGGAACTGTGGTTGAGTCCTAAGGGCCATCACCGGCCACGGTACAACCTCTCAGATCAGATCCACCTCTTTGTGCACCCTTCAGGGTGGCGAGATCCAACCACCATGCCGGAAGCATCTCTTCCTCGTTTCGAGGTGCCTCATTCATTTCGCTTAGTAAACATGAGAAGCTTTCATGCCTTTAGCATCTAGTTAATTAGACTTACCAATCCAGTTTACAAATATATATATATATATATATATATATATATATATATATATATATATATATATATATATATATATATATATATATATATATATATATATATATATATATATATATATAAAAAAAATTCGAACGAAGCGAAATTGTCGTTTTAATGTGTTAAGTTTCTAAAAATATTGAATGGTGTGCGTAAACATATTCTTACAGGCTAAAAAAAAATATATGCTTAAAATTAATAATAACGAAATTTTAATAAAAGAAAAAAATATATCTAATGAAATTAAGCGTATTCTAATGGAAAAAAGAAATACAAAGTGTTATTAAAGCTATATAAGATTATATGAATTTTAACAGAAAGGAATATAAACAATTTCAATTTGTAATTAAGAAACATTCATTGAAAAAAGAAACGATGATTAAAAATGCGGAATTTTATTTTATCACATGCAAAAAAGCAAGATTTACTCTGTATTTATTTTATAAAATAAGATTTAATGGGAAACTGACATATTAAATATACTTAATGCAGGCTTAAAATTAAAAAAAATCATGGTAAAAAAAAGTACTTCATAATTGTTGAAAATGATTAATCTCAATTTTAAAGATAAAAAGAAATGTTAAGTATTTCATAATGCTGAACTTTTATCTACAATAAAAATACAACTTTAGAGTGTTTGATTTTTATATTTACTTATAAGGCGTATAAATTCTTGCTTCCATAGCCTATAATCTTGCTTTAAAGAATATTATTTTTCTTCCGGCAAGAAAAATAATGATTTTTAAAGCAAGATTATTATTTTTCTTGTAGGAATAAGATTATTACATGAAAAAAAGGCAATACTACAAAGATTAGAAATACAATTTCTAAAAATATTGATATTCAAATATTATAATTTAATATTTATATATTAAAAATGATATATAGTTTCCAACGAAATTTCTGTTGCTGAAATTCTCTAAAATGTTTGTCTACATTCAATGAATATGATATTACTTTCCTTTTTTTAAAAGATATTGTAGAATAATGCTGTTCAGCATATTGCTAAACAGATCATATTAATATTACTTAATATCTTAAAATAAATATAAAAGCTTAATTATTCATTACAATGCTTGCACGCTATGACTTTTTGCGAGACTAAGAGAAATTAGGTATAACATTTCGCTTTTTTCTTTTTACAAATCATTAAAAAAACTCTCTTCATTACAAAAATGAACGATTTAATTAAGTTTATTTAATATATATATATATATATATATATTTATGATATTTCTCATCAATCATGAGACAGAATGGATGCAAAATTTTAATATACATAGCATAAACAATCATTAAAATAACGAGAGTTTCAAAACTTCAAACCAAACAATACTTTAATTACTATTTAAATTAGTGGTAATTTCCACTAGTTTGAATTATGAATTAAATGAAAATCTATCTGGAACAGAATTGTGGGCGGCACATGGCTATGATGAATAGGGGGAAGTGGTATGCGCCTAAACCCATGGTATCTCTCTTCCAGTGTGGGTATGTGATTCATGACCAGCCACAAATGACTTGTAAACAAACATTGAGTCTCAAAAGTGGTTTTGGTTTAATGGTTCTGAGAATCATCATTGTAAGATTTTGAGACAATCAAATGAAAAAAAAATTCTTCGATTTATATATTTTATTCCTAACAGTTCTAATATAAGACATAATTATTATATTAGAATCAAGAAAGATAGAGTGAAGTATTATATGAAATGATGCTAGATCTCTGCGAAAAAAACGAATGAATATAGATTGAGTAAACGATTTTCCACCACGAAACTGTGTAACAATAAAAATAAGAAATAAAATGTCTCAATATTTAATTTTTATTTTTTTATTCAGTATTATTTTAATAATCCGGAACTGTTCTAATCAGCACCTTCTGCCTTTTATAATACAATGCTCTCAGAAAGATCAATAGTAAAATTAAAGGGAGACATGTTATTGTTTTGAATTTCTTTGACAATGTTGAAAGGTGAATAATAGGATATTGATGCAAGGACATTTTTTTATATTTATTGTATATTCGGTGGGAGGGCTAAAATAGATTGAGGTAATATTATATTAGATTATTATTGTTTTAGAATATAGCTATTATATTGGAACTAAGAAATATTGAGAAGTTAAGTGCTATATAAAAATTCCCTAACATATTTATAAATAAAAGATAACGTAAGAAGATTGAACAGCAGATTTTCCACTACGAAACTGCCGAACAAAAAAATGATCCTGATGGTCAAAAGTTTGTATTGTTTTCTTGTATATATTCCGAGTAATCTTATAATGTATCGATCAGCCCCCCCCCCCCCGCACCTTCCATTAGACAGTGCTTTCATGAAAACCATTGAAGAAAGCTAATGCCGATGCATAATATTGCTGTGAATTTCATTGACCTTGGAATGGAGTGAAAAATAGGATATCGAATCAAGAAATTCTTCTTATATTCATTGTGTATGTGTGAAGGATAAAATACTGAGAGAGAATGACTTTAAAAATTTAGAAAAATTGATAAAAGGTACGAGAAAAAAGAAGGAAAAACGAAGGACCTACTTATGTTTTATTTTCAACTGCTCATAATGCAACAAAATCTGTTCTCCCTCTTATTAGTTATCCGAATCAAAAAGAAACTTTCTTCTTGGATGGATCACTATCTATGGTGGGAGCTTATCTGGATCACTATCTATGGTGGGAGCTTATCTGTCTGAAAACCACACAGAGTATATAATTTTATATAATTTGATCGTTCTGCTGTGAATATCAATCCTGCAATTTAAATACATCTTTCGAAACAATCTTCTAATAATTCGACACTTTTATTACTCTGACCGTCTACAATCTATTTAAGTGAATTTGAAATAAAAAGAAGAACAACAGCCTAAAATTTAGTTTTTTGTTTTTTTTTGTTAAAATCGAGGTTAAAAAAATTACTTTTCTTCTCTGAAAGTCAACAATCTATTATAATACCACTTGATGCTCCTACAACTATAAGTATTGTGATTATTACGATTATTATTTGGACAGTCTGTGAACTTGAAATAAATAAGCAAGATAAACATGTTATTTTAAACAACTGATCAGATCAATTATTTAATTAGACTCAAAAAATCAGATGTTTCTTTCTATATCACTCTCTTCTATTGTAACTCAATATGGCACATATTGATGCTCATTTCACAATAAAACAAAGAAAATCGATTGTTATTTTAATTTGCTTCTTTATTTTTATCTCTAAATTTTAAATCTCCGTTACATGTAATTTTGGCATCAAAACGGCATACATAACTTCATCAACCCATTTCATTATAGTTTTGAAGTATCCTTTTAAAGAGAGAGATTAGACATGAGAAGTTTTAATGCAGTTAATCGACTTTAAAGATCTCCATTATAAACTGTTCCAGGATAGAAGTGTTTCTCATTTCAGCCCTAATATTCCTACTTTTAAACTTTAATTTAGAGATTTTTAAAGCAGTTTAGTTAGGCTGATCCACCTAATCTTCATTTATAATAATACGCTAGGAAAGTATAACATTTCTTTACCTTTTAAAATATCATTTAATTTTTAGAGTCTTAGAATTAATTTATTTTATTCTGTAATCTCGATTTAAATATCATCTTTATTACATATATAATTAATTTGAAACCTTTGTGGTCGAGTGCTAGAGTAAAAATTCAAAAATTGAGGAATTAAGGGAATTGTCATTAAAATTTCCCACTCATGTGAATAAATTATGTCAAATCTTTCATAGCTATGTGGGCTTGCAAATCAACGATGAAACAACTAGTATTTCGTATTTATGAATGAAATTGAGATTATCTATAAAACACTTCTTATTTGTAAAGTTTGAAAAGTTTCTTAATATACGATCATTTAAAATTTGAATAACATTTATAAACAAGATCAATAGTTCTCATAGTACAGAATCTTATCTTAATATGCTTTGTCCACAAGGAAACAAAAATCATTTATATTTTTGTAAACTTTTCCCAAAATTCATTTATTAATTAGTTTATAATTTCGAGTTATAAATCGAATTACTCTAGACAATAATATACAGGTTTCATTTAATATAATGAACTTCATTCTTTATAGATTTTAGCTTGCTTTTATTCTGAATTCGCAGGGAAATTTTTAAACATTCTTAAATGTTGAAAATTTTACTGAATCATATTATTTACATGCAAAAATATTTATGAAACGTATAGCTCAATGCATAACATTTTTTTGTTGAATCTCAAAATGCATAATATTCAAACTTCGTGTTACTGAATAAATTATTTTCGAAACTTCCACAAATGTTATATTAATCGTTAATGCTGTAAGGATTTTAACATCGCCATTATTTTTTCTAATGCTTATAAATAACCCTTTTTTTTTATATAAACCACATTGAAAGATCCCGACCTCTTTGGTTAAGCTAAAGTAATGGTTCAACTTATCTAACTTTGTAGCTAACAAATGTAGAAATTCCTATAATATCCTTACGACATTTAAAAACGAATTCTTTGAACAAAGGAATGGATTTTTTTACGTTGATAAACGATAATTCAAATGTACATTTTAAAAGGGAAAAAATTACATATTGATTATTTTGTACAGTATAAAATGCTTCTGTACTAATCTTCTAGCTCAGATACTATAAACGTTAAATTCAAAGGAAATTTGCCATCTAAATTATAAAACCAATCTTTTCTTAAAAAATGGAAACTGCATTTGAGTAGCATACAATCTACATATTTGCATTATTTTGAAATTTGTTAACTGACATCCACAAATTTTAATTTTTTAATTGATTAAACATAATATGAAATAACCAGGTATAAAATTTTAGACAAATCAGTTGAAATTAACCGAAGGTATACAAGAAAAAAATTTCAGGTATTGTTTCAATATGAATAAACGTAATAAATAGGTCAATATGTTAATAGTTTCTTTTAATCAAATTTTCTTTTTAGTCTATAATTCAATAACTTGATTCTAAAAAAAAGATAATCGATTTTGTGTAAAGATTACAATTAGGAATGATGAAATATGATTAAAAAAGCTCGCAATGCAGGTTTTTTTTTATTTAAATATTCAATGACGAAGTTTTAGACGAATCAATTTTTTATTAGAAGAACATTTATTGATTGAAACAAAATAATATACAGTCCTTTCGACCATTTAGAGTTGTTTCCCAAATGAAAATATCAAAATTTTATACATAATGATTAGAGTGATCGTTTTGTACTGTTCCTTTTATTTTGTACTAGCCGCCTTTGGCGACCAGCCGGTTCGCCAATCTTAATGTTCGTTAAAATTTTAATAATTAAATATTTTATGCAATTTCTACTTTAATAGCTTCTTCATCAAAATATTTTAAAACTTCAAATTTTGATTATCATATAATTCATTCATAATATTATAAAGGCCTTCAGTCATAACGTAATATGTATCTCTCATTTTCTGTTAGCACCCGTAGAATTTATGCTTTAAATTAAAGTGGAAAGAATTTATCTTCAATTAATATAATAATATTTTTTACTGAAACAAAGCATTTTTTTATAATCTGATTACTGAAAATAGAGTCACTCAGCGTTTAAACTTTATGGGCACTAAAGAATATTTTTTTTAATTTATGTAATATCTCAAGAGTTGGTCAACAAAATTTTCTTAGATTCATTATGAGCAGATCGATTCATTAACAATGTTTAAATTTAAATGCATCAAACACTAAGAAAATAAAACGAATCGTTTAAAATAAACGGTTGAAAACATGTTTTAAAAAAACTTCTTAAAAAACGTTGTACTTAAAACTATAAGCATATACATGTTGTCATGGCAACAATCAGAACAGAATGCGCATGCGTGAATTTTCTTCGCCGGTTACGTAACGCAAATACGTGATTTTTTCTACGCCAGTTGGGGTAACGCTATGCGGGTTAGAAATTTTTAATTTCCTTTATTCTGTTTTATTTTAATTCAAAAGTACTTCAGAATGAATCTGAAAGATTGATTCATTAACAATGTTTAATTTTAAATGCATCAAACATTAAGAAAATAAGCAGAACCGATTGAAATAATCCGCCGAAAAATTTTAACCCTAGCCTCATTACTGTTGGGAGAAAAAAACAACGGAAGCCTTTCTCGTTTGGCGCTGGGGATAATGGAAGATTTTTTTGGCGGAAAAGTTGGCGGTGGGGAAAATGGAAGATTCTTTTGGCGGGAAAGTTAGTTTTTAATTAATAATTAAAATTCTAATTAAAATTTCAAAAAAAGGGACCCCAGGTGCACATTCCCGACCTCTAAGGTATACATGTACCAAATTTGATAGCTGTATGTCAAATGACCTGGCCTGTAGAGCGCCAACACACACACACACACACACACACATTGAGCTTTATTATAAGTATAGATATAGATAAATTCGATAATAACAGGAAAAAAAAATAATTAAAATAATCAGAATTCTTACATTGATTATGCAATTAAAAATAATCAATATCTTATTCGCAGCATTTTTGAAAGACATTCACAGATAATAAAAATTTAAAAATTTTCACTCTCATGAGTGAATATTTCAGTATGTGATCTTGTGATTACAATAGTACTTCTGTGTTCAATTTTGGTTTCAGTCGGACGTCAAAAAAAATGTACTTGTACATATATTAACTGCATGCCAGCGATTAATCATAAAAGATTGCACGTAGATTAATGAAAAATATCGATATTTTTATAACTATTATTCGCCAAAGATGTAGTTCATAAATAAGTGGAGATATTCAATCATAATATTGTCACGTAGGTTCTTTAGTGTGGAACTTAATGACACATACAGGAAGTAGAGCTAAACCAATTTAATAACTCAACTCTGAACTGAGAACCCAGTGACTGACAAATCTTCTGCTTTTATACTAGCAGGGAAAGTTCCAGAATACTTTTCTGGAGACAGTAAGGAAAGTCCAGGACACTTGTCTGGTAAACTAAAGAAATGTCCAGAATCTTCTGGAACATGAAATAAAGGAAAACATAAAAACAAGCAAATGAATATTTACACAAGCTGTGAATCGCATTGTCTCTAGTGGGATTCGAGCTTACAGTCTCTTGATTATGAAACCAGTGCTATGACCATTCGGCCACGCAGAGTCGACTGCCGCTTATCAATGCGTCAGTATGTAGCTCTCGCCTTCGCTCATGTGTGCACATGTGCGTGTGTGTATGCAAGTGAGTGTGCGCGTGCATACATGCGTTTGTGAAAATCACAACAATCAAAGCACTCACGGTCTTATCCATGGCCCACAATATTATGTGAGGATAGGAATAGATCGTCATATTACACGATAGCATCTTTATCAATAGTATATGCAAGAAAGTTTTCCGAAAACCAGTTTCACTGGTTCTTTTGCTTGAACTCCAGAATTTACAATCTGTTTATCGTAAATAGTTCAAAAAATATTTTTCCGAACTCAGAAAAATCTGAAATTTGAAGATTCTTTGGAATTTCTAAAAGAAGTTTCTAGAGACAATTATAATATTTTCTCCGAGTATAAGAGAAAGTGAAAATGTTACACTTTCCACTTAATAGTTTTTGCCAGTAAATGTAGATTTTTGAAACTTCGGAGTGGGAAATTTAAATCCCACAATGAATACATTTTATTTCTTGTAATTGCATTTTCTTCGGGAAATCCGACAAAGTGTACATTTATATTGGTGTAAAAGTTACTCTAAGTGTGTTTTTTTAATGAAAATTTTCTTTCCTTAAAATTTATACAAAATACATCTTTTTCTTCATTCCTTTTAATGATTATTCTCGTACTGAATTGAAAATTTCCATAAAAATAAAGTATCTGTAGAAATTTAATAATGAAGAAGTTGAAAGGATTACTCGATGTTTCCAGAAATGAATGCTGAAACATAAAGGCAAATGCAATTTGCAAACTTTGTTCTTGATATATTATTTTTTAAATACAAATAACAATTTTTGGTTAGAAATATATATATGCAATAAATATTTATAATGTTAACTTAGTTACAGCTAAAAAATTATTCTGTTGCATATTTTTTTTAAAGTTTTAAGGTAAAACAAATGCTGAAAAACATCAACTGTAGAAATCTTGAATTTTGAACTGGTTTCTTATGAATTTAATAAGAAAGAAACTTGGGAAATCTTTCAAATTACTTCTTGCATTTTTGTCTGAATTTAAATATAGCAAAATTGATCTTCGAATTTGGTATTTTTCAAGGTTTTTTTTAAGCATCTCAATGTCACAGTCTGCAAAGATTAATCTTATGGTTGTGTGAAATATGACATAAATTGCAATAAAAACTTTTTTAATTTAATTTTTAAAACTTTGATAACGGTATATTGTACCAATCATGCTTTTAATTGTTATACATATCTTATAATAATTAACTAAAGCTCAACTTATTTTTAAAAAGGAAATCAAGCACAATTAAATGATGTTCTACTAATATTTCATGATTTCAAATACAATATTCTTTTACTGTAGCATTCTTGAAAATGATTTCCTTCAAAAATATGTAGTAAAATTTCTGATCAAAGTGTAATACTTCAACCATAATAAATAATATAAAACATAAATGATTATCTATGCGTTATAATCCTTCCATACGCGATTGGCTTTTTTCCAACAGGTCTTTCGTTTGTATAAATTGCTTTTTCTCTATAGCACAGAGTTCGCAGAACAAAAGAAGAGAAAAGAAACACCTATCTGAACAATACGAGCGAAGTAAAGACCAGTTCTATATTCGAGTACTTTTGTGAAATAACAATGCTTCTTTTGTTCTCAGGTTGTGGGCAGAATAAATAAGGGTATTTTCTTGAAATGGTTATTCGCAGCTGGTTTTCACGAACAGGAAACGATGTTATTCAAATTTCAACGTTGAATGGAAGGAATGTAGGGGTAGAAGGCCCTTCTCAGGATGAAATAAAACAGCCTCAACTTTAGTTTAAGCTTTTTCTATCAACAAAAATCTCTACCAATTTAAATAGAAATCGAAAATAATTTTACAACAGCGAACTGAGTTGATCAGTTCAATAAACTCTCGTATGGGTGAAGAAATTCACGTCTGTTTGTCTTCTTGAATGGCCGTTCTTACTTTGATCTCATATATTTACTTTTCAGTCATTCAATTATTGAACTGCAGAATTATAATGTACAATTAAAATTAATAGGATTTTTAATACTATCAGATTTAATATATGTATACATGTTATTATTTCTTCAAAATTCGTGAACTTTTCATTTTAATATTTCGTCTATCCCATTTTAATGTAAATTTTTCAATATTATTCTTTTTAAACTTTTTGATCTTTCCCACCATTTAAAAGAGTTTTAATTTTTATCATATGAGAACATGAAGTTGTTTTGGTTAGGGGGTTTTGAAGCTCGAAATCGCGTAGGCAGTGAATAAAGCAGAAATGGCAATTTTCATATCATCTTTTAATCGCAGGCATTTTTTACCTGCTTTTACCAGTATTTTATTATTATTATGTATGCTTCTTTCAAAGCAGATGCGTTTTTAAAAGGTTGATCTGATTTTACCGGTATTGCTTTATTATTACGTGTGCTTCTTTGACAGCAGATGCGTTTTTAAAAGATTGACGTATAGCTATGACATCATAGCTGTTATGTCATCTCAAAATCTGTCCAGCTCCCAAACTTGGTTTGCCAGCTAGAAAAATTAAAAATGAAAGTTTATATATATATATATATATATATATATATATATTTAGATTCTTGGAAGCTAGAAACTCGGCATTTCGTTAAAATATCGAGTTAAAATATCGATTTTTTACGATGATTACAAGTTTATCTTCTTGTATACTTCATAATAAAAGAAGATATTGGCCATTCTTGACTCCGTTATATCTTCAGAAGATTTACACCAGATTTTGAAAAACATAAAAATACAATATATTACTTTGGATTCCTCTCGGTTCAACATTTTTTGTCTATATTTATGGCATTTGCTGCGTTTTTAGAATGTATTTGTTTTCGCCAGTATCCTTTTCGAACGAGATAAAACACGAGAATATTTATTATAGGCGGAAATAGGATAAAAAAAAGTCTGTGTGACGTATGCAGTTAAATTCAGCTCTAAGCCATTACGTGTCGAAGAATGCTTTTGAGAAATATCAGCAATTGAAATAAGCACTCGATTCGAGCGTGTTAGAGCTCAGGAATTGAGTATTAGCTTTCATTTTTTCTCCGTGAATTGGCAAAATACAACAGTTTTACAATTTATTTATAATTTTGGATGAAGACCAATAAAAAATTAAAAATTTGTGTCATTATATTCCAGGAAATGCATATAATGCGGTTTGATTAAATTTCTGTGTGACGGACGTTGCATTATATGTGATAATTGTGATTAATACTTCACACATTTTATTTAGTATTCCGTAAGTTAGAAAAGAAAAAGAAAAGATGATTCATTTAAAGTTAAATATTTACTTTTAAATATAGAATTAGAAATAAGAAAAAAATATCTTTAAGAAGATTCAGCCTGAAATGCAACAAATCTTAACACGTCATTTATTATTAAAAAAGATTTAAGTTTCTGAAGCGGAAAATGAATCTGAACTGATTTCATTGATTTTATAATTGGAAAATTGTTGTTCAATCATTGTTAGTTTTATATTCAAAAATTTTATTATTTTCAAAAATTGCAAATTGAGGGCGTACTGTATGATAGAGGATACTAAATATTACTCTTTCTGGAAAAATTCCAAAATGTTTTCTTTCTCAAATTTTATTTTATTTGTCTTTCAATATATCTTCACCTGAAACAACTTTACCTCAATTTTTGACAGGAATCGTAAATCAAAAGTAAAAGTAAATAAAATGTTATCTTTAGAAATTTCACAGAATCTTTTTTGTTTCAAACAAAGCTTCTAATGAAAGAAAATAAAAGAAAGAAAAAAAATGAAAATTTATATTAAAAAAAGAATAGTGCTGTCTCTTCAGATATCTTGTAAACTTAAGCAATATGTGAGTTTGTATGTTAGGTTTTGTGAGCGTAGTGAAAATGATTGTGGATTTGGCATATGCCATTATCCACTTGCTTAGATTTTGATAATTTTATATAGATAGCAATAATTTCGGTATTAAGATTTCAAGCCAAATTAGTTTCATCTTCCTTATTTTTATTTATTTATTTATTGAGTTTTCCTATTCACAAAAAAAGGTAGAAAAACATACAAACACACATAAACAAAAGAACCGATAATCTATCTTCAACCATTCGTGGACCATTGATTTTATTAGAATGTTTGTAAAAGAATTTAAAAATTAATCCAAAATTATAAACATAATAATTGGCTAGAGTATAATTGAAAAGAAATTTTAAATGAATCTTAACAAGTAAATATGTAAAGTGAATTAAATATGTCCAGTGGTGCTGCACAGTAGAGTTTTCAAACACAATATGATACTCAGTGATATTGCACAGTGGGTAGCAAAGGGTTAAAGGATTTACTAAAAATTCAGACATATTTCTACAATTTCAGTGAAATGATCATGTGCAAACAATCATTCCATTATTTTTTGGCGTTTCTTTGAAAATGTTCGCATAAATCAATTTAACTGATCACAAATTCTACATTTAAGAGACTGCTCGGTTGTCGTACATGTAATTTACAGGAATAAACAAAAAGTCTTATACAGCCGGATGTGGTCAAAAGTTTGATGCAGATTAATAATCCAGGTCAATTGACTAAATTCAAAATTTCATCCATTAATCTCATTGCGAGTTTCAATTGTGATGTTAATACACAAATGTACAGACAGATGTAATTCCGATAACGATATTTCAGATTAAATATCTAAAAATGATCTTTAAAGCTCAAAACGTCAAGATTTGTTGTTGTTGCTAATCTCCATGGTCAAATCCAAAAATCCGTTGACAAGAAGAAAGTCAAAAACGAGGAAGGGAGAAGAATAAATTTCTCCCCAATGAAATCCTAAACAGTCCAGGATATGTTCAGCAGAGGCCTGATGCTGGCAGCATTTCGGGCAAAGAGGGTAAAACTTTTCACCCTGAGAAAAGAAAAGACATTTAAGGTGGCCACTGGCAAGGCGCGACAGGCAAGTGTTGGTTTTTCTGTTACAAGGAAGATTTAAGGACTGCCCTGGCTTATTGGCTCTATACCAATCATGAGTAGGGGGAACCATCCAATTCTTCTTATTTAGGAATTTCGCCTGAGAGAATAGTTCTAAGTGTGTGAGCTCAGCAGAAGAGGAAGTCGCTAGGCTGCTTCCTTTCTTTGCAAGCCTATCTGCTATTTCGTTACCAAGTGATCCACATGAGATGGGATCCACTGGAAATGAATATCATGTTGAAGTGAAATAAGCTTCAACTTCTGAAGAATAGACAAACTTGCTTTATCTCCAACATAGGTCCAATTGTTAAGGTGTTCCATTGAGCTGCGGCTATCAGTAAGAATCCAAAGTTTCTTATAATTATTTTCGGGGAAAATTTTCTTAAGTCCCTCATCGATTGCTAAAAGTTCGCTTCTAAAAACGGAACAGAAGTCTGGATTTCGCTGACATAGAGAAAAACTAGACTGAGGAGTTACAATATAGATGCCACTACCTGCAGAATTGTCGATTTTGCTGCCGTCAGTATACAATTTAATGTCACATTCAGGGATTTTATTAATGACTTCCGAGGCCAATTGTCTGAGGTATTCTGACGCATTTTCCTTTTTATTAATGGGAACAGGGAGGTTGAAATGAAAGTGAACCCTGGTAAGTTCTTCAGTAGGATTCATACAAGAGTGAAGAGAATGTGGCTCTACATTTTTAGGAATTATATTCTGAGACAAGACTTGACTAAAGGGACTATTTTTTTTGAGTCTCTGGAGGTTAGTCCAATTTCTTAGGTATTTTGAGGTGTTGTTTTGAATGCCATAACTGGACAGTTTGTTGATAAGGTTAGCATGCCTTCTAACATGGAGAGGTTTAAGGTCGGCTTCATAAAGGACAATGTCTGAGGGGCAACTTCGTTTCAGACCAGTTATTATACGAGCTGCACTCAGCTGAACCTGTTCAAGTTTCTTCAAGTGGGAAATGGAGGCACAGCAATAGACTGGGAATCCATGTTCAAGTAAAGGTCTGATGATAGCTAGATAGGTAGTTCTAAGGGTAGTCGCGTCAGCTCCCCAGTCTCTACCTGCAATATATTTAAGGATGTTTAATCGTTTTCTTGCTTTTGAGACTATGTAATCAATGTGCTTATTACTTGTAAGTTCAGAATCCAAAACAAATCCTAAATACTTTGGGCGTTTTTCATATGCAAGTTCTTGATTTTCAAGCATCAATTTTGGTTTGCAGTTGTATAAGTGTTTATTGGTTGTAACAAAAGGTGGTAATTGATTTGACAGGATTAAACTTGAGTTTAAGTTCTGCAGCAAACTCGGACAAGGCCTTCAAAGACTCATTGAGTTTGATCTCTAGAAGGTTTATATCGAATCCAGAGCTCCAAAGCGCAATGTCATCAGCAAACATCTGACGTCAAGATTTAAAAGTGAAAAATCATCGGGATCTCGAGCTTTAACTTTCTGACAAGAAGTTTTTCATACACAAGAAAATAAATAAAAGAAATGTTTTTATTTATTTATTTGCTTAAACCATATTTTTTCGATCCCAAGAATGCTATTCAAAATGACTTAAAATCTATTGCTTCTAAAAGTTATTAATTCAAGTGAAAACGCTAATAACAAACGAAATACAAACTGAAAAAAATTATATATGAGCTCTCGTTAGTTTCCATCAAAATATTGCTTCGTAATACATTTAATAATTTAAAACTATATTACCAAATTTGAGGTACAGATGAAAACCAACACATTATATATTTCAGAGAATGCACAACTGATAGAGAGATTGTTATATACAACATATTTATAATTCAATATTTTAATATATTTTAATAATATATTTATTAAATTTAATAATATATTTTAATTCTATTAAATTAAATCAATAATAGACAAAATTTATGTAAGAAAATGCTTAGTAAAATTGAGGATCTATGATGTCTTTTAGCAACTAATTAGTTAGACGTCCAATTCAAAATACAAGAATCCCATCTCAAAGCAATGTTTTGAAACATTTTTAGTGCATTCTAACATGCAAAAACAATTTTTTAAAAAAGAGAAAGAATAAACTTAAATGTGTTAAAATTCTTTAAAAAATTTTTAAATGGTGTATGTAAATATATTCTTATAAGTAAAAAAAAAAAAAAATAGAATCTGTACTAATGAAGAGTATTAACGAACTTTTTAATCAAAAAAACAAACATGCCGAATGAAATTAAATGGTTTCCTATAGAAAAAAAATATTAAGTGTTATTAAAGCTAAATAAGATTACATCGAATTTATCAGTTAAAAAGTATAAACAGTTTGTAGTTGAAAACCTTTTACTGAAAATGAAAACAACGTTTATTAAAAGTGCCGAGTTTTATTTAATCATATGCAAAAAAGGAAGAAATTCTTTTTATTTATTTTACTGAATAAAATTAAATAGCGTTGTAATGAGTAAACCGGCATGTTAAGTATTCTTAACGCAGAATTAAAATTTAAAAAAAAATCTTATAGATTTAAAAACATTCTTTATATAAATATTCTCAACCTTAAAAGAAATCTTAAGCACTCATAATGCCGAGCTCTTATCTACTGCAAAACATATTCTAGACAGTTTGATTTATACATTTATGCATAGGACGCATACATGTTGGTTTAGAGAGCTTATTTAAATTCATGACATAATTTCTTTCTTCAAACTATAGAGTTTCTAGATATAGAAAAAGAATAGAATAGAATATCAATCGTTCAGCTACATTTGCGAATATTTGCTACAAATTAATTTGTTCATATGGTTTATTAATAACTCAGGAAATACTCTTCAGACGTCTTACAGAATATTTTTTCTCAAGATTTTATGCGCTTGTATTCGGCAGCGATGGTTCAAAATGAATGGTAGATTTACTATAAAAATGACACAATGAGAATTTTTAATTGAAAAGATAGATAATTGATTCCTTGCGAAAAGGGAAGAAAAATTAGTTATCATTTTGCGACATGAATTTTCAACAAGTTTAAATGGGAATGGAAATTTTAAAGTGCAATAGATGAATTGCTCCGAACATTCAAATTCCTTAACGTTAAATGGTACAGGATTAAAAGTTTAAACTAGAAATTGTTAAGAATAAAATTTAAATATATTTTAAGCTTAACTATTCACTATATACGCCATTGAAATAGCTCACTTTTATAAGAGAGCTGTTTAAATAACGGACGTGAAAGTTGCATTAAAACATCGCATATCCAGTCTCTCAATTTAAAAATTATGAGGATCATTTCCATATTGCAGGAGAACAAGAAAATGATTCTATGAGAAATAAAATAACATTATATTTAATGAATAAGAAAACTTAAATTTGAAAAAAAAATGTAAGATTTTCTTGATAATATTATACAATTCCTAACATTATGATGTAAATTTTCGAAGAAACCATTCAAATTTATTGTTATATTATTACTTTAGTAAGAAATAATATTTAACTGATGATTATCTTTTATTTTTTAGAAAACTAATTAATTAGAATAACACTGTAAGATAATTTATTGTAAAATTGAATTCCTAATACAATTATTTTTAAAAGGATCCACTTGAAAAAGAAAATAAATTTTCACTTAAACTGACATGTGATTGCTAAGACTTTACAGCAAATGACTAAAAATTGGCCGTCCATTATTTATAATTAAATTGTTTTGAAAATTCAGATGCAAAGTGATTATAAATTTTTGGGTAAAACGAACAAGAATTTATCTTTAAATTAGCATTTAATTAATTCCAATAAAATATTCTATTTATCAGCTAAATGTAATGCAAACCCGTGGGTCATTTATCTCCTTGATTTTCTCGTTTCGCCCATATTACGCGAAGTAAGATATTTTGTGTTTAGTTCCCAAGTACAATGAGGAGAATAGAATATATCTTCTGAAATTCTTATTTTTGATCGATTTGGTTCAAAATTTTATATAAATCTATAATTTTTGAGTTAAGATGGCATACAAAATTCCCTTTTTCCATTTTGATTTTTGTTGTTGTCGTAGAAACAGACAGACACAATGGATTTCATTCAAATGGATTTCAATTGATGGATTTCATGTTGATGGATTTCATTCAAAACCAGATGGAAGTCTAAAATTTTGGCTTTCAGATCGCATTGATATGGAAATTAGCCCGGTCTTTTATTGATCTTGTTACACTAGAAAGGTCCTGCAAGATCAGTAAAAGATAACAGCGATTTCTTAAAAAAGAAAACGTGAAACTCAGTCTAAACGTGCACAAAGACAGCGCTGATAGAAATCAACCACACGCACAAAATCAATATTTAATTAAATAAAACAACAACTGTTAAATCTCACCTCTCGCAGTGTGATAGCACTTCAAAGAGAGAATCCTCGTCTAAGCGTTTTGCCCTTTGTCGCTCCACAATAAGGCATGGAATTTTCATATAGGATGTCCAGATCTCGGCTCTTAATAGAGAAAGGGCAATGATTCTTTTGTTGGAAAAAACTTTCATTTTTACAGCCAAATTGTTACCAAATTTGACAAAAGGCCGAGGGTCATTGACTTGCTATCAATCAGGATCTGTTAAGAATGTGCGTAAATCTGCCTTTTTCAGCTATGATTATAATATTGTAGGAAGACAAACAGTAATAAACGGAGGAAAAAGAGTGAATAAAGATGTTCAAAAAAATTAACAAGTGTGTGAAGTAAAAAAAAAAATCTTTCAGATATGTACAATAAAGTTTCCAATTTATATCTGAATGCAAACATTATGATAGAGGAACCAGAGTTGAATGGATGAAATATGCGTGAAAATCATACTATTCTATCATTACAGTTTCAGTGCTGGTCAGGAGTTAAAGAATGTTTAAGGAGAAAAAATGGAAATGAAAAGGCTATCCTTTTACACTACTTTCTCAATGGAACAGTACAAACAAAGAAAAGCGTAATGTTTGAGTTATTTGTTTAAAATCTGTATTTAATCAAAAATTGAGTGGCATCCAGAATTGAAATGATTCCAGAATGTTGTTGTCTAGAATCAGATAATGGCAATGAAAATTTATAAGAATTCATTACCTAAAAGTAGTGTGGCGGGTTGAGATGTGCGAGACAGAACCTGGGACCTTGTGGTTCGAAGTCCAGTAACATGACCACGATACCAAAGCAATTCCTCGGGTAGCGTAGCTGTTAACTGGCTTATAAGCTACCACCACAGACTCTCCCTCAAGTGAGTCGGAGGCGAGACGAACGATATGGCTGTTGAGTGGTGATGTATTAGCTGTTGATTCTAATGCGTCTGTACCCATTTGAGTAGTGCCAAGCGTTATGGCGAGCGTGTGTGGGTGAGTGGTTGCTGATGCTGTTGCTGCGTCAAGTGAGTCTGACGACTTTGGGTTGCTGTGGCCTTTTTGTGTAGCTGCGTCAAGTGAATCTGACGACTTTGGGTTATAGGTAGATGGCGCCACAACAGCTGTACGGAGGTTGAATGTTCATCGTCCGAAGTCACCAATGTTTCAGATGTGCGAGGATAGAACCTGGGAACTTGTGGTTCACAGTCCAGTAACATGACCACGATACAAAAGCAATTGTACGGCTAGCGTAGCTGTTAACTGCCTTATAAGCTTTCACGACAGTAGACTATTATTTGCATTTTCGCTCATATATTTAGAACTTGAAGTTTTAGAAATATTTTTCCTAAGTTTTAATTTTAAATAAAATTTTGAAAATAAGTTATTTTAGTTTTGGTGTTTTTTCAGGGTCAATATTTTGTCAAAGCATTTATTTACTTTTTTATAAGAAGCTCTAACCTTTTACTGGCATGCTTTTTGATGCCATCATTGTTCCCTGTAATTAATAATTTCTTATACATTCAGAAAAGAATCACATGTTGCGATTCCTTTCTGAATTTACAATAAAACTGCAGAAGAATATGAATATTAAAAATATCTGAATTTTACAAATATTCAATATTATTAATTATTATAAATATATAGTATTAATTATTATAAATATATTCAATATAGTATTAATTATTATAAATATATTCAAACGCATGTTTTAGAGTTTAATGCTAAAATAATCGCAATGCATTACTTTTTCTGCCTTTATTCTACAAAATATCTTCGTTAGCAAACTGATTTAAACACATTTTTGAATAACTAGAACTTACATATACAAGGAAAAGGATAATTTTATGCATAAACGTAATACCATGGTTGAATTCACGCAACAAAGAAAGTAATTAGTAATTCTGGTTGTCAAGAATTTAGCAAAAGTTTAGAAAACCTCAATTACAGTTATGTAAATATTTAATCTTTATTACCAGATATATTTTTATCTGTTTTAAATTCATATTCACAAATCCTTGAGAGACAAAATTTAATTATAGTTAAGTCGAATTCTCAGCTTACGGAAAAATTATTTTCCAAACTTCACCAATTTTTAAAAAATATGTCAACTTCATCAGATTCACCACTCTATTATTAATCATGATAATTTTTATGACTTCCATATATTCGTTAATTGAGAAACTTTGTCTTTTTCTAAAATAAAGATAATAAATTTTAAGAACAATGAACCACAAATTACTAATTTAAATGCCGGTTTTCCTGGTCTCCGCAAGTAAACAATCATAAAATTCTTTACTAAAAGAATTATATATTAAAATACAGACTTTTCATGACTTATAAGGGTAATATGATATCATTTGAGATAGAATTAAAAGTCATGATGACACTTAATAACCAGCAGGAGAGTTCTTCTCTTAACTTTCTAGTGTGCTAACACATTTTAATGCTTTGGGGGCTTCATAAAGTCAGTGAATTTGTGTTTTTTTCTTTCCGTTGATGGACTTCAAAAATGGATACATATCTACAATTTTTATGACAAGAATACATTTTAATTTGTCTAAAATGTAGCGCTTTTGAACTAAAATGTTCATCTACTCGCAAATATAAAACCTTTGTATCTTCCGCACTTTGCCATATTAGTTTCAAAATTTATGCATACCTAAAATTATAATGACAAGTTTATACTAAAAACAAACCAATTACAAATATACAATTCGATTTAAAAGTCCGGTTTCAAATTCGAAACTTTATATATTTTAAGTATGAAGAAAGTCATCGTTTTATTTAAATTTGATTAACTATTTCAATCCAAGAGAGATTTTACAAAACATATTTTACATGCATAAATAGAATTCTACATAAAGACATACAATCGTTAAATTGAAAATTTCAAAACTATTCTAATGAATGAAAACGACTTTTCAAGGAATAAAAACATGGTAATGATTTAGAAACCGAGGCTGATGACAGAAATCATTTGTCACATATTATTCTAGAAATAAGTGCCAGTTCCCAATGATACATATTTTCTAATAAAAGTCCAATATTATTCAATCGTAAACTGCTGCAATCTAAACAAAACAAGAATTATTACTCTTTCAAATGGAACTCGAATAAACAATAATGATTTGAGTGACAAAAATTCCCTGGTGCAATCGTTATCGTGCCATTTGCATAATTATCAACTGGAGTTACAGATAATTGCATCGAGATAATAATGCCGGAGGATAATTATAAAATAGGTGCCATCATTATACAAGTTGTTTCACGCCATCATTAGAATGACGTTCAAGTTTAATATCGCCACTTTCACTCTTCACTAGACGTGAATTAGATCAATACATCAGATCAAACATCAATATCTGGGCTTCCGATACATAATATTTCAAACATGGAATAACAATAAAGCATTCCGATGTCCAAAACTAAAATTACAAAATATGTATCACCATTATTTATTCAAAACAGCAACATTTAATGTTTTAATAATTCTTGACATATGTGATTTAGTGAACAGTAATTACAACATATGCATTCGTGGCTTCGAAAACGATTATAAGGATGAAATTTCCAGCAAATGTGAAAATGACCTATTTTGGTTTGTTAAATCTCACAGAAAATTATGCATTTTTTTATAAAACTAATAACAACTTTCAGTATGTAAATATTTTCAGGAGTAGGAAAAATATCTAGCACGCCAAGAAATTAAGAATTTATTGCTCTGAGCTGACTCAAAACGAAAACATTGTTCATTCCTCTTGCTTTTTAAAAATATTTGCTCCACCCTTGTACTAAGCCTTGCCAAAATAAAAGAACATGTTAAGTGATTTTTTAATTAACTTTTGGCCTAGATTTTTTTCTTAAATCTTAATTCACTTACTAAGGACAATTTTACTTCGTAATTTTACTACGTACCTTTTTGTGCTTCAATAAATATAAGGACTATGTATTTCAATATCTTTTAGAGAATCATTTCTGATAATTCTACAATAGATATTGAAGTTCAATGACCCAAAAATGTGTTTGATATTAGTTCGGATACATTTTTATAAAATTAGTGTAGAATCTGTTTCCATGCTTGTATTATTTTATTTACCATTAGACCTGGATTTTGTCCTAGATTAGTTTTTGTTTATTTTAATTTAACATTTTTTCAAATAGTTTTAATTAACATATTTACCACTTTTTTATGCGAATCTCAGTGTTCATTCCCTTAATTCTTGAATTATAGTTTTAAAAGAAAACTAATCATAAATTTTGATGCCTTTTTTTAAGAAAACATATAAATTTTTTTTTAATTAAATTAAAAATTTCAAATTAATATGTTAACTTAACAACACTTAAATTTCAATTTATATGTTATTCATTTTTGAAATCACAAGTTAGTTTTTTTCGTTTAATACTCGAATTATAATTTAATTCTTAAAAGAGAAATGATGATGATGTCGTGTTCGCGTTACCACGGAAAGGGGGTGCAGTAGCTTCCGAGGGTAAAGACCCCTGAGCACCCGAGGGCAGAAGTCTGACTTCCAGCTCATATGAAGATGAAACTCACACATTCGCTAGCACAACCCCTTTTTACAGGGGGGGAACATTCACACACCTCACAAATAGAATGCCCGAACCACGACTCGAACTCGGGACACCTAGATTACGGGGGAAGACGCGCTACCGATAGGCCACGACGCCGTCTTAAAAAAGAAATAATTAGATATATAGACGTGTTTTTAAAAAGTTATTAATAAAATAATTAAATTAATTATGATTACAGATAGTTTCACTTAACATGTTATTCCTTTTTTTTAATCAAAAATAATGTTCACTCATCCACATAATACTTGAGCTATAACTTAATTTCTAAGCAGACAAATAATTAAAAATATAACTTAAAAGGTGATAAGTATATCAATTATTTTTACTGACATCATAAAAAAATACATTCAGTATTTTTAGAAATTTATTCTACATTCACTAAATTTCAATGACTTATAAGAGCCAAAATGGTAATTACTATAGAAATATTTTAAGCAAAATATATTTTATCTTTTTGCACAAGGGAACTTAACTTTAAAGTCAGGGATCTTCAAGTGTGCTGACATGACATTCAATAAGATGAGCAAATTGCTATTAAGTAAGCAAGTCATTTTCTTGGAATTGGCTGGCTTTTGCGCTTTAAAATTTTAAAGAATGTACGTCCTAAAGATATATTACTATTATACTGAATTTACCCGAATTTATTCTTTCTATCTATGCTCTCCCCTTGTTAAGGCAACAGTTTTCAAATTAGGAAAAAATTGTAATAAACTGTAATGCAGTAAAATGTGGATATGGTAAAATAAATATTGCATTTCTCTGTTACATCATTGTATGAATGATGATAATAACTAGCATAATTTTTCTTTTAAGGGTAAATTAAAAAACACATTTTATATATATATATATATATATATATATATATATATATATATATATATATATATATATATATATATATATATATATATATATATATATATATATTCTTTCATTAAAAAATGGTTTAATAAATTTTGTAAGCCTTTTACATGACATAAATATCTCACTTGGAGTGTTTTTTTATGTTTTAGTTAGAAATATAATTGATTAGAAATAAATTTAAGTGTATTTCCACAAATTGCTTTCAAATAAAATATATTCAAATAAATATATTCAATAAAATATATATATTTATGACATGATTAAATTTGCATATTCTCTAATAAATGTGCTTATTTACTATTAATCATATGACGTTGAAAAGCTTATGCAGGCCAATATGCAGTTTTAAAATTGGCTTCCATATATATATATATATATATATATATATATATATATATATATATATTAACTTTCAACGTTATTTCTTCTTTGTCTCTTACTGCATGAGCTCCTCTCAAAATTCATTTATAAGTTATATTTGGCTTAAACATGTCTTCTATAAATAGATAAATAAAATTCAATATTATAGTCTGAATTAGATTTCAATATGCCCAAAATAAAATTTAAAAAAATTCACTTCACTATCAATTAATACAATTTCTGCCAATTTCATTAAACCTAGCATTATTTTAACATTCAACAGTAGAGATCTCAATCATTCACCTTACTGAAAGCAATTAATTCAATGCATTTTTATTATGTTTATAATCACTAAGGCATTCTTTCATAAAATACTAATATATTACAATCTGTTCGAACCTCGCCGGTCGAAGACTCTTTGTGTGTATGGTGGCTGGCTCACGTATAAATCTACCGTGGTCACAAAGTTCTCCATGTCAAGAGTAATACCACTGGGGGTACTGGATCTATAGTGATTGTTTTCTGATTCAGATCTAAATAACGATCTGTGGATGAGTGAATGAAATGCATGAATGAAGTCCGCCCAGTACAAAGGGTTGTGACGTGTGTTCAGTTAAGGCATACTCTTGGCCCTAGACGGTGCTACTGTATAATAAATAAGAGATGTACTCTTGGCTTAAAATGACTGACTTCTAAAGTCAGTGGGCTTGTCTATGACGAGTGTTATTAGAAACAACAACAACCTATTACAATATGCATTTCAACATTGTATAATAATTATTTTTATCAGTATGTCAAGTTACAAATTTTAAAATTGGATTACATGACTTAATTAACTCAGTTAATTATCCAATTATCCTTTCTGAAATGGGATAAGACATGAAATGACATGACACTATCTAATTTTAAATAGATAGTGTCATGATACAGTCAACAAGATGATAATAGTTCTGACTCCGTTTCCATGAGAACTAATAGATCTTCATGAAATGTATTTTCAAGCAGCATACCATGTCGGTTTCGGCCCCAGAAGATTAATCCAGGAAGCTGTCACCAGAATCCGTTCGGACGTAGAATTTTCCTGATCAGCAAAACGATTTTCTATCATCAGTCATTTACAGCCTGATTCTTTGGGGAAGAACTCATTTTTTGTTGTTCATATACATCTATTATTTCAAAATAATATTAAAATTTATGAAGACGAATCTCCTTTTTCTAGCTTTTCACACATTTATAAAAATATTATAATTTTTTTATTATTATTTAAAACATACAAAATCGATAAATTTATAAAACAGTTTAATTTATATAATCAGCATTCTGTATGAAGAATTATTTATTTAATCTTATTTATTTTGTTCCACAATGAGTTTGACCTTTCTTTTCCAAGCCTAGATATGATAATTTTGGCACAAATTTCTTAAACCATTTTACCATACTTGAAATACACGTCTGATAAAATATATAAAGATTTAATTTTAATAAATAATGCACATAGTTCTTACATTATATCTGACAACATTATGTCATGATAAATTTTTGATATATCATATAGACCAAATTGCTCTACATAGCATATTGTTGGACTTAAAGTTTCTGAATTTTACCTGTTTTTATTTCTTGGGTAGTAAAAATTCACAAATTAATAGTTTAAAAATTTTATTAAATTTTTAATCCAAATTTCGGTGATTTTTTTCCTAAATAAGTTCTGAAAATATTGCTCCGTAAAATCCATGTCCATATAAAAATATAATTTTTAACATTAAAAATATAAGTTTCCCTGTATATAGATTTTATATTTTTTAAATACTGATTTTTATAAAGATTTCAAACTTTTTAATACATTCTACAATAGTTTTCAATGTTTTAATTACTGCTTATACGCACACACAACTTTTAATGACATTAAATACATTTTTTGGATGTGCAACTAAATAAAAATAAAAAATAAAGACAAACGAAATAAATAAGTAACATTAACATAATACAATGTTTCGTACTACTTATTACTTATTCAAAGTTAAATTTTTAAAGAAATATTATTTCTTTCTTTATTTTTTCAGTAATTTTTTTATGGGACATGCGTAACATAAACCACGCATTCTTACTACTTCCATACTAGAGAAAACGACAGGGGAAATAAAACAATGTTTGAGGCAAGAAAATGTGCAGTTAGCTCTTTAATTACTTGTGTAGTTGCTTTTGTCATCTTCCCGATGTGACGTGGGTACTTTTTATTTAGTAAAAATATCATAAATATTTTATTTTTAGAACATCTGCTTTCACCAATCTTATCTACGATTAAAATTTGAAATAATCTATAATCCTTGAACAAAAATTTTAAATCTTACAGTTGTCAAGGCAGTTTTCTAGAAATCTATGTTAACATAGCAATTGTATGAAAATTCATTCTTATCGGGTTTTTTACTTTATTTCTATTCCTCTAATTTGGTGTATCTCAAAAAAAGAACATTTTATTTTTAAAATTCCGAACATATCAAACTATTTTTTTACTTCCTGCAGACCATTTTAGGCTTAAATGACCGCCTCATTTATCAGGCGGTTACTGGTGGTAATATATCGATCATACCATTTTAGACGCCATTTAAAATGCCATCCTAAGCGTAAATCCAAAGTCATCTACTGACCAAAATGGCGCTTAAAGTGATATACTACAGCTATAAAAAATATATAATGGGAATGGTTCATTTAAAGGTAACTGCGAGGAATCCCTACAATTGTTTCTTAAATTCTGTTATGACTTTTATCAATATTTGATGATAATACCGTTTCCTTTTTCATGAGCGCTTGTAAATAAATTCATTTTCAATGTATAAAACCTTTATGTTGTGATGTCTCAACAATGGAATGTGAAAGTGATCCAAGAGTTTTTGTTTTTCCTTCTCTACAATAAAATTAAATTTTCTAAAAATACGGAGATGCTGGAAAAACACATAAGAGGAGGCGATTTTATCAAAGAAATGAAGATATTAGGGAAACACGAAATGTTTTAAGACGACAAGGAATGCATTAACAATTAATGTTTGTTTGTTTTTTCTTAAAATTTTGTTTTCCTGTGAAATGGAAAGATCTGTTTGTCAAAAATTCCGTTAACAGAAATATTATATAATTTTTTCAGTTATTTTTTAAGTAATTAGTATAGAATAACTTAATTCAGGACAAAACTAATTTGGCAACAAAACAAAGAATTATCGCATAATAATTCTCTCATTTATGGATCTTAGCTATAAAACTGCTAAAAATTGAAGCACATTTGAATTTTTATATTCACTTGCTATTCCATCTTTTGTGTTTTTTTCTCAACTTATATACAATTCATTTTAATTGATCTTGGCGAATTTTTATTCGATAATGACTGATAATTTTAATAATTGATATGTCTACTAATGGTTGTTACTAATGGCACTTGACATATAGGATCCCACTGACATTAGAAATCAGTGATTTTAAGCCAAATGTGCTTCTCTTGTTTTTTCAGCAGGGTCATCTAGGGCTAGGAATACAACATTTTACGGGGCTAACTTTATGCATGCATTTCATTCATTCATTCATTCAACCACAGATCGTAATGCAATACCGGTGTACCAGGATACCAAAACCAGGTATTTTGAGCTATTTGTACAATTTTGTAATACCGGTATTCACAAGTTTAAATACCGGTTTTTCGGTATTTACTAAAATTTTTTAAAATTGTCTCCACTATATGTTCAGGGATTGCCAGCATAGCAAAATAGTATACGTTTTTGTTTTTATGTATCCCTAATGGGCGAAATCAATTAACTAATTAATGGCTTAAAACTAAATGTGCAAAACATGGATTATCCCTGAAAGAAGAAATTGTATCCATAATGACTGATGGAGCAACAGTTATGAAAAAAGTTGGAAAGTGGATTGGTGCAAATCAGCAGTTGTGCTATGCACATGGAATTCAATTAGGAGTAATAGATGTATTATACCAAAAATATAAAGAACAGAAGAATCCAAATACTGTGGATATAGAAACTTCGGATTCCAACTTTGAAGAGAGTAAGAGTGAGAGTGATATTCACAATGAAGATAATGAAAATGTAATTGTTGAAGAAGATTTTGCTAATGAGGATGAAATATTAATCTATCAAGAATTGCTTCCTATAATTTATAAAGTTCGAAAAATTGTTAAGACATTTAAACGTTCCCCTATAAAAAGGATATATTACTAAAATATATACTAACAGAAAATAAAACAGGATATATCTTAATATTAGATTCTAAAACACGTTGGAGCAGTTTACACCTAATGATGAAACGATTTTTGAAACTGAGAAATCCAATCCAAAAAGCAATAATCGACTTAAACCTGTAAGTTAATTTTTCAGATAATGAATTCGACTTAATATCCAGAACTATATCAGCTCTACTTCTAATAAAACTGGCTGTTGAGGCATTATGTCGGAGAGATTCTAATTTATTAACAGCTAATGCAACAATAAATTTCATGTTGCAGTCACTGAAAGAACAGCACGCAACACTAGCTGAAGAATTATATATTACATTGAAAAATCGCACAGAAGAAAGGCATACCGAAATAGAAAAAGTCTTATGGTATTTACATAATTCTAATGATTTTAAAAATGAAAATGAAAAGAAGAAAAGAAAATAACCAATTCAAATCTGATTAAGTTAGAGTAAAGTTTCTAATAATTTTTTTCCCACAAACCTATCCACATTCCAAATTCGGTTCAATTATCAGATATTATGATATCACTACTGTCGATAGTGAAAAGGAATTATCTCTGGAATAAAAATTAGAATTAGCAATAAATAAAAAAATATTTCAACGAACCAAAATGCAATACAGAAATCAGCTATATCCAAAACCATCCGACGAGAAATCGATTTATTTGAAGACGAGGGATTTAGAAGTAAATACTTGGAAAAAGCATATAGCGCATTGCTAACAGTACCACCAACTAGCGTAGATGCCGAAAGAGCGTTTTCGACAGATGGTAATTTTTACACAAAATTACTTTTCAGGCTTAATGACAGTACAATTGACGTATTATGCTTTTTAAGATCACATTTCAAAAATTTGTAATAGTACCACAGACTGAATAGTGATATTTACACTTTCTTTGTGATTTAAATAAATAAAATATTTCTTTACTTTTTTGTGATTATATACTGTTATAATTTATAAGTTACAAATTATTTTTTGTAATATTTACACTCTCTAACAAAACTGGCAAATAAAAAAAAGAAACACCTGTGTTTTCTTTTTTTTTACCAAAATTTCTAATACCGGTATTAAAATTTAAAAAAGACCGATATTGAAATTTTGGTCCGTTATTGCATCCCTAACCGTAATTTAGACCTGAGATCAGAGAACGATCACATTTGATCCAGTACCCTCAGGGGCATTACTCCCGACATCGAGGACTTTACTACCACGACAGAATTATGCGTGCGCCTGCCACACGCACACATGGCCAGTTTTCAGCCAGCGGGGTTTGAACTAGCAACCCAAATAACGCGAATCCAACGCCCTACCAACCAGGCTATCCTGGTCTCAGTAATAATTGTTAGGAATAGAAATCTTAGTCTATAACCCATATTCGAGCATTTATAAAAACAAAGAAGGCATGATCAATGCAAGGGACTTATATATATAAAGTAAAAAATTTTAATATTTTTAATTTTTCAATACATTATTAAAAATTAAAGTTTGACTTAACTTACTAAAAAAGATTTTATAAATGTAAATCCGAAAAAAGTCTCCTCTTAGTCCAACATTACGCATTTTTCAAATTGTAATTGGTTTATTTTCTAGGACGATTTTAATTCACATAGTCTTTGACGACCATCTGGGTTTTATACTAATAAATGCTCACAATTTAGGAGACAAAATTCTTTATTATTCTACAGCATGCCTCTTTCTCGGAATTGTTTCACCAAGGTAACTTATTGCTACTGACCTGAGAAATGTTAATGTTACCCATAGGAAATACAAAAAGGTATTCATATACATCCTGTAAAACTTAGGATTTTCCCCAACAGAGAACAAAAGATTCCCCAACATGTTGAAAAAGTCGTTCCTGATCTTTTCTGGAGCACCTTGATAAGGGATAATAATGAAGGATATCCATTATAAGATTTTAACATCCATTATTTGTATCCAAATTTCATAGGTTTATTTTTCATATACATCTTACAACAGTGTTTACCAAAATAGCGTATAGAGTCTACAACAATTGTAAGATTTTCAGAAAACATTCCGAATTGTTGGAGTGCATTATTAAATTTTTCTCAAAGTGGCTGAATTTTATAATAACGATCCTCTCTTTTGATGGTCGAATTGTCATTCAAATGTAAGGTATTTTTTTATGTCACTGTATCATTTCTTGGACTTAGTTCGATACAATAAGGTCTGCCAGTGTCCAGAGCATTTTCGCAATATAGTTTTTCACGTGAAAAAATGTGATAACCATTGTATAAATAGATTGCTCCTAAATTTTTAGATGTCACTTTCTTTGACTTCAAAAGAATGGTCTTTCTTCTGCGCTGCATATCGATTAATCTCTTGTATCTGTACACGATATCATATCATTACCCATCATGTGAAAAAGTTCAATGGGAGTTTTCCCTAATATCGTATCTGCAATATGCTGATGATCTTGAGAAGAAAAGAAACATGGTGAAAGTGAAAATATTGGTTCAAATTTTTTTTCCATTTAGTTGGTTTTATAACAAAACTAATTTCTTCACAGATATTTGACAAAATGTCTCTACTTCCAGCAATATCTCGAAGTTCATGATTAGTACATGTTTCAACTATATTAAAATTTGTGAAAGAATTGTCTATTTCTTCTTCGTCAAGGACCGCTTCTGACTCCGGTGGAATAATTATCATTTCAGGATCATCAAATTCCTCATCGGATAAAGAATTCATATATTCAAGGACTTCCGCAGTCAGAAATTTCCTGGCCCTTTTACAACAACAAAAATGGTCAGCAAATTCGCAACTACAAAATAAAGCAGGAACTGAATTTATGGGAAGACAAGAAAGCACTAAAAACAAGTTTCACAAGCATATATATAACAGCATGCACTAAAACACTTGTTTGATAAAAGTGACTGATACCAAAGAATATTCGAGAACGTTCCGATCTTATGTTGCTCCCTGTCACCTATGATGAAAAGATAAAAACACAGACAGAGTCCCTGAATTCCATGAATGAGATTTAGAAGTAAGGGCGAATTGAAAAAAAAAAAAGGTCTGTATCAGACCATTGTCATATTTATAGTACAGCTGAAAAACACAGATCAAAGGCCTGTAAGATTTATTTTTTTCATAGATATTTTGTTTTCAACAACACTGATTATCTATTAAAAAACTGTATAAGTCTGTTTAAAAAAATAATAATTTTATTAATATTAAAGGAGTTAAAACTTTGACATTCTTTTAGGGGTGAATATAAAGCAATTTCTTTTAATTAATTATTTTTTAAATTCCATTTTTTACTATAAATTTATTAAATTTAGTCTACTTATAATAATTTACGAAAAGTTTTATACAGATTTTAATTGTTTCTTTTATCTTATTCACATTTAATTCAACTGTTCTATAAATAGGACAACGGTCCAATATGGGTTAATATCTGATAATTTTAATCTGAAACTTAAATAATATGCACAAAATATTATTCTAATAATATAGGCTTAATATGCAATGACGGAAATATTTTTAGAACGTTTCAACAAAGCAGATCGTTGGAAAAAAAGAAAAACTAAATTTGGTACATAACAAAAGGGATTTTCAAAACAGGGATTAATCTTTACCAAATAATTAACATTTAACGTTTTTCCTCAAGACCATCAGAGTTCACCATGGTTCAAACCTCAATGTTACATCATTTTTTTTTTTTTTAAATAGTTCTTTATTGATACCAATTTTCTCCCATATAAGTATATTTTACAACACTTTCATTGTTTTTAGCTACTGGATTACTAGCTTAATTGTTTTAAAGCAAATATTCTTTGAAGCGAATTGAGCTAAAACAGCATAAGATTTCAACCATATAAAAATGTGTTCCAATTTTTTATACGATATAATTTAATTGCTACTTAATCACAGGATGTATGATTAAACTAGATTATCTAAAAATTCTTTGCATAAAGATTATTGGTTTTTCATATAATTAATAAAGAAATCGAAAAAAAATGTGTTATTGTGTATTTGAATGTATTAAAATTTAAAACCATTAATCATTCAAAGTTTTCAATAAATTTTATTTACTAAAATGAAATGAATATTATTGATGAAAAATTAACCTACAGAATTATTAAAGACGCATTTTCATGTCTTAACCATAGTCACTAATCAAAAATTTAAAAACAGGGAAAATTATTATTTGAAGAAGATTGAAGACGCAATGAAATCTAATTAAAAATATTAAATTTCATTAAATCCTAAATTAATAATAAAAGATATAGTTTAAATGTATGAATTATTTTTTTTATTGCTAATTCTTCCTAGAAGTCAAAAATAAATGTGTTTATTCTATCAGATATATAAATATTTTTCTTATTGATACAATAGATTTTTTCCAATAAAATGCCTTAAACGCATATGGAAAGTAATTACATTTTGAAATATATGAGCTAAATGTTGATAAATTGCCAAAAAATAATTAACTTGATAATAGAGTTTAATATTAATTATATGTAAATATTTTCTGGAAACTATATTTAAATGCAAAGAAAAGTGGTATCGTAAAAGAAAAATTTTGTTCTCGTATTAAGTAACATTTAATAAAATACAAAAAAAAAAAAAAAAAAAACCCACTTCGAGGCGAAATGTTGTATGGGTGTACATATTTTACAAGAAGTTAATTAATTATAAATATAAAAATAATTTTAGCGAGTATTGATTATTCAGACATTTTCCACAAAGAAATCTTAAATTAATCTACTGAGATACAATAAAATCTCGCTAAATATACCATCTGGTAAATGAATTAATACGTTTATTTTATTATCTAAATGAAAGCCAAAAAAATCGTCTGCAGTTAAATATCCATTTATGGAATATTTAAAAAATACTTGTGTGGCCAAATTGTATTCATCAATTACAAATTTATTTTCCCGAGTCAGTTAAATTCACATTTAATTACAAAAGCTAAATTTTCTTAAAAGCTAAATGGCCTTTTAATTAAGTTAAATTTTTATCGATTTCCATTTTTTTTTTTTTTTTGCTTTGCTTTGAATTATTTTCTCAGTTAAAAAAGAGTTGTATAACCGTTGTAAGACATTTCTTAAATTTAGCACTCTATGCTTGCTCGATAAACTGCATTTATCAAAAAGAAATTAACAATAACTGATCAAAGGCTATTTTAATAAAACTAATCTCTCAAGAGATAACTAATACTTATTCACACCAATTTTTAAAAATTGTTAGAATTTTGAAAGTTGCAAGAAAAAATTATATGAAATATATTATAATAGATAAAATTCTTCGGAATCAGCTTTTTTGCATAGATTACTTATTTCCGTGGCTTTTTAAAAATTATTAGACTATACAGAGCTATTTAAACTGAAACAATTGTATTTTAACTAAGCAGAAAGATATGAATTTAATAAAAAAGGAATTTATGCGAAAATGATTTATATTTTTCACTGCCTGGTTTGAAAACAAAACATTACTTTATTAAATATCAACTATATTTAGCTGAATTTGGAGCATTATAGCTTGAACAAATTCAAATTTTCCGGCTTTAGTTTCATCAAAATATAGTTTAGACAATACTAACTGTCCGAATACCCTAAGTCAAAAATTTTTAAAGTTTAATCATTTTTATAAGCTTTTTAGCATTTTCCTTCTGCAAAAGAAACCTAATGATTACGAAATTATAATAAAACTAAAAATTTGGAAACATGCAGAATGCAAAACGCAACTGTCTGTTTTCAAATTAAAAAGATCAATACTTAATTCGTAAAACAAACAAATTACTGCACAAACTTTTGAACTGAAAGACAAATTGTAAGAAGTGTTTTGCAAAAAATAGCAGGTAAAGAAGAATCTACTTTTACGATTAATTAATATAAAGGAAATAGTCTATATCTTTCGTTTTTTTTTTTAATTTTTGTAATTTATTTTACAATCCCAATTGAAAATACTTCCAAGCATATTTATAAAATAAAACAGCAAAAATTAAAAGAAAAAATAATTCAAAAAGCGACACGTTTACAGAAATGAATAATCTCATGGGACTTACTATGGAATATCATGGGAAATAAGACAGAGCAAACACTCTTGCAAATTCAACAATCAAAACTTAATTTCCATTAGCTTAATTTCCATTACAATGAAATTGATACAAACCCTAATATGATCTATTTAATATTTTATGGAAATGTAGAAATAATTTATTTCCTTTAGATAAGTGCCATAAAAAAGAATATTTACCGAAGAAATCAATAATTAATATTTGATAAGTTTTTATTACAATAGCATTTATTAATATTCGATTAGTTTTTATGTTAATATTAATATAAAATTTAATAATTTTTTGAAGAAATAGAAGAAAAGCGCCAAAGGCCTGTATAATTAATAATTAATTGTTATTTTGTTTCATTCCCTGTTTCTGTAAAGCTGCTAATGCGTTTAAGTAATGCAAGTGCCAAATCTCATGAACACTGGACAAAAGCTGCGAATTTGTATCAACAACAAATATATAGTTAGAAATAGATAAAGCTCACTAATGCGCAGAGAGAGAGAAAAAGATAAAGAGACGCTGTAGCAGCTGCATTGCTCTATCTTCTCTTTTGGATAATAGATGGCGATGCCTGATTAGGTACGCATCCCGTAATGCATTGCGATTAGTATTATAATGAGATATGAGCTGCTGTTCTTTAAAGAGGTGCGCGCGTTAATGTCTTGTCTTGTCTTCGTGTTTTGTGCGAAATGTGATCATTAAAGAAATGTTCCTGAAAACATGGATCCTTTTGCTTTCACTGCACGGATCATAATGATCTTCATTCTACCACAACGGTTCTTTATAGCCACACTAATCGTAGCCCAGCAGTTAATATCCATTCTAATCATGGCCTAATAGTTCATTTTTGAATGTGAAATACTAGCGTGTGCTTCCAAATGAAAAAATATTTTCAACAATTATATTATAAATAATTATATTATATGTTGTTTGAGTTGAAATATTCAATAGAAAGGCGCAGATATTTAGCTTGAATCAAACAATTATAATAATAATAGAAAAATAGCAATAACAGCATAGGTTGTGCATAAACGCAAGGTAAAAAGAACCAAGTCATTTCCTTATGAAATAAAATGTCATTACATTAAATTAATTTATAATCTAGAAATATACGCCATTTTACTATTAAGTTTTTCGTATTTCCACTTTTTTCAACTGTAGTGCACAGATACACATCCATGAAACCTATTATAATTCCATATTAAGTAGAATTGTTGGAGCAACAGTTGTATCTGACATCATAATAAGATTTATTAAATCTACTAAACTTGTGGATTCTCTACTAAATCTACTAAACTTGTGGATATCATTTTTTTAAGTAATCCCGAAGGAAATAATCTAATGGATTCAGATCTGGTTATAACAGTGTCCTATGATGTTCAAATACAATGATGTTTATTCTCAAATATGTTGGCCAGGAAAATGCATGATGCGGAAGATGTATGACCTGAAGCTACATGAAGACGATATACTACATTTTTGACAAATCCCATAACGAAACGGCTTTCCCTAAATAATCAGATAATGGATAAGATGAAGTAATTGCGTCTTTATCTGAGTTTATTTCATCACAGAAGAAAATGGCTCTATTAAAATAATCTACCATATTTCGCATCAAGATGTCTTAAACTAACACAATTGGTGCCTAATTGGTTGCATGTTAACAAATTGTTCTAGCGTCCAAAGTTGATTATCCAACATATTAATACTATTTTTTTATATATTGAAACATATCGATCCACAAAATTTTTTCATGAAAGATACATTTCAAATTTGTTTGTTTAAAATAAAATTACAAAGATCTAAAAACCACGCTGCATCTCATAACAAAAGTTTTTCTCCAACACCACTTAATTTTTTAATCAGTAAATTTTGATGCTTTCTTATTTGATGATATTATATAATCATAATAAAACTTCCAAAAACTTTTGAGAATTTCCATTGTTATCTATAAAAATTATTAAGCAATAAGATATATTAAATATCTTGAAATAAATAATTAAATATTGAAGGTCCTTTTTACCTCTTAACTATACCTCATAACAGGTTAATGCATAGTTTGAATTTGCGCACGGTAACTTCAAGTCTTTGTCGAGTGTTTATAAGAGTATTTAAGAGAATTCCTAAGTTAAATTTAATTAATATTTGAATGAAATTGATATATTATTTTATGTGCAATTAAGCTTTGTTTGTATTAATATATAGAACCCAAGCGTTTCCCCTTTGAAGCATTATGATTTTCATTGTGTATCACTATTAAATTTTAACTAGACAATTAATGATTTGAAACAAAAAAGTTTTAAAACATTCATATCATGCCACTAACATAATAAAGATGTCATGAAAAATTCTGGTTTCTACTGTTTTTCATGAAAAATATTGGCTCCTACTATTTTTTATATCTTTAACATGTTATGAATGTTTTGAAAACTATATCTAAAATATTTCACTTTTCGAATGGTACATTCATTGTGCTCTTTTTACCTCATCATGTTCAGGTTTAAAAGAGAAACTGATTTTTCTCAAGCTTAGAGTGTGAATATTATAGAGAAAAGAAAAACGCAATGTTATAGTAAATAACTAGTACATCAGTTAAATCCAAGTTAAATTTTCGCCTTTTTACTTATATTTTCTGTTTACCCGTAATTTGACTATTAAAAGTCAAGATCAATTCCAGGAAATAATAATTTCATAATACCAGTTTGAGTTGTTAGGTATGGATTCTATTTATCTTGGAAAAACTCTTGCAGATATATTTAGTATCTTAATAAAAATAAAGGCCCATTGTGTAATTTTTTTGTTGTTATAACTAAGCACTTTATGTTTTTAGCTGAATGAAATGAACTTTTCTGAATAGTAGGCTACCAAAAATAAAATAGCACATTCAGCAACAACACAAGAATATTCTTACATTTTGGAGTCAATTAATTATTGCATTATACACAACTTAGTATCCATCAAATTACAGTAGATGAAACAATTTTCAATAAAAAAAACCCTAAAATACTTTTATTGACAAGTGGTTAATTTGAAAATTCATGAAATTCACTGAGTAATTAAAGAAAAAAATGATAAAAATGAAAATGATTTGATAATAGACTGTTTTTCACATACATTTGATAAAAATTGGCAAAACAAGACAATACAAAATAATTTCAAAAAGTCTTTTCTTCTCTTTTCAGGCAGTCGCACTCATTCAATATTCGCGCATAAAGGTATTTTTTTAAATGATTTTCTTCTTTGAATTTGAGGTTTTGAGAGAAATTTAATTAGCTGAAGAAGTCATGCTTTCCTACAGAATTAAGGAACGGAACTGAAAATCTGGTGATTGGGTCTTTTGTCCCGTTCTTCATTTTTATTTATCAGGCAAGACAGGCCTTAAAGATTTATTGGTAATCAACCACAGAGCGTATTATAGTATCTTGAAGCTGGCAAAAACTTTGTTAAATTGATTTTTTAAATTTCTTTTATGTCTAAATTGATATCACAGTTAACTAAATTTATTCAATATTGTTCAATAAAATCTTCTTTGATATTGGTGACATGTACAATTTGTTACTTGAAAGTATGCAACCAGAAGGTTAAAAATTTTCTTTTAAAAAAATCCAAAACTCTATTTTAAAACAACGAAGCAGGGCATTATTTTAGGCTTAATTAATTAATTTTTTTTCTTATTTTTTAAAAAAAATTACTTTTAATTATATAGCAATGACAACGGTAAAAGAAAAACATATTGTTTTTAATATCATCTCAATATACGTGCGTAGGAGAGCGGTAATCAAAGCAATAAAACGGTTTTTTTTAATATAATAAAATAAAAATAAAAAAGAAATAATGAAAATAGTATTTAAAAATATTGCAAACGAGGAAAATAAATAAGGAAATAAAATTGATATTACTGTTAAGTTTATCTTTTGAAAACTGAAGCGGAGTCAAATGCATTTTGTACTTGCTCTGAACTTTCTAATATGCTCTGAAATTTCGTGGTAAAACATTGAAATTTTAATTAATTTATCATTAAAATTATAAATATTCCTTATTTAAATATCAAATATATTAGAAATAAAAATGCGCCAACTTTTACAATTCTAGGTCCCATCTTATATAGTAATTTGAAAAAGTGTTCATCATTTTTGATGTAACATTATTCAAGTAACAATTAGTAGATGCTCTATAATTCTATAAATTTTACCTCTGATATCGCCTACAGGTGGAGCTATTAGTTTGTTTATAGTTTCTTGCTTTTAATTATTATCCTTCCTACAGAAGACTGTTATTATTTCTTCGAGCTTGGTCTCAATTTAAAATTGGCAATCTAGCAATACATAAGTATGTTTACTTTTTAATTACTTTTTCGTAAGCACTTTATTACAATACTTTTACGAATTGTAAGGGTTTTTCAAAAATCCATAAATAATATGTAGTTATTAGAATATAATCTTTTAAAATATTTTCATTTTATTCATTGGATCTCACCACACATACAATAACTTCAAGAATACTCAAATAGGAAACTAGTAATCGAATTATTTGTTATTTTCAATTACCGCCACAAAAAACAGTGCTACAGTCTATAGTCTAAATCACGTTAATACTGATTAAAATGGGCAATAAATTGGCAATTTAAGTAGGCAATAAAATAAAATTAAATTAATAAAATAAAATAAAATTTTTAACGAGGTTCCATGCAAAATGTTAGCTGTTTTAAAGTGTAAAGCGCCACATTTTCCCTATCGGCTAATTTTGGAACTATTTTTGTTTTCAAGGATTCCTTTTCCCATATCGTCAATAGTCCCCGTACAAAATTTGGTGACCTTGCGGCTGATAGTTCAAGCTACAGCGGTCTCTGAGTACCGTCAGTTTGAAAAAACATCATGCATTTAGCAATTGATTTCAGAATACTAGATCGAATTACTTACTATTGCTTAATTGTTACATTCAATTACCACATCGAAAAAACACATGTAATTCTATGCGTCTTATCCCATTAACAATGAGCAATACGTTAATTAAAGGTTTTAAAAACTTAAAATTAAATAGATATACAAAGTGAAAGTCGTGTTGCTTTAAATAGAATATAAAGGAAATATGCTTCTTTGCCCTGCAAATTTTCTCAAAGACAGTTAAATTGCTCAAAAGATTATTTGTCATGTTCTTAATTAACATAGTGCATTCTGGGAAATATTATTTTTCATGCTTTCGATTCTTATTTAACATTTGCAAACCGAACCGCCCTCGATCGTATATAACATTTTAATATTTTTGTGATTGTGAAATACCTTTCTTCGAATGTCTTTCGTTTTAGTCATGTAATTTAAAGTAATTTAAAAATCTTCATTTGTCTCAAGTACAAATTCTATAAACGATTTAACAGGTATTGGACTACAGTAAGGAAGATCATTTTGGAAATATGTGGTGGAAAAGTTGAATGATTGTTTAACCTCTTAGCTGTTTCATTTTCTTTACTATCTAATAAGAAGACACCTTCTATTTTGAGAACATTTCCTTATTTTGATTCAAATGGAAATCCATTGAATGCTTAACTTATCTATGTATCCGAAGTAATTTTGATATTGAATTATAATCTTTATGAATGTTTTTATGTTTTTTTTTTTTTTTTTTTTTTTGCTTACAACTATCAAAATTCGATAAATCGATGCACATGTGGCATTCGGACAAAACAGTTAAGCGGTTACTGTTGCTACTTTTTGCATGCAAAAATATCAAAACTAAAAAAAAAGGGGGGAAAAACACTTCAAGCTAAGAATCCGTTCTCAGTCCACCTAACTTAGTAAAATGCTTCCAATATAGAAATAGAAATAATTATTGAAAATAATTATTTTTATTTCTATATTTGAAAATAATTATACAGTTTGTAAATAAAAATTTCATTATACAAAAATAATAATTATTATAAACGCAATTTTCTTCCAGTAAATATATAAAAGCTTAATTACAGATTGTTTTTGCTTGTTAATAAAACTGTCTTGGCATCTAAAGATACTATTTAAAAACAAAATAATTTTTAATAAAAGAGTTCTTAGATTCTATTTCAATGAAAATTAAAAACTCTTTTAACTATTCCATTTATTTCAGTCATTTTTAATGTATTACTGTAACAGTATTACAGTAATTATACTTTTAGTCTTCAGCATTACCAGTCAACTATCAACCATATTCTATGTAAATATTCTTTGCTCTAGATTCCAGTCTCTTTATTTATTCCTAAAAGTAGTGAAAAATGAAGGCAATATGTATCTCTTTCTTTTTCCCCCGTGGGATCGCGCATAATCATTTAGGGCGATCCATCGTCCAACTTATGTCGCCACTGAAAGAAGAGCTTTAATTGATCACATGGAGAGAAGCAGCCGTAGTGTTCTTCTTCTCGTTTCTCCCTTACTTTTTATCGTTTACTCATGTGGACCGACTTCAGATGAATAAAAATATAAGGTGGCTGCTGGAATATAGATGACCATCCCTGGATGGAGATAATCATTTATATTCCAGCTAATGCCATTAGTGTAATGTATTGCTTTAGGAATATAATTTATACAAATTACGATAATAATTTTTTTTGGCAAAATACCTCTATAATTATTGTTTTGCTAAGTTTACTTTAAATTACAGAATATTTAAGCGTGATTATAGCAAAGATAATGTTTATGCAAAAAAAAAGTCATGCCACACATTTAGACGCAATAACTAAAATTATAAATATTTTTGTTGTAAAATAGCATTACTAAAAAGTTGCATGATTGAATTTTTGGGTGATGTGAAAGTTGTTTCCTGCTTTAACATGCTTCTGACAAAGCGTCTTTCTCTCTGTGTGTATGCGTATATATATATATATATATATATATATGTAATACTTTTCGAATCCTGTCGGCTAAATAACATGTAATCTTATTTTCGTTGGAGCAGAATTTAACAAGCAGTGAAGAGACTTTGTAACTTTAATTTCGTATTATTCTATTCCGAGTGGCAGGCATGAATTTTTTACAAGAAGGCGCAGTGCGACACAAAAGCAGAAGTAAGAAAGAAGGAGAAAAGGCAAAAAAAGGGACGAAACAAATGATCACTAGCCTTATATAACATAGGATTTCCGGCCATGCGCCGATTCAATACACGTGGTGACCTTTGACACCTTTTCAAGGGCACAGAAGATATCACTTTCATTTGATACGTAGTACTTATGACGCATTATTTTTACAAAAGAATTAATTAAACCGAAAGTGGAATTGGATCACGAAATAAGAGAATATTTTAGAATGAAGTTACAATGAGCTAAAGTTTTAGAAATTAATTTGGATTAAATTAAGAGTGTAAAATATCATTTCATATATATTATTTTTTTTAACTTTTTCAATTTTTCCATCTGCAAACAAAGTTTTGGGGCTCCACCGATTTTGAAATGAAATAACATCTATGATACCATAGTTCTACGTCAACCTTTTAAAAACAACGCATTTGCTGTCAAAGAAGCATACGTAATAATAAAGCAATTCTGGTAAAGCAGGTCAATCTTTAAAAACGCATCTGCTTTCAAAGAAGCATACATAGTAATAATGCAATATTGGTAAAAGCAGGTAAAAATATATATGCAATTAAAAGATTATGATGAAAATTGCCATTTATTCACTGCCTACGCGATTTCGAGCTTCAATATTCATTGCCTACTAGATTTCGAGCTTCAACCCCCCCCCCCCAACCAAAACAACGTCATGTTCTCACATGATAAAAAAAACTTTCAAAATTAGAGTCAAATCTCTAAGGAATTCAAGCTAATCAGTTCCCATTTTATTGTACATTTATAAATCTCTGTAATGAGGCTTAGTTTAACTACATTTACCTACCGTTTTCAGAAACCCAATATTTATTTTCGGAAGACACCTGTGATTCTGAATGTGCTTCATTGACAAGGGTGACATCTATGCTGGATACACATTCAAAATTTCCACACCACACCAGCATTAGACCACTTATATGATAATAACTCTTAAATAATGATACAAAAATATTTTAGATTTTGCGTGACCATTATTACTTACAAAGGCTCAAATTGGGATAGGGTTTCAAGTTATAACGAATTATACTAGAAGACAGTTTATGTCCACTAGGTGACATCCACCCCATCTAAAAGGTGGGATCTTTGAAGCTTTAAGAGGGAACAGTAAAGTATTTCAATAGGCCAATACCAAGGAAAATATAAACAAAAATAATTACGCTTTTGCAACATAGAATATGTTTTACAGGAAATCTTAGAATAAGATTCGGTCAGACTTGCAAGGTTAATTCGCAATTGCTGCAAATCATCCACTACAAATAAATAAAAATAGTTTGTCGTAAAAAAGAAAGAATTTTGCGGGAAGGGAAATTATTTAAACTTGCAGATCACTGCACACATTCACTCCCATCACCAGAACAGGACCTTCGAAGTTTAATGAGAGAATATTAAAAATATTTCAGTAAACGGATATCAAAACAAATTTTTAAAAGATGCTGTAAGATTTGTCAGGTTTATTCGTTAATTTTGAACACACCAAATAAATATAAATATTTACCAAAGAAATGGCTCCATTTAGCATTTGAGTAAATTATTTAAAAAGTTTTAATTTAATTTTATTTTATGAAATCATAATGTTGGCTGAGATAAAGATTATATTTAAATGTCAGTTTATTCTAATCGTGATATATATCATATGGCTCGTATAGTCACTTGAAATCATTTCCCCAATCCATACTCTTATGTATCGGTTAATTATTTTTTTTTTAATTTTTATTCCTATTTTAATTTTATCTTTTATTTTTTTAATTATAACAGCAGCCATATTACTTTATTAACCATAACAAAATTGGAAATTTTTTTTTCATGGTCTGTTAGTGATTTTTAAAAAAAAAGTCTTTTTCACCAATTCATAAAGCAAACTCCGATAAAACGTATCTTTTTCTTACCACATCATGCAGCCATATTGAAATCTAAACTGAATACCCAAATATGACGTAATATGACGTCAAATCCATTAAGGTAGCTAATTCTTATTTAAAGACCTTCTTTTACAATTCTTTTGAATTTCAAAGTTTTCATAAAAAATTTTAATGATTGCATAATGATGTTTTTATAATCATAGTTTTTTTCTCTAAAATTAAGTTTGTTTGACTTCATGAAAAGATTTTTCTAATTAGGAACTTAGAGCACGATTCAGATTTTTTTCCTTCTTTCTGTCATTCGCCCTTAATGGACTTAAGATTTTATTTTCGGAAAAATAAAAGAGTTTCTGAAACATTATTTTCAAAATGCTTATCTCAAAAGAGATGATATTCATCTTATTGATATTGGATTAATTCTCCTTCAAAAAGTCAGCAAAAAAGGAAAAATTAATACTAATAAAGTGCGAATTAATGTCATTGAAACGGGGTGAACAAAAATTAAATGGCATGCACATTTGCATTCCTCAAATGACGTTGACTTCAATTAAATAAGATAAGATTCCTTTATAAAAAAATTATTTTTATCTCAGCTGTTATGAATGAAAAAAAAAAACATTTTTCTGAAATGAAATTAAAGCAAGCCTTGGCTGATTCGAACATTTACGAATCGCAATCTTTTTCTCTAAGTCTTCTGAAGTTCATACAAAATGCGTCAAACAATGAGTATAATTTCATGATGTGCTTAAATTATAGTATTAATTAATTGTTATTTAATGATTCTATTAATTTCAAACCATTAAATGAATAAAGTGTATCTTTAGAACTTAAGAACATACTTTCTTCATTAAAGGGTTTAAAGACTGAACTATAAAGCATTAAATAATTTAATATAAAATAAACCATATTGCTCGGACTAGCTAATATGACTAAAACCTATTTGTCCTCAGCTGAAATTTCATTTGGTTACTCAAATTTACAAATTGCTTTTAATTTCATTAGTTAATTACTTTTATAAATTACTTCCTCAATGTTCGTATGAAAATAAAAGCCCCCAATACTCTTGAAGATTTTGGTTCAGTGAAATGTATTCAGTATTCAATTAAAAAAGCATTTTTTATATAAAAAGTAAAATGTATTCAATTAAAAAGTAAATTATTTTCCAACATTTTTGCATGATAAATATACAGAAATAAAATATTAAAATGTTCACAAAATTCATAAGTGAGATTTAAATTTATCTCCACTTTTCAAACTTTCTAATTCCGAAAAATACATTTTTGGAAATATGTCGGTTTGTCTATCGATCTGACAACGAACGTGGTTACTCAATACCATTTCGAACTAAGCGAATGATATTTGGTATATGGCTTTTATCACAAATGTGGTGTTTCATATCAAACTTTGAATGCGATCCATTCATGGAAATTGAGATGCCTGACTGTTCAAATACAGGAGAACACAACACTTACTAAACCTATAGAGCTAGTTGGTACACAAATTTAGCATCAAAAATCTAGTTAGGTATCAAATTTAGAACCAAATCCGTCAAGGGACAGAGGCCTGTTAGACTATAAACGGACGTGATGACAAAGGCCGTCTCCCGAATGTATGGAAGTGCGGTAAATGGAAAACCAAATAATTTAAATGAATGGAATTTGGTATGTGCTTTTAAAACTAAAATTGCAGTTCTGTGTTGAAAGGCCTACAAAATGTATATTTTTTCAACATAATACGAAGTCCCAAACACCAGGACTCTAGAAATGGAATTTTGGGTATTTGTGTCGTTCAAGTGGTTAAATGTTTGCAATTTTATGCTAAAGAGAGTGGAGATAATACCTTTATTAGAGAATAGGCCAGAAAATTTTGGGCAGACCCTTCCCACTGGCTTAAAATCATTTACACTCTCTATTTGAATTATGTTGTTGTTTTCTCCAAGTTTCATTGCACAAATATTGTATATGTTTCAAATAAATTAGGTTTATCCGTTTATATAATTATTCATGATCACCACTTAGCTTCGTAATTGGGAAAATTTATTGAATATTTTTCAAATAAATGTGATTTATCCATTGATATAATTATTCATGATCACCACTTATCTTCGTAATTGTGATAATTTATTGAATATTTATGAAATAAATGTGATTAATCCAATTATATAATTATTCATGATTCCAACTTAGCTTCGTAAATGTGATAATTTATTGAGTATTTATCAAATAAATGATCATGAATAATTACATTAATCCATTTATATAATTATTCATGATCACCACTTAACTTCGTAATTGTAATAATTTATTGAATATTTATCAAATAAATGTGATTAATCCCTTTATATAATTATTCATGATCAACGGTTAGTTTCGTAAATGTGATAATTTATTGATAATTTATCAAATTTAATGGTTGGTTATAAAATTCCCAACTAGATGATTATGTTTAATTGTTATTAATAATGTTATGTTAATTAATTATTCATAATTATGTTTAATAAATGATTTTGATTATTTTGTATAATTTCCCCTGATTATACAAAACCACCAGTTTATTGCATTTACGTTAACATGAACAATATATATATTATATTGTTTTTTGCCCTTTTTTAACTTTTTAATTGCAGTTATTGTTTTATTTATTCATGCTTTTTATGCACTATTTATAAAACTTGATTGATAATAATTATTAATTATTACTAATGAGTTTCCGACTGAATAAGAGCTATTGATAATTTCAATTATTTATTGCATTTCGTTGATAAATTATTTAATTATAATCAATTCCTATTTTCTATATTCATAACTCAGCTATAAATTCAATTTTTTTTTATTCAAATTCTATTGTAAATCAAATATTTATAGAGGTCTAATCAACTTCAATTTTGCCGAATTAGCCAAAGTTTGAATTTCTTCTATATAGTGAAATCAAATATTCGAAAAACAACAACATCGAAATAAATAGGTTTTTTTTTTTCCTAATTCGAGTATAATTCTTTATTTTAACTTCTTTACGCAACATTTTATAAAACATATTTGCAAATGAAGGTTTCAATTGAGCTTGACCTCCTACTTAGTTTAACCTTATACATTCTAACGTGTTATCAGCTCAACAGCAGGACAAATAAATACATCTCGTCAATATATCATAGAAAATCCATTTGGCGATGACCCGCGCTTAACATCGAGGGCTCATTTTCAGGAAACATTAGACACGGCGAGACAGGAGTCACAGTCAGCATCTTTCGAGATTGACCGTTTCCGGGAATTCTCTGCTGTATATGCTGTACGAATTTCCCTTTTGTGTTCTGATGGAGAAGGCGAAATTTTCCTCTAACGAGGGACTTTCCGGGAGCAAACTTTTCCAAGAGGCTAATGAAAAAAAGGGAGAAGAAAGGGATGAAGATAGGAACAATACACAGATGAAAAATTATTGGGAACATTCTGTGATAGATATTTTAGTACTCCATAAAAATAGTAGTATATGAAATTAATTATATCACCTCAATGCAATCCAAACCAGCAGGAGAGTTCGAATGGTGAACAATTGATCTTTGTCCTGAATCTGATATTTGTACAGAATCTGTTGTGTGGCGATTAATCCCTGGGATGCGTTCAATATATATGTCCCCGAAAATCAGATTTGAAGTTTGGACGCTTTATCCATATCGATTTAAACGAACATTTAACATAAAATTATAAATGCAGTCTCATTATCAAGTGACAAATTTCATTTAAGTCATTATGTTTTTGTGCTTTGTGTTAGTATTCATGTAAAAATATCAACAAGAAAAATGTGCGTTTGTTAAAAATTCGATAAGAATCTACATTTTAAATGCTAAAAGTGTGTGCCAAATTTTATTTATCCAACTTCTTAAGCAGTATTTCACTTGTATTCGATAAGCCATACATATAGATTTCGGATTTCGTCCAACATTTTATAAAAATCGATTAAAGTGCACGAAAAAAGTCTATATATCAAATTTCTTCGGTGAAACTCTTTGTGTTTTGGAGTTATCTTGTTCATATACAGACAAGAAGGCATACCCCCACCCCCAATTTTTTCGAGGTTGATCTAATACATGGAAATGCGTGAAAATCTATATTTTGAATTTTTTGATGCTTTTAGGATATGTGATGCTCTTTGTATATTTTGTGTAAAGAAAATTAAAACGGCATACACAATGATGTGGCTCTGATTCATCCTGATTTTTCTCTGATTTCCATTTTATATTTCAAAAAATATTTTAAATGAGCCCTATTTCTGGACCAGTTGTTCACCGTGGCATCAATAGCATGGCAGTATCAATAGAATTCATTTTATTGCATTACATCTTCCAAAATACCAAAGAAAATAATTAATGCGATGATTTTCCCATTTGCTGAGATTGGAAACTTTATGAAAATATTATTTTCAGTTCCACTCTAAACTGACCTGTGATGGTGGAAAAAATGGTTTTCGATGATTCATCTAGCAGACTATGGACTTCCTTGCCGAAAGAAATTGGCGAAATCAGTACGATGATTCTTAGTGGGAAACAATAGTGTTCCAATTTGAATACGCAGTGCAATATTGTTTCTATGATTTCACCCCAAACAGTGGGAAATGGAACGCAAGCGCCCATTCATAAGATATTTAGAGGTCATGAGTTTTCATATAAAACAAAATTAACAAAATCGGACCAGTTGCTGCTGCTGGAAAATGAATTTCATTTGTTTCACAAATTGTTTCCATTACATAAGTGGTCTTGAAGCACAATATCTTGAACTGAAGTGTTTAAAATTATAAAATCTTACTTTATATTTATTATGAACTACCTTATTATTTATATTGTTTATCAAATTAGCATAAATTCTTCCTCCATTACGCTTATCTTTAAAATTATCGAAATCATTTAGAAGTGCTTTGACTCTAAGTGATTTTAATTTAGATAGCCTTTTGAGAAATGAAGATCAGTGAAATTTTAGCTTTAATCGCCTGCTGTCAAGATCATGAAAGTAGAATTTTGATCTATTAGCAATCACACACGTAAAACGATTTAGATTTCGTCTCAAGTCATAAGCATTTTCCTCTTTTATCTTTTTTTTTCTATCCAAATTGAACTAACGAAAAAAAAAAGCTATCGAAATTGATTAGTGTAAAATTTATTTTATTTAATTAATAAATTTTGTATACATTTTTTTTTTGAAATTCAGGACAACTATTGCAGGAACTTATTTCTAGAGAATCTAGGGACTTTGAAACGTAATTATATGAATGCATTCGAAATATTTTTGAAATAAAATGATGCTTTCAAAAATAAGTAGTTTTAGGTGTGAGAATCCAAAAATCGATGATTAAGATAAAAAAAAAAACAACGTCCGATCCGACAAATCCTTTTTTTTTAATATCAGGTATATAATACTTGAATTTAAGGATGAGTTCATTTAACTTCACTGTCATTTGAAGTTAAATTAACTCATCCTTATTAGATTATCCCAAGGAGAGATAATACGTTTTTGTTAAGATCATTAAGATCTTTGACGGTTTGCAACTTTTGTGTCTCATTGATAATTTAATAAAATAAACGAGCTCTTTTCGATTGAAAGAGAATATTCTAACCGTTAGTCGACATATTTTATTAAAATAAGAATACCTTTAATTAAGTTTTTTGTGATATGATAAGAAAATGAATAAAAAAATTATTTAATTTCAATTATTAATTCTTGACAGAAATTTTCTATTTTCATTTACAACTTCTAACCGACAAAAAAGGCAAAAAAAAAAAAAAATGCTTTGAAAAAGGATGCAATCATTTCTTCTTTTCGTTTTTATTTCATCCTAAAGTTCATTGTAATAAATTAAGTAAATTTTATTCATTCTTATTTAAATAACTCGTTATGCTAAAGTCGAAATGTTTGTTAAGAAAATGTTGACTATTCAGATAATATAATAAATTTATTTATTTATAAATATAATTATTTTACTGGCTATGAAGAAAGTAGTTTAAATTGAAAGTGGCCTAAATATCAGATTATTATGTTTTTTTCTTTAATTTTTTTTATATATTCAGGATGAGAAGATACAAAAAAAATGCAGTGACTTCTCATCAACTTACAAGTGTGAAGGAATTTAAAATGTGACTTTTAAATACAATTAAAACAAAGTTCAGAGACAGGTGTTAATTTTACTACATTTTATCAATATTTCATTTCTATAATTTTATTCTCGTGAATTATGATTTTGAAATCCATAATATTTTTATAGAAAGACGCTGAAAATTATATTTATTTCCAGAACGTGTTAAGCGATAAATTATAACATATGAGATACTGGATTGTTAAATATCTATTAAATCCGTTACGAATAAATTTGTTGCGATGGGAATGGATGGTTTTGAACCCATAATATTGTATTCATGGTTACTCCAAAAAAGTATTTTTAAGCATCAAATTGTGATATACAGGGTGGTTATAATTAAAATTCCCCAATAAACAGCATCCTACAAAGCAAACGGGTGAACGGATGGCAGCGAAATTTGGTATATAGGCTATACACGAGTAGCGGTTAAGGAATTTCGGAAAAACAAACTTTTAGTTTCAACATGTCCACTGGAGGGCGCTTTTACCGGAAAAACATTAATCTTAACACAATAAACGACCAAAACGGAATACAGAAACAATGTTAACATTTATTGACTAGTTTCTGATGATCTTGCCATCGAACAATATTAAGTAAAGGTATGGTAAAAATAACAGTACACTGAGATATACAGTTCAGTTTTCAGAGACAAGAACACATTAGGACGCAATCGCACAAGAGGAGCAGTTGTTAATAATATCCAGGGAGATAACAGTATTCTTAACATTCTTGCTCTTATTCACCTGCCAAATTTCAAGTCAATGAACAGTGGGTTCAGCAGCAGATCGTAACTGATCAGTTGTGATGTTTCGCACATGAAGCGTTATGCTAGTTCTTTAAGTCATTCAATGTCGCAACAAGATACCGTCATCATTACAGCCGGAAACATCGACATAAAACATGTTTCTTATCCTAACCTGTTTTGCATAAAGCTTACTCTTCTTCACAAGCATACAAATATGGACATTTTTTATCCTACATTGACAGCTTTTTCTGGTTTTTATATTTTATGATTCATAATTCTGGATTGTTAATATTGTTTCTGTATTCTTGTTCTGATCGTTTATTGTGTTAAATTTAATGTTTTCAGTAAAAGGCGTCATCTGGTGGACATTTTGGAACTTTTTTTAACCAAAATTCCCTGAGTGCATGTCGTGTTTAATGTCGTTGTAGGATTCTGTTAATAGGGGAAGTTTAACTATAACCACCCTGTAGATTAGAATCGTGTTGTTTTAATACCTATATAATTTCCTATTTATTATGTGAGAGAGTCTTCTTATAGAAATCAAATCTCATGATTTCATTATGTGATTACGAATGTAACTGTTCTATTCACCTACTATCTAACCTTCCAGGAACTCTAAATCCAGTTTCTTACTCCTCACGTAAACTACGCATATATAAATAGCAATATTTTTTTTTTATCAACTTTCAACATTGAAAGAAAATTACGCAAATATAGGATAAAAAAAAACTATTTGAATTTCAGCGTATCAGTGAAGGCCATTGTAAGAAATTCTGCAATTTTTTTAAAAAAATATTCGGCATAAAAATATTTTTATAGTAAATAAATTTATATCTTTATAAAAATAGCAATTATATTTTAAATTATATACATGTTATTTTTGTAACAATATTCCAGCGAGTAATCATTTAAAAACACTAAAACCTTAATTAAATTTAATAAACAATTTTGAAAAAAAAAAAACAGGCTCCGGGATACATGTTTGTAAACTCTTAAGAATTTCAATAATTTATCTGGTAGCTCTAATGCAAACGATTTATGTTGTAAAAACCGAAACTCATCTTTAGAAACATTACCCTTCATTGTTGTTAAACCCCCGGGGGGCACCTCGAAATGAAGATGAGATGCTTCCGGCATGGTGGTTGGATCTCGCCACCCTGGAGGGTACACTAATAGGTGGGGGATCTGACTCCTCCCATCGATGACGGAACGTACTTCCTTCGGGGAGGGTTGTACCGTGGCCGTGACGGCCCTTAGAACTCAACCACAGTTCCCGCCAATGTTGCTGTTGCGGCGGTCTGGTCATTCAGTTTTATGGTTTAAATCCGTGTGCCTTCGTGGCGGGTCGGAGAGTTAGATGGTTGACTTACCCTTCATTTTTAGTAATAATAAGAAAATAAGTTTCAATGGCTAAATAATTAAAAAAAATAAGAAACTTTTATAAATGAAGTATTAAAATTAAATGATTTAGAAATTAATCAGAAAAAAATGTTCAGAGAATCTGAAGAAAAAGAAAGAAATAAAAACCTTAAAATATTTGAAAAAATGCCAATCCCGGATTTTCGCCATAAGATGAGACGCTTTGATGCTCTGTTACATCAACTCAAGTGGGAACATTAAGAAATAATTTTTCTATACATACGAAACTTTAACATGCATTCTAAAGAATGAACGGTTGTACTAAAAATGAATTATTTTGCAATAAAGAAAGAAAACTCGATACTTCTTTAGGCTCTCGTTAAGATTTTACAGATCGACGAAAAACTCTTAAAAATATTTTGCTGCAATAACTTTTATGATTCATAATCTCATTAAAATAGAGACATGACAAATATTTGAGACATATCAAAATTATTACATATCAGAGCATATAAAGAGCTCCGGTGAGCAACCGTTTTACCATAATACTAAATTTTTTATTATCTTAAATTAAACTAAAGCTAAAAATCATTAAATATATTTTTAAAAAATAGTTTTTTTTTACTGTACCATACATTTGAAAGCTATTGATTTCGTTTTGGTTATTTCCATCTTTTATTCTAATACCAAATATTAGTTTCGAGCAAAATATCTCCCTATTTGACTTCAAATTGCATTGTTAGTTTGAAATTTTCAGAAAAGGGCTTAGATAAAAAAATACAATCCAAAATTAGATATAGAAATGTACGATACTTCTTATCAAGACAAACACACCATTACCATAATCCACGGTCGCATTTCAAGATTTTGCTAATTCTGTTGATATGCTACCTCTTGTTACCTAAACGATAGAAGTTTTGAATCTGAAAGTAACAAAAAAGATAACATAAGCATAAAAAAGTTAACCAGTATGTGTTGTGAAATTTAAAAAAAAAAACAATCAATAATATAGATAGCTAGAATTAATTTCCAAAATATTTATGATATTGGAATTGAGTTGTGCAAACCTACGTTTTACACCGGATCATTTATATAGCCTATGTTATCTAATATTGTTTTCTTTAATACCTAATAATTTGATACTTACATTTGTAAAATTCACTTTACACGAAATTAAAAGCTACTCGTGACAGTTAGATGATAATTGAATAGCAACCTTTGAAAGAAGAATTAACGAGGCCTTTAATCTCCGCTGGAACAAAAGATTCAAATTTCTTCCAATCATCTATGTAATTATTCGTTCTTAATTTGTTTCAAAGAAGTCACTAGACATCACACCAGAACAATATCGGGTACTTTTCCTTCTGCCTGGTACCAGTTAACATAAGCATAAAATAATGGAGGCAATTGTCACCAAGCATACAGCAACGTCGTTAGTATAAATAACAGAAAAAATTCGTAGCCGAATTTTGTCAACTACATAACATAACTTAGATCGAAGCAAACCGCTTGACCTTAGCATGTTAGATTTTGTTCCAAATAACCATGCAAATAATCATCGCCAAGTTAAAATATTTGATGCAAATTAAACAAAAAGACAAAAGACTGCTGTACTTACCGCGTTAGCACTGATTCCAAGAAAGCGCTAAAGCAATTGTTGTCAAATTAAATTTTGGCGTCAGTTGATAACAAATACTGCGTTGCTAATAACTTTCCAATTGAATATAAATGATAGCCAAATGTTGGATCAGATTAAAGCGAATTAGCATCAACAAAGTTGAAAAACTCTTTTTAAATCATTAGCTGTTTATTTGACTGAATTATTTTTATTCTACTCATTTTCCAATGTTAACTACTTATCTACTTAATCTACTTGTTTACTTATCATCACATTAACTATGCCTTTGTTACATCACGTTTTTTACTTTCTTCTGCTTCACTTATGTTTATTCTTTTTCTCTGTGCTGTTTTCATACACTTAATGTTCTTCGGAATTGATTAAAATAAATGTATTTTTTACTTAAAATGGTTGAAACAATTTTTTAAAACAAGTTTGTTTTGCAGTGTGAATTACATTTGAAGAAGCTGACATCTACATTCAATATGGAGATCATAAACACCCAAAATCCATAAGATCTTAGAGACCATGCTAATAGAAAAATAGCCATTCGCAAGTAAAAGTGGTTAGATTATCGAAAGAGTGATTGAAAACTTTACAGATTTGAGGTGAGGCTACTGAAAGTCTATTGTTTCCGTTGCGAACATATTGTATTGAGAATACCTATGTAGGCTTTACTCACTCTTCCAATATTTTTCCACAATCTGGCTTAACTTGAATTTATCGTATGTTTAAGAAATTCGAATATATTGCCGCATTGAAAAGAGGCAATCGACTCTCCATGATCGAATGGTCATATCACTGATCTCATTATCAAGATATTGTGAATTCTAACCCCGCTAGAGACAATGCGACTCACAGTTTGTGTAAATATTTAATTCCTTGATTTTATGTTTCTCTTTATTTCATGTTCCAGAAGATTCTGGACATTTCTTTCGTTTACCAGACAAGTGTTCTGGACTTTTACTGTCTCCAGAAAAGTATTATGGAACTTTTTCTGCTGTTATAAAAAGAAGAAGATTTGTCAATTACTGTGTTCTGTGTTTAGTTAATAAATTAGTTGAGCTCTGCTTCTTGTGTGTGTCATTGAGTTCCACATTTAAGAACCTACGTGAAATTATATTTGTAAAATTTTCTCGTACATTTAATGTTCTTAAACTTGCATAAAATGTCGTTCACATCCAGCTGTTGTTGAATTTTTCACGTAACTCACACATGCAACAAATGTCTTTCTTGGTGAATTTTATCAAAATTCTTGAAATTAAACTTTGATTTTTGAGGCTGTTTCCTTTATAGAATTACATCTCTAAAATATTTTAATTTCCGATTTATAATTTACCTACGCCTAAAGATGAACAAAGACTTTTATAAAATTCTGAAATTTAGTGAATTTTAGTGATTTTCCACTAAAAGGTCTAAAGCATGAATGTACCTCAGAAACTTAAAGCCAAGTGTTTTAATAAGTACAGTTCTTTCCTTTCTTTTACTTAGCTTACGAGAAAATAAAACAGAAAACATGTTGAATGCACTTAATGGTGGTCGTTATTCCAGTTCATAAAACGCATCGAATGTCTGTTGTTTTGTTCATCAGATACACGGATAAAAGATTTTATCTTTTCTTGCACTTAGATGAAAAAAATTCTTCTTTGGAGAAGTTTGAACAAATAGGATTTCTCCCGCTAATTTCCTGCAAATGCAAAACTTTTTTTCTTTTAATCATAGAACTGCTGGAATACATGAACCGAAGCACTTAATTTAGAAATTTGAATTTTATTTTCTGTTCTACACTTTTTTCATTATATGTCCCGTTATGATAATCTCCTTTAAAAAGAATATATCTTCTGTTACAGAAAATTTTATTAAAAACATAGTTTATTACAATATTTAAATATTAATTCACTTTTTTTTTATAAATATATTGTACAAATATTCTGAAAGTACAAATGCACAACCCCTTTGTTAAATTTGGGTCAGAATTTGGTACGTATCTACAGTACCGATGTTAAATCTGTATAATGAATTATTGTACATCTAGCTCTCTTCGTTTTGTAGATATCGTGCAAAACTATATTCAAACAACCGTATAGACCGACTTACTCTGATGCTGTGAACGGAGTTAACTCAAATTTTCATAGAAATCTACACATTTGGTGTTGTTTTTATTGTTTCTAATGGCCCTAATCATAGACCAGCACACTGATTTTAGAAGTCAGTGATTTAAGCCAAAGGTGCGTCTCTTGTTTTTTACAGTAGCACCATCTAGGGACAAGAATACAACTTAGCTACACACATGTCATAACCTTTTAAGAGCGGACTTCATTCATGCATTTCCTTCACTCATCCACAGATCGTAATTTAGATCTGAATTATAGAACGATCACCCCTGACCAGTACCCCCAGTGGTATTATTCTCGACATAGAGGACTTTGTGACCAAGACAGATTTATACGAGCGCCAGCCATCCACACACGAGGAGTCTTCGGCCGGTGGGGTTCGAACTCGCAACCCAAGGGACGCGAATCCAACGCCCTACCAACCATGTAAAGACCGCAAGTTTCATATTTCGATCTCAAAGCATTTTTGAGTTATCTTTGTCACGGGTAGACAGACGGACTCGGGGGGGGTCTCAAACGTGAAGATTCATCATTTTTTGAGGATTACTATACTTTCTCAATACTGTTTATACGAGAAAGTAAAAAGAAAAGAAAATTAACACACTACGCTATCAATAGTATATTGTTGAATTATATTATTCAATATCTTTCCTTAAATTCTTCTACGGCTTCAGTAATCTCAATAGTTTTTGACACGAAAACATATGGCAGATAAGTTGAAAGCTGAGATGAATAAACTGATAAGGGGAAAAATTCTCCGATTATGGAATTTTATATGAGGCATTTCTAAGAAAATGTGAATGAAACTTCTTGAAGTTCTGAATCAGTCGATACATATTGTAAAAAGCTCTTATTTTCCTACTTTAGATAGTCGACATATCTGACGTTTTAAACGGAATAGTAACACCAATGTAATGCCCCTGATGCAAATTAAAAGGATGCATATAAAAGTAAAATGTATTAAAAAGTCAATTGAGTCAGGTATTATGGGTTCCTTGTAAAATTCAAAATTTTCGAAAAAATAATAATGGCTTCAAAATTATATATGATATTTGAGGTTAATTAGACCACTGGGCAGTTCCAATGTGTATACATTTAGCACTCGATTTTACTGGAAAACACTACAGTAACATGTCAGCTGAATAAGTCTAATAATCTTATTTGTGGCTGTTGAAATCTGAATCTGTTTTTCTTTCAGTGCATTTCTCTTATTCAGATATTGCAAATTAACCCACTTTTCGTGCAGTTATCGAATTAAAGAAATGAAATATACGATTGTATTTGGTTAAATTTTTAATATTTTTAAGTACAATGTAATGAAGTTGCTTCTGACATTTGTGGTCCTCGAATGAATCAAAAGAAATTTCATAAAATTAATTGTAGAGAAATAAGGTGTTGTGGGGTTATATCATTCACACTCCATTATTCCTACCAAATTCAGAAGCATTTTAGATTTTTGCTCTAGACAGTATTTCTATCCCATTTCATTGCACATTAAGAAGTAAATGTCAAATCAATTATAAACATCCATTTTTATAAGTATATATGATTCTGATTCATTAAAAGGGTTAGTAAATTAAAAAAAAATAGTTTTGTTACACACCCTTTTAGTGTGCAACCGATTTTTTTTTATTTGAATATTTTTCTATCTTTTAATCATAAATATTTTTTTTTCAAAATTTCGCAGTCAAATATTGTGAATACTGGAATATCAGGTCAAATTTGTTTTCACAGATCAGTATATAATTTTATTAAAGATTAAATGATAATCTTAAAACTGTTTTGTTACACACTCTTTTTAGTGTGTACCCGAAATATTTTTTTATTTGAATATTTTTCTATCTTTTAATCGTAAATAATTTTCTTCAAAAATATTCGCAGTCAAATATCGCGATTAGGTCAAATTTGTTTTCACAGATGAGTATATAATTTTATTAAAGATTAAGTGATAATCTTAAAACTGTTTTGTTACACACTCTTTTTAGTGTGCAACTGAAGATTTTTTTTATTTGAATATTTTTCTATCTTTTAATCATAAATAATTTTTTTTTCAAAAATTCGCAGTCAAATATTGCGAATACTGGAATATCAGGTCAAATTTGTTTTCACAGATCAGTATATAATTTTATTAAAGATTAAATGATAATCTTAAAACTGTTTTGTTACACACTCTTTTTAGTGTGTACCCGAAATATTTTTTTATTTGAATATTTTTCTATCTTTTAATCGTAAATAATTTTCTTCAAAAATATTCGCAGTCAAATATCGCGATTAGGTCAAATTTGTTTTCACAGATGAGTATATAATTTTATTAAAGATTAAGTGATAATCTTAAAACTGTTTTGTTACACACTCTTTTTAGTGTGCAACTGAAGATTTTTTTTATTTGAATATTTTTCTATCTTTTAATCATAAATAATTTTTTTTTCAAAAATTCGCAGTCAAATATTGCGAATACTGGAATATCAGGTCAAATTTGTTTTCACAGATCAGTATATAATTTTATTGAAGATTAAATGATAATCTTAAAACTGTTTTGTTACACACTCTTTTTAGTGTGTACCCGAAATGTTTTTTTATTTAAATATTTTTCTATCTTTTAATCATAAATAATTTTTTTTTTCAAAAATTCGCAGTCAAATATTGCGAATACTGGAATATCAGGTCAAATTTGTTTTCACAGATCAGTATATAATTTTATTGAAGATTAAATGATAATCTTAAAACTGTTTTGTTACACACTCTTTTTAGTGTGTACCCGAAATGTTTTTTTATTTAAATATATTTCTATCTTTTAATCATAAATAATTTTCTTCAAAAAAATTCGCAGTCAAATATCGCGATTAGGTCAAATTTGTTTTCACAGATCAGTATATAATTTTGTTAAAGATTAAGTGATATTCAAGTTATGAAAATATTAAAATAATGTATTATCATCGAGATTCACAAATGTACAACATTTGAGAGATATAAGTACAACCGGAATTTGTTGAAAAAAAGGTTTACAACAGTTCATTGTTACAAATGTGAAATGAAGTTAATTTAAATCATCAGAAAAAAAATCATGAAAACATTTTTTATATATATAAATAGAAATGTAATCATTGTCATGACTGTCAAAAATGTCCAAACGATTTTAAAAGTGAATACTTTGTAAATGAATATTTAATTAAAAGTAATATTCCATTTCAAATAAATGTGTATAAATTCATTGGCTGAAAATACTTCTAACTACAACAAGTCAATAATCATGTTACAGTTTATAAAGGTATTTTATTCTAGAAATTATTCATTGCAACATAAATATATGTTGCAACTAAAATAATTAACATTAATTCTATTTCATGCCAAAATAATGTGTATGTTTTTATATTTTACAAAGAGTTGTTGAACTCACAGGGCAATGGACTGTGAGTTCAACAACTCTTTTGCGAAACATTGCTGATTCCACTACAGAAATGCTTTCAAATTTCCTTATCTTGCATTACACAGGAAAAGCGAATTAAGGCTGTTACGGACAGGATCAGACTATCACTTCTACAAGACTTCATTAAGCAGCTGTAAGCAAGTCAAAGGATTTTGCAGATGTTTCCGTGAACTTTTCGAATTCGTAGGTTAGATGCATACTGGTTAGAATTAAATCAATTTTATTAGAAAAGAGGAAGAGTTCTGGAAAGGGATCACAAAAATGCACGCAAACCAGGAAATCATTGTAAAGCTTCCGCAAATTCTATCGGTACCAAAAAAAAATGGTGCACAGAAAACACGCTCTTCTAGTTGAAGGATTTTTTTTTACATGTTTTCATGCTGATTTCATTTTAGAAATTGTATACCAAATTTCATGCATCAAGATGGTTAAGTTTTTAGTAATTTTTCTCACTTATAATTTCGACAATGTTTTATCCGTTGTCATAATATTCAAAAATAAAGAATTCCTGATATTCTCGAAGTCGTTTGCTCTTAGTCGTATTCCTTATATGTTGTATTATTCATCAAACAGAAAAAATTGCAGCATATAATTCTTACTAAAAATGAATACTTTAATCCAAAACTCAAAAATTACTTCAGTAATTTATAGAAATAATTAACTTTTGTACGCAAATATTATTCCAACTAAAATTTTGTAAATTTTACCAAAGAATAAAATATAGCGAGCAACGTGATAAAAAAAAGTACGCACTCTGATATTATAAGGCCTGTGAGTTTACCTTTGTCACATGATTGTGATGCCAAGCGATTTTATCTTTATTAAAAATGAAGACGTGAGGGAAAAGGAGTCCTGTGTGATGGCGCTCTATAGACTAGATTGTCTGACTAAGAACTATCAAATTTTGCATAAATATATTTCAATGGTTGGCATGCACACTTCGGAGAAATACACACACACACACACACACACACACACACACACACACACACACACACATATATATATATATATATATATATATATATATATATATAAGAATCAGTATGTGTGTTCTTGTGTATTATAGAAAGTATGTACGTATGTATAAAACGATGAAATTTATTACAGAAAAAAATTGAATGACAATCAAATTGACATTATTAAATATACATTTTTTTTTCTTTTTAAAGTGACGTAAAAATATTATTGTACAATAATAGTTTCCGGATTAATCGCAAAAAAATGCCAAACACTCTCTTGATTTGTAAGTAAAACCAGATATATATAATTATCAACAAATCAAGAGAATTTTTAACGTTTTTTTGCGATTAATCCCGAAACTACCATTGCACAATTATACTTTATATCACTTTGGAATGTTAAAAAATTGTTTTTTTTAACATGCATTGATGTGCATTTTGTTTTGTGTCTTAAGTATTTTCAAAAACATTTTGGAAACATATTCAATAACATTTTCATTATTTTTATAAAATTAAAATTATATATATATTGTTCCATCGCATACTGACTCAGTGTTTTTTTTTAATTTTGTATTTAAAAGGAGATTTTTTTTTTATTACCAAAGCATTTTTTCTTTGTGAATAAAATGAGTTACATTCATTATAATGTAAATAACCGAATTGCATCTTTACGGGTGCTATTATTTCATAGGAAGAGACTCAATAAGAAGAAATTATTTATATAATACGATAAACAGAATATATGAAAGACTATTAAAATAACACGCCGTTAACACATGTCACAATGTAATCAAATTACTTTATTCAGTGAATCACACTCATCAAATTATATTTATTTAACTTATTCAAAATGTATATAATTTATATACAGTTAAATTCCAATCAACCGGCTGTTCGCCAAATGGAGCTAGTTAACAGTATAAAACTATAACCAGAATTAACTGGAATTTTTAGTTTTTGAAAATAAATCAATCTTGGTCTCAATCAAGCAAGCAAACGGAACCTGGGCGCCGGACATTAGATCAAAGATTTAATTAAAAACGAACTAAAAATGGAATGAAGCAGATTTTTAATAAAGTATTGAGCTTATTGTGAAACTAAAATATAGAATGAAACGCCGACTTTTCTCCAGCTAAATATAAAACGACTTTCTACGTTTCGTTAAGCTTATTTAGAATAAACTCAATGCGATAGTTTGGAATTCCAAGAACAAAACTTCGCTTTGATTCAGTATTCCCATTTCTATTTTTATCTGAGCTAGATAACAAGGCAAAAGTAAATATTCTCTGAAAACAAAAGGTATCTTTTTGATTATCAGAAGTCATGTTATGAGATTTCTCAAGGCGAGAAACTTGTGAAAAAAATGACATTTATAAGGCAATGGCAAAATGACATTTTTATGTAAAGAGTATTTTAGCATAAAAAAGTATATTAGCCTTTATTTCTGGAATACTTTAGATTCAAATGTATAGATATGGAACAATTAAATATATATAAATTAAGAAATTTATAAACAAATAATTTATTTATAAGAGAAAATTTTGTTGTTGTTGTTTCGGAAGACAGTGGATTTAAACCTGGGGGGAGGAGAGCCTCTTGTATCTATAGTAGCGCCATCTAGGGCCAAGAGAAAGACTTAGCTACACACACGTCACAAACCTTTTTACGCGGCGGACTTCATTCACTCATTTCATTCACTCAAACACAGATCGTAATTTAGACCTGAATCAGAGAACGATCACCCCTGATCCAGTACCCCCAGGAGTATTACTTTCGACATGAAGGACTTTGTGACCACGACAGATTTAACGCGCGTCAGCCACCAAACACGCGGGGAATCTTCGGCCGGCGGGGTTCTGGACGGGGTTCGAACTCGCAACCTAAGGGACGCGAATCCGACGCTCTACCAACCAGACTATCCCGGCCTAGACAAAATTTTAAAATAGATAAATATAAAGGTTCATGATGTGGAACCCTTTAACTGTGGCACGTGCATATCATTCAACTGATAAATTGAAATCGCAGATGTTATAAAGCAATACATAAATTCCTTCATGGCTAATTTGTTGAAACAATATAACGTTTCTCTATAACTGTAGATGCCATTTAATAGTCGAAAATAATGCGTAGGTAAGGGAAAAAAATAATTTTCATAAATTCGTTGACAATTGTTTTTTCATGTCATGTTAGTTTTTTGCTCTACATATCAATACAAGCATGATACGATCTACAGAATTTATCTACAGCTACTAACTTTGACAACTTTGACACATATATTTTGGAGAGAAGAAATGTGGACCTTGGATTAATCCTTCAGAAATTTTAATTAATTGAAAATTAATATTATTATTATTTTTTTTATTTAAAAATACAAACTTACTTAATTTTATACAAAAAAAAAAAAAACAGTTGTGCAAAAATTAATTTTATACCATTTAAAAATTCTCTTTGGATTTTAATGCAAAATTTACGCAATTTCTTTTTGAATTTTGATATTTTTTTTAATTTATTTAATTTCCTAAAATTAGTTACGTTGTTACCTTGAAATGTAAACATTTTTTTTTTATTCCTTCAAATATTTAATCACGTGATTTTCTTCCATTTTTAAAAGTTAAAGAAGAAGGATTCAATGTAATATCTGTGAAGTTTATAAGATGAATAAAAAAGTGAAATTTAAAAACCGCACATTTACATTTTTAATAAATTGCTCGGGATTGATCCATTAGAAATGTTCAAATTGAACAGAACATATATAAGATAATTAAATTAACATGGTTTTAATATCTAAAAATCTGATGCAATCATGGAAATGAAGATGTACTTAAATAGTGTAACTAAAATTAAACGTAACTAAAATCTTCAGCGAACTTGTTGGGATCCAGACCAGAATAGCATTCAAATATTCGTCCGGATTTTTCTAACTGATAGATTTACAAATTTCAGAATATTTTTAGAAATTAGGACATTTATCCACTTGATTTTCTTTTACATTCCCACAAAACGATGCAATTTGTGTTTCTTCTGGGAACACCCTCGATTTGGGGAAGAGGAGGTTCTGATATAGTGGTTGGATCTCTCTTCCCTGAGAGTCATAGCAATGTACAGGGATCGAGGTACTTCTAAGCCAGAGACGGAAAGTACTTCCTACGGGAAGGATTGCCAGGTTACGGCTACCCTTCTATGGGAAGAATAACCGCAGAATGACCATACAAATCAACCTTAGTTCTGCCTCCGTGATGATGCGATGATGCTAATTCAGAATAATGGGATACTTAAGCAAAGTGGGGGTAAATATTTTGTTGTTGTGATTATAAAGTGTAAATATAATATTTCCTACCTATTCCAGTACTTATCAAATGACGGAAGGCAGCTGGGTTTCTTCCCTAACATCCAAAACAAAGGGAATATACTATCGCCTCTCAGTATTTCGATAGAAATTTCTGTTAATTTTCTTCAGCTTTTAACAATCATAAATATAAAAGATTTAATTAATGAAAAACGATTTAAAAACCATACTTAAATTTTAGAAATTGTAAATTTTGTTTATACAAGTTTTTTAGCCGAATTTATTACGTAGGGTTTTTAATTATACGGTCATGGTCACTTTTTTACTAAAAAATCTTTAATTTCCAAAATATATAATTGAAATTAAGAATCAGCTGAAATAGTACAATTCCATGAATATGCAAACATTTTTCCATTCGTGCTTTCCAACCTATAATCATTTTACGTATTATTAAATTAGCCGTATTCCTAAATGCTGAATATATTCATTAAACCGCTGAATAAATAACTAAATTCTTAAGCACATATGCTGCATTTTTCAGAAATGGCCGACATTCTGCTTCTTAAAAGGAAATTCTTAATTTTACAATTATGTACTTTAAGTATCTCAAAAAAAATATGCATGTAAGATATCAGTTATTAAAGAATATTTAGAAATAAGCTAAAAAACATAAATTGCTTTTAGCAGCAGGCAAATAACCGTAAAAGTGATATTTTCCTGTTAAAAATTATTTTTATACCCGAAAATAGACATTAATTTTTGTAAAAAGTTCTGGTAATCTCTCTTCTGAGCTTTTATCGCTTTCAGCATTTCACTGTAACTTTATTTTAACGCATTCTACAAAACCAAAGCAGCGAAAGATAAAAATGGAAACAAAAAAATGAAAGATTAAATGATTCTATGCGTTAAAAACTGTTAGATAAAAACAAAAAGTGTTTTTAACAGCCTTAATTTCCTTCTAGAAAAGCATTCCAAATATCTATTAAAAATCAAATATTCGGTAAAATGGACTGATTCAAGTTTAAATTATTATTTATTAAATATATTCTTATTAATTGATTAAACTATGAAAAGGTATTAAAATTTGGAGTTTTCTTATTCTCGCTTTTATTACAAAATGTTAATACATGAAAGTCGAAAAGTGAGCATATTATTGTCTCATATAATCATGATTCGTTAAAGAAAAATAATACAAACAAATTATATTTCAAGCTAATTATATGATGACATTGTATTTTTTTTATATTAATAGAGTTAAAAAATGAATAAGTTCGTAATTATCTTTTTTTGAATTACTTAATTTATATTAAGTAGAAAAGAATCTATCTAATTTCACTGCTGTAGGTTATTGAATATATTTAATTATTTGTTAATGCAATCAAAATTATTTATATTTGTAAGAAATTTATACACTTATTTCCTTACTTGTTACAATTTTCATGCGCTCAGAAGGGGAAAAACAATTATTTATAATATAAAAGTTTAAAAAGTTTTAAAAAAATAAAATTGACGTCGTTATTCAAAATGACGTGTAAATACGTTCAATCACAAAGCAATATGAATTTTAAGCATGTAATCTGAAATATTTTAATAGGATAATTTCTTGTTCTTCATTTCAAATTCTATGCATCAGCAGACGCATTCAGCAAGCATTATTATATGCAAGCGCAAATTACTATCTTCCTAACTTTCCGCATATAACAAGTCCTTATTGTGTTATTTTTATCCCCTCCCATCTTTTCAAACAATGATTTTAACATTATAAAATGTGTTGATAATATTCCATCTCATAGACTTATTCATATAATAAATTTTCCAAGACCATTTTGCATAAATATAGCCAAATTTCGTTAATGCAACGTTGAGTTTCCTCTTTCAATGCACGCATGCTCGTGGGTTTGTTGGCATAGAGTTCTGACTTCAAATAATAACATTAAAATAAAACCACTGGTGCTCAATCACACGATCTCGGAGGACAATTCCCAAATTTTTAACTGTGGCCTCCAGACTTTCATTATTTTTGTCATACTGTTCAACAATGAAAACATTTATTTTATCGTATAACACTCCATTTTTATTAACCTTAAACTATCAGCTGTCAAATGTTTTTTAATAGTGTTGCCAACACTTACTGCATGAATGATGGCAAATTCAAATCTTAAGTAAAATTTGGGACACCCTTTATAACAGTTCTACAAGAATGTCTAAATTCTTTAAAATTTAAAAAAGCCAATACTTTGCGAAATAACTATTTAAACCATTTAATACGAAAGAGTTTTTCACTTTAATTTATCCATCAGCTATTTCATAAAATAACACAATCTTCTCAGGAATAAGGAATTTCATACTTTTACGTTAATATTTATATTATTTAATACCATAAATCAGAAAATAAAAAAGAAAGAAAACAAAAAAGAAACAAATCAGGAAATAAAAAAAAGAAACAAAATGTGGTTTTCTCTTAAAACGGATTGAAAGAGTTTTTGTTGCTAAAGATAATGATGGTCTGAATTTTATTTTCCATTATACTCCTGCTTGGAATATCTGCAAACATCATTAAGTTTTAAAATACTTTAAAAAAGCAAAACCCAGATCGTTAAGGAAAATTGAAGTGAAGTAATGATACCAAACATAATAAAACTTTGAAAGTTCGTCTGGTTTGGAGTAATGTGAAATAAACTATAATTCTTTCCGGACTTTGAAAAATCCTGGCACTTGGCGTTAAATCTATTGTTTAGAATCTCCATGTAGAGAATTATCCTCAGTTTAAATATAATGAAGTTATTTTTAAACTTTGAAATGTTAGGAAGTTCAGGTTTAGTTTAGAGAACACATATTCACATAAACGTTTTTTTCAATGTGAAGATTTTTTGTTCATGGTGTCGCCTTTATGCTTTCTTGTATACGTAGTATAAAGAAAGTATAGAAATCGTCAGAAAATACAGATCGATATTTTGACAAATATACAAATTTTAGACCTCCCTGACTGCGAGAAACACATTTTTAGAAAATGTCCGCCTAGCTGTGATAAAGATAACTCAAAAACAATGTGAGCTAGACGATTGAAATTTGGTATATGATCTTTAAACAAACTGTGTATATTTCTATTAAATTTTGTGTAAAATATGCTTAGAGAAAGTACCCCTGTCCTGCTGTTCGAATATTAGTTAACATGATAATTGCAAAACGAAGAGAGCTAGATAGATAAAATGTGGTACACCGATTTAACATTTATAGCCTAAACACCTGTCAAATGTAGAACTAACAACGAATTCATTATCTGTCGGGCTGTACTAACAGAGACTTGTGAACGCAATGGCTTAAATATACGAAATTTGGCTTAAGATTTTGTTATTAGAAATGCAAAATTTTCTGTCAAATTTTTGTTTAAATTGATTGCGAAAAACGCGTCTAAAACACAACTTCGAATTTTGGATACTATTATCACATGCCAGTGATAAATTGACAGATAACTAGTCAGAAATTGAGTTGTAGAATCGATAAAAATTCTAAATTCACGCCAAACGTTAATTGTTCGCAATTATTGTACACTGATAACATGTAAGGTGTTCTCTGGCATAAACACCTTACACAGAGAAAAAAATGCGACAAAGTTTGGGAGTTTACTCCCTCCAGTTTTAACAAGAATTAACGTTCTTTCTTCATAACTTACTTTGATAGTGAGTACAATGGCATTTATATCTACTCTGCTCCATAATTCTTACGTCATTATTGTTAATATTAAATATATATATATATGTGTGTGTGTGTGTGTGTGTGTGTGTGTGTGTGTGTGTGTGTGTGTGTGTGTGTGTGTGTGTGTGTGTGTGTGTGTATGTGTGTGTGTGTGTGTGTGTGTGTGTGTGTGTATGTATATAATGTACAAGAAAGGCTTGGTCAGGAAAGAATTAAACTTATAAATATTTTTTTAAATAATTAATAAAAAATGATAATGTTTTATTCCCTCCATTTTATTTTTCAAATGCCTCAACCCTATTTAAACAATACCCAAATAAAAAGGATAAACACCTAAATAAATTCAGGCTAACATTTATTTATTCTATTATGAAATTTTGTTCTATTTTAGATACCCGTTTAACAAATTCAAAGAGGTTTCCATCATGCGAATTTTTTGCTTAAGTAGATTCGCCCAATACATTGATTTCAAATTTAGCTCTGAATGCTAATTTAAGAAAATTCCTATTTGTTTCTTTAATTTTAACATATACAAAGAGAAAGTATTGTAAATGTCAAAAAAAATTCTAATTTGGGAATTTTATGAATCTTAACGTTCCGAATCTCCCTGAATCTGAAAAGGCATTTTTGATATTTTCTTTGTCTGTCTATCTGTGAATATGTTAACTCAAAAATGGTTTCAGCTAGAACTATGGAATTTCGTGCATTTACACTAAAGTTTTAGATTTCTAGCACATTTTCAATGAAGTATATTCAAAAGAAGTCTGCATTCAAAGACGCATGCATGTGAATGCTATAACTCAGAAGCACAATGATTTAAATGAAGGAAATTTGGTATATATTCTTGTGACTAGTTTCTAGCGAATTTTGGTTTGAATCAATTGGAAAAATGGAAGATATACTTATCCGGTTTTCTAGCATGTGTGTATTAAGCCACATCCTAGGAAAAACTGGCCAAAAATTATCCAAAGATCTTACGCTCATAGACATTATCGTAAATATTATTCGCCAATGGCATGCGGTTAATAATACACATTTCTTTACTATACCACGAAGCACGCAACTCTCATATTCGAGAATTTGAAAATAAAATTCAGAGCACTAGTGGCTTTTATGTCCTTGCTAAACGTCCATTTTTTTTCAATGCTGTGAGAAGAGATTCAAAAGGAATATCCTTTTATTCAAAAGGATTCTAAAATGTTTCGGGAAAACTATCCCGTTGTTTTCCTTTTCTTTTTTTTAAAAAAAATTTCTATTGAATTTTCAAGTGAGAAAAATGTATGCAATGAATACAATCGAAACATTATTTATTAAATCTCCAGATGAATTTGAAATTCCTTATAGATAAGAAAAACTCATAAATCTAACAGTCCTCTGCCAAATACTATTAATAATGAAAACTGGCAGCACTATGAATCAATCTCTATCATCCGCTCGTGTGATAATACATCATCTTGCGAAATAATGATCTATTATTGGAATAAGATCTTTGATCTAAAAAAAATCCAACACTATTTATTCCATTATATGGAGAGTTTTAATTAATAATATTGAAAAATCAACTTATCATATATATCTAACTTTATTTTACTCTTTCCTTTCACTCTTTTTTTTTCTTTCACTATTTTCCTTTTTTAATTATACATGAATGACAATAATCAATCAAATTTCCAAATTTGTCACTACATTATTTATTGCTCTGGAAGTCTAATTTATATCAATTCATAAAGGTTTTTGATGGAATATTTAAAGTTTGATGTTGTTTTAATGTTTGTTAAATTTAGCCAAAATCTTCAATCTCAAAGTATAAGTTCAGGAAAAATAAAGTGCATAACATTTTTCAGTTTAAAAAAATTATCCATTCAAAGGTATACTAATATGTTCTGTTAATTAATATAAGTTGATAGTGTTCAACTTTTTAAACGCTTTTTAAAGCATAGATTAAAAAGTCTTTTTTTATTTGCTAACTTCTTTTTTTTACTTTATAATCTTGCTAGATGGAAAACTAAAACTGATTGCTAAAAATGCGTTTTTAAAATCCTCTACAATAGTTTAAATTGTACTTACCACAACATTTTGAAATTATAGAAATATTACAGCAGAAATGTGTGCTTCACACTTCAATGTAGGATTCAAACTTAGCAAATAAAATGCGAATTTCGTTTGAAAGTCACCTCAAGACATTAAAGTCAGAAAAATTAATATTTTATTCCATGGCAAAAAATCATTCCATCTCAATGAAAATTAAGAAGAATTGTAAGTAACTTCAATAAGTAATTTAGTAGATACTTAAGTGGAATAAGTTGTAATATAATTAAAGTAGAAATAAAAAAAAATGCTTATTCTATAAGCATTTCCTAAGAAAGTAAATTCTTCTCAGACTAAATATTTTGTCATAAAAAGATGAAAAGCAGCAGGGAAATATAACGAAGTTGTATTATTGTTATGAATGTTTAAATATCTTTGCAGGTGATGTATTTACATTAAACATTTAGAAAATGTTTATTTTACATAATGACTTCAAGTAACTTTTCATTTAGGAACTCTTAAAATACCATCTTAAAACATTACATTTTATTTTTTTATTTAGTTTTCATATTTTACCATAGTTATCATGTAGCTGGATTTCATATTTCTTTTTTTTTATCTATTCTTTAATCCTCCTATCAATTTTCGAAACACATATTATGTCAAATTTTCTACATTTTTTTAAAATTCTATTTATTATGTGAAAAATGAAAACTGGCGGGAATATAAATAAATGTCAATCTTCCGCTCGCATGATAATGAATCATAATCTTGTGAAATGAAGATCTATCATTGGAATAAGATCTTTTTGAACGAAGAAAATCCAATACTATCAGTTCTATTGTATGCAGAGTTTTAATTAATAGCATTAAGAAAAAAATTACCATATCTAGCCCACTTTATGAGAATAAGAGATAACTTTAACATTTTTCTTTCTTTTTTTTCAATCGTTTAGTCGCAAAAGAATGAAACCATCATATTATTTTTAGAATAAAAAACATCAAAAGTACACACGAATAAAAATAATCATTTATATTTCCAAATCTGTCAGCAACATCTTTTTTCTTACTAATTTATATAAATTCAAATAGATTTTCTGGATGAAATAGAAATTTAAGGCTTGATGTAGTTTCAAAGTGCTTTATTTAGCCCAAATCTCCTTTTTTTATTTGCAAAGTAATAATAAATTGTGTAACATTTTTAAGTTTCAAAAAATTATCCACTCAAAAATCTATTAATATGTTCTGTTAATTAATGTCAGATGAATGTATTTCACCTTTTTCACCCTTTTTTAAAACATGGTCATAGTTTAAATAATCTTTAAAAAAAGGCGGTTAAATGAGTTTAAACGAGCGCTCGTAGAGAAGTACCTTTCACCCTTTCAGAAGCACCTGAGTCAGACCCCTGTGGAACGGGGGGCCGACCGGGCAGTCAGGGATCATTGGTTTATATTGCAAAATTTTGAGCTATTTTGTTTTATATATGAGAAAAAAATATTTTAGATTTTTTTCCAAATATATATATATATATATATTTTTGATTAGCTAAGAATTTTGAGTATTATATCTAAAAACTCTATGCAACAAAATATTTGCTTCTATCCAGACAAAATACTTCATTCTTTATCAGTTTTGGTTTGCTTTTATATTGAAACTTACACGGAAAATTTTAAATTTTTTAAATATTGATAAACGTTTTTCGTTTTAAAAGTTGTACTAAAACATATATAAGATATTTTAAAAATATTTCATCATTTACAGGCAAAAACATTTGTTTCCAAAAGCTAAATGCAAAAATGACTTTGCCTCTAGTTGCTTAAACTGTACAATATTCGAACTTCATGTGACTGAATAAATTATATTCTTTTATCTTTTATTTAATCTTATTCTTAAACTTTTATCTTAACCGTTAATACTTTCTGTCTTTGAATATCACCATTAGTTTTTCTAATGCTTTTAAATTATCTTTTTTTTTTTTTTTTTTTTTTTTTTTTTTACATAAACCGCACTGAAAGATCCCGACCTTTTTCGTTAAGCTGAAGTAATGGCTCACCCACTCTAACTTCGTAGCTAATTAAAGTAGAAATTCATTTAATACCTTTAAAATATTTAGAAAAAATTCTTTTAACAAAGGAGTGATTTTTTTTTATATTGCTAACGATAATTCAAATGTACATCTTAAAAGGGAAAAAAATGTTCGATATCCATTCATTACGATCGAAAATGCATCGGTACAAATCTTATTTCTCAGAATCTATAAAAATTAAACTGTAGGAAATATGGCATACAAATTTAAAAAGGAATCTTTTCTTGAAAATAAAAAAAAACTGCATTGAAATAAGGTACTATATAAGTATTTGTATTAATTTGAAATTTTCCAATTGTTACCAAAATATTTACCCTGTAACCAATTGAGAATTCACCAGATATAAAATTTTAGACCAATCGGTTTAAATGAACCAAAGTTGTAGAATAAAAAAAAATTAGTGGTTATTTTAATATAAATAAATGTAGCAAATAGATCACGCTGTTAATAGTTTCCTTTATTCAAGTTTTCACTTCAGCCAATATTATAATAATTTCGCTCTAAAAAAGACAATAGTTTCATTTCTACGTAAAAAAGTTTTAGGGACTGTTTCAATATAAACAAATGCAGCAAATAAGTCACTCGGTTAATAGTTTTCTTTATCCAAGTTTTCTTTTCAAGTCTGTAATATAATAAGTTGGCCCCTCATAAAAGATAATTATTTCTTTTCGATAGAAAAATTTTAATTATTTCCTTAATTCCAGTTTTCTTTTCAGTGATAATATCGTAATATGACTCTAAAAAAGAAAAGTGTTTCTTTTTGAAGCTTATAGTTAGAGACGATAAAACACTATTAAACAAGAGTGCGAGATGCATGCTTTTTATTTACATATTTTATAACGAAGTTTTAGACTTTATAGATTTTATTTAGAAGGACATTTATTAATTAGAAAAAAAAAAAAAATTCTTTTTGTCATTTAAATCTGTTCCCAAAATAGAAATATCAAAATCCAGTATCTAAATATTTACAAATAGGCTATTGGTCAGTTATCAGAGTGGTTGTCCTGTATAACTTTTGTTTTGGTTCAATGATAAATAACATCTATGACTCACTTTTGCTTAGATTCTGTTGAATAAATATTTTTTAAAAAAGAAAACCTTTAAAAAAATTCGAAAAAACTTATTAATAAAAGTCCAATACTTTATTTGGAGCAATCTTTCATAGATATTAAAAAACTAAAAGGTTTCTCACCTACGTGAACACCTCACCTACGTTTAATATGTGTTCTTCTGGTTACAAATGCAGTTCTTTGCTAAATTTTGGTTTTAATAGAACGGAAATTTAAAAAAAATGGATGTTCGAAATAAATATTTTATTTTTTCGTAACTGTGGATTAACTGTATGCCTGCGATTAATCGCTAAAGACTGCACGCTAGACTCACGCCAAGGATCTATATTTTCGTAATGATTGTTGGCCAAAGTTATCAGTTAATAAACAAAAATGGGGTTCTTTATTATTCTACAAAGCTCTCGTGTGAACGTGAATGTGCATGTTTGCGTGTATTTATATGTATATGTGTCTGTATGAATGAGTGCGCACATGTCTGTGTGTATGTGAGTGTATCTTTGTATGTGTACATGCGCAACTGTGTGTGTGTGTTTGCGTGTCTGTGTATGTGTGTGTGCCCGCTTGTGTGTGTTTGTGTGAATGTCTATGTATGCATGTGTATGTGTGTGTGCCCGCTTGTGTGTGTTTGTGCGAATGTCTATGTATGCATGTGTATGTGTGTGTGCCCGCTTGTGTGTGTTTGTGTGAATGTCTATGTATGCATGTGTATGTGTGTGTGCCCGCTTGTGTGTGTTTGTGTGAATGTCTATGTATGCATGTGTATGTGTGTGTGCCCGCTTGTGTGTGTTTGTGTGAATGTCTATGTATGCATGTGTATGTGTGTGTGCCCGCTTGTGTGTGTTTGTGTGAATGTCTATGCATGCATGTGTATGTGTGTGGGCACGCGTCTGGTTATGTATGTACACGTGTGTGTACATGGCTGTGAGCGTTTGTATGTACGTGCCTAGGTGCATTTGTATTGATGTGTGCATTTGTGCACATGCGTATGAGTGTGTGTGTGTGTGTCTGCGTGTCTAAGCGTGCGTGCGTGTGAAAATCTGAGCAATCATAGCACTCACCGCCTTGTCCAAGATCCAACAATACTATGCGGGGATAGGGAGAGGAATAACGCCTTCATTAGAGATTATGAGTGAACATTTCTGGAAGACAATTTCTGTTGATTTTTTGCATAATCAACAATACCGAAATTGGCACCCACAAATTTTTCATTCCCACAAAATACGCTTTCATTCCCGCAATTTTTTTTTCAAAATAATACAAAACATTATTTATTCGTCATTCATTTTGGAAATTAATATTGCAATGACTGATATGAAAATTTCCATAGAGATGAAGCCTTAATAGAAATTTTATATTGAAAGAAATAAAATAGTTTCTAGATGTTTCCAAAAATGAATACTAAAAAAGATAAGCAAAAATGTAATTGGCAAACGATCTTCTTACTAAAATATTCTATAATTGCAAATAATAACTTGCAGTAATAAATATTTATTTGTAACTAAGTTGCTGATAAAAAATTAATCAATTGCACATTTTTTTTTTCATTTTTAAAATGCTTGAATAAATGCTAATACATTAATTCTTATTATTTTCTATATTATAGGCACTCTAAATATTTTTTTCATTAATCAAATTGATTAAAGTTTGCAAATATGAAAAATTGAAAAAGATATTCAAAGATAGTTCAAATACGAACATAACACGTGTATTAAAACGCTCATCTCTATGCATATTTCCATAAAAAATGAAAATGTGTGCATGTGTATTAAAACGCTCATCTCTGTGCATATTTCCATAAAAAATGAAAATGTGTGCATGTGTATTAAAACGCTCATCTCCATGCATATTTCCATAAAAAATAAAAATGTGTGCATGTGTATTAAAACGCTCATCTCTGTGCATATTTCCATAAAAAATGAAAATGTGTGCATGTGTATTAAAACGCTCATCTCCATGCATATTTCCATAAAAAATAAAAATGTGTGCATGTGTATTAAAACGCTCATCTCTGTGCATATTTCCATAAAAAATGAAAATGTGTGCTTGTGTATTAAAACGCTCATCTCCATGCATATTTCCATAAAAAATAAAAATGTGTGCATGTGTATTAAAACGCTCATCTCTGTGCATATTTCCATAAAAAATGAAAATGTGTGCATGTGTATTAAAACGCTCATCTCCATGCATATTTCCATAAAAAATAAAAATGTGTGCATGTGTATTAAAACGCTCATCTCCATGCATATTTCCATAAAAAATAAAAATGTGTGCATATGTATTAAAACGCTCATCTCTGTGCATATTTCCATAAAAAATGAAAATGTGTGCATGTGTATTAAAACGCTCATCTCCATGCATATTTCCATAAAAAATAAAAATGTGTGCATGTGTATTAAAACGCTCATCTCTGTGCATATTTCCATAAAAAATGAAAATGTGTGCATGTGTATTAAAACGCTCATCTCCATGCATATTTCCATAAAAAATAAAAATGTGTGCATGTGTATTAAAACGCTCATCTCTGTGCATATTTCCATAAAAAATGAAAATGTGTGCATGTGTATTAAAACGCTCATCTCCATGCATATTTCCATAAAAAATAAAAATGTGTGCATGTGTATTAAAACGCTCATCTCTGTGCATATTTCCATAAAAAATGAAAATGTGTGCATGTGTATTAAAACGCTCATCTCCATGCATATTTGAATAAAAAATAAAAATGTGTGCATGTGTATTAAAACGCTCATCTCTGTGCATATTTCCATAAAAAATGAAAATGTGTGCATGTGTATTAAAACGCTCATCTCCATGCATATTTGAATAAAAAATAAAAATGTGTGCATGTGTATTAAAACGCTCATCTCTGTGCATATTTCCATAAAAAATGAAAATGTGTGCATGTGTATTAAAACGCTCATCTCCATGCATATTTCCATAAAAAATAAAAATGTGTGCATGTGTATTAAAACGCTCATCTCTGTGCATATTTCCATAAAAAATGAAAATGTGTGCATGTGTATTAAAACGCTTTATCTCCATGCATATTTGAATAAAAAATAAAAATGTGTGCATGTGTATTAAAACGCTCATCTCTGTGCATATTTCCATAAAAAATGAAAATGTGTGCATGTGTATTAAAACGCTCATCTCCATGCATATTTCCATAAAAAATAAAAATGTGTGCATGTGTATTAAAACGCTCATCTCTGTGCATATTTCCATAAAAAATGAAAATGTGTGCATGTGTATTAAAACGCTCATCTCCATGCATATTTCCATAAAAAATAAAAATGTGTGCATGTGTATTAAAACGCTCATCTCTGTGCATATTTCCATAAAAAATGAAAATGTGTGCATGTGTATTAAAACGCTCATCTCCATGCATATTTCCATAAAAAATAAAAATGTGTGCATGTGTATTAAAACGCTCATCTCTGTGCATATTTCCATAAAAAATGAAAATGTGTGCATGTGTATTAAAACGCTCATCTCCATGCATATTTCCATAAAAAATAAAATTGTGTGCATGTGTATTAAAACGCTCATCTCTGTGCATATTTCCATAAAAAATGAAAATGTGTGCATGTGTATTAAAACGCTCATCTCCATGCATATTTCCATAAAAAATAAAAATGTGTGCATGTGTATTAAAACGCTCATCTCTGTGCATATTTCCATAAAAAATGAAAATGTGTGCATGTGTATTAAAACGCTCATCTCCATGCATATTTCCATAAAAAATAAAAATGTGTGCATGTGTATTAAAACGCTCATCTCTGTGCATATTTCCATAAAAAATCAAAATGTGTGCATGTGTATTAAAACGCTCATCTCCATGCATATTTCCATAAAAAATAAAAATGTGTGCATGTGTATTAAAACGCTCATCTCTGTGCATATTTCCATAAAAAATGAAAATGTGTGCATGTGTATTAAAACGCTCATCTCCATGCATATTTGAATAAAAAATAAAAATGTGTGCATGTGTATTAAAACGCTCATCTCTGTGCATATTTCCATAAAAAATGAAAATGTGTGCATGTGTATTAAAACGCTCATCTCTGTGCATATTTCCATAAAAAATGAAAATGTGTGCATGTGTATTAAAACGCTCATCTCCATGCATATTTGAATAAAAAATAAAAATGTGTGCATGTGTATTAAAACGCTCATCTCTGTGCATATTTCCATAAAAAATGAAAATGTGTGCATGTGTATTAAAACGCTCATCTCCATGCATATTTCCATAAAAAATAAAAATGTGTGCATGTGTATTAAAACGCTCATCTCTGTGCATATTTCCATAAAAAATGAAAATGTGTGCATGTGTATTAAAACGCTCATCTCCATGCATATTTCCATAAAAAATAAAAATGTGTGCATGTGTATTAAAACGCTCATCTCTGTGCATATTTCCATAAAAAATGAAAATGTGTGCATGTGTATTAAAACGCTCATCTCCATGCATATTTCCATAAAAAATAAAAATGTGTGCATGTGTATTAAAACGCTCATCTCTGTGCATATTTCCATAAAAAATGAAAATGTGTGCATGTGTATTAAAACGCTCATCTCCATGCATATTTCCATAAAAAATAAAAATGTGTGCATGTGTATTAAAACGCTCATCTCTGTGCATATTTCCATAAAAAATCAAAATGTGTGCATGTGTATTAAAACGCTCATCTCCATGCATATTTCCATAAAAAATAAAAATGTGTGCATGTGTATTAAAACGCTCATCTCTGTGCATATTTCCATAAAAAATGAAAATGTGTGCATGTGTATTAAAACGCTCATCTCCATGCATATTTGAATAAAAAATAAAAATGTGTGCATGTGTATTAAAACGCTCATCTCTGTGCATATTTCCATAAAAAATGAAAATGTGTGCATGTGTATTAAAACGCTCATCTCCATGCGTATTTCCATAAAAAATAAAAATGTGTGCATGTGTATTAAAACGCTCATCTCTGTGCATATTTCCATAAAAAATGAAAATGTGTGCATGTGTATTAAAACGCTCATCTCCATGCATATTTGAATAAAAAATAAAAATGTGTGCATGTGTATTAAAACGCTCATCTCTGTGCATATTTCCATAAAAAATGAAAATGTGTGCATGTGTATTAAAACGCTCATCTCCATGCATATTTCCATAAAAAATAAAAATGTGTGCATGTGTATTAAAACGCTCATCTCTGTGCATATTTCCATAAAAAATGAAAATGTGTGCATGTGTATTAAAACGCTCATCTCCATGCATATTTCCATAAAAAATAAAAATGTGTGCATGTGTATTAAAACGCTCATCTCTGTGCATATTTCCATAAAAAATGAAAATGTGTGCATGTGTATTAAAACGCTCATCTCCATGCATATTTCCATAAAAAATAAAAATGTGTGCATGTGTATTAAATACTTATGCATGAGATAGCTGGATTGGTAGCTTCTACATTTAGTGAATATATAATTTAGAGGATAAGAATAAGTATATCAGAGCAGTTTTATAAAAAATATATATTATTAAGTGAAGTTATAGCAAATTTTAAAGGATTTTTTGCTATAATTTCCAAAATTATTAATGGAAAAAATAGGTTTATATTATTTAAAAATTCAACAAAATATTTTTTCAATTATATCAATTTTGTTTTCTTTCAGGTTTCCTGAGCTTCGTATATTTTTTAAATTAATTTTTGCTTAATTTTTCAGCAAAATGTTTCATTCCAGCAGTCAAATTCAAATCCATTTGTATTGTTTTGTTATATATTTAATCAAATGTTTTTTCTTTGTTGATAGCAAGGAAAAATTCTGTTTAATATCTGTTCAGCTTACAATGCTAATAAAGGTAATCTGAAGTTGAAATAGATGAACATGCAAAACTCATTTCCTTCTCAATATGACGTTTGAGGCTTAACTATATTGAGATGGTTCCTGTATACGCTCATTAACATAAGTGTAATGTCATTAAATAACAGCTTTAATATTAATAAAATTTTGATATTTGTGAAGACTTTATTGATAAATCATGAGCTTCAAGTAATGCATGAGATGCAATACAATTTAACATAATCTAATAGTCTCGGCAGGTCAGCTGGCCATTAAAGGTCGATAAAAGAATACATTAAAAATTTAGACTTTTTTTATATATATATAATTACATAAAATAACGAAATTTTATTTTAGATCTGACAGCAATTAAAAATTTATTTATAATAAAATAACAAATTTCTGAGTCATATAAATTTATTTACGTGCTTAATTTTTTCATCCTCTGTAAAATATTCCTCTTTTAAAAGTTTCATTAGGAGATATATAGTTGATTATGAAAATAATGGAAAATCAAAAAGATACTTCATTCTTGAATAGATCACTATCCATGGTGGGAGTTTTCCTATCTGGATATTGCATAAAGTATAGTATTTTATAGAATTTATTACGTTTTGTAGTAAATATTTTTCCTGAAATTTAAATGCGTTTTGAAAATGATCTTCTAATAATCCGGAACTTTTAATACTGTGATTGTCTCTGACTTACTTTTATTACAGATTCTACAGCACTAATATACAATTCCTCTTTTCTTTCTGTATTGTAGCTGTTAAAACCTATTCAACTGTATTTGAAGTAAATAGAAGTGTTATGGAAATATCAGTTTAAAATTTAATTTTGTATTAAAACTGATAATAAAAAATACTCTTCTTCTTTTTAAGTCTACAATATAATACCACTTCATTCTCTTGCATTTATAAGCATTATGATGACGATTATTTTGACAGTGGGTGAACTTCTAATTAATCTGCAATTTAGCAAGTTATTTTAATCAAGTGGTGGAATCGGTTACTTAATTTTATGCAAAAATCAGGAGTGTTCTCCCTTTCATTTTCTTGTATAGTAACTCAATATGTCACAGTTTGGCATTAGTTTCGGGATAAATGAAAGAAAAGCGAGTTTTATTTTAACCACTATAGTTTAAATATTCCTTACATCTAGTTTATGGTGTCGAAACCGCATGCATCATTTCATTCACACACCTTATTAAAATTTTGAACTTCACTTTTAAAGAGCGAGATTAGACTTGAGAAGTTTTAATGCAGTTAATTCAACTTTTACACTCTCCATTGCAAACTTCTTCTGGATAGAATTGTTTCTCATTTCAGTCTTAATGTTTCCACTTTTATATTTTAATTCAGAGACATTTAAAGACTTTTAGTTTGGCTGCGCCACCCAGAACACTTCATTTATAACAATACGGTAGGAAACCGTAATATTTCCTTCCCTTTTGAAAGATGATATCACCTCAAGAGTCTTAGACTATTCATCCAATGTATTCTTTTTATCTCGGTTTATATATCATCTTTATTGTTTATATAATTAAATTCAGACATTTGTGGTCGAATCCTATAGTTAAAATTCAAGAATTCTTGAATTTTAGAGAATATCATTAAAATATACGACACGCGTGAAAGAATTATATCAAATCATTCATTACTTTGCTGGTATGAAAATAAATGATGATGAAATTATTTCAAATTAATGATTAAAATTATGGAAATCCATAAAATATTGTGTGTTTTTAAAGTTTGAAAACTGCCTTAATATAACATCCAATAAAATTTAAATAAACTTTGGAAAAAACAGTACAAATCCTTATACTGCAATGCTTTGCCCTAATATTCTTTGCACATGAGAAAAAAAAAACTATAATATTTTTGCACATTTTTCCAAAATAAATATTCTTGACTCAGTTCGGAGTTTGAGCATTATAGCGAATTGTTGTGCACAGTAAAATACAATGTCGTTTGATGAAGAATGTTTCATTCTTGATAGATTTTAAATGGTATTTATACTGAAATATATACGAAAGTGTTTTAAGGTTTTATATTATTACAAAATATATAAGAAAAATATATGATATTCGAGAATTATTTCATTATTGACATTTTGAATATAAAACCAATAGTTCAATACATGAAATGTTTTGTTTCTTAGATACTCAAAGTACAAGATATTGAAATTTTGTTTCATATAATAAATTATATGTAAAACTTTCACAACTTTTATATTAACCATTAATATTCTCAAGCCTTTATCCACGACATTAGCATTCTAATGCCGTTAAATAAATTTTTTTTTAAATAAACAGCATTCAAAGATCCCGACTTATTTTTGTTAAGTGGAAATACTGGTTCTCTCACTCTAACTTCATAGCTAATTAACTTAGAAATTTATTTAATACCCTTAAGACATTTAGAATAACAATTCTTTGAACAAAATAATGATTTTTTTTATATTTTGGCAGACGATATTTCAAATGTACATCTCAAAAGAGAAAAAATTTGATATCGATTGACGATCAAAAATGCACCCGAACAAAAACTTATTGTTCGGAGTTTGTAAGAGTTAAATGCCAGAAATCAGTTTTCTGCAAGTTAAAAGGTGTACCTTTTCTTAAAAATATAAAAACTGTATTACAATAGAATAACATTTACATATTTGCTTTATTTCGAGATTTTGAAAACTGACACGAACAATTATTAATTTTTAACTTATTTTTAATGATAAATCACCAATTATACTATTTTAGCCAAATAGGTTCAAATTTAAAAGAATTGCTGAAAAGATTCTTTAGGGATTGTTTCGATATACACTAACGTAATAAATAGCTCATCCTCTTAGTAATTTCCTTTATTACATCTTCTTTTCTGTCGATAATATGATAATTTGGCACCAAAACAGATAGTTTTTTTTTTCAAATCTTACAGTTAGAAAAGATGAAATAGGATTTGGAACTGATTCGACACGCGTGTTTTAACATTCACATTTGATGTCAAAATGTTAGACTTCACAATTTTTATTAAGATGGACTTTTATTGACTTAACAGAATAAAATGAAATTATTTTGCCATTTAGAGCAATTTCCCAGCTTGAAGTACTGCGTACGTGTGTGTGTGTGTGTGTGTGTGTGTGTGTGTGTGTGTGTGTGTGTGTGTGTGTGTGTGTGTGTGTGTGTGTGTGTGTGTGTGTGTGCGCGCGTGTGCGTGTTCGTGTGTGCGTGTGTGCGCGCGTGTGTGTGTGTGTGTGTGCGTGTGTGCATCCGTATGTGTATAAAAATTTGAGCAATTATTGTCTTGCCGAAGGTCCAGGCAACACATTCATTGGAGAGTATGCGCCCATGTTTTGAGTAGACAATTCCAGTTGGTTCTTTTGTATATCCAAAATAATTTACTCTCTGGTTACCGTAGAGAGGTACAAAAATAATTTTTTCGAGCTCTTCAAAAATATTTTTTGGGTGTGGAGTTGGAAAATATGAAACTAGAAGAGTCCCTGAACTTCCGAGAGCAAATTACTTGAATATTTATAATATTTCCTCTGAGTTCAAGAGAATGTAAAAATGTTACAGCTGCCACTTAATAGTTTTTGCCAGTAAATGTAAATTTAAAACTTCGGAGAGGAAAATTTAAATCCAATAACCAATACATTTTCTTTTTGCACTTGTGGTATTTCTATTTTCTTGGAAAAATGAGAGAAAGTAATGCAGATTTGTGATAAAGTTATAGTTACTTCAAGTTCGTTTTCTTTCATAAAGAATTATTTTCATTCGGACTTATATAAAATAATATTTTTTGCCATTCTTTTTGGAAATTATTATCGCCGTGAATTGAAAACTTTCATAAAAATGATGTCACTGAAGAAATTTAATATTCAAGAAGTTGAATGGATTTCTAGATGTTTAAAAAAATGTATGCAAAAAGTAAATGGCAAATGCAGTTTACAAAAACTGTTCTTGCCAAAATATTCCTTAAACACAAATAACAAAGATCAGTTATAAATATTTATAAAAAATAAATATTTATGGTAATAAATGTCTATAACAATAACTTAGTTATAGCCAAAAAATTTATTTTTTATTAAGGTATCAAAACAAATACTGAAAAACATCAACTGTGGAAATTTTGCATTTTGAACTGGTTTCTTAGGAAAGTGATAAGTCAAGAACTTGAAATCTCAGAAATTATTTTCTGCACTTTTGTCTGAACTTAAAGATAGTATAGCTGAACTTCGAATCTGATATTATTTACGGTTTATTTTAAGCACCTCAGTGCCACCGTCTGAAAAATAATTTTGTGTTCTTGTAAAATATAGTAGAAATTGCAAATTGCATTTTCAAAGCTTTGATAACTATTTGTTGTACCAGTCATTTTTTATAAGCAATTTAATTTTTATAAGCATTTTGTCACTATACTAAACTATATTTAAAAAAAATCAAGAAATTGAAATGATTTTCTACTAAGTTGTACAGATACAAATGCAAGATTGTTTTTCTGTAATATTCTTTAAGAATTATTTCCCTTCTGAAAAATATATAATTAAAGTTTCGATCAAAATGTACATGCTTCAACCGTAATATATAAAATAGTCCACACAGGATTATCTGCATACGATCATCCCTCTTTACGTGATTGGATTTTTTTTTCCAACAGGCTTTTCTCCAAAACGCAGAATTGTAAAAAAATAAAAACCCTGCCCGAATAATACGAACACAGTAAAGACCAGTTCTATATTCGAATACTTTCGTGAAATCACAATACTTTCTTATTCTGAGGTTGTGAACAGAATAAATAAGGATCTTTTTTCCAAAAGATTATTCGCAGCTGGTATTCACGAACAAGAAACGATGTTATTCAAATTTCAACGTTGAATGGAAGGAATGTGGAGATAGATTGCCCTTCTTAGGGTAAAATAAAGAGGATTTAGTTCAAGCTTTTACTATAAACGAAAAATTCTACTTATTTAAATAAAAAGCCAGAAGATTTCTACAACAACGAATTGAATGGAAGTAATTCAACAAAATTCACTATAGTTAAAGAAATCCGCATTTGTTTCCAGAGTGGCTTATCTTATTTTAATCTCATTAATTTACTTAATTGAAGAAATGTGTTTAATATTTAATAGGATTTTTAATGCACCTCAGTAATTTCATTAATTATCTCAAAACATTGATAGCTCTTACATTAATTAAAGGGAATCTTGTAAAGAATATTTATAAAAATAAAGATATTAACTACTGTAATTTATTCATGTTATATATTTATGTTTAAAATTCAACAATTTTAAATATCAATCTTAATATTTCTTCTTTTCTATTTCATTGTATTTTTCCATTTTATTCTTTTTTTTTATTTTGAAGATTAGAATTTTGGCAATATGTAAGAGAATTATTGCTTTTTTCTAAATTATTTTTTTTTCATTCGGATTCTTTTAGAGAGAAATAAATATCTTATCTTTAAAAGTCTATTTTTGCTCCTTTTTCTGATTTGTGATAAAATTCAATGTACATAGATTTATTGAGAAAAATAGTTAAGTGGACGAATTAGTTTCATAGATCACATTACCACAAAAAACAAAGTTTTGCGAAATTAAAATTTAAACTTAAAAATCAAAAAAGAAGACAAAATATCTTTTAAAAGCTTAAAGAGATCAATAGCAAAGTGAAATCTGCTTTGATGTCCCCATTTACATCGCCATGGATGCCAAAAACGCAAGTCGAAAAAAGTCCAGTGAAATTGTCTATCAAATTAAACAATACCGGGCAAAGGAATTACTGGAAAAACTACACCACTTTCTTATCAGGATTACCAAACCCATGTGCAAATGGAGAGCTTTAAAATAGATTTCAAACCTTGGCATTAACAACTTCTTTTTGCCCACTTTTTCGATTTCACAACAGTTATTATAATTTTTTTAGACTGATATGAACTGGAAGTATTACATCTAGTAGCTTTCTTGAAACATAGGGAATTCTAAGCTGAAAAAGTTTTTTAAAACCCATAAACGTTTTAAGATATGGACTTCCATCAGGAATGACGTTTCTTGGAACTTTTCAAAATTACTTATAGTTATGTATTTTTTTTTTTCAGAAATGAAATCAAATAATTGCTGAAAAAATATACTGAAAAAATAACTAAAAGAATATTACTTTTATATTTATTTATTTATTGATTGAAAATTAGATGAAATGTATTTATATAATTAAATCAGAAGGCATTAATTTTTGAATCAGAAGGCAGTTTCGAAGACAGGGAAGAGACTTTGCATTTTTAAATTCGCTTTAATCCCTCCCGGGAAGGCATAGTTTATTTACAAGAAGACGCGGACGAGGCACATCCGCTCATAGCAACATATTAGGCAAGAAGAGAGGGAACAGACAGAAATTAATTATCCCTCGTCTTATACAACATGAGATACTGTTAGGGAAAATATTTTTCCACGGTGTTTTTATACAATGGGATTTCGATAAGGATTTTTGCTACACGCGCCGACCCAAGCAAGGGAAACACAGGGATCTTTTTTATAAAAGAATGTGCTTGCTGGACAATTTTCTATACCTTCACGCGAAGGGTGCGAACCGCTGACGAAAGCATTTTCACAGAACTTTTGTTTCAGAAATTAAATACAAAAAATGGAATGGGATCAGGAAATAAGAGAATATTTTTGAATGAAGTTACTATGGGCTGAATTACGATAAAAATATGAGAATTAATTTGGATTTAAATTAAAGTTTAAAATATCATTATATTTATATTAGTTAAAAATGCATAAAGGGGAAAAACTTTTTGTTTAGAAGTTTATCAATTTATTTTCTCAAAAACACGCAAGTAATTTGAAAAATAGTTTTTAAAAAAAGAAATATTCTGCGTTTATATCCAATATTTAAATTTCTTGGTGTTTGGCTGATAACATGGTATTTCCCATTTCTTTGCGTATGGAAACATAAAATATTCTATAAAATTTTTCTAAAAGAAAAAAATTCCTATTCTTTATTTTAAGTGTTGTAAAATACATAGAATTTATTAAACAAAATCTGAACAAAAAAAATGTGCTATGGATTTTTATTCTGGTCAAGATTTGCAATGCATTCGGATACTTCATATCCATTTAATTTTTGAAATATTTTTCGGAAGAATTTTACAACAATTTAAATTGTATAAAATACATAGTAATTAAAAATTTAAAATAGCATTAAAAGATGAAGAATACATAAAGTCAATGTAATTTTTAAAAAGAATGAGTTTAGTAGCAAAATGCAAAGGGTTTCAAAAAGAAAAATTTTCAGAACTTAAGACTAATGATATTTTTACTAAAAGTTGGCTTTTTGAATAAACACTTACCTAGATATTTTTTTCTTATTTCTAGAAACTTACAATAAAAGTGTATTTGAAATATTATCAAAAGACAAAGAGAATGAGAGGGAGAGAGAAAGGATGGGAAAAAGAAACAAGGAATTCACTCATCTGGCTCTCAGATAACTGATATAAATTGAAATATAATTCTTTCTCCCAGATTCATCGTAAAATTAACAGACTTCTTATTTCCATTCTCTTATATACTTTCAAAATATGATTTATACTGCATTTAGCTTCCTAATATAATAAAGATGATCGAAGGTATAAATTTTAAATCTTTGCCCTTTCATCCAATTAGTTTCAATATTTAATATCAAATTTTCAATATTTCATTACTATGATTCATTGCATTTTTGAGAATTCATTCATTCTTTTCTTTCATAGTGTTAATACAAAATTTGATTTAGATTTATAATTTTTCAATAAGCTATATTTCATCTATCTAATTAAATGCAATTTTGTGTAGTCCTATCACAGAAAGATTACCCTATGAATGATTTCAAGAAAATTAAATAAAAAAGTACAATAACTGTTTGAGAAAATTTAAGTGCAAAAACAATAGACCAAATTTTGTACAGCTCTTTGCTTATAATTTTGATTGCGATTTCCACCATGGTTCTAAAAATACATTTTCGAAAACAGAGTAAAAGAAAACATGCAGAATTGTCAAAATTTCGACGGTGAAAATTGTAAGTATTGTAGAAGGTTTAATATTTTGCATAAGAGTCAATCAATTTCTTCGGATTAATAGTTTATACATATAAGTTTCGGGAAATGGTGCATATCTGAAACTTTCTAATAAAAACATTGTATCCGTCCCATATAAAATTGAGAACGTTGATCAAGGCGGATAATAACAAGAAAGCTCAGATTCTTATTTTCAGAATTTTAAATATGAGAGTTTTATATTTTGTAGTAAGTAAAGAAAATCAAATTTGCATTTTGAACATTTTTTTTTTAATTTAACACATAACTACAATTTTAGTTCCAAGAATAAATATTAAATTTCATTAAGTAAAGACAATAAAATTTTAAATATCGTATTTACATCCATTCAAAATTACAGAACAACAGAAAGATAAACCCATGACGTGTTTGGTTTTGAATTGCAAATCTGCATTTGGATGCTAAATACTCGTGTCAAATTTGTATTCATTTAACGCTTGACGTTTTGTGGTCATCATATCCACCTGTATTTTTGGCAATAGTATAGACAGTTTTTTAGTATAGTTTTACTTATATTAAAGTAGCGTTTTAAAACAACACTAGGCCTATTTTGAGATGGACCTCGTAATTTTGAACCGCGGTCAGATGACGCGGACGATACCTGAGCTGGCACACCCTTAACCACACCACACCAGAGGGAGGACGTTTGGCCCTGACGGACTTAACGTGCAACAGACCCCATTAAACAACGGTTTTTTGGTGGAATCGGGTCTCCAACCTGAAAACCTACAGCTCAGGAGTAGGAATGGCAATACCGGGCCAAAACTTCAATACCGGTATTCGGTATTTTTTAAATCTTAATACCGGGATACCGGTTTTAATACCGGTATTAGAAATTTTAGAAAAAGAAAGAAAACACAGGTGTTTCCTTGTTCTATTTGCCAGTTTTGTTAGAGAGTGTAAATATCACAAAAAATAATTTGTAACTTATAAATTATAACAGTATATAATCACAAAAAAGTAAAGAAACATCTTATTTATTTAAATCACAAAAAAAGTGTAAATATCACTATTCAGTCTGTGGTACTTTTACAAATTTTTGAAATGTGATCTTAAAAAACATAATGCATCAATTGTACTGTCATTTCGGCATCTACGGTAGTTGGTGGTACTATTAGCAATGCGCGATATACTTTTTCCAAGTATTTACCTCAAAATCCCTCATCTTCAAATAAATCGATTTCCCGTCGGATGGTTTTGGATATAGCTGATTTCTGTATTGTATTTTGGTTCGGTGAAATTTTATTTATTGATAATTCTAATTTTTGTTCAAGAGACAATTCCTTTTTCACTATCGACAGTAGTGACATCATAATCCCCGATAATTGAACCGAATTCTTCTGAATGTGGATAGATTTGTGGGTAAAAAATGTTAAGAAAATTTACTATAAACTTAATCAGATTTGAATTGGTTATTTTCTTTCTTTCATTTTCATTTTTAAAATCATTATAATTATGTAAATACCGTAAGACATTTTCTATTTCGGTATGCCTTTTTTCTGTGCGATTTTTCAATGTAATATATAATTCTTCAGAGAGTCATGTGTGCTCTTTTTTCAGTGACTGCAACATGAATTTTATTGTTGCATTATCTATTAATAAATTAAAATCCCCGACATAATGCCTCAATAGTCAATTTTATTGGAAGTAGAGCTGATATAGTTCTGGATATTAAGTCGAATTGCATATTTAAGTCGATTGTTGCATTTTGGATTGGATTTCTAAATTTCAAAAACCGTTCCATCATTAGGAGTAAACTGTTCCAACGTGTTTTAGAATCTAATATTAACATATATTCTGTTTTATTTTCAATTAGTATATATTTTAATAATATATCCTTTTTATAGGGGAACGTTTTAATATCTTAACAATTTTTCGAACTTTATAAATTATAGGAAACAATTCTTGATAGGTTAATATTTCATCCTCATTAGCAATATCTTCTTCAACAATTACATTGTCATTATCTTCATTGTGAATATCACTCTCACTCTTACTCTTTTCAAAGTTGGAATCCGAAATTTCTATATCCACAGTATTTGGATTCTTCTGTTCTTTATTTTTTTGGTATAACAGATCTATTACTCCTAATTGAATTCCATGTGCATAGCACAACTGCTGATTTGCACCAATCAACTTTCCAACTTTTTTCATAATTGTTACTCCATCAGTCGTTAAGGATACAATATTTTCTTTCAGGGATGATCCATGTTTCGCTAATATAGATTTAATCAATTAATTAAGCCATTAATTAGCTAATTAATTTCACCCGTTAAGGAGACATAAAAACAAAAACGTATACTATTTTGCTATGTTCGCGATACCTGAAAATATAGTAGAGACAATTTTAAAAATTTCTAGTAAATACCGAAAAATTGGTATTGAAACTTGTGAATACCGGTATTACAAAATTGTACAAATGGCTCAAAATACCGGTATTCGGTATCCCGGTATTGCAATCCCTACTCAGGAGTAGAGACCTTATCAATAGGCCTCAGCGGCCCAGGATAGACAGCCTCAAAATTTAGTAGAAATCTTCATATTTTGCGTAAAAACCAATAGCAAATTTCATCCAATTAGCTGAAAGTGTTTAGGAGTTGATATGCATCAATAGAGAAGCAGAAAAATTCTAAAAAAAGGTTGTGTGTGTTTTTTTAGAGTGGTTTGAGGTGGAGTTTTGTTGAAATATCAAGTTAGTATTGTTTTTACGATTACAAACTATTCTTGTTTTACATTTCGTATACGAAGAAAAGGAGAGATAGATTCAAAGAGGCATGAGACGCAGAATTTTGCTCAAATATCTTAGTATTTTTTTATAATTATAAATTCTTCGTGTGCATTTCGAGTATGAGAAAATAAAAATAAAAAATAAATAAAAAATATATTGGCCATTCTTGACCCTATTGACATGACCCTACAGAAATTTTAAATCAGATTTTGAAAGACATAAAAATACAATTTATTATCTTAACTCATTTCGGGTTCATATAATTTGGCTCCATTTATGACATTTGTTGTGTTTTTAGAATTGATTAGTTTTTCCCAGTATCCTTCTCGAAAAGAGATAAAACACGGGAATATTTATTTGGAAGAAATAGGATCCAAGAAAAGTCTGTGCGACGTATGCAGTTAGATTTTTCGCCTTGAAAATTGAGTTTCCAGCTATTGCGTCCCTAAGTGCGCATTTGAGAAATATCAGCAATTGAAATAAGCACGCGATTCGAGTGTGTTTGTGCTCAGGAATTGAGTATTGGCTCCAAACTTTTTTCAGTGAATTTAGCAAAATACAACAAATGGATACACTCCCCTCGCCTTATTTAACTTGCGATACAATGATGCAACTCTTTCTCTACTAGTAGAAAATATTATTTCTTCAGCTACTCCTTTTAATGTACACTCACTCAGAGATATTATATAAATATAAAATTGAATTCTTTCAATATGATGTCATAAAATCAAGCCAATTAATATTATATAAAGAAAACAGCTTGCAAACACTTGAAAAATAACATAAAAATGTTGAGTAATTTTCTAACAATAAGTTATTCGAAATTTTTTCACGCCTTTCTTTTAAGATGTTAAATTAAAAAACAAACTTTTGAATAAATTATAAAGAAAAATTTACACAAAATATTATAAAAGATGAAATTTTAAGAGTCATTCCGCTTTAAAAAGTCTTTTTGTTTTCGTAAATTGTAAAAGAAATAGCATGTAAAAATTTTATTAACGTGTATCCAGATATAATTAGTTACTTTCTCCTTTTACATATAGTGTTGTTTTGACGTATGCGTTTGAATAATTGACACAAATTATTATTAATAATAATACTGTATTTTTGTTTCATTAACTGCCTTTTACTCTCAGTGTGTGTGTGTGTGTGTGTGTGTGTGTAACATATTTTGTTTGAAGCGGAATGCACGTTGAAGACACAGACGAGACGTTGTGTTTTTAATTTCGTTTTATTCTCTCTTTAATATCCATCTCGGGAAAGCAATTTATTTACAAGCAGACGCAGACAAGGCCTTCCGCCACCATGCGGGACAAAAGCAGAAGTAAGAAAGAAGGGAAGGTTTGGTTTGGTTTGGGTTTGTGCTGGATTCTGGCGCAAGATCCATATTTGGCTATGCTGCGCCAATCAAATTGTAAAATTATAAAAATGTTTTTAAAAAATTCACTTATTAAAATACTAGATCAAGGATATAATTGCAAAACCACATAAAAAATGATGAAACAAAATAATTAGAATTTTAATGCATGAGAATCCAAAACAATGAAGTAATTAGTATTTTCTTTTAAAAGTAAAACACAAAAGGACAAAAAGGGTGCTAAATGCATGTAAAAAACCACTAACTTTTAAGAAATTAAAAATATTTGGGTGATATTTTTCACCCACCAAGTCTAATAATGTTGAAGAAGCGGAGATAAAAAAAAAACGAACACGATAAGAATTAAAAATAGGACATTCAATCAAGATATGATGAACAGTAAAAGGTACTTGCCAGCTATTGCACATAGGCGCATTTTCTCCAAATATGAGATCTTTATGGGTAAAGCGCGTATGCCTCATACGGAGACGAGTTGACTTAACATCCATCTCACGTATAGGATGAACAGGCCACGAAACAATGTCTGTTTTAACAGAATGCAATTTATTTCCGATCTGAAGATCCCATGACTTTTGCCAATTACAATAAAAGTGATGAATAATGGATCTTTTAACATCATAAAAGGGAAGCCCTATGCTCAAAAAAATCGATGCAGATCTTGCAGCCGAATCTGCCCTCTCATTTCCCAAGATGCCGAAGAAAGAAGGGAAGAAGGGACGAACAAATGATCACTAGTCTTATATAACATAGGATTTCCGGCCACGCGCCAATTCAATACAGTTGGTGACCTTTGACACCTTTTCAAGGGCACAAAAGATATTACTTTCATTTGATACGTAGTACTGTAGTGCTTTATTTTTACAAAGGAATTAATTAAACAAAAGTGGAATTGGATCACGAAATAAGATAATATTTTAGAATAAAGTTACGATGGGCTAAATTGAGATAAAATTTTGGAAATTAATTAAATTGAAATTAGAATTAAAATATCGTTACATATATATATATATATATATACATAGGGAGAGAGAGAGAGATGTATACCATTTGTTTCTCCTTTATAATATAATTTTTAATTGTCGATGGACAAGAAATATTTTTGATGCATCCACAACATACTTTTACAGAAATTTTCCTACGTTTCACATTTATCACTGTATAACTTAAAAATTGCTTTAAATATCGAAAAACTATTCTAGTTTTCTCTTAAGTTTTGTTAAATATAAACTAGCTTGAGCAATTTGAACTCAATAGTTTATGTGTTTTTAGATCTGAATAGTTTATTTATTTTTAAAATCACCCTATTTTCAGAAGTCGCATTCTATTTAATTTTTTCTCTGTTTAGGTCAATTAGATTACAATTTTGAATGCCAAGGCTATCTTGACAATCAACAACCATTTCCATTTTCCATCAAGATAGAAAGCAGCTTGTGAAACTTCTGCAAATATATTGTCTTTAGAAACCCCTTCATTGCTCAAAACATTCTTGAAATAGATCCGCGCACAAACAGTTGTACTTTTCAAAACTTAATTCAATTAACGGAACCGAAAATCGTTAAATGTTTCAAGTTGGATAGTGAGAATTCTGAAAACACCAGGAATTGGGATTCCTTCATTAACTAAAGCAAGACGAAGTGAATGGTAATGATATTGCTCGTTTTATATTCTTCGAAGCGATTTGCATTCTTAAAAGGAGGGAAGCAAACAATAAATAAAATGTATGAGATTCAAGATAAAATGGATGTAATTACGATGTTTGCTGTTTGCCGAATACTAAAACTACGTTTCAACGGTAAAACGACTTGTTTAATTAGCAGCCTTTGAAGAAAAAGATAAGTGGATATGAAAGATTGTGAAAGCTTGTAAGCATTGTGTAAAGAAGTATACTGGTTGATAGCAATTGTGTAACATGAAAGAAAGAATCTCATTACCGGTTCTATAAATAGAAAACTGTCTCTAGAAAGATTTCAGTGCAATAAAAAATGTGTGGAGCATATTTGGAACCTAGTAATTTATGCTGTTAACCAAAAGTTCTAAATATTTTTTTAGGATTAAACACACTCTTATAAAAATTAAAAATTATGTTTTCGTTGGTTTTTGAACAATTCATTTGTTATTCAATGAACTTTGGCGTTTCAAATAACTAACCTGAGGTTCTTTTGATGTAAAGTTGCGTCACTCCAGTTCCATACGAAAAATTACTAATTTATTATCAAAACCCTTAAAAAATAAGAAAATATGTTTTTAAGTACTTAATCTCTCAACAGCTTCTATTAACATAATCGTTAATTACAAATCGCGGCGCTTAGATTATTAACAACATCTTGGCAAAAGCATTCTACCATCGCTAGTTTTAAGATTTCCTTGTAGAAATACATAGCCAGTTTTCTGACCTATTTCTGCACAATAAAGCGCGATGACTTTCCAGAGGTAACGTATTCCAACGTTTTGCTTTGTGCTGGAGTGAAATAAAAACATTGAACATCCCGAATTGGAAGAAGACAAAGGGCTGCAAAAATTCAACTTCATGGTAGATACCACAATGAAACTAAATGAACTAAATCTAAAACTGCAAGGAAAGTGCTTGCTTGAAAAAGTAGCTTTTTTTCGATTTTTTTTTTTTTTTTTTTGAAAACATGAAGAGCGGTAAATTACTTCATTTGTGTAGCAATATTGCGATGATACCAATGCAACTATTGAAACGAATTACTGAAGGATCGATTCGCTGAGAGATTCTAGCAATTCAAAACAAACAAAAGTACTCTCGCGTTCATAGTAAATCCTCTCAATACAAACACAGATGAGATCACCATTGAGCCATTTGGAATAGATACTGGATCACTTCAAATGCAATTGCTAGATTTGAAAACCAAAGACTTGTGGAGTGGCAAGTTCACAGAACTCAAGAGCAAGTAAGAAGAGTTGCAGGTCCATGGAATAGTCTTCCAGAATGCTACAGTGAGGTGAAGAAGTTGGCATATGAAATGCTGACGATCTTTAGGTCGTCATATTCGTGTGATCAAGCGTTCTCTTGCATGAATATAATAAAAAGTGAATTTAGAAATCAAGTTACAAATAAAAATCTAGATTCGTGATTGAAATTTAAAACAACAAGCTATAGGCCAGATTTAATGAAACTTTCAAAAGGCATGCAAAGCCAATGCTCCCATCCATTGATGTAACTATCTATATTTGTGTTTTTATCTCAATAAAGATTATTCCTTATTTAAAGCCATTTTTTAAAATCAAAAATCAAATATATATAACTAAATGCTATAATATTAAATAGAAAATTTTTAGTGGCTCTTTAAAAACTAGAAAATTTTGTAAATTGTTGCTTTTGTCTCTTCTGTTTCAATAGGTTGCCGACAAATGATCTGAGCGAAAATAATAACATAATTTTTAATTAAAGATTTTAATTAAAATCAAGTTACTTGTCTTCTTAATAGTAAATAAAAAAAACTTCATACATCCATCATCGGTTTTAATTCTTTTCTTTCATAAAAAAGATTCTAAAACAAAATCAAGATTCCATCTTCTTGAAACTATTGCACATTGAAAGGAATATAAAGTTTCTTTAGCGTCATAATTCCGCAATTAAATCATCATTTTAATAAAAAAAACTACTTCAGGATCCATTTTCAGAATTTAAAGCAGACTATTTACTACTAAAGCAGAAAGCAGACTATTTTTTAAATTAACATAGGAAAAAAATAATAGATGAGAATTTTTGTAATATATATAAAAAAAAATGTAAGTAGATATGAAAAAGAATTATGAAACCATTGGAAAACAACAAAAAAAGGAACACTTTCAAAGTTATAAAATTTGAAGAATATCGTTGTGGCTGTCATCTTGTGAAATAATTCCTCTATTCATTTTTTTAAATCTGATACAAATCTATACTTATATAAAACTCAATGTGTGTGTGTGTGTGTGTGTGTGTGTGTGTGTGTGTGTGTGTGTGTGTGTGTGTGTGTGTGTGTGTGTGTGTGTGTGTGTAAAAATCTGAGTAATCTTTGCTTTGCCCAAGGTCCAGATGGGGATAGAGAAGTGTACAACACATTTAATGGAGAATATGCGAAACTGTTTTGGGGGGCAGACAACTCCTGTTGGTTCTTTTGCATATCCAAAATAATTTACTCTCTGGTTATCGTAGAGAGGTCCAAATATATTTTTTTTGTGCTCTTCAAAAATATTTTTTGGGTGTGAAGTCGGAAAATATGAAACTAAAAGAGTCCCTGAACTTCCGAGAGAAAATTACTTGAATATTTTATTAGAATTTTAGTTATTAAATAAAAACTAACTTTCCCGCCAAAAAGTCTTTTCATTTCCCCACTGCCAAATGAGCAAGACTTCAGCGTTTTTTCCCACGCTAACGAGGATAGGTTTAACATATTTTCGGCCGATTATTTCAAACGATTCTGTTTATTTTTTTAGTGTTTGATGCATTTAAAATTTAATATGGTTAATAAATAGATCTTTCAGATTCATTCGGAAGTACTTTTGAATTAAAGTAAAACAGAATAAAGGAAATTAAAATTTTTAATCTGCGTAGCGTTACCCCAAATGGTGTAGAAAATTCACGCATTTGAGTTACCATAATTGGTGTTGAAAATTCACGCATACGCATTGTGTTCTGATTGTTGACAACTCTATTTTCAACGGCTACGGACTTGGTTTTGAAGGCTTAACATGTTTCCGACCGATTATTTCAAACGATTTTGTTTATTTTCTTAGAGTTTCATACATTTAAAACTAAACATTGTTAATTAATTGATCTGTTTGTGATGAATCTGAGAAAATGTTGTAGAAACCTACTTGAGATATTACATAAATAAAGATATTCTTTATTCCCCTTAAGGTTTAAGTACTCAGCGACCCTTTTTCCGATACTCATATTAAAAAAAAAAAAAAAATGCTTTATTTCAGTAAAAAAATGTTCTTATATTAATTGCAATTTAACCATTTCTACTTTAATTTGAAGTATAAATTCCACGGGGGCTAACAGAAAATTAGTCAGATGCACATTACGTTGTGGCTGAAGGCCAATATAATATTATGAATGCCCTATCAAAATTTAAAGCTTTAAAGTATTTTGATGAAGAAGCTATTAAAGTAGGAGTTACATAAAATATTTAATTATTAAAATTTTAACGAGCATTAAGATTGGCTAACCGGCTGGTGGCCAAAGGCGGTTAGTATAAAATGAAACGCGAACGAAACAATCTGTTTTTTTTTTGTTTTTTTTTAATATAGTACAAATTTCAAAAAAATAAAAATTATGATTTTGTTTCAAAGGAAATATAAATCGTCTTCAAAATTCCAGGTGAATATATTTAACGATAAAAATTATTTATACCTTTGGATGAAAACTAATCAAAAATTAAAAGATTGAACTGATTAGATTTACTTTTATTTTACATGTTTTATTTACTTTTATTTTTTTAGTTACATGGCATCATATGTGAGAATTATGATTAATACTTCACTAAGAAACGATATTTATTTTCCATAACTTATGAAGGAAATAGATTGATTTCATAATTCGGAAAGTGAAATTCAATCATACTTACAGAGACTTTTATTTTTAATACTTACAGAGTGAGTGCGTACTGCGTCATCCCGGATACTTCATATTACTCTGTTTGGCAGTTTTCCAAAATCTTTGCTTTGTCCAATTTTTATTTTATTTGTCTTTTAATATTTTTTTTTACTAAACTTTTTGCCTGAACCCACTTTACCTCAACTTTTGACACAAATCGTAAATCAAAAGTAAAAGTAAATAAAATATTGTCCTCAGAAATTTCACACAATCCTTGGCAGCTAAAGCCTTTTTATTTCAAACAAAACTTCTAACTACGATAGGCATGAAAAAAAGAAAGAAAAGAAAACAAAAGTTATATACGAAAAAAACACAACGATAGTCCTCTTTCCTCAGTTATCTAGTAAATGTAAGAAATATGTGGTTTTGTCTGTTATTGTCTATTCAGCTTTGTGGGTTAGCGAAAAGGATTGTAGACTTATTTTAGACATATGCCATTGACTAAGTGGTATAGACATATGCACATAGTGGTTTTATATGCATACACATAGTGGTTTTAGACATATGCCACTGACTAATATTCTATAAATATCAATAATTCTTATATAAAGATTACAATAGAACTTTTTTCCGTCTTTCTGATTTTATTTATTTATTTACTGAGTTGCCCTCTTCACAGAAAGGCAGATAAACACTAACGCATATCCACAAGAGACCAGATAATCTACATTTATCCTTTCACAGGCCATTGATCTTATTAGAGTATTTGTAAAAGGGTTTGTAAATTTACCCAAATTTATAAGTATAATGATGAGTTAGAGTAGAATTCTAAGGGAATTTAAAAAGACACTTACAAGCATAGTACAATGGAAGTATTACTATAGTAGTACATAGTACTATATAGTACAGTGGAACTGTTTGCACGCAGTATGATGTCCATTGGTACTGAACAGTGAACCGTAAAGAGTAAAGGATTTGGTCCATATTCAGCCATATTTCTATAATTTTAGTGTAATTATCATTTACCAAAACATTCGATTACTTCTTTAATGGTTCTGAGAAAGAATATTCGTATAAATAATTTCATTTGTTTACACATTTTACACTTAAAAGATTTCATAGTGGATATTAAATGTCGTATATATAATTTGACAGAAATAAAAAAATAGTCTCATAGAACCGGATGAAGTCAAACATTTGATACATATTAAGTTTTGATAAATATAAATATGTATAATTTGATACATATATATGATCCATTAATTGTAAGTATTGACTAAATTCAAAATTTCACTCATTTATTTCCTTGAGCATTTAAGTTGTCATGTTTATGGAGAAAAGTACAGACAGATGCAATTACAATAAGGATTTTTCAGACTAAAGATCTAAAAAAAAATTTTTTTAAAGATCTAAAAAGTGAAAATTCGTCAGGATCTCGGGCTTTCCAAGGAAAAACTTTTCATACTCAAGAAAATAAAAAAATGTTTTTTGTAATAAGAACATTTTTCCAATTCCAAAAATGCTATTCAAAATGTCTCAAGATCTGTTGTGTCTAAAAATTATTAATTCAAATGAAAAATACTACAAAATTGATTTATGAGCAGCTCTCACTCATTTCTATCAAAACATTATTTCCAAATCGACGTGTGGACCTATGTGGCTTGGTTAAAAATATTTTACTTAAATTTGATGTATTAATGAAAACCAACACATTTTATATTTCAAAGAATGCGCAACACATAGAGAAATTGAAATGATCTATAAATTTTAAATGCAATTAATTAAATAATTGAATTAATTAATTAAATCAATTAACAAATTTAATTCAGTCAATTAAATAATGAATAAAATTTCTTTAAAGAAAAACTTAGTAAAATTGAGAAACTATGAAACGTTATAGTATTTAGTTAATAAGATTTTCCAATTTATTTTACAAGAAATCCTATTTACTTACAATTGCAACATACAAAAAATAAATAAATAAATAACGGAGAAAAATTGCTTCTTAAATGTGTTATGTTTCTTAAAAATATATAGAATTGTGTTTCTAAACATATTATTATAGAATAAAAAATATATGCTTAGAATTAATAATAATGAAGAGATTAAACAAAACTTTAATGAAAAAGCAAATATGCCGAATGAAATTAAACGGATTCCTGTAGAAAAAAGAAATATTAAGTATTATCAAAATTAAATAAAATTATATGGAGTTTAGCATAAAAAAAAAGCTAAACAATTTGTACAGAAAACTTTTATTGAAGAAAAAAGAAAAGTTTATTAAAAATGCTGTGCATTAAATTTAATCTCATGGAATAATGAAAGAATTCGTTTGTATTTATTTTCGAATAAGAATAAACTCAATTGTAATGCAAAAGCTGACATATTAAATATGTTTTATAAGGATTAAAATGCAATAAAAACTAAAAGATAAAAAAAGCTGTATAAATATTGAATATGATTATTCTCAGCCTTAGAGGTAAAAAGAAATGTTTAGTATTCATAATGTCGAATTTTTATCTACTATAAAAACTTTCTTTAGCGAGTTTGATTTATATGTTTAAGCATTAGATGCATAAATTCTTGTTTTCAAACCCTCTTTATATTCGCAGCATTATCTTTTCTTTAAGATGAAGAGTTTCCTAAAGATAAAAAAAAATAATAGAATAGAATATCAATAGTTCAACCACAAATGCAGAACATTTGCTGAATATATGATATAAATTTATTTATTCATATGGCTATAGTAATCTAGTATACACTTCATATGTCTTACAGAATAATTCTGCGTTTTTCTTTAAGTTTGATGGGCTTGTATTCGACAACAATTGTTAAAATCTTATAGTAGATTTACTATAAAAATGAAATATTACCTGAGATAAGGGATTACTTTTTGCAACATGAATTTAAAATATATTTTAATAAGAATGGAAATTTCGAAGTATAATAAATGAAGTATTCTAGGCATTCCAATTCTTTAATTCTTTAAATGGTGTGGAATTACAATTTTAAACCAGAAATAATTACGATTAAAATTTAGATCACTTTTATACGAGAACTATTTAAATGGCGGATGAGAAAGTTGAATAAGATGCATTAAAACTTCTCATGTTCAATCTCTCAATTTAAAGATTCTGAGAATTATTTGTAAAATGTGAAACAGCTGATGATTGATTCTATGAGGAATAAAACACAATTATAATTAATGAATACGGAAACAGAAATTTGAAAATATTTTCTATTTGATTAACTCCACATTTCATAACATTATGATGTAAATGTTTGAATAAGTCGTTCAAAGTTTTTCCTACGATTACCTTAGGAAGAAACAATATTTAATTGACGATTATCGTTCGTTTTAAGAAACCTAAGGAATTGAAGTAAGCCAATTGGTTGTAAAACTGAATTCTTAGTACAATTATTTTTTTTAAATCAAGCCATACATAATAGAAAATAAATTTGCATTCTATAGCGACTTGCGATTTCAAACATTTTGTGGAAATGATTAAGAAATTGGGTATAGATTGCTTTTAATTAAGTTGTTTTGAAAATTTGGAAGCTAAATGATTGTTAAGTTTTGACTGAAATGAAAAAAAAAGTATCTTTAAATTACCATAATTATTTTAAGTCAAAATCCCAATCAATTAATTAATTTATTAGCTAAATGCAATGCAAATCTGTGGAAAATTTATCTTTCGGAAGTTCTCGGTTCCTTTATGCTGCGCGAGGTATTTTGTGTTTAGTTTCCAAGTACAGTGAAAATAAAATATAATATATTTTCTGAAATTCTATCTTTGATCGGTTCGATCGAAAAAAAAATTTATAAATCTACAATTTTAGAGTTAAGATGGCATAAAAAGTTTTTTTTTTTTTTACAAATTTGATTTGTGTATTATTTACTTATGTTGTTCTCTTACAAACGTACAGACATTTTGATGGATTTAATTCGAAACGAAATACAAATCTAAAATTTTGGGATTCAAATCGTATTAATGCGAAAATTTGTTTGGTCCGTCATTGAAGTTGTTACACCGGTAAGGTCCAAGATTAATAATTAATAATAACGGTTTATTCCCCATGAAACTCTAGCAGCAATAGACAGTCGAAGCTTACACAAAGATAGTACTTCTAGAAATCAATTACATGGATAAAGTAAATATTTAATTAAATGAATAATTATTATGAATAAATTAATATTTTTACAAACCTGTAACTTTTCTTCCCAGCGGGAATAGTGTCATCATAATAAAGACCATTTTACAGTCATCTGTATTGGAGGCTGCCGGATGTCGAATCAGAAATCCCGGAGCTTAGCGACAAACTTGGGGACCATTTGACGGCATGGCGCTGAATTTGGCGACTTTGGGGACAAAATGGATACTACTCGAAATTTCGAGAATTTTGTCGGTTTTTCGATTAGGAACCGAGTTACGTCTGATTGGTCTGGAAGCTTCTAGCGCCGCCTCCCGAGAACTATAAAAGGCCTGCACTCTCAAACTGTTTGTCGTGTGTGTAGTCGGAGCCGCCGACAAGTAACGAGTCTTCGAGAGGATAGCGAATTACCAGCATTGTGTGGAGCGATTACTGAACTGCTGTGCGCCGAATCCTGTCTTCTACAGTAGAAGCAGTGTCGTATATGTTGTGTAGTAGCCAGTTGTGAGAGGTAGTGAGTCGGCAGCTGAAACGAGAAAAGACAGCGAGAAGTACAGCCGTTGGAGAGACGGTAGAGCGAAGCTCCCAGGATCGCCTCTCCTGCTGGATTCTGTCTATCCGCTTCGTGTGCTGTGGACGATTACTACTTGTGGGCTACTGTCGTCTGTAGGGTGCTACTGTGTGCTGTCCTGTGTTCGTCTCGGCTGTAAATGTTTGTCGTCTGTGTATTCGTCGTCTTTGTATACTCGTGTCTTCGTGTAAATAAATGTCGTCGTTGTTTTCTACTGTCGCCTGCTGATTATGTTCTCTCAAACCATATCACTGCCACTATCAAAAGAACCCAGCGGTGAGGAAAATCCGTAACAATATTAATGAATTGAACAGTGAAATTTCATCATTCGCGATGTGGTAACACTGTAAGGCGAGAATTAATTCTCGTGTAATCGTTTCGCCTTTTATCGTTTAACAACAAGGTATGGACTTTCCTAGAAGGGTATCCAGATCTCAGCTTTTTATAGAGATAGCACCTCGTACTTGATAAAACTTTAGTTTTTGTAACCAAACTGTTACTATATTTATCAATAAGTTTAGAGGATAGATATTATTCAGGATCTATTAAGAATATGTGTAAATCCCTCTTTTCAGCGATGACAGTATTATTGCAAGGAAAAAGACTTACAATTGTAAACGAAAGAGAGTGTAAAATCTTCGTTCAGGTAAAAGTTGAGAAATTTATGAATTAAAAAAAATGAAATGTATATACAAAGCTTCCGGTATATATTCGATTGCGAACGTTTTTGTAAAGGAAATGGAATTTATTGGATGGAATCTGTATGAAAATCATATGACTAGAGATTTAGATCTGCTCAGAAATTAAGGAATTTTGTTTAAAAAAAATATGAAAAGATTATCTAGCATGTCTCTTTGCATTTCTTCCGCTTTGGAATAGTACAATAAAAAAACCTAATGATATGAGTTATTTACTTAAAATACATTTTGGCAAAAATTGGATGGTATGTGCGGAGCTAAAAGGATTCTAGAATATAACATAAGATTACCTAGAAGCAAACAATGTCAATGAAAATTTATAAGAATTCATTGTTTAAGTATAGACTCTTATCTTCATTTTGACATTTAAATTTTAAACATTTTTTTCTAAGCTTTAGACTTAAATGAAATTTTGAAAATAAGTTTTTTAAAGAGTGTTTGGTGTTGTTGCAGAACTAAATATATCTAGTGTTCAATATCAAAGTTAAACGTGTTGGGTAAGCTCCCAGAAATCTTTTATCAAAGCAATTATTCAAGTTTTAATCTTTCAGGTTTAACCATTTCAATGATGCGTTTTTTGATGCCATCATTATTCTCCATACATTCAGAAATGAATCACATGTAGTAATTCTTGTCTGAAGGCAAAATAAAACTGCAAATTAAATATGAATATTAAAATGTAATTTCAAATATCTATTATATTGTCAGGTAGGTTCTTTAGTGTGGAACTGAATGACACGCACACAAGAAGTAGAGCTAAACCAATTTATTAACTCAACTCTGAACTCAGAACACAGTGGCTGACAGATCTTCTGTTTTTATACTAGAAGGGAAAGTTCCAGAATACTTTTCTGGAGACAGTAAGAAAAATCCAGAACACTTGTCTGGTAAACTAAAGCAATATCCAGATTCTTCTGGAACATGAAATAAAGGAAAACATAAAATCAAAGAATTAAATATTTACACAGACTGTGAATCGCATTGTCTCTAGCAGGATTCGAACTTCCGATCTCTTGATTAAGAAATCAGTGCTATGACCATTCGGCCATGTAGAGTCGACTGCCTCTTTTCAATGCAGCAATATTATAAAGTATTATAAATATAACCAAATTAATGTTTTAGAGTTAAAAGTGATCACAAAATATTTATTATTCTGTCTTTAATCTGCAATATTCTTTTCTACCAAATTTTTGAATAATAAGTGCTTAATTAATGGAAATTTTATGCATAAGCATAGTATCACGGCCTAATTGTATGCAGCAAAGAATGTAATTGGTAATTCTTGTTAACAAGAGTTTAACAAAAGTTAGGGAAAAATCCATTACAGTTATCAAAATATTTAATTTTTCGTTAAGATATCGTTCTTGTCTGTAAAATGTTTTTAATGCATGTTCACAAAGAGTTAAGTTTTCTAAGAGCCAAAACTTAATTAAAGCGTTGCCACATTTTCAGCTTACAAAGTAACTCTTCCCCCACTTCTCTCCACCCTTTTTAAAAAAAATATGTCAACTATATAAGCTTCACTGTTAGATTATTTGTCATGATAAAGTGAATGACTTTAATGTATTCGATAATTGAGAAAGTTTGTCTTTCCTAAAATAAGAACAGGAAAAATTTAAGAACAATGAAGCAAAATAATTAATTCAAATGCATATTTCCGTGGTATCTGGAAATAAATCTTTGTGAAAATGCGTTTCCGAAATAAATTAGAATGCTGCATTTAAATACAGATTTTTTTTGTTATTTATATCCGTAATGTAATGCCATTTTTAACGGAAATTAGAAGTGGTGATTACACTTTAAGTAACCAGAAAGAGTTTTCTTCTCTTCACTTTCTAGTATGTTAACGTGTTTTGATCCTTTTTGTCCTTCATGTAACAGTGAAGGAAAATCAGTGAATTTATATTTCTTCTTTTCTGTTGCTGGCCTCTGAAACTGGATGCAGATTTATAATTTTTATGACGACTACATATTAAATTGCATTTGTCTAAAATGTAGAATGTTTGAATTATAAGCTTCATCTACTCGCAAATATAGAAACCTTCATATCTTCCACGATTTGCCATATTAGTCCGAAAATTTACACATACCTACAGTCCGGTTGTGTACATTCACCGCTAATGAGCCATTTGGGGGTAGGTTTCTTCTTGAAACGACAGATTCAGGATGCAAAGAGAGTGAGTGCATTCTTAGTGATAACTTGTTCCACAACCTTCACCCTTCGTTGAAATAGAGACTGACCAAAAAGGGCCTATTAGGAAGAACTTTTGCTGCCGATTTGAGTTGGGTTAATAGTGAAAGGATTAAGTTATGACTTGCTAAATATATCAATTCACAACTATTTATCTCTAATCCTAAAAAAATTACTACTACTTTTTAAACATTATCTTAGATGACAACCGTATGTCAAGAATTTAAAAAGTTGATGAACATTTTGAGATCTTGATGAGAAAACTGTGCATTAATCTTAAAGTTAACCAACGATTGTGTCTAATGACTAATTAAATAAAAAACAAACGAATTTTCCATTTTAAACAGTGTACTAAAGCAATTTATCGGTTTATTGTAATCTTACTATTATTTCAATCCAAGAGGAATTTTACAAAATATAAATTTTTTTCTTGGAAAATATATTTTGATCATTAAGAAATGTAATTTTGACAATTTCAGAATTATTCTAATGATAGAAAACCACTTTACAAGGAATGAATATCTGGTAATGATCTAGAAACAAAAGATTTAGGAACAAATGATTCTAAAAATAAACACCCTTTCCCAATAATACATATTTTTCAATTAAAGTCGAATAATATTCAATCGTCAATTTGCTACAATCCAAGCAAAAGCAGGATAATTACTCTGTCAGAAGGAATTCGAATCAACAATAATGATTTGTGTGAAGGAAAATTCCCTGATACAGCCGCTAACGTGTCACGTGCGTAATTATCAACTGAAGTTACAGATAATTGCACAGAGATAATAATGCCGGAGGATAATTACAAAATGGGTGTCATCATTATACAACAAGTTATTTCATGCCATTAGAAAGCCTTTAAAGTTTAATATCGCCACTTTCACTCTATGCTCGACGTGAATTAGATTCCGGTAGCAGTAAGTATATCATTATCGTAAGGATTTGAAAGTATTTATCACTAAATATCAATATATGTGCATCCGATTTATAACATTTCAAACCTTGAATGATGCATATAGAAGTCCAAAACTAAAATTACAAAAATATTTATCGCGATCATTTACTCAAAACAACCACTTTTAATTTTTTAATAATGAATGCAACATAAGAGTTGGAGAACAAGAATTACAGCATATGCGTTCATTGATTAGAAAGCGATTGAAAGGCCGAGGGGTTGTACGTACACACTTGAAGATTTTTTAAAAATTTTAACGTTAAAAATCCAGTTTTTTCACAGTAGGTTATTAATATATGTTTAAACTCATTTCAGTGAGAAAAAACCATATTACACTAATTATTAATTAATTAAATAATATTTAATGAGCTGATTAGCCTATTTTTTGAAACATGATATATTAAATTCTAATTTGTACAGACACCCAATTCTAGTTGGAAATGATGTCTAATATTAGTCTTCATGTTGTCTGCCTCAATCAAGTTATAAAAATTCATAGTTTTTTTTTACAATTTTTTCATTAACGATGAATAGAAAAAGCGAGATTTTTTCTGTCATTTTAACATTTAAACAGCTATTAAAAATTTATTTCTATCAATATAACTTTGATTGAGGCACAAAACATCCTCTATATCATACAGATTATTTTGATATATAAATAACTGTATTTGGTCTATTTCTTGTTGAGTTATGATTGTTTGAATGCAGCAACATAGTGGAAAAATATCATTCTTCATAAAATGAGTTTCAAAAACACCGTAACTAGAGTTTTCAATGAAAGCACCTCAAGAAAAATAATTCTAACTCGAGAAATATTTGGAATATTGGCAACATCTTGGTATCGTTTGAAAGCTAAAGAATCAGAAAATATTATTAAGCAATAAAAAAATATTCGATATTTTGAACGATTTTCGAAGTTTCAGGTGTGTACATACACCTTAAGAGAATTATAATTTTGCAATAAAAACAAATAATAGTAATCGATTAGTAAGTGCAGTCGCCAAGAAATTAAGTATTATCAGTACTGAACAGGCTTATAACGAACACTTTGTTTTAAATAACAAATGTAGTTAGTTCTCCATACTAAAATTATTTTTTCTTGCAGTCCAATTTTTGAAGTTTACATGAATTTATGATGGATCCCATATTTAATTTATATCGTTTTTTGGAATTATTAAGTTCAAATGCTTGTGTAAGTACATTCCAACAGATGATCAATACCTTGAAGAATTGGTTCCATATGTGATACATATCTACAATTTAGATGCTATATTTCATCCACTTTATTCATCTCTTCGGTGTATACTTATAGTGCCTTGATTTTTTTCGGACAAATTGACTTTTTTTTAATGTATTTCTTGCACAGCTTGATAGAAATTCAAAAATTTGGAGTTAAGTCCATTTTTATTCCAATTTCATTCTTCTGAATCAAAGCACACACAAATAGATTTTTTTTTTATCATAAGAGAACATGATATTGTTTTGGCCTCAGGTTTTTGAAGCCTCAAAATGTGTAGGCAAGAAATTGCTGAAGCCTCAAATTGCGTAGGCAACAAATTGTCGATTTATTTACTGGTGAAAATATTACAGCACAAAACTGATTTTTACATCATATTGAAGTTCAAAAAATAATAGTTTCAATGATACTAATGTTTTTATCTATAAATTAAATTTCTATTTTTAATGAATTTTTAAAAATATAATTAAATCTTATTTTTCGACAATTAATTTCGCACAAAATAAAAATAAAATTTAATTTGCACGACCATCGCAAAAAATTAGCTTTAATTAACTTGTTGCCATCACATTTACAATAGCTCTGATTAAAAAATTAGTTAATTACTACTGCAAATTAAATCTAGAAAAATGTAATTTTCAGCACGTGATTGTATGAAATGAAATAAATAGAAAATGTGATATTTGATAGAAATGTGATAACAAATTGGCGATTTATCGGCTTTGCTCCATCAATTTTTCCGCTTTTAGGGTTATTAGAAAATAATGCAGAAGGTGGTCACATTTGGCGATTTAAATGAAAAAATTGGAAAAATGATAACCTGAAATTTGCGATAGTAGATTTCTTTTTTATTTGTTATTTTGCTGTTTTGTTATCCAAAGTTTTGCTTAATAAATAAATACTAATTTCAGAAAAAAAATATATATAAGAAACAAAAGAATGGAATAGAAAAAAAAAACTTCCCAAGAAGATAATTTATAAAGAAGTATGTTTTGTTATTACAAAAACACCTTTTAACAGTAACAGCTGTTTATGTAGATGATTTATAAATTGTTGTCTATGTTGTGATAAATGTATGCTCCTCTTTATATTTCTTACTTTCTATTTATTTATTTTATTTTTATTTATTTATTTATTTTTTGACACCGAAGTTGAAGGTTGGAAATTCTTCAAAATGTTGAAATTGAATATGTATATATATTCTCTTTATATATACTTCGTGTACGAGAAAATTAAAAAAAAAATAAGCTCCGTATGATGTCAATGGCGTTATCGTTTGAGTTTTCCCTTATTTTATAAGCACATATTTAAAATCGTTTTCAATACTGCATTTTATTCTTATAATAAAATCCTAACTAATTTCATTAAACTTCTTCAACCTCAGTCTTTTCTTACCCTGAAAGTAATGCAGACGTTACAGAGTATCTTTTTTATGATACTAATTTTACTACCACCATGTTTTATTTGCAATTTAAAAACAATCAAATTCTATTTTTGTATATAATTTGAAGAATATCTCATTTTGTTGTAATAAAATGCAAATAAATTTTTATGTAAAAAATATTTTTATGGCTTTCTTTGGTCTTTTCTCACGTAAGCTCTTGTAACCTTTATTTGAAATTAAAATGAAGAGCTTTTGAATTCTTTTTATATTAAATAAAGTTTAATATGGCAATTTTGCATTCAGTTTTCAGAGATATATTTTTAACTTTACTCTTTTCTTATTACTTTATGACCTCCCTTCAAAATTACTATATTCATTTACGAGTTATATTTAGCTTAAACATGTTTTTATAATTAGATAAACAAAATGCCATATTAGAATTTCAATTAGATAAAAATATGGGCAAAATCACAATTAATCTTCACTTCAAATATATTTTCTAAAAATTCCATTCCAACTAGCATTATTTTAGCATTAAACAGTAATCTGAATCATTTGCCATACTGAAAACAATTAATTCAATGCATTTTCATTCTTTTTAATCATTAATGTATCCTTTCATTCAATTCTAACGCATTAAAATATGCATCACAATATTTTATAACAATGAAGGTTATCAATATGTGAAGTTACAGATATTAAAAGGGGATTACATGATTTAATGAACTCTGTTGTAATAATCATCCTACCATCTTTTTGTTCAAGACGAATTTTAAATAAATAGTATAAAGATCAGAATATTTGGAATCCTTTTGCCTTTACACCACATCTAATAGATCTTCAAGAACTGTATTCGCAAGCGGTGTACCATGTTGATTACGCCACCAGAACGATTCATTCAGGGTGTTGTCATCGGAATCCGTTCGGACGTAGAATTTTCCTGATCAGCCAAACGATTTTCTATCATCCGTCATTTACAGCCTGATTCTTTGGAGAAATTTTTTTATGGTTCCTTTACATCGATTATTTCACGATAATATCGCAATTTATGAAGAAGAATCTCGCTTTTCTAGCATTTCTTGCATTTAAAGAAATTTTATCTTATTTTTATTATTATTTAAAGCAAACCAAATCGATAAACGTATAAAACAGTTTAATGTATCCCATCAGCATTCTTTATAAAGAAATATTTATTTAATTTTGCGTACGTAATTTCATCCTTTTTTTCCAAAATGACATATAATTTTGGCAGAAATTTCTTAAACCTTCTAATGTGAAAAAAAATCTAACAAAATATATAAATATTTAGTTTTAACTGATATCAGTCATAATTTGGCATTATATCTGAAAACCCTGACATGATACATTTGTGATGTCGTGTAAAACAAATTGCTCTATAGAGCAAATTGTTTGACTTAAAGTTCCTGAATTTGTCGTGTTTTTGATTCTAAAGTAGTAAGTATTCATCAAGAAATAGTTTAAAACGATTTTTATTAGGTTTTTAATCCAAATTTCAGCGATTTTTTTTCTACAAAAATTTCTGAAAATATTGCTGCATAAAAGCCATTTTTGCATTACAAAATAATTTTTAGCATTAAAAAATAAGTTTATAAATATACAGATTTAATTTTGATAAAGTTTTCAAATTTTTAAAATATATTTTACTATAGTTTTCATTGTTTTAGTTACAACACTTATGTATACGTACAAATTTTCATGATACTAAATACATTTTTTGGTTGTGCATCTTTTCGCTATTCGATAATTAAAAACAAAGTTTAATAAAAATACAAAAAAAGCGAATCAAATATGCAACACTAATATAATACAATGTTTTGGACTACCTAATCAAACTTCCATTTCTTTCTTTCTTTTTTTATATCATAAGCCACATATTTATGCTACTTCTATTTTAGAGAAAACGAAAGGGAAAATGACACAATGTTAAATGCAAGACTATGTACAATTAGCTCTTTAGTTAATGAGTAGCAGCCTTTCTCATCTGACCGATGTAGCATGAGCAAACTCAAAAGAATTCAAATTTGTGAGCTCAATTTCAAAAAAAAATATAGTAAATATTTTATTAGAAAATCTGCTTTCAACAATCTTGTCTACGAATAAAATTTGTAATAATCTATAATCATTGAACAAAAGGTTTATTCTCACATTTGTCATGCTAGTTTTCTAGAAATTTATATTAACTTTGCAATTAAATAAAAATGTATTCTTATAATTTTTTAATTTCTATTTCTCTAACTTCGAGTATCTAAAAAGTGTATTTTATTTTTAAAATTCAAGACATATCAGTCTGTTTACCTCATAAATTTATTTCTTGCAGAAGATTTTAGACTTAAATGACCGCCTCATTTGTTAGGCGGTTACTAGTGGTAACATATCGATCAAACCATTTTAGACGCCATTTAAAATGCCACCCTAAGCGAAAGTATAACTGCCTCTACTGACCAAAATGATGCTTAAAGTGATATACTACAGCAATGAAATATATATATAATGGGAATGGTTCATTTAAACGTAACTGCAATGGATCCCTGCAATTGTTTCTCAAATTCTGTTATGAACTTTATCAATATTTGATGATAATCCACGTTTCTTTTTTTATGATCGCTTGTAAACAAATTCATTTCTATTGGATAAAACATTTATTCAGCGGTGTTAACATGTCGTGTGAAATTGAGAATAATCCAGGCTTTTCTACAGTAAAATTTAAATTTGTAAGGTGACTGAGATGTCGGAAAAACAATTTAGAGGATGGCATTTTCTCAAAAAAAGAAGGTTTCAAGAAACAAGAAATGTTTTAGGAACACAGGGAGTACATTAAATATTAATACTTTTCTCAAATTACTATTTTCCATGGAATAGCTGTGAATATTAAACCGGGTGTAACTGTTTGCCAGAAATTTCATAATCATAAATTTTACATATAAAAATGTTTATCGATAGTATTGATTATTTATGCAGTTCCCACAAACAAAATGTTAAATTGATGTACTGAAATAAAATAAAACATAGCAGCATAAAGATGCCAGCTGGTAAAACATAAAGATGCCAGCTGGTAAATGAATTAATACATTTATTCTGTTATCTAAATGAAAGCCAAAAAAAATCGTCTGCAATTAAATATTCGTTTATGAAATATTTAAATAATACTTGAGTGGCCAAATTGTATTCATCAATTACAATTATATTTTCTGAGGCAGTTAAGATCAAATTTAATTACAGAAGTTAAATTTTCTTAAAAACTGAATTGTCTTTTAATTAGAGCAAATTTTTATCGATATTATATTTTTTTAAAATTTATTTTGCACCATTTTCTCAGTTAAGAGTTGTAAAAAGAGTTGTATCAACAATGTAAGACTTTTCTTCAATTTAATATTCTAAGCGTATTTGATAAATTGCATTTAACAAACAGAAAGTAATAAAATAAAGGAGATTTTAATAACTTTTTCAAGAAAGAACTAATACTTATTCACGTCGATTTTTAAAACCGTTAGAACTTTGAAAATTATAGTAAATAATTATAAGGAATTTATTATAAGAGATAAAAATCTAAAAAAAATAATTCTGTTATTAAGATAAAGAAATAAACATATATTTCTTTCATAGCTTTTAAAGAATATACAGAATACTAGAATAGTTGTAATATGATAAAACAGAAAGGTATGAATTTCATATTAAATAAAATTATGCGAAAACGAACCACATTTTTCTATGTCTTTTTTTAAAAAGATTCATTTATTTAATATTAATGGCGTTTAGCTGAATTCAGAGTAATATTGCTTGAAAAAAAAAGATGAAATTTTCCTGCTCATGCTGAATTAAAATATCAGTTAGGCAATAATAATAGAAATTCCCGAAAACATAAATTTTTGACGAAATAAGCTCAGTTGCATTTTTCTTATAATCAAAAAGCGCAAACGAAAACAAACCGAAATATAATAATTGTGAAATTATAATAAAATTAAAAATTTGCTATTATACAGAATGCAAAAACCAACCGTTAGTTGTCATATTGTAAAAAATATCAATATGTGAGTCAGAAGAAAAACTATTCCACTACACAAACATTTGAATTGAGAGAAAAATTTAAAAAAAAATGTTACTGTATAAAATACATAACAAATGAAAATCTACTTCGGCGGCATGTTAATACGTAGAAAACAATTTGTATGTTTCTTTTTTGAAATTTTCATAATTTCATTTTGTTATCGCGAATGGAGATGTTTTGAAAAGAATTTACAAAATAAAGCAGGAAAAAGCAAACGATAAATTAATTCAGAAAATAAATTAAAACATGGAAAGACGAGTGAAAAATCTCATGGGACCTGCTGTGTAATATCATTATAGAAAATAACCTTGGAAATTCAACTATTAAAAAGATCAAATTAGTCTGTTTCATAAAAACGAAATTTCTACAAACTATACAAAGACCTAATTAAAATTTTGTTAAAATGTAGGAGAAGTTTTCCCGACAAATTAGTGTTATAAAAAAAAGCCTTCATACGTTTTGAATAGCGCATACACAGTTAGAAATAGAGAAAACAACAAGTACACTAATCCACAGAGAGAGAGAGAAAGAAAGAAAAAGAAAGCGACGTTTCTCTATAATTATTATAATAATAAACAAACAGCTCATATCCATTCTAATAATGTTTCGATTGTTCATTTCTAATTCTAAAAAATTAACATGGGCTTTTAAAAGAAGTATGTTTTAACAAAATAAATAATTATATTACATGTTGTTAGAGTCTAAATATTCAATAGGAAAAGGTAAATACATAGTTTGAATCAAATAATAGTACAAAAGTAGAAGTAAACACATATTTTGTGCATAGACGCAAAATGAAAAGAACTAATTAAAAGAACGGGTTTATATTTATTACTTGAAATATAAACCCGTTAAGTTCTTCGTATTTATTTCCTTCAGTTGCCTTAGCTCTTTATTTCTCTATATTACGCAAAATTGTTGATTCCACAGATGTGCATACCATTATAATAAGATTTATTAAATCTACTAAATTTGTGGATTCTCTTTCGTAGACTCTATATTTTATGTAACCCCAAAGTAAATAATCTTATGGAATCAAACCTGGTTATTACAGCGCCCACAAAGACATCCAGATCGAATGATGTTTATTTTCAAATGTGTTGACCCGGAAAATGTATAACAGTTAACTGCAGTTAACAGTTACAGATTTGAAAGAAAAACATGTTACTAACATAATAAAGATATCAAGAAATGTAGTAGGATTCAATATTTTTCCATAGCATTTTAATTACATTAGTGTTGTGAATGTTTTTAATTTTTTTGTTTCCAATCCTTAATTGTAAAATTAAAATTTTATAGATATGCTTAATGAAAGTTATTCATCTTAAAGACACTCTTATGAAGGAACATAGCATCCTAGTAAAAATAATGATGCATTATGCAATTTTTTGTCGTAACTAAGCCCTTTATATTTTTAGATTAGTGAAATGAACGTTTCTAAATAGTAATTTATCTATACTTATAATAAATCTCAATGTGTGTGTGTGTGTGTGTGTGTGTGTGTGTGTGTGTGTGTGTGTGTGTGTGTGTGTGTGTGTGTGTGTGTGTGTGTGTGTGTGTGTGTGTGTGTGTGTGTGTGCATGCGTGTGGGCTTGTGTGTGTGTTGATGCTCTACAGGCCAGACCGTTTGATTTACAGCTACCAGATTTTGCATAGGTATACCTTGGAAAATGTGCATATCGGAGCGATTTTTTTTATTTTTAATTATAATTTTTATTAATTAGAAATAAAGTGATATTTTGGCGTTTTTCCGCTATAAATTTCAAAATTATTACAATCCTAAATTCGTTTTTACATCATATTGAAGTTCAAAAAATAATCTTTTCAATGATACTAATGTATTAATTAAAAAATTAAATTTATATTTTAATGAATTAAAAAAAATAATTTTATCATATTTTTAACAATTTATTTCATACAAAATAAAATGAAAATTTAAACTGCAAAAACCAGTAGCTCATTAATGGGAAAAAGTTTTATCAACGCTTTGCCACCATACTGAAAAAAGCTCAAATTAAAAAAATAAGTTAACTATCATTCCAAATTAAACATACAAAAATTCAATTTTCAGCACATGCCTTAATGAAATGAAACACGATATTTTTAAAAAATATAATATGAAACATTATATTTTTTTTAATATTTTTAATACTTAAAAACATGATATTTTTTGAAAAGTAAATGCAAGCTTTCAATGATCTTTTACAATGTCTGTATTACTAATTCAATGAAACAGATTAATTTAAGGAAAATGTTTTTAATATGTAAATTTATTGCTATCGGAGCCAAACAGCTAATTTGAAATCAGTAATAGACATATGACTGCCAAAAAATGGTATAAATGACATAAATAATTATATTTTGTGTAAATGAAGTCAATTCACGAATTTTAAATTTTTACATACATTCTTTGTTCTGTGAATGATATTTAACAAAATATTCTTGAGACTTTTATATTTTAAATAAAAAGAGTTTCAATCCAATCAAATAAATCAATCACTAAAGCTGACGAATTTATGAAAATTTGAATATCACTATTCTATAAAAACGGGTGTTTTTAGATTTCATCGATTGTCTCAAAGAAGTCAATCATCTTCCAGAGTTTCTCAAGAGTGATTGATTGGCTTAGATTATGAAAATGTCGATTGTTCTAATATTTTAATATTCAAAACTTAATAAATTGAACAGATTTGAATGCACAAAATAGAAAGGTTTTTTTTTATTTATTTAAAAGTTGAAGTATCAAGAATATTTTACAGAATAATAAATTCCTTAGGACCAAAAGACGATCTAAAATCTAAACTTCATATTTTTTTTAAAATATATTTATAAACCGAAAAAAAATTATTATTGACATCATTTATGTCCTTTTAAAAATAAAAATAAAAACTTAATTTTTTTTTATTAAATCCACGAAATTTTCGTTGAATACATTTTTGAGACATTATAAATTATGAAAATTATTTTATAGTGCATAAGACTTCAACGGCAAACAACTCTGCTTTCAGTTCTTATATTTTTTTAACAAAAAGAACATACGTGGATTCACTAAAAAAACGTTTTTACATTAATTGCAGTTTCATCATTTCCACTCTAATTTATAATTGAATTTTTCTTTTGCTATAATAAATTAGAGAGCCATGCGTAACATAATATTATAAATGAATGTTATTACTATCAAAATTTGAAGCTTAAATTTTTTTGCTGAAAAACCTATTATGAAAACAAGATAAATAATATTTTAATTGAACATTTTAGTGAGCATTAATACTGGCGAACTGATTGGTCTCTAAAGGCGACTAGTCAATAATAAAGTAGCGCATTTAACAACACTACAAGAATATTTCTATATTTTGGCTAAAATGAATTATTCGGTTATAAATAACTTAGTATCCATAGAATTGTCGTTGGCGAAACAATTTTCAATAATAAGCCTAAAATCCAATTAAGGACAATCGGTTAGTTACAAACTAATTAATTTCATTAAGTAATTAAAGAACAAAATAATAAAAATAAAAAGATTAGACACTATTTTTTAAAGATATTTGATGAAAAGTAATAAAACGAGATAATACAAAATAATTTTAAAAAAAGGCTTTTCTTCGCTTTTCAGTCAGTTGCATTAATTCAATATTCGCCCACAAAGGTAAGAAAAATGAGCCCCTTCTTTGAATTTGAGATTTTGCGAGAAATTTAATTAGCTGAGGAATTCTTGCTTTCCTGCAGAATTAAAGAATTGAACTTAAAATCTGTTGATTGGGTCTTTTGTCCGGTCCTTCATTTTTATTTAGCACGCAAGGTGTGCCTTAAAGATTTATTGGCAATCACGGGCAGCATTATAGCGTCCTAAAGCTGTCAAAAACTTTGTTAAATTGAATTTTTCATTTTTTTTATCTCTGAATTCATCTTATAGTTAAATAAATTTCTTCAATATTGTTCAATAAAATCTGGGATTCTAGAGACCTGTGGAATTTGTTACTTCAAAATATGGAACAAGAAGTTTGTTATTATTACTTTTTTGAATTTCGAAATTTTATTATAAAATAATGTAGCATGATAAAATTTAAGACTTTATTCGGTTTTTTTAATTTCATTTTTTATAACGGTAAAATAAATATATCCTTTTTAGCATCACATTAATATGCGTATAAGTGTAATAATTAAAACAATCAATGGTATTGTTTAAAAGAATGCTTAAAAATGGTTTTAAAAGTTTTTCAATCGAAGAAAAAGTGTAGGAAAATAAGATTGATACCACTGAAAATTGTGTCGTTAAAAAAATAGAATTAGAGTAAAACTTATTTTGTACATTAATATTCACAGAAGTTTTGTGGTAAAACATGAAAATTTTAAATGATTTCTAATTAACATTTTCTTAAATTCTTTATTTTTAAATCTTTATAATTTCTTTCTCTCTTTTTTAAATGTTAATAAACTTTACTTATTTAAATATGAACTATTCCAGAAAAAACAGCGTTCCAAATTTTATGATTCTATGTTCCTTCCTAAAATGCAGTTTGACAATATTTGCATCATTTGTATAACATAATTTAGTTAACAATTAGTATATGTGCCGTAGTGCTACAAAGTTAACCTCAGATGTCATCTACAGGAGGCTCTTTTAGTTTGTTTATAGTGTTTTACTTTTAAATAATAATTCTCGCTCTAGCAAAACTCACGAGACTGTCGTCAGTTTAAAAGTGGAAGCCTTGCAATACGGAAGTTATTTTTACTATTTTATGAATTTTTTTCAACTACTTCGTTTCTGTATTTTTGTGATTTGTTTTCTAAAATCTGTTAATATTACGTATATGTTAGAATATAATTTTTGGAAAAAGCTTCCTTATACTCGCTGAATCTCACCACACACAGAATAGTTTCAAGTATATTCAAACAGCGAACAAATGATAGAATTATATGCAACTTTCAACAACCGCAATATAAAACAATGCTATATTCTGTATCAGGTAAATACTGCTTAAAATGGGCAATAAATAGATAGATTAATTAAAAATTTAAAAAATAAATTAAATATATATATATAGAAGTAGTATTCAGAATATACTTCAGTATTAGCAAATTTGTAATCGAATTACTTGCTATCACTTATTTGTTACATTTAATTAGTACAACAAAAATGTCTGTATGACTAGTTACCTTATCACATTAATATTGAGCAATAGATTAATTATAGATTTCTAAAAATTAAAATTAAATTAATTTTAATTAATAAAAAATAAAAATTAATTAATGAACAGAATGTTAGAAAATATGATTGTTTTCTCTCCAAATTTTCTCAAAAACAGCTAAATTAATCAAAAAATTATTATTGAATTGTGAGAAATACCTATTACTTTTCATACTTTTGATTCTTATTTTATATTTGCAAATGGAACCGCACTATAATACATTTAACATTGTTTCGTTTGTGAAATACCGTTATTTGAATGACTTTCTTTTTAGTAAAAGTTTTAAAATGTCCATATGTCGCAGATACAAATTCTGAAGAAAAAAAAATTAGACTGGTACTGGACTACAACAAGGAAAATTATTATAGAAATATTTGGTGAAAAAGGTGAATGATTGTTTTATGGTGCTACTTGTTACATGTAAAAATTTCAAAAAATTGGTAATGCGACAAACCTTTTAAGCTAAAAATTGTTTCTAAATCACCAAAATTTATTAAATACTCCAAATATAGAAGCAGAAAGATGTTTACAATATTTTTTTTTGTTATTATTATTATAACTATACAGTTATTTAATAATAATGAAATAGAATAGAAATAATTATTATTAGCAAAAATGTATTCCAATAAATTTTAAAAACATTTAATTGCGAATAATTTTTTGTTGTTAATAAAGCTGTTTTTACATGTAAAGGTAAGATTGTAAAATAAAATAAATTTTACCAAGAAGATTCCTAGAATCTATGTCACTGAAATTTAAAAACTATTTCAACAATTCCATTTATTTCAGTCATTTGTAATGTATTACTGTAACAGTAGTACAGTAATTTTACTTTCAGTCTTCAGCTTTACCAGTCAACTCTCAACCATATTCTATGTAAATATTCTTTGCTCTAGGTTCCAGTCTCTTTATTTATTCCTAAAAGTAGTGAAAAATGAAGGCAATATGTATCTCTTTCTTTTTCCCCCGTGGGATCGCGCATAATCATTTAGGGCGATCCATCGTCCAACTTATGTCGCCACTGAAAGAAGAAACTCGAAGGAAAGAAGAGCTTTAATTGATTGTACGGAGCGAAGCAGCCGCGATCTTCTTTTTTCTCTTTAGAAGAATAAGTAAGAACTCTGATCTTTTAGCGTTTACTTATGTGGACCTACTTCTGATGAATAAAACAATAAGGTGGCTACTGGAATATAGATGACCATCCACGTATGAAGATAATAATTCATATTCTAACCGCTGCCATTAGTGTTATGTACTGCTTTAGAAGTATAATATATACAAATTACGATACGTTATATAGACAAAATACTGCAATAATTATTTTTTCACTAGGTTTACTCTTAAATCAGTTAAAATTCACACATTAACATCACACAGATTCAGATATTATCATTTAAATTTCATGCAGGTAATGTTCACGCAAAAAATATTGCCACCTTTTAAACGCAATAATTAAAATTATGAACACTATTGTTATAAAATATATTTTTAAAAAGTTTGAAAAACATATTAAAATTGTGGAAATTTTTTTTATAAAAACCCGGAATTAGTATTGCTAAAATATTAAATTATTGAATTTTTAAATGATGTGGAAGAGGTTTCTATGTCAATATGTTTCTAAGAAATCGTTAAAGAATAGTTAAAGTTAAAGTTACATTTTATTATTTTAAAATATAGTATTTCATAATGAGTTCAATCTACCTGGAGAAGAGAGTTATTCGCATCTCAAATTTGGAAGATATAAGTAAACGAACTGTCTAGGGATGAGATTTAAACCAAATTATTTACGCAATGAACATGACATCGTTAATTTGCTGACAGTGCCTTTTTTATAAGCATTTTCATGCTAAAAGGAAAATCTTTTCTATAAAAGTGTTTAAAAACAGTTTCTCTCTTTTTCTCTCCCCCTCTATGTGCACACGCACGCACACACACACACACACATACGCTTTCTGATTTACACTCGTAAGTTTTCTTTGACTTATTTAATTAAATTCATACTCTTTTTGCTCGTTTTTGATTCAATTCAATTCATGTCGAAATCATGTTGTTGTTTTTCAAACTCTTTTCATCATATTGGAATTTTTCAAAAATATAAATGAGTTATATCAAAAAAATAAAGAAATGATTCATCCTGCCATTAGGGTGTTTTTCAATAAGTGAGAATAAAAATTCTTCTAAACATTTACAAATGATAAATAACACTGATGATGTTTCTCATTTTTTCTTCGTTGCTTCAACCCCACTTTTTAATCTGAAATAAATAGGGTCATATTGCCCTCAGATATCTTAATTTAATTTGGTATGAAAGGTTTAGAAGAGATAAAAGAGATTTGTTTCGAGTTTTAGTTTTTTCAAATATTTTTTAAATGTTTTAATGATTAAAATTATAGTAGATTTAATTTTAAATAATGAGGCATGGGCTCATGAAATGTTGATTTCTAACTTGAGTGTAAATACATATTTTAAATTTACCTAAGATGGTCTCCTAAACTATAGAAAGACTTAACCTTAGGCGTTTGTCGTTTAGATCATAATTTAAGGATTATTATTCACATGCTAAATTATTAATATTGTTAAAAATCTGTGATGCTGCTTCCCAGCATAATTGGTTCCATCATCAGAAAGACTGTTGTATAGTCATCTGTATTGGACGGAGTCCGGGTGTCTCGTCGGAGGTCTCAGAGCTTGGCGATAAACTTGGCGACTGTTTGGCAACTTGGCGACGAATTTGGCGACTTTGGCGCCAAAATAGATTATACCCAAAACATCAAGAATTTTCCAGAGCCGTCCATTAGGAACCGAGATACACCTCGGACGTTCCTGCTTGGTTGAGAGGCTTCTAGCCGCGCCTCCTGAGACCTATAAAAGGAGGCAGTGTGCAGCTGCCGGGAGGGGTAGTCGGAATCGACGGTGAAGAACGAGTCTTCCAGAGATTAGCATAGCAGCGACGGAGTCAAGCTAGTGCTGAACTAAGCTGTGCGCTACTGTCTGCAGTAGAGTCTTGTTATATGCTGCTGTGTGCAAGTTTCGGCTGAAAATAATTGTCTTCTCTATGCTGTATATAGTTGTCGTCCTTGTGCTGTCCTGTGTGTCTTCGTGGAAATAAACTTCGTTGTTTTATTTTCTACTGCCGCCTGCTGATTGAGCGTTCTCCACACCATATAACTTCCACTATCCAAACGCACCCGAAAATTTCGTAACAATATAATTAGAAATTATGTCAACAATAAAATGAAGTGTCGCTTACAAAATCCTCCATTTTAACTGTTTGGTGTTGCCATATAGCCTTGTTAGGTTGCTCTTTGATTCCAACAACAATCGGCAACAAAAGTGTCAGTAAAAACAAAAATCATCTGGGCAAACTATTTTTTAAGCCATTTGGGTAGTGTGATTTCTCTATTTTTTCGTAAATCTTGAAATTTAAAATCACTTAGACTAAATATAGACACACCACCTCATACCAATTTATAGCGTAAAGAATGCTGAAAACTTAAAAATATTTTACGTCACCATGTCTACAAGAGTGAAGTTCAAATCTACAGATGAACGAAAAAAAAAAAAAAAATACGGCAGGGAAATAAGTCTTCCAAATTTTCAAATTAAAATCCTCAAAATTAGAGTCAAATCTCGAATCTCTCTTTCTATAATAGATCTATGAATACCAGAAATATGAAGTTTAATTTAGTGGAATTATATGTAAAACGTGCTTTACAGCTGTCAGACGATATTTGGGTTCAAACCCTGTAATTGCCAAGATCAATCGTCTGTAAGGCCCGCAGAGTAAAATGTTCTAATAATAGCAGTGAAAAATGCATGTGACTGGTTCTTATAAAATGTTGCAAGTCGAGAAGACTTCTTAAAAACAGACTTTTATTTCTTGAGACAAACAAACAAACATTTAATACATTATAAAATATCACACCGACACAGACTACGAACACAAGTGAAAAAAGAAAATCTACATCTAAGCACGATCTATGCATCTCAGTATCTACCGTACGAGTGCTTCCGCCCTTATATATATAGTGAAAAACATTTGCATAAATAATTGGAAGCATCATTTCACTTCATTTTATAAATCGTTGCGAACGAGGTTCGAATCCTCAACAGTTTGTGTACACGCATTCGGATGGAAAGAAAATATGAAACGAGCATCCTGGATAAAATCCATTGCCAACGGTGACACCTGTGGCGCATAAACAGTCAAAATTTCCACATCACACCAACGGTAAAAGTTTTCTCTGATATTAATGCATAAATAATGATACATAATTATATGATAATGGTACATATATTTGAGTGGTTTTGCGTACATCTTCCCTCTTATAGTCTCTTATTAGATGGAATCGGATTTCAAATTAGAAAGAACTCTAAATATTATTTACACTGGGTCCCTGCACATTCACTTCCATCGCCAGAACTGGACCTACAGTAAAATAGACTCATTTTAAGCATTTAGATTCATTATTTCAAAAGTTTTATGTTTTTAAAATTTCATTAAACTTAATTCACATTCGCTCCCTTCACACGCAAAATATTCCCCTGTACATTGACCAGAAAATGCCTCCAACATATGCTTTCACCTTGAAAATTAACATCAAAATGGGCAAAATACAGTCACTGTTAGTGTGGTCAGGAAGTTTGAAGAGTAAAGCACTTCTTTTATGCCCCTTAATTTTATCCTAAATTCTTTACCAAGGAACTTCAAAATAATTTCGACATGGATAAAATAAATTCGAAATTTTTTTCTACATTTCTTGAAAAAGTTTAATAGTGCATTTTCGTGTGCATTCTCGTGCATTGCGCGTCAATTTGCGAATTAAAAATGTGGTTTTAGAAGCGTTTGACAGCTTAAAGGGTTATGCGTACCGACGGGTTGAGAAATATATTAATTATATTTAAATGTCAAATGACACGAATTGTGATGCATGTCATATAGCTTGGATAGTCACTTAAATTCTCTTCTCCAGACAATATTTTCATGCATCGATTTATTGATTTATAAACTTTTATTCCTTTTTTCATTTTTTTTATTATTATAGTAGAAACCATATTATTTTTATAGGTATAACAAAATTTTTCGTTTTTCTTGTTGTCTCAAAGTAGTTTTCTTTTTAAATCGTTTTTGCATTTACAAAAGAAATTCCTATAAAAAAAATATTTTTCTTTCCACATCATGCAGCCATATTGAAATTTAAACTGAATTCTCAAATATGACATCAAATCCATTAACATCGAATCAGCTACCTCTTATTTAAGGAAATTCTTTTACAGTTCTTTTGAATTTCAAAGTATTCATAAAAAATTTAATGACTACATAATAATGCTTTTATAATCATAATTTTTTTTCCTAAAATTAAGTTTGTTTGACTTCTTGAAAAGATTTTAGAAAAGGTTTTTAAATTAAGGAACTTAGGGCATTATGCGGATTTTTTTTTCTTTTAGTAATTCTCTTTTAATCAGCTTAAGACTCATTTTTTTTTTTTTTTTTTGCAGGGAAATAAAAGAGTTTCTGAAACATTATTTTGAAAATGTTTATTTAAAAAAAGATTATATCTATCTCATCGATAATAGATAATTCTCTTTTGAGAACTCAGCAAAAAAGGAAAAATTAATGCTAATAAAGTACGGATTAAAATGAGCACAAAGATGTTAAATAACATGCACATTTCATTCCACAAATGACGATGATATCGAGAAAATAGAATAAGACTCAGTTGTAAAAAATTCTTTCTTTCTCAGTTACTATGAATAAAAGAAAAATAAAAAGTTATTTTCTGAAATGAAATTACAGAAAAACCTTGACTGATTTGAATATTTACAAGTCGTATTGTTTTCGTCTGAGTCTTCTTAAGTTCATATTAAATTCTTCAAGCAATATTATTCCTTAAACGCTTATATCATAGAAATAATTAGTTTTAATTGATAACTCTCTTGAGTTTTAAACTAATAAATGAATAATATGTATTTTCAAAACTTAAAATTATGCTTTTTCTTGTGGATTAAAAAAAAGAAATGGATATTATTAAATAAATTAAAAACTAATTAAATGGATTAAAAACTGAACCATAAAGCATTAAATAATTTGATATGGAATAAATCCCAAGCACTAAAATGTATATATTTCAAATTTTGAACCAAAACCGTGAAAAGACTGATGTCTGTTGGATTGTAAATGCGCTTGAAGACATGGACCGTCTTTTGCATTCATTGGAATGAAATAATTGGGAAACCTAATAATTTAAATAGATTACATTTTGTAAATGATTTAAATAACTGAAATTACAGCTATACATTGAAATAAAAGATTGAAAGAAAAAAAAACCTCATCGAAATAAGTGGCATTTTTTCCCTAATTCGAGTATCATTATTTATTTCAACTTCTTTACTCAACTTTTTATAAAGCGCATTTACGAATCAATGTCGATTTAGTTGGATCTAATACTTAGTTAATCTATAAACATTCTAACATGTTATCAACGCCAGAACAACTAAATGCATCTCGTTAGTATATATCAGTGAAAACCCATTTGACGATGACCCGCGCTTAACATCGAGAGCTCATTTTCCGGAAACATTAGACACGGCGAGACAGGAGTTAAAGTCAGCGGATTTCCAGATTCACTGTTTTCGGCAATTCTCTTCTGTATATATAGCAAGAATTCCCCTTTTGTGCTCTGCTGGAGAAAGCAAAATTCTCCCTTACATAAGAGCTCTTCGGCAGTAAGATCGTTCCAAGAGGCTAAATAAACAAATGGAACTGGGGGGGGGGGGTGAATAAAGAAGCAGCAGAGAAATAAAAAAAATTAATTATAGAATTCTGCCGTATACTTTTTAGAAAACTTCCCCAATAAAATGCCGAATATTCTTCCATGCAATTAATTATCTCGCCATATAGAAATATAAACCAGCAGAAGAGATACTTCCCATTTTTTTATCACTAGTACTTTGCATGGCATTGATGAACAAAAGATGCGAATTATTGATCTTAAGCATGAGTATAACATAATCTGTTGTGTGATCTTTGTCAATTAATCGCTGGAATACGGCTAATACATAATTCGTTGGAATACGTTTAATATACCACAATGCATATCCAAATTAGCAGGAGAGATACTGAATACAAAATTTATATCGAATATTCTGCAATAAACGTGTTATCCCCCTCCCCCAATATAAGAGGGTGGACATTAGGTAAGGAGACGAATACCTTTCGTGGCATTGGTGAACAATAGTTATGGAATATCAATCTGTAACATGAATCTGGTATTTGAATTGAATCTGCTATACGAAGTTTGGCGATGAATCGATGAAATTTCGGTAAATACATATGTTCCTTAAAATCAAATGCATAGTCTGCACGTATTTTCCATATTGTTTGGAATAAAAATTTAACATAAAATTAAAATTTTATTCCTAATATCACGTGACAAATTTCATTTACTTAAGTCAGTGCTTTTTTTTTTTTTTTTTTTTTTTTTTAGTTTTGCTTTACATGCATGTAAAAATATCAGCCGATAGTCGATCACCCCTTTGGTAGATTTGATTCGAAATTCGATTTTGAAAAATAACATTTTAAATGGTAAACCTATAAACCAAATTTTATTTATCCATTTATCCAGCTTTTTAAAGGTTTTTTACTTTTTTGTCTTGTTCTATTGTATCCGAAAGACCAACCAGAAAGACTTCTTCTAGACAAAGTTTGTTCAACATTTGATAAAGTACAAAAATGTGGATGAAAAAGTTCTAAATACCAAATTTCCTCTATCTAGCTCTATATATTTTAGAGCTAATTTGTTCATATATAGGGAGGCAGACAAAAAATACTTTCGAGGGAGGTCTGATACATAAATATGCTTTAGAAACTTGAATTTGAATTTTTTTACAATTATAGGATATTCTCTTTGTATATTTCATGTAGATTTAAAAAAAAGCCTAACCAATTACATGGTCCTGATTCATCATAGCATTTTGCTCTGATTTCTACATTATATTTCAAAAAATATTTTGCTTAAGCTGCCTTTCTCAACCCGCACTTTATCTATGGCATCAGTAACATTCATTTTGAAATCGCATCAAATTCTTGAGACTGAGAGCTCTATGAAATCTTTATTTTATAATGCATACTGAAACAACCTTGCGATGACGGAAAAATAGATATCGATGTTGCATCTGGAAAGGAGAGTCATTCGTTTTAACATTTAAAAATTGCAAAATCGATACTATGCTTCGTATTGGAGGAAGATCTAATTCTGTAAAGGTTTATTTCCAATGTGAATATGTATTTTAATAGCTTTTCTGAGATTTATCCCCAAAATGATGTGAAGCAATCACCAATTCATAACATAATTAAAGGTCTTGAGCATTCATATAAAAGAAAATTAACGAAATCGGACACACTGTTTGGGCTTGAAGAAATATTTTCATTTGATTTACAATTTGTTTTCATTACATAGGCTGGTCTAATATTTTGAAAAACGCAGTTGAAAATAGAAAATTCCACTTTAAAATATATTTATTATAAACTACCTTATTATTTGTAATGCTTATCAAATTAATATAAATCATCTATTACACTTATCTTTAAAATTATTGAAATCCTTTGACAGTGTTTTGGCTCCATTTTAAATTATATAGCCGTTCGAGAAATGGAGATAAATGAAATTTTGTCTTTTATTGCCTGCTGCCAAAATCATGAAAGCAGAATTCCGATCTATTATCAATCACAAACGAAAGTACGGTTTTGATTCCGTCTCAAGTCATAAACATTTTCCTCTTTTATCTTTATTTTTTCTTAAAACTTTCGAAATTGCTTAGTGCAAAATTTATTTTATTTAATTAATAAATTTCCTATAGATTTTTTAAACTTATTTTTAGAATATCTAAAGCTTTTTAAACGTAATTACAAAAGTACATTCGAAATATTATTGAGATAAAATGACACGTTCAAAAATAAGTAGTTTTAGATATTTGAATCCAAAAAACGGTTATTAAGATTTAAAAAAAGAGGATGCCGTGTGATCCGACAAATCGTCTCTTTTAATATCAGGTATATAATACTTGAACGTAAAGATGGATTCATTTAGCTTTGCTGTCATTTATCTTTTCCTTATTAGATTACTGAAAAGAGAAATAATTCGTTTTTTGTAAAGGTCATTAAGATCCTTGACGCTTGCAGCATTATTGTGTCTTATTAATAATCAGATCAAATAAACGAGCTCTTTTCCATTGAAATAGAATATATATATATATATATATATATATATATATATATATATATATATATATATATATATATATATATATATATATATATATATATATATATATATATATATATATATATATATATATATATATATAAATTTGAAAGTATTTGCCTATAATTATATTTAAATATTCTCCGATATTAATTTCGTGTTATAAATAGCAATTCATTCTTTTTTACTCCAAATAATATATCTTCTTTTTATTTTAGTGCCATTTTCATTTGTAAATAAATTGCTTCTAAATTATTTCGATAATATTGCAAAATATTTAAATTAATATGCATTGCGTCTTTATTTGATAATACAGTCATGAATCAATATGTAGTATATTAAGACATATTTAGAATCATATTAACTGCTTAACTGTTTTGCCCGTGTGTCATGCGTGCATTTATTTATCGAATTTTGATAGTTGTAAGTAAATTATAAACTATTCATAACGATTATAATTCAACATTAAAATTACTTCGAATACATAGATAAGTCAAGTATTCAATGGATTTCTATTTGAATCAAAATAAGAAAATATTACCAAAATAGAAGGTTTCATCTTATTAGATAGAAAAGAAAATATGTAGTGGGATTGACGCTTCATTGTCTTTAAATAAATTTGTATGATTTTTTTTTTCATTTTCAATGCAGGAATTCAGAAACGAAAGAACCATTGTGACTTTAGAAGGGCGCATGCACAGGATATTATAAATGAATAAATAGGAGAAACAAAATGAAAGAATCACAACTAAATCTTTAAACAATTATACATAATTTTACAGAAAGTAAAAACTGCATGAGATAAATGATACATGTTTCTATTTTCCCTTTGCATACCTATTTTCATTTGAATGAATAATAACAGAATCAGAAAGGAATTTTCTTCAACGGTGCATTTAAAAAAAATTCTAGATTACTTTTCTTTTATACATATTATTAACTGCTAAGTAGAAACGAGGTTATCTAAAACATTTAATTTGAATTCGAGACAAACTTGGGGCAGTTATTAAAATTAGGTAAACAAAAAAAATCAACTGTCCTGGTTGGTTCAAGTCATTTGGACTCATTAATATTATAGTTACGTAAGAAATCCATTTTTTTTTTACTTTATATTCTTTTACTTTTATTCCACTAATTGTCTCTCAATAAATTTCTAACATAATAATTTCACATTTATTCACGGGAAATCGTAATCTATACTTCGTAGTTTCTATAATAGTTAGAAATAGAAATATATCACAGTTAAGATTCATGGTGGATAATGAGCGGAAAGATTGTGTGGAATAAAAATCCTCTATTACTTCATATTAGCAAGGAGAATTTTTTTTATCTGAATTCATCCATTCATTGAAATCTAAAGCTTTATAAATATTTCTTCGATTATTTCTCTTTCATTTATGCATTTTTCATTCGTTTATTTATTTCTCATTCATTTGTTTCTTATATATAATTTATTACTTAACATTTTCTCCTATATTTCTGAGTTCATAAGATTTCAGGTATTTTCTCTAGATGTAAACTGATCATTGGGAAAATCGTTAGAGGAAAAGTGATCCTCATTCTCAATTTTCTCTATTGTGGAGAGTTAAAAAATCCCCACCTCTTATCCATAATATCCATATAAGGTATATGAAGGTAATATGGCTTGTTTTCTTAATGTGGTCACTTGATGACTGGTTAATAATTTTACCAAAATAAAAGAAAATTTATCTAAAGCTAACTATAACATACTTTTTAATTCAAATCCCTCATCATCTTTTTTTATCTTATCAACAGAAATGTCTGAACTCTGTGTCGGAACACTCTATTCAATATCATTCTGTAAAATCGTCTGTGGTTTCAGTAATCTCTGTTGTTTTTGATTTGAAAACATAGGCAGACGACAAGTTGAAAGCTGACTTGAATAAATTGACAAAGAAGAAAATTCTCCAAATATGGAATTTTATATGATGCATCTGTAAGGATATCTGAGACATTTTATATGAGAGAAAATATTTTTGAAAAATTATGATATTGAGAGTCAGTCCATGCATAGTAAAAAAGAAATAATTCTTATTTTTCATACATCAAATAGTCGATATATCTAATATATTAAATAGAATAGTAACCTGAGTAATACTACTCATATAAATTAAAAAGTTGCATATATAAGCAAAATGCATTAAAAAGTCAACTAAGTAGAATATTCTAAATTCCTCTGAAAATTAAATATTTTTGGAAAACCGAACAAAAACTTTATAATCACATACTATATATTAGTTTAATTAGATTACTGGAAAGTTTGCATGTATATTATGCATAAATATTGAATGTATATATATTAGATTAACACTCAATTTTAATAATAAAAAAAAGATATAGTAATATAGCAAATGGATTATTATCTTTCCTGTGGAAGTGAAATCTGAATCTGATTTCTTTTTAGAACATTTTTTTTTAACTTTCACATTAACCCTTAACTGGGAACGTGCAATCTGGGAGACCGCTAGCGATGGATTTTCTGTCACTCCTATTCTATTTTTAGCTCAATTGAATGAATTGACAATGCAGCTTCCTGTTTTGTGACCTTCAATACACGTGCACTTTTTCAACCGATTTCAGCAGATGCTTTTCAAACTAATTCAGTTATTTCTTTAACCGCGGTCTCTAAGACCGCACTTCCCTGTTAGTGTCCCAGTGATAAACAAGGCTTAGCAGATGGCGCTAAAACTTGGACCCCGAAATATTATCCAGTTTACTGATCCTATTATGAAGCAGTGTTCCAGACACTTTTAAATGAAGCAGAAAGTGATTTTAGTGATAAGGATAATTGTACAGAAGAGTTTTCGATGAAAGTTCGCATTCAACTGATTCTGATATGTATGTTCAAACATAATTAATTTTTCTAGTGATAATGTATTTTCAAACATTTATAAAATATATGAATATACCAAGAGATACATATACAGAATTTATAGGTTGATTTTTATTCTATATGTTTAAACATATAGGTTATACTATATGTTTAAACCTATATGTTATGTTAACATATATGTTTAAAATGCCCTAGAAAACCGTGCTTTGAAAGTCACACAAGCCGATAAAAAAAGGGCCAATTTTACCTATTGTCATTTTTTTAATTTTTCATATAATTGTTAAGTTTTACATTATATTGTCTTATATATACCTGCATATACTGTAAAAATAAATGTGATTTAAAAAGTAAAATGCTTTTTCAAGAATATTATTTATTGTAACATGTAATTTGTGAAGAAAATGTACGTTCCAACGCATTTACTTTTTTCAATGATAATATATTTTGAAAAATTTCTAAAACATATCTATATATGAAGAAAAATATCAGCAAAATATATTGGCAGTTTTTCATACTAATACATTCATCAGAAATTTTAATTTGAGTGTAAATGAAATGCGGTCTCGTAGACCGCACCTCCCTAGTTAAGTCCTAAAATTTCACCTCTCCAATTAAGGGTTAATCCATTTATCGTATAGTTATTGAATAGAAGAAATATAATGTATTTGGTCAAATTTTGAATATTTTTCAACGAAGTATGATGAAATGTCTGCTGAAGTTTGTGGTTCTTGCATTGAAAATTAGGAATTTTATAAACTTAGTTGTAGAGAAATGAAGTTTCTTGGGATTACAGCATTTACATCCTATTACTCCTGTCAAATTCAAGGTTACTTTTGATTCCTGTTCTAAATATTAATGTTCTAACCTATTTCTTCTAACCTATTTTTCTACCTACATCTCTAGATTGTTAGGAATAAAGAATCAAATAGATTAAAAACTTTCATCCTTATAAGAATATGTGACTCTAGTTCATTAAAAGGGTTTAACAAATTAAATAGTTTAACAAATAAAAATAGTTTTATTACACACTTTGTTATTGTACAATCACAGTGATTTTTATTTCAATAATTTTCTATCTTTCAATCACGATTTCCTTTTTTTGATTCACAGTCAGTTATCGCGATTATGTCAAATTTCTTTTCGTTGATCATTATTTAATTTAATTAAATATTAAATTATAATCGATTTCTAAAAATATTAAAATATAGCATGGCCATTGAGAACTCACAAATGTGCAAAATTTGAAAGATCTAGTACATCAAGAATCGGTTCAAAAAATAGACAAAACAGTTAATTGTTACAAATGTGACATGAGTAAATTTAAATAAAAGTATTCAGAGCAACATTTAATGCTGATTTCATCTGAAAAAATTGGAAAATATGATTTTATAATAGAAATATCATCAACGTCAAGACCGTCGAAAATGTCCAAACGATTTTTAAAGTGAATACAACGTAAATTAATTTAAAATTAAAACTAATATTCTATCTTAAATAAATGTGTACAAATACATTTGCAATGTTTCAATCCATAAGAGGCAGATAATCATCTGAATGTTTATAAATACATTTTATTCTAGAAATTATTCATTGCAACATAATTGTATTTTGCTGCTTATCATTAGCATATTAATTTATAGATCTATTTCATATCAAAATACTGGGGATATTTTTAAATTTTACAAAGAGTTGTTGAACTCACAGGGCAATGGACTGTGAGTTCAACAACTCTTTTACGAAACATTGCTGGTTCTACTACAGGAATGTTTTCAGAATTCCTTATCTTGCATTAAACAGGAAAAGCGGATTAAGGCTTTTACGAACAGAATCGGACTATTACTTCCACAAGACTTCATTAAGCAGCTGTAAGCATGTCAAAGGACTTTGCGGATGTTACCGCGAACTTTTCGAATTCGTACATCAGATGCATGCTAGTTAGAATTAAACCAGTTTTATTAGAAAGCGAGCACTGCAAACAGATCACAAAAATGCAAAATCATTGAAAAGTTACCGGAAAGCATAGTTTTACAAGAAAATTCGAGTTCAGAAAAAACACTCTTCTAGTGAAAAGATTTTTTTTCAAGTATTTATGTAGATTTATACTTTTAGTTTAGAAATAACATCCCAAATTACATGCATCAAAATCGTTAAGTTTTTTTTTTTTTTTTGGTTATCTTTCTCACTTATAGACACCAATAATTTCGAAAATGTTTTTCCCGTTGCCATAACGGGAAATTCCACAAATTCTCGATGTTGAGTTTTTTCGGCGATGACAATCTTTTATCTTTGTTATATCTTATTTGTAGTAAGAAATAAACAAATTAAAATTACAGCATTTAATTCTTATTGTCAATGAATACTTTAGTCCAAATAGCAAATACTATTTCACTAATTTATAGAAACTATTAGCCGTTGTGTGCAAATTTTATTTCTGGATTATTTTCTGGAATTTATTCTGGATTTTATTCCTGGAAATTTTATTTTCGGATACTAAAAGACATGTGCAATCATATTTGTCACGTGATTGCGATGCTAAGCGATTTTATCATCTTTATTAAGAGTAGAGATGTGGAGGGAAGGGGCTTATGTGCTAGTATTCTATAGACTAGATTGTTGAATTTATAATTATAAAATTTGTCATAATTATACCATGGAGGATGAGATGGATATGTATGTAATGGATTTCGAATCTTTTCGGCTAAATAATATGTAGCATATTTTGGTTTAAGAAGAGTTCAGGTTCGAAGACACAGACGAGACTTTGTATTTTTTAATTCGTCTTATTCTCTCTCTCTAATATCCATCTCGGGAAAGCAATTTATTTACAAGAAGACGCAATGCGACACAAAAGCAGAAGTAAGAAGGAAATGCAAAAAAAAGGGACGAAAAACTGATCACTAGTCTTATATAACGTAGGATTTCTGGCCATGCGCCAATTCAATACACGTGGTGACCTTTGACACATTTTCAAGGGTACCGAAGTATCACTTTCATTTGAAACGTAGTTCTGATGGCGCATTATTTTTTACATAATAATTAATTAAACCGAAAGTGGAATTGGATCACGAAATAAGAGAATATTTTACTATGGTATAAATTAAAAGTTTAAAATATCATTATATATATATACAGAGAGAGAGAAAGAGAGAGAGAGAGAGAGATACATAGATAGATCTATATCTATTTACATATTTATATATCGCTTAAAAATTATTACTATACAATATTATTTTTACATCATGGGAACATATTCACCAATAAATTTCATTTTTTTAATTATATTAAAATTACATTCATCGTTACATCTTATACTTATTCGTTTGAATTTTTTCCTTATTTTGTATTTAAAAGATTATTTTTATTATCAGAGCAAGTTTCATTGTGAATAAAATGAATAATCACATTCAGTCTAATGCAAATATTTGCATCTTTAATGATGCTATTATTTCATAGGATTCATTTACACAATAAATAAACAAAATAACATAGTGTTAATGCATATCATAATTCAAGAAAATTACTTTATTAAGTGAATTATGTTCATCAAGCTATATTTGATAATTGTTTTCAAAATGTATATAACAATATATATATACAGAGAGAGAAAGACTGATACATACATAGATAGATAGATAGATATTTACCTATATATATATATCGCTTAGAAACTATTACTATGCTCTATTATTTTTACATCACTTTGAAATTTTAAAAAATTGTGAACGAACCAGCTGATTGCCAAATACGGCTAGTTAACAATATAAAACTGCAGCTAGAATTAACTGTAATTTTTATTTTTTGAAAAGCATTTCAACATAGTCTCAATCAAGCAAGAAAATGGAACCTGAGAGTCGAACATTAGATCAAAAATGGAACTGAAAATGGAATTAAGCAGATTTCAAATAAAGTATTGGTCTCTTTGCAAAATTAAAATATCGAATGAAACCGGGACTTTTCTATAGCGATATATAAAAAGACTTTCTATATTTTACTATGCTTCCTTTAAGGTTTAGGATAAACTCAGTACGATTGTTTGGAATTCCAAAGGCAAAACTTCGCTTTGATTCGACATTCACTTTTTTGCTTTAATCTGAACTGTAAAAGGCAGCAAAAGTAAATGTTCTCTAAAAACAAAACACCTTCTTTCGAATATCGTAATTCGTGTTATCGTTATATATAAATTTTGAAAAAAAAATGGCATTTATAAATTGCATATAATTTAACATTTATATTGGGGATATTTTCAATTTAAATAGATAGATATGCAACAATTATGCATACAAATTAAGAAATTTATTACTATCTGAAATGGAATAGGCAAATACTAAGGTTCATGATGTTTAATCCGTTAACGTCTCATATAGTATATTATTCAACCGATATGTTTAACGCATAAATTTCACATTTCAATGTATAAATTCAATCAGGGTCAAGTAGTTGAAACCATATAATGCTTCTCTATGCCAACAGATGTCATAAAATTTGATAATAAAAAACGCTGCACAGTTAAGATTAAAAAACTAATTTTCATATATTCGTTGCAAATCGTGTTTTCGTATTGTGCTTGTGTTGGTGCTCTACAGACCAAACGGCTTTATCTACATCTACTCATATATCTTAGAGGGTGGAAATGTGTATTTTGGATTGATCTTTGAGGAACTTTAACTAATTGAAAATTAATCTGAATAATTAGTGTTTTACTTCGAAAACTTTAGAAATACTATGACACAAAAATAAATTTTACACTGTTTCAAATTTTTTTTAAAAAACTGACTTTTAAATATCAATTCAGAACTCATTCAAACTTTCCTGAATCTCGTAAACTTTAAAAAAAATTATTTTACTTTTTGCAATAGATTACATATTGCCTTGAAATGCAAACCATTTTCTTCGTTCCGTCAAATATTTAATCGCGTGATTTTCTTCTATCGTTGAAAGCTAAAGCAGAAAGATTATATTTAATATCTGTGTAGTTTATAAGACGGGGGAAAATATAAATGCAAATATAAAAATCAGTGCAACTTCCCAAAAAGTAGATTCAGAAATAAAGTTCCAACGGTTTTATACAGAAACTTGCACAGACATTAAAAATATTAAATAAAAAATTCATAATTTTTCAAAAAGTCGACTCTTTAATGTAGTTATATAACTTAATACTAAAAATTTAGAAAATAAATATATTATGTTGTTACTTTTTTTTAATTTCTTCCTTTTAAAAGCGTGATCAAGAGGATATTAAAAATATATAAATACCGATGACAGATATCAAAATCGGATTTCATAACCGTATTAAACAGCGTGTTGCAGTTTTCTAGTGAAATGAAATTCATTTGCATCTTCCACTTGATTGTCAGTTAAATTTTAAATTTCTGCACAGAGATCATATCTTTACACGGCATTTTAAAAAAGAAATCAAATGGAGTTTCTCTTAAAACGGCTTTAAAGAGTTTTTGTTACTAAAGATAATGATGGTCTGAATTTTATTTTCCATTATACTGCAGCTCGGAATATCTGCAAACATCATTAAACTTTAAAGTACTTTAAAAAACAAAATCCAGACCATTAAGGAAAATTGAAGCCAAGTAATGATGCCAAACATAGTAAAACTTTGAAAGTTCGTCTAGTTTAGAGTAATGTGAAATAAACTATAGTTCTTTCTGGTATTTGAAAAATTCTGTCACTATTAAAGCTATTGTTTAGATTTTGCATGTTGAGAATTTGCTTCTGTTTAAATATAATAAATTTACTTTTAAACTTTAGAAAGCCAAATTTAGTTTGGAGAACACACACAAATTTATCCGCATAAAGGTTTGTCAACGTGAAGTGTTTTTTTTCAGTCATAGTATCTTTCTTTTTTTTTATTTAATGAGAAAGAATGTTTTTTTTTTCTTTCTAACTTTTTTTTTCAAAGCATGAAATTTTGTTCAGGCAAGAATAAAATCATAAATATTTTTTAAATATAATTAATAAAAAATAATAATAAATGTTTTATGTCCTGTTGTTTTTTTTTTCAAAGGAATAAATCAAATGTCAGTAATATACAAATAAAAAGAATAAACACCTACATGAATTTAGGCTGTCATTTATTTTATTTAATAAGTTTCGGTTCCACATTTTGTGTATCTATTCAACAAATTTAAAGAAGTTAACCACAAATTTTAAAAGTTTTTCCCACATATTGACTTCAAATTTATCTCTGAAATCTCTTTAAAGATAACAAAAAAAAAACGTTATTTATTTTATCATGCACAAAGACAAAGTATTGAAATCGTCAAAAATACAGAATTCGAGATTTTGACGAATGTTAACGTTTCAAATATCTTCGAATTCTGAAAGATTCACTTTTGATATTTTGCTTTTCTGTCTATATGAGAAACTTTTGATATTTTGCTTTTCTGTCTATATGAGAAACTTTTGATATTTTGCTTTTCTGTCTATATGAGAAACTTTTGATATTTTGCTTTTCTGTCTATATGAGAAACTTTTGATATTTTGCTTTTCTGTCTATATGAGAAACGTTTTCAGCTAAACGTATGGGGTTTCGAGTACCACCAAAAAGATTTTACACAAATTTTTAGATTTCTGACAAATGAACATTCAAATCAAGAACACCCAAATACAAGTTAGGATGGTAATAAATGATACAGAAAATAATAAATAATAAAGTAATAAATAATAAAACCGAAAACAAGAAAAGTTGAGAAAATTTAACATACAGATTTACAGTCTAATATGCAGATCCATATCGAATTTTGAATCAAATTTGGCAAGTGTTTGAACTCTCTGTGTGTTTGTACTTTTGCATGTAGGCATGTGAGCGCCATAACTCAAAAACGCGATGATTTAAAATAATGAAACTTGGTATGCGTACCAGTTTCAACAATTGTATATTACTCTAAGCCTATCATCTCCACTTCAGTAGAAAATGATGATAAAAAGATTTTAAACAAATTGTGGTAAACGGGTAAACCGTGACAAAGTGGTTCATGGTATGTAGCCGTATCCCAATTCAAATGAATGACTTGATACAAATGTTCGAGATTTCTTTTGATTCAAGTGAAAATGATCAACAACCCAAACATCTGTCCAAGTAAATAATCGATTCTTGAAATTTGAAGACGAAAATCGAGCAACACAATTCTAAAAATGACATATCATCTAACATTGGAAGGTGTCATTAATATCGTATAGCTCAGATAGCCGTATCCCAATTCAAATGAATGGCTTGATACAAATGTTCGAGATTTCTTTCGATTCAAGTGAAAATGACCAACAACCCAAACATCTGTCCAAGTAAATAATCGATTATTGAAATTTGAAGACCAAAATTGAGCAACACAATTCTATAAATGACATATCATCTAACATTGGAAGGTGTCATTAATATCGTATAGCGCAGATAGCAATGGCAATAAGCGCACTAAAAGATAAATATAAAAGTGGTTCTTGCATGGAATGTTTCTCTTCAAGTATGTATATTGTCTGTTCCAAAATCATTGTCTCTAAAAATTGCTCTGATGACACAATAATACGTTCAAATATAATTTTCTTAAAAAAATGATTTATATATAATTATGTTTTTAACTATCTGAAAACTGATAGTTTTAATTTTTGTATTCATTCTTAATAGTTTAAAATTCTTTTCAAAAGCATATAAGAATAGAACTTTGGTTTTCTTAACATATAATTATTTAACAAATTACGATAATTTTTCGAGGTTAAATAACGAATAATCACAAATATTTTAAAAGTCCTTTATAAACTCTTTATCTTCTCTTTGAGAATTAAATCTTTTTTTAAATTTTTTTTAACTTAAAAGTGAAATTAATTCAAATTTTGTGTATTATTTTGTAATAAAATATTTTTTCCTGTCGAAAGAAATTCTTAAAAAACTTCAATCTCTAAGAAGTTTATTCATGTGGACATTCAAGAAGATGGAAACATTATTTTTAACTTTTATTTAATTAACTTTGGTTCTTTATTTAAACATAAAATAAAAATGGCATAAATTTATGGTCAAATAATAGTAATCTAAAATATTAATCATTACTGATATAATATTACTAATATTAATCATTAGCTGAAATTTGATATCCGTAATGACCTTGTTTATAAAACGATCTTACCCTGTGATTTATGCCTAAATTCAAAAACATTTCAATTATAATTTTCAAAATTTAGACTGTATGATAAAAATTAATTTGCAATTATAAATACGAGTGCAAAATTTGCGGAATATCTCATATTTCTATAACAGAAAAAAAATATTTCAAGTCAGTAACTGTATTATTTCTCAAGACAGGAATAAAAATCCGAATTTCAATTTTAATTTTAGAGGGTCAAATATTTGTTCCTAATTTCAAAATGAACTGATCTAAACTAATGAAATTTGTTTTCCGGGGGTATAATATTTCATTCAGTTCGTGTAATATTTCATTCAAAAATTAAAAGTTAATTTCCTTTCAAAATCATTTCAAGAAATGAAAGCAATATGTAGTATTATCCTATTTCATACGAAAAAAAAGGCCATTTCATTACAAGATAATATAAGTAGAATACAAAATGATTTAAATAGCTTATTTAATGGAATACAACATAATTCTAGTGGGTAAATTAGTAGAATACAAAGTAGTTTCAGTAGTTAATTTAGTAGATATTTAAACAGAATTAAGTAATAAGGTAATTAAAATGGAATTAAACAGAATGCTTATTCAATAATCATTTCATAAGAATCTTTAAAAAAATAAAACCAAACCTTTTTTTTTTCTATAAAATGATACAAAGCTGCAAGAAAAGGTATCGATATAGCATTATTCCACAGAATGTTTAAATATTTAATCAGACGATATATTTCTGTCAAACATTTAGAAAACGATTATTTTGTAAATACCTTTTTTCATTAAAAAATTTTTAAAGCATTAATTTTATTTAAAGCATTATATTTTATTTTTCATTTGATTAACAAAATTGATTTAATCAATTTTCATGTTTTACTATGATTATCATGTGACTAGATTTCATTTTTTTTATATATTCTTTAATCTTCCCATTAATTCTCGAAAGACATATTATGTCAAATTTTCTACATTACATTTATTCTCTTTACACTGTGAAGTAATGAAAACTGGCAGCAATATAAATCAATCTCTATCTCCCGCTCGTGTAATAATACATCATCATCTTGTGAAATGATGATCTATCATTGTAATCAGACCTTTGAAAGAAGAAAATCCGGCACTATCTGCTCTGTTTTTTGCTTTTATTGAGAGAGAGAGTTTAAATTAATAGTATTTTGAAAAACAATTTAACATACCTTGCCCGCTTTATGAAAATAAATGCCAATTTTGACATTTTATCCTTTTTTTTAAGTCATTTGGTCTCAAAATGAAACCACCATATAATTTTTTGAATACAAAGCATCAAAAGTACACAGAAATGAAAATAACCATAAATATTTTCAGTCTGTCCCTAACATCATTTATTGCTTTAGAAGCCTAATTTATATAAATTCAAATAGGTTTTACTCATGAAATGTTTAAAGTTTCAGGTAATTTTAATTTACACCAAATATTTTATTTTAACTTTCAAAGTAAAACATTTGTTCAAAAATAATTAAACGCATAACATTTTAAGTTTAAAAAATTTATTTAAAAGTGTATTAATATGCTCAGTCAGTTAATATACGATGAAATTTTTACCTTTATAAACGGTTATTAAAACATATACATGATTTGAAAAGTCTTTATTTTTATTGACGAAGATCTATTTTTTTAAATTTATATTCTAGTTAGATAGAAATATAAAACTGATTGCTAGAAATTTGTTTTCAAAATCCTATACAATGGTTTTAATTTTATTTGCAAGAAGATTTTCCATTTCATTTTTTTTCTCTCAATTTCGAGAACTAAATCCAAAATAATTATGATGACTTCATAAATGAGTGTTTTTTATCGTGAGTTCTTAAAACTAAGTACTCTTTATTTATTGGAAAGATTTATTTGTTACTTAAAATTTTTATTGGGAGCTTCTTTCTCGAGATAATGCACTTGATCCTTACTTTTAATTTATTTATGATTTTTTTTGTTCTAAAAATCACATAAAGCTTTATAAATTTTTATCAGCCATTTTTAAAATGAATGATGTAAATCTCATCACGAAATCGTTCTTTCACTAGATGGAACAAAAAAAGAATAAAAACTAATACTAATAAAACCAAGAATTTTAAGAGTTAATACATGGAAAATATTAGAGAAATTCAAAAAAAAAAAAAAAAAAATTAATTTATACTAATTTTTTTTTCTCATTTCTTACATTCCCTCATTTAATTGAGAAGATTACGACATAAAATAATAAATTAACATTTATAAACATTATAAAAAAAGTTAAATAAAGGTTTGAAAACCTTTAAAAAATAATTAATATTATATGTATCGCTTGAATTTTAATAATCCTTAATATTATCAGCTTTTTTAGATATCCCCTTTAAATTCTCGAAAATTGCTTCCTTTTACTTTGGGGGAATACTGCAATAGCTATTAGCGTCAAAAAAGAATGATTTATCGAAATCTTCCCTTTATATGCTAGAACATGAGATGCGGTTTTGATAAATCACAGAAGTGGATTGAATATATAACTACTAGAAATGCTTAGTTTTACAAAGTTATTAAAGCAGTTTCTTTTCTTTTTATAATCTGTTACGCAATAGAAACGAATTTCTGTTGTACTTTTAAGATTAGAAATGTATTTTTATTTTGAAGTGTTTATTTTCATATCCCAATAGAATTTTTAGATTTATAGATTTCTTTAAATTATTGTCCCAATAGGTTCGAATGAATCAAACTCCCGAAGAAATGAGGAAGTAATGTTTCACGCAGATTGTGGAAAAATTTGAATTTACCGCTGTAAAATTTTTGGAGCTGAAATCTGCCTCTTAATGGTTCTAAGAGACTTCTGCATACTTTAAAAAATAGATTTGAGTGAAAAGGGAATAGAAATCTTTCTATATAATGTTTCTTGCAGTAAATTCCAGTTAAAAATGTATCACTGAAATATCAAATACTCCTCAAATCTATTATAACTGAAAACCAAAAATTAATTTGATTTTAAAAATGAAAATTATTGAATGATTCTAATAAAAGAGAATAAAATACTATTTTAAATTATCAGCATAATTCAACTCAATGTTGATTATTATATACGGTTCTCAAATTCGAAAATCCTTCACGTTTTTAAACATCCGTTAGTATACGTTAATTTAATCAAAATCGTGATGAATGGAAAGATAAAAGGAGAAAATGTTTACATTTAACAATATGGTGAACTCAGTTATTCTCGGATATAGGATCCGTCAAAACTAGATAACTCATATTATTATCGGAAAAAGATACTAATTATTTACTCTGAATTCATACCATTTTTATTTACTCTGAAAGATCGAAGCATTAAATTATGATAAATAAAGGAAAGATTTATGTTCCTAAAATTTGGTAAATTCAATGCTTTATTAAAAAAATATTTTTTTTTGATTCAAACAATTTTTATTTGTTATTAAATGTTTAAGTGTTTGGGATGCGCGAGGATAGAACCTGGGTCCTTGTGGTTAGCAGTCCAGTAACATAACCATAATACCAAAACAATGCTTCGGGTAGAAGAGCTGTTAACTGGCTTATATGCTATTCACCACAGATTCTCCCTCCAGTGAGTCGGTGATGAAACGAACGATATGGCTGTTGAGTGGTGATGTATTTTTTAGCTGTTGTCTAATGGGCCTGTACCCAGTTGAGTAGTGCCAAGCGTTATGGCGAGCGTGTGTGAGTGTGTGGTTGCTGCGTCAAGTGAGTCTGACGACTTTTGTTTTTGCTGTTTCAAGTGAATCTGACGACTTTGGTTGAGGGTAGATGGCGCCACAACAGCTGTACAAAGGTCGAAGGTTCATCATCCGAGGTCACCAATTTAGGTGTTTGGGATGCGCGAGGATAGAACCTGGGACCTTGTGGTTAGCAGTCCAGTAACATAACCATTATACCAAAACAATTGTTCGGGTAAAAGAGCTGTTAACTGACTTATATGCTATTCACCACAAATGTTTCACAACATTTTTAGACTAACAAAGGTAGATAATTTCGGTCTCATTTGATAATATTATATAAAATATTCTTCGTACCATTCCTGAAAGCTTTTTTTGATACTTAAACTAGCCATATAAACAATCAATATGCTATTTTAAGTTAGAATAAAATGGTGCAGTCAGAAGCGATATTAACATACATGTGGGAAGAAGAGGGCAAACCAAAAAACATGTAATGAGGCAGGAATCAAGGACAAAGAATGACGAAGAATTCTGGGAATGCGCTTATCTTTCGACGTCAATCACCTTTTAAATCAAATCCATCAGTCGCATCAAACTGTCGGTCTGTCTATTTGTGATGATATAGAAATGATAACTTCAAACCCAAATGAGTTTTAGTATTTGATTATATCATCATTTTAGATCTATTAGACTTCTGGAATAAGCTGATCAAAGGGTATTGTTTCTCTAATTATCTCTGTGGACACAATATTGAAATGCAACGGATTAAGCAAAAGAAAGTTCGTATTCAATCTTGATATCGAAATTATAGATTTGTTTCAAAACATGGACTCAAATGTTTAACTACTAAATACAATTATCATTTCATAATCTATTTTAGTAATTGTTTCATATTCCATTATAATCATCATTTCATAATCTGTTATAATCATCGTTTCATAATATATTGTAATAATTATTTCATAATATATTATAATCATTATTTCAAAATCTATTATTGTTATAGTAGGGCAAAGATTAACTCGAAATAATCCATGTTATTGAAGTATTTGTAAGAATCGAAGGTTTAATAAATTCTCTTATTTCGAAAATAACGGAAAAGATAAATAACAAAATAAACTTAACAGAAAATGCAAATATTATAACTAAATCAATAGATCAAAAAATGTTTAAAACTGTAACATATCTGCGAGCGCAATTCTACGATTTCTTTTAGTATCGTTTTCTTGGCGATATAAATGTAAAATATTAAATTATTTTTAAAAAATAGAAACATAAAGGTAAAATAACATTGATATAATAAATGATTTACCTTTTCAAAAATTGGGAATTTCATCTGATTTTTCTGCTGCGTATTTTATCAATGAGACAGATGCATAGAATTTTTTATTAGAATTCTATTTAAGCTCGTTAAACTTTTCACTGAAAACGCAGTTAAAATATTTTTTGTTAAACCTTTATAACTTTTAATAGTATATTTTCACATTAAGTAAATTGGAAATAAAATTTTTATATGTAGACTCCTAAAATTAATCCAAACTTTATAAGCTTTTACATGTATAATTATTATCAAATATTTAAAATCACAAATTTAATGACTTTTCTTTCGTCAAGTTTGCGGAATTTCATTTTTGTTTCTTTGTGGCTTTTTCTACAAAGTTCACATTCCCTCAATTTAATTAACCTGCCTCCTGCATTTCATATATTTCCGATTTAAGATGAAAATGCACTTCTTTTATATGAAGAATAATCATTACTATTTTTGCTGAAAACGATATAACAAAAGCTGCAGAAATATTCACCGCATATACGTAAAACGGTTGATTTTTGTCAATAAAAGATACCTTGTCTGTTGAAAACAATAAAATCTCATTCCATAAGATTTAAACTTTCTTAAGTCCAAAAGTAATTAATGTTCAGAAACTTTCCAAGATTGGATGAAATTATTCTTGGAAAAATAGCTGGTTTAAAAAAATGTTTGTATGATCATCATTAAATTCCCGCTATTAATTAAGGCAAAGTTAATGAGTTTCATCGCCAAGCAGACATTCATTGCAAAATTATTCGTTTTCGAAAATAAGTCTTATGTAATTTTTATTGGCAATGAGTCAAAAGCAAGTGCATTAATTACTATAATTGTAATCATTGAAGACAATTGAAAATTTGAATAAATTTAAATCTTAAATATATCACAAGTTTCAAAAATAAATAAGGAGAATTGATTCTATAAAATATAAAAGTTCGTGATTTAAAAGCCAAACTCAATATCATTTGGCAGAAAAGGGATATAATCTATCTCATATTCAGTAGCAAACTCAACATTATAATGAAATTTAAAATCTCTGTTGTTGAAAAAAAATCAGGCAAAGAGAATGTATTGTAATTGTGAAAAAATATGCCTTAAGATTTTTTTAAACGCAATGAAAAGTGTTCGGGTATATGTGTGTCGGTGAATGAATATGATACATAAAAAAAGAAACATATTAAATGGAAGAATGGTCATTTTGGATTTACATACAAAAATTATATATCCATTTGAAAGTTTGTTTCAGTCTGCCTATATACTTATCAATCCTAAATCAGCACGGAATAAAAAATACATGGTGGCCACTAAATAAAATTTTGCAGATCGTTTTAAATAAAATTTAACATATAAAAAATTTATTCGTTTATATGTTAAACTTTGAAGAGAATCAATCAAAGAAAAGAAATCTACAATGTACAATTGCTAAGTCATTGGTAGGAGTAGAAAACGAATACGACAGATGAATTTGATCCTTTAATGAATTTTCTGTCTCGATAGTGAATTAGAAACTTTCTATTTCAATTATTCTTGCAAAAGATTTAAATCAGATTTCTTAACATACCAAGACATAAGGAAAATTCACAATATACGTATTCCTCTAATAAACAAATCGATGCTTTCATAAACAAAGTATTGATGAATTTGGTTTAAAATTTGATTTATTTCGAGCAAACGAATTGACTTCCTTACAAACAGCATCCTTACTGATGGATTTGTGTTTAAAATTAGATTTAAATCCCTGATTTATTTAATTATAAAATTTGATACGGCCACAAAAATCACATGAGAATAGGATTATCATGGGATTATCATGATTTTCTGTTTACCGATGGCGAGTCTTTCCATTGTCCAATTTTATCTAAAATTTCACCTTGCAGTTTTTAAAATTAGGGGCTGCATTTCTGATTTCATTTACTTAACTCCTTGTGTCTCTGAATAAACATATTAATAAGCACTCGGGTGGAAAGACAAAACTGCAAAAAGGCATTTTCCGGACCAAACGATATATGGAAAGAGGAAAAGGCATAAAAAAATTAATATTTCTCAAATCTTGAAGTTTAATTTTACATTTCATATATTAGGTTATAAAAAAATTAAATTAACATGATTAATTATTCCTCAATACACTTCTGAATATATTATAACTCATTAATTAAAATATATAATTAAATGTAAATAATTATATTTTGCTAAATCATATAGCTAAATCAAATGGGGAAAATTCAAGCTGAGATTAAAGTTTAAATTTTAAAAAGAATTATTATTTTTCTTTAGCAAATATAAAATATCTAAATCTACAAATTGTAAACTGGTATCTCATCTTAATTCAGTTTCAGACAGAAAAAATAATTTAACGATACATTTTGAGATAATTCATCAAATTGTTAAATCTTCTTGATCAATTAAGAACCGTCGTGCCTGTATTAATCATATGTGTTTTTGAAAAATTCAAGACAATTTTTTATAGATACTTTTTATTAACCTTACATTTCATTAAAAATGGCAGAAGATTGAAAATTGTACAATACTATTTTTAAAGTAATTCATTTTAATGAATTAAAAGCTATTTCAAATAGATTAAAATTAGATTCATTAAATATCTAGTTTTTGAACTTGATTATTTATTTAGAAACGAATGAATGCCACCCAAAAAGGAAAGCAAGTACAGTAACTATTCTTCCTGAAAGATAATCTTCTCATTTCTTTGATCATTATTTCCATTAAAATAAACAAATAGTGCAGTTTGGGAAAACATTCGTCTGAATAGAAATCCGTCTTTTAATAACATTATTCTTCTAATTACCCCCTCCAAATAATATGTAGCTTTTAATGAAGCTGGACAATATTACACATGTACTTTGCTACAATACTAAGCCGAATAATTGCATGATTATATTTACTGAAGAAATTTGGATTACAGAACTGATTTGTACAAACAAAACTACATGACACAACAATTATTGTGTATACGTATTTAATCAGAAATTGAACTTGTTAGTAATTCAATCGAAATAATAACATTAAAGGAACTGGAACCTGACCAATGTGGCAAGTTGGATGCATCATAGGAGCGAATTCTTATTCAATATTTCATCCATTTAGTTAACTGTCTATTTGAAGTAGTTACAAGAGGTAATCATTAAAAAAAAATTTTTTACTTCCTATAAGAATCAATGCAACATATAAGATATATTTCTAGATGACACCCATTTCTAGACAACATTAAAAATTTCAATACTTAAAAGAATATTAACAAAAAAATATTAAGAACCACACTCGGTATAAAAAAAAAACATTATTTTCGAAGGAAATTTAAATTCGTACTAACAAATATGGAAATAGTTCAAAAATGTACTAAAAGGCATCTTATTATTTTTTCTAGCCGCCTTTATTGATCAGTTGGCTCTCTGGGAATATAGATTGTCTGTCATTTCAATTATATCTTTTATATATAACTTGATGTTCAAAATTCCTTAAAAAATATTTTGAAGTATCAAATCACAACAAACTTCAAAGCCATGTTGTTTCAAAAGTCTTTACATATGGTCTTGTTCATTGTGCACATGAAAGGATGAACCGGAGTGCTATGACAATCAAAAGTTGGATTATCAACCTGACAAAGTAGGACACTGTCTAGGGGCCATATGGCCTTAAAGACTCCAAAATTTCGCATATGTTTAACAATATTTTATGCATATATATGTTTTATGCCATTTTATTTAACTTGCAGAAGTCATGTGATGTGTTAGTGAGCTATGATTGAATGAAATTTTAAAATTAAGCATCAATTAAATGTGAAAGCATTATTCTAAAATTTGTCCTTAATTCTCTTTTGCAAATTTTGGATTAAATTGTTTAAAAAAATATTTAAAAAATGTTTATTTTTCTTTAAATGTATAATTTATATTTATATATATATAATAAAATGTATAAATTTATTATATATACATACATATAATAAAATGTATAATTTATATTTAATTGAATGTATTCTATAATTAAATAATATTTAGATAGTATTCCAGTTTTTTTTCGATTGTTTTATATTTTATGATATTAGTTTTACAGCATAGTTATTTTTGAAATATTTTTTAATTCATTTCTTAATTACAACCACTATCACTTAAAAAAGTTTCTCATATTTTTATTTGCTTGATAAACAAAGTAAGAATAATGAAAAGAAATATAAAGGAAAATGGCAATACGCAAGTTAAACTTATCACTCTTAGTATACGTTGTTTGGCTTATTTTTGCCTAGAGAAGAAAACCGAGTATTGGAAAAAGCATATCTTATCTTTAATAGATTGGTCCAATATTTGACAACGACTCACCATGCTAGTTGAAATGTTGCAAAATATTGTTCAATTAGCTCGTTATGTTTCTGATTTATCTTTTTTACATAAACATCAGCAGACAGATAAAATCATAACTCTGAAACTTTATTCCTCGGATCCAGGAAAATTTTAAATGAGTGAATTCGTCAAAATATCAGTAACGATATTTCTGACAGTTACAAAAATTCGTTTTCGTTTATTTCGTAAACAGAGGAAAGTAAAATGCAATTACTTTTAATAAATTATTTTGTACCGTTTGTAATAACAGCGGGAAAATTACTTTTAAAGATTATCGATTATACTGTTGCAGAGAAGTTTTATCATAAATATCATTCATACGTTTAATTTCCAAACTGTTAATCATCCACCATAGGGAATGGCTAACAGGGAGTGCATTTTCTACTTTTTTTGTAACTTGGCTTGTAGCTTAGAATGAAGTAAATAAAAGTAGCTTCTTTAAACTGAAAACTAACTTATTCCTTTTAAGGGAATAAGTTAAATTTCAGTTTATTCCAAATGAGAGATTACGTTTAATAAATATGTTATTAAAATATAATCAAATCACACTTATTTTATAGAATTTCTTGATTTTTATGACTTTTCCTTACATATGCAATTTCCCTTTTTTTATTAAAAAACAAAATTTTGCGTGATACAATTTATAATTATGACGTATTCGTAGTTAATTATAAACTGTATCATGAAAGCATTCGTCGTATTATAAACGACGTCGACGATTTTCTTTCTCTATTTCGTTAAATGCGACATTTATTCGACGTAAAATTGTATCATGTAAACATTTGACGTAATTATAAATTGTATCATAAAACATTCGACGCATGCGAAAATATTTTTTTTATTCATGTTTCCATTTGCTAACCATTTTATATGCCAATCTCAAATTTTGTATTCAAAAATTCTGAAAATGCTACTTTAAAGCAACTTTTAATAAATAAATACTTAATCAAACAAACAAATAATGGTAATGTATATTTAATGTATCAGTATTATCAAGCTCAAAATCATAAATCACTTTTAACATCAGGCATGTATTTGCAACAAATATAAAACTTGCTCTATAATAGATGAAAACTGCTACATTTTTTTTCTCCTCTAAACTATTCTTATACATAAAGTCAAGAAAAGGGCATTGCACTATTGAAAATAATTCTAGTAATATCTTTAAACATCTCTCTGTATTGGAAAAAAAATATTTTAATGGATTCTACTAACTCAATTTTGAGAGAGATAAAAGCAGAAACAGAAATTGGAGAGTGAAATTGAACAGTTTATTTTTATTCTGAAAAAGATAAGAATTTAAAAAAAAAATTAGAAAGAACTTTCTTTCCTAAAGTTTCGATTTCTTCCCCGCAAAACATTCTGAGTAATGATTAAAAATTCAAAACACTGAACATGAAAAAAAGCAATCAAATCCGAGTTGATTTTTGGTTCAAATTAATGTTAAAAATTAATTCTTGATATAATTGCAAAACAATCGTTTGGGAATAAGTGAAGCAATTTGTAATATCTCTCTCAAATACATACAATTTAGTAAAGAAAAATATTTCAAATGAACTATGTTAAATTTCCAAAATCATCATTTCATTCCATCGTTCTGTATTTATATTTAAAAAATTAAAATCTAAAAAAATCATGGTTATCTTATTTGAATATTTAATTTATATTATGTAAAATGTCGATGAAAAAAATATTTATCCTTTTTTTATGTAGGCTATTGTAAGATATATTATTATTTATGAATATAATTGTAATTAATCGCTCTTTCAAGGAAATTAAACATTTATTTGCTCGGTTGTTTCAATTTTCAAGTGTGCAGTGGAAAAATAGAACAAACGTTTATTATGTCAAATCTCGCATATGATAAAAGTTTAAAACTGACGTAATTATTTCAAATCAATCCAAATAGTTTTCAAATCCCAGAAGCATATAATTTCAAAATATCCATAGTAGCATTTTAATATCTTAGGCTTCATTGGCTTGATTGCATCCTCGACGCATCTAGTGTAATGTTGTTTAATATTCGAAATTCTTTGTCTGTCTATCCATCCTTCCTCCTTATAACAAGTCTTTATGTTACTAATTTCTCCTATAAGAAAAATTGTTTGCATCATGCAATTCTAGTATGTCAGCCCACGAACATGGCCACGTAAAAATTTTTTAATAAATGTTAAAGTCATTTGAATGTTAAAATTAAAATTTATGCTTTATTTTCAGAAATTAGTATCAACATTATTGATTATTAAATAATGACGATAGTAGATTTATTGTTTAAGTAAATGTCAATTTTTTTTTCGGAATTGTTATTCAAAAAGAACTGCATATGTATACCGAAAGGCAACAATGAATTAATGTCGTAATATCGATCACCAAAATTGATAAAGATTTTTTTTACAACACAACATTCGAAATTGTCATGGTTGCTTTAATATGTGAGGTTTACTCAAAAAAAGTCCAACCTTTTGTCCATAAATATAATTTTTTTTAAATTAAAGAAGCATTATTATCGTTTGCATATTATTGATCTCATATCAGAACTCTTTATTGCTCAATGAATAGCTTATTTCTGGTGGATGAGCGCCCATCAAAAAGTGTTTTACTCTACACTCATGGGCAGTAAGATTTGAAGGAGAGGGGCACATTCTGCCTGATTAGCTGCCTGATGAGCATCACTTCATCAAAGTAAGTTTAATAGTTAAGACAAATTAAAAGAGATCTTTTCTTATGCGAAATACCTAATACTTCTCCTGAATATTTGTTTTATCTTAATGATTATTTTCACCTATCACTTATTTATTTTGCAAAAATCTCTACATATTTTACTAATGGCACGTATTTAAATTACACTAATAGTATAAAACTATTAGTATATATACTATTAGTATAAAAATATATGTATTATACTAATAGCGCCTATTATGTATTATACTAATAATAAACGTATACTGTTAGTATAATTTAATACTATTCTATTAGTATAATAGTATGCGTATTATACTTATGGCAAGTATTATATTTTAAACTAACAGTATACGTATACTAATAGTAGATATTATAGATTTACATATGCTATTATACTAATAGCAATTAGTATAATATATAATGTGAGCAAATAATATAACACTCATATTACAGTATTATTAGTATACTATAGTATGCTAATGGCACTGGTTGAAAGATAAATGTAAAATGAACACTGTTTTTTCAACACATACCTTTCAACAGACAAAGGATCAACAGATCATCAACGCTGCAATTTGACAGAGACATCAGAAAAGCCATCAATCTTGATCACTCCTCTCTGGAAATTGCTCAAGAACCACTTTTTCCTTCCAAGCCCCCTTTGAATACTAAAATCAATACTAACCTACTGGAACCATGTTTTAAGAAAGAACCAATCCAAGTTTTATTACAAAAAGGTGAAGACACTGTTTGTTCACTTTCCAGTGAAAACAGCGCTACAATCTACAGAGATGGTTCCTCTGATATTGAATGTAACAGAGGTGATGCTGGTATCTCCATCATTTACCCCTCAGGATATAACGTCAAACTCAAAATACCGACTGGCCAAATTGTTTCAAACTTCACAAGCGAATTAATCGCTATTAAAGAGACTCTTATCCATTTTCGATCTCATTCTTTAAACGACTCAATAAAAGAAATTGTGATTTTCTCAGACTCAATATCAGCACTCGAAGCCATACATAACGGTAAAACAACAATAACGCAAAAATTAATATCTTTATCCATTTACTAAATATACCTTGCACTCTACAGTGAATTCCAGCTCATGTTAGAATTGAGGGGAACGAATGTGCAGATGCCCTTGCAAAGGAAGCACGCGATGAAGACCAACTTCGAGTAGTCACCTGTGTAGATGCGAATGCTGCCTCCAGTCGAAGGATCTACAGCCAGCATCTTAGCAAGGCAACAATCCCCGATCTAAACTGCCCAAGAAACCTTTCCTCTACAATAGCAAGGCTACGTACTGGACATTTCAAAGGCATTAGGATCTCACGAACCAATATAAAATCCTGTCCAATCTGCAAGTACTGTCCCCATTCGCATCTCACTCCAGATCATGTTTTTGACCGTCAGGCCATTATCGGTTCCCTCTTTCAATTTGGAGCACCCGCAATCGAAATCCTCCATAGCCATCGGGCTCCAGAACTTGCAGATCTTGTCACCAAGGCTTTTGGAGGACTCTAATCTTTTGCACTAGCACTGTATGCTTAGACACGACAACAACAACAACAGACAAAGGACCCTTCAATTGACCATTTTATCAAATTCTCCAAATTATTCATTCTCCAGTTTATCAAATGCTACTTTCCTATAGGAATTATTGAAACTTCGATTCTATCTGTTCAACCAATCATAACATCATTACAGATGTTTTAATTACAAACTAAAACAATCTATTTTTTCTCAAGCTGAATAATTTTTAGCCCGTTGTGTCACTACAAATATTTGACTATCTTACATTCGTGTACTCAACCTGATTTCTATATCCAGATTTAACTTCTTTATATAATTTGAGCCCCGGCTATGGCTTGGCTTATCATCGTAAACTCTAGGTAAATCGATTTCAATCCATCAAATGAATCTATCGCAAAATTCTCTACATTTTCCCCTTTTCAATGTACTTAAGATTCCAAGCAATAGGAATATACCTTACGATTGATTGCTGTGAAATTTCGTCTGTTACTCTTTATTTGAAAATATGTTGAAACAACAAATTTTAGAAAATGAACTTAGTAAATTATCTTTAATTAATCTTAATGTCTGTCAGGTTTTGACTGAAAATTTGAGTTCCATCTGATGTTTTAAGTTCATATTAAAAAAAGCCATCACCAAAATACCATACGCAATGCAATTATTAAAAATCTATAAGTAATAAAATTATTGAAAATCTATCGGCAATAAAATTATTAAAAACTATAAAGAATAAAATTATTAAAAACTATAAAGAATAAAATTATTAAGAACTATAAAGAATAAAATTTTTTAAAATCTACAGCCAATAAAATTATTACAATCAACTATTTATGAAATTTTATTGTCTGTTTCCCCTTTTTTTTAATAAGGTTTGAAAAGATTCAGAAAATTTTTTTAATCATTTCGCTCAATATCTCTACAAGTTAGATTAAGTTTTCTAGATTTAGAAAAAGCGATGTGGATCAATTTTCTAGGAAATGGCAATTTACATCATGGAATGAAAATTAAATTTATGTCTTAACTGTTAAATCAGTTATTCCAGTAAATAACAAAATATTCTTAGAAATAACGAATTTCATTCATTTACGATAACATATATATACATTTTATACCGACAAGTACCATAAACGTATTTCACAATCATATTAAATTAACTTATTATGCTTTTCTTAAAAAAGAAATTTATTTTCATTTTCTATTTGGGTGTCACGTAAATTTTAAATTTTTACACTAAGTTCTTATTGTTATACAAAAAGAAATGAAATTCTAACTTCTCCTTAAAACGGAGTTGAAAGAATTTTCATTGTTAAAGATAATGATCGTCTGCCTTTTATTTTCTATTATGCTCTAATTCCGAAAATTTACAAACGTCATTTAACTTTTAAGTACTTTAAAAAATAAGATCCACTGTCATTAAGGTGAAATAAAGGTACCAAAGTGAACGAAATGGTGAAAACTCATTTGGTTTGAGGGAACGTGAAGTAAACTACAACAATTCTTTCAAAACTTCTTTTTTAATCATTCGGGTTTAAGGTCATCATTTTGTTCTATAAATAGATACTTAGCATCAGTTCAAGTCTGATGAAATTTGCTCAACATTTTAAAATTTCAGAAAGTCAAGGTTTTAGTTTACTTTGGAAAATATATAGCGTAAACTATTTGGAATAAAAATAAAATCGATTTTACTGAAAATCATTCGAAAGAATTATATGAAACTGCGATGCTGGTTAAAAACTGGAAACCTTTACCTGCCTACGGTAGTGGCCAAAATTGTGGACATTTTTGAAATTTTTTATGTTTTCTGATTTTGTATGCTTATAGAAAATGCAACATTTCACAAAATGAAAAACTCTTACATATCATTTTAAAGAGAATTTAATGCTGATTTCAATACAAAAAGCAAAATTCAAATATTTGCTATACAAAAAAGTTGAGGGGCGATAATTATCAAGATGCTGATGACTGCAGTGAGTTATCAGTACTTAGAAGGGTACCTTTATTTTTTATTACAGTTTCACACTGATGTTTCATTGAGCTGACGAGAGATTTAAATTCTTCTGTCCTTATTGCATGATGCCAAAAAACAAATTTAGCCTCAATTAATTCTCTTTTATTTGATGAACGCTTCATATGTATCAGAGTTTTCAATAATTTTGAGGTCAGGACTCTGTTTTGGCCATGATAACAATTGTTCTTTGTATTAAACCACTTTTTCGATATTTTTGCTGCGTTTCAAGGAGCTGAACCCGGCTGAAAAATATATGATGCTTTTTGCGAAAGAGATCACCGATGGAAAGTGTAAGTTTTGGTTCTAGAATAATGTCAATGTATTTTCTTGCATTTAATGTCTCGCCGATAACATGAAGGAGACCAATATCGTCTGCTGACATGCATGACCAAATCATAACACTAACTGAGTTCTTCATAGTGTAGTCAGAATGTAGTTCTTTGACTATTCTATGCCTTATATATTTTCGCCGTCACTAAGAATAACAATATCTTTGTCTCATCACTCCGTATAACTTGAGATCACTGATCATCGGTCCAATTAATGCATTCCTTTGGCCACTGTATACGCTGCTGTGAATTGAGATATGGATTTTTTTATTGAATTCTACCTCTTAGTCCGACATCTAATAATCTTCTCCTGATTATTCTTGAATTGATAAAAAACCCAGCACCATTCAATTGATATCTGATGGCCGCTGATGACATTCTTCTATCTTGGAGACAAAGTCTTTTTATTCTTCTGTCATCAACAGATGTGGTCCACCGTTTTCAGCCATTTCCCGTTTTGTTTTTTATTGAATTTGTCTCCTGAAATCGTAAACAAAATTTTTGGACTCCAGGTGCAGTTTCTGAACCATCTACCTGTCTTGCAATTTCAGCATACGAAGGACCACATTCATGTAACATAATCCTAGTTTTTTTTTCTAGATATCTAATCTATTCTTTTATCTGGTTTCATTGTTTCTTGACTAAATATGGGAATATTTACAAAAATTCCAACTATATATTAAAAAGTTTAACAAAATTTCTTACTTGCAATTTGATTATATAAAAAACAGTTTCCTTTCTGCAGAAAAAAGCCCAATAATGACTTGCTTCGACTTTAAAGATGATGTCAGCTTTAGCTAGCAGTCATTAATGTTTGATTGGTTCCGAGAACAAAAACAGTGATTTGTCAGGAAAGTTAGAAATTAAAATCTACTTCATCAATTTGTTTGTTATTCAGATTAAAGTAATAATAACTTTTTTTTGTATTGCAAATATTTGAATTTTGCTTTTTGTATTGAAATCAACATTAAATTCTATTTACAGTCACTGTTTTCCATAAACTAAATTAAAACAGCATTATAAATATCTTTGAAATTTTATACTAGTTTAATCATAAAATAGCAATGTGCATCTTACAATTCCTAACTACTCGTTGGTGTATCAAATTCTGGGACGTGTTTTTTTTTCCTCTAAAAGATACTCAATAGATTCCAAAACTGAATCGCTGTTGCGGTTAAATGTATGCCTTTTAAAAATTAAATAATTATTTTCTATGTTCACAACTTCTATTAAAACTGATATACATAAATTAATCAAAATAAAAAAATAACAAAGAATGCATAAACTAATAAAATAAGAACAGAAATGGAAATGAAAATGTAAAGGCAGAGAGATACTGATACATCACCTTTTTAAATAAACTCTATCTTTACGTTTCTAATTTTTTTAATTACATTGCTAAAATACACTATTAGTCTGCTATTAAAACTGATGTGCATAAGTTTGTGGTCCTCACGGTGGTTGTTTTGTGTGTGTATGTGTGTTTCAAGCATTTGTCAAGTTTGTGACAACACCACCTTTTTTCTATTAAAAAAAGCTTGCGCCAGCATTTTCACGGCGCTCTGCAACAGTAGTCTCTTAGAGTTTTTTTTCTTTTGTTATGGTGAAGTTTTAAGGTTATTTTTTAAAATAAACATTGTTGTTTTTAAAACTTTTGGCTCTTCATAATTTGAACACGCATAAGTTACTTTACCTTAATTTCCGCACCATAATAAGTTGATAAAAAATGAAAAATAACAATGACTGCATAAATTAATAAAATAACAACAAAATAAAAATGTAAAGGAAATGGAAAAGAAATACCGTTGCATCACCTGTTTAAACAATTTCTAAACCGATTAAATAAACCGATTTTAAATAATCGATCCAACTTGTTCATTCCGTGCAAGAAACCATATTTGTCGCCATTCAGTATTTTCTTCACTCAAGAGAACCTTGTTTTCTTGACATGTGCTTATTCTTTATGTGAAAAAAGAAAGAATCATAGGGAGACAAATCAGGTCTTATGAGAAATTGCTCCGAAACTTTCCACTTGAAGCCTTAGAATTATTTATTTTAAAATAATACTACCCACAAGCCTTTTTAATTGGTTGATTATAGAAACATGATCCTATCTAATTATTATAACATTTTAAGAATTTATTTGTACCTTTAGTTTCTTCAGACAATGTACGAATTCATGGAACTTTGTAGTCTTCATAGATACCTTTCATACCTATTCACTTATTATTTAGAAAAGAATTCCTTTTTGGGTAGAATTTGAAGTAGCATAATTCTGAGAAATTCTACTTCAAGGTCATTAAAATATTTTGCGTTAAAAATAAAATGTCATTTTGTTGCTTTCATATTCATGCTTCTGACTTTATATAAATTACCCAACTCACCAACATTTCTATAAAAAACGCAATTAGTTGTGCTTATGACTTCATTAACTTTCTTACTTCTTACATTAATGCATTCAGAAGAATTTCGGCTTCCATGTTATATTTAAGAAGAAAGAAAACATTTGTGTGTCTTCAGTAGAATATGAAGATATCCAATTCTAACTAAACTTTTGTCCTTCCGTTTGCAACCCAATTTGCATTCGTTTACTTATTGGGCTTTTTTACATATATTTTAGGCTAATGTTATGATATTTCATATAAAATGCTGAAAATTTAAATCTTTTCTTCGTCGAAAATTCTTATTGAGTATTCAAAACAAAGAGCAGATTTACATTTATGATATGACAATGAAAGAAGCACTTAAAGATGCAGAAATTTTATATTTATACAGAAGAAGAATGACCTCGAATTTATTACAAAATTTTGAAAAAATATATCGGAATAAAACTATCAAGTAATTCTGGATATTGCAGAATATTAAAGCTATACACATACAAACATGGATATTTTAACAATGCAGAATTACATAATATATGCATGCCATTAGCAGAATCCATAGACACAAGTCTGCAGAAATTGACTTTTCATGCATGCCATCAATTTTTAATGATTGCAGCATTTTGTACTTTGCGTTCGACATAATAATAACTATTTCATTTGTATATTTTAGGGATATAAATTTTCCGTAATGGATTCTTATCTTTAGTAGCAAACTTGAAATGATTTTATTGTAGAAAAATAAATTTAAACGTTAAACTTATATTTTTGAGACAAATCTAAAAACTAGTGAATCTGTATTTTACATTAATCTCTTTTGAAAATTCATTATTTTATTTCCTTGTACATGAAGTTATTTACAAAGAAATGTTATGATTGTTATAGAGAATCTGATCTCGAGATTTTGAAAAGTCTGCACATTTTAAATGTTTTTTAGTTTAAAGACATTATTTCAACTAATTTATGTATGTTCATGTAAATCAATCCACATGTATATAAAGAGGATAGAAGAAAAACATAAATAGCTATATACAAGGTGGGCAAAAAAACCTTAAAAATTCAATAAAATGCGAAAAAATAACTAAAATAAAAAAAACAGTTTGCAAATTTAGCATTGATAGATCACTGGATATTTTTAAGATAAGAGAGAAAATTCAAAAAATAGATGACAGATGGCGCTGGTAAGAACAACTTAGTTGGAAATATGCAAATGAGACTGGTGATTATAAATACTTACGCTCTTCATCCAGAATTACAGTGTTGCCCTGAGCTTTCACTGTCGGATACCATAGAGAGAAAAGTTTGCGAGGTGGGCTCTCTCAAAAATTGAACAAGATCCCTCGTGGGTCTTTAACATCTTGTGGACAGATGAAGCTCATTTTTCGCTTCATGACGACGTTAGTACACATAACTATCGCATATGGGTGACGTCAAATCCACGAGCGTACGCTGAGAAGCCACTGCATTCCCCCATAGTCACACTGTGTTGTGACTATACAAATTCCTTCATCAGAGGACCCTTCTTCTTTGAAACACAGTGTTCAGTAAGTGGGTGGGAAACGGTGACAGTAAATGCTCAGCGTTATTTAACGTTTCTGCTCGAAAAGGTTGCTCCATATTTGCGTGAAAAAGATACGCCTTCTGCTGTTACGTTTAGCAGACGTTGCAAGTTCCCATGGCCTCCTCTGTCTCCAGATCTGATACAGGATAATTTTGGCTATGTGGAAATTTAAAATTCCGAATGTATCGATCCCCTCTATCCTCTCGGCCTGAATTGTAACCAGTGATCATGTAGAACACATATTACTGTAGTAAATGATTTGGTAATATTATTTCTGTTATTTGAGTGTATTTTCTTTCGACACCTATCGGCTGTTTTTTGAATTATTATTTTTTTCTTTCTTATCTTAAAAAAATGTCCCGCTACTTATCGATGCTAAACCTGCAAACCGTTTTTTAATTTTGCAGAATTTTCTGTGTTTTATAAATTTTAAAAATTTGTACGGACTTTTGCCCATCCTATAGATGAAACTCGTTATATAATCTTTACTCCATAAATGCATACGACAAATAATATTTACGCCATTTCGATTTTTTAAAACACACACACACACACACACACACACACACATATATATATATATATATATATATATATATATATATATATATATATATATATATATATATATATATATATGCTTTTTGTGTACAACCGACCACACCACCAACACTGAATGTAGCAGTATCGACAATAAAAAACACGTAGGACTCAGAAAATTCCAGAATCGTGGCGATTGGGATTGTCTTCATTGGGATATGAATTCTACTATTTGTTAAATACTTTCGTTGCTTCGTCCAGAAGGATATAAAACTTCGGGAATCGGAATCAATAATCGATTAGTAGTGAGTAAAGTTGACCTCTAGCACGTGAAACTAGTCAGTAGATATCAGTAATGTGGTTATGTCTCTTTTTGAAGTATTGATCTCCTGTGAGTTTTCTCTGATGGTTTTACGCCATTGCGGTTATTCATTGTCGTATTGTTTTGTGTGCGGCTACTTATTATAAGTACTGTTTTGTACTCGTTTCTTCTGTATTTTGCCACTACTTATATGAGTTTTCGTGTAAAAAAGCATTGATATCCCTTGCTGAGTCAATCGGATCTTCCCTTTGCACGCATGGGTTCTTTTTGTAATAGTTTGTTATTGAATATACTAGTTTTTTTAAGTAAACAATCAATATCTCTATTTTATTTTTTTTTTTGCAAAATTTTTAACCATTTGTGTTTTGGTTCTACCATTTAAACTTAAAAACCTTTTTAAACGAAACACGCATTTCAGGAATCTCTCTGTGCATATATTATTCAAAATGCTTTTTACCTTAGCGGTGCATTCTCAGAGGGAACTGCATTTCAAAATTTCATTTACTCGGCATGTTTTTCAGAAACTTCTGTTTTATCCATTTACACTGAGTCTTCTTCCTCACTGCTTTCTGCTGCTTATGAGATGGGCGTTATTTTGAGTATGCCATGCAATGAAAAGTTTCCATGCATTTTAGATATTTTTTTTATTGTTTCTGTCCCATTCCTAGCTTAATAACCCTTTTCTCCAAAAGCTTTTCCATTGAAACGCATTTGCAGTTGTTGTCTACAGCTGAATCTTTATCATAACTATCGTTTCTAGAAATATACTTTTTTACATTTTCATATAAGAAGAACACGAAGGGAAAATATTGCATTCGTCAAAAAATTCGCGCTGAATATCCTAAAGAATCTTCACGATTTTAAAAAATTAAATTCATTAAATAATATTTTTATTCAAATATTACTCAAAAAACAATTGAGTAAGACTATGAAATATGGTTGCTTTAACCGTAACTAGAAAACATGAATTTCCCTCATGTAGCCTGAGACATAGAGTCAAAACGACTCCATTGTTTTTTGTTTTTTTTTTGTTTCCTTTTTATTTTTGTCTTTTATAAACAGCGTTGGAATTAATTTTGGGAACACAATACTTTATGTTAATCATGTAGTTACCAAAAATATTAAAAATATTAAATGTTGGAGAGATGCTATAAGAAAACCCTAAGCATTCGTTTAATGAGTATTTACTTCGTTTAGATAATACCAATTTACAAATGTTAATAACTGTTAAAATTTAACAAACAAAACTGAAGAATAAAATACTTTAAAATATTATTTTAAGAATATTTCTTTATTCTTTTTGCGTTATTCCAGTTAAAAACAGTTTCAGAGATATGGAGTCAATGACTCCATAAATAATAACAAAAACTTTAAAAAAGAATAACTCGGTGATAAGCACGTGTTTATACTTAGACTTTTGCCAACGTACTGCTGAAAGAAGAACATGAAGATATTGAGGAGAACAAAAGACCAGGTGATAATCAGAGCTAATGAAACACGTGGAGTCACTCCCGTCTCCAGTTACGGGTTAATATAAAATTTGTTAACTGTAGGCTAAATTTAAATCAGTTGAAGAAAATTCTGCAGAGATCACATTAATTCAGAAACGCAATGAATCAAATAAATGACAATTGATACATAATTTTATCTTTAAAGTTATATATATTTACATTAAATCGTGTGCAAAACCCTCAAAGGAATCACTATATATCTGCCTATTATCCGAATCCATGTAAACAATATAATTCAAAAACACAACGACCTAGGTAAATTTAATTTGGCCAACCAATCTGTCACCTAAAATTGATCTGTTTTAAAATTTTGATTTGATAATTTTAAAAAAAAAAACTCTAAAACTCATTCCTCGTTTTCTTCATTATACTACGAAGTATCAAATGTTTTAGAAATGTGCCGTAAGAAGGAGTTCTTACATCAGAGTTCAGAGGTACAGAAAGTTCAAAGGTAACATCTGCACTTAATTCAAGGTTTCTCTTAGCTATAAAATATTATTAGAAATGCTATAAAGAAGCCTTTCCTTGTCATCAAAATCTCCATTCAGAAGAAAGAATAAAAAAATCAAGATGATAGAAATAAACATCAAACAGAAGATTTTAATCAACCGCAAAAATAGTATTGACTATCACCAGATAGGTAATTGCTATGATTTGCATCTGGATTTTGATGCTCATATCTTCCAACAACAATCTTGCCCAACAAATCTGTTGTCAATATAGCAGTCAGAGAATTTACCAGAGTTTTAAGAAGATTTCTTTTTAGCTTTTACTTTTCAGTATTCTAGCAATAATTCATTTGTAAAATTATTCTGGCACTCTAAAATGGATTAATTTCATCAAATAATTACCTATAAGGTAGTACTGGTATGGATTCAGAATTCAATTGTTTATCAATTAACTGAAAATTTAGTTCTAAAAATATTAAAGAGAAACTACATGGAGAAAAAAAAATCTGAAATCCCGTACATTAAAGAATGCAACGTGGAAATGAAAAAAAAAATTCTAATTTTCTTAAATCAAAATTAAATCAGCTGGTGTTGTCTCTCCAAAACTTTCTCGCTTCTCTCTTTTAAAGATGTTATACCGGAGAACGACTTGCAAGACATTAATGAGGAATAGTTATGAAATATTAATCCTAGTGAATTTGGCATTCTTATTGGCTCTATCGTGTCATACTCGCTGAATATTTTTTGGCGATTTATCCCCGGCATGAGGTTAATAGTACCCAAAATTCGATTTTGTGTTTTAGACACGTTTTCCCCTACCGATTGAAACAGAACTATACTTATAGTCAAAAAATTCCACACCAAATTTGATATATTTGTCATTTCAGTTTTCAGTTATCACGTTTACATATTTCTGAAAATACGGACCGACAGACGGGCAACCTCTTGTTGGTTTTGACTCCAAATTTGAGTGTTATTTACACTACATATGATAAATCTCAGTAAACCTATTGTTGGGCTTTGATAAAAATTTGAAAGGTGTCTACTCTATTGATGTTAAGTCTGTGTACCAAATTTCATCTATCTAGCTCACTTTATTTTGAAGTTATCGTGTTAACTTTTATTCAAACAGAAGAGAGACTTTCGAACTTCCCCTAAACGAAGTTTACTCTAAATTTGATAGATATATACAAATTTGGTTTAAAGACCATATACTAAATTTCAGCCATTTAGTTCAAAGCATTTTTGAGTTAATATTGTCACATACAGACAGACGGAAGGAAAGGTATTTTCCGAAAATATGTTTTTTCGAATTCAGATAGGTACGAAGCGTAAAGATTTGTCAAACTCTCGAGTTCGAATTTTTTGACGATTACTATACTTCATGTGTACTACGTATACGAGAAATTATTAAAAGGAAAGAAATCATTAGTATTTGAAACTAGAAAGAACCAACATGTTACTCAGTTATAAAGAGGTATTTACAACTATTCAAGATTTTTATATAATATGTATTAGCGCGTAAATGACGGCCTAATTTATCTGTTTCGATTTAATTGTAAACTTCTTTTTCTCATATTCTTAGTATCAATTAAACAACTTGCTAGTACATTACAATTGCTTCATATCATAACCAGTCGTAAAACGGGTTAAACTATAAACGGACCTCGCACTTAATCATCTTTCACCTTAATGATTTCTTAGTCAAATAAGTATTTTAACCTCTAAGGTATTGTAAGACCATTCGGCAAATTGAAGAGCATCCTAAGTACATCCATTTATTTCGATACTTATCGACTGTTTCTTGCTTGCTAGTGAACCTTGGAGAGATGGGCCTTCTTTTATGAATACAAATCACCTCGGTATCCCAGCAGCATCATTAGTTTCAATTTCGCCTTATTTTTCGTTAGAGTTAGATTCCTAATGCTAGCCTTTAGAGTAATTCGCATTGTAAATAATAGAAGAAATCGAATGAGCTCTCACTTGATCACAATTAAATGGACTGAGGGCTGAATAGATCTATTTATAAATGAACTTGTATAAACAATTCTTTTATTTATGGAATTTTTACTTTTATTACGTAGTATAGAGAAAGTATAATAATCATCAAAAAAAATTCGAATTCCAGATTTTGACGAACCCTTTGAGTTGGAAAAACACATTTGTGTAAAATAACCGTCTGTCTATAACAAAGATAACTCTAAAACGTTTTGGTCTAGAATTATGAAACTTGGCCAACGGTCTTTATACCAAATTTGGGGATTTCTGCCAAATTTTAAGCAAAATCCTAGAGAAGATGTCCGTCTATCCTGCTGATCGAATATAAACGTGATTGATAAATACAAAATAAAACTAGCTCGATATTTAAACTCGACACACACATTTGCGATCTAAATTGACGACTGTCAAATTTATAGCCAACTCCAATGAGGTGATGACCATCTGTCTGTCTGTACTTCCAGAAGCATATAAACGCGATAATTCAAAAACGCAATGAGTAAAATATATGAAATTTTATACTAGATTTTGTAACTAGAAGTTCAGCTTTTTTTAAAAAAAATTATTTCTTTTTATTGGGGAAAACGCATCTAAAATACAGATACTATTTTTTGATATTATTAACTTCATGCCATGGCTTAGTCGCCAAAAAACACGCCAAAGGTGGTACGATGGATTCAGTAAAAATGCTAACTTTACGCCAAAGGTTAATATCTCATACTGTTGTATGCCAGTGCGATGCAAAGCTTTCTTTGGTATTAACACTTTATTAGAGATAATGCGAGAAATTTGGGAGGGGCCATTCTAGCTGGGATTTTTTTAAATTAAATACCTCTAAGAATAGAGCTGTTTATTTGAAATGAAAATGCAGTGATGGTAATTCAAGTAATGTCACAAAGATATTATCAATAAAATACAGTTAAAATACATTTTTTTTAAAAAAAATCTATCACTCTAGTTAGTTTCCAAATTTCGCATTTTAATTACCCGTATCGTACTTTTAAAAACTTTCAAAAAATCTTCTATGAATAATTTGTAGTACAATAAACAGAATGTGCTTTAAAGTACATGAGTTTTCGTCTGAATAACATGAATTTAAATTTGAAAGAAATAATGGCTAATTGAAAAAAAAGGGATGAAAAAAAATCAAGAGAGAACAAAGATGACCCTAGCGTAGGAGGGAGAAAAAAATGGAGCTTTACAAAAATGGCCGAGCATAAAGCCTGATCTGCGGATAGAGTCTTAAACTGTGCTAACTTAATGATGGGAATCTTCGCATTATGGTTCTACCATTATACTCGTATATCTAGTCCGAATTTTTTAAGGATTCTGAAGCTAATATTTGAGGAACTCAATTTAATATTTTCTTTCTTTATTTTGATCTCATATTTCTAATTTGGTTATTACTCAATGTATATAAAAAGAATCAAACATGATTAAGAAAAAGAACAAGCTTTTAAAATAGTTTCAAAGCATGTTGCATCGCTGCAATCCGAACGAATAACCAGCCAATGAAAAATATTTTTGTTTTCTTGTATACGAAATATTTACTGTGAAAATATAATAATCGTCTGATTTACTGTGAAAATGTAATAATCATCAAACTCTTCAAAGTCGAAATTTTGATAAATCTCCACATTCGAGATCTCCTAGAGAAGAAAAGAACGAAGCGAAAATACGAAGAATTTTTTGCATCAACAAAAAAAGCCTTTACAGCTTTAATCCAAGTATCTATACTTGTATGAAGACATAACAGCGATTAAATTGAAAAAAAAAAATGTCAAAAATGCTATGTTAATGTATTGACTATGTATTACAAAACCAAACCTAAAATTCACAAATGGCACGTAGTTAATACAAAATTATTAAAACATATCTTTAAAAAAAATGATGATATATTCCCCTTTAATCCAATTAAGTGTTTTAACTGATATATTCATAATCGCAACATATAAGACCTTAATTCCAATGTTATTTAAGAAAAAAATATTATGTTCCCCACAGTATAATTGAAAAATCAAATGATAAATTCTTAGTTTATATCACCAAGCGTTATTCTTTGAATTTAATTGAAAGAAAAATATATGCAAACAATAAATTATTACTTCTAATATGTTTAAAATGCAGTCGATAAATATTTAGTTCTTGCTGATTGAAATAATCTTTTGGCCTTTTTTTAAAAACTTCATTGTTTTTCAATAATACAAATTAGAATTTCTAAATATTATTCTTTTAATATCTGTTACTTTAACAATATCGCTTTTGCAAAAAATACTGGATTAAGTGATTGCAGCGAAAACGATTTCTATAGTTAATCCAATACTTAATATTTAACTATTTTTGTCTAAAAATTGAAATGAATTTGAAAGCAATAATTTAGATGATAAATGATATACAATACAAAAAAATTGAGAGTACACCTTACTTTTACTTGATAAATATGACTTTCAGTATAAATAACACTTAGCCGGGAAGTGCAAACATGTTTTTATTTTTACACATAACAAATGGTTTAATTTAGAGTAAAAATAAAGGAAAATCAACGAAAAATTTCTAAATTGAAAAGTTTTAGAAGCATTTAAAAAAAAAACATACGCAGAATTTTGCCTCAAAAAATTAAGAATACACCTATGAAATTTTTGCAAAATCACGCATAGAAACAAAGTGTCACTGTTAAGTTACATGTCTTTTGGTTCTTATAATGGCCTCTAAAAGTCATGGTACCAATTCAACAAATTTTTAATGGTATCTGATGATAATTTACCCCATTCTTCTTGCACCACTTTTTATAAATGGGTTTTGTTTCTAATTTTGTGTTTTTGAATCACTTTTTCGAGTATTGCCCAAGAATATTAAATGGCATTGATATCGGGGTACTGTGGTGGTGTGTGTAGCTGCTGTTTACAATAAAATAGGCAATATATTTTGCATTCTGTTTGGGGTCGTTGTCCTGCTGAAAAATGGAATTTCCATATAAAGTCAAATTTTTACACTTTCCTTTAGATTGCTGCGACCATATGGTTCATCCAACTTGTTGCAGAAACTTTTAAAATCATAGGCAGAAGTGTAAGTGCTGAAACTGTGCGAAATGCCATTAGACAAGCTGGATATAAAAGTAGCATTGTTAGAGAGAAACCGTTCATCAGCTTGCAAATTCAGAAAAAACATCTGAAGTTTGCAAACACTCCTCAATTGAAGACCAATAACCTTTGGAAGAAAGCTATATTTATTAATGAAAGAAAACTCAACATTTTTGGCAGTGACAGTCATCGTACTGTATGGAGAAAGCCTAATACTGCTTTGAATCTAAAAAATTTACCTCCTATAGTTGAACATGATGGTGACTCCGTCATGATTTGAGGTTGCATGGCTTCCTCAGGGGTAGGAAATTTAATTTTTATAGATGGCATTATAAACGATATGGTTTACTTGGATGTACTTCGCAGCAATCTAAAGGAAAGTGCTAAAAATTTGGGTTTAGATGGAAATTTCATTTTCCAGTAGGACAACGACCCCAAACAGAATGCACGTAACGTCAAAATATGGTGTCTTTTTCATTGTAAACAGCAGTTACACAAACCACCACAGTACCCCAACATGAATACTTTTAAATATCTGTGGGCCACACTCGAAGCAGTGGTAGAAAAACACAAAATTACAAACAAAACCCATTTAAAACAAGTGGTGCAAGAAGAATGGGGTAAAATATCTTTAGATACCACCAAAAAAATGGTCGAATCGGTACCACGGCGTTTTGAGGTCATTATAAAAGCCAAAAGATCTGCAACTAAATACTGACACATTCTTTCTACGCGAGATATTACAAGAATTTCATTGCTGTATTCTCAATTATTTGAGGCAAAATCCTGTGTATGTTTATTTAAAACGCTTCTGAAACTTTTCAATTTAGAAGTTTTGGGTTTATTTTTCTTTATTTTTACTCTAAATTAAACCATCTGTAATGTGTAAAAATAAAATCATGTTTGCACTACCCGGTAATGTGTTATTTATATTGAAAGTCTGATTTATCAAGTAAAAGTAAGGTGTAATCTCAATGTTTTGAGCCATTGTATATTTTTGCCTTCCAGATTGCTAAGAAGAGTTTCTAATTTGAAATCTCGAAAAAGAATTAATCTCAAAATCATTAATAATTGATTTAACTCCAACTTTTTTTCATTCACTTTATTTGTGAAATTGTTTTCTTATAAATTAAATAGATATAATCGTCATATTATTTTATTTTGATGTGTCATGACTAATGGTTTTTGTTTTTCGAAACAGAAACAAAACAAAAATTCTTCAAAATATGCTCATTATTCAAGAAAATCATAAAGATAATTTCATTTTAAAGAATTAATGAATAATTTGTAAAAAAAATGCTTGAAATCAATTTTTTTGTTTTCTTGATATAAAATGTACGGATCAGAAATGAGAAGTTTAATTAGCTTCTAAGCTAAGTCTTAATTATCTTTCAACTTTTTCTTTCAATTAATTTTCGTTTTTTTTAATCGTGTAAGCAATTTGTAGAAATATTTACTATACAAATAAAAAGTATGATTTGACATAAAATAATTTACAGTATTAGGATGCAATTATAAAATCATTTTATTTATTACGTAATTTTCGAACTTATTCTGCCATCTTTTTTATGAAATTTTCAAAATTTTATTTATGAGCAAGCTTCACATTGTTGTAAGAATTATCAGACTAGAAGGAAATAATTTTTTTCATTTAGGTTTTTTGGAGAATCCAGTGGCAACAGCAATAAAAATTCTTATTTCTGCATTTTTACTGGAAACTGGTGTTATTATTTCTTTGGACTGAAGGATATATTGTTGAAATTCTTCCATTATTTCAGGTTGTTTTTTCTCTTCATTTTTTTAAAGGAGTAGGGGAGGCTTAAAAACTGAATAACGTAAAATGAATTTTCTTTAAAAAGAAAATATATAAAGACTTTCAAGTTAGGAAACGGAAAATGTAAGTAACTAAATATCCAAATTAGAATAATATTGAAATAAAATAATTAAATATTTATTTGCTAAAGATGCAACCTTGATTTTAATCAAAAGAGTTTTAATAACAAATTTTTAATTTAATAATTTAATATTACTGTTGGGTAATGCTACGTGTGTGATATGCACCATATTTGTCGATTCCCCACATGTTTAGGGATTAGAAGGGTTAATAAATTTGTCAGTGAAAAAAAATATTTATTATCTTAAATTTATCTGTATTTTGTTTTATAAAGAAAAATGCGGTGTATTTTATCTTAAGAAAAATTTATAATTTGGAATATTTCATAACTTTTAAGCCTCCAATAAACAAACAAAAAAGAATAAAAGCTGATAATAAAAATTTTCTTCCTCTTCATTGTCGGGGATTATTTTATTTAATCTATGAATAAATTTAGTTTAAAATCTGACTCACGTCCCAAAAATATTTTGCAATAAAGAAATTCTGCGTCATCTTTCTCTGAATAACCAGATTTTAAAATGATTTATATTCATTTATATGTGAATATATTAAAGCAATATATTTACTTGAAATTCTGATATTTGTATTAAGATTCAGTACTTAATAAATTTTTATTTCATTAAACAATTTTCATTTTATTACCTCTGATAAGAAAATGAAAAGTTAAGAAAATCTGGTACTTAATAAAATTTAATTTCTGATTAAATTATAATTAATTTAATTTCTATTGAAGTTTCAATACTTAATAAATTTTAATTTGATGAAACAATTTACATTTTATTATTTCTTTTTACAAAATATTTGTACATATTATATATTTTTTATTACAATAAGTAAGAGCTAAATATGTATTTGGTAAGTACATTAATTTGATGATTATCTGTTTGTCTATAAATGTGACAATTGAATCTCCAATACATAATCTGATATTAATTACACATTTATCAAACTATTTTCAAAGTATCTTTATAACAGCATTGCACTTACAATAAGTAATTAATGAAAATTGATTCTGCAATTATTTAATTTCTAGATATTAAGAATAATATCTTTATCTTGCCATTTTTATTTCATTTTTTAAATGCTTAGAAAGTAATAAATACTCATTCTTAAGAAATAAAAAGAAATGAATTTTATAAACAAAAACAAATTATATAAACAAAAAAAATTTTACTTGATAAATCCAACTTTGAATATAAATAACACAATACCGGGTAGTGCAAACATGTTTTTATTTTTACACATAACAAATGGTTTAATTTAGAGTAAAAATAAAGAAAATTCAACGAAAAACTTCAAAATCGAAAGGCTTCAGAAGCATTTAAAATATACATACGCTGAATTTTGTCTCAAAAAATTGAGAATATACCAATAAAATTTTGCGATTTCAAGCACAGAAACAAAGTGTCACTATTACGTTGCATGTCTTTTGGCTCTTATAATAGCCTCTAAACGTCCTGGTACCAATTCGACCCATTTTTGGTGGTATCTGAAGATATTTTACCTCATTATTCTTGCAAGACTTGCTTTAAATGGATTTTGTTTCTAATTTTGTGTTTTTGAACCACTTTTCCGAGTATGGCCCACGAATATTCAATGCCATTGATGTCGGGATACTGTGATGGTGTGTGTAACAGCTGTTTACAGTGAAAAAGACAACATATTTTGACGTTACGTGCATTCTGTTTGGGGTCGTTGTCCTGTTGGAAAATGGAACTTCCATCTAAATCTAAATTTTTAACACTTTCCTTTAAATTGCTGCTATCAATTGACAAGTTCATCCAACTTGTTGCAGAAACTTTTGAAATCATATGCAGAAGTGTAAGTGCTGAAACTGAACAAAATGACATTAGACAAGTTGGATATAAAAGTCAAATTGCTAGAGAGAAACCGTTCATCAGCTTGCAAATTCAGAAAAAGCACTTGAAGTTTACAAAAACTCATCAATTGAAGATGACTAACCTTTGGAAGAAAGCTATATTTAGTAATGAAAGAAAACTCAACATTTTTGGCAGTGACAGCCATCGTACTGTATGGAGAAAGCCTAATGCTGCTTTGTATCCAAAAAATTTACGCCCTACAGTTAAATATGGCGGTGACTTCGTCATGATTTGAGGTTGCATGGCTTCATCCGGGGTAGGAAATTTAATTTTTATAGATGTCATTATAAACGATATAGTTTACTTTGATATACTTCGCAGCAATCTAAAGGAAAGTGCTAAAAATTTGGGTTTAGATGGAAATTTCATTTTCCAGTAGGACAAAACAGAATCCCAAACAGAATGCACGTAACGTCAAATATGGTGTTTTTCATTGTAAACAGCGGTTACACATACCACCACAGTACTCCGACATCAATACCATTGAATATCTGTGGGCCACACTCGAAGCAGTTGTCCAAAAACACAAAATTAGAAACAAAACCCATTTCAAACAAGTGGTGCAAGAAGAATAGGGGGAAATATCTTCAGACACCATCAAAAATTGATCGAATCGGTACCACGACGCTTAAAGACGCTTAATTATAAAAGCGAAAAGATATGCAACTAAATACTGACACGTTTTTACTATGCGAGATATTACAAGAATTTCATTGGTGTATTCTCAATTTTTTGAGGCCAAATAATGCGTATGTTTATTTAAAATGCTTCTGAAACTTTTCAATTTAGAAGTTTTCCGTTCAATTTTCTTAATTTTTACTCTAAATGAAACCATTTGTTTTGTGTAACAACAAAAACATGTTTGCACTTCCCGGTAATGTGTTATTTATATTGAAAGTCGGATTTATCAAGTCAAAGTAAGATATACTCTCAATTTTTTGAGCCACTGTATATATTCGTTTTCATCTGTAAAGTATCATATATCGTATATTAGCAAAAAACACTTTACAGAATTATTCTGACAATATTTTGCACCCATTCTCTTCAAGTAACAACATGGTGGAAAATTGAAAATAAAGTTAAATAAAAAAAAAACTGGAGTGCAGATGAATTTTTTTCTTTGGAAAAAAATAAAAAGCGACATGAATTATGAAATAATGTTTTTAGAAATTCTTTCTGTCTTTTAAAAATAGAAAATAATCAACGTGTGACAATAGAACCAACAATAACTCTCACTGATTTATTAACTCAAACCTTCGTTAACAATTAAACTGATAAAGCTTTCAAACTTATAAAGCTTTTATATCTTGTTTTCAACCCCAAGAATCTTTTTATGTTTTCTTTTTCAGTTTTGTGCGTATATACATGGAAAATAAATAAGATATCAAAATGCTTTTAAGCCTGGATCGAATTATTTATTTCGCTTATTTACCTTTTCTAACGATTATTATTTACTTTTTGTATATAACATTAAATTTCTATTTTATTTAAACACTAAAGTCATACTGCAATAGAGAAAAAAGTAGAAAATAGAGGCGTTTTTTTTTTCTTTTCTTAAGATAGATTCTGAGCAATTTCTTTATTGTTAAAAATTATACGCTGATATTTGAGTCATTTGAGCCATTGTGAACTATATAAGTAGGCTGAACAAACTGAGTCCATAGTTGAGTCCATAGCTCACATTGGAATTGGATTATATTTGGCAGTTTTATGAAATTCATAAATTTTATTTAACAGACGATATTTTTATTTCTTCGAATATTTTTCTATGTTGGTTGGTAAATTTAATTATACATTTTTCTCTACTATTTTTGATTCGTGTTTCTTCATATAAAGTAACCGTTTGATGTTATCCATCAATTTTATTTTACTTCTCTTCCCTTTCAAATTGTCATTGGATTTATGTTTTGAACGAAGCATCAAAATAACTATATTTTGTTATCATCGTGATCAAATCTATCTAAATTTGACTCTATAGCTCACATTGGAATTATTACTCGTAATGGTTCTTAAGTAATTACTCGTAATGTAGTTACTCGTAATGTTTGATTAAGTGAACAAATATTCTTTCGTTTCAAAATTTTTTGGCAACATATTTCGAATGCCTTGACATTATAATTCAGTTTTTAGAACTTTTAAGGTCTTTAAATTTCGTCTAATTTATTATAAACAATGTTCTCTTTAGATAAAATTAATTTGCATACACTAGAATTATCTTAGTAATTGTAGCCCAATTTGAATTTAACTTTTTTGGCTTTCTAATATATATGGAAATGTCTTCTAAAATTAAAGATTTCTTAACATTTTTTGCAATTTAGTTAATATAAAAGGGTATAAGAAAATTTTCTAATGATAAAAGAGCAATTTTCTTAATTTGTTGTAGTCTTAATGAATTTTTTCAAATTTTTACAGCCTTTATTTTTAGTAATTATGCATTAAATGAAAGTTAAGCAAATGTTCTTTTTTTGCAGTAATCTTCTTTTTGTTTTACATAATGAAGCTAAAATGTAAAATGAGAAACATTGTTTTTTCTTCTCAATAAATTAGTGCTGAATGTAGAAATTGCAGAGACTAAGAAAATTGTCCGATGTTATACGCCGTTTCGTTTATTATATTATTGTGACGTTTATATGAAATGACTTTATTAACTAGAAATGTCCATTTTTGAAGTATTAAAGAATTTTTTCACCAAAACATTTAGGAAGGATTCTTAAAAATATTTTGGATACTAGTTCTTCTATTTCAGTATATTCATGTATTATTTTGATCAAAATTTCTAATTTTAAAAATTATGAAATCCTCAATATCAAGAAACTATAATGATAACTTTTTTTTATCATTTAACACTAAGTTTAGCACAAGAAATTTACTTTTCTTTCTTCCCAAAACAAACTTTCTGTGTTCTTAAAATATTACCTTTGTCCTATCTTATGTTGCCCACAATTCTTCGTTTATGACTTCCTTGAAATAAATCTCTTCTAATCTTTTATTTTACTCTCGTACAGAATTCTTTTCATCACATTCTTTTCTTCATTTTCGCACCTTAGTCATTTCTATAGAGCTTGCACGTGAGTAAACTTAATTTCATTTCCTCGGGGTTTTTTCCCCTTCTTCTTAGCTGTAGTTTCATAAAATAGTGGCATTTTTTTTTTCAGGAAAATTCGCGTTACTTCTTAGCCTTAATTTAGTTTTTAGTGCATATGAGAAGAAAGTACTTTTAATATCAAAAAATATTTAAATTTCAGGGCTCTTTTGCATAGAAATTTTTTTTATAAAGTCTTGCGAAAAGTCCTGAAATGACTTGCGTCATAATATAATTCTCTTGCCTCAGAAAGCTATAATTGGTATGTTTTTATAACCATTTTATATTAAAGGAATATACCTTCTCCTTACTCTCGTTGCCAATAGTGAATTATTCTAAAGCTCAGAATGTTGCCATTTCTTTGTGATAAGCCATCAAAAACCAGTCAGAAATTGAAATTGATTTTTGTTTCTTTTTTACATTGTTTTCTTAAACTCTTTGTCATACAAATTCAAATTGAATATCAAATAAAAGAAAATTAAAGTGATTTCTACTCTTAGGTTTTGTATAATGGAACTGGATGGTTTAGAAAAATAATTGGCATTAAAGTCTATATTTATGAAATGAATCATAAAATATCATTTCCAATTTATTAACTGAAAGGGGAAAAAATCAAGAAATAATATATATAGAAGATCTACAATATTGTCTAATAAAAATTATTACGCTCAAATATCATGCATTTGCATTAAGCATAAAACAATTGTGATTCACTAAAACTCTATACAAAATTTCTCTTATCTTTACTTTCGATATTGTAAATATTCGAAACCTGTAAGATTCTTATATTGTGAAGAAAATAGTATATGCCTATATTAAAAATACAACGTCCTTCGATGGTTAATTGAGTTTCAAGTTTGATACAGAAAATACAAATTCCTTTTCAGGGATTATAAGATATATTCCATCTATCTACCTCACATCTCTCAAGCGGTTTGTAACCCACATTTTTCAATGAATATTTTAGTGAATAGAATACATAACTTAAATAATAAATTTCTAATAAAAAATTTCTATTCAAATTTTTAAACTCCTAATTATAAATAATAATTAATATTGGACCATATCATTCACCAGTAATCAATTCTTAGTCAGCACCATTTCATGCATTGATTGCAATATTGTAGAACTAGTTTGCCAGTTAGAATTAAAAGATTTAAAAAATAACTTATAAATTATTTTCATATTAAGACATAAGGGTAAAAATAATTATTTTCAGCAATTGAAGTGAATTAGTCTTCTATCAGAGTACCATAACTAACATTCATATCACACACATAGATATATATATGTATAACATTTAGCAAGGATAAATACAATTCACTATCAATTATCCTATTTCTTGTATTACTTTTTCGTTATATTCCCGTTTCTTACAATACTTTTAATGAAATTATATTATATAATTAATTTATTATTTTAATCAAATTATTTAATAATTAATTAATATTTTTAACACAAGTAATTAATCGTTTAAAATAATTTAATCTATTATTTTGAAATATTCCTTTGCTCTTTATATAAATTTGCATCAAAATGTAATTGGAATTTCCAATTTATATAAATTTAAATTTACATCCCTGTTTCTTAAAATTGTTATGTAAGCAAAAGTTCAAAAAATTACCCGAATGAGGGTGTAGATAAGAAAAAAAGATACATAATATAAAGTAGTTTCAGATTAAGTAAATGATAAAGAAAACAGCAACATCAAAAAAAAATTTCCATGAAATTTATATACAAATTTTCATATAACTCTTTTTAAATTAACTGATTATGTATATGATACTAGTTTTTTAATATGATATTTAATAAAATCAAAAGGCATATGAAATCCAAATGGATATTTTACAATAATAGCAGACTTAACTTAGAGTGTTTTGAATTTGTAAATCTTATTAACTGACTTTCGAAATTATTTGCCCATTTATATATATTTTCTAGTTTTGCTGAATTTTACGAAAATGACTAATTCAATATGTTATATTACAAAAATTGTTTTAAAAAAATTTTTAGATTTCAACATACTCAAAATAAAAAATAATGAGTTCACAAACGATAAGTATAAAATCGCTACATTTAGTTTTTTTTTTTTTTTTTTTTGTTTGTTTGTTTTTTCCTTCTCTTTCTAGATCAATAATAGGAAAAACAGCCATTTTTATTTTCTTCATAAAGACTTTTGTGATTTTTTTTAATTCATGCGTTTCAGCCGAAGGGAATTTTTTTTTAATTTAAAATAAGTAATAGTAACCAAAAGTTGAGAGTTTATTTATCAGAAGTAAATTAATTTAATTAAACTTGTGAGGAATAATCCTTAATTGAAAAATATATTCTTTCTAATAATTGGTTTGCAGTAGTAGAAAAATCGAAGGAATCTTTTTTTACGAAATATAAAAAAAAATAATATTTAATGAAAAAAATACATGTAATAGGGACAATATAATTGAAGATGGTATTCTTTCATTTAATTATTTTTCCTGTTTCATTAAATATTAAGGAGCATTTTTCTTATTCTTATTAGAACAACTCATTAAAGCTTTTCAACTTCGAAACGTTTTGGCAAGATGAAGGAAAATTTATGTCAGACGTTTTAATTAGTTTAATTTTAAAGATAAAATATATTCTGTCTCAAATGCATGTATGCGACATACTTTAATTTAAATAGAAACTTTTTCAATTCAACTAATCATCCTAAATATTTCAGTAAGTAAACTCAAGAAACATATTTTATTACATTAATAGTTTAAATATAAATATGCACTTTCTGCGCAATGTTTCTTAATAACTCTATTAATTGACTTGAATTGAAATTTACAGAAAGATTTAATTATTACTAAGTATTATAGCAATAATTAGTTAAAATTTTCATTTCTACTTCAAAGAATTTTGCTCCAAAAGGATTAAATATATTTTACAATTATCCAAGTAAGAATAAAATATTAAGATATGGATTAGAATAACAAAACGTAAAAGGGTATTGAAAATAAATTTTATATCATATTATTTTGCATGTGAAATTGCACACATCGTGATATTTTTTTTTTCTTATAGACACACACACTTTAATTTCTCATACATTTACGAAATTTCGCATGCCTTTAAAATTTATCTCCATCGTACATTTAAAAAAGTGAGTGTGCATTATGGACCTTTTGTCTTTAAAAATCAAAATTCTGTTTTCAAAAAGAATTAAATTTGAGATAGTATTTTTCTTTACATGGCGTGAAATTCAATACATGACATATTTTTTTCGTTCTATATGCAAATTTATAATCGATGGCTTTTCGGATTGTATGTGTAATTTTTATAATCAGTTTGATAATAATTTGATGTTGAAAAGTATAAATCTCACTTATGAGCTACAGTTGAAATGGATGATTCGGATTTGATACTGAAACGAAGAGATATTATCATGTGAGAACATGATGCTGTTTTGGTTTGAGATTTTTGAAGCCCCAAAATGCGTAGGCAACAAATTGTTGAAGCCTCAAAATGCATATGCAACACATTGACGATTTATCGCTTTGGAAGCATTAATTTTTCGCTTTTAGGGTAATTAGAAAATAATGCAGAAGGTTGTCACATTTGGCGATTTATCGCCAACTAAAGTTACAACTTGATTTCCAAATTATTCATTTTCTGAATTCTTACGAATTGTCTTAATTAATTTAAGTCATTCACCAGTTTAAACCGGTTTGAAACAATCACGAGAATGTCAGATTACGCATGCGTTTATATTTAGAAAAACAATGGGTTGTTTTCATCACAAAATCGGTCGAGCTCCAAAACTTTTGTTTGCCAGCTAGAAAAATTAATATATATATATATATATATACAGCAAGGCAAGAAGGCAAAAAAGTCTGAAACAAAATGATCACTAGTCTTAAAGAACATGGGATTTCCGGCCACGCGCCTATGTAATACATATGATGACCTTTGACCAGGGCAACGTAAGTATCACTTTCATTTGCTACGTAGTACTGATGGCGCATTAGTTTTACAGAGGAATTAATTAAACCTAAAGTGGAATTGGACTATGGCTAAATTAAGATAAAATCTTGGAAATTAATGAAATTGAAATTAGAATTAAAATGTCATTACATATATATATATATATATATATATATATATATATATATATATATATATATATATATATATATATATATATATATATATATATATATATATATATATATATATATATATATATATATATATATATATATATATATATATATATATATATATATATATATATATATATATATATATATATATATATATATATATATATATATATATATATATATATATATATATATATATAAAGACAAATCAAGACTTAAAAATAATAATGTTCTTATATGATAACTTGAAATATGAGATTGTAGATTTCATTTTATATATTTCATATTATTATCTATTATTCATCTCTCATACCGGCAAGTTGTGCAATATTTTGAAAAAAAAATCATTTTCATTTACATTTTAACAGTTTTTGCCTGAGTGTGTAAACATAAATAATGATGCATTCAACATTATTGTCCAAACTAATTTACAAAATCTTTCAAATTCGATATGATCGTTCATTCTTTAATAAAATAAAAAGAAGCATACTTCAGTTCTATTTTTACTTTTTCGCATATGAAAAAGAAGTGATATAATCAACGAAAAATTCGAACTTGGGATTTTGACAAATCTTCAGGTTTCGAAACACATTTCTGAGATTGTGTCCGTCTGTCAGGGATTGCTCGCTTTGGACTCGTCAGGACTCGCTTTCAGCTAAAAAGATAAAATTTTGTAGTTTGACTTTCCGCAAAATTTGTGGATTTCTCTGAAATTTGAACCATTGAATATGAGTACTTAAAAGCTTGAAGAGTTAGATAACCCAGTATGCAATTTTAGAATCTAAAATATATCATAATTATAACCAAATCCATGAACCAATTGTCCGTCAGTCTGTCTGTCTGTACGTCCACATAAAAGTGATGACTCAAAAACGATATGATTTCGATGAATGAAATTTAGTATGAGATCCTTTTTATTAAAATTGTAGTACTTCATCTAATTTTGATTTCAATTGTCCTTTTAAAAAGCATCAAAAATGCTTATTCGATTTTATTCACTATATTACAAACACAAAAATTTCTTGTACCTTATTCTAAAAATAAAAGCCTATTCACTTCATGGCCTTGCCCAAGGTCCACATTTTTTAAATGGAAATGGTGAAAAATAAAACTTTTATAAGGGCATATTTTGGATGTTGCCTGGAGACAACTCCCGTAGGCTTATTATTGTAGATTCCTAATTTTAACTAATTAGGCTTAATTGACCGATTATTTGTAGCGCTTTTATTTCACCAATATCGCTTTATTTCGGATACACATGAGCAGCCATTGAGAAATTTTTATTATTTTTTCTTTAAAATTCCAAAGCAAAAGTAATATGTTGTCATTTATAAAATGATAATAAATAACTAGATATATTTACGAAAATAAACATAAAAATACCAAAAAATTCCTCAATTCATTTTTAAAAAGCGTGAAAACATTAGCAAAATGGCTTAAGTAGTCAAGTAAACGATCGCTGATTTTAGAAGATAATATTGTAGAAGTGGTTATTAGGCTAAAGCGACATTTCTTTAAAGTTCAAAATGTATTTTGCCCTTTTATTATTGACAGAAATGTTGACATAAGGATTTATATATTCGAACTCAAACGAAATGGTTCAGGTCATTTTCATCCAAATAAATCTATTTTAATAAATCGATTGCAGATATTTTCTTTTTCAACTTAAATTAAAAAATGTTTTCTAAAATATCTTTATGTTCAGATAAAAGAAAATAGGTTATGTTTCAAATCTTTATAGAAAAACATTCATTGAATAAAAACTATAAATTATGACTCATTAGTTCGAAAAAGTCTTCCTTCAAGTCCAATGAAATTGAAAATGTTTTTTAAATGATTTTATCGCTTCTTTTGTGTTATTTATCTTTACTATTGGCAACATTTTAGTTCTTTAAACCAATTTGAAACTATTATAATGAAAAAAAAATTGTCGTTATTCAAACACAATCAGATTACATTTCTCATTTAGAACTTCAAATGAAACAAAATGAATTTACGTTCAAAATGGCTAATACAAAAAGTTTGCAGCTTCTAAATACATTTTATATCTAAGACTCATATTCTTTTACATTCATAGAATTTCCAATCATTGCGGCCATATTCATTTTATTTCTGTGAAGATTTTGATTTTATACTCCCTTTATAAGTATAGACAATTTTTAAATTAATGAAATTTTCTCTAATTTTGTCATCTTTACTTTTCCACTAAAATGTCTTCATCAAACATTATATTAATGTCAATCTCCTTGAATTCCCCCTCCCCCTAAAAAAGAGATTCATCTTTCGAATTATGTTTGATCTTTTGTCGACCTTTCTATTCGTGTACATGCATGTAAATACAACAATTCAAAAATTCAAGGAATTAAATGAAATAAATTTAGCATGGGATTCATTGGAAATCTAATTATGTACTAAATTTTATACTGTAGCGATCTATACCAATTTTTTTTTCCTTCGACAGATACTGTATAAATTTTTTCGAACTATGGAACTAAATTAAAAAATAACAAATATGTAAAAGTTTTCTTTTATTTACAAGCCGTAGCTAAGGAAAGTATGATACATTAGCTCTTTTTGACGACTTGCTGGTTAATAGAAAATACTGGTTATATTTAATTATTTTTTATCTATCTATGATTTCGCTAAATTATCAGGCAATAAGACCGTGTTATTTTAATTGGCATGCAAAGGCTCTCTTCATTGAATACAAAGATCTTTCTAATGGAGACCAGTTCTATGACGTTATTCTCCCCTCAATATTTACCGCTCCGTTTTTTATCTCTTTAGTAGAACCTACTAAAACAGCTTTTCCTTTTTTCCACCAGAAAAAGATTTGAAGGAATTGCACTTAGAAGATTACCAGAATTTTTCTGAATAGTTTTCTGCTGATCTTTGGCTTATATGTATAGAAATCATTTTCAAGAGAAAGGAAGCGGCAGTTTTTTTCTGTATAGAATAGTTAATATTATTTTTTTTCTAATACTATATGTCAGGTGTTTAGAAAATAAGTCAGATGTTTAGAAACTTTTTGCTAACTTCTGGTATATCATTCAGGAACAGATATTTTTCTTATATACAGTGGCTCAAAAAATTGAGAGCACATCTTACTTTTACTTGATAAATCCGAATTTCAATATAAATAATACATTACTGGGAAGTGCAAACATGTTTTTATTTTTACACATAACAAATGGTTTAATTTAAAGTAAAAGTAAAGAAAAATCAACGAAAAACTTCTAAATTGAAAAGTTTCAGAAGCATTTTAAATAAACATACACAGAATTTCAAATTGAGAATACACTAATGAAATTCTTGTAATATTTCGCATAGAAAGAACGTGTCAATATTTAGTTGCATATCTTTTCGCTTTTATAATTACCTCTAAACGTCGTGGTACCGATTCGATCAATTTTTGATGGTATCTGAATATATTTTACCCCATTCTTCTTGCACCACTTGTTTTAAATGGGTTTTGTTTCTAATTTTGTGTTTTTGGACCACTGCTTCGAGTATGAACCATAGATATTCAATAGTGTTTATGTCGGGGTACTGTGGTGGTGTGGGTAACTGCTGTTTACAATGAAAAAGACACCATATTTTGATGGTACGTGCATTTTGTTTGGGGTCGTTGTCCTACTGGAAAATAAAATTTCCATCTATACTCAAATTTTTAGCACTTTCCTTTAGATTGCTGCGAAGTATATCCAAGTAAACCATATCATTTTTAATGTCATCTATAAAAATTAAATTTCTTACCCCCGATGAAGTCATGCAACATCAAATCATGATGGAGTCACCATCGTGTTTAACTGTAACACGTAAATTTCTTGGATCTAAAGCAGCATTAGGCTTTCTCCATACAGTACGATGGCTGTCACTGCCAAAAATGTAGAGTTTTCTTTCATTACTAAATATAGCTTTCTGCCAAAGGTTATTGGTCTTGAATTGATGAGTTTTTGCAAACTTCAATGCCTTTTCTGAATTTGCAAGCTGATGAACGGTTTCTCTGTAACAATGCGACTTTTATATCCAGCTTGTCTAATGGCATTTCTCACAGTTTCAGCACTTGCACTTCTGCCTATGATTTGAAAAATTTCTGCAACAAGTTGGAAGAACCATAGGGTCGCAGCAATCTAAAGGAAAGTGTTAAAAATTTGGGTTTAGATGGAAATTCCATTTTCCAACAGGACAACGACCGCAAATAGAATGCATGTAACGTCAAAATATGGTGTATTTTTCATTGTAAGCAGCAGTTACACACACCAACACAGTACCACGACATCAATGCCATTGAATATTCGTGGACCATACTCGAAAAAGTGCTTAAAAAACACAAAATTAAAAACAAAACTCATTTGAAACAAATGGTGCAAGAAGGATGGGGTAAAATATATTCAGATAACATCAAAAAATGGTCAAATCGGTACCATGACGTTTAGAGGCCATTATAAGAGCCAAAGAACATGCAACTTAATAGTGACACTTTGTTTCTATGCGTGATATTGCAAAAATTTCATTAGTGTATTCTTAATTTTTTGAGATGAAATTCTGCGTATGTTTATTTAAAATGCTTCTGAAACTTTTCAATTGAGAAGTTTTTCGTTGATTTTTCTTTATTTTTTCTCTAAATTAAACCATTTGCTATGTGTAAAAATAAAAACATGTTTGCATAATGTATTATTTACATTGAAAGTCGGATTTATCAAGTAAAAGTAAGGTGTACTCTCAATTTTTTGAGCCACTGTATATTGCTCTCTAAACATCTGAAAAAAATATTTCGAAACGTAAAATGAAATTCCAATTTGAAACGAAATCATCTGCCTTTTTTCAAAAATTATATCGTTTGCTTTCATTCATAACGTTTTATTTATCTATCGGTTTAACAAAAATGATTGAGCTTGTGTGATAGAAACTGAAAATGTTAATAAAAATTGTAAAATAATAGCACTATACAAAGTAAGTTGAGATAGAGATATTATTGCATCGTTTTTTATTATTTATATATTGTAATACAACAAATAAATAACTTTTTATAAATCTAGAAATGTCTTAGAAATGCATTATCTAAATGTGAATGCTAGATATTTTGCGAATTTCAAGCAAAAGCACATATATTATGTAGTGTATCCAATACATATATAGGTTGAAATTTCCAACAAATAATCTAATATATAAAAATTTCAATAAAGATAAATACGAACTGAAAATATATCTTCTTTTTCCTCTAAAAACGAATACAGTTTTAGATTCATTTACAGTTTTAAGGTAGAATTAAAAGGAAAAATGACCCAAGAAAGTTATTTCAAAAAATGTATACACAACCACAATTTTTCAAAATTTTTAGTATTGAATTATTCGTTTCTTTTTTATTATTTTTTTTATTCCATTTTCTTCGTTTTTTACTAAAGCAAATTTTTCTTTCACATCGTAAAATTTCCTTTCAGTACAGTGCTCTCTATAAGAAGCTTAAAGTTAAACTAATTTAAATCTAAAATCACGTTCAAAGCTAGGGAAGAGATTCATAGAATAGAAGCTAAAAATAATATTTTTTTCCCTGGAAAGCATTTGTTGATTTTACATAATCGAATTCCGGTCTTCCAAGAATTTCAGATCAGTATTTAAAAAATCAAAATCTAGGAAACATTTTTATTTATTTAATTTATTAACCTTCTTCAGAAGAAGATATTAATTGCTATTTCTTATGGCACATTTTTGTTCAGTCTATAGAAATTTTATTCGATGCTCAAAAGTTGTGCTACAAATCCAAGATACAATAAAAAAAAAGTTGAATAGGACAAAATATTCTATGATTTGAGGTCCTACGTATGGAGATATTAATATATTAAATATAGATATCAAATAACTCAAAACTTCATTTTGTTGAACTGTTATAGTAAAAAAAAAAAAAAAAAAGTGAACATTTGCATCACTTTTTAATGATCAATTTTTGTAATTGTAACTCTTTATAATTTCGGATTTTTTTTGTATGTGTGTAGCAACTTTAACCTTTTTATTGGTCTTTCAGCTTGAAAATTGGTATTATATTATTAAGCATTCCATGGTAACACATTCGCTTGCACAACCCTTTTTTCCTGGGGACGCATTCACACACCTCATAGAAGAAGCACGACCATGCCCAAACTGGACTCGAACGCGGGACGACCTAATCACGTGGAAGAGTTGCTACCCCTATGCCAGGACATCGGCGAAAGGCAAAAATATTTATCTTTATCAAGCAGAAATATGCAACTTAATCGAAATTCTCTGTTTTTTATACAAGACATTAAAAAACAGGTAAATTCAGCAAATTCTTTTAAAGAATATATTTATAAAAAGATTCATACTATGAAAACACTAACGAAACTAATGGAATATTCTGATAATAAAAGATGCATTATTTCCTATCTCTTTATACTATATCATTAAAAAGAAAAATGGTTAATAGTTTTTCTTTCATTTATTAAGCAAAATAACTTCTGGCATTTCACGAAATTTCTTTGTCTGATAATCTATGTGAATAAAATCAAAACGTCTAAATTTTTATTCCCTATAGAAATTGAAGCTATTGAATAAATTCTATTTATTTTTTTCAGATACACTATGAAGCATTAGAAGGAGTTCAATGAAGATTAGGTGATAATTAATGAAAGAATTAATTTTTCTTAAATAAAAATTATAAATCCCTCCTGCATACGCATCACTGTACACCCAACTATAAGATTTCTTTTGAAAATTAAATTCCTTAAAATAGCCAAAACCTGAGAAATAAAATATATTGAAAACGATTTCTTTTGTCTTACTAATGTTGGAAAAATATCTCCGTAACTCGTAAAGCATTTCGGCATTTATTTTTTTTTCTTTAAAATTAGTTTTTAACTAAACAGAATTTTTTAGTGGTAAATGAAGATTGAAATTCATTGTTAAAAATAACTATCGTATATTCCACGCTGTAAACGCAATGTTTGACTAAATATTTTATTATACTTCAAATGGCATCAGTATTTAATTCTTCCTTGGATTTTAAAAATCTTTTGATTTAGTGTGCAGATTTTAGAGAAATTGCCAGTTCTTAAAATTCTCGGCTGTAAACAAGTTATTTTTTTTTCTTTATTTTTTCATTTTAACTTAAAAATATGCTTCAGACGATAGAAAAATTTTATTTATTATAAAATCTATTGCAAACGATTCTTTTAAATAAAAATATTTTATATATCTTTTAACAGCCTATTTAATATGCAATATTTTTTACTTTTATTATAAACATATTTTATATTTTAAGTGTTTCAATTTGCTCATAGATACTGAAGTATAAAAAAATGTTTCAACAAAGTTTTTGCGATAATTATTTTTTCATTGTTTATTAGCATAAAGTATTTCCTCCATAGAAATGCCAGCTGTTTCAACTGATTGATTATTATAATGAAGCTATTTTTTCCTTATTAATATACGATCAAAACTCTAATTATGAATTTGATTAAAGTTTTCTCGTTAGCTATTTTGCTACTCATGTACGAAATGTTGGTTTAAAACTTTATGAATATTTCATTTAAAAGTGTATATATTACAAAAAAATTTCTACAATAAAATAGCAATCATTTTAAAAACCCAAATGTCGAGTAAAGCATCAACTTGCTTTTCTTAACTAGAAACAAAAAGCATCTTTGTCTTTTACTATACTTGCTTTAAAGTTTAAGACGAACGCAGTAAGACAGTTTTTTTTCTTGCATCTCTAGAAAAAAATTGCTTGTGAATATATCCTGAAAAATGCTTAATCTTAAATTATCTAGAACAACATGACGTATTCGTAAAAAATGCGAGACTCGTTCTATGTCGGAAACATTTTTTTTTAACTGTAGATTCTTTTAATACATATTAGCAGAAAAAAGGGCATTAAATTGTTCAGAATAATTCTGATAATATCTATTTTCTATACTATCTCTTCAAACGTCTTTCTGAGTAAAAAGCGGGGGGAAAGTTATTTTAATGGATGAGAAGAATAAAAATAAGTACAAAAAAAAGGAAGAAAAGATAATTTTCTTTTTATCCCGGAATAAAGTGAGAAAACTCGAAAAGATCTTAAAATCTTTTCTTTTTGCAGTTTCAGTTTCCTTCTAAAAAGGCTTTCAAATATTGATGAAAAATCAACGCGAGACTTTAGAGAGAACAATAGAATTCCTATTTATTTTGCCTTAAATTAATATTAAATAAACTGATCCACTCCAAGCTAATTAAACAAAAGTATTCAATTAAAATTTGTATCTTTCTAATTATCGTTTTCATTGCTACTCATTTCATTTCTAATTATCGTTTTCATTAATGCCAAATATATGTAAAAATTTTAACTCATTTTTTTATAATATAATTCTGATTTTATAAAGCAAAATAGCAGAAACGAATCATGTTAAGTATATCATCACAGATTTTTATTTATTTTAACGAATTAAATTTATATAAAAATCAGAATCTGTTATTACTAACAGATTTCATATTTATTGATTTATTTTATTTATATTAGCTAAAAGATGATACAAATGATTTTTTTAAGTTCATACATTATATAATTTCTGTAAAAAATTAATTATTTATAAATATAATTAATTTTAATTTTTACATTTTTTATTTATATCAGCTGGCAAGAGAATGCAAAAAAAATCTTCGTCCTTTTTTTTTACTTTATAATATATATAAAGAATGAAATATGTGTGGATATAATTAGAAGATATTAAGCTCTGTTAACAATTAGCATTTGACAAGCATTTGAAATCGGCATCATTGTTCAAAATGGTGCACAACTGATTCAAATAAAAAAAGAGGAAGTAACTTCATCCCTTGATCCAAAATATCATCACATGACAAAGCATAAACTTGATATCTTATATTTGATTTCATCAGCTGACGTATTATATCCCTCATTTAACTGTCTCTCAGTTATATGGCAATTCAGCATTGAACTGGGTTTCCCACTATAAGGAAAGTTATTTTTTATCGTGTAATTTGTAAGTCAGTTGTAACAATTATCATGTAACAAAAATTTAATAAATAACTGAGGTTCCTACAAACATTAAATTTTTACGTTCTTTAAAAAAAGCATAGTCTTTCATAGTTAAAAAAAATTGAATTATAGGTATGAAAAAAAATTATTATAACTAATTTGGTTTTTGGAAAAGTAAAAGTTATTATTCTTTATACATTTGAAAAAAAAATATTAATCGTTTGAGATTAAAGCAATCATGTGGGTTCTGCATGTAGCAAACTCGCATCAATTACAAACTAACATAATTAGTCCTAAAAATTAAAATTCATTCCTATTTGAGATCGTTGATCGAGTTTGAAGAATATATATAAAATTATCCACTTACGAGTAATTAAGTCAATATTCTAAAAATCACTTGAAGCAATTCCATGGAAATAATGACGTTGATTAAAACTTAATCTCTAGATTGCCCAAATATTTTATGGATAAACATTCCTACATTTTGTGCTTTCATCTTAAGGAAAGGTTTCAATTTACTCTTTTATTTCCTTGCATTGGAATTTAAAGAAAAAGTATTGTTTATCATAAAAAAATTCGACCGCGAAAGTTTGGCGAATCTCCATATTTTAGATCTCCATGGTTTCTAAATTTTGGAATTTTATGTCTATCTGTCTGTGAATATCATAACTCACTAAAACATTTAGTTAGAGAGATCAAATTTGCAGATTTTTACCAAAGGTTCGGCAATTTCCATCGAAAAGGAGTCTGCCTTTCCTATGCATGTGAACATGATTATTTGAAGCATTATATTAAATTTTAAATGAAACTGAACTGAAAATGAATTATAACTGAAAATAACAATGACTTAAATAATAAAATTTGGCCTGAAAAATCAGAAGTCAAAATTTCATATTTGTATTAAGTTTTGGAACTGATATGTGGTGCAATTCGGTTTTAAGAGCGATCAAAAAATGCCAAGAAAAAATTTCGCCAAATTATAAAAATATACCCAAGAACGGTTTATAGTTTGACGATTGAAATCGCCAAATTGGCGAAAAATTTTCTTGGCGCTTTTTTGTTGCCTTTAAAGCTGAGAAGTACCTCTTCACATATTATTTTCGTGAAAATCCCTTTCTTGCACAAAAACTCTCAGTAGGTTCATTTTGAAAAGATCCTCTTGAAGTAAATTTTTAAGTCGTTCTATATTTTGCATCCATTAATAAAATTTCCTTTTGTCGCTTTCATATTCAAGCTTCCCACTCTTAGTAAAGTTTTTTTTATAAAAATAACCCTCAGTGTTCCTTTTATGGCTTCATTAGAGCAAAACTTTCCTAATATTTCCATTGATTTTTTGAGAATTTCGTTTCATATACTCTTTTTTTTTTTCAATTACTAAACATTTTTGCCTGTAATTTTACTTTTTATCATGGCAAGACTTCTTTTTCTTGTTTATTTTATTTTTCCGTCAGATATACTTTAAACTAGTCTTATGAGATTCCCTTCAAAATGTCAGAATTCTAATTCCTGCAACAATAAAAATTTCTGTTAACTATTTGAAGGAAACAAATCATTTAAACTCATGATACTGTGATAAGAAGGCATTGATATTTTTAAATATTTTGGGAACTGGGGGACAAAACATTAAATTGTAGATATGGAGAATATGTTGTAAAAATAACTTTCGCTGGCTTAAATATAATATTTATTTATGAGTGCTGTGTGAATTACCCAGTGAATTACACGGTAATTAAATGCATGTTTTGTATGCTGTTCTTGGTGAACTTAACTAAAAAGGAAATTGAAAAATTATTGAGGGTAAATTAGCTTGCAGTAAGTAACTCATTTTTTTATTTGTATTTCCTAAAAAATTAAAATAAAACTTCAAAATCATAAATCATAAAACTTTATTATTAACCAGCTGAGAAAGATATGGTTTCGAATAGTTTCATGGAATTTTAATGTGTCACTTGCAAACATTTGATCTCATTTACTACATAGTAAAAGAGATACGCTTTCACGGAAGCACACAAAAATTTTGAGAACGCTTCGAATTTCTTTTCAATGCAATAATTTTTTGACCACTTCTTGTGCAAATATTATAAGAAATTTTGAATTCTCATTACTACATTCTGCTGAAAATGTGTAGTGGGGGAGGGGGTAAGAATTTTTATCCTTTCTCTCATGGCATGTAAACCAACGAATGAGCAACGTTTTTTAAAGGACACGTTATAATAATTAAATAAAATTAGTATTTTGATCAAAAAATAAGAGAACTTTCTTGGGAATGAAGTTATGATGGCCTAATCTAAGATAAAAATTAGAAAATAATTAGGAATGTTCTCTTATGTATATATAAATATAAGTAACCAGAAATAAAAGAATTAGGTAATTAAAACCTATAATTGAAACAATCTAAAATTAATTAAAAATTTTGGAAACAAAACTAAAATTATTTCTCATTCAAGCTAAAACTAAAAAGAAAAGAAAAGCACCATTGTATTTAGAGAGCGCAAAAGCAGTTACAACTAAAACACAGATGAATCAAGACAATAGTAATAAAAACCAAGTTAAAGGGGGGGGGGGGAAGTATCAAAATTAAACCAAATAAAATAAGACTTTCTCAAGGGTCACTCTCAGGCAAGGATTCAAAAAAAAGGGATTTTTTCTGTGAAGGAATACAGACTAAAAAGTCCAATTATTGATTCCTCGTGACCCGAAAATCCCCTGAAATTAGGCCCTTGTTGATTCCACCTTTTATGAAATGGCATTATATAGAACACTCCATGCAACGAAAAGTGTTCGGCCATTTAAGATTTTTCTTTTGTTGTTGTTGCTTTCTCACCTTCAGCTCAATATCTCTTTTTCGAGATAGCTTTAATGTAGAAATTGTTGCTTAGTCCTCAGTCTTTACCAAAGCCATAGTCTTCCAGAGATTAATTTTTCACTTTCTTTCATTGTAATAAACAAAAAGAAAATATTTTAATGGCGAAAAATATTTAGTTTTTCAAGGGTTTTTAGTTTTTCAAGGACTCAAGGAATTAGGTAATTAAAACCTATAATTGAAACAATCTAAAATTAATTAAAAATTTTGGAAACGAAACTAAATTATTTCGGAATTGCAACTAAAATTATTTCTCATTCAAGCTAAAACTAAAAAAAAAAAAAAGCACCATTGTATTTAGAAAGCGCAAATGCAGTTACAACTAAAACACAGATGAATCAAGACAATAGTAATAAAAACCAAGTTAAAGGGGGGGGGAGTATCAAAATTAAACCAAATAAAATAAGACTTTCTCAAGGGTCACTCTCAGGCAGGGATTCAAAAAAAGGGATTTTTTCTGTGAAGGAATACAGACTAAAAAGTCCAACTATTGATTCCTCGTGACCCGAAAATCCCCTGAAATTAGGCTTAAGAGATATACCATTTTAAAAGAATAGAAAAACACAAAACAATAAATTAGAAGAATACGACCACTAATAAGCAATTTATGTTTTCCTTTTGTTATATCTCTTAGGCCTAATAGTATATCTCTTAGGCCTAATTTCAGGGGATTTTCGGGTCACGAGGAATCAATAGTTGGACTTTTTAGTCTGTATTCCTTCACAGAAAAAATCCCTTTTTTTGAATCCCTGTCTGTTAGTGACCCTTGAGAAAGTCTTCAGGCCGGATTCTAATTTTATTTCGTTTCATTTTGATACTTTTTTCCCTATTAACTTAGTTAATATATTATATATATATATATATATATATATATATATATATATATATATATATATATATATATATATATATATGTGTGTGTGTGTGTGTGTGTGTGTGTGTGTGTGTGTGTGTGTGTGTGTGTGTGCATGTATGTATGTATGTATATATCTTATTCATTCTTATATTCTTATTCGTTTATTATATCTTTTCGAATGTTTCCGGTGTTCTAAAACAATTACATAAAAATTAATTTATCAAAATAATATTGCATAAAGAGAGATAAAGTTCAACGACTAGCCCCTTGATGTAAAAAGCCAACGTCAGTGTAATTTCAACCAAATCAATATATATACTACAAAATATATTTTTTTTCAAAAGTAAACAAACCATCCATATCAAGGCAAGTTATAATTTTAAAGATTATCTAAATATCAACACTCGTAAACTAAGTATTTTTATATTACCCTTAAAAATATTAGCTTTTCCTTTCACATCTTTAACTGTTGCATTTTGTGTTTTTACTTAAACTTGAATTTCTCGTAAAAACGATACATGTATTTTATGCATCGCCCTCCACATTTATTCAAAAGGCTTTTTGCCTTAACGCAGCACCTTTAGAGGTAGTGACATTTCTATTGCACAAGTGGTTTTACAAACTTTTCCCTACCTTTCTGTTCCTAGTCTTCTTTTTCACTATTTTGTATTGATTCCACCTTTTATGAAATGGCATTATATAGAATACTCCATGCAACGAAAAGTGTTCGGCCATTTAAGATTTTTCTTTTGTTGTTGTTGTTTTCTCGCCTTCAGCTCAATATCTCTTTTTCGAGATAGCTTTAATGTAGAAATTGTTGCTTGGTCCTGAGTCTTTACCAAAGCCATAGCCTTCTAGAGATTAATTTTTCACTTTCTTTCATTGTAATAAACAAAAAGAAAATATTTTAATGGCGAAAAATATTTAGTTTTTCAAGGATTTTTACTACAGATCTGGTGGTGGTTTTTTAAATTTTAGATCTTCAATCTTGATATTTTAGACCTTCCTTAACCCAGTAAACACAGCTTTATAATTAGATCTATTCCTCTGAATTGGTCTATGAACAAAATAAAAACCAACAGGAGTAGTTTCCCTAAAATTTTCTCACATACTCTCTAATAAACTTGTCATACCAGAGAACGCCTTGCATGACATTGGCGCACAATGATTAGTAACAATCTTTTGGTCCGGATTTAGCAATTTTACTGAATTTATCGTTTTGTTCTTGGCGAGGCATTTGTCGATTCATTGCTAGTATGCAGTTGATAGTATCCTAAAATCGAATTTGTGTTTGAGACACGTTTTTCTCAATCAATTAAAATAAAAACTTGACACAAACCTGCAACTATAGTAAAAAAAAAAAAAAAAAAAAAAAAAAAAAATCTCATTTCCAATTGGATATATTTAAGTCATTGAGTTTTTGAACTATCGCTTTTACATGCTTCTGAAAGTACAGACCAACATATTGTCAAAACCATTGTTCGTTTTGGTTTAAACATTAAACTTTGTCAGGTATCTGCACTTAAGAACTTAAATCTGTGTACCCAATCTCATCAATTTAGCTCTCTTTGTTTTGTAGTTATCGTGTTAACATATACTCGAGCAGTCGGACAGACGGATTTCCTCTGAACAGATTTTAGTCAAAATTTGATAAAAATCTGCTATTGTGGTGTAAAGACCGTATACCAAATTCCAATCCTCCAGCTCAAAATTTTCTTGAGTTAGCGTCATCACAGACAGAGAGACGGGCGGACATTATCAAAAAATGTATTTCACGAACTCAGAAGGGTCTAAAACATGGGAATTCGTTCAAATCGCAAGTTCGATTTTTTTTTTAAAATAAAAGATTGCTACATTTTTTTCTATACTATGTACACGCGAAAGTAAAAATTGTATTGTGAGCGAAGGATAAAATTTGACGTGGCAAACCGGAGACCATGTGCCTACCTGTTTATCAACATGAATGTGTGTATTGTGAGTCAAAAACGAAACAACATAGATCAAAGAAATTTGACTTAGCATTTTGTGACTGAGATTGTAGGTCTGCACTAAAATTGAATATAACTGTTTCAGAGCAAACGTCCAAAATACATAATCGTTTTTCTTTGTTTTATTACGTAACATTAAGTGCTTTGTTGTAAATCACGGAACTCAGGGGGTGGGGGGAAAGGACTTGCCGTGACCTAAAAGGTTTTTCCTGCCGATCTCTCCCTTACCCTCATGATACATTCAAGTGACATGACTTTTTATATGGAGTCCGTAATTATAGAATTATAAAGTCTTAAGTATTAAATATAGTATGTAAGAAATAGAGCTGGAGAAATTCCGCTCTGTGGTTGATTTTGATAGTATATTCAAAATTGGGTCCTTTACTAGGGTTGGAAATTAAATAATTTTAAATTAGTAATATTGTTGATTTAAATGGAACCATCTATCTTAGATAATACTACTTGTTACTTCAAGTTCTAAATTACTTCATGTTCTAAGTTACTTCTTGATGGAGGCTCGCACTCACCCAAAGCTTCTTACCAGTTGTAAAAAGCCATGCATTATACAATACATTAGTCGGCAATTTAAAGCTATAGTTACTATACTGTACGCCTAAAGATATGCATCACATGTTGAAAGCCGTACATCACACTCATATTCTCTAATGTATATTATGGAGTTAAAGAGTATAAAATAAAAAAATTATTGAATTTCTTACCACTTCATTGAAATACAAAAATAATTTGATTTCTTTGCTGATAAAACCATATCATAACATTCACTACCAAATTTGGCAGAAGATTATCAAGGTCATAAACTGCTCAATCCGAACCATCACAAATAATACTTCAATTCTGTACGATTTCTACATCACTGGAAATACTATCTATACAACATTAGCGAATAGATCGAAGTTCTAAAAATGTCTCAAGCGAATATTTATGTTGTTTCAGCTGTAATGATATGATTGTCATTATTAAAATTTTAATAATCATTATTATTTTAAAAATAGAGAAAATTAGAATTCTTCCTCGATTATCTTCTCTAAAAAACTCTTTTGCCTCTTCCTTACACCTGGCTGCAATGGCCTGCTAGTGAGGTCTCGGCTTCGGAACCGGAAGGTTTCATGTTCGAGACCTGATTACCGAAGAACCATCGTGTAACGGGTCGGGTGCATGTTAAATCCGTCAGGGCCAATTGTCCTCCTAGCTGGCGAGGTGCAGAAGTTTGGAGAGGAAGGTGCCAGCTCAGGTATCGTCCTCGCCATCTGACCGTTGTTCAATATTACGATGTCGTCCCAAAATAACCTCTGTGTTGCTTATGAAATTGAAAAATCTTTTTTATTTTAGTCAAAATCTGGTTTTTTTTTTTTTTTTTTCCTGACGTTTATAATTCACAACTAAAAACATTATGGAACGCTAAAATACGATATACTTTTCTCACATTCGTAACACAATTACAGATTCATAATTTAATTAAATGTATAGATTAATCAACAAATAATGATGAAAATATTGAAATAGTGTAATTTCACAGACTACAATTTTGTGCAAAATTTCTAAACTTCAGTACAACAAGGAATAAAAAAAATTCAATGCATAGAAATTGCATAAAAAAACAAATTGATTAATTTTATCGGTATAATGGAAGGAAATAATAGGCAAACCGATATTTTAGACAAATACGAGTAGACTTTTAGTATTTTCGATACAATTTTATACATGCCAAAAAAAATGTTCCTTTATTCGTCTTCTTACTGCCGCTCTCTAATTACGCACATCTTGTTTTCACATTCTATACAGCCATTAACGAATTTGCTAGTGCAATACATTTTTTCAGATTTATCATATCCAAATTTGAAACGAACTCAATTTAAATTGTTCTTCATCACACTTAATCATCATGTCCTTTAATGGTTTATTAATTAAACTAATATGTTGACCTTTAAAGCATTATATTAACATCAGGACGAGCATTGCAATTACATTCATTTGTCTCGGGAGCTCATTTGATTGTTTTTTATTCACTCGAGGCTCTTGGAAAGATCGTCGTCCTCTAGTGAATGCAAATCACCTCGATTTCTCAGCAGCATCATTAGTTTTCATTTCGTCTTACTTTCATTAGTGCTAGAATTGCAACTACTGGCCTCTAGAATAATTCACACAGTAGAAACTAGATGTTGACAGTCGCTTACGCGAAGAAGTTTTCAGTTGATGACAGATAAAAGGACTAAGAATTGGAAAGTGCTATTCTTGAACGAATGTGCATCAATAAATTTGAAACTGAATTTTTCATAATATGTATCTCGCTTTATGAAATGGTTCAATTTCAAATGAAAATGTAGTGGTGGTTCTTCATTTCATGAACGGGCAAAATCCCCAAAAATAATTCATATCAAAATGCAGATAAAAATTTTTAAACACATTTTTCTTTAAAAAATTCTATTTCTTTTTTAATTAGATCAAAATTTTAGATTATAACTATCTTCATAATAGATTTTTTTTCGATCGCAGACTAACAAAATAAAACAAATTTGAACTACAGCAAATGAAATGTAGCGGCTGTAATTATTTTCAGAAATGGACAATATCGCAAGAAATAATTCACAGCAAAATACAGATAAAAATTTAGGAAACAACTTTTTAAAAAAAAAATCCTACTTTGTTTTTAAATAAAAAAGATTTAAAACTATCTTTATAATCGAATTCCTTTCGATTGGATATTAACAAAATAAAACGAATTAGAAATATAGCAAATGAAATGCATTGATTGTAAATTATTTCAAAATGAGCAATATCACAAGAAATAATTCATATCAAAATGTAGATAAAAATTTTTTTAATACATTTCTTTAAAAAGAGAATTATTTTTCTTTTTTAAATAGGTCAACATTTCCAATTATAACCATCTTTGTAATTCACTTTTTTTGGATCCGATACTAACAAAACAAAACGAATTAGAAATATAGCAAATGAAATGCATTGGCTTTAAATTATTTCAGAAATGAGCAATATCGAAAGAAATAATACTCATCCAATATAGATCTGTAGCGCGATTCGAGCAATTTTTTTTAATTGCGAGAATATGTATTTTAGACATTTTTTGCCAGTATATTGACACCAAAAATTGAAATAAATTTGCAGTTATTACAAATTTGCAGTCACAAGAAAGCATTGAATTTTAATAATTTAAGTTATTGGGTTTATGGATATTGTTCAAAGTTTGACAAATATCTAAATTTCAGGGATTAAACCTATGTACCAAGTTTTATATAGTTAGCATTTTTGTAGTTATCAAAAATACTTCCATTCCAACAGTTAGATAGAATTCCTGCGATTGAATTTCTTTCAAAATTTGATAGAAATCTACAGATTTAATCGTAATACCAAATTTTATCCATTTAGCTCAAAGCGATTTTGAATTATTATGTTCACTGACAGCCTTGATGCTAAAATTGTTTTGTGGGCTCTGAATGGTGGAGATGTGTCAAAATTTCGAGTTTTTGGTGATAACAATATTTTCTCTATACTAATATACGAGAAAGTAAAATTCGATTTTTGAACTATTTCTCTCTTTTTTTACGAAACTGATAGCTCAAAAAACTAATAAGTTAACTGCTCGAGTGAAAGAAATTCAATAAATAGTTTGAGAATAACATAAACCCCAAAAAGAGCTTGCTCTAGATATTTTGAATAGGAAAAATTTATACAATAGCCGGTATATTTTGGAGACATGTCATCCCCATTATATAAAAATGTGGTAATATATTTAGCAAATTACCCCCTTTTATCAAATATGCCAATACATTTTATAGAAGACCCTTGTATAAACCCTTTTTATTATAACCCTTATATAGATTAGCTTTGTCAGCTCTCTATTCGTTATAAAGAATGTGTTGTTGTCGTATGTTGCCACAAAATGCTTAGGTCGCTATTGGTTCCAGATGTTGCAGTAATATTTCAGATGTTTTGCTGCAAGTTATTTAATATGAATCATTTCAATACAATAGTATCTTGTCTGAAGTGGATTACAACGCAGATTCGTCATTTAAGATTTGATATTCAGTTATTCTAGAAAAATTGCCTTAATTATTAATTAAAGTTTTCCATGGCCACAGAGTTAACACTAAAATTATATATATCCTCACATTTTTGACGAAATCAGTAAACATGTGAAAACATTAACTCAAAATTTTATCAAGTGTGAAATATGACTTAAAATTTGATTTCCTGAGTTTAGATCTAAGAGAAATTTTGACCAAATCTACTAAAGTGTTGGTTTCTGTAGTCTGTTTATTTGAGCAAATATGAGCAATAAAACTGAAAAATGTAAATGGTTACATAAATAAAATTTGATACGTAGTCCTGATATCAGAATTTTAGAACTAAATAAAATTTCGATACAGTTAAGTAATCTGTCAGATCTCAAAATGCATTGTCAATCATAACAATTTTCTCCTATAAGCTACGACAGCTTACCCCAAAACGCGTCATAGTGTATGAATATATAAGAAAATAAAAGGGTCAAAAATTTCTGTTGATTTGTAAGTCAAATTAGCATCAGTGCTTTTCAAAATGACGGTCTCAGTGTTTCTTAGAGCTTGCACAAGGAATGATTATGTCTTTCGAGTGAAAGAAGAACCTGTTACTGTCTGTTCAATTAATCGGTTGTTAAAAGTATTAACAGAGATTGGTATTAAAAACTAGTAATTATTTATACTAACTATATCATAAAATAATTTATAATTTTATAATATTATAATATAAAATTTCTTATTAAAAGGGTTAAAATGTAATTGAATAATTTGTAAACTTATAGTAGTACATCTTAATGTTATTTCATAATCACATCGGCATTATGGAAACTAGCGGGGTTGATCTTCCTAAAACTTTATCTCACTCTATCCAATAAAGATCTTATCTTTCTTCCTCCACATAAAATTGTGAGGCTTGGGATTTGTGCACCAAATTTTATAAACAGTTAAGCTCGTTGCCATGAATATCATGCATGACATTGGTGAACGATATTTACGAAATATAGATCCTTGTCGCGAGTCCAACATTTTTGATGAATCTATCGCAGAAATATGTATTGGGGGGGGGGGGGTTGGATGTTGATTGACACCAAAATTTCACACTAAGCTACAATTGTAGTCACAAAAATCCTACCAAATTTTATTAATTTAAATCCTTGTGTTAACGAGTTGGAGCGTTTATGTGCATGCATAGGTACAGACCGACAGACGGTCAACTGTGGGGTAGATTTAGTTCAAAATTTAACAATCATTTATATGTTAGATGCTAAACTTGTGTATCAAATTTATTTACCTAGCTCTTCCTCCTCGAATTCATATGTAATTAGGAATCAACACAGACAGACTTTCTAAGAATGAATTTCATTCGAAATTTGATAGAAATCTACAAATCTAATGGTAATTCCATATACTATATTTCAATCCGTTCTAGTTCGAAGCGTTTTTATGTTATCTTATTCACAAACAGATAGAATGCTAAAAATATGTTTTTCGACCCAGGAATGTCTGAAACGAAGAGATTTATCATTATCTCGAGTTCAAATTTTTTGGCGATTATTATATTTACTCTGTGCTTCTTATTTTTGAAAATAAAAAAAAAGGTGTTCGAGTATTTTCCGTTTCCATTTGATTTATAACTCACCACAAAAAACAGCAAAATCAAGAGAGGAAAAAAGACTCATTTATATCTATGTGATTAAGTGATTAAAATATTATTTTTCTACAATGTAATAATAAATAAAAAAATTTAATAGAGCTTCCTGACAACTTATTTACAGAATGAGGCAACTCTTTTCGGTTCTACTTTTTGCAGATAACATAAATTCGTACAGACATTTTCTTTGATTTAAAAAGAATAAACACATTCTAAAATGTCTGCACATTTTTGACAGTAATACTTCTTTTTTTTTCCTTATCTGAAATATTAAAAAAAAACAAATAAATAGACGAGTTCATGCAAATTATCTTAAAAAAATAAAAATAATTGCATGCATGAAACGACAGGAAAAGAAAGCAATAGGGGGAAAAGAAAAAAGACGGGAAATAAAATACAGTTTGATCACTTGCAACTCTAGAGAAATGACAATAGTGAGAAATAAAGGATGCATTGTCAGTAAACGAATTCTCTAAGGAAGTATAGCAAGAGATTAGAAGAGATTTATTTCAAGGAAATCGTAAACGAGACATGGATTATATTCTTAGAAAAGACAAAAATAGTATTTTAAGAAATCAGAATGTGTGTTCAAGGAACAAAAGAATAATAGGTATCTTTTATTTTTCATAAACTCCCGATCTTTAGCCTTATTCCTTTTCTTAAACCAAAATAATTTTTTTATATTTCTTGAAATTTCAACGTTTGGCAAAAATATAAAAGAAATATCTCAGCACAACATCAAAAAAAATAATCACATGGGAAATATTATAAAATGTACTGAAACAACTTGTTTCCTGTTTGTCGTAAAAAAATTTTGAAAAATAAAATTTCGTTCCGTTAGCTTTTATAGCTTAGCAAAGCTCCTAATTAACCAAATATCGATATTTAAAATATAAGATTTATAGATGTGCATAAACACAGAAAGGTGAAGAAGAATTTAAAAAAACAATCTTTCATTATTTTCAGCAAAGAAATTACCTTGAAATTATCTTAACAAGAAAACTCTATTTTTTCTTCTCATGTATTTATGCATGACAAGAAACTTTAAACAAATTTAAAATTTAATGGCATCCAAAAAAACTGCAAATAAAAATCTTTTGGTCCATAAATTAACCAAAGAGATAATTGAATCTCACAATAAATTCGTTTCTAGTAGTAGACGTCTTTAATTGCTATTTTATGGGGTTTTTTCGACACATCTAATGGAAAAAGACATTCAACAAAATTTAAAAAAACATAAAAAAAATCCTTTAAAAAATAAAACTATTATTAAATTAAAAATATGAAATGCATTTTTTTAAAAAAAAATTGGAAACTTTAAGCAATATCAACAGCTGACTGTTCATAATAGTTAAAGAAAGAAAATTGGCGTAAGTTTTATCGTTGCTTTTAAAATCTTCTACTGATTATTAACCAGCAATTTTCTAGTATTTATAATTAAATTCTATTTAATTATTTAATTTTATTATCGATTCTATTTAATTATCATTTTATTATTTGATAATTAAAAAGAAGGTACAAGTTCCAAAAATTGTTTATCATTATCTTTTTGATTTTGATTTTCTTTGCAAAAAAAGCATCTGCCCTTCACTTTGTTTCTTTTTTTTTTTTTTCATTTTTATTTTTCTTGTATAATCCACTGAAATTACTTTCCTTTTTCTGCAAGGGAATTTGGTTGCAGAAGATTATCAGAATAATTCTGCACATTTTTTTCGACTTGGATGCGGGAAGATGCTTCATTTTTATGTGATATAGTTCAGGTCTTGCATTTTTCATGAAACACAGCAGCAAGATATTTAGAGTAGGTAAGACGTTTTAGTTTGTTTCTTGGACATTTGCCACTGATCGGCATTTTTCTCTAAAAGTATCAGATTGAAATACTTCCAGAAGTATTTTTTGAAATTCCGCTCAAGAAAAAAAAATTATATACTGTTTCTTAAAAATGTACAATTTACTTCTTATATTTATTTATTATTATTAAGAATCAATCTACAGATCATTTTCAAGGAATCTGGAAATTAATATTTAAAAATGGTAAAATAATATTACTATTTGAAATAATTAGAAATAAAATAGTTGAATCTTCAGTTTAATCTTTTATAGAGGGACAGAACTTTTTATAACTTCATTAGGAGTTAGATGAAAATAATAGATGAGTTTCGGATACAGATATTTAATTATTTTCCAAGTTCCACATTTACCATGATAAAACAAAACTGGACGCTAACATAAATGACACTCACTTAAAATACAATCTAATAATGACTTCCAAAAGGATCATGGGAAAAACTACCTTGATGTTAATAAGGTAACGCCATCTGTTGTATCAAAAGAGAAGGTTGTAGAGTTTTGTAACCGATGCACTTTTTCATTACGATAGGTGCAATGGTATTTTAATAGCAAGCATCGAATATTTATCGTATTATGAATTTTAAAAATGTTTTGATAAGAAAAATATAAATATTACATTGTGCATGAGAGAATCCACTGATCTAAAACTCGAATATTATTGTCGGCCAATTAAACACGTCGCGAAATATGGCTATTTAAATATGAAATAAATATTGTTCTGTGAAACTTACATTATTGCAATAAAACACATAAAATGTATATATATATGAATAATATTAATGTAAAGAGATTATAAATATTATTAAATTAAAATTAGCCTAAAGAATTAAAACACTCATAGAAGAACATAATCATGATCATCGAGCATTTGATTTTCTTCGAATTTTGAGCAAAACTGTTGCTTAAACACAGCTACATATTTCTGATCATAAACAGTTTTCAAATCTGATTATTAAGGAAGGAAAGCAGCAGAACTGCTTTCTAATAAAATGTTTTTTATTAAAAATTCATTTATTCTTCTAATAAATTTTACTTATTTTTCTAATATTTTATTTATTCTTCTATTATAATTAATCTTCGAATATTTTTTTTAATTTTAGTTAATTTCTTCCATAACTCTTTTTTGAGAATAGAACAGATCCTTTTTATAAATATAACGAAGTTATATTTTTGTTATGAATTGTAGTTCTTGTCGATACAGAAAAAAAATAATCACTGACATAGAGAAAGAAAATTTATGTTAAATACTTACATTTTATTTTATGCTTTAAAAATGATGAAAGTAATAATATTTTTTAAGTCTCGTCTTTTTTCTAAGATGAAATTTCTGTCTAAATAAATTCAAACTATATATGTATATAAACTATTGAAAAAAAAAACATTTTTCATTCTCGAATTAATTGGCTTTTTTAATTCCTAAATATGTGGCAATACGGGAAATATAAACTGTATCAGAAATGGAATTATTCTGTAATAAAAGTAATATTGAATGATTAACTTTAATATAAGTTATCGAATATTGCTTTCATTATGATCAAGATTGCTTCGTTTGTATAAAGCTGAGAATTAATTTGCAATGAATTCTCATTATTTGGCATTAAAATAATGCAAATATTAATTATTTGTCTAATTTGTATGAGCAGTTATGTCACAAGTTATTTTTCCTGATTTGAATGTCTTTATTTTTCCACCTTTTAAAGAAAAATTGTTCCCCTACTCACAGTTTTTGGAAACTCATTGCATATTAAAGTCATGAAGAAAATAAGTAATCTGAAATAAGAGGGCTTTTCCTTAAAATATTACGCATTCCGCTAAAACAACCATTCCATACAATCATAAAATAGCTCAAATAAAACTTTTTGAAACTATTGCTATCGAATTATCTAGAATGCATAAAAAGAAAATAATATTTTTTTAATTCCTACATCAGCATAATTGATGTTCCTTAGAAAATAAGATCTCAACGACTGCAGGAAAAAAGAGAAATAGCTAACTTCTAGAAATACATAATAACTAAAATAATTGGATAACTGAATACAGTTTGTTGAATAATGGAAGATTACTTGCGCAGTAATTATTTCGCAAATTAATTACTCAAAGTAAAAAAAAAAGAGATGTAAGCTCTTAATTAAAATTAAAAGGTTAAGACTAGTTAAGCCTTAGTTTAGATGCTAATTAATTTCTTTCTTTTGTATGTATGATATCAAGAAGAAAAGGAAATAATTGGATTAAATCCCTTTTTTCACCTACAGAATATTCATTAATTCTATAAAATATAATGTTTATAAACTTACATGTATATGAATACAGATAATCTTTAGAGGAGTTTTGCTTTGTCTCTTTTTATAACCATATTCTGAATAATGATACATTTTTAGGAAGTTAATAAATCTTCAGATTAATAGTTTCAAAAATGCTTCTAATTTTTAATTTTTGTTTGATTATATGAAAAAGTTATTATTCTCTCTAGCTCTTGCCGTTTTTCCATTATCTAATTCATTTGTAATCTAAAAGGAAAACAGACAATCTTCATTTGAATGGATTTCGGTCAATTTTTTTAGGTATGTACTATTTTAGTGTCAAATCAATATAGAAATTATGTACTTGTCGTTTGTCGTAAAAGTGCCAAGAAAAAATCTCTCCTATTTGGCGATTTCATTCGTCAAAATTTTTCATAATCAATAATAATGCACTTAAGTATATTTTTATAATTTTGCAAATTTTCAACTTTACGCATTTTTGGTCGCCTTTACAGTCTACAAAACCTAGAAATTTTATCCGTCTAGATCAAATTGTTTTTGAATTACCTGATTAACAGACAGATAGACAAAGAGACAAAAATGAAGATGCCTTTTCCAGATTCATGGCCTTCGGAAATTTAAAGATTCCCCAAAGTCTCAAGCTCGAAATTTTTTACCAATTATTAGACTTTCTTTTGTATACGTGAAATAAAATTGATGAAACTCCATATGTATTAGTTTACGATGATTGGTAAAATTGTTTTTTTTAAACACCGTTTCTTACTTTGCAAAGATGGAATTTTCAAATCCACCTTTATAAAGGAATGATAACAAAATCCTATTTAAATAGTGTATCGCTGTATACTTAATTAGCCATTTAATAATGTGTTGTTGATACTATATGAAAATGCATTATTCAAATATTTGTAAAAGTAACCAATTAATCAAATAATTTTAATTATTTTAGTTTCCATTTGAAGAACGTCACTTGTTAGGGTGATTCTTAGATTTTTTTTATTCTTAAATGTGTTTAATTCTTAGATGTTTTAGACTTTTACTGTAACAATTAATTTCCAAAAATATTAAAAGAATAGAGGAAGCACTAATTAAAATAAAAATATATATGATCTTTATATGCTTATAAATATATATTTTTTAAATGTTGTTTTGATTGTATTTATTTTATTCTAATAATCAGCTACTGCCAAAGTATTGATGCCGTTTTTGCAAATTCCTTTCTCCCATATTTAGAATTTTGGAATTATTTTAATAATCAACTCACATAAATGTGTGTAATAGTTCACAAACATGTTAAGAATTAGATTAGTATTAAATTAGTTTATTATGTTAGAAATTATATTGGTATTAATATTAATTTAGTATATTAAAATTTTTATATTTCCTTTTAGAATAAATATCTTAAAAACGAAATTTTAAATAAGATATATAATATTCTCTTGCATTTCAAGTAAATTTAAAATAGAAAGAAAAGAATTCTCTATTCTGTAGAGATATAAAGTAGCATTGCTATTTTTTGGAATTACTTTTGTTATCAAAACACCGATGAGACTTCATAATATAAATACATTTACATAAGTAAAAGAAACATAACTTCTACAATTACTTCAATTTTTATTTAAAACAAATGAATAATAGATATCACAAAAAGAATGTGGAATTCGAAATGCTTTCAAAATTTTATGCGTAGCAGCAGTTTTTGTGGGTCATAAAATATAAGCAATTGTTTAATAAATTCCACCCATTTTATCGTTTCATTTGTAAATTCTATTCAATGAATAATAAAATTATTCTTCTTAATATATATTTTCTAATTTCTACTCAATACATTGTGAAAAATATGATTTTAGCATGACTTATTAAAGAATTTGTTAGCAAAAAATTCCTAGTTTGAATATTTTTAAAGAAAATAATTATTTTGCAGACGATAAATATAAATTGCCAACATTTAGCTCTTTTACGTTATTTGTACTTTACAATACTTTTAAACAAGATATATTACCAATTTAAAATATTCCACTATGTTTTAAATATATTTGCAATAAAATGAATTGGATTTTTTTAAATTCCATATGAATTTAAATTTTTATCATTACTTCTTAAAATTATTTTGGCAAAACATCAAGAAGCACTTTCATAAGAGCATATAAATAGATATAACAGTTATATCTAAATGTTGTATCAAAATTAATTAACCATAAAAAATCATTTTCCGCAAAGAGAAATAGAAATTTCTAAACATCTAAGCAGATTTTAACATAAGATAAATCGTCTAGATAACTGTAATTGGTTATCTGGACGATACTTGTTTTGAACGCGGTATTAAATAAAATCATAAGAGATCATAAAATCCTTTTGAATGCCGTACGATGCATTTCCAATTTTGACAGACACATATGAATAAGCCTCACTGATTATGTAAATTTTATTATATAATAAGACAATTATTCATCGTAATAAATTTATAATTGGAAAATTTACATAATAAGTTGCAAATTTTCTGGATGTAGACGTTATAGAAAAAAGAAGAATTTTAGAAATGATAAATACAATTTCGCCATTTTTTACCTATTTTTTCTTGATAAAAAGGTAAAAAATTAAAAGTTTTTAGATTTTCCATGAAGATCTTACAAATTCCAAGAAATGAATGTGTGCCAATTGATAAAAAAATAGAAAATAGAAAGTTAATAATTTTTTATCAGAAATTTCTTTAAATAATATTTTGTTGAATAATCTCTAAGAGGAGAAATATTTTATTTCTTATAATTATTATTGTTTACAGTGGCGAAAACATTAAAAGAAACATTTTTACAAAATATGAAGAAACACAATTTAATGTAAACAAGTTAAAAAAACATACATTAAAAATTATGTAATTGGTTAGGGAATTTTTTAATCAAATTTTTCGATTTTTTCGTTCAAAATAAGGGAAGCAATTTTTCATTATTCTTATCCGAGTTGTTAGTTAAAACCTTTCATGTTTAGTATCAAATGTTTCTGTTAAGATAAAGGAAAATTCTGATTTCAGTCCTTTTAATAAGTTTAACCATAAATTTCAAAATAAAAATAGAATTTCACATTATATTTTTATTAATAATAAAATTTATTAATAGAATATATATTCTGAATTTTAGAAATTTTGTATAATAATTATACCTACATCGAATGAAATATTGAATTTTATGTTTAAGTTTTATAAAATAAAGCTAAAAATTATAAATTCAAGTTACGAATTGTCATATTAAATGGAATGTCATATAAAACAATGCGAAAATTAATTTTAAAAAAATCAAACTGTGTAGGCATTTTTAAATCATTTTTATTTCGTTTAAATAAAATTTTGGATCCTCAATTATTTTATGTGCAATAAAATATATTTAATGATGCATAACAGCATTACTTTCTTTTCTAAATAGTCACATTATGTATATAAGTGATTTTCAAATATTTATTGTAAGACACGTTAACTTTAATACCAAATTTTTTGAAGACTTCCTTAGAAATATTATCGAAGAAAATCAGCCTTTGACGACAATCTTGTTCGCTTAGATTATTGACATTTTTACCTGAATTTTAACCTTAATTAGTTCACTGTAAATTAAGAAGAGCACATATAACGAAATAAAAGTATAATAAAAAATCAAACTCCTACTACGGAGATCATGATTAGAATGCCGTTGAATATTTTAATGGATGGGTTTGATTTCCATAATAACTTTTAAAAACATTTTCTATCGAATTGAATTAAGGAATTTTATTAAATTTAAGAAAACTTAAACGAAAATGAAAATGATTTCATTAAATAAGTGATTTTTTCATCTTAAAATGATACAAAAATAAATTTTTAAAAGTAATTGTTTTTGAAGATATGAGTATCAATTGCCATAGAAATAAGAAAAAAATTATAGAAAAATGAAATGATTTCATTAAATAGTAATTTTTTCACATTAAAATGATACAAAGACAATTTTTGTAAAGTAATTGTTTTGGAAGGTATGAGAGTCAATTTCAATAGGTAAATCAGCAACTATCCAACTGATGAATGTTAAGCCTATTTTTGCGCTCGATCGAACTTTCTGTTTGAAGATTATTTCTTCGTTCCTTTCACAGGATCTGCCTTCTTACTAAATGGACTTCTTTAGTGACACAGCGAGTCCCTTCCAAAATATTTAACAATATTTGGCAGCTCCATTAATTAATTAGGCAAAGAGCTTAATTCAGTGCAGCTGTAAAATTAATCAATGAACCATTATTAAATCCGTACAATACTTTGTTTACATTTGATTGCTGCCATTTAACAATAAATAATAAGAGCGATTTCCGTGCCACTAATATAAACGCTTTATAGAGAGTGATATTTTACTAAAAATGTTATTAATTTTGTTTTAAAATTTCAAAACAAAATATATCGCCATTTATAAAACAAATCGATAGATATTTACAGTTATATACAAAAATATAAAGAAAAAAAATATAAATTATTTCATGCACTCGAACGAAATAACAATTACATCTATAAATATTGGACTAAAATTGCAAAGTTAACTATCGTTTGTTTTAGAAGGCAATATTGTATAATTCATTATTAAGCTAAGTAACCACCTTTCTTTAGAATTTAGAATTCATTTTATTTCTCAATAAATGAACAGCCGATTGACATAATGACAGTTATATTCCATGTCAAAGAAAATAATTTATGTTTTTTTATTCAAATAATTCTTTATTAATAAATCATGTGAAGGATTTTTTATATATTTACAGAAATTCTAATCATTATAGCTGTTTTATTTTCTTACGAGGCATTTGTTTTGGTTGCCCCTAAAATGTCTCTTTTACTTTTTTTATACAGAATCTCTTAGAATATCGACAGTTTTTTCAACCAATTCTCTTCTAATAAATCAGCAGAATGTAGATTATTTTTTCCTCTACTAAAATTCCTTGATATATGCTCTTGTGTTTCTATTTTGGTGTAATGAAAGAACCCAGAATATACTTCAGATTTCAAAGTAAAATACTCGATAGAAAATCAAATGAATATAGAATGTAAATTACTATTCATTAATAGAAAAAAATATTTCTTCGAAAATCTATTCATAAAATGAAATGAAATGCGAAATGTTTTAAGAATGTTTTTGTTATATAAATGATAAAAACGTTTGCTTTGATTTATTTCGAGGGCCTGCAATATTTTATGTCTTTAGGCTAGTTTGAGCATTTGTAATGTTTTTTTGTCATGTTTCAAACACAATCAAACTGCTCTTATCTTTTCAGAACTTTGTGCGGAAAACAAATAATTTCATTTACATGGAAAATGGCAGATTTTTTTTTTTATTTTTTAAATTTATTTTATCCTAAAGAGCCATATTCTTTTGCCACACTCTATAGAATTTCAAGTCATTGCCACCATTTTTATTTTTTTCTGAAGATTTTTAAATTTGTTTTATCTAAAATATTAGAACCATTTTTTATATAAATAAAATCTTTTGGAATATTAACTCCTTTTTACCTTCTTTCTTTTCATGTAATCAGAAAATATTATAATTACTAAAAATTTAATTCTTGAAATTCTAATGAAATTATGTAATGTATGCTTCTTTGAGTTCAAAGTTAAATAAGAAATGTTAGGAATTAAGTATAGACCTAATTTTCTTTGTATTCTTTTTTATGTGTATATTAACACAAACGTGGAAAAATGCTACTAAATGAAGGGAATATAGCATATTGTCCTTCGAAAAAAATCATACATTTGCACCAAATTTATTTCAATCCGTTGTGAGAAAGATGTAAAATTCGAAATTCAAGTCCAATTTTCTACGAATCACGAATGTAAAAGAAAAAACAAATTTAAACCATACTTAGAAAGATTTTTTACACGCTTATTGAAAATCTTAGAAAAAGAAAATATTTTATGTATTTTCAATTATTTTAATTATTTGACATACGGATTTCATTAAAATATTTAAAAATGAATATTTGTCATAGAAATGACTGAACCATGCAAATTCCACAAATCACCGAGGCCTTCTTATTTGATTGTAACAATCTATACTTTCAAGAAATAATATACTGTGAAAGCAATGTATATTATAAAAATATTTTTCGATTTTTTTTTAATTATTATTATTTCTGATGCTGTCTCATTTTTTATTTAGAAATCTTTATAATCGATGCCCTGTAACACAATGAATTTAAGTTTAAAAAATGAGATAACATTTTTATTGTTATTTACAAATTTATATTTGGCATTGTGTCATTTTCTGCGTTTAAGTTCCACAGTTTAAGCGCACAATGAAACGATATAAATGATTAGTACAACAATTTCTATGTTCAACAGTTTATATTAAAAATAACTAAAATTTAATTGCTGCTTCAAGAATGAAGAGTTTTTTTTTTATTTAGAAATATTCCAAATACTTTAGTGATGGAAATGGAAACACTTGAGAAAACTATTCTTTATACACTGTATTTCTCTTTTTTTTTTTTTTTTTCAAAAAGGAAAAGAAAAAAATACACCTATCTTTCAATCTTTTTGTTTTATTTTGTTTTGTATCTTCTTAATAGAACCCATCTTAATAAATGTTTCTTTTTCAGCCAGAAAAAGATCTATCTTACTGATTTCGCACTTAGAAGATTATCAAAATGTTTCTCAGCAGTTTCATGTTATCCTTCTGCTTCTATGTATAAAGATAAGTTACAGGAGAAAAGGATAAGTCTATTTTTTTCAGCATGGAATGTCTTATGTTTTTCATTAAACATGTGTCTATTGTTTAACGTGTTTCATTTTTTTTAGCCTACTTCTGGGATATTTTTGGCGAATAACATATATACATATACATGGAGTAAAGAATTGACTAGAGAAAAGCCAATACCCAAACTCAGAACATATGCAACACCTTTCCAGATAATCCAATATTAAATATAAAAAATATATTTTTTTTTAAATGCTTTGATCTTTATCTTTTAAGAAGAAAAAATTATTTTTGACATATGAGATAAAAAAGCACACATTTTTATCAGATTTTTTTTAAAATTTAATATAGGAATAATTAATAATTTTAAAATAATAATAATTTTAAAATTTAATATAATAATAATAATAATTTTAACATTTCATATAAAATAAAAATTTAAAAATTGGACAATCTGAAAGTAGTAATGAACCTTATTGTAATTATATTAATAATGATTCTGATTCTTAAATTAAAAAGTTTCAGAATTTTATTCATGATATCTCAAAGCCAATTTATGCCCTTCCAATTGTATTTTCTTGCCATTGGCTTTTAAGATATTAGGTTTGTAGTTCAGATTTCTATTTAATTTATTTTAATTTGATTTAATTTATATTTCTTTTTAATTCATTAATAAAAAAGTATTTTTAAGAAAATATAATATTTTATTATTTTTTAATCTTTATTTTGTTTTTACATTTATTGTGATGTTTGAAATGACTTTAAACCCCAACAACTTATCGAGGAATTGACCGTGGTCCGGTTGGGTAGCACATTCTACTACGGCAAGTCAGTTTGTACAAAAATTGATTTGCTGTCCTTGTGGTTACATTTGCTTTTTGAGAAAATATAAACTTTCAAAATGCTTTTATTACTTTTACTTATAATTACTTTTATTAAAATCCCAGATTTCTAAGAATAGATATTTTTATTTTTACACTAACCGAATTTGGTGACCATCCGGTTCGCCAGTGAAAATGGTCGCTAAAATGTTCAGTTAATATTTTATGTAACTTATTCTACTAATAGGTTTTTCAACAAAATATTTTTAAACTTCAAATTTTGATAGTCATATTTTTCATTTATACTACTATATAGGCTTTAAGCCGTTCTGTTCATTACAATGCGCATATTTCTCTGATTTTCTATAATGCCCGTAAAATTCAATTTTAAATTAAAGTGGAAATAACGAAACTACAATTAATATAAAGACGTATTTTATTGAATCCCAGCATAATTTGAGCTTTTTAATTTGAGCTTTCTTAATATGAGGACAATGAGTTGATAAAAATTAATTCTTTTCCATTGACGTGACGCTTGTTTCTGCAGTTTAAATTCTACTTTTATTTTGTGTGAAATAAATCGAGGAAAAATATGATTAAATTATTCTTTAAACATTCATGAAAAGTAGAAATTTAATTTGTTTGTTAAAACATTAGCATTTTTGAAAAGATAAATTTTTGAACTTTAATGTAAAAGTCATGCTTGTGCGATAATATTTTCGGAAATTATAGCCAAAAAAGGCTGAAATTTCGCTTCATTTTAATTAATTAAATTCTAATTAAAAATTCAAAGAAATGGCTCAGAGGTGCACATTTCCGGCCTCCAAAGTATCACGTGCCAAATGTAGTGCGCCAACACACACAAATTGAGCTTCATTATAAGTATAGATATTGCTAATCTGCTGTTTTTAAATATAGTATTGGAATATTAAACTTTATAAATTGTAATAATTGTAGTAATTGCTTTAGTAATATTTCTATTATAAATAATTTTTTAATTCCTATTTTTCATTAATTATTTAAATTAATTTCTTATTTTAATTAACTTTTTATCTAATACATGGATGTCAAAATAAAACCGTAAAAGCATACAGAATAACATCAGTTTAATAAATAATTTAATTTAATACATTTTTTGTAATTAAATACACTAAATTGGAATTTAATCCAATTTATAAATATTATTTTTTGAGATTATAATATTTTAATAATTTTCTAATGCTGCTTGATTTTTAATTCAAAAATATTAATTTCATCTTTCTACTGCATTAAAATAATTTTAAAAAACCCTCTTATTTTTATTGTTTTACATTTATTTTTTTTAGTTTTTAAAATATTTCAAAATATGTGGTTGCTAATACTGCGGAAATAAAAAAAAACCCTAAAATTTCCTTGTTTTATTTCCCTGATGTTGCCTAACAATTAACTTGCATTTTCTATTTGGTGCAATTAAAAATTTTAAATTTTTGCACCAAGTTCAAATTGTTAGGCAAGAACTCAAAAAGCAATAAAAATGTGAATTTCTCGTCAAAAAGGATCGAAAAAATTTTGTTGTTAAAAATAATGCTCTGAATTTTGTTTTCCATTTTGCTACAGCTCTGAATATTTACGAAAATCATTATAAATTTTAAGTCCTTTAAAAACCTTCTCGCAATCCTAAGAAAAATTTCAATTTTGGAAACTCGGTTTTTTTTTTTGGGGGGGGGGATATGAAATAAAATGCTATAATTCTATTCAGACTTCTAAATTGCTCTTTTAGTCATTTGGGTTCTGAATCTAGATATTTCGCAATAGCTTAAGTCTAATAAAACTCGTTTTAAATTTCAAAATTAAAAGTTTTGGCTCAATTAGGATAACATGAAAAAATTTATATGCAATAAAAATTTTATTGATACACTTTAAATCATGTGAAAAATCTAAAAGAAAATGAGATGTTACTTATAAACGAAATTCTTTATCTGCCATAATCATATGACATATTTGAGGATTTAGGTGTGAAAATATTGAAATAGAGTAACTTCATCAAGAACCGAATATAAGAATTTAGTATCTGAGGAAGTGAGTGAGAAAAAGATAGCAAAATTCCCTCTTTATAAAGTCAATCTATTAAAATTCTATAATAAAACGGGAATCTAAATATTCTTAAAAATATAAATTCAAGTAAAAATTAATGCTTAAAATTTGTAGAAACTAGCAGATAGCAGAAATATAAACAAGCATTCGAGCTACCCATAACATTTCAGATGAATGTATAGTCTCAATGACAATGTTAATGCATCCCATTTTCACTGAAACCATTCAAATTGTCGAAACATTGATAAAGTTCCTGCTTTCAAATTCTGCATAACCATTAACGATACCATACTATATTTCCGACTTAACCTATTCATTTGTGAAACAATTAAATTGAAACCGGTGATTGTATTTCATCACCTTTTCCTTTAATGGTTTCTAAATTAAACTAGTCTTTTAAGCTCTGCATTGTTTGTACGATCATTTGCCAAATGGGAGAGCATTGTAATTACACTCATTTGTCTCGAAGCTCATTGGCTGTTTTTTCTTTGTTCGCGACTTCTGGAAAGTATGTCGTCTTCCTAAGAATACAAATCGACTCAATTTCTCAACAACATCATTAGTTTTCATTTCGTCTTACTTTAATTAGTGTTGGAATTTTCAAGTCACTCTCAAGTGACTATTTTTCACTCTCAAGTTTAATTTTCAATTATAAAATCAAGTATTAATTGTTGATCAACAATTATTTTTAAAATAATCAAGATCCTTATAAACTTTGATTCAGTATATTCTTGTTTTTTTTTTTTTTTTTTTTTTTTTTTTTTGGTTTTTTTACGAAAAATACGTTTGCCCTTCAATTTTCTTTATATCTTTTATCTTTTCAATAGAACCCATTAAAAGAACTTTCCTGTCTCAGCCAGGGATATATTTAACGAGATTGACTGACTGCAGAAGATTACCAGAATTCTTTTATCATTTTTTTAGGCTTATATATATGAGGATACTTTATAGCGGAAAGAAATGTACAGAGTTTCAGCTCGCAAAGAAGAGCTCTTTCATTTTTCATGAAGCACTTGCCAGTTATTTAGAATAAATGAGGAGTTTTAGCTCGCTTCTTGGATATGTCCCACTGATCGAAGGTTTGCTCTACAACTATCAGAAAGAAATAGGTCTAAGAAGTATTTTTATAATTTCAGTTAGGAAAAATGTATATAAAATTTCTGGGGAAAGATTTTTTTATATGTAAGAATTTATTTATTTATTAAGAATCAATATTTTGAATATAATATTAATAATCAATATTTAGAAGATAATATTAAGAATCAATATCATTTTAGAAAATTTGAAGTATAAAAAGATTCTTGTCTGTTTGCAGACAAGAGGACATCGAACATCGTACATTGTTTGCAGACAAAAATACAAGAAAGTAGTTCCCTTACCATTTGAGTTATTGTTTTTCAAATCTTAAACTAAAAAAAGGAAATATGCCTGATATTTTTACATAATGCTGCCAATTAATTGTGTTCCTCTGTTTTTTTTTTTTTTTATTTAATCAATTTTTCCAGCATATTTAGTATACCAGCATTTAAGCAATTTTAGTGTATAGAAAGGAAGTTTGAACAGAAGTTTTATTTCATTTATATTCTAAAACTCGCACTATTGTGCATTAGGTATCAACATGTAAGCCAATCCTCACTCTTTTCTCTTTCAAAAGAATCCATTTAGTGAAAAAAAAGAAAATCCCGTGTCATGTAAGTATTTGATTCAAATAAATCAAAATAACTTTCCACTTGAGCTTGTACCATAACTCGCTATACAAATTAAAATTGACTGAGTTTTCACATCTTTCATGCCATTACATGTTAAACAGCTCTTTTGACCAAAATAATTGTTGAAATTTTTTCGGGGGAGGGGGGCTAAACTCTAAAGCAATGATTTATTTTCTTCTAGTCTTTTTAGCAATATTTTTTCATAATTCATTTGGCATCATTTTAATAAAAAATTATTGTAGATCCAGAAAGTTCTACTCCTATAAATATCAAAAACTTACAAAACTGTTTGCACTGAACCTCTGCAAGTTCTTACTTTTACACTCGTTGCTAAAAAAAGATAATTTCAAATACATATTTTTTTTTCCTTCTAAGAACGTGCCACTTATAATTAGTAATAGACAAAACATGTGTACCAGAAAATGGAAATATTGATCAATAAATGGAAGGATATTTTCTGAAGATATTATGGTTTCTAAGATTTTTTCCTCTATATCATTTTAATAAAAATTTCGGTAAATATCTCAAATTAATGTGTGTAGTCAGTCCTTCACAAATGTAATAAACAGAATTCTGTAATTTTTTTCATATTCCTATTTAAAACAATATATTTAAACAAGATTTGTCCTAAGTTAAAAATATTCAATTGCGTCTGAATTAAGTTTGCAATGAAATGGAATGGAATTCCTCATTTTGCATTTACTTTAAATGATATCATTATTTCTTAAAATTCATTTTTTTGGCAAAACATCAAGACGAACTTACATAAGCGCACAGATAAAAATAAAGAAAGAAAGCCTAATGTTGCATCAAAATAAATAAATAATAGAAGACGTTATCAACAAACAAGGACAAGAATTTCTAAATGTTTTAGCTCGGTTTTCATGACACCAATTTATTATTTAAATGACTCCTTTTTTTTAGAGGATTATGATATTAAATGAAATCAACTGGCTTAGAAAATTCTGCTATTTCAGTTGAAAGTTTTTCAATGCATTCAAGCGGTGACCGCAAACCTCCGGGTCATTCGTTGCCATTTGGTTAATTTGTAACTTCTATTATATGAATAACAAGATTATTTATCTTAATATATTTGTTCTACTTTCTGCTCACTATATTGTAAACAAAGTAAAGAAATCAGGAGAGTTCTTTTAAAAAATTTGTTTTTGTGAAATATTTCTTCATTAGACTTGATTTTAAAATATAATATATTTTGAAAATTATAAATTTATATTCTCTATTATTTAGTTAGACGATTTTGAGATAGAAAAAAAACATCACTTTTCTAAAAGTTGGTGATTGCGCAATACAACATACAAAAGTCACGTGATCATTTCAAACCAGTTTAAACCGCATTTGCGCAAAAAAAAAAAAAAAAAAAAAAAATCTTTTCTCGAGATAAAGTTTCGGAGCGTGAAAGATTTTGAAATGGGGGGGGGGGGGGGGGGGACCATTGTTTCCTAAATACCAATGCATGCGTAATCTGATAGTCACGTGATTGTTCAGACCGGTTAAAACTAGTTAATGACTTAAATTAATTAAACAATGACTTATAAAGATAATAATGTTCTCAAATGATAATATGAATTTTCTGATAGCAGATTTCATTTTTTTTTATTAAAAGAAATCATTGTAAACAAAATTTGAGACTTTGTTAACCAGAGACAAGTTTTTTTTTTAGTTAAATTTGTGTTTAATATTTCGGAAGTCGAAAAGTAATTTCCTTTTTATATTTAATTTACAGAATAAAAAAAAAATAAACAACACTTTTTTGGAACATTAAGGAAGAAATTAATTATTGAAAACAAATGAAGAAACATGTAATTGGGAACAAATAAATGTAAACATGTAAAAGAATATAATTGATCATTGTAGTCTTCAACTTCTTCTGTTACATTCTCAATAATTAAAGTAATTTTTCATTATTCTTTTCCGAAATGTTCATTAAAGCTTTTCAACTAAGGAATGTTTCAACTAATGCAAATTAAACTTTAGATGGAAGGCATTTTAATTAGTTTTGCCTAAAGATGAATTTTGTTCTGTCTTTCATTTACATTGTGTGACATCATTTAATTTAAAGCGAAAATAACTTCATTTCAACTATTCATTTCAAGGATTGTAGTAAGACATATTCTTCATAAATTATTACATTATTTTGGAAAGCAAATACCCACTTTCCCTACAAAATTTCTAAAGAATTTCTATTTGGAACTTCCTGAGATAATCTAGAATTACTATACCACTGAGTACTACGGAATTTTTAATTTGAACAATTAAAACTTTGGCTTCGAAATGATTAGAACCTATTTAATTATATGTTTTACAAATACCCAAACAGGAATAAAATGTCAAGGTATGAACTAGTATCACAAAATACAGTAGAGTGGTGTAAATGAATTTGATATGATTACATCTTTCATTTGAAATATTAAACAGGAGAGTCTCCTTTTCCCATGACTTTTCCGTGAACTTATGGAATTGTTAGCTCTATTTGAGGATTACTTCTTATTAAAAATGCTTATTTTTCATTTTTTTTCATGTTGTAAAATTGTATAAGTAATTTTCATTGATAATATTTTATGTTTCAGTATTTTCATAAATAGATAATGAATAATTATGTTATAAAACAAATTATAAAGTATTAATTATTCATACGAAAAATATGTCGTAGGTGCGCGGTGGTACTCCTGTGAAACCACAACCCATCTCGTGGTGCAGTCCACTATAAATTTTTTTAAAAGGTATTGTCTCTTCCCTTAGATCCTGAACATGTAAATTAATTACATAATTTTTAAAATTTCGGAAAATTTATGTTTGTGCGCTTCAAAGGGTTATCAATTCGGCATTCTAAATTTTAATTATGTTAGATATTTATTTATTAAATATTAGATTAATTATTTAGATATTTTTAGCAACATAAAGAAATTAATGTTTTGATATCCAATATTTGAATACGATAAATTCTGATGTTCCCTTTCAGATGTCAACCTTTTCGTCCATCAGAGTTACAATATCTGTAACAAAGCATTCTCATATTACTTCAAATTAGGACTGGGCCCAACAGAAAATATCACAAGAGAAAAGGTTTTTAATATTTGGAAAGTTTTAATTCAAATCAATTTTTATCAATGCCCCTTTATTGGAATACGTGGCTCCACACAGATCTAGTGCTAAGGTCTGGATTTACAAACCAAAAAGCTTCATGTTCTAAACATTATGCTACAAAAAATTCACTTGTATGTGACTCTTATATTTGATAAAGTTGACTTCAAAGGTCAAATGTCTTCTTGATAATATGATGCTGTTTAAGAAAGTGGATGTCAGTTCATATTTAAATTTCAACAATTAAATATGATTCAATATCAAACGGTCCATCACAAAGTTGTCCTAATCTTGCTTTAAAGTAGGATTTCCATACAATAAAATACACTATATGAAGTAGCCATCCAAGTGAATTGAGCCGTATATTCAATACAGAAGTTATCATGTCAGTATTTTTATATTACCATGTTAATTGTCATAGATTCTGTCTTTAATTTCGGATAATATATCTAATTAGCTTATCCCATCTTATTTGTATCTTCTCTGTGTAAGAAACGGTTAGAAAGAGAGTGTATATGCGAATTACAAATCAGTCAGGTGGCAGCCAACCTATTAATAGCGAATGAATGTTCTAAATTCTTCAGAATCATGCGACCTCAATAGAATATAAATAGAATTTGCTTAATTTTAATTTTCAGTCCCTATATTTATTCTTTGGGTAATATTTATCATATCATTCAATGCCGCAGAAAGCATTTCTGAAAAAATACTATGCCACAATTTCTCTCTCGATTCAGATGTTTCCCGTTTTCAATCTCATTTCATTGGCAGAATTATTATAAATGACTGACTTATTATCAATGATCGACTCATTATTATTGACGACATTATTATCATTGGCGGGTTTATTATCAATGGTGGACTTATTATCAATAGCTGGCTTATTATTATTCGCGGGCTGAATCTACGTTTTCTTAAAATATTTATTAGGTTTTTTTTATATATAAATGAGTTGAATTTTTAAATTTTAAGTTCAAGAATTTGATTCGGTAATGTTAACCAAAATATCAAATTGAAGTGGAATTTACCGCAGGATTTCGAACTCATTTTATCTTGTGATGTAAAATTCACACAGCTGAAATTGATTATTCAAGGAATAATTTAACTTACCGAAACCTATTAGTTTTTTTTTTTTAAATAAAGCTTTTTTAAGTAATACTCCAAATTATTTTGTGAATGATATGGAAAAAAATACTTGAAAATGATACTACATAGTATTTTTCAAGTTTTATCTTTTTTGACATTTCGATTTTATCTTTTTGATAGGAGCTATTAAAATAACTCATCCTTTCACTCTTAGAAATGAATTTGAAAAGATCGGACAAAAGAGATTACCCGAATTTTTCTCAACCGTGTTGTACTTTTCTTTGGCTTATATGTATAAAGATAATTTTCTGGAAGAAAAAGATATGGGTATTTTCCCCTGTATAGAATAGCTCTTATATTTTTCATGAAGTTTACATTTCTGGCTTGCTTTATGTATCCTCTCAGGATCTGACATTTTTCTCTCGTACATTGTTTTCTAGAGATATTTGAAAGTAGATAGTTCGAAATAGATTGTTGAAACACCATTTCAAAGCGAAATCATCTGCTCTTTTTTGAAAAATATATCGTTTATTTTTATCCATAAAGACTTCTTTAGTAACCGATTTAACGAAATATATCAGGATCAAACTGAAATTATTATAAAAAATTACAAACTACAATGAATAAAATAATTTGAAAAAGAAAAACTGTTGAGTCCTTTATTAATAATAATAATAATAATAATAATATTTATTAATTACAATGACGCAGACCATAAAATGAGAAATCTTTTGTACAGCTAGAAAGACAAAGAACTTTATTAACTTACTATAAAAACTTTTCAAATTTTGGACAAAAGGACATTTAAAAATATATGCAATCAAACCTCTATACATCGAACTTGAAAATTTTAAAAAATAATTCGATATATAGAAATGCATACAGGAAATTTTTTATCTTTTTTACTAACAGCGTTAAGTTTGTGTTTATTGATTTTATATAAAAGACTCCAAGACTTTCAAAAATTTCTATTGCAGTTAGAACCAATAAAGCAGGCTTTTTTGTTTTTTTGTAAGCATTTTAAGGGAAGAAATCCGTCGTTATTCTTTCATTGAAATAGTAAAATATAATTTTTATGAGGAAATATTTGTTCACTATATTGAAATTTTATTTAATGCAAAAATAAAAAAATAAAAAAATGCTTTTTCAATATACGCTAAATATTTCTGGAAACTTTTTTATATAGAGAGATTTTCTATACATAGAAAATTTATTTATACAAATTCCAACCCCCTTCCCAGAGGAGGGTACCTCTAAATGAGGATGAGATGCTTCCGGTATGGTGGTTGGATCTCGGTTCCCTGGAGGGTGCACGAAAAAGCTGGGGGCTGGCTCCTCCCATCGATAACGGGAAGTACTTCCTTCGGGTAGTGTTTTATCGTGGCCGGTGATGGATCCTTAGGACTGAACCACAGTTCCTGCCAGTGTTGCTGTTGCGGCGGTCCGTTCATTCAGTATTATTTATCACTATGCCTTCGGGCCGGTTGGAAAGTTAGCGATATGACTTATGCAATCTCCACTATTTATCACAAGTGCAAATATCAAAGTAAAAATAATTTTTGGAAGCTCGCAACGATTTTAGTCAAGGTTGTATTGTTTTCATCTAAAGTTGTAACTATTTGCGATCAATATTATTGATAAATGGATTATAAATGCCATATCATTCTTTCTGTTTAATTTCTTTCAACTTCTTTCTTACAAAAAATATTCTTTTTTGCAACCACTCTGGTGGATTGTTAGAAGAAACAATTTTCTCTCATTTAAATCAAAACGAAGAATAAGCAGTAATAAATATAAATTTTTAGTAAAATATTAGAAAACAACTAAAAATACCATATCAGTTTATCAGTTCAGTCAGAAAATTCTAAAGAATAATTTTTATATCGTTGTTCTTTACATTTTCACAAGACAAAAAATAAAAAGTTTAATGCTATTTCTAAAGCAGAAGAGAGACTATCGTAACATTCCCCGTTTCCCAGTACTGATAAGACATTTACCAGATGTGTCGTCGCTGTTACTTACTAAACCCCTCGAGATAGCCAGAGGGTGGATCTTTTCACCTGGGTGGTTTCGCATCTGTTCATTAGCGACTACAATGACAGACCACATATGGAATTCCTCGTCCCAGAGGTATTGATAGTACCTTCAAAGAGAAAGGGGTGTCCAAACATTTGGATGCTAGATGTTGCTCTTTGTGAAAGGACCTTCCCACGACCCACTGGCGCCGCTGAGAGAGAATATGACTGAACCTCGATTGGCCGAAGGAGAGCTCAAATGACCAATGTAAATTAAGAGGCGGAGATAGTCACCAAAATAAAGCGAGGAGATTTTTTTTAGAGTTAGAAGAGAGAGAAGAAAAGAATGGGAGAGGACGGTTGAAGTACGCCCACGAGTTTGGAGTTCTTGAAACAACTGAGTTTCAAGAAACCCTTTGACTTTGACTGTTGTATCTCCTACTATAGGTTTAAATAACTTTATTTAACCAAGATTCGAACAAGTGGTTCTTTGTATATATAGGGCTGTAAAATAAAGAATTGTCTGGAAATTCTGCTTCGTTATTTGATCAGTCTAGATCAGAACATTACAAGGCTAAGTTAAATAAAATTATAATAAAGTACATTCTATTAAATTGTAGTACGCCAACAGCTAAGCAGTACTTCGACGAATAACATAACAGATAATAAGAAAAAAAGCTAACGAAAATTAATTTAAACTAAAATGTACGAAGTTATAATAATTAAATTAAACAACATTCTTAACCACTTTTAAGACAAGAAAGAAAAAAAAATAATTCTTGCCTTTCTGCATTCTCTTCATTAATTGTTTAAATGGATTAATTTGATAATACTTTTACGAAAAGAATATATTTATAATTGAATTATGCCATTCTCTTTGAAAGACAGTATTTAAAAATTAACATCAACATTTCGTATAGTAAAATTACGAATCAAATTTCTCCGCTTATTTTTCTGCACCTTCAAATTATCATGCTAATATGCATAGGAACAGATAGAAGATATTCCTTTAAAGAATTTCGTTCGACGCTTGATAGGAACCTACAAATTTCGTGGTGGAGTCACTTACTAAATGTCATCTTTTTAGATGAATACGGCTTTGAGTATTTTGGTATAAAATAGTTTGAATATAAAATAGTGATATAAATATAAAATAGTTGATAATGAATATAATATAGTTGAATATAAAATAGTTTTCAAAAATTAATGATAATAATAATCAAAAATTACATAATAATTACTGATAATTTTTCAAAAGGATAGCGGATTTCTGAACAAGACTTACAGTATTGACTTTGGTTGATTGCCTAGGCGTAACATTTTTCTTTTCATTTTTTGCAACAAAAAGTATTTCTCCTTCTGTCAGATAATTTATATTACATTCGTGGTCATTTTGTAACTGACATAATAATATTTTTCACGTGAATAGAAAAAAAAATATTCATTGTTATCAAAGTTTTCTCTCATCTGTTCGAGACATCCTAAAAAATTGAGTGAATTCAGCAAGCTTTATAATAGAATGTATTTATAAAAATATTCATATTAAGAAATCAGTAACGACAAATAATAGTTTTGTCAATGATTATTTTCTTACCATATCATTAAAAGGAAAATTCGGAGGTACTTTTTTTTTATTCTTGAGTCTTAAAGACAGTAGGCAATACATAAAATTGCTGCGTTTGACAACCTTTATATATAAATTCTGAACGCTTATATTGTTATTCACTATAGAAATTCAGACTACATAGATTATTTTCAAATTATTTTATGAAATTCAAATTATTTTATGTTCAATAATCATCAATTATTGAAAATTGAGAAAATTAGAATTTTTCTTCCATTATTCTTCTAAATAATTAACTCTTTTGTCTCGTTCTTAACGCGGATTTCCGAAGAAAAATATTTAAAGTAATTTTATAAAAACAGTTTCTCCTATTTTTGTACGAAATTGAAAATTTATTTTATTTTAGTCAAGTTCTCCGTTCCAGTCTTATGCTTAAAATTCACAACTAAAATCATTATGGAACGTTAAAATTCGATATATTTTACCTACTTTGGCACCTATATGGCATCAAATGTAGATTCATAATTTGATTAAATTTATCGATTAATTAATGATTAACGAGGAAAATAATATGTAATTTCATCAATGACACAATTTCGTATAAAATTTCAAATTATCAACATGACAAGGAATAAATGAAAAATCGATTTAAAATGTTCCTTTCAAAAAAATTGTATAAAACAGAATTATTATTATAATTATTTTTATAAGAATGAAAGGCAGGCAATAATTGCCAAACCGATATGTTAGACAAATATGAGTAGACATTCATATTACAGATTATATCTAAACAAAAATGAACATTTATTCTTTTCTTATGACCACCCTCTAATTGCGTACATCTTTGCACATTCTGTTCAAACATTAACGAATTTGCTTTTGCAATACATTTGTTCCGATTTATAACATTCAAACGTGAAACGAACTCAATTTAAATTGTTACTCATACTTAATCGCCTTGTCCTTTAATAGTTTTAATATTTTGACCTTTAAAGCATTGTGTTAGCATTTGGACAAGCATTGTAATTGCATCCATTTGTCTCGAGAGTTCATTGACTGTTTTGTTATTTACAGAAGGTTCTTGGAAAGAGCATTCTTTCTCTTGTAAATAAAAATCACCTCGATTTCTGAGCAGCATCCTTAGTTTTAATTTCGTCTTACTTTCACTAGTCCTAGAATTGCACCTACTGGCCTCTAGAATATTTCACAGAAAAGAAACTAGAAGTTGATAACAGCTTTGACAAAGCGATTAGTTGATCACAATAAAAGTGAAATGAGTTGAAAAGAGCTATTTTTGAACGAATATACCTAAAAAAACTTCATTTTAGAGATGTTTTTAAAACTGCCTTTTTATAAATATAAATCTCGAACTCGTTCATATTCAAATGGAAATTCATTGGCGGTTCGTCATTTCATAAACAAGTAAAATCTCAAAAAATAATTTACATCAAGATGCAGATAAAATACAGTTTAAAAAAAAAACTTTTTTCATATTTTCCTTTTTTTTATACAGACCAAAATTTTAGATAATAACAAAATTTAGATTATCAGATATTTAGATTTATTATCTTTATTATCGTATTTTTTTGATGAAAAATTAACAACATAAAACGAATTAAAACTACATCAAATGAGATGCAGCGACTGTTCTTTATTTCAGAAACGAGCAATATCACAAAAAAATCGCAACAAAATGCAGTTAAATACAATTTTAAAACCCGGGAAAGTATTCTCCAAAAACATTTCTCGCGTACTTTCTAATAAAAGTGTTCTCCTAGAGAGAGCCTTCCATGACATTGTCTTTCAATAGCCATGAAATACCAACCTTTGTCGTGAATATAGTATTGTAACTGAATCTATCGTGCACTTCTTGGCAAGTTATTTGCTGATTAATCAATGGCATGCATTTAATAGTATCCAAAAACAGAAACTGTTTCTTGGAAGTGTTTTTACCAACCGGCTGAAACAAATATTTGACACAAAACTACACTTGAAGTTGCACACTCCCATATCAAATTTGATACAAAACTACACTTGCAGTCGCAAACTCCCATATCAAATTTGACACAAAACTACACTTGCAGTTGCACACTCCCATATCAAATTTGACACAAAACTACACTTGCAGTCGCAAACTCCCATATCAAATTTGACACAAAACTGCACTTGCAGTCGCAAACTCCCATATCAAATTTGACACAAAACTACACTTGTAGTCGCAAACTCCAGTATCAAATTTGACACAAAATTACACTTGTAGTCGCAAACTCCCATATCAAATTTGATTTATTTAACTGACTGCATCTTTCAATTACCATTCTTATATGTTTCTGAAAATACAGATCGACAGATGGTCAATTCCTTGTTGAATTTGGCTCCAAATTTGAAAGACGTTAATTCTGTGCTTCGAAATTTATCTATCTCTCTGCGTTTTGGATTTATCGTCTTAAATTTATTCGCACAGCCAGCCGGGCACACCTCTTCTCAATTTGGATCAAGGATTCTCAACTCAAGGATTTTGCTCAACATTTGATAGAAATCTACAAATTTGGTATAAAATCCGTATACCAAATTTCATCCATCTAGATAACAGAGTCTTTGAATTAGTTATCATTGCTACCGAAAGATAGAGGGACAATTTCCAACAATGGTGTTTTCGATCTCAGGAAGGTCTAACCTTGGCGGTGATTCATAAAAACCTTGAGTTCGAATTTTTTCGGACGATTACTATACTTTCTCCATTCTATACGTGACGCAAAGAAACTTTCATCTTTCCTTCTTTTTTAAATAGTCTAAAATATTAAATTGTAACTATCTTTATTATATTTTAAAAACTATTAACTCATAATTTTCGATGACGGACTAGTAAAGTAAAATGATTTAAAATTGAATCAAATGGGGTTTTGTATATGTAAAGCGAAAGCAAAATTTGAGCCAAATAATAACTTACAAGAAAAAAATAAGAAAAAAATCAAGGTATCAAACTTTAGCCTGTCGTGGGAATGAGAAGGAAAAATAAAAGGGCATTATACATTTGGCTTGAAACAAACACGAGCTGTGGCTATTGCAGCCAAATCACCGCCAAACTCAAGTGAGAGGAATCTTTGATAGTGAGCGAATTTTGAAGTAGTCTGGTACAGATGTTCGCAAAGGCACTACTTGTAGATCTTCTACTAGTTGATTCATTTTCAGTTTATTTTATTTATTTTTTGTTTGAAATCGAAACTTCATTTTGTTCATCGAAATCGGAACTTCATTAAAATAGCATGGTCAAAAAAGAATAAACTAGAATTAAAACATTCTATAAGGTACAACAGTTCTGCATCACTCATGGATGAGTCGCCAATATGAAAAATGCTTTGGCTTTCTCTTACATTAAATATTCACCGATAACATAGTGTAATCACCAAACCTTGAAAATTTCATATAGCTTTAATTTTCAATCCCAAAAGAAACAAAAACTCGATTTTTGAAATCTTATCAGTTTTTTTTTTTTTTTTTTTTTTCGAAACAGATAACTCAAAAAAGGAATAAGTGAACTGCTCGAATGAACCAAAATCAATATGTAGTCTTTATAATAATGTATGCAGACAAAAGAACATAATAACCATTTTTGCTCTAGATATTTTGTATATGAAAAAACGTTAATTGAGAAGAAGAAAGTGAGCATATTCTGCAGACATCTTTAATTTTTCATCATCATTATATAAAAATGTGGCCATACATTTGGAAAAATTGCCCTATTATATCAAATGTAGTAATTTGTCAATACATTTTATTGATAATTCATATTTTCCATATTATTATTATCCTTATAAATATTAGCTTTGTCTAATCTCTTAAAAATATTAGTCAATAAGGGATGCGTTGTTCTCGTAAGTTGTCTCACACTATTAGCTCCAGATGTTGCAATAAAACTACAGATGGGTTTTTTTTTTGTATGTGATTTGATATAAGTTATTTTGATACAATAGCATCTTATTTGAAGTAGAATGCAACTCAGATTCCTCACTTATAATTTGATTTTTGGTAATTCGAGTCGAAAGAAATTATATTCCCTCGTCAATTTCAGATATCACAAAATTTTTGACGAAAACAATCTGTACTCTTGAGTATACGTAAAATCATTCATTCAAAATATTCAAACGTTTCAAATATGACGTTTTTTATTTCTAGAGAGCAAATACATGACAAAGTTTGACCAAATTCACTAAAAAATTATATACAAACAGATGATTAACTGTTTGACGAATTAAGTAAAAAATTTCATAAACATTTATATTTTAGATGCTAAACATAGATATCAATTTTTATTTATTTAGCTTCCGTTTGGGTTCACGGAGTTCACGTGTATTCAAACAGCCAGACAGACAGACTTCCTGTAAATAAATTTCGTACAAAATTTGGCAGAAATCTACAAATCTAATCGTAATTCCATGTATCGAATTCCAACCATCAAAATCGAAGCGTTTTTGAGTTAACTTATTCACGGACAGACAGACAAACATAACGCTAAAATGTATTTTTTCGATTCAGAAAGGACTGAAGCTTGGAAACACGAGTTCGAATTTTTCGATGATTGCTATACTTATTCTGTTCTTCATATATGAGAAAATAAAAAAAAAAATATTCAAACATTTCCATTTGCATCTGGTTCATGATTCACAGCAAAAGAATAACAAAATCATGAACTGAAGAAATACTCATTTATGTTATTAAGCGATTCATATATTGTTTCACTACAATAATAAAATAATTTCAAATTGGGCTTCCTGATAATTGATTTACAGAATGATGCAACTCTTTTCGGTTCTACTTTTTGCAGGTAACCAAATTTTTTTGGGGAATTAAAAGACTAATCAGATTTTGAAATTTCTGCAAATTTTTGACAGTAATAATTTGTTCTTCATATCCGAAATATCAAATAAATAAGTAAATAGATACGTTGATTCAAATTATCTTGGAGAACAAATATAAAAATAATTGCGTTCATGAAACGACAAGAAAAGAAAGCAAAATGCAGAAAAGTAAAAAGGAAAGAAATAAAATAAAGTTTGATCACGTGAAGCTCTAGAAAAATGAGGGAAAAGTGTCTAGGAAGTCAGCAAACTGACTCTCTCACCCGCCACGAAGGCACACGGATTTAAACCATAAGGCTGAATGACCGGACCGCCGCAACAACAACACAGGCGGGAACTGTGGGTGAGTCCTAAGGTATCACCGGCCACGGTGCAACCCTTCCCGAAGAAAGTACGTTCCATCATAGATGGGAGAAGTCAGATACACCACCTATTTGTGTACCCTCCAGGATGGAGAGATCCAACCACCATGCTGAAAGCCTCTTATCCTCATTTCGAGGTGTCCCCAGGGGGATAGAAGTGTCAAGTAAACGAATTTTCTACGAAAGTATTGCAAGAGATTAACAGAGATTTATTTCAAGGACATCATAAACAAGAAACATATTCTTAAAAAAAGCAAAGATCAGAGAGTTTGTTCCAGGAACAAAAGAATAATAGATATCTTTTATTTTTCATAAACGCTCGATCTTTAGCCTTATTAACTATTCTTTTATATATATATATATATATATATATATATATGAAATTTCGACATTTGGCATGAATATCAAAAAAATATCCAAGCATAACATCTAAAACATGACAATCACATGGGAAATATTATAGAATAAACCGAAACTACTTGTTTCTTGTTTCTCATGAAATTTCGACATTTGGCATGAATATCAATAAAATATCCAAGCATAACATCTAAAACATGACAATCACATGGGAAATATTATAGAATAAACCGAAACTACTTGTTTCTTGTTTCTCATAAAGAATTTTTTGAAAAACAAAATTTTATTCAGTTAGTTTTTACAGCTTGGCATGACTCATAATTAACCAAATATCGGTATTTAAAATATAAGATTTTTTGATAAACAGCATAAACAGTGTAAGGCGAAGAAAAAATTTTAAAAAAGCAACCTTTCATTATTTTCAGCAAAGAAATTACCTCGAATCTATCTTAACAAGAAAACTCTATTTTTGCTTCAAATCTATTTCTGCATGACACGAAAGTTTAAACAAATAAAAAATGTAATGGCAAATAAAAATTGTTTGACACATAAATAAACCAAAGAGATAATTGAATCTAACTATAAATTCTTTTTTAGTAGTAGACGTTGTCTTCAATTCAATTTTTGGGCTTTTTCGACACATCTAATGGAAAAAGGCATTAAAAAAATTAAAAAAGAACTAATGCAAAAATGTCCTAAAAACTAATATAAAATGCATCTTTTTTTTTTTTTTTTTTTTCCAAAATTTGCAACTAAGCAATATGCAACAGCTGATTGTTCATAATAGTTAAAGTAAGAAAACCGGTGAATGTTTTATAGTTGCTTTTTAAATCCTCTACTGATTATTAACCAGTATTTTTCTACTATTTAATTATAATTACATACTATTAATTATCATTTTATTATTTAATTATTAAAATGGAGGTACAAATTCCTAAAAACTTTTATCATTATCTTCTTGATTTTGATTTTTTCTGCAAAAAAATACATCTGCTTTTCAGTTTTTTTCGTTTGTTTTTTTGTCATTTTTTTCCTTGTATAATCTATTGAAATAACTTTCCTTTTTTCTCAAGGGAGTTTGGTTGCAGAAGATTATCGGAATAATTCTGCACATTTTTTTTTCGGCTTCTATATGTGAAGATAGTTTGGGCAGAACAAAATGTGCTTATTTTTATGTGATATAGCACAAGTCTTGCATTTTTCATGAAACACAGCGACAAGTTACTTAGTGTAAGTAACACGATTAGTTTGTTTCTTAGACATTTTCCTCGATTGACAATTTTCTCTAAAAGTATCAGATTTAAATAGTTAAAATGTATTTCTAAAATTCCACTGAGGGAAAAAAATGCATACCATTTCTAGAAAACATATAGATTACTTCAGTCTATAAATATTTATTTATTACTCTTAAAAATCAATAACAAATCAGTTTCGATATATTTGAAAAATAATATTTAAAAAATGGCAAAATAATATTACTATTTAAAATAGTCAGAAATTAAATACTTTTCTTTAATATTAACTTTTTAATTATTATTAGTACAATGGTATTTTAAAGCACACATTCAATATTTATCCATTGTGAATTTATAAATGTTTTGATAAGGGAGCCATGAATATCATACCGTGCGTTAAAGAATCCACTTATCTAAATCTAATAATATTGTCATCGAAATAACATGTAACTTATTATGGCTATTTAAAAATGAAATACACACGAAATCTATAGTGATAGAAAAGAAAGACAACGACAGCTATAGTTTTCCTATATTTACTATTTTTTTAAAATTATTAATGTATTAAATCTTTTAGGAAGTTAAATATCTAAGAGGAAGAAATTATTTTTAATAATGATTTAGTAAATTTTAAATGTTTCATATTTTAATCCTTTTTTAAAACTATTTCTACAGAGTGAAAGTTCGAAGCAAAAACAGGGTCACTCACTTTTATTTTACATTATTCTGAATTTAATTTTAATCTGAAAATTTATTAGATGGTAAAAATAACTTCTCCAATCAATTTTAGTTTATTAGTAATAATATAATTATAAAAGGAAAAGATTTATTAAAAAAATTTAGCTGCGCATATTTATTTTATTAATGCAAATGGTGTTGTCTATTTTCTCCATATGTTTTGACAATGAAATTTGAATTATTCTTTTGATGAAAAATATTTCTTGCTTTTCGTGTAAGTGAGAGAAGTGGTAGTAAATTAAAATCAAATATTATACAAAATAACTCCATCAAAGATAACGAGAATCAAAGATAATAATAGATAGATACAAAGATAATGAGAAAGAAAACTTATGTTAAATACTTCTATTTTACTTTATAAATTAAAAATGATGAAGTAATATCTTCATATCCTGTCTTATTTTCTAAAGTGAAATTCTTGTCGAAATAAATAAAAATTACAGATCTATATAAACTATTTAAAACATTTTTTTTTCATTCTTGAATTAATTGGCTTTCTTAATTTCAAAGTATGTGGAAATTCGGGAAATATAAACTCTATCATAAATGAAATTATTCTGCAATAAAAGTATTATTGAATTAGTAACTTAACATTGAATTAGAGTAAAGGTATTATAAAAGGTATCAAATTAAAATTTCTTTAAAGAAATAGTAATCTCATAGAAGAACGCAATCTTGGCTCGAGAATTATATTTTTAGTAACAAAATAATTATTTTATTTAGGTCTAGATTGCTTCGTTTATATAAATCTCAGTAATGATGAATTATCATTATTTGTTAGTAAGATAAAGCAATTATTAACTATTTGTCTAATCACTATGAGTAGTTAAGTCACAAGTTCCTTTTCTGAATTTGGATGCCTTCATTTTTCCACCTTTTTAAGAAGTATTGTTCCATTCCACACAGTTTTTTGGAAACTATTTGATATTAAAACCATGAGAAAAAAACTAAACAAGAGGGCTTCTTCATAAAATATTACGTATTCAGCTAAAACAACCATACTATACAGTCATCAAAATGCTCAAATAATACATTTTGTAACTGTTGCCATCGGATTATCTGTGAGACATAAAAAGAAAAAATATCATTTTTTTTTAAATTCCAACAGCAGCATAATTGATGTTCCTTACAAAATAAGACCTTGACGGTTTCAAGAAAAAGGAGGAACTTCTAGAAATACATAATAACTAAAATAATTGGATAACTGAATGCAATTGGTGAATAATGGAAGATTACTTAGTAATTATTTCGCAAATTAATTACTCAAAGTAAAAGAAGAAATGTAGGCTCTTAATTAAAATTAAAAGGTTAAACCCAGTTAAGCCTTAGTTTAGATGCTAATTAGACTCTTTCTTTTATTTTTGTATATATAATGTCAAGAAGACAAAAAAAAAATAATTGGATTAAATCTCTTTTTTGCCTATAGACTGTTCATTAATTCTATAAAATATAATGCTTGTGGTATACATATATGCATATGAATAAAAAGAATCTTTAGAAGAGTTTTGCTTTGTCTTTTTTTATTAAGAGATTAATGAATTATGATACACTTTTAGTAAGTTAATAAATCTTCATATTAATAGTTTCAAAATCGCTTCTATTCTTTTCCAATTCTTATTTCTTTTTGTTTGATTATATAAAAAATTTATTATTCTCTCTAGATCTTGTTGTTTTGCCGTTATCTACATAGCTCAATTTTAATCTGAAAGGCATGCAGGCCTTCGAATGGATTTCGTTCATTTTTTTTAGATATCTACTATTTTCTTGTCAAAATATAGAAATTAGATATTTATCGTTTGCAACGGCAACCAAAAAGAGCCAAAAAAGAATTTCCGCCTATTTGGCGATGTTTATCGTCAAACTATATAGAATGCGATTAGCATGTTCAAAATTTTCCATTAAAAATTATAAGGAACTTGGGTATATTTTTATAATTTGGCAAATTTTTTTTCTTGGCGCTTTTTGGTCGTTGATCGTTAAAGTTGACAAAAACCAAGAAATTATATTCGCTTAGATCAAAGTGTTTTTGAGTTACCTGATTAACAGACGGATAGACAGAGAGCAAATAATTCTGATGTTTATACCAGATTCATGGAAGTCGGAAACTTGAAGATTCGGCAATTTCACCAGTTCGAAATTTTTTACCAATTATTATACTTTCTTTTGTATATATCATACATGAAATAAAATTGATGAAATTCCATATGTATTAGTTTACGATGATTGGTAAGATTTGTTTTTAGACACCATTTCTTATTTTCATAAACTCGTGCTTGCAAAGATGGAGTTTTCAAATCCACCTTTACAAAGGAATGATAACAAAACACTATTTAAATAGTGTATCGCCGTGTACTAAATTAGTGTACTCCATTTAATAATGTGTTGTTGATACTATATGAAAATGCATTATTCAAATATTTGCAAAAGTAACCAATTAATCAAATAATTTTAATTATTTTAGTTTCCATTTGAAGAATGTCACTTGTTAGGGAAAATTAGAAATATTGATTCTTAGATTTTTTTTTATTCTTAAATTTGTTTAATTCTTAGAATTTTTAGACTTTTACTGTAACAATTAATTTCCAAAAATATTAAAAGAATAGAGGAAGCACTAATTAAAATAAAAATATATATGATCTTAATATGCTTATAAATATATATTTTTAAAATTTTGTTTTGATTGTATTTAATAATCTGCTAATAATCAGCTACTGCCATTTTTTACAACTTACTTATTCTCATATTTAGAATTTTTGAATTATTTTTGTAATCAACTCAAATTAAAGTGTATAATAGTTCACAAACATACTAGGAATTAGATCAGAATTAAATTTGTTTCTTATATTAGAAATTAGAATTAGGATTAAATTAGTTTATTAAAATGTTTATATTTCCTTTTAGAATAAAAATCTTTAAAGAGAAATTTTAAACAAGATATATAATGTTCTATTGCATTTCAAGTAAATTTAAAATAGAAAGGAATTTTATTCTGTAGAGATATAAAGTAGCATTGCTATTTTTTTAAATTACTTTTGTTGTACAAACATCTAAGAGAACTCATAATATAAATGCATAGACATAAATAAAAGAATCAAAACTTTCACTATCATTTTAATCTTGTTTTGAACGAATGAATAATACATAATCATAAAAAGAATGAAGAATTCATAATGTTTTCAGAATTTTAATTAGTTATGCAACGACCCTTTTTTATGTGGCAATAAATAAAAGCAATTGTCTGTCAAACTGCAGCCATTTCAGCTAAAGGTTTTATATTCCAGAGGTGGCCGATGTAAAATATTGCTTATTGTTTAGTTTGTAAATTATTTTCTTTAAATAAAAAATATTATTTGTTTTAGTATGTATTTTATAATTTCTGAAAAATACATTGAGAAAATGACGAATTCAGCATGATTTGTTAAAGAATTTGTTTATAAAAAAATTCCGAATTTAAATATTTTTAAAGAAAAGAATTGTTTTGCAGACGATAAATATAAATAGTCAGCATTTATATCTTCTCTGCACTGAATTCTCGTTATTTTCACGCTTCTTACAAAGCTTTTAAACAAGATATATTATCACATTAAAATATGTCACTCTATTTAAATATATTTGCAATAGAATGGTTGGATTTTTTAAAATTTTGTATGAATTTAAAGTGCTGTCATTATGTCTTAAAATTAATTTTTTGGGCAAAACATCAAGAAACACTTTTCATAAGATCATGCACATAAATATAAAAAAAATTGTGTTTATCAAAATTAATAAATCGAAGAAAACATTCTCCACAAAGAGGAATAGAAAGTTCAAAAAAAAAATTAAGCACATATAAACATAAGATAAATAACCAATTAAAGTTATCTAGACGACACTTGTTTTGGATAAGACATAAAATAAAATCATATGATCATAAAATCATTTTGAATCTCTTACACAGCTTTTCCAAATGATGAAAAATACGCATAAATAAGCCTAACTTATTTTGTAAATACTATTAAATGAATTAGGAAATTATTCTTCTTAAAAAAATTATTCCTTATTATTTATTTATTTATATTTATTTTTCCTATTTTCTGTTCAATAGATAGAGAAAAAACAGTGAATTCTGTGTTATTAAAAAAAAGAAATTATTTGTACAAATTTTATATTTAGACATCATACAATAAAGCAATTTTGCAAACGATAAATATAATCTCGTCATCATGCATCTTTTGCTTTTTTAATTAAATCGTAACAACTGAAAAAAATTCAACGATTTTTAGCTTTATCATGAAAATCTTACAGATTTGAAGAAATCAATGTGCTTAATTTGATGAAAAAAATAGAAAGTATTCTTTATAATGAAAATAAATTATTAAAGCCTAAAGTTGAGAATTTGTTTATCAGAAATAAATTTATTTAAACAACATTTTATGGAATAATCCTTTAATGGGAAAAATAATTTATTTCTTAGAATTAATTTACAGTTGTAAAAGAATTTAAAGAAACATTTTTACAAAATATTAAGAAAAATAATTTAATGTAAACAAATTTAAATAAAGTATTAAAAATTGGGATATTGGTTTTGGAATTCTATAATCTAAATTTTCGACTTTTTCATTCACATAATTGAAGTAATTTTTTATCATTCTTTTCTGAACTGTTAGTTAAAACATTTCAATTTCTGTTTGATATGTTTCCTCAAATGTTTCTGTTAAGATAAAGGAAAATTCAAATAGTAGTCATTTTAATTAGTGCAACCATGGAAGTAAATTTTTCTCTGCCTTTAATGTTCGTTATGGGATATATTTTAATTTAAAGCGAAACTGACTTCTTCGCTTCAATTAATAGTCCTAAGTATTGTTATTAGGAAACACAAAATACATTCTTCATAAATTATTTCTTTATTATGAAAGTAAATGTATGTAGACTTTCCGTCCAGTTCTATTTCCAAACTCGAAAAATAATTTATGATTACCACATGAGGATTATAGCAATAAATGTTTATAGTTTTTAGTTCAAAGAACAAAGAGCTTATGAACGGATTAGAAAAGATGTCATTATATATTTTACAAATATCCAAGTAGGAATAACTTTTGAAGGTATGAACTAGAATCTCAAAACATAAAAGAATAGGGAAAGCAACTTCAATATTATGTCATGATATTTTATATTTAAAATGGAAAACAATGTAAGAATCCATTTACACTCTTTTCAGGAGTTTTACATGCGTTTATTTTACATCGTGTTACATTGTGTTTACAAATTTTACATTGCGTTTATAGTATATTAAAAAGAATTGAGTAAGTATATTAGACATCTTTCTCTTGAAAATGAAACATCAGATCACAAAATAAAAATAAAATTCCGCATTGTATTTTTGTTAACAATATTTGTCAAAGAATATTATTTTGTATTTTTGCCATTATGTGTAATAATCATAAATACTTCGATTGAAATATTGTACTTCCTACATAAGTTTTATAAAATAGGGTTGAAAAGTGCAAATCCAAGTTAGGACTCGTTATGGGATAAAATGTGGCTTTAAATCAAAAAGATAATATAGTCACGCTTACATTTCATGTATTACATTTAGAAAAGCAAACAATGTTTGAAATCGTTTTCAGTAACACTTAAATAAAATTTTACACTCACAATTTTTTCAAGTGCACTAAAGTATAATTAATTCTGCATTACAGCATTATTATATTCTTTGAATAATCACATTGTATACAGTCAACGCGATTTTCTAATCATTGATGTAAGAAAAGTTAGTGACAAACATTTTTTAAATATCACTAGTAGCGAAGATTAACCGCCTTTCTCGACTAACTTTCTCATTTAAAAGATTGACTTTTTAATATGAATTCAATTTAATTAATTTGCTGTAAATTAAAAAAAATATGTAAATTACGAAATAAAAACAAATTTAAAAATAAAATCCTACTACGGCGTAAACGATTGGGACGCTATTGAATATTTTTATAGATAAGTTTGAATTCCATTTTAAAGTTTAAAAAATTATTTATCATATTATTATGATAATATTATTAAAATAAGAAAAGAATACACAGGAATATGTATGATTTCATTTAATAAATAATTCTTTAAACCTTAAATTGATACAAAAACTATTTTTGTTCAATAATTGTTTTCGAAGAAATGAGCCTCAAATTCCATGCGCAAATCAGCAGTTACCCCTCTGGTGAATATTAAGCCTATTTTTGAGCTCGATTAAACTTTCTGTTGGGAGCTTATTTCTTCGCTCCTTTCACAACTTCTGTCCTTTGACTAAATGGATTTGTTGAACTTTATATATTTCGAATTCGTTTCGAAACATTTAATATTGTTTTCAGCCTGCGTCCTGGCATAGGGGTAGCGCGTCTTCCCCGTGATCTGGGCGTGTTGGGTTCGAGTCCTGGTTCGGACATGACTGTTATTTATATGTTCTATCTATGAGATGTGTGAATGTGCCCCCCTGTGAAATGGGGCTGTGCAAGCGAATGTGATGCGTGAGTAGCTAAGACTTACTCTTGACCCTAGTTGGCACTTCTAAAACAAGAGACGCACTCTCTCGTCCTAAAATCGCTAACTTCGTTCAGCGGGCTTGTCCATGGCAAGGGCCATTAGAAACGAATCAATAAAAATACTTTCAGCTCCATTAATTAACTAAGTGAAGTGCTGAATTCGATGCAGCTGTAAAAATAATCTTCGGAGCAATATGAAATTCGTATGATAGTTTACTCCCATTTGATTGTAGCCATTCAACTATAAATAATAAAAACAATTTATTTGCAGTGTACGTAAGTCCTTAATATGTATAGACGTTTTATTAAATATTTCGGTAAGAATTCTATTAATTTTGTTTTAAATTCCAAAAAATATCGCCTTTCATAAAAAAATCAGCAGAAATTTACAATTATATGTAAAAATATGAAAAAAATAACCAACATCTCTTTAAAATTCCTCTGTGCACTCGAAGAAAGGAGCACACAACAACTTTAAATAAAGGGTGTCCCAAAATTAACGCAACGTGTGAATTCGTGCAGTAAAGTGTTAACAACCCTATTAAAAAACCCATTTGTCAGCTGATAGTTTAGAGTTAGTAAAAATAAAGCGTTATGCAATAGAATAATGTATTTTCACTGTTGAACAATATTTCAAAATAATGAAATATTGTTCATTATTCTCTGACCTCCTTGATCATGTGATTTAACGCCATTGGATATCTTTATATGAGGTTATTTGAGGTCAGAGGTCTATCCCAACGAGCCCACAAGCGCGCGTGCATTAAAAGAAGAAATTCAACGCTGGATCAAACGAAAATCAACTACATTTATGCAAAATGGTCATGGAAAATTTAGACAAAGGAATACGTATGTGCCGGCAAATCCATGAAGGCCATTTGCTCTATACATGATACCACACATAACATTATCCTGTGTAGTTTGCAATAAAAAAAATTAAAAATATAACAATTTAAAGAAAAAATCTTTTTTTTTATTATTTAATGCAAATCTTGCGTTAACACGTTGTTCTATCACGTAACTCTCCATTTTTACTAACTCTAAATTATCAATTGTGAAATGTTTTTTTAATAGGGCTGCCTACACTTTACTGCACAAATGGTGGCAAATTCAAATATTGCGTTAATTTTTTGACACCCTTCATATGGTTAAAATACCAAAGTTAACTATCGTTTGTTTTAGACGAAAATATTATAAAATCGATTATTAGACTAAGTAGCCACCTTCTTTTAAAAATTTAGAGTTCATTTTATTTCTAAATATATGAATGACTGGTTGGCATAATGACTGATAATTCGATCTAAAGAAAACAATTTATGTTCTTGCTATTCAATTAATTCTTTACTAATTCATACGCAATTTTTTTATATATTTACAGAATGTCTAATTGTTGTTGTTTCTATTTTCTTATGAAACTAAAAACAGCAACAATGAAAAATTCATTTTGGTTGTCTTTAAAACGTTATATCTTTTTATTATTATTATTATTGATATAATCTCTTAGAGAATTGTGATTTTTACTTTCCTTTTACTCAGCTGACTCGCTTCGAATAAAACATCCGAATTGCTTGATTTTTCTCCTACTAACATTTCTAAATATATTCTCTAAAGTTTCTACCATGATATGATGAAAGGAAATTGAATACCCTTCAGATTTTGATGTAAAATATTTAGTGTAAAATCAGATGAATAAAAAATGTAAATTGTTATTCATTAACTGCAGTTTTTTTTTTCTCTTTAAAATACGTTCATAAAATGAAATGAAAATGGAAAATGTTTTGAGACTGTTTGTTCTGATTTAGTATTTTCAGCATCTACAGGATTTTAAGCTAGTTTGAGCATTTATAAAGAAAATTTTTTGTGATTTATCAAATCCAATAAAAACTGCTCTTATATTTCTAGAACTTTTAGAAGAAAACAAATAATTTAATTTGCATTCAAAATGACAGAAAATTTTCATCTTTTAAATTTACTTTAGGCTAAAGAGTCACATTCTTTTATATTTGCAACCAATTCTATTTCTTTTTGAAGAATTTTAAATTTGTTGTCTCGAAAAGATTAGAACGATTTTTATATTAAAAAAATCTTTTGGAAAATACCATCTTTTTCCTTTCTTTCTTTTTATATATTCAGCAAGCAATTGAATTTATATTTTCAGCGAGCAGTTCTTTGATTTTTAGTAAGCAGTTCTTTTTATATTACAGATTTCTTTTATTATTCTTTTATAATTACCAAAAATTTCATCCTCGAAATTTTAATGGATTTTTCCAGTGTATGCCTCCTTGAATCCAGAGGAAGGAAAAAAAAGAAATCTTAGGAATTTAATATAAATCTCGAAACCTCGTTCTTTTACTATTCTGTTATGTTTGTATATGAACTCAACTACTCAAAAAAGCAGGAAACTGAAAGAAATTTGTCAGGTAATCATCAGGAAAAAAACATCATAGACCTATATCAATTTTTTTTTCCTAAATTCGTCAAAAAAAGATGTAGGATTCGAAATATAAGGCCAACTTTCTTTGAATTACAAATAGAAAAAAGTATCATGCTTCCAAAAAGCTTTTACTAGACCCTTGTTGCAAACCATTGAAAAAGAAAGTATTTTATATGTTTTCCATTATTTTAATTATTTGACATTGGGATTTCACAAAAAGATTTTAAAATGGATTTATGTTCCAGAAATATCTGAATCTGGAGATAACCACGAATTCACGAATTCTTATTTCATAGTAGCAATTCTTTGTTCAGTCCCAGTTCAAAACCTTGCTCAGAAGTAATATATTGTGAAAGCGCTTTATGCTCTACATTTTTTTTCTTTTTTTTTTTGTATTTTCGAGGCTGTCTTACCTTTTATTTAGAATTTTTTGTAATCGATAGTTTGAGTCAAAACAAAATTAGTTTAAGGAAATGAAAGTATTTTCTTGTTGTTATTATTTAGGAGTTTTATATTTAGCATGGTGTGATTTTCTGCATTTAAATTCAACAATTTAAGTGAATAGTTCAGTTTAGGTTTCTGTGCTCAGTAATTTGATTGAAAAAAAAATAACTAAAACTTAATTGCTGCTATAAGAACGAAGAGCTGATTACTGACAAATATTCCAGATATTTCAGTGATGGAAATTTAAAAACTGGAAAAGACTATTCCGTATACCTTGTGTTTTTCATTTTTTTTTCAGAAAGAAAAAAGAAAAATTCATTTATTTTTCAATTTTTGTGGTTTTGTTTTTCATCTTCGAGGTCGAATGTATTAACACAACTATTTTCTTTTTCGCCAAACAGAGGTCTGATGATATAGCACTTAGGAGGTTATCAAAATGTTTCTCAGCAGTTTCAGATTTTTATTCGGCTTATTTGTATAAACACAACTTGCAGCAGAAAAGGATATGACGATTTTTCTCAGTATGGAATGTCTTGTATTTTTCATGATGCATGTGTTTGCTGTTTAGCATGTGTTTGCTGTTTAGCATGTGTCCTTTTCTAGCTTACTTTTTGGATTTTTTTTTCCTCTCATATCTTGCTCTCATGAGACTTCCAAAAGTAAATAGTCCAAAATATATAGTTAAAACTTTATTAGAAATAAATCGTCTGCCATTTTTTAAAAAATATATATATTTAGATATTATTAATAAAAATTAATTTAGCCATCAATAAAACGAAAATGTATTCAACCTGTGTAGGAAAAATTTTAAAACAGATATTAAATTTGAAAAGTATAGCATTGAGCGAAATAATTTGAAATATAAAATTTGTCATATTCCTTCTATTTTTATTTACTAATGCATCAGAATCAGCGATTTTTTTATCCTCGTCGTTTCTTTTTTTACTAGAAATTCTAGGAATTTATAAAACTTTTTATCTATTATGACCATATTTTATTTTTATACAAACAGACAACAATATAAAGAATGAGTGCCTGACGATTTAGCTCCAACAAAACTCTGCTCGTGAGCTAACGTTCAAAGTCGTTTTGTATAGTCCCTACCTGCACAAAAGTAAAATTGCAATTATTTCTTTTTAAAAAATAAATTAATATTTACAATATGTCAATGAACACTTCTTTAGTCTATTTTAACAACTTTTTAAACAATAGCTTAAAAGCCTGACTTTAGTAGTAATAACATAAAAGTTAGTGTAAATTTTTATCAATGAACTAGAACTCCTGACAACTGATCCTCTATTTATACGAGAAGAAATAAGTTGTGGAGAAAGTAGTTTTGAAATTTCTTTAAAAAAAAAAAGAATGCTGCCATGTCTTAAATAAAACATAATCTTTTCTTCTATTTATGCATTTAATCATTCACTATCTTCACAAACTATTTTTTTCAATTATTAAAAATAATCAATATGATAATGATATTTGAAACTGTTGTGGAGTGGAAAAATTGAATAGAAAAATGATGACCAGATGCGTCGAATTGTTTTAATTTATCAGGTTATAGGTAGTAATTAGCCATTTACGAAACAAAAACTTTCATGGAAAAAAAGCCAGTGAAAAATTACAAAAAATAAATATACATTTATTAGAGTATGTGCATTTCGAATAATATTTTAGTAAAAAAGCTTTAATGAATAATAATTTGTGAATATTACGTTCTATACGAAAATAAGCAAGCTAAATTAAAAGGGAATTATTATTATTTTTACTTTATTCCAAATCGTCTGGTTGACAAACCACAATAGGATTAAACAACATTCGTAAACAATTCAAAGTTCTTCAATGGGAGGTGATTAAATGCTATATTATGACATTTTAATTTAGCTTGTTTATTCTTGTGTAGAACATAATATTCACTAAACTATTATTTATTAAAGCTTTTTATTAAAATATTTTCCAAAAAGCACATACGCTACTAAATGTATATTGTTACGAAATTTACGAGTTCGTTTGGATAGTGGGTTATATATTGTGGAGAACGCTCAATCAGCAGTAGAAAAAAAACAACGACGTTTATTTACACGAAAATAGGACAGGACAGCACAAAGTCGACAACTATATACAGCATAGAGAAGACAATTATCTTTAGCCGAGACATGCACACAGCAGCATACAACAAGACTCTACTGCAGACAGTAGCGCACAGCTTAGTTCAGCACTAGCTTGACTCCGTCGCTGATCTGCTAATTTCTGGAAGACTCGTTCTTTACCGTCGATTCCGATTACTACTCCGACAGCTGCAGACTGCCTCCTTTTATAGGTCTCAAGAGGCGGGGCTAGAAATCTCTCAACCAATCAGGAATCTTCGAGGCGTATCTCGGTTCCCAATGGACGGATCGGGAAAATTCTCGATGTGTCGGGCATAATCTATTTTGGCACCAAAGTCGCCCAATTCATCGCCAAGTCGCCAAATGGTTGCCAAGTTTGTCGCCAAGCTCTGGGACCTCCGACGTGACACCCGGACTCCGTCCAATACAGATGATTGTAAAACAGTTTTTCTGATGAACCAACTATGCTTGGAAGCAGCATCACAGATTCGTAACAATATTTATTTTTTGTAATTTTTCACTGGTTTCTTTTTAATGAAAGTTTTCATTTCGTAAACCATTCCACAACAATTTTAAATACCATTCTCATATTGATTATGCTTAATAATTAAAAGTTCAGTTTGAAAAAGAAAGTGAATGATTAAATGTATAAATCGAAGAATAAATTATTTTTTATGTAAGACCATAGCAGCATTCTTTTTTTTTTAAGAAATTTTAAAACTGCTTTTTCTACAACTTATTTCTTCTCATATATCTAGAGGAAAATGTATTTGATTAAGATATTTTTTCCTGAAAAATATTTAAGCGTCTATTTAAAATTCGTAAGTTACTTTGAATAGTAGTCACATGTTTGTAAAAAAAGAAAAGAGGTGCACTTGCTGGAAATTTATGCTTTTTCCCACCGTAGATTATTTTTAAGCGTATCAGCAAGAAAAAGAAATATTGAATAGTTTACAAGAAGTTTGTAGACTATTCAAGTAATTTCTCTTATAAGTGCTATCGCTTCAAACTTCTTCCTGTGTGAAAAATAGAAAGATAAGATTATTTTAACCCACTTTCAAGCTTTCAAGGAATGATAAAAACAAAAGAAGAAAAATTTTTATTCATATAGTTTTTTTTTTTTTTTTGCATGTTAGTATTTTTCCTGTAGAAAAATTAAGTAAACTCAAAAAAAAAAAAAAAAAAAAACTTTTAAAATCATTTTTTTTTTTTTTTTGAAATTTGAATTACCTTCTACGAGAGTTGCTTTTTAAGTTTTTACAAAAAGATGGGGGAAAAAAAGGAATTTTTTGGGGGAACAATCTGTTTTATTGCTTTTAAAATATTCGCCTTTAAGATTTACACACTTTTCCATCCGTCCAAACCAATTCTTGAAACATTTTTTCCACTTTGAAGTTGATATCTCAGAAACATGGTTTTGGAAGGCATCAGCAGCTTCTTGACGTGATGAAAATCTCTGCCCATGTATTTATTTTGACATAGGGAACAAGAAGAAGTCATTAGGTGAGAAATCAGTAGAATATGGGCAATGAGACAGTAATTCGATATTTTTATCCTTCAAATAATCAATCGTTTCACGTGGTGTGTGGGAGCTGGCGTTGCCGTGATAAAGAATGATGCGACGATTTTTGTTGTTTTTCCTCATTTCCTTTATGACTTTTAGCAAACAAATTTCTGTATATCATTTAGAGTTAACAGTTTTTCGATCCTCTAAAGGAATGGTTGTGATATGTCCTGTAAGGCCGAAGAAACAAGCAATCATTTTCTTGAAAGTGCTTCGTGAACGAATTCGTTGGATTCGGTTCCTTTTGAAACACCCAAACAGTGGATTGTTCTTTAGTTTCCGGCTCATACGAATCTATCCAAGTTTCGTCACCTGCAACGATATTGTATAATCATTTTGCTGTTCCGAATTTAAATTTTTTTAGCATTTCCTTACACCAATTTGCATGAGCTTCTGTCAAATTGTGCGAAATCCATCTGGAACAAATCTTTTTAATGTTAACAGATAACAAGCTAAAAACACTTTTTAAAAATCCTTTTATTGGCGTTTTAAGATGGAAAAAAATTACTTTTTGACATTTGACATATTAAAAATATCATTTTATCAGCTTTTTAAAAATAAACTATTATTTTTAAATATAAAAACCAAAACAAATATCTCAAAATTGGTAGAAGCCGGTAAAAATAATCAATTATATTTATAATGGTTAAGATTTTTTTTATGATTAAAAATTTCAGGATATTCTTTGATGATATCTCAAAGACGATTTATATGCTTCCATTATTATTTTCTAGCTCTCGCTTTTACAATTTTAAGCCGTCATCTAGATTCATATTGAAGAAATTTTAATTTACTTTAATTCTTTTTCTTTTCAATAAATTAATAAAAAAGTATTTTTAAGAAATTGTTATGTTTTATTATGTTTCAGTCCTTATTTTGATGTTATACTTATTGTAGTATTAGAAAAGATTTTAATCGTCAGTTCCTTATCCCGGCACTAACCGTGGTCACACTGGTACTGTATATATTAATACACAAATGGTCTTGCTTTTCTGGCGTTTACATTTGTATTCCAGTTAAATAAAATTTCAATGTGAAAAGAATTTAGTTCTATTAATATCATAGATTTCTAATAATAGATATTTCTATTTGTGCACAATCTGCTTTTTAAATATATTGTTTGAATATTAAACATTATAAATTATTTTAGTAATATTTCTTTATAAAAATAATTTTTAATTCCTATCTTTTTATGAAATTCTTAATATCTTAATTAATTTTTATATAATTCATGAATATCAAAACAAACAAATTTAATGATTCATTTAATTTAATACTTTTTTTATAATTAAATATTATAAATTGAAATTTTAATCATATTTGTAAACATTTTTTTAAAGATTGAAATGTATTTTAATTTTATTTATATAATGCTTCCTGAATTTCAATCCAAAAATATTATTTTATCCTTACTGCTGCATGGAAATAACAGTAAAACCCTTTTTATCTATTATTTATATTTATTGTAATTATAATATATTTCAAAATCTATGGTTGCAAATAATGTATAAATAAAGAAAATAATATTTTCCAAGTTATTTTCAAAATAGAAAAAGTGGGTAGTTTGTTTTTAATTAAATTAATATATTAATTTATAAAAAAGAGCTCTAAAATTAATAAAATATTTTACTGTCTTCCAAAAATAATAAATATATTAAATTTCGTTTATAAAAAATTAAATATATTCAAGAAACACTTTTAATAATTTATTAATTATTTAAATGAAATCATTTTTTTTATTTTATTAACCATTTAAATATTTTATTTACTCTATCAGTAATTTCATGAAACAATTAAATTTTCTTAGAACTAACAGATTTCATACTTTTGTTACAACATATTTAAAATCAGAAATCAAAATATAATTCTATTTTTTTGCTGTTATTTCAAATTATTTTTATTTAATTTTTTTTTTTTTTTGCTGAAACATTAGCAAAAGTATAGGGCAGACTTATTTCTATCGAGGCCAGAAAAACGGATTTCACAAGCCTATTAAAAAGCTTATTAGGGTTTTCTTTTGAAATGCAATTAACTTGCATTTTCTATTTGGGATCCATTAAAAATTTTAAATTTTTACACCAAGTTCAAATTGTTAAGCAGCAAATTAAAAAAAAGCAATAAAAATGTGTATTTCTCTTCAAAATGAAAGAGTTTTTGTTGTTAAAAATAATGGTCTGAATGTTCTTTTATCTTCCATTTTGCTACAACTCTAAATATTGTCTTCAAAAAGAAGGCCTCTGCATAGTCAGTATGGCTCAGAAAAAAGTACAAGCTTTCTCCACACAAGGTGAAGGGTTCAAATCCCAGCCAAGTCGCTTTAATTTGAATTTCTTATTATTCATTCGTTAATGTTCTAGAATCTTCTGGAGCTTTCTATAACCTTTTTATAATTCTAGATTATTCTGTAAAGGTATAAATTCTGAGTTTCAAAAACAGTGGGATTAGTTCTTCGCCTGCATGTTACGAGCTGCTTAAAGCTAATAAACTTGATTTAGTGTTACTTTATGACCTGTTATTCTTTGCATCTTCGTGACAATATTTATAAAAATCATTATAAATTTTAAACTTTAAAACACAATTCGAGGGTAACAAAGAAAATAAAACTTTGGAAACTCATTTTTTTGGGAGGGGATACTAATTAAAAGGCTATATTTCTTTCCGGACCAATTACTCTTTTAGTCATTTGGGTTCTGCATCTGGATATTTCGCTTTAGCTTACATCTGATAAAACTGGTTTTAAATTTCAAAAATTTTGAATTTAGAAAAATTGGATCAGTTAGGATAATATGTAAAAATTTATATGCACTAAAGAGTTTTCTTGATATACTGAAAATCATATGAGGTGTTATTTAAAAATGAAATTCTTCACCTACTGCAACCGTTATCGAATAATTGAGGATTTAGTTATTAAAATATCGAAATAAAGCAACATCATCGAGAACAGAATATAATAATCTAGTACACAAGTGAGTGAAACATCGATCATAGAATTCCATCTTTCTAAAGTCAGTCTATTATAATTCCATAATAAAATTGGAATCTAAATTTTCTTAGGCAGTTGAAGCCAGAAAATAATTAAACAGACAGAAAACATAAAGAAACCAGACAGATATCAAAAATACAAAGAGGTATTCGAGCTACCCATAGCATTTCAGATGTATGTATGGTCTCGATGACAATGTTAATTTATCCCTTTTTACAGCAACCATTCTAGTTGTCGAAACATTATAGAGTTCTTGCTTTCGGATTCAATATATCCATTAACAAGAGCACACGATATTTCCAACAACGTATTCATTTGTAAAATAAATAAATTGAAACTGGCGATTGCATTTGATCACCTTTTCCTTTAATGGTTTATAAATTAAGCTAGTCTTTAAAGCTCTGAATTGTTTGTACGATCATTTGCCAAATGAGAGAACATTTTAATTACATTCATTTGTCCCGAAACGCAGGGACTGTTTTTTGTTTGTTCTTCCCCTGGAAAGTTTGTCGTCTTCCTAAGAATACAAATCACCTCAATTTCTCAACAACACATTAGTTTCTATTTCGTCTTTAATTAGTGTTGGAATTTGCAGGTTCTACTCTCTCGAGTGTTTCACAAAGTAGAAACGAGAAGTTGACAATTGCCTGCCCAAAAAGCAATTCTCGTTTGATCACAATTGAAAGGAGTAAAAGTTCGAAAGGGCTATTCCTTTTCAAGAACTTCTTTATTTGGTAAAAATTTCTCAAAAATGTATATTCCTGAAATGCATCTCGTTTTATTTGCAGGCTTAAATGAGGCTTCGAATCGAGAAGTGCCACCAAAAATATTTCACAACAGAAGACAATTGAAATACAATTCGGGAAAAAGATATTTTCCTCTAAATAACCTAAAAATTTAAATTGCCTATGTTTTATTTTAGCAAACTACTGACTATCTTTTACGATGAGTGAACTCTAACAAACAAAATGAAAGTACATTAAAGCAAACGAGTTTTTGCCAAAAAAGCAAAAATTGAATCACTTAATGATTGACGCAATAAAGCGCTGGAAAAATTAAGAAAGTGAAAATGAGCATTGCGTAAGAGTTAGGCTCAGGGCTAATTCTTGCCTGCAACCAGAGCAATCGAGTTATCAAACAGATGAGCCACCTCCTCAAAAGAGTTCCTTTTTTTTTTTTTTTTAACTTACGCTTTCCATTATTGCATAGTGACATAGTGAGGGAGTTTGAGATTTGTTTGCCGATTTGAAAAGAGCATCAAGGAGCTCTTGAACTCAAGGTTCTTAACCTCCGGAGATTACAGTGAATTGCATAACAATGAGATTACTTAATAAGTGGTTACGCTTAGATAAATAAAGCTTGCTTATGAACTCGTTTTTTATCTTCTTTCTTTCTTTTTCATTTTTGTTGAAATTCTCAATGTAGAATAAAGAATTAAATAATCATTAAAAGCAAAATAAAAAGATTTCAAGCAAATTTCAAGGATTTCTTCAGTTTTATAGTCATAAGGAACTTAAATCCTTAAAAAAAATGCTTTTGCTTTCGATTACAGACAAAAATATTCTGTTTTGTAATACGGCTTTGACCACCAGACTTTGATTCATCTTCATAACTTCTATACACATAATATACTATGAGAGAACACGCATTAAAAAATCGGATCATATAAGTACATTCTTTGTATATTTCTCAATTGACGTACTTACTTCAACTCTTCTATTAGATCATATTTCAAAAGTTAAATGTTTTTGTGTATTTTTATATCTAATAAAATTAAACTTTATATCATAAAAAATTTTAAATAACAGAGATTAAAATGATATAAATTTTAAAACCTGTAAAGAAAAACCAGAAACAATAGGAGTTTCATTTCCCATTTTTCGTAATGCGGACAAAATTTTCAATTCAGCTAAAACAAAAAATTATATTTTATAACTTATTTCATAAATATAACTTTTGTCTTCCAGTATACTTCCTGAAACATCCATTCCGATGCTGCAAAACTAAAAACAACAAACACTTTTGACTTCTGTCAGTTGACAGAACAAAAAACTTATAATATGGGATGAAAAATGTTAAGAAAAGGGGTTCAAGTATTTCCAATTTTCAGTGGATTTGTGGGTCATTCCAAAACAAAAACAAAATATTGAGCTAAGGAATAATTCATTTTCGGAATGATTTAAAGTTGGATATATTTCTTGGCTGAAAATGGCAACAAAAATATCTGAATTGCGACTTTCTGCAAACTGTTATATAAAATGACGCGAATCATTAGTCTTTGTTTTTTACAGAAGATTTACAGAACTTTCTGAAAAAAATTTTATATGTATATAAAAGAATAAATTGGCACTGAAATTTCAGGAAATTTTTGTAAATAATGATTATTTCTTTCCTTATACGAAAACTAAGGAAGAAATAAAATACGAACTGACACTCTGGAACGAAAATTTAAATAATTGGGAATTTATAAAACTACATTTAAAAAGCAAAAAAAAAGAAGGGAAGAGAAGTAAAATGAAATCAGTTTTGCTCGCATGTAATTCCAGAAAAATGGTAATGGTACAGAAATTAAAGAATTTAATGATGATGATATTACAGATCCTTTACAGCACAAGATCCTTTTCAGCATAAACAGGTTGTAGTTTAAAATATAGGACATACTGTAATTTTGTTTAGAATATAAAATGAAAAAACCAACATGTGCAAAGATTAAAACTAGTAATGATAAAAGTTAAAAAATGCATAATTAAAATATAATATACTGTAAAAAAACGCTTCTATTCGAACTATAGAGATGTTGATGTGGTTTCTACTGCATTAAAAGTGATAAACTACAAATATCGGGAACTAAAATATCTCAGTTGCATTGAAGATCTGAAAAATCTCTTAAAAGCCTTTCAGTTAAAATTTGCCCCAACAACTGCAAGTTGGTAAAAGTGTTGAGAAAAGTAAATATTTGTAAGCAAACAAATTATCTTTAACCGATAATTTGTTGACATGCCATTTAGAGGAGAAATCTATGGTTGTTGTCATAATTCTATATTGTTTAATTTATTTTATAATTTACTTAAATTTTATTGATTTGTTAATTTTGTAACATCCATTTTCAAATGTATACTTGATTATCAGTATATGGAAGAGGTTACATATGAATTTCTCTAAAACATTTTGTAGCAGCACCGCATTTTTTAAAGAAGGAATATGGCAAGGGAAAATGCCATTTCATGAAGTCTGAATGTTTATTTTTGGAAGAACGAAAAAGAATTTTCACTTATAATGGACCTATAAAAAGAGCTTTCACAGTTAATTTTTTGAAATTGTAATATATTGAGAGATTTTTAGGTAAAAAATATCCATTAAAATAATAACTGAAAATTAGAATAGAGAATTATCAAATTTTCAAAATGTTTCTGAATAAATATGATACATCTGCTTTAAAAATATTATTTATTGGGAATAAAAGATTATTAACAGAGGTAATGATGTGAATTCAGCAAAGAATCGCGAGAATATCGTTTGGAGTTTTCGAATTCTATCATTTTATTTTCATAAAACGCAACCTATGTTTATTCTTTAACAACTTATTGTATATTTCATTACTGCACTTTTGCGACTTTAACCACACACTTGCGAATTTTATGTGCTTCTCAATCAGTTTGTAAATATGGTACAAATATTGAAATATGAATTTAAAATGAAACTGTATTAATTTCTTTGGATTTTTCTCCACATACAATAGCTTACAGATTATTTCAGTAACAAAGAACTTGTGATCGAATTACAGCTTATATATTGCTTTCAACTATCGCAATACATCATTAAAAAAATATCTTGTTGCCAAAATCTTTTTTTAAATTTATAATTCAAACAAATTTCATAGGAAAGAAATCTTTTATTTTTTTCTTTATTATGTTAATATGCAAAAGATAAGGAAGGTTATTTCAAGAAGTTTTCTTTTTCATTTTACCACTTAATTTTTAATTATTAAAAAAATGAGTTGGAAAATTTAGATGCAAAAATTTCTAAGGATTTAAAAGAATAGACATTTTCTGAAATTCGGAATGTTTTGACTATAAAAGTACTTTCTCCTACCAATGACAGTATACGTGACAGAAAGCTACGAAACAAATAATGCCACTGGAATTAAAGAAGAAGAAAATGATATTACTTCATATAAATAGATTTAAGAAAGAAAAGTGGGAAAAGAGAAGAGAGGGAAAGGAAATTAAGTTTTCTCAATGCAACCTAAGAGAAAAGACAACGATGGGAAAAAAGAAGAACGGAATATGGACGAAAAATCTCCAACGAAAGTGGAACGAAAGATTAGAAGAGATTTACTGAAAGTCACATCCTAAGGAATGGCAAAGAATAAAGGAATTAAACTGTGAAGCATGAAAGTTTGTTTTTATGTAAAAGAAATGGCGATTCCTTGAATAAAGTTTAATGTAGAATTGTATGGGAAAAAACATTCCGAAATTAACTTTTCAAAAATGCAGAAGTGACAGGTTATTTAAAGTAAGAAATGTCAATAAAAATAATAATTTAAAGGGGTATTATTGGAGAAAATGATGTATTCAAAAACTCTTACCAAAAATTATGATACTTTAGCTCTATTTAATCGCCATTTTCTATTTAATAAATTATGAATTATTAAATATAATAATCTTGAAATGTAATTATATTATATTACATTAAGTTACATGAATTATTAATCAAAATAATTCCTATAACTTTATAATAATACAACAAAAGTATCTGCTCAAAGTATCTTGCAACTTTTCCTATGTTATATTATTAACATCAGAACAATGAAATTTTGGGAGAAAAAGTGGACCCTGCTTTTACTTTTTGTATTTTATTCCTTTTTCACTACTTCTGCTTAAAAAAAATTTCCCAACTTTCCCATAACCTTTAATTATTAAATAGCAAAATCTCGAAGAAAATTGGTTAAGCCTATATCAAATTATACTATGTGATTGTTTTTTAAAATGAACTAAACTAATTTCGATTAAATTTTTCGATGTAAGAATTTTTTACATATATAATAAAACAATAATGAAAATAGTTTCCAGTTCAATCAACGAAAGAATTATTCTAATCTTTACGAATACTAATTATGAGGTGCACTATAGAAACAAATCAAAATAGTTAGCTGTCATCATACATTTATCATATGGACATGATTTGACTCCAATGCTATTAAAAAAAAACATTGTATTTTATTACTTCCCTCAAACTCCGAAGCTAATGAAAATTGATACCGAAAACTTATTACGCAGTATTGGCCAAATACAATCATACCAAACGATTTCTGTGCATGAAGAAATATAAATTAAAATTAGAGAAGAATATACTGCCAACAAAGCAGAGAAACATTTGAAGTAATAAAAATATCGTCTGTTAAATATAATTCATACAAAAACCTTTATTAAACAAAATGTAATCATATAAGTATAAAGTGATGGCTTTAGAGAAAATTTAAACAAATAAAAATATTTGGGATATTTTCTGATAGCATTATTGTAATTTTATCAGGAATTTAAAATTTTGATCCATGATTACAATAGCTTTTGAAACAAGCCGTTACAGAAAACAAACAAAAAAAATCGAAAAAATAAAGAGGTAGCTAAAAAGAAAACTATATGTCATCGGTGACCAGCTGTTCCTCAACTTTGTTAATAAAACTTATTTATCAATATCAAAGAACTTTGTTACATTTTATCTGGTTTCATTAATTAAAAATATTATTTAAAATTATATTATTATTATTACAAGCATAGCTTAATCTTACTGTTAACCATGGACGCAGATCGGAGAAATTAACTGTCGAAATCGGTCCAGTAATTGAGGCTGCATCAAAATTTCATTTCGTGATATCTCTATAATATGAAGGGCAGAGAAGAGGCCGAAATTCATTGCTAACATATTTTAATCTCGTGAGATTTCGAAGCATATAAAAATTAGATAAAATCATGCAGGGATTGAGGTTAAGGAACTGTCATGAGTTTTTTTTGAATTAATAGAATAAACTCCGACATAAACATAAGTAAGTTACCAATTCATAACACCCAAAATATAATTGGAAATTATGGTTCATTAAAATGAAAAAATTTGCCGTAATAAATATTTAAAAATAATATTTTATTCATTTAGCTTATATATCTTATCACGGCTCAAAGTAATGCAAATACTGGACTTTAAGATATTCGAAAGTTTGGTGCCGAGCGTAAATACAGGGAGATGAAGAAGAATTAAAAAAGTCATGTTTTCGTTATAACACCCTCAAATTTGTCTAAAAGGGAAAAAAAACACTTTTTTTATTTTTATAGACCAGCATTACATGAAATTTAAAAAAATGAAAAGTTTAATGGCATCCATAAAGCAAATAAAAATCATTAGAAAGGTAACTAAAACAAATAAATAAATGAATATGATCTTAGACCGTCTCTGGCAGTTAGTGAGTCTATAATTAGTACCTAATGTATTTTTCCACGTCAGGTTGAGAAGTGCATTAAATACAATTGAAAAATCGTGTACAGAGAAAAAAAACTTCAAATTAAAGATACAAAATGCTTTTCTTATAACTTTGGAAACTAAATAGATCTTGTAGCAGTAATTAAAGTAACAACTAATGGAAATTTTAATTTCGCTTATAAAATCAAGTATTCATTATCAGTAATTATACAGACTGTCTCGAAATGAACTCAAGATTTGAATTTGCCTTCATTCGTTCCCCCATTTGCTACCAACCGAATTTTAAAAAAACCATTTGGCAGCAGATAGTTTAGAGTTAGTAAAACGTTACCCGATAGAACAACAATGTTTTCATTGTGAAATATATTTCAAAAATAATAAAAAATCTAGTGACCACAGGTCGAAAATTTGAAAATTGGACTCCTAGATCGTGTAATTTAACACAACCGGATTTGTTTTACGGGTTTATTTGAAGTCAAATGTCTAAGCCAACAAGCCCACAAGCACGCGCGTATTGAAAGAGGAAATTCAACGTTGTTTCAACGAAATTCATGCTCTTTCATGCTTGTCATAGAAAATTTCTATGAAAGAGTGTGTATGTGCCAGAAAAGTCGGGGACGCCATTTTCCCTATTGTTATTCCATGCATAAGCCTATTTTATGAATTTAAAATTCAATAAAAGTATAACAATTTAATGAAAAAATACTATCTTGTAACTCTCATTTTTACTAACCCTAAACTATCAGCTGTCAAATGTTTTTTTAATAAGATTGCCAATAATTTTCTGCTCGAATGGTGCGAAATTCAAATCCTGCGTTGTTTCTGGGATACTCTTTAAGTGTAAGCAAGAGCCTTAGAATTTTTCTTTCATTATATCCTTGCTTTACGATCTTTTCCGAAAAATAAATCTGTCCTTCAATTCTTTTTTTATCTCTCCGATTGAACCCATTAAAATAATTTTCCTTTCTCCGTCAGGGAGATATTTAATAAGAGTGGATACAGAAGATAACCAGCATTTTTTGGATCGTTTTTTTTTCTGCTTATATATGAAGATACTTTATAGCAGAAAAAAATGCACAGAGTTTCAGCTCGCAAAGAAGAGTTCTTGCATTTTTCATGAAGCACTTGCCAGTTATTTAGAATAAGTGAGGAGTTTTAGCTCGCCTCTTAGATACGCTCCAATGATCGATGTTTTGATTTAAAAATAGTTCTAAGAAGCATTCCTGAAATTTCGGTCAGGAAAAATTTATCTAAAATTTTTTTTAAAAAGTATTTTTATATGTATGAATTTATTTATTATTAAGGATCGATATTCACCATTTTAGAAAAATTTGAAGTATAAAAAATTCTTGTCTGAAAATTTGAAGGCAAAAGCAATTACCTTTTAATTTAAGTTAATTATTTTTTCACATTTCTTTAAAATCTTAAACCAAAAAAAGAAAATATATCTTATTCTTTCCATAATACTACTAATTAATATTTCTGTTCCTCGGGGTTTATTTTATTTAATAAATTTTTTCCGGCATATTTAGCACAAAAGCATTTATGCAATTTTAATATTAGAAAGGGAAGTTTGCATAGAAATTTTATTTTATTTATTTTCCAAAACCCGCAATGTTGTACATTAGGCATCATCATTTAAGCCAATCCTCACTCTTTTCGCTTTCCAGTGAACCTGTTAAATGAAAAAAAAAGAAAGCCCCATGTGATGTAAGCATTCAAAATATCTTTCCACCAGGACATATGGCACACCTCGCTATAAAAATTAAAAGTTGCCTGAGTTCACGCATCTGTCTTACCATTATATGCTGAAAGTTTCTTTTGAATTATTGTTTGAATCATTTTATGGGGACTTAAACTCGCAAGCAATAACTTCTTTTCTTCTAGTTTGTTTAGCAATAATTTTTACATAATTCATTTAGCATCATTTTGATATAAAAAAAAGTGGTGCAGATTCAAAGAATTATACTCCCATAGACATCAAATGGTTTGCATTAATTTCTGCTAATTCATACTGGATATACTAAAAAAAGATAGTTTCAAATACATATTTTGTTTTCTAAAATCGTGCCATTTATAATTAGCAATAAAGAACACATATATATCAGAAAATGGAAGTATTGGTCACTATATGGAAGGATATTGGTTGAATATATTACGGTTTCTATTTACTACGTAAGTTCTTTAAGATTTTTCCCATATATCATTTTCAAAAAATTTCGATAAATATCTCAAATTAATGTGTGTAGTCATTCACAAATATAATAAACAGAAAACTAATTTTATAATTTTTCATATTCCTATTTAAAACAATATATTAAAATAAGATTTAACCCAAGTTAAAAATATTCAATTGCGTTTGAATTAAATTTGCAATGAAATGGAATGGAATTCTTCATTATGTATTTACTTAAAATGATATCATTACTTCTAAAAATTCATTTTGTTGGCAAAGCATCAAGACGAGCTTAAATAAGAGCACAGATTAAAAAAAAAGAAAAAAAAGCCTAATGTTACATCAAAATAAATAAATAATAGAAGACGTTATCAACAAACAAGGACAAGAATTTCTAAATGTTTAAGCTCGGTTTTCATGGCACCCATTTATTATTTAGATGACTCCTTTTATTTTAGAGGAGTATGACATTAAATAAAATCAACTGGCTCAGAAAATTCTGCTATTTCAGCTGAAGGTGTTTCATTGCATTCAAGCGGTGACCGCAAACATTCGGGTCATTCGTTGCCATTTGGCTAATTTGTAACTTCTAATATATGGATAACAAGATTATTTATTTTAATATATTTGTTATACTTTCTGCTCACTATATTGTAAACAAAAATATGGAAATCGGGAGTGTTCACTTAAAAATTTTGTAAAATATTTCTTGATTAAACTTGCAAAAAATTTCTTCTTCCATTTTCAAAATGTATTTTCTTCAAAAAATAATATATTTTGAAAATGATAAATTTAAATTAGCTATTATTTATCTTTCTCACTTGCTTAATGATTAAAAAGAAAAACAGAAGCTTTTAATTTCTTCAAGACGTCAATAGGCATTGCGAGAAATCAATGTGCCACAAGTAAATAAAAATAAGGAAAACATTAATTTTTAATTAAAACAAATTATTGTAACCAAAATTTGTGATTTTGTTAACCAGAAACAGCTTTTTTAAGTTCAATTCCAAGTTTAAAATTTCAGAAGTCGAAAAGTAATTTCCCTTTTATAATTAGTTTACAGCATAAAAAGAAAACAGTCATTTTACGGAACATGACGAAAAAAATTATTACTGGAAGCAAATGAAAAAACATGTGTTTAAAAGCATGTAATTGATAATTGCGGTCTTCAGCTTCGTCTCTTTCAGTCACAATAATTAAAGTAAGTTGTCATGATTCTTTTCCGAATTGTTCACTAAAGCTTTTCATCTAAGAAATATTTCTGCTAATGCAAATTAAATTTTAGATGGAAGACATTTTAATTAGCTTTGCCTAAAGATAAATTTTATTATTTCTCTTACATTGTGTCACATAATTTAATTTAAAGCGAAAATAACTTCATTTCAACTAGTCATTTCAAGAATTGTAGAAAGATATATTCTTCATAAATTATTACATTATTTTGAAAGTAAAGACTCACTTTTCATGCAAAGTGTCTAAAGAATTTCTATTTGGAAATTTCAGAAATAATTTAGTATTACTATATGTATGCCACTGAGTATTATGGTAATAACTAATTAGAATTTTAATTTAAATAATTAAAACTTTGACTTTGAAAGAATTAAAACATCTTTAATTATATATTGCATAAATATCCCAGACGAATAAAATGTAAAGGTATGAAAAAGTATCACAAAATATAGTAGATTGGGGCAAATAAATTCGATATGATTACATCTTTAATTTGAAATATTAAACAGGGGAATTCTACCTGTCCCATGACTTATCTGTGCACTTGTGGAAATTTGTGCTGGTTTTTTGTTGATTTTCGTTATATATTGAACAGAAATGAATATGTCTTTTCGATATCTTACTAATTAATGTTAAATCTCAACTTTAAAAAAAAAAAATTACAGAATCCTTTATTTTGTTTGTTTATTGGACTAAAGCTTTTCATCTAAGAAATATTTATGCTAATGCAAATTAAACTTTAGATGGAAGGCATTTAAATTAGTTTTGCTTAAAGATAAATTTTATTGCTTTCAGTAAAATAAATATTTTACTGAACGTAAGCAAACAAAATTTTTAAATGGTAAACAAGAGAATTCTCCTTGTCCCATGATTTCTCCGTGGAATTGGAGAATTTCTAGCTGGTTTTATGTTTATTTTCGTCATATATTGAACAGAAATGAGTGTGTGTATTAGACCTTTTACCTATGAAAGTTAAATTACAGATTTCGAAATAAAAATAAAATTGCTGAGTCTTTAGTCTTTTTATTTATTGGACGTTCAGTAAAAAAATATTTTGTAGTTTTCAGATTATGTTATCGACAACGTATGAAATCCGGCATTCCATAGAATGCCTAGGCATCGTATATAATGCCTAAAACTAGCCGGTAATGTATGAAACGATTCGTATTCCATTCATTCATATTTGAAATACGATGACTTATTTTGAATATCAAGATATGAATATAAGCTATTGAAGGTAAAATAAGTTCTAAAATCAATCTGGAAATACAAAACAAAAGAAATGAAAATGAATTCGGGAAAAAAATCACACTGCTTTTTTGGGAACTACGTGCGAGTTCCTATTCCGATGCCAACAAGCGGCGAGGTGATTCTCGCATTATATTGGCATACCCACTTGGAACTTCTGAAAGAATTTTAAAACAATAATAAGCGAGATCATATTTCACTTTAAGCCCTAAGAACTTGCTTAGAATTGAAGTCATTTGTGGACACGAAACTCCTCTCGGTCGGTTGCAATTTCTCAGGATTCATCAAATGTATCTGTAAAATAAGGTGCAAAAATATAAAATGTCTTTGCGCGAAAAATGTAATGAAAATGTAATTTAAGCCTACCATGTTGCAACAAGTAGATTAATTTCATTTTCTTATTTTTTTATACGAAAATTGTGTTTTCCTTAATAAAAAAAGGCATATATTGTGTTTTATACAACTTTCTTTTTTCTTTATGCATTTTTAATAAAAAATTTTAATGGCACTCGCATTATTTTTTCAGAATAACATATGTATTTTTTAAGAATCCACATCCTTTATATAATAGCCTTATCAAGAAATTTTCATACTTGCCTAAATAGCATTGGTCAATCTGCAAAATGCCAAGGTATTATATACAATGTCTAGGAAAAGTATGTAATTATTCTCATATTTCAGACTTTGCCTAAAAACGTACGACATTATATACAACTCCTAGGCATTCTATAGAATTCCGGTTATTCATACTTTGCTGGTAACACGTACAATAACTAGATATACACAGACTGAATTTTGGGTTTTATATACAATTTTTATAGCCTGTTTGAGCAAAAATAGAACTCAAAAGTATAAATTCGACTTACGATCTAAGAATCATCCTATCAATTCGACAACCTATCAATTATATGATAAGGCGAAGAGAACCAATAATCCCTTCAGCAGTTAATGCATCGTTTTAAAAAAAAGAAAAACGTTGCATACATATATTTAGAAGAAAAGAAATGGTTTTTAGTTACATTCAACACTCTTTTGTATACACAATTTTTATACATTAAAACACAATTAATGTTGCTATACAACATTTTTATATTCGATAAATAATAAAGTTATATAGACAAGGTGATTTTCTCCTCTTTAATAAAATGAAAAATAATAAATGCCTCTATTTTTTTTATTGTTTGTAAATGCATTCTGTTGTATTTGCTACTATAAGTTGCTAAATAATTCAAATGTTTATTATGAATACAACCATGACTTACCGAAACTCCATTCAATTTGAATTTGTTCTTACTATTTATTTCTACATGTTCTCTACAGTCTCTACAATAAGGTGAAAAAAGAAAATGGATTACGTTTCAGAATTTTGTATTAAAATATTCGAGGGAAAAATCAAAAGGAGATAAAGAACGCAAATTATTATTGAGTAGCTACAAAAAATTCCTTAAATTCCATTCATAAAATGAGAAACATTTTAATGTTTCTTTCTTTAGATTTATTTTTAGGTTCTGTATGGTGTTAAACCTTCAGACCAGTTTGAAACTTAAAAATGAGAAACCCAGCCATTTTTCAAATACTACCAGAGTTCATTCCCTTCTGCACTTTTGAATAATAAATAAAATGATTTGATTTATATTCAATATGGCTGATACAAAGCATTTCGTCTTTTAAAACGATTTTGTTTTTGAAAGTCATGTTTTATATGCGTGGAATCTCTTGAGATTGCAACTATCTTTAATTTCGTCTAAAGAGTTTTAATCTCGTTGTTTCTAAATAGTTAGTTATATTCTATTTTTATATTAATAGAATTTCCTGAAATATTGAGATTTTTACCTACTAACATTTTATACGTTCGGAAAGAATTATAATTACGGAAAAATTCATGCTTTTAATTTTAATTAACTTTTACAATGTAGACCTCCGATACTGAGTAAAATAAATTTCTGAACTATCCTTCACATTCTATCTATCTGTCGCTAAATGTATATATTAACAGAATTACTGAAAAATCCAAAAATAAAGTGAAAGAAGTTTCGCATGTAATTCCCAAAATACCTATAACTGGATCACATCTTACGCTAAATCTGTCGAGGGAAATATGAGCTATTCCAAAAAACAAATTTAACTTTCTTCAAAATTTAAAGTTAAATACAATTACCACTATTTTTTGAAAATTATACAGATTTAATATAGTATAAGTTTTGAATTCTATCATTTATTTCCTAGTGGTATTTAAAAATAGATTTTTTAAAAACAAGATATTTGAAAATGGTATTTTTTGTAATTAGAAAATTTTGACCTATGGAGATTGATCGAAATCTTGAGATTTTGTTATTTGATGATTAGAATACTTACTTTTTACAAATTTTGCATAAAATAATATACAGTGAAAAGCCCTTTGTGTTTCTAGAATTCTTTGCTTGGAGATATTTTTCTGCTTTTGAGGCTTTTATACTTTTCATTTAAAAATTTTGTAAATTGTAATGTATCATATATTGGATATTTAAAAAAATTGAGTAGGAAATATTCTCTTATAAATATTCTATATCAGCTATATATCTGAAACAGCATTCCTTCGATTTTCCTATGAATTGAATGTATGTTGAAACAATAATGAAATTAGTATATTCAAACATTCTTAGCATAATTTATGAATCATAATTTTATGTAAGCATAAGTGAACATGAAATTCATTTTATATTTCTACGAAAAAATATTTTATAAAAATTTCATTACCAGAAATCGGAAAATTAAATTCTAGCCATTTTGTGTCCCATTGCAAGACAGGCATCTAAAGAGCAATAGTAGCACAAGCTGATTTATATTTTCTTACTTTATAATAATTGCCTTTTGTCAATACAATATTCTAAATTTCAGTCGAGTTCGATATTTACTTTTCTGTAATATTTGTTATTCAACATGAAAAATTATTGCTTAGATATTCAACTTTTGAATACGATAATTTCTGATACATTTCAATACTAAACGAAAAAATTAGTTTATAATATTTACTGAAATATAGATCTTAGAATTGTGGAAGGTCCTTTTAAAATTAACTCCATTTTTATTAACTTTAAAGAAAATCAGAGAGGTTATATGTTTATGTACCCTCAGCTAAGACTTAGCAACCGTCAATTTCTAGACTCCGAGAATAGATGCATCTGTCGCCACTTAAGAATAAAAGTTTTGACAACCTATTCATTCACGAGTGTGAAATACATAGGGTTTAGAGATTAATGCGCCATTTCAGATGTCGTCCTCCTCGTCTATCAGCGGAAGAAAATCACATTATCCACAAGAAACAGTCCCGTATTGCTTCAAAATAGGATTTTGTCCAACATAACATATCATAAGAGATAAGACTTTTAATATTTTTAATATTTGAATTCAATTTAAATTTTTCTCCATGTGCCTTTTTTAGAGCACTTTGCGTTCATATTTACCGAGTGTTAATTTACAAACCAAAGGACTCTATATTCGAAATATTATTCTGTAAAAGTTTCACTTATATGCGATCCTTATATTATATAAATTTGACTTCAAAGGTCAGATGTCCTCCTGCTGGTATGATGCGGTTTAGGAGAATAGATGTCAGTTCAGAATTAGTCCCTACCAGTTGGCTAAGAATCAATATCAAAAAGTCTATTCCGAACTTGCAATAGTGTTGCTTTAAAGTGGGATTTTCATACAATAAAATAAACTACATGGAATAGCCATCCAAGTGAAATAGGTCGTACATTCAATATAGAAATTGTCATGTTAGTATTTTTGTTAACATGTTCATTGTTATACCTCTGCCTGTAATTCAAGCAATCTATCTAATTAGCCACTTCTTCTTTGTTTCTTCACAGTTGAAGAGAAATGCTGAAAGAGTTAGGTGTGAATTACAAGCCTGCCACATGGCAGTCAACCTGTAATAGTGATGAATATGCTAAATTCTTCAGAATCATGTGAGTTTGATGAAGCATGAAAAGAATTTGGTTAATACTAAATTTTCGATTCGTATATGGATTCTTTGGGCAGTGTTTTCATATTAGTTATTGCAGCTGAGAGCATTTCTAAATTCTATGCCATATTTTTTATCTCAATGCAATTGCCTCACATTTTTCAATCTCAATTGTCGGTATAATCATTGGCGGGTTTATTATCATTGGTGGGCTGAATCTTCATTTAGTTTAAAACATTTATTGGCTGTTTGATATATAAGTTGCATTTTTGCTATTTAAGTTAAAGAATTTAAATCGGTATTGCGAATCAAAATAACAAATTTGTGTATTCGGAAGGATTCCGGACTGGTTTTAAATCCTGTGATGTAAATTTTGCGCAGCTGTAATTCATTATTCATGATATAATTCTATAAATGTTTGTAAATTAGTGTATTTGATGACATTTCAATAATGCAATAAAACATGCACTGTTGTAATAAAAACATGAAAACAGTTTTTAATGGAAACATTAAATGCTTAGACCATCTTAACAATATTTTTATATTTTTTAATTTCCCGAAACTTATTAGCTTTTTTAAATAAAGTCTTTTTTTAAATTAAGTAATTTTTAAGTAATATTCCAAATCATTTTGTTAAGGAATTTGTTTGTTGTGTGTTTGTGTTTCGTTTGGAAATAAAACTTGAAAATACTACTACATAGTATTTTTCATGTTTTACCTTTTTTGCCATTTCGTTCTTATCTTTTTGATAGATGCTATTAAAATAAACTTTTCTTTGACATATATGTATAAAAATAATTCTCAGGAAAAACGGTATGGTGATTTTCCTCTGCTTAAATAGGTCTTATATTTTTCATGAAGTAGAATAAGTTACGTTTTCAGCTTATTTCGCTTATATCTTACAAGAAAGCTTATTTTTCGCTCGTATATTGTTCTCTAGAGATATCTGAAAGCAGATAATTCCAAGTGGATCGTTGAAATATCATTTCGAAGCGAAATCGCTTGGCCTTTTAAAAAAATTTCTATTTTTTCTATTTTTATCCATGAGGGGTTTTTAGGAACCGATTTAACGAATTATAAAAAATTGCTAAGTAGACTAAACAAAATAATTTGAAATAGAAAAATTATTGAGTCCTTTTTTATTATTGTTATTTGCCAATTGAAATGAAACAGATCCTAAAATGAAAAATCTTTCATAGAGCTAGAAAGTTAAGATAAGTTCATTAACTTATTACAAATGCTTATAAAATTTTCGGCAAAAGCACAATCAAAAATACATGCAGTTAAGTCTCTATGCATCGAACTTGAAAATTTCAGAAAATAATTCGATATATAGAAATTCCAATGTACAGAAATGCGTTATCGATGCACCTATCACTGTTAGGAAAATGTTTTTCTTAACAACGATAAGTGTGTGTTTATTGATTTTTAAAAGATTTCAAGTTTTCAGAAAATTTCTATTGCAGTCAGAATCTTTAAAGCGGGATTTTTTATTTAATTTATAATCATTTTGATAGAATAAATCCATAGATTCTCTTTGGTTAAAATAGGCAAACATAATTTTTTTATGCCGAAATATTTCACGATATATAAAAATTTCGTTTAATGCAAAAAACCAGCTTTTTCAATAAAAAAAACAAATAAACTGTTATAAATTGTGAAATTGTTTATATCAGGAGATGTTCTATGCATTGAGATTTTATTTATTCAGGTTCCACTATATATCACAAGTGAAAACATGAAAGTAAACATAACTGTTTTGGGGTAAATTTTTATAATAAAAATAATTTGTGGCAACTTGTAATAATTGATAGTCTATATTGCATTGTTTGTATATAAATTTGTAACTCTTTGCAATCAATATTATTGATAACTGAATTATAAAAGTCTTATATTTCTGTCTAATATCTGTCAACTTCATTCCTACAAAAAATTTGCATTTATGAAATCATTCTGGTAGATTGTTTATAGAAACACTTTTCTTATTAAAATCAAAAAGAAGAATCAGCAGTAATAACTATAAATTGTTGTAAAATATTAGAAAATTCAAGTAAAAATATCTTATCAATTATAACGCTTTTTGTTGTTGTTCGTGCCTACATTTTCACGAGACGATAAAAACCAAAACAAAATTTAATCGTTTGGTATTATTGAAGCGAAAGAGAGAATATTAATAACACATCCTATTATAGTTAAAAACTTCGAAATGACGAAAAACGAAGAATATAAAACTTCGAAAACTGCATGAAAAGTTAAATAAAATTTATAAAAATGCAATTCCTTAAATTATAGAAGGCCATCAGCTAAGAAGTACTTCGACAAGCAGTATAACAGAATAAGAAAAAATTTAGGGAAAATTAATTTAAACTAAAATGTACGAAGTTCTAATAATCAAATTAAACAGTATTTTGCAACACTTCTACACAGGAAAGCAAAAAATTAAACAATTTTAAATCCTTGCCTTTCAGCATTCTCTTCCTTAATTCGCTTAATGAATTAATTTGATAATACTTTTATAAAGAGAATCTATGTATAATTGAATAAAGCATTTCTCTTTGAAAGATAGACGATTTAAAAATTCAATTAATACCATGAAGAAATCATTTTAATTTAAAAGTCAACAGTCTACCCATTGATTGGCATCCAATTTAGCACAAAAAAAGAGCTTAAATGAATTTATAGATTAAATCAGGAGTGAAAATCATTGATTAATGCACTGTTTTGAGATCCGTTCATTAATAAGAAATATACAAAAAATAATCTAAATACGATAAGTAAAAATAAATATAAATACCTTATTATTCACTACATGTTTTTCTAATCTAATAAATCTTTCCGAATTATTATGAACAATAACTTTATTTTATCTTTGTTTTAAAATCTTTAGTGCAACTCATTTTCCAACAACTGAAACTCAAGTATTGAATTAGTTTATGTTATCTCTCTATATAAACAAACTTTCCTTCAAAGGATTTCGTCCAAAACTTTGCTAAATCTACAAATTTCTTGTTAGGATCACATAGCAAATTTCATCCTTTTAGATGAATGCGTCTTTGAATTCACAGAAAGAGGGACATTATGGTAAAAAAAGAAGGCATTATTTTTTTAATGTATTTTTCGGACTCAGTGTGATTTAAAACATGAAAATTCATCAAAATCTCAGGACTTAATTTTTTTTTTGCCAATTCTGGTACTTCTTTGCCCAGTATTCTAAAAGAAAATATAAAATAGTTAAAGAAAAAAATTATTAATAATAATAATCAAAAATTATATGATAATTAATGATAATTTTTCAAAAGGATAGTGGATTTCTGAAAAAGGCTTACAAAAGTGACTTTGATTGGTTGCCTATGTGTAACATTTTTCTTTTCAGTTTTTGCAAGAAAAGTAATCATTTGTCCTTCTGATAGACAATTTATATTACATTGATGGTCATTTTGTAACTGATATAATAAAAAATTTTTAATGAATAGAAAAAATGTATTCATTTTTATCAAAGTTTTCTCTTATCTGTTCAAGACATCCTAAAAAAATGGGAGAATTCAGCATATTTTATAATTGAATGTACTTATAAAAATCTTTATATTAAGAAATCATTAACGACAAATAATAGTTTGTTCAGTGATTATTTTTCTTACCATATCATTAAAAGGAAACTTTGGAAGCCTTTTTTTTTATTCTTGAGTCTTAAAGGCATTAGACAATTCATTATATTGCTGCGTTTGACAATCTTTATAAATAAATTCTAAACGCTTAAATTCTTATTCACTATAGAAATTCAGAGACTAAATAGATTATCTTCACATTATTTTCAGAAATTTTATAAAGAAAGCAGCAAGTAAATGTGTATAAAAGAAATTTTGAAAAAAATTATATAGTTTATATCTTATGATTTAAAAACTAGATTTTCATTATGCATATATAGCACTACGAGGCAAGCGACGAAGCGGCGTCCAAGATTTCTTCATTTAAAAACTAGATTTTCATTATGCATACATAGCACTACGAGGCAAGCGACGAAGCGGCGTCCAAGATTTCTTCATTTAAAAACTAATATTAAAAACAGACAAAACGTGGGTATTGAAACTTGATTACCCACATTTTTCTTATTCCTATTACTTGCGAAATTGCCTAAAATTTAACTTTCAACAGTCGATTAATATTGGCATTCATTGATGAATGAGGATCGTCCATATTTTATTATGTAAAGACGTACTTAAGTTGCGGCGCAGAAATATTTGTTTAATTAATTTGCTCAAGATAATTTGAAGTGAAAAATCCGTTTATTTTCCACTATTAATTTAAAATAATCATTTTCACGAGATATAAATTGAAATAATTTATTGCAAATTAAAATAAAAAGGTTTATTAAAAATGATGTAATTATTTTTTCTATTTATTCTTACATTTCTTTATGATTATGTATTATTATTTAACGAAATTTATCTTCATTCTAATTCCATATTAAAGCGTTTTAATTTTGAAATGATTATGTTATGAGAACTTAAATTTATTTAATCATCATCTAATTTGATGTCTTTAAATCAGTTCATTTTAGTTGAAACATGTCATGTTTTAATTAAAATAGTATATTTAACATTAAAAATGTCATGTATTTAAAACTTAAAAATCTTCTCCAGCTTTCGCTCGAAGTATTGTAATAAGAAAATCCAAAATAAATTTGTCATATATATATTTTATCATTATTAGTTTTTTTTTTTTTTTTTTTTTTTTTTTGTACGAAGCAGAAAAATAAAAACTACAATTATCATGAAAAAAATTCTACCACGAGATTTCCCTTCAATTCACAACTACCATTTTTAAAATAATATTTGTCGATCTGTCAGTCTATTATATCTGTGAACTTCATAAGTCAGACAAAAAAGGAGCTATATGAATGAAATGTAGAATGAATTTTTTACACAAAATTAGAGATTCAATCAAATTTCGAACGATATATTTCAGTGAATATGCTAATTCAAAAATGAAAAGAGCGGAAGAATAAAAAGATATGGTTATAATATCAAAACTGCAATTGCGTATCATTTTCAGCGGAATTTCAAAACTATTATCATAGATCCAATCAAAGTTCTACTCACTAAATTTGTAATTTTCCAGACTTCATATATTAGTTATCAACAATATGATAATTTCATTTAAAAAACGTATTTTAGGAATTTAATACTAAATTTTTAATTAATAATTTATTAATATATTTATTTTTAAAATAAAATGCATTATTTCGAAAAAAATATCTGCTTTATGCAATTTCCATAAAAAAATGTACAAAAAAAATAAATTTTTGACTTTTCATGCATTTCTGAACTTAACAAAGAATTTTTCTGATGTTCTTTTTGAAAAAGAAATCAAAATTCCAATCAAATTCCATAGTCAGGATATTAATAAATGCTATCTACAAATCATTTTTAACTAATCGAAGAAAACTGACTTTTTTTTCGAAATATTCCAATTTTTTTTCTGTTTTACTGTAATTTTCCCAATTTTTTATGAATTATTTTTAAATTATATGCACTAAAAGGTACTATCTTTAAATTTGAAAAAAATTGATAAAATTTCTTAATTGTATCATTTTATCTATAAATTTATCAGTAACATCTATATTTATTGCAAATATCATAAATACAAAGATTTTTAAAAATATCCGAATTCTTAGGAATGGCACTATAATTAGATTGCCTGTAATTTTCTATTAAAATATAATAAACGAATTTTTTTGGATAAAATACCATTCATCTGAAAAAGTATACAATTATGTATTCAGAAGATCGCCTAAATGCTCGGAAATAAACGGAAGATATTTGTTTCATAGTTTTCTCATAAGAAATATGGGTATGTATTAGAACTTGATGTAAATCCGTGAAAGGAAAGACCCATTTGTTTCTCTATTTATCGACGTATAAGTTAGAAATTGGTAAATAAGCGATTCGCTGCCTAACTAAGGGAGTCTCTTTTTTGAGTTCAAAATTGTATATTTATCTTAAAATGTGGACCCAATCAGTTCAAAGGAAAGTATAATTAGAATGAATATAAAAATTTACTCTTGAAAAACTTTTAACTAATCAGATAAACTGATATGATAGTTTTAAATCAGGTAGAAATTTTTGAAAAAAATATATTTATTATTAACATTCATATTATAATTTATATTTATTCTATTTGGTTTTCATAAAAAAAAATTATTCTTTAAAATAATCAAATTTGTGGGTTTTTATAACGTATTTATTTTGAGGAAGAAATCGACAAGTTGTTTAAGATTCAAATTAAACAGCTTGTCGTTTTAATTTGAATTCCTAATTCATACGTTCGAAATTCCTAATTCATGCGTTCGAAATTCCTAATTCATGCGTTCGAAATTCCTAATTCATGCGTTTTTACTATCATCAAAATATTTATTATGACTTCATTCTCTATTGTTGCGAACGATCGAAACAACAATTTATTTCTTATCAAAATTGTAATGAAATAGTTTAAATGTGTGGAATATATTTGAATCCACAGATCATTATGTAGTTGAATTCTGACATAAAAGTCTGGAGGTTCAACAAAGGAATAACTTCGGGAATAACTCATCTCTATTCGTCATTTCCTGTCTCGAATCGCACGGGAAAGGTGGATTATTTCTTTATGGAGCATTTTAAGATATTACTTCCGTCAAAGTTAGTTAAACCATTCCTTAAACCAATCGAAAGATATTGCATATATTGCTTTGATCAAATGAATAGATGTCTATTTATTAAAACATAATCTGATTTAAAAGCATATATATTACCAATATATATTAATAGTGTGTGTGTGTGTGTGTGTGTGTGTGTGTGTATAATTATATCTCTTTTTTAATCTACAACTTAATTAATTTCCAAATTTTTATCTTAATTTAGTTCATTCTGAAATGATTCCTTATTTCCTGATCCAATACCCAATTTTATTTAACTATTTCTACACACACTCTATAAAACTACTTTCTTCAGCATTTTTTTACGCTGTGAGAGAAGAGATAAAAATTCTTAACCTTTATAAGATTCTTTTAAAGATAGCTAAATTTCGATTTCCTAAGACTACACGTTTCAAAGAAATTCCAATCAAAATCTCATAATAAAACTACTGCAGGGAAACTTTTGGTCACCATTGCAAGTCTATCGCGATGTAAACGGACGTCAGCTTTTCATTAATAAGTCATTTCATTAGATATTTAATTTTTTCACCTTAAAATGATACAAAGACAAGTTTTGTAAAGTAATTGTTTTGGAAGATAAAAACACCAATTTCCATTGGCAAATTAGCTGTTATCCATCTGGTGAATGTTAAGCCTATTTTTGCGCTCGATTAAACTTTCTGTTCCAAATTTATTTCTTCGATTCTCTCACAGCTTCTGTCCTCTGACTAAATGGATTTGTTGGTGATACAGGGAATTCTTTCCGAGACATTTAATAATATTTTCAGCTCCATTAATTAACTAAATGAAGCTCTTAATTCAATGCAGCTGTAATGATGTACTACAATGTAACTAATCAATGAAGCAATATGAAATTCGTAAGCCAGTTTATTTTTATTTGATTGCTGCCATTCAACAGAAAATAAAAAGAGCGATTTCTGTACCATGTGCATAAGCGCTTTATTTATCGAGATATTTTATTAAATATTTCTATAAGAATCCTATTTATTTTGTTTTTAAATTCCAAAACAAAATAATATCGTCATTTATGAAGAAAATCAATAAATATTAACAATTATATATAAAAATATACGTAAAAAATTACAAAAATTCCTTAAAATTCTTTTATGCACTCGAAAGAAGTAACAACAACTATAAATATATGGTTAAAATAACAAAGTTAATTCTCATTTGCTTTATAAGTCAATATTATAAATTTGACTATTAGGCTAAACAGCTATCTTTCTTTAAAATTTAGAAATCATTTTATTTTTCTATAAATGAACAACTGATTGGCTTAATGACGTATTTGTTAAAGAAAACAGTTTATACCCTTTTTATTTAATTAATTATTTACTAATTAATCATATGCAATTTTTTTTTCAGATTTACATAATCTCTAATCGTTGTTGCTCTTTTTTATTTTCTTACAAGGAATTCATGCTGGTTCTCCCTAAAACGTTATATCCAAATCTAAAATACATTCTGCAATAAAGTGCATTCTAATGTCAAATGTCAAAAAGTAATTTTTCCTTCTTAAAACGCCGATAAATATACTTTTAAAAACTATTGTTTTATATTTCATATTATAAATAGATACCAGGATATTTTTTGAGGAAAATTTGGATACAAAAGCAAACAGAAAAGTTCCATATATTGGATTTTTTGGAAAGGTTCCGCAGATATTCGGAGTTAGAGTGCTGGCTTTCGTCTAGTAAATTCATCGCTTCATATCTTTATATAGATAAAAAAAATTATTTAAAATTTTGGAAACAATTTATATTTCATTTTAAACAATTTATAATATTATTTTAAAATGACCAATGAATGCTAGTATAAGCTACGTAAAATAAAATCATAAAAAATTTCTTTGTTATCAATCAGTTATCGTTTTCATTTATTTATATTTTTTGCAAATATAGTTGCTATAGATGGCATAAAAACTGCATGACGCAAAAAATGGCTTCTTGAAGGCGGGATTAAGAATTATCTAACTGTCCTAATCCCTCCTTCATAATCATTTAATAGAGTTGATTCCGATATGTGAGCTAATCAAGTATACTATGTCAAGACAAACATTGTCTCGCGAGGATGTTTCAAAAAGGGACGGAGTTGTTTTTCTCTTTGAATTTGAATCATTAATGCGCCATTTTGAGCAATAACATGAATTTCAAATTCTTGTCAAAATCTAATTGTTAACAAAGTTTATTATTTATTGAAATTATGTTTACAAATATTTTATTCTATATAAAAAGTTAAATAAGTTATATAAAGTAAAGTTAATAAAGTTAATATTAAAAGTTAAATAAGTTATGTTATTAAAAGTTATATAAAGTAAAAAATACAGATAAAAATTCTTTTCCATTCAACTAATATAAAGGACAAATATAAATATGAAATCTTTAATCGTTTTTAGTTGTTAAGATAAAAGACTATAATATTAAATGTTTCTTCTGAAGTTTAGTTCGTATTATTGCTTTAATTAATTAGAATTATATATTTAAATTGCTCATCATTTTTGCACTGAGTATTAGAAGAAAATTCTAATTCTTTTTTGTAGTTAAATTAGTTTGTATCAAATCTGTTCATATAATAGCAATTTAAATCAAAATTACTTGGAGATCTATTGTTTCCTTTCGATTCCAGTGTTGAATTTTTAATCAATACTTGTAGTGCCTTTCTAGAAGGAAATCAAATCAACCTCAAAAAAGAAACGATTTTGAAAGTTTCGTTGAGTTGACATACTTTTTCTTTTGGAATAATAATAACGAGAAAATTATGTATTAAAATTTTTTTGCCTTTGTTTTTATCATTCCCAGCTGAGCTTGAGAGTCAGTTACAAAAGTTTTTTTCTTTCTCTTTTTCACACAGAAACAAGTTTGAAGCGATAGCACTTATAAGAGAAGTTAACAAACTTCTTGTAAACTATTCAATATTTCTTTTCTCTGCTGATAGGCTTAAAAATAATCGGCAGTAGAAAAAAAACGTAAATTTCCATCCAGTGTAAAAAAAATAGAAATTTTAAACATGTGACTACTATTGAAAGTAACTTACGAATTTTAAATAGGCCCTTAGATATTTTTCAATGTCTAATATCTTAATCTCATGCATTCTTCTCTTGAAATTCAAGAAGAAATAAATAAGTTGCAGAAAATTTAATTTTGAAATTCCTTTAAAAAAAGAAATTTTGTCATTTCTTAAATGAAAAATAATTTATTCATCTTACGTACGGATTAAATCATTCACTTTCTCTTAAAACTATACTTTTAATTATTAAGCATAATTAATATGAGAATGGTATTTAAAATGATTATGGAATGGAAGTCATTAATAGAACAATGATAGCCAAATATGTTGTTTTTTTATTTCAACAGGTTTATAAGTATTAATTAGCCAATTAGCCATTTACGAAATGTAAACTTTTATAAAAAAAAACCGTGATAAATTACAAAAAAAAACATTTATTAGCGTATGTGCATTTCGGATAGTATTTTAGTAAAATGTTTTAATGAATAATATTTCAGTGAAGATTATCGTCTGCACAAATATAAACAAGTTAAATTACAAGGAAATGTTTCTAATTTTACTTTATTCCAAATCATCTTCTTGACAAACTACAATAAGATTAAACAAAATTCTTTTATTAGCAATTCAATGTTATTGAATTGAAGGTAGTTAAATGTTACATTAAGAAACTTGGGAGTAAATTTGATGAAAGAAGAATTCCGATAATAATTCTAGTTTATTAGCTGTAGAAGTGATAAAAATTTCCATTCACTTTTATGCTATTGTTACAAAAGTTAGGCTTTTAAGCTTTTTAAAAAAAATTGTTAAAATATATCAAGATGTGGTGTCTATTGGTAAATATTGAGCAAGATTTTATTTTTTAAAGTAGCAATGCAATTTGACTTTAGTCCGTGGTCGAACTATGTAAAATGTATTTACTGTAATCATATAAAAAAATTATATGAATCCTCACGTTTTAGATCTGGATATAGACAAAAATAATGCACTTTATTGTAATTATATTTATAATAATTCTAATTTTCATATAAGGAAGAATTTTAGAATGTTTTTGAGTTTTTGATGATATCTCAAAGCGGATTAATGTTCTTGTAGTATTATTTTCCGATCCTCAGCTTTCACAATTTTAAGTTACTCGTCTAGATTTCCATTTAAGAAGTTTTAATTTAATTTAATTGTTCTTCTTAATATATGAATAAAAATGTTTTTTTAAAGAAAATGTGATATTTTATTATTTTTTAGTCTTTATTTTGTTGCAATATTTATTATGGCATAAGAAAAAACTGATGAAAGTCATCTTATCCAGGGATTGACAACGGTCCCGCGGATACTGTAATACATAATACTAAACAAATTCCTTGTGTTTATAATTGTATTCTAATTGGTTATTCAAAATTTCTAAGAAAAAAAATTGCTTCTATTAACATCCTAGACTTCTAAAAATAGATATTTCTATTTGAGCATTATCTATTTTTTTAAATATAATGTTAGGATATTAAACATTTAAATTATTTTAGCAATATTTCTGTTATAAAAATAGTTTTTTTATTCCTTTATTTTTATAAAATTCTTAATTTTTCATTTTAATTAACTTTTTATCCAGTACATGGATGTCACAATAAAAGTGTAAAAGTATATAGAAAGAAACCAATTTAATAAATTATTTCATATTTTTTTAGAATTAAATATAGCAAACTGGAATTTTAGTCGCAATTGTAAGTATTCATTTTTAAGATTATAATATATTTTACATTATTCTGGATGACTTTCAGTTCAAAATCATTATTTTCAGCTCTCTACTGCATTGAAAGAGCATTTAAAACCCTTTTATTTTTATTATTTTGCTTTTTTTTATCTCTAAGTACAAATATTGTGGAAATAAAAATAAACTAATAAATCTCAAAATAATGTCAAGAAATGAAAAAAATGAGAAGATTGTTTTTAATTAAATTAATATATTAATTTATAATAAATGCTCAAAAATTAAAAAAGCATTCTGATGTCTTCCAGAAATAATAAATATATAAAATTACGTTTATAAAAATAAAAAGCATTCAAGACAAGCTTTTTATATTTTATAAACGATTTAATTAAAACAAGTATTTTTTTGTTTCATAAGCAATTTAAATATTTTATTTGCCCTATCAGTTATTTCATGAAATAACAGATTTCATACTTTTGCTACTAGATATTTATTACTTAAAATCAGAAAATAAATCTATTTTCTTGCTACTATTTCAAATTATTTTAATTTTATTTCTTTTTGCTAAAAGTCATCAATACCATAACACAAAATTATTCCTACCGACACCAGAAATGAATTTCCTAATCCTATTAAAAAGCTTTTTACTGTTTTCTTCTGAAATGCAATTCTCTTGCATTTTCTATTTGTGGGCCACTAAAAATTTTAAATTCTTACGCCAAGTTCAAATTGTTAGTCAGTATCTCAAAAAGCAGTAAAATGTGAATTTCTCGTCGAAATGAGGCAAAAAAGGTTTTTTGTTGTTGTTGTTAATTATAATTGTCTGAATTTTGATTCCCATTACACTTCAGCTTTGAATTTTTACAAACACATCCTTTAACTTTTAAGTGTTTTAAAAAACTACTCGCTGATGGTGAGAATTTTGAAGGGTGCAAACAAAATAAAACTTTGAAAACTTATTATTATGGAGAGGAAGGGGGGGGGGAGAATATAAAATAAAATATTTTTATTCTTTCCAGACTTAAATTTCTCTTTTAGTCATTTGAAATCCGTATTTGGATATTTCGCATTACCTAAATTCTGATAAAACTGGTTTTAATTTTCACAATTTTTGATATTCTGGCTAAGTTAGAAAAATATGTTAAAATGTGTACGCTCTAAATAATTTTTCTGGCACATTGAAAAATCATGTGAAAGATTTCCTTGGAAATGAGATATTAGTTAAAAATGAAATTCCTTATCTGACATAAAAATGCCATTGCTACGTGTTTTTAGAATATCTTTACATTGTGAACAACAGAAGTAATAGTTGGTTCTTTTTTTATTTTCTATGTATAAAAAGAAAAAATATTGTTATTATCAAAACATTTTTTCCTCAATATTTTGATAAATCTTTACATTTTAGATCTCTCTGAGTCTGAAAAACGCATTTTGGAACTATGTATATTTGTTTGAGAATAACATAACACCCAAACGCTTTTTGACTAGAATTTAAAAATTAAATAACTCCAAATTTGTATATTTTTATAAAAACTTAGTCAAATTATATATAAACGAGTTCTTTTATCTTTGTGCATGAGAGCACTGTAACTCATACATGCGAAGTTCTAGGTGTATGAAATTTAGCATACATCCAACTTTAGAGATTTGTATCTTTGACGCTTGGACCAAATCTGTTATAGATGGATTTATTATTCTGTGCATTTTCAAGCGTTTGTGAAATATAATTCAAAAATGTATCAAATTAGATGAATAAAATTATATCTGTGTTCGTATCAAAACTGTTAATGTGTGTCAAATTTTAGAGTTTCATTAATGCAAAATCCAATGACGCATTAACTAAATAATGTTTTGAAGAAATAATGTCTATAATCATTTAGCCACTTCTTTGCAGTTACCTGTCTTGTCTTTATGTCTGAAAAGACGAATACAAGATAGGTAACTGCAAATAAATGCAAAGTAGGTTATTGTCAAAGTAACTATTTGTACTTTACATGGGTTCCTTTTTTTTAATGAAAATGGTAATAATCATGGAATATAAATCAAGACTATGTGGGTATTGCAACATACTACCACTTGAAAATTTGAATCATATCTTGAGTTTATTGCGGCAATATGGTGCTTTACATGCATTGCCATTCTCTTGTATTTAAAAAGTGATATCACTTTGTAATATGTTTTCTGTACCATTGCAGTTATAACACTGGCGGTCTAGCGTAGAATTTCATATTCAGAAGCCTTTTTATTTAATAAAAACATTTTAAAATATGCACCTAAAAATAGAACAGTATTTAACGAATCTATAAATGAGAATTTTTCTACCCATCTAAAAATCAATTAACTTATGTCAAAAGCTATAATTGAACAAACGCAACTGTCTTTTGTCCTTCTGCAGAAAAAACGTTTTGCTCCAGAAACGTTCTTTAATCTTTTTTATTGATGAATCATCTTAAAATCAATTTTATTGATCAAAATAACTTTCAACTGGGGATTGCAATACCGGTATACCGGAATACCGAATACCGGTATTTTGAGCCATTTGTACAATTTTGTAATACCGGTATTCACAAGTTTAAATACCGGTTTTTCGTTATTCACTAGAAATTTTTAAAATTGTCTCCACTATATGTTCAGGGATAGCCAACATAGCAAAATAGTATAGTTTTGTTTTTATGTCTCCCTAACGAGCGAAATTAATTTGACTGCGAATACAAAGTTGTATCGTACAATCAAGAGAAGTGATAAAATACTGTTTGACAACGGATTGTAAAACCCTCCGCGCTTTTGAACATGCGTTAGGATGGGTTTAATCCGACAAAATAGGGGTGAGAGGAAAGGTGAAAGGTGGAGATGTTTACATTTAACAACGAAGATTCGCTGTTTTATGAAACGTCAACATTACAGACAATTAGTAATACAGAATGTGTTACGGTATTTACATAATTATAATGATTTTTAAAATGAAATTGAAAAAGAAGAAAAGAGACTAATCAATTCAAATTTAATCAAGTTTATAGTAAATTTTCTTAGGTTTTTTTACCCACAAACCTATCCACATTCAGAAGAATTCGGTACAGTTATCGAAGATTATGATAACACTAATGTCGATAGTGAAAAGGAATTTGCTGTTGAGCAAACATTAGAATTAGAGACAAATAAAAAAAAAATGCCTACAAACCAAAACACAATACAGAAATCAGCTATATCCAAAACCATCCAAAGAGAAATCGATTTATTTGAAGATGAGGGATTTAGAGGTAAATACTTGGAAAAAGTATTTAGCACATTGCTAACAGTACCACCAATTAGCGTAGATGCCGAAAGAGCGTTTTCGACAGCTGGTATTTTTTGAACAAAATTACATTTCAGGCTTAATCACAGTTCAATTGATGCATTATTTTTTTTGAAGATCACATTTCAAAAATTGTAATAGTACCACAGACTGAGTATTGCTATTTACACTTTTTTGTGTTTTAAATAAATAAAATGTTCCTTCACATTTTTGTGATTCTTTATATACTATTATAATTTATAAGTTACAAATTATTTTTTGTGATATTTACACTCTCTAATAAAATTGGCAAATAAAACAAAGAAACACCTGTGTTTTCTTTCTTTTTTTCTAAAATTTCTAATACCGGTATTAAAGTCTAAAAAATACCGAATACCGGTATTGAACTTTTGGTCCGATATTGTAACCCCTACTTTCAACCAATTAAATTATAAATTAAATTTTTTCCTGAAAATGTATCAATTCATAAAGATTCTGAATCCTCACAGAATTTTTTTTTTACATATTAATATACAATGTGGTGTTATTGTGAACTTTTTAAAGTCCCTCTGCATTTAATATCCGTGAATAAAATTTCCCTTTGCTGCTTTTAAATCCATATTTCCGATACTATAAAGAAGTTTTTTTCTAAAGACAAATCGCTGCATTTCACTTATGATTTCCTTAAGACAAAGCTTTCTCAACTAGTTCCTTTAAAAGAATTTAGTTTCATATAGTTTTTTCTTTCTTCTAACCAGCATTTTTTCCCATTTAGTCTGCAGTTGCATTCGAGCACATCCAATTATCATTACATTTTTTTTCTATTTGCTATTCCACTTGTAAAGTGATTTGCTTTATCACCCTTACTTATTTTTTGGTTGCTGTGCTTTAAGCTAACGTTGTGAGATTTCCAGAAAAAAAATTAAATTTTAGTTATTTTTCTGTCAAAAATTCATATTAACTATATGAAGGTATTAAACTAAATTACATTTATTTATTACAATAAAAAGAAACAAAACATTTTTATTCGAACAGGACTTATTGCGACATCATTTAAAAAAATTAAAAAAACTATCATGAGAAAAAATTTGATATAATTTCGGATAATGTAAAAAAACTCCTGTGATTTGTAAAGATTTATCTTGACGTCGATTTATTTAAGGATTAAAGTATTGTAACTGTATTTTGGGCGCAATAAATACTAATTCGGTATCATTTATTAGAATATATTCAATGGCAGTTTCTGAAAATGATCGTAAACTGAATGACTGCAGATTTTATCACATCAGCATAAATTTATTCCATAAACTTATGATATTATATTAATCTAAAAACAGGATCTACATTTACTTATCTCATGTCAAGATAATAGAATTCTTTTATTTTCCATGAGAGATTCCATTCTTTTTTTTTCACGAAGTCATTTACAAATAAGTATCATGATAATTAGAAAATATTTCTCTTGAGATTTTTATAAGTTCGACATTTTAAGGTTTTTTTAACGACATTTTAAGGCCTTTTTTAAAAAATTTGAATTTTTTAGCAATATTTTCCTATATTCGGATGATATTTATACAAATTCTAGAAAAAATTAATATATATCGCAGAAAAGTGTTTTATATTTTTAATATTTTTCAATATATCAGAAAACTTCAGAAAGCTCCAAATTTGACCTTTATTTCAAAATTTAATTGCAAAAAAAAAATCATCAGAATGAGGTGTCCTTAGGTATATATAATTATGACCATATTAGTTAGGAGTGAAGTTAGGATTAACTAAAAAAAAAAAAAACTAAAAAAAAGTCTAAAAACATGTATATTTCAGAAATTTTAATCATATTTTTAAATATTAAAAAGTGCATAATTTTACAATGTCCCACTACTGTACTATGTTTTTTTTCATTTCTAGAAAATACTAAAAATTAAAAGAATTTCTGATTGATATTTTTAGTTAAATTTCAGTAACTGCATTTCTCAAGAAGGAAGATTTTTGGAAAAACTTGATTTCCAGAAAAATGGTTTCAATTTTAATTCTCAATGAAAAAAAAAGATTTTTCTCTAAATATCCCTTGATTCGTAGGTGATTCTCTCTTTTTCTTGACCTCAAATAATCTTTTCTGTTTTTTTTTTTTACTTTCATTTCTTGGATTTTTTTCTATATTCTAATGATTATGTGTCTGATGATTATTATCTGATAATGATTATCATCTGCCATGCAGCTAATATCAACAAATTCCGATATTTCTATAGTTTTAACTATAGTTTCTATAGTTCTAACTATAGTTTTTAACATGAAAGTACATATTATCTAAACTTGAGATACAGTTATCAACTATATTTGTCATAAGTTACATTTAAATATTTCTTTCCTACACTTAAAAATAATGGAAAATTGATTTGATTTTAAAACCGAAGTATGTGTGATAGTTTGGGGGCGATTTATGCCAGAATCTTGGTAGACTGCTAAATACAAATTATCAAAATAATTTGAACTACTTCAAGTAATATATGGCTTCAAAAAGCTCTTTTCCATATTTGAGACTACCTTTAAGAACTATAAATGTTTCACACAGATACCTTTATTTTACCATTGTAATCATGTAATTCCAAGTATTAAATTTCCAATCATAACATTTCGATGAAACTAAATAATTTTGGTAGCGTTTTCGACTATCCTTCAAGTGCCTTTTTCGCCTCACTTTTACTTCAGGTTTTCAAAGAATAATATTGAAATCATTTAATAAATTAAATTTTTAATATAAGCGCTTTTATGCTTAACTCATTGACTGTAAACAAATTTGAAATTTTTGGCCGGATAAATTATATATGTGCACAAAATGTTGTGCAACAGTATAATTATATTGAACTTATGTTTTTTTAAATAAATATTTGATATAAATCAAGAAGGGTAAAGTTTATAAGATGATCAATAAAATCATTTCAATAAAAAAACAAAAGACAATATTTCGTTACAATATACAAACCAAATCAAAAATATAATGCTTCAAATATGACAGTTCTGTTCCGTTCAGCTTATAGACGAATTCCAAATTTCACTTATTGTAAAGAAACAACACGCAGAATTCTCACTTTCTGCTACACACAATATTGACTGATATATATAGAACGGTACTTAAACTGTCAGGAGTACTAAATACTTTTTTGGTACCTAGTGGTATATGTGAAATTCTAAAATCCACAAATAAGGATTGTGACAGCAAATGGGGTAATTATTTTAACCACTTTTTTCTTTTATGTCTTTCATTTAATTAATTATTAAAACTTTTATGGATCTCAAAATATGATTTTTTTTCAAATTCAGTAACAGATGGCGCTTCATGTACTGGTTCAAAATTAAATACAAAGTATTTAATAATTAAGGACTTAGTTGAGAAAATTATTTCAATATTTTATTTCAATATTTTATTTCAATATTGAAATAGAGTTGTTTCATCAAGAACAGAATATAATAACCTATAACATGAGGAAGTGAGTGAATAAACGATCACAAAATTTTATCTTTCTAGTCTATTAAAACTTTATAATAAAGCAGAAATCTAAAAATTCTTAAAAAGATAAAGGCAAGTAATAATTACCATTGAAAATTTGAAGAAACTAGAAGAAAGAAAAAATAAGAACTAGCATTCAAGTTACTCAGATAAATATATAGACTCGATGATAATGTCAATTTATTTCTTTTACACAGAAACCTTTCTAATTGTCGAAACATTGATAAGGTTCTCGCATTCTGATTTTCTAAAACCATTAACGAGATCACATGATATTTTCGACTCGACACATTCATTTGTGAAACAAACAGGCAAATACATTTTATCACCTTTTCCATGAATGGTTTCTGAATTAAACTAGTCATTAAGGTTTGAATTGTTGTGTGAGCATTTGGCAAATGAGAAAGCATGGTAATTACGCTCTTTTGTCTCGAAACTCAATGAATGTTTTTTGTTTGTTTACGACCTCTGGAAAGTTTGTTTCTTCTTACGAATACAAACTGCCTCAATTTCTCAACAACATCATTAGTTTTCATTTCGTCTTACTTTCATTAGTGGTGGAATTTGCAAGTTTCTGACCTCGCGAGTGTCTCACTAAGTAGAAAGGAGAAGTTGATAATTGTTTGACCGAAACGCAGTTCTCGCTTGATCACAGTTGCAAGAAAGACTATTCTTTTTCAAGAACTTTTTTATTTGAGAGAAATTTTTCAAACTGCATATTCCTGAAATGTATCTCGTTTTAGTTACATATTTATTTTTAAATAAAAATGCGATGGCAACTTCTTAGTTTTGAAAAGAGAAGTGCCACAAAAAATATTTCACAATGGAATGCAATTGAAATACAATTTGTAAAAAGATCTTTTCCTGTAAATAACTTAAAACTTTTAATTGCCTATATTGTATTTTAGCAATCCACTGACTATCTTTTACGATGAGTGAATTCAAACAAACAAAATGAATGGGCATTAAAGCAAACGAATTTTTGCCGAAACGCAGAAATTGAACTTGATAATAATTAACGAAATAAAGCGCTAAAAAAATTAAGAAAATAAAAGCAAGCCTTGCATAAGAGTTAGGGGAAAATAGATAATCTTACACGACTGACCGAGGGCTAAATCTGGGTTGCAACTGGAGCAATCAAGGTAACAAACTCAACAGATGGGCCATCTCCTCAAAAGAGGCTACTTTTTTTCTAATTTCCGTTATTGAATAGTGAATGAATTTGAGGTTTATTTGCCGATTTTGGGGGAAATGTCATGAAGTTCTTGGACTCAAGGTTCTTAACCTCCAAATATAACAGGTGATGAGAGTAATTGTATGGTAATGAGATTATTTAGTGGTTGTCCTTACTTAGAAAAATAAGACATGTTTTCATATTTTTTTTCCTCTCCTTAACGAATCTCTCAATATAGAAAAAAGAATTAAACAGTAATTAAAAGCAAAATAGAAAGTTTTTTTAATTAATTTCAGGGAATGATTCAATTTCACAGCTGTAATGGACCTATCGCATTAATATAAAATATTTTTGCTTTCTGTTACAAACAAACTATTGTGTTTTGAAAACGAGGCAAAAAACGTCTTTGACCACCAGATTTGGATTAATCTTCGCAATTTCATAATACGTTATGAGATAACACGCATTAAAACATTGGATCATATATGTATATTCTTTATATATTTCTCACTTGACGTACTTATTTCAGCTCTTCTGTTGGACTCTTATTTCAAAAATAAAACATTTTTGTGTATTTTTATATCTAATAAGATTCAGGTTCATATCAATAAAAATATAAAACAACACAGTTCACAATGTTACAAATTTTAAAGCCTGTAAAAAGAAACCAGAAACAGTATGAGTTTCGTTTCTTATTTTTCGAATTGTGGACAAAATTCTCAATTCTGCCAAAACGAAAAATTATATTTTATAATTTATTTCATAAATATAAATTTTCTCATCATTTATACTTTTTGAACCATCTATTTCTGTGTTACAAAATTAAAAAGTGTCAAACACTTTTAACTTCTATCAGTTGACAGAACAAAAACAATTATCATATGACATGAAGAAAGTTAAAAAAGAAGTTCAAGTCTTTCCAATTTTCAGTGGGTTTGTGGAACATTCCAAAACAAAAACCAATATATTGAGGTAAGGAATAATTCATTTTCGGAGATTTAACGCTGGACGTATTTTTTCGCTACAAAATGGCAATAAAAATATCTGAAATGCGATTTTTTTTAAAACTGCCTTATAAAATGTAGTGAATCCTTTCTTCTATTTTTTACAGATGACACAATTTTGCAGAAGAATGTTTCTATGCTCATAAAAAAATAAGCAAGTTCTGAAATTCGGGAAAAAAATTTATAGAAATAATTATTTCTATTTTACACGAACACAAACACACAAATAAATAAGTGAACTGACCCAAATTATTACTGGAAACAAAAACTGAAATAATTGTGAAATAATAAAACTGCATTTAAGAGTGAAAAAGGAAGAGAGAAAATAAGTGAAATGAAATCAATTTTGCTCGCTTGCAACTCCAGAAAAATGCCGACGTTTCGGAAATTAAGGACGTTTATGACGATATTGTTGTGAATATTACACTAGCATAATATCTTTTTGTAGCATAAAAAGGTTGGAGTTAAAATATAGAACATATTGTAATTTTGTTCGAAATATGAAATTAGGAAACAATATGCGCAAAAAATAAATTAGAAACGATAAGATTTTTTAAAAATGTATAACTGATTAAAATCAAATAGCAATCGCTTCTTTTAGAACTATAGAGATCTTAAGGGGTTTCTGTTTAAAAGTGGTAATCCACAAATATCGGAACTAAAATATTTCATTTGCAATGAATTTTGGACTAAAAAAATGTATTAGAGTGCCTTGTAACTAAAACTGCAAGTCGGTAGAAGTTTGAAAAAAGTAAATATTTCTGAGCAAATATTAAATGATCAATCCGTAACGGAGTTAAGCTGACATCATATCTACCGTTTAGAGGAGAACTGTATGGTGTTATCACAGTCTTATTGTTGTTTCTTATGGCACTTGCCATGGACAAGCCCGCTGTTACGAAAACAGCAACTTTAAGCCTGTGGGGGAGCGTCTCTTGGTTTTCAGTAGCGCCAATAACGGCCAAGAGTGAGAATTAGTTACTCACACATCACATTCGCTTGCACAACCCCCTTTTACAAGGGGAATTCACACATCTCACAGATAGAACAGATGAACAACAACCATGCCCGAACCGGGACTCGAACCTAGGACGCCCACATCACGGTGAAGACGCGCTACCCCTATGCCAGGACTCCGGCCATCACAGTTTTATATTATGCAATTCATTTTCTGTACTTAAATTCCATTGATTTTGCCAACTTTGAAACACCCATTTTCGCATGTGTATCTGCACTTCTGCATATGAAAGAGACTGCACATGAATTTCTCTAACACCTTTTGCGGCATTACCCTATTTTTTAAATAAAAAAAGTATAACAAAGGCACATTTTATTTCATAAAGTCACAAAGTTTGCTTTAAGAAAGAACAAAAAAAAAAATTCCACTTATACTGAAGCTAAAAAGAAAATGGCTTTTTCAATTTAACTTTTCGGAATTGTAATATTGAGAATTTTTTTTTTTTTTTTGAGGCAAAAAAATGTTTATTAAAACAATAACTAAAAATTAGATTAGAAAAATATCAAGTTTTCAAAATGCCTCTGAATACGTATGATACATCTGCTTTGAAAATATTATTTATTGGATTAAAAAGATATTCTAATAACAGAGGAAATGGATTCGTTCGTCGTTTCTTTACTTTCAAATAGAGACTCTAATTTACCGTTTGGTTTCTTACTTTTAATTAATTAATCTCGCAAAGGAACTTGAGAATATCGTTTGGCGCTTCCGAATTTAATGATCGCATTTTTGTAATACATTTAAGTTTATTCCTTAATGATATTTTTGTATACTTTATAACTGCACTTTTGCAACTTTTAACGCAAACTTTCGAATTGTAAGTGTTTCTCAAAGAATTTGTATATATAATGCAAATATTAGAATATAATTTTTAAAATCAAATTGCATTATTTTCATTGGATTTTCCCCCACCTACAACATCTTTCAGAATATTCCAGTAACAACGAACTTGTGATCTAATTACTGTTTATTTATTACTTTCAACTACCGTAGCCCATCATAAAAAAATTGACATGACGTCAAAATCTTTCTTTAAATTTACAATTTAAACGATTTTTTTTAGGAAAGAAACAATTTATCTTTTCATCTTCTGTCGGTTAATATAAAAATATTATAACAAGACTGTTTTTTTCATTTTAGCACTTAATTCTGAATTATTAAAAATGTGCATTGATAAAATTTATATGCGAAAATTTGTATGTATTTCAAAAAATTGGAAGTTCTGGAAATTAAAAATATTTTCACGTAAAAGTACTTTCTCTTGACAATGACAATATGCGTGACAGAAAGCTTATACAGAAATAATAGAGCAAAATTAAAGAAGTAAAAAATATTACTTCATATCAATACAATTAAGAAAGAAAAGTGGAAAAAGATGAGAAAGGAAAATGAAATTAAGTCTGCTCATGCGCAACCCAAGAAAAATGACAACGCTGGGAAAATGAAGAATGGAATATGAATGGAAGAATCCTCAACCAAATGGAGCAAAAGTTTAGAAGAGATTTACTGAAAGCAAGTCACTCCCTAGAAAATGACAAATTATAAAAAAAATAAAAATGCTTTTTATTTTATTGTAAAATTGATAATTGAATATAATAACATATATTATTATATTACAGTAATATGGATTTTTTTCTCACACAAATTCAGTGGCAAGTGGCTCTCTACGAACTCGTTCAAAATTTAATAAAAAGTATCGAATAATTGAAGATTTAACTAAGAAAATATTGAAATAAGGAATTTTCATCAAAATTAGAACGTAATAATTTAGCACATAAGAAAGTGAGTGAAAATTCGATCGCAAGATTCCATCTTTCTAAAGTCAGTCAATCTATTAAATTTCTGTAATATTTGGTCTAGGAATTAATTCGTGCGGTTTTACAAGAGATGGCGTAACTAGCTTATTATCCCATAGTTTCGTTTGTTCAAACATGCATTTAAAACTACTGTTATTGTTTTTGCCATTTAGTTTAGTATATGCCATTTGGTTTAATCGTAAACAACAACAATTTTTATTCAACTGAAAATGTCAAATTGTGTGCCTGATAAAGTGTTTTTGCGGGGGGGAGGGGGTCTTCTTCATTACTTTAACATGAAGAAAAATGCTACCGAAAGTCATCGTATTTTGGTGGAAGTTTATGGTGACCATGCTTTAGCTGAGCGAACGTGTCAGAAGTGGTTTGCACGGTTTAAAAGTGGTGATTACGGTTTGGAAGACCAAGAACGACCTGGACAGCCAAAAAAATTTGAAGATGAAGAATTGACAGCATTGCTCGATCAGGATTCGTGTCAAACGCAGGAAGAACTTGCAAAATCATTAGGAGTATCAAACAACAATTTCCAAACGCCTCAAAGCAATGGGAATGATTCAAAAGATGTCACATTGGGTTCTATATGAAGTGAAAGAAAAAGACGTTGAAAGAAGAAAAACCGTTTGCGAAATACTGCTTCAAAGGCAGAAAAATAAAAGATTCTAGCATCTGATTGTTACTGGTGATAAGAAATGGATTTATTACGAGAATCCTAAACGAAAAAAAGCCTGTGTAATGCCAGGTGAACCAGGTCCATCACAACCGAAACGAAATATTCATTATGCAAAGGTTATGCTGTGTATATGGTGTAATATGAAAGGTGTGGTGTACTATGAGCTTCTGAAACCTAATGAAACTATTAATGGAGAACATATGCGTTTGAAAAAAGTTCTGGCCAGAAAACGACCAGAATGAGATAACAGACATAATAAACTTATTTTTCAACATGATAACGCTGGACCACATGTCGCAAAACCGGTCAAAACATATTTGGAAAATGTCGGATGGGAAGTGTTACCCCACCCGCCGTATTCACAAGACATTGCTCCTTCAGACTACTACTTGTTTAATTGCATAAATAACGATTTGCTTGGGCAGCGGTTCACTTCTTCAGAAAATATTGAAAAATGGATCTCTGATTGGATCGCTTCGAAAAGTGAGGAATTCTTTCGACACGGAATTCGTAAATTGCCTGAAAGATGGGGAAAAGTAGTGGCTAGCGATGGACAATATTTTTGATAACGTATTTATGTATTTTGCTTTTGAAATAAAACTTTAATTTTTTATTAAAAACCGCACGAATTAATTCCTAGACCAAATAAAACAGGAATCTAAATACTCTTATAAAGATAAAGGCAGATAATAATTAACATTTAAAAATTGAAGAAGCCAGAAGATAGCAAAAATATAAACAAGCATTCAAGTTACTCAAAACTTTTCGGATAAATGTATAGTTTCAATGAGAATGTTAATTTATCCCTTTTCACAGACATCTTTTTAATTGTCGAAACATTAATAAAATCTTTGCTTTCTGATTCTGTATAACCATTAACGCGACCGCATATTTCAGACACAATGCATCTATTTGTAAAACAAATAAATTGAAACCGACGATTGCATTTGATCACCTTTTCCTTTAATGATCTCTAAATTAAACTAGTCTTTTAAGCTTTGAATAATTTTCACGTTCATTTTGCAAATGGGAGAACATTGTAATGACACTCATTTGTCCAGAAACTCATTGACTGTTTTTTGTTTGTTTGTTCGCGAACCCTGGAAAGTTGGTCGTCTTCCTAAGAATACAAATCGACTCAATTTCTCAACAACATCATTAGTTTTTATTTCGCCTTACTTTAATTACTGTTAGAATTTGCAAGTTCAACCCTCTCGAGTGCTTCACTAAGTAGAAACAAGAAGCTGATAATTGCTTGACCAAAATTCAGTTCTCACTTGATCACAATTGCAAAGAGTAAGAGTTTGAAAGGACTATTCATTCACAAAAACTTTTTTATTTCTTAAAAAAACTTTTAACTGTATATTCCTGAAATGTATCCCTTTTCATTTACTGGTTGTCTATTAAATGAAAAAGCAGTGCCAGTTTCTCAATTCCTAAACGAAAAATGCAACAAAAAATATTTCACAATATAATGCTTTTAGAAATACAATTTGTAAGATATATTTCTCTATATATCCTAAAAATTTAAATTTTAATTGCTTGTATAGCGTTTTAGAAAATAATGGACTATCATTTTTTGATGAGTGAATTCTAACAAACAAAATGAGAGTGCATTAAAGCAAGCGTTTCCTTTGTAAAAAAATCAAAAATTGAGCCTGATAATAGCTAGCGAAATAAAGCACTGGCCTGGTGGTAAGGTCTCGGCATGTGAGCCGTAGCGTTTCAGGTTCGATACCCGATTCCACCGAAGAACCGTCGTGTAAGGAGTTATGTTGCACGTTAAATAAGTCATGCCAAGCGTCCTCCCGCTGGTGTGGCGTGGAGATGGGGGTGCCAGCTCAGGTGTCGTCCTCGTCATCTGACTGTGGTTCAAAATTACGAGGTCCGTCGCAAAATAGCCCTAGTGTAGCTTTACAACGTGACATTAATATAACTAAACTAAACTGAAAATATTAAGAAAATAAAATTGATCATTGGGTAAGAGGTAGGGGGAAATGGATAATTTCACATAATTGGCCGTGTGCCAAACTTGGGCTGCAACCGGAGCAGTCGAGGTATCAAACTCAACAGGAAAGCTACTACTTCAAAAGAGGACCTTTTTTGTTTCCGATTTCAGTTATTGCATAGTACGGGAATTGGAGGTTTGTTTGGCGATTAGAGGGGATAAATCATGGAGTACTTAAGCTCAAAGTTACCTATGGACATATAAACAGAGTAACTGTATGACAATGAGATTACTAAGTAAGTGAATGTGCTTAGATAAATAAAACTTACTTATGAATTAATTGTCTGTCTGTCTTTTTTTACAATTTTCGCTGTTTGTCGTATCTCTAGTACAGAAAAAAGAATTAAACCGGAATTAAAACCGAAATAATATGTTTCTAAAACAATTTCAAAGACTTCTGCAATTTTGCATTTTATAATGTACATAACGCCTTAATCATACGCGCATATTCTTTATGTATTTGTCAAGCGTGTACTTATAAGATTCAAGTTCACTTCTTTTATAATATAAAATAACAGTGATATACAATGCTATAAATTTAAAAATCTGTTAAGAGAAATCAGCAACGTGTTTCATTTCATATTTTTCGTATTGCGATCAAAGTTGTCAATTCAGTTAAAACAAAAAATTGTATTTTATAATTTATTTCATAAATATAGATTCCGTACCCAATTATACTTTCTGAACCATCCATTCCCACGTTACGCTTAAATAAAAATATATCAAACACTTTTAACTTCTGTCAGTTGACAGAACCAAAGAAAAACTTATTATATGAAAAGAAGAAAGTTCAAAAGAGGGGATCCAGTGCTTCCACTAGGTTTGTGGGTCATTCCAAAACAAACACAAAACGTTGAGCTAAGGAATAATTCATTTTCGTAATGATTTAGTGCTAGATGTATTTCTTCTTTGCAAAATAGCAAAAAAAAAATTTTGATTATGGCTGTCTTATAAAATGGTCAGAATCTTTTGCTTCTAATTTTTAGGTTATGACACAACTTTGTAGGATGAAGCTTCTATTTACATAAAAGAATGAGGAAGTTCTGAAATTTCCGAAAATCTTCGATAGCAAGAATTATTTCTAATCATATACGAAAACTAAGGAAACAAATCAATAAACGAATTGACACAAACTATCTCTGGAAACAAAAATTAAAATAATTGCGATTTCATAAAACTGCATTTAATAAGTGAAAGTAAAAAGAGGAAAAAAGAGAAGTAAAATTAAATCAATTTTAGTCCGTTGCAATTCTAGAAAAGTAATAAACGTTCGGAAATTAAGACCGTTGTTGATGATGATGTGGATATTATTCTTGCAGACGATCCTCTTGTAGCATAAACAGCGTTCAAGTCTAAAATATAGAATATAATGTAATTTTGTTCAGAATATGAAATTAAAAAAACAACATGTACAAAGAATAAAACTAGAAATGATGAAATATTTTTAAAAATGCATAAATGATTAATATCAAATATCATTGGGAAAAACTCTTCTTTTAAAATTATACATACAGGTGGTTATCAAAATAAAGGGAACACCTTAGATTTATAAAGACTATTTTATTAGGTATGGTGTAAGACCGCCGTTGGCATGTAATACAGCTTGGATTCGCCTAGAAATCAATTTATACAAGTGTTGAATAGCTTTTAGAGGAATATGTACCATTCATTCTGAAGGTATTGTGAAAGTTCTGGGAGAGATGCCGGTGTAGGATATCGATTCCGTATTGAACGCTCTAAAACAGATCATAACAGTTCAATTATATTGAGGTCGGGTGGCTGTGCGGTACAAGACAATCGTTTAACTTCATCCTTGTGTTCATCAAACTATGTTTGGATAATTGCAGGAAACAAAGTGTGCATCATAGTATGGACTCGGTGAGCTAAAAATTCTAAATACTTCTTACCAGTGATCCTTTTTTTTAGAGTTACGATTGATCCAACAGAAAACTACAACACGTCTGTCCATATGGACATATTTACCTCCCTGCTTCACAGTTGGAAGGAGATAATCACGACCATACGCTTGTGCAGGTGTCCTCCAAATGTGCGTCCGTCCTGTTGTAGGGATAAGTATTAAACACGATTCGTCAGACCATATTACTTTCTTCCACTTATCAATCGACCAGGTTTTGTGAGTGTAACACCACTATAGACGACGTTTACCATTAACATCTGTGACAAGTGGCTTAGGAATGGCTGCTCTGCCATAAATATTCTGTTTATGAAGGTACCTTCTAACCGTAATCACTGACACTGGAGAATCCAGATGGGTATTAAGCTCCGATATCACTTTTGCAGCAGTTGTTCGCTTTTTAGACATTACAATCCGCTTCAATACCCGTCGGTCTCTTTCACTGAGCTTCTCTTTTCGCCCACTATTTTGCTTTGCCGAGCTTGAGCTTGTCTTGCAGCGCTGCGTGTATGCTGTCATGACTTTAGACACCGTACTTCTAGAAAATCCTAAATATTGGGATGTTTCGGTCTCCTACAGTTTGGCCTCTTCGAAAATCTGTGAGGTCCGACATTTTATGCTTTTGAAAAACATCCAAGAGTTACAGAACTTCAATAAAGATAACACACATTACCAGAATATATACATTTCTATTTATAAAAAGAAAGTGCTGGATATAAATATATTTTAATGCTTACGAAGCGCATTCAAAAATTTCACATTTATTCGTAAGTGTTTCCATTATTTTGGTAATTACCTATATGTTGATATGTTGTTTCTGTTGAATTAAAAGTGGTAAACTACAAATGTCGGAACTAAAATGCTTCTATCGTAGTGAAGTCAAGAATGAAAAATCTATTAAAGTACGGCTAAAATTTTCCTCCAACAACTGCAAGTTAATGGAAGTTCGGAGAAAAGTAAATATTTGTAAGCAAACTTTAAATGATTAATCCTTAACCGAGTTAAGCTGACATTGCATCTGCCGTTTAGAGGGGAAATCTACGGTGTTATAAGAATTTTATACTGCATAATTTATTTTATGTATATAAATTCCATTGATTTTGTCAATTTTGAAACACCCATTTTCGAATACATAGCTGCACATCAGTATGGCAAAGACTGCAGGTGATTTTCGCTAACAAATGTTGAAGCAGCATCGTATTTTCTGAAGAAGGAATATCACAAGGACAATTTTTATTTCATGAACTCAAAAAGTTTTCTTTAGATAAAAACGAAAAGAAATTCATATACACACATATTGAACATACACATACCTAAACCTTAAAAAGTACAGGGTGTTTATAAAGTCCCGGACCCATTTTGATGTTTAATAACTCATAAAATAATAAAGATATAAACACACTTATGGCATTTAATGATGGAATAACTCATATATTTTCCTTTTCAGGTTTGAATATTTTTACTTTTGTAAATATCGTCTGCGCGTGTGGTTAATTTCAGATAATTTCATTTTCCATTCTAAATATCTGTACTTTTCTAAATATTGTCTGCTTATTAATTGCATTTTTCTCTCTTTTGTTTTTGTCAACTATTGCAATGTTATGTTTACTTTTGATGTGTTTGTTCTATGTAGTACTTTTGTATGTGATGTTTTATTCGAGCGGATATTAAGGAGGATGCATACACCACAAGAGGAAGCACAGATTTTATGGTGGTTCATAGAAATGAAATCGATAGTGCAAGCACAGAGAAATTTCAGAAGAATTTACCAAAAAGATCCTCCATCCAAAAACAGCACCTTGCGGTGGAAAAAGAATTTTCTAGAAATTGGAAGTATCGAAGATAAGAAACGTTCCAGACGTCCTTGCACAAGTGATTTTGATGTTGAGCGTGTCAGAGAGACATTTTTACACAATCCTAGAATATCTGTGAGATCAGCGGCAACAGAATTGGATATGCCAATTTCGACGGTGTACAAGGTTATTAAGAAAAAATTAAGACTGCATGCATACAAAGTTCAAATTGTTCAAGTTTTGGAACCGAACGATAGACCTAGGAGGATGGCCTTTGCAACAAATATGCTAAGGAGGATAGAAGATGCTGCTGATTTTCTGAAGAGCATAATGTTCTCCGATGAAGCGTCCTTTCATGTTTCTGGCATTGTTAATCGCCATAAAGTGCGCAAATGGCTCTGTGGATGCCGACATGCTTGTCGCTACCTGGCGTGAAATTGACTATCGACTTGATATTCTCCGTGCGACGAAGGGGGCACACGTGGAAGTTCATTGACAAGGGTCATGAAACTTTTTGAGTCTATTTAACCATTTATGTTATTAATTTAAATCTATCTTTATTATTTTATGAGTTATTAAACATCAAAATGGGTCCGGGACTTTATAAACACCCTGTATATTCATACACATATACTGAACCTTAAAAAAAATCTCTCTCAGCCTAATTTTTTGTAATTGTAATATTCTGAGTTTTTTTAGGTAAAAAAATATAAATTCAAATACGAACTGAAAATTTGATTAGAGAAATATCAAGTTTTCAAAATACCTTTGAATAAGTATGATACATCTGCTTTGAAGATATTGTTACGAATCTGCGATGCGGTTTTCCAGCATAGTTGGTTCCATGGGAAGTCCCAAAGCTTGGCGAAAAACTTGGCGAGCATTTGGCGAATTGGTGACGAATTTGGCGACTTTGGTGCCAAAATAGATTATACCTGAAACATCGAGAATTTTCCCGATCCGTCCAGTAGGAACGGAGATACGCCTCGAACGTTCCTGATTGGTTCAGAGGCTTCTAGCCCCACCTCCTGGGACCTATAAAAGAAAGCACCCGTAGCTTCCGGGGAGCGGTGAATTGGGTTGCGAACCAGTGGAGTCGAAGAGTAGTCGTGAACCGACGGTGAGTCGAGTGGTGAACCAGTGCTGAATTGAGTAGTCGGAAGCGACAGAGAAGAGTGGTCGTGGACCAGTGGAGTCGTCGTAGTTGTGAACCGACGGTGAATTGAGTCGTGGACCAGTGGAGTCGAAGAGTAGTCGGAAGCGACGGTGAAGAACTCGTCTTCCAGGGACTAGCGGAGCAGCGACGGAGTAGAGCTGCTGTGTATATTGTTGTATGCTGCACGTCTCGGCTCGGTCTTCTGTGCTGTATATAGTTGTCGTCTTTGTGCTGTTCTGTGTGTCTTCGTGTAAATAAACGTCGTTGTTTTGTTGTCTACTGCCGCCTGGTGATTGAGCGTTCTTCACACCATATAACCCCCACTATCCAAACGAACCCCGGAAATTTCGTAACAATATTATTTATTGGATTAAAAAGATATTCTAAGTAACAGAGCAAATGGATTCGTTAGGCATTTCTTGAATTTCAAATGGTGATACTTATTTACCGTTTGATTTCTTACTTTTAATTAATTAATCTCGCAAAGGAACTTGAGAATATCGTTTGGTGTTTCCAAATTTAATTATTCCTTTTTGTAATACATAACTTATGTTTATTCTTTAATGATTTTTTTATACTTTATAACTGCAATTTTACGAATTTAACTGCACATTTGCAAATTAAAAGTATATCTCGAAGAATCTGCAAATATGGTGCAAATATTGGAATATAATTTTAAAATCAAGCTGCATTATTTTCATTGGATTTTCCTCCACATACAAAAGCTTCCAGAATATTTCAGTAACAACGAACCAGTGATCGAATTATTAATTATTTATTACTTTCAACTATCGCAATCTATACTTACATAAAGCTCAATGTGTGTGTGTGTGTGTGTGTGTGTGTGTGTGTGTGTGTGTGTGTGTGTGTGTGTGTGTGTGTGTGTGTGTGTGTGTGTGTGTGTGTGTGTGTGTGTGTGTGTGTGTGTTGGCGCTCTACAGAAAAGTCCATTTGACCTACAACTACCAAATTTGGTACTTGTATACCTTGGAGGTCGGGAATGTGCATCTGGGGTCCCTTTTTTGAAATTTTAATTAGAATTTTAATTATTAATTAATTAAAAACTACCTTTCCCGCCAAAAAAAATCTTCATTTCTTTCCCCACGGCCAAATGAGTAAGGCTTCAGCATTTTTTTCCCAAAAGTAATGAGGCTTAGGCTTAACATTTTTCGGCTGATTATTTCAAACGATTCTGTTTATTTTCTTAATGTTTGATGCATAAAAAATTAAACGTTGTTAATTAATCGATCTCCCAGATTCATTAAAATAAAACAGAATAAAGGAAATTAAAAATTTCTAATCTGCATAGTGTTACCCCAACTGGCATAGAAAAACCCACGCATTTGCGCTACCATAACTGGCGTTGAAAATTCACGCATGCGCATTGTGTTCTGATTGTTTGCATCTATTTTCCACGGAAGTGGACCACAGAGAGGAGATCTCTTTCTCTGCGAAGCGGACTTGATTTAAATTATTTTTAGGTTAGTTGTATGCTTTTGTAATTAAATTGTATTTATGTTAGTTTAAGTTCATCGTTTTTTAAGTAATTTTTTTTACCGGTTTTCGACCGATTATTTTAAACGATTCTGTTTATTTTCTTAGTGTTTGATGCATTTAAAATTAAGCATTGTTAATTAATAGACCTGCTCATGAAGAATCTGAAAAAATTTTGTTGACAAATTCTTGAGATATTACATAAATTAAGAACGATATTCTTTAGTGCCCATAAGGTTTAAATGCTCAGTGACTCTGTTTTCAGTAATCATATTACAAAAAAAATGCTTTGTGTCAGTAAAAAATAGTATTATTTTAATTGCAGATTAATTATTTCCACTTTAATTTAAAGCATAACAGAAAATTAGAGAGATGCAGAAGGCCTTTAAAATATTATGAGTGAACTGAAATTTGAAGTTTTAAAATATATTAATGAAGAAGCTATTAAAGTAGGAATTACATAAAATATTTAATTATTAAAATTTTAACGACCATTAAGATTGGCGAACCGGCTGGTCGCCAAAGGCGGCTACTATATCATAAAACAAAAATGTCTTGTTGCCAAATTTTTCTTTAAATTCATAATTCAAACAAATTTTTTAGGAAAGTAAACTTTTATTTTTTGCTTCTTCTGTTCGTTAATATGCAAAAGATGACAAAGATTTTGGCAAGAAAAAAAAAATTCATTTTACCACTTAATTCAGAATTATTAAAAATATGGATTGATAAAATTTATAGGTGAAAATTTCTATGTGTTTGAAAGATTTGGAAGTTTTTGAAATTAAAAATGTTTTGACGGTAAAAAAACTTTTTTCTTGACAATGACAGTATGCGTGACAGAATCCTATTACAGAAATAATGTGACCTGGATTAAAGAAGAAAAAAATTCTTCTATTACTTCATATAAATACAATTAAGAAAGAAAAGTGGGAAAAGAGAAGAGAGAGGACGAAATTAAGTCTGCTCATGTGCAACCTGAGAGAAATGACAACGATCGAAAAACGAAGAACTGAATATGAATGGAAGAATCCTCAACGGAGATTGAACAAAGGATTAGAAGAGATTTACTAAAAGCAAGTCGCATCTCCCAGTTAATGACAAAGAATATAACTGCAAAGAAAGAAAATTTGTTTTTAAACAGAAGAAAAGGAAATCTCCTGACTAATGATTAATATTGAATTATATGACAAAACACACATTCTTCTCGTAACTTTTCAAAAATGCAGAAATGACAGGTTATTTTAGGTAAGAAATTTCAATAAAAATAAGGATTTAAAGAATAGAAGAGAAGAAAATGATGTATCCAAAACTCTTATGAAACAACTCAGGATACTTTAGCTCTGAAAGTATCTTTTAATCGCCTAAAGGCTATTGTATTTAATAAATTGTGAATAATTAGATAAAGTAATCAAATATTAATATTATATAACATTAATATTAAATAATATTATATTAGTACAATCTATATAATATTAATATTATAAAGGTTATATGAATTATTAATTAAAGTAAATTATATAACTTCACAATAATACTACATCTTTCCTAATTAATTTAATTAACATCTTTCCTTATTTTACATTATTAACATCAAAGCAATTAAATTTTAGTGAAAATTTTTTTTTCTTACTTCTGCTTTTTGTATGTTATTTTGTAAAAGGAACAAAATATTATTGCAAGAAACATTTTTCCCAATTTTCCCTTAATCTTTAATCACTAAGCAATAAAATCTCGAAGAAAATTTGTTTAAAATCTACAACAACTTATGCCATGTGATACTTTTTCAAAGGGAATTATCAGGTATTATATTAATTAGCGTTTTTAAAATGGTAAAAGAAATTTTATGTTTAATAAATATTATCATATATATTAAAAATTTAGAAAATTGTAATTTAATTTCTTAAATTCCTTCAAATAATTCTAATTGACAAACATTATTTCGTCTAGTTAGAACTCAGTTCCAATGAATTAGATTAAGTTCAAAACCATTATTTCTACAAAATAAATGAAAATTTTTTGATGTAAATATTTCTAACATGTAATCAAAGAAAAATATATGAAAATAATTACCAGTTTACATAATTGATAATTATTAATTCAATCAACGAAAGAATTGTTCTAAGCTTTATGAATAGTAACTATAAGGGGCTCTATAAAATCAAATTTGGATATTTGCTAGTCATCTTGCATTTATCATGTGAGCATGATTTGGCTTCGATTCTATTTTGAAAAACAAATTTGCATTTTGAGACTTAGCTCAAAATCCGTAGTTAATAAGAATTGAAATCAAAAAGCAACTAAACTGAATTGGTGGCTGGCTTCTGTGCGTAGGAAAGCATGAATTGAAATTAGTGGAGAATATATCTATATCTATACTTATAAATAAAGCTCAATGTGTGTGTGTGTGTGTGTTGGCGCTCTACAGGCCAGGTCATTTGACCTACAGCTACCAAATTTGGTACATGTATACCTTAGGAATGTGCACCTGGGGTCCCTTTTTCTGAATTTTTAATTAGAATTTTATTATTAATCAAAAACTAACTTTCCCGCCAAAAAAATCTTCCATTTTCCCCACCGCCAAATGAGTAAGGCTTTAGTTTTTTTCCCCAACAGTAATGAGGCTAGGGTTAACATTTTTCGGCCGATTATTTCAAACGATTCTGTTTATTTTCTTAATGTTTTATACATTTAAAATTAAACATTGTTAATGAATCCATCTTTCAGTTTCATTCTGATGTACTTTTGAAGTAAAATAATACAGAATAAAGGAAATTAAAAATTTCTAATCTGCATAGCGTTACCACAATTCACGCATTTGCGTTAGCGTAACTAGCGTTGAAAATTCACGCATGCGCATTGTGTTCTGATTGTTAACATGACAACCATTATCAACGGATGATTTAAATTATTTTTAGGTTAGTTGCATGCTTTTGTAAGTAATTTGTATTTATGCTAGTTATATATTTTTTGCATATGCTTATAGTTTTAAGTACATCGTTTTTTAAGTAGTTTTTTTTAACCTGTTTTCAATGATTTAAATTATTTTTAGGTTAGTTGAATGCTTTTGTAATTAAATTGTATTTATGTTAGTTATATATTTTTTTGTATATGCTTATAGTTTTAAGTACATCATTTTTTAAGTAGTTTTTTAAACCTGTTTTCGACCGATTATTTTAAACGATTCATTTTATTTTCTTAGTGTTTGATGCATTTGAAATTAAACATTGTTAATGAATCGATCTGTTCATGATGAATCTGAGAAAATTTTGTTGACAAATGCTTGAGATATTACATAAATTAAGAAAGATATTCTTTAGTGCCCATAAAGTTTAAACGCTCATTGACTCTGTTATCAGTAAACATATTATAAAAAAATTCATTGTTTCAGTAAAAAATATTATTATATTAATTGCAGATTCATTCTTTCCACTTTAATTTAAAGCATAAATTCTACGTGAGGTAACGGAAAATTAGAGAGATACATATTACGTTATGACTGAAGGCCTTTATAATATTATGAGTGAATTATATGACTATCAAAATTTGAAGTTTTAAAATATTTTGATGAAGAATCTATTAAAGTTGGAATTGCATAAAATATTTAATTATTAAAATTTAAACTAACATTAAGATTGGCGAACCGGCTGGTCGCCAAAGGCGACTAGTTACTAATAAAATGGAGAAACATTTGAAGAAATAAAAATATCGTCTATTAAAGAAAACCATACAAAAATATTTTTAAACAAGTTTGTCCTATAAGTATGAATTGATGATGTTAGGAAACTTTTATCGTCTGCTGAATAAAATTTATACAAAAATCTTTATTAAACAAAGGTTTATCATATAAATGTGATTCGATGTTATATGAATAATTTTTAATTAATAAAAAAATTTGAGGCATTTTCCAATTGTTTTACTGTGATTTTATTTGATATGCAAAATTTTAATTCCTGATTAACATAGTTTTTAGAACAAGCCGTTACAGAGAACAACAGATTCGAAATAACAAAAATGAGCTAAATAAGAGTCTAGAAAGAAAACTAGACGCCTTCTGCGAACAACTGTTAACCAGCGTTATTAATAATTATTTATTAATATTAATCAACTTGATTGAGCTATATCTTATCCCATCAATTCAGAATTATATTAGCATTTTCAGCATAGAGGAATCTAATTATTTTACAATGGATGAAGAATGACAAAATTAATTGTTGAAATTGGTCCAGAGATTCAGACAGTGTCAAGGTTTAATGTTTAGGTACCACCATAAGATGAAAGACGGAAAGAGGAGCAAGAGATTATTGTTAACATATTTTAATGTCATGGACCATCAAATCAAATAAAAATTGACGAAAATGTACAGTGATTGAGGTTGAAGAACTCTTCGTCAATAGAGTATTTGCATTGAAGAAGTACTGGAGTTATAGTTAAAAGATTGGTTTGTTTGGTTTTTCTAATGATTTTGAATTTGTAAATTATGAAAAACTTACAATTCAGTCTACAGTTAAGAATATAATATAAGAATATACAGTTAATAATATCTTTCATAGACGCCCAACTTTCAATTTTATTCTCTTTTTTAAAATATTATTTTTTGAATTTTATTTTTTAAATCTCTCTCAGATATAAACATAAGCAAATTATCTATGTATAACATTCAAAATTATAGCCGTTTGTTAACAATAGTCAAAGCAACAAGTGAGTGGAAGTTATATTTTCGCTTTTAAAATCAAGTGTTCATTAACAACCAGTAATTAGAATTCTTCTTTTTAAACAGTAAGCAAGATTTTTAGAATCTTTATTTCAGTATATTATTGTTTTTCATTTTTTTTCAAAAAGTGCATCTGTTTTTTAGTTTTTTCTGTTTGTTTGTTTTTTATTATTATTATTTTTTATCTTTCCAATAGAACCCATTAAAATAATGTTCCTTTCTCCTCTAGGGATATATTTAAGAAGATTTGATACAGACGATTGCCAGGATTCTTTTTGGTCATTTTTTTCGGCTTATATATATGAGGATACATTACAGCGGAAAGAACTGTACAGAGTTCTATATGGCATGGAACAGCTCTTGCATTTTTCATGAAACACTTGCCAGTTATTTAGAATAAGTGAGGAGTTTTAGCTCGCTTCTTAGATATGTTCCAGTGATCGAAGGCTTGCTCTAGAAATATCAGATAGAAATAGTTCTAAGTATTTTTATAATTTCAGTTAGGAAAAATTTATGTAAAATTTTGGAAAAAAGAATTTATATGTAAGAATTTATTTTTTTATTTATTATTAAGAATCAATATCCATCATTTTAGACAATTTTAAGTATAACAAAAGTCTTGTCTGCAAATTGGAAGACAAAAGCAGTTTCCTTTCCATTTAAGTTATTGTTTTTCAAATTTCTTTCAAATCTTAAACCAAAACAATGAAATATAGATCGAGATGTTCTCTTAATGTTGATGTCGAGATGTTCTCTTAATGTTTATTATTTAATAATTTCCGGCATATTTAGTAACCTGTATTTAAGAAATTTTAGTGTAAGAAAAGTAAGTTCTCACAGTAGCTTTATTTTATTTATTTTCCAAAAATTGGTAATATTGTGCATTTAGTATTAAACTAAAATATTGTGCCTTAGGTATCATCATCTAAGCCAATCCACACTCTTTTCACTTTCCAATGAATCTCTTTAAAAAAATAAAAAAGTCCATGTCATGTAAGTATTTGATTGAAGTAAACCAAAATATCTTTACACCTGGCATAATTTTCTAAAAAAAAATTAAAAGTTGCCTGAGTTTTCGCATCTTTATTGCCATTTTGTGTTAATCAGTTCCTTTGAATTGAACTGTTGTTTGAATTATTTTTTCTGGGCTTAAATTTGCATAAAAGATTTATTTTCTTCTAGTCTTTTTAACAATAATTTTATATAATTCATTTGGCATCATTTTAGTAAAACAAAAACCGTTTTAGATCCAGAGAGTTATTCTAACATAGATATCAAAATCTTACAAAACGATTTGCACTGAATTTTTGGAAGTTCATAGTGTATATCCCCTTTTATACTTGTTGCTAAAAAAAGACAGTTCCAAATACATTTTTTTTCTAAAAACGTGCAACTTAATAGTGAATACATACGTACCAGAAAATTGAAATATTAATCAATATATGTAATGATATTAACTGAAAATATTACGTTTTCTAATTAGTATGTCAATTCTTTAAGAAATTTTTTCCTTTCTATCATTTTCAAATAATTTCGACAAATATCTCAAATTAATTTATAAAATCCTTCAAAAATGTAAAAAAGCAGAAAATTAATTATTATACATACGTACCAGAAAATTAAAATATTAATCAATATATGTAAGGATATTAACTGAAAATATTACGTTTTCTAATTAGTATGTCAATTCTTTAAGAATTTTTTTGCTTTCTATCATTTTCAAATAATTTCGACAAATATCTCAAATTAATGTATAAAATCCTTCAAAAATGTAAAAAAAACAGAAAATTAATTTTTTTAAAAACTTTTTAATATTTTTAGTTAAAGCAATATATTAAAACAAGTTATAACCTAAGTTAAAAATATTCAGTTGCGTTTGAATTAAATTTGCAATGAAATGAAATGGAATTTCTCATTATGTATCAACTTAAAATGATATCTTTACTTCTCAAAATTCATTTTGGTGGTAAAACATCAAAAACGAACTTATATAAGAACACAAACAAAAATAAAGAAAGAAAACCTAATGTTGCATCAAGATAAATAAATAATAAAATAGATTATCAACAAACAAGTACAAGAATTTCTAAAAGTTTAAGCTTGATTTTCATGACACCCATTTATTATTTAAATGATTCGTTTTAGTTTGGATGAGTTTGGCATTAAATAAAATCAACTGACTGATAAATCCAGCTATTTCAGCCAAAATTTTTCATTGCATTGAAATGATAGTCGCAAACATTCACGTCATTTATTGTCGTTTGGCTAATTTTTAAAATCTATTAAATAAAAAAAAACATTATTTATCTTAATTTTTTTTTTACTTTCTGCTCATTATATTGTAAAAAAAAGGAGGAAATAAGGAGTGTTAGCTTAAAAATTCGTTTTTGTAAAATAATTCTTTATCTAAACATCTTTTTAAAAAATGATATGTTTTTAAAACGATAAATTTATATTTGCTATTATTTTCCTCACTTGATTATTAAAGAAAAAACATATACTTTTAGTTTCTTTAGGGTCACCATACATATTACGAGAAATCAATATGTGACATGTAAATAAAAGCAAGAGAAATATTATTTTTTAATTAAAACAAATCATTGTAAACAAAATGCGAAACTTAGTTAACCAAAAACAAGTTTTTTTTTATTGGTTAAATTTCTGTTTAATAATTCTGAAGTGGAAAAGTAATTTCCTTTTTATAATTAGTTTGAAAGATAAAAAATATTAAAGAATCCTTTTAAGCTACATAAAAGAAAAAATTAATTATTAAAAACAATTGAAAAAACATGTGTTTAAAAGCATGTAATTGATCATTGTAGTCTTCAACTTCTTCTGTTATATTCACAATAATTAAGGTAAGTTTTCATTGTTCTTTTCCGAAATGTTCATTAAAGCTTTTCAACTAAGGAATGTTTCTGCTAATGCAAATTAAACTTTAGATGGAAGGCATTTTAATTAGTTTTGCCTAAAGATAAATTTTGTTCTGTCTTTCATTTACATTGTGTGACATAATTTAATTTAAATCTAAAATAACTTCATTTCAACTATTCATTCCAAGGATTGTAGTAAGATATATTCTTCATAAATTATTACATTATTTTGGAAAGTAAATACCCACTTTCCTTGCAAAATTTCTAGAGAATTTCTGTTTGGAAATTTCTGAGATAATTTAATATTACTCTACCACTGAGTACTATGGTAATAACTAATTAGAATTTTTAATTTGAATAGTTAAAACTTCGAAGCTTTGAAATGATTATAACATTTAATTATATATTTCACAAATACCCTTATACGAATGAATTGTAGAGGTATGGACTAGCATCGCAAAATAAAGTAGAGTGATACAAATGAATTTGATATTTGATTTCATTTCATTTGACAGGATAAACCGGAGAATTCTCCTTTCCCATGACTTGTCCGTGAACTTATAGAATTTCTTACAGGTTTTATGTTTACTTTCTTCATGCATTGAACAGAAATGAATACGTATATAGGAAACTTTTTACATTTGAAAAGTAAATTTCAGATTTCAAAATAAAAATAAAATTTCAGTCTTTTTTTGTTGTTGTTGTTTGTGTATAGGACGTTCAATAATGTTGTATCCTACGTTTGAAATAATAAACAACAGGAGAATTCTACTTGTCTAGGGATTGCAATACCGGTATACCGGGATGCCGAATACCGGTATTTTGAGCCATTTGTACAATTTTGCAATACCGGTATTCACAAGTTTAAATACCGTTTTTTCAGTATTTACTAGAAATTTTTAATATTTTCTTCACTATATGTTCAGGGATTACCAATAGAGCAAAATAGTATGCGTTTTTGCTTTTATGTCTCCCTAACGTGCGAAATTAATTAGCTAATTAATGGTTTAATTAATTGCTTAAATCTAAATTAGCGAAACATGGATTATACCTGAAAGAAGGTAAATGTATTAATAACGACTGATGGAGCAACAGTTATGAAAAAAGTTGAAAAGTTGATTGGTGCAAATCAGCAATTGTGCTATGCTCATGGAATTCAATTGGGTGCATTATACCAAAAAAATAACGAACAGAGGAATCCAAATACTGTGGATATAGAAACTTCGGATTCCAAATTTGAAGAGAGTGAGAGCGTGAGTGATATTGACAATGAAGATAATGACAGTGCAATTGTTCAAGAAGATATTGCTAATGAGGATGAAATATTTACCCATCAAGAATTGCTTCTTATAATTTATAAAGTTCAAAAACTTGCTAAGATATTTAAACGTTCCTCTATAAAAAATGATATATTACTAAAATATATACTAACTGAAAATAAAACAGAATATATGTTAATATTAGATTCTAAAGCACGTTGGAATAGTTTATTCCTAATGATGGAATGATTTTTGAAACTGAGAAATCCAATCCAAAAAGCAATAATCGACTTAAACCTGTAAATTAATTTTTCAGATAGTAAATTCGACTTAATATCCAGAACTGTCTCAGCTCTACTTCCAATAAAACTAACTATTGAGGCATTATGTCGGAGAGATTCTAATTCATTAACAGCTAATACAACAATAAATTTCATGTGGCAGTCACTGAAAGAACAGCACACATCACTATCTGAAAAATTATATATTAAATTTAAAAATCGCACAGAAAAAAGGCATACTGAAATAGAAAATGTCTTATGGTATTTACATAATTACAATGATTTTAAAAATGAAAATGAAAAATAAGAAAATAATCAATTCAAATCTGATTAAGTTTATAGTAAATTTTCTTAAAATTTTATACCCAGAAACCTATCCACATTCAGAAGAATTCGGTACAGTTATCGAAGATTATGATGACACTAATGTCGATAGTGAAAAAGAATTGTCTCTTACCGATTAGAATTACCGATAAATAAAAAAAATTCAACAAACCAAAATACAATACAGATCAATACAAAACCATCCGACGAGAAATCGATTTATTTGAAGATGAGGGATTTACAGGTAAGTACTTAGAAAAAATAAATCGCCCATTGCTAAAAGTACACCATCTAGCGTAGATGCCGAAAGAGCGTTTTCGACAACTGGTAATTTTTGCACAAAATTACTTTTCAGGCTTAATAACAGTACAATGGATGCATTATGTTTTTTAAGATCAGTTTTCAAAAATTTGTAATAGTACCACAGACTAAATAGTGATATTTACACTTTTTTGTGATTTAAATTAATAAGATATTCCTTTACTTCTTTGTGATTCTTTATATACTGTTATAATTCATAGGTCACAAATTATTTTTTGTGATATTTACACTCTCTAATAAAGCTGGCAAATAAAACAAAGAAACACCTGTGTTTTCTTTCTTTTTCCAAAATTTCTAATACCGGTATTAAAAGCGGTATCCCGGTATTAAGATCTAAAAAATACCGAATACCGGTATTGAAATTTTGGTCCGATATTGCAATCCCTATAATTGTCCCATGACTTGTCCGTAAACCTATGAAATTTCGTGTAGGTTTTATGTTCATTTTCGTCATATAGTGAATAGAAATGAGTATGTGTATTGGATTTGTTATATTTGAAAATTAAATTTTAGATTTCAAAATAAAAATTAAATTTCAGAGTCCTTTTTTTATTGTTTGTTTGTTTACAAGATGTTCAATAATCTAGTATCTTGCATTTGAAATTACAAACAACAGGACAATTCTGTTTGTCTCATGAAACGTCCATGAACCTACGGAATTTCGTCCGGGTTTTATGTTTGATTTTGTTATTTACTGAACAGAATCAGTAAGTGTTTTGAACCTCTTACCTTTGAAAGTTAATTTTCAAACATCAAAATAAAAATAAATTACAAAATCCTTCAATTTGTTTCTTTACGGGACGTTCATTAAAGTAAATATTTTCTAATTTTCATATTCCAAACAGGAACTACATCTACATGAATTGATTTTTTTTTTTGGGGGGGGGGGGGTTGTATACAAATTTTATAACTTGTGAGAACCAAAATAGTATTCAAAAGTATAAATCTGACTTAAACATATTAACTGGAATAGAACCCGACGATAAGACGAAGAAAACCAGTAATTTCTTACATAGCTCATTAGTCGATTTTTTTTAAAACAAATGCCAAGTTTTGGATATATTTTTAGAAGAAAAATATCGTTTTCTGTAATATTTTAACACTATTTTCTACGCACAATTTTTATATCGTAAATTATAATTAATACTTCATTTCGGCATCTTCTTTAAATAATAAAATTACATACTAGCGATGACATGGTGATTTTATTATCTTTAATAAAGCAAAAAATGTCTCTGCATTCTTTTTTATTATTTATAGATGTTCTGTGTTGTATTAACTACTATACATTGATAAATATATTATAAATGCATATATACAATAATACAAAAGGTTGTTACGAATACAACCGTTACTTAATATTACCAAAATTCTATTCATTTTGAAGATTTATTTTTTCTATTAATATTTCTAGATATTCTCTACAGTCTCTATCCTGATATGAAAAAAAGAAAATGGATTATGTTCCAGAATTTTAAAATAAAATATTCGCTGGAACATCAAAAGAAATAAAGAATGTAAATTATAATAGAAAAAAATTCCTTAAATTCCATTCATAAAATGAAAAACATTTTAATGTTTATTTCCTTAGACTTATTTCTGCATGATGTTAAATATTCAGGCCACTTTGGAATTTTAAAATAAGAAACCCCGCCATTTTTCAAATGCTATCAGAGTTCATTCCCTTCTGCACTTTTGAAAAGAGAATAAAATAATTTGATTTACGTTCGAAATGGCTGATGCAAAGCATTTCGTCTTTTAAATCTATTTTATGTTGGTAAGTCATCTGTGTGGAACTACTATTTTTTTTTTCTTTTAAAGAATTTTAATCTTATTATTTCTAAGTAGATATATCCTTTTTTATAATAACAGAATCTTCTAAAATATTGAAATCTTTACCTCAAAATTTATTTCATGTTCAGAAAGTATAATAATTACGAAAAAATGTATGCTTTAAATTTTAATTAACTTCCACATTGTAGACCTCGGATTTTGGGTAAAAAAAATTTTGAACTATTCTTGACATTTTCTGTATTTGTCGCTAAATGTCTCTGTCTGTATGTACTAACATAATTACTCAAAAAGGCAAAAATTAAGTGAAAAAAGCTAAACATGTAATTCCCAAAACCCCTCTATCTGGATCACGCCTTTCACTAAATCTGCCGAGGGAAATATGTGCTATTACAAAAAGAAAAGCTAAATTTATTCAAAAATCAAAGTTAAATGCAAATAAGGTCATTTTTTGAAAAAAAATGCATAATTTTAATATAGTATAAGTTTTGAATTATTCCATTTATTTCCTAATGATATTTAAAAACGAATCTGAAAGATAAAATATTCGAAAATGGAATTTTTTGGAATTGGAGAATTTTGACCTATGGAGATTGATCAAAATCTTGAGATTTCGTTATTTTACGATAAGAATATTTACTTTTCACAAACTTTGCATAAAATAATATACAGTGAAAGCGCTTTGTGTTTCTAGAATTCTTTGCGTGGAGATATTTTTTACTATTGAGGCTTATAGGCTTTTAATTTAAAAATTTTGTAAAATGTAATGTATCATATATTTGTTATTTAAAATAAATGAGTAGGAAATTTTCTCTTATAAATATTGAATATCAGCTATATATCTGAAACAGCAATCTGTTGACTTTCCTATGAATTAAATGTCTGTTGAAACAAAAATGAAATTATTATATTCAAACATTCTTAGCAAAAATTATGAATCATAATTTTATATAAGCATAAATGAACATGAAATTCATTTTATCATTTTACGAAAAATATTTTATATAAATTTCATTACCAGAAATCGTAAAATTAAATTCCAAACTCTTTGTGTCCTATTGCAAGATAGGCATCTAAAGAGAGCTAGTAACACAAGCTGACTTAAATTTTCTTACTTTATTATAATTGCCTGTTGCCAATACAATATTCTAAACTACAGTCATGTTTTGTAGCTAGTTTTCTGTAATATATGTTAGACAACATGAAAAATTAATGCTTAGATATTCAACATTTGAATACGATAATTTCTGATACATTTCAATGTTAAACAAAAAAATTAGTTTATAATATTTACTGAATTAAAGATCTTACTCCAATATTTATCATATTTATAATTTATTTTATCTACACCAAAAGGCAACTTTTCCGCTCTATTACAAATTAAAAATCAAAAACTGACTTTTTCGTTCCGCCCTAATGTTTATTGTCATACTTCTGCCTATAGTGTGAACAATCTATCTAATTAGCCACTTCTTCTTTGTTTTTTTTACTGTTGAAGAGAAGTGCTGAAAGAGTTAGTAGGTGTGGATTACAAGCCTTTAACATGGCAGTGAACCTGTAATAGAGAATGAATATGCTTAATTCTTCAGAATCATGTGATCTTGATGAAGAATAAGCAGAATTTGTTGAGTTCTAAATTTTCTATTCTTACATTGATTCTTTGGGCAGTGTTCATCATATATTCAATGCCGCTGAGAACATTTCTGAAAATCTTTTAAGGCAGCATTTTTCTTTCGATGCAATTGCTTCACATTTTCAATCTCAATTGTCGGGTTTATAATCATTGGCAATTTTATTATGATTGGCGAGTTTATTATCATTGGCGGATTTATTATCATTGTTGGATTTATTATCATTGGCGGGTTTATTATCATTGGTAGGATTATTATCATTGGCGAGCTGAATCTACCTTTAGTTTAAAACATTTATTGGGTAATTGATATACAAGTTGCATTTTTGCTATTTAAGTTAAAGAACTTAAATCCGTATTGCGAATTAAAAGAACAAATTTGAGTATTCGGAAAGATTTCGGACTGGTTTTCTATCGTATAATATAAAATTTGCACAGCTGAAATTCATTATTCATGATAGAATTCTATTAATATTCGTAAATTAGTGTATTTGCTGACATTTTTATTACAATACACTGTTGTAATGCAATATGAAAGCAGTTTTTAATGGAACCTTTAAATGTTTAGACCATCTTAACAATATTTTTACTTTTTTAATTTAATGAAACTTAATAGTTTTTTTTAATAAAGATTTTTTTTAAGTAATACTTCAAATCATTTTGTGAAGGAAATGGAGAAAAAAAACCTGAAAATGCTCTACATAGTATTTTCCTCGTTTTATCTTTTTTGCCATTTCGTTTTCATCTTTTTGATAGAACCTATTAAAATAACTCTTCCTTTCTCCCCTAGAGATAGGTTCGAAAAGATCGGACATAAGAGATTATCACAATTTTTCTCGATAGTATTATACTTTTCTTTGGCTTTTATGTATAAAGATAATTTTCACAAAAAAACGTTATGGGGATTTTTCTCTGTATAGAAGAGATCTTATATTTTTCATGAAGCAGAATAAGTTACGTTTTTAGCCTACTTCGTGTATACCTTTCAGGATCGGACATTTTTCTCGCTTATATTGTTCTCTAGAGATATCTGAAAGTAGATAGTTCGAAGCGGACAGTTGAAACATCATTCCGAAGTGAAATCGTCTGCTCTTTTTCAAAAAAAAAATATATCGTTTGTTTTTATCCGTAAGGATTTCTTGAGTATCCGATTTAACGAAATCTATGAGGAGCAAACTAAAAATATTTATTTAAAAAATTGCAAAATGAGGAAAATAATTAGAAATAGAAAAAATTTTCTGTACTTTTTTATTATTATTATTTGTCAATTGCATTGAAACAAGCCATAAAATGAAAAATCTTTTATAGAGCTGTAAAATACAGAAAAGTTCATTAACATATAATAAATGCTTTTCAAGTTTTCGGCAAAAGCACTATCAAAAATACATGCAGTTAAGTCTCTATGTATCGAACTTTAGAATTTCAAAAAATAATTCGATGTATAGAAATTTCAATATACAGAAATGCGTACTGGAAATTTTTTATATTTTTTCTAACAGCAATAAATGTGTGTTTATTGATTTTATATATAAGACTTCATGTTTTTGCAAAATTTCTATTACAATCAGAATCACTGAAGCGGGAACTTTTTTATTTAATTTATTATCAATTTAATAGAAGAAATCAGTAGTCGCGCTTTGATTGAAATAATCAAACATAATTTTTATGCGGATATATTTGCTCGAAGTATTGAAATTATATTTAATACAACATGCTTGTCCAATAAAAAACAAATATTCCTGGAAAATTCTTGATATATTGTTTTGATATATTGAGATTTTATTTATGTAGATTCCAAGATTTATCAGAAGTGCAAATATTAAAGTAAAAAAATGTTTTGGAAATACTTTTATAGTATAGATGATTTAGGGCAACTAGCAATGATTTCAAACAAGTTTGTATTGTTTGTATATAAAAGTATTACCTTTCTTTCTATCTAATATCTTTCAACTTCTTCCTTAAAAGAAATATGTTTTTATAAAATTATTTTGGTGGATTATTTAAAGGAACAATTTTCACATTTAAATAAAAAAAAGAATCAGATGTAATAAATATAAATTTTTGGTAAAGTATTAGAAAATTCAATTAAAAATATCATATCAGTTTATTAATTCAGTTAGAATGCTTAAAAATAATTTTTTTTCTTGATTACATTTTCAGGAGAGAAAAACAAAACATTTAATCGTTTACCATTTTTGAAGCAGAAGTAGGAATAACTCATCACATTATATTTTAAAATTTCAAAAACAAGAAATGAAATTAGAAGTATATAAAACTTTAAAAATCCCAAGATAAATAAAAAAATTTAAAAAATGCAATCCGTTAAATTATATAAACCCATCCATAAAAAATTAGTTTCACGGGTAACATAACAGATAATGAGGAAAAGTTAATGAAAAGGAATTTAATCTAAAATGTATGAAGTTCTAATAATTAAATCTTTTCTTACTTCTAAACAGCAATCTTTTAACTACTATGACAAGAAAGTTAAAAAAAAATTATCCTTGCCTTTCTGAGATCTTTTTTATTAATTATTTAAATGGATTAATTTGATAATATTTTCATGAAAAGAATATAGGTATAATTGAATCATGTCAATTTATTTGACAGATAGGATATTTGAAAATAAAATTAATACTCCGAAGAAATTCCTTTAATTTAAAATCAACATTTTGTCCATTCATTAGCTTACAATTTAGTGCAAAAAACTGCATAAGTGATTTTATAGAATAAAATAAAGGGAGTGAAAATCATTGATTAAAACAGAATTTTGAAATCATTTTATTTGTAAAGAATCCAAAAGATAAATAAGGTCATTTAAACCAATTTTTTTTCGTTGGCTGCCAAACCTTTCTCAAAATATAATTATGAATCAAGTACTTCTGTTTTTTTTTCTGTGATTTTGAATTATCCTGCATAAGGACAAGTAGACAGATTTTCCATCAAAGGATTTCCTCCAAAATTGGTAGGAATTTACAAATTTTATGTTAAGATCATGTAATGGATTCGTTATTTTCGATCAATGCGTTTTTGAATTCAGAGATAGACATAGCGATAGGCAAACATTGTACTAAAAATGCAATTTTTGGATTCATAGAGGTATAAAATATGAAGATTCATCAAAATTTCCTAGACCAAATTTTCTGACAATTTTTATACTTTTTGATCATGTATTCTTGAAAAAAATATAAAAATGATTAAAGATAAAAAATAATGATAATAATAATAATAACATTTCATAAAGATAATGGATTTCCAAAAAAGACTTGACACAATAATGAACTTTCGTTGGCTGTCTAGACGCAACAATTTCATTTTCATTTTTTGTAAAAAAAAAAAACATTCATTTGCCCTTCTGCTGATGATTTATATTCCATTGATGGTCATTTCATAACTGAGATAAATAATAATCTTTTCAAGGAATAAAGAAAAATATTCTTATATGTCAAAGTTTTCCATCATCTGTTCAAGATTTCCTAAAAAAATTGCGAGAATTCAGCAAATTATATCAAAGAATATAAAAATTTTCATATTAAGACATCATTAACGACAAATAGTTGTTTTGTTGAGTGATAATTATTAATATTTTATTTTTTATTTTCTTACCATATCATTAAAAGGAAAATTTATAGACCATTCTTTTACTATTCTGGAGTCTTAAGGACATTAGACAACTCATAAAATTGCTGCGTTTGACAATCTTTAAAAATAAATTCTAAAAGCTTAAATTCTAGTTTTCAACAGAAATTCAAAGACTAAATTGATTATCTCCAAATAATTTTCTGAAACATTATGAAGAATGCAGCAAGTGAAGAAAAACTTATAAAGAAAATTTTTGTGTCAATTAATTAAGCATTTTATATTTTATACTTTCAAAACTAAATTTTCATTTTTCATATACATCACTATGGCAAGAGACAAAGGTTTCCAAGATTTCTTCGATGATAAAACTGACAAAATGTGAGTATTGAAATAAGATTATCCACTCTTTTCTTATTTCTATTACAAATTTATTTAAGCGTTACCATTTCAACTGTCAATTAATACTGAAATTCATTGATGAATGTGGATTCTTTTTTATTTCATACTGTAAAGGCATATTTAAGTTGCGTCGCATATGATTATAAGCATCGTTAAGATTCAAGATTATTTTCTAAGCATCATCACTAAATAATGGGGGGAAAATTAATTTTCTGAGATTTTTTCAAATTATTTGGGACATACTATAGTTTTTATTCAAATTAGTAGACTTTAAAAAAGTTCGACTCTTAAAACTCTTTATGGCAACAATTATTTTTGTCATTTTCAGCATTTAAAAACTAAGTGCAGACGATGTAAAGGATTAGTTTATAAAAATAATTTATAAAACAATATTTTATATTAAAAATAGTTTTATGTAGGTTTGAACAGTTGATTTTATATGCAATAGCCCTAACCTTTGCTCTTAATATTTTTTGTCATAAGTTTTCCGAATTTTGAGACTGAACTATAAAAAAAATTAATGAAGTGTTTTCGGAAATTATATAAATATTTAATTTTTTTCATTAATATAAATATGAAAACATTACCATTAGAGCAATGATGAATGTATAGCTAGTTGATTAAAAAAATATGGAGATATTCTTTTAACTAAAATAAGGCTTCAGCAGCTGAAAATTGACATTTAATTCAAGAATATTTGTTTAATTACTTTTTGCAGAATGATTTTGAAGTGGAAAATTCGTTTATTTTCTATTATGAATTCAAAGTAGTCAACTATTGTAAGGATTCATTTTTATGAGACACAAATTAAAAACAATTTATATTAATCAACTAAAAATAATTTATGTAAATATATTAAAAATAATTCAATGCAAATTAATGTCAAAAAATGTTTAAGGCAACTCTCAATACAAATTAATGTTTAAAAGGATACAAATAGTCCGGCCATTTATTCTTAACTGTCCGAGTGTTTATCCATAGTTCAATTTAGTTATATTAACGTCTCATTTTAAAGCAACACTAGGGTTACTTTAGAATGGACCTCGTAGTTTTTAACCGCGATCAGATGATGAGGCCGGCACCTGAACCGGCACTCCCCTCTCCAAGATGATGAGGACGGCACCTGTACCGGTACTCCTCTCTCCAAGCCACATTAGCAGGAGGACGTTTGGCCCGGAGGGATTCAGCGTGCACCAGACCGGCTTACACGACGTTTCATCGGTGCAAGCGGGTTGTTGATTTAATTAAGGATTATGATAACAAATAAAGGAATGACTCACCTCATCCAAGTCTCGATATTTATTACAGTGAATAGATTTTTTGTATACAGATTCAAACTACACATTTTGTAGCGCGTTTACAGGAAGCACCCGTTTCCTCCATGCATCCCCTACGAAAACCAGTCTCAAAAACACAAACAAAAGTTCAAAGCTCAGGGTTTTTCATTGCGCCATCTGTTGGCGTTCAAGTGAATCACCACGGGTCTCGAACCTGAAACCCTTCGGTGCCTAAGCCGAGACCTTAATACCAGGCCACAGTGGCCTTTAGTGTCTTTTCTTAATTATTTAATTATATTTATCTTTATTCTCGTTCTAATAACCTATTAAAGCCTTTTATCTCTGAAATCGTCTGTTAGAAGAAATTAAATTGTATAAGACATACATTTCAATTAGTTCAAAGACCAAAACAATATTTAATGTCTTTAAATCAGAATAATCAATCATTTTAACTCAATAATTTTAACAGAAATATGCACTTAATTTAATGCTGGAACATCTACAGTTTTCGCTCTAAGTATTAGAATAAGAAAACCCAAAACAGACTTACCATTAATTATTTCATTATTAGTTTCTTTTGTATGAAATAGAAAAAGAAAAAGTACTGTTATCTAGAAAAAAAATTCACCTAGAAATTTTCCTCCAATCCAAAGATTTCATTTTTTTTATAATGTCTGTCGATTTGACAGTCTATTACATCTAAAAAAATTCATAAGTCAGACATGAAAGGAGTTATACGAATAAAATAGAACCTGGTTTTTTAAATGTTTTTTTTTTTGACAAAATGTGAGATTTTAGTCAAATTTTGGGAGAAAAGCCTTAAAGGGAATAATATCCGTCAAATTTTTCAATTTTTTTCTGTTGATATGTTAACTAAAAAATGAAAGAACTTGAGGAAAGAAATTTAAGATGTGGTCACAACATCAAAATTGCAGTTATGGATCAATTTTATCAGAATTTCAAAATTATTATAGCCAATTTAATCAAATATCTACTCATTCAATTAGTAATTTTCCAGTCATAAGCTATTGGTTACTAATATTATGATAATTTTATTTAAAAACTTTATTAACATCATTTTATGAATTTCAAAAATTCCAATTTTTAATTAATTGTTGTATTTATTTATAAAAGAAGTGCATCATTAAAAAAATCGTTTATTTCATATTATTTTCATAAAAAATTTCTTCTCAAACGATAAGATAAATCTTTTTTTTTTTAATTTTTCGCTGCTTTTAAACTCGACAAAGTATTTCAGCTGTCATTTTTTTACAAGAATATCTTAATACTAAACAACTTTTATAGTCAAAGATGTAATTAAATGTAATCTTCAAATCATTTATAACTCATCGAAGTAAACTGATTTTTTTCGAAATATTCTAATTCTTTTCTATTTCTTCTGTAATTTTCTAATTTTATTTATGAAATATTTTAAAACAATACATTCAAAGAAACTTTCTTTAAATCAAAGAAACATTCTTGAAATTTTTAAAATGAATCATTCGGTGTATACATATATTGGTAACATCTATGCTTATTACAAGTATCATAAACATAAAGAAGATTTTTGAAAATATCTGAACTCTTATGAGCGGCCCAATAATAATGTTGTATTCAGATCATCTAAATATTCTGAAATAAATGGAAGATATTTGATTCATAAATTTATTAACAAGAAAAAGGAGTATGTATTAGAATTTGGTTTACAACCGTCAAAGGAATTGACGATCGGTATCTCGGTTTATTGACGTATATGCGAACAAAGTAAGTGACTACTTTAAAAAGCCGATTTTTTTGCGGAATCATGACTTTTTTTATTTAATACTAGCCGCCTTTGGCGACCAGCCGGTTCGCCAATCTTAATGCTCGTTAAAATTTTAATAATTAAATATTTTATGTAATTCCTACTTTAATAGCTTCATCAAATATTTTAAAGCTTCAAATTTTGATAGTCATGTAATTCACTCATAATAATATAAAGTTCTTCAGCCATAATATAATATGTATCTCTCTAATTTTCTGTTAGTTCCGGTAGAATTTCTGCTTTAAATTAAAGTGGAAAGAATTAATCTGCAATTAATATAATAATATTTTTTACTGAAACAAAGCATTTTTTTATAATATGATTACTGATAACACAGTCACTTGTGTTTAAACTTTATGGGCACTAAAGAATATCTTTCTTAAGTTATGTAATATCTCAAGAATTTGTCAACAAAATTTTCTCAGATTCATCATGAACAGATCGATTCATTAACAATGTTTCATTTTAAATGCATCAAACTTTAAGAAAATAAAAGGAATCGTTTAAAATAATCGGTCGAAAACAGGTTTAAAAAACTACTTTAAAAACGATGTACTTAAAACTATAAGCATATACAAATAATACATAACTAACATAAATACAATTTACTTACAAAAGCATGCAACTAACCTAAAAATAATTTAAATCGTCCGTTTATAATGGTTGTCATGGCAACAATCAGAACACAAAGCGCATGCGTGAATTTTCTTCGCCAGTTACGTTAAAGCAAATGCGTGAATTTTTCTACGCCAGTTGGGGTAACGCTATGCAGATTAGACATTTTTAATTTCCTTTATTCTGTGTTATTTTAATTCAAAAGTACTTCAGAATGAATCTGAAACATGGATTAATTAACAATGTTTAATTTTAAATGCATAAAACATTAAGAAAATAAACAGAATCGTTTAAAATAATCCGCAAAAAAATATTAACCCTAGCCTCATTACTGTTGGGAGAAAAAAGAAACTGAAGCCTTACTCATTTGGCGGTGGGGAAAATGGAAGATTTTTTTGGCGGAAAAGTTGGCGGTGGGGAAAATGGAAGATTTTTTTGGCGGGAAAGTTAGTTTTTAATTAATAATTAAAATTTCAAAAAAAGGGACCCCAGGTGCACATTCCCGACCTCTAAGGTATACATATACCAAATTTGATAGCTGTATGTCAAATGACCTGGCCTGTAGAGTGCCAACACACACACACACACACATTGAGCTTTATTATAAGTATAGAATCTTAATCTGTGAACAAGTGTCTTTATAAAACCTTCATAATTTTATTTCTAAATTTAATTTTTGTGAAGTTACTCTGATTTTTCATAGGGCCGCGGTGGCCTTGTGGTGTGGTCTCGGCTCATGAGGCGTAGGGTTTCAGGTTCGAGACCCTATTTCACCGAACGACCGTCGTGTAAGGGGTCCGTTGCACGTTAAATCCGTCAGGTCCAAATGTCCTTCCGCTGGTTAGGTGTGGTGTAGAAAGGGGGATTCTAGCTCAGGTGTCGTCCTCGTCATTTGATCGCGGTTCAAAATTACGAGGTCCGTTCCAAAATAGCCCTGATGTTGCTTTACAACGAGATGTTAATATAACTAAACTGATTTTTATATTTGCATTTACATCCATTTTAATGCGATTTTACATCTTTATTTATGCTATTTTCTCAAATATGAAATATAAAAGAATTTTCTTACGAAAAATTTCGAAAATTAAAATGTGAAGCATATTTTTTATTGAAATTTGATATAATAATTTCTCAATATCTTCTGCAGCTCTTGAACTGGAAAATAAATAATCTATTCATTTAAAAATTATTTTATGGCCTTTTTAGTGATTCACAATATGAAAAAAAGAGAAAATTTCGTGTTATTTATCAGTCGATCCCCAATATTTAAAGCATAAATAAAAATGTAACTTACTTTTTAGTTCAGAAACTAGATAATATATTTCCTTAAACTTTCTGCGAAATTTTAAGCAAATCATTTGAAAAACTCTAAGCTAGAATTTTTTTTATACAGTTTTAGCCAAAAAAAATAGCTCTTTTTTCTATTTTTAAAAAACCTTTGCCTCTTTCCTGGCATATTTTGATTTCATAGATATTTTTTCAACCTTTTTCATTCAAATATTCAAAAATATAACTACTTTCAAAAGTTTTTTTTTTTTTTAATTCATTCCGAACACAGTAGAACTTTACTCAAAAATGCAATTGCCTAAGTAAGCGAATCACTGTTTTGGGTTCAAAATTGTACTCTTTTATAAAATAATGATCCAATCAGTAGAAAGGAAAGAATAACTAGAACATAATTAAAATAATTGTAAAATTTTACTCTTTAACACATTTTAACTCATTAGATGAATTAATATGAAATTTTTAAATCAGCTAAAATTTTATGAAGAGATAATAATTATTACTAACATATTTATTCCATTATTATGTTTATTTTATTTATTATTCGATATTATAAATCATATTTATTCTATTTTGATTTTAATAAGAAAGTCATTTCTTAAAATGATCAATTTTTAGAGGCGTATTTATTTTGAGGAAGAAAGACGACAGGATGTTTAAAATTCAAATTTCCCTAATATTGAGCTCCTAATTCATGATTAATGTAATATTATCAAACTATCCATTATGAGATCAGTCTCTATTGCTTCAACCAATCGGAAACAACAATTAATTTCTAATCATATGTGTTATGTGATAGTTTAAATATGTAAAATATAGTAGAATCTGCAGATCATTATATAGTAGAATTATGACATAAAACTAGCTGTGAAGTTACCGAACAGCTGTGGAAACATCTCATTTGTATCCATTACTTCCCCTTTGGGATTTCAAAGGAAAAGCGGATTACAAACTTTATGAGGTGTTTGAGGATATTACTACCGCCAAACTTAATTAAATAGTTCCTTGAGCCCACTGAAAGACAGTGTGTATGTTGTAATGATCTCTTGAATGGATGTCTTTGTTAAAACATAAGCTGCTTTAAAAGCATATGTGCTGCCAATCTCTACTAATAACTAATCTCTCTCTCTCTCTCTCTCTGTCTCTGTCTCTCTCTCTCTGTCTCTGTCTCTCTCTCTCTCTCTCTGTCTCTCTCTCTCTCTCTCTCTCTCTCTGTCTCTGTCTCTCTCTCTCTCTCTCTCTCTCTCTCTCTCTCTCTCTCTCTCTCTCTGTCTCTGTCTCTCTCTCTCTCTCTCTCTCTCTCTCTCTCTCTCTCTCTCTCTCTCTCTCTCTGCATGTGTGTGTCTATAAGGGTGAGGGTGAGTGCGAGCTTGCTATTTTAAAAATGATGAATAATAAATTGCATTTGCAGAAGAAATATTCTTCAGCCAACTAAAAATTCAGTACATGATTGCACTCAGTTTTTAATTTTAAAAAATTATAATTTTCGAATGAGAATAAGTACAGATAATTAATAAAAGTATACTTTACACTTACATAGTATATCACTTTGCATTATATAAATAAAAATTATCTGAATTTTTTCAATACTTTTTATGTTATTAGTTCTGAATTTTGTTAATTTATCATAGACCATATCATATCATATCATTAGACCAAATTTTCAGCCTTATATGTCAAATACTCTGAACGTACATAATGTATACACGGACGTTTATGAAAATGAGCTCTTTTTATATATATTTGGGAATAAATATTATATATTGTGTATCACCAAGAATATGCTAGCACAATACTTAAAATCTAATATTGTGTTCGTATATATGAAATGTCTTTTACTATATTGACAATTCTATTGAAATGACTATTTTTATAATGTACGTTTTCCAAATGATGCCCAGAAAAGAAGAATGTACTGAGTTCAGAGATAGGAAATAGAGAGCACACGTTAATGAAATGCATTTTACTAAATCCTTATGTTCATGTTGAATCTAAACAATAATCATCCTGAAGTCACTTTACTTTGGCATCTCCCAGATTGTGAACGTTTTTAAGTCTTATCAAACAACAAAGGTGAAATTTTAAGTAGTTATGCATACCGAATTAATAGTTTAAAAACCAGAAAAGCGAATGTGTTGATTGCCAGCGGTAGTTAATTTTTAATAGAAATTAAATGAAATATCTGGCCCTTCAGAGATTATTCTTTCTATAGTTTTATTCATATTTCTTAATTTTTATTCTCCTGTTATTTATACTGAGATTTCAGTTATTTATCTTTACTCTGCTTGCATTATAATATTATACGAATGAAAAAAGTCGAATATTCCATAGTTAAAAGTGCTAAGAATGGAATGTTATAATTCTAGTGAAATTATTAAACTGGAATGCTGATCTCTCTAGCCCAACTGATTTTTCTTCCGATTTCAGTCTGCAGTAATTTTCCATATTTCTTCTAATCACTCATATTGCATTCCAGAAACTCGATCTCAAACTCATTTTAAATCTACATTTGGAGTTCAGAATCAGACTCCTGAAATTATAAATCCTTTTTCATGTTATTTTTCAATGTCAGGTCATGGTAACACAGCCAGAAGTATTTGAAGTTCTTCTGTATTCAATATTTGAAATTTCTTCTTTTTATTGATTTCATTAGACTCATATTTAGCAGGAATCGTCCTCGTCATCTGACCGTAGTTAAAAATTACGAGGTCCGTCCAAAATAGCCCTAGTGTTGCTTTGAAACAGGAGGTTAATATAACTGAACTAATAGACCGAGATAGCTTGTTTGGTAGGGCGTCGAATTCGCATCCCTTGGATTGTGTGTTGGAACTCCGCCGGCCGAAGACTCCCCGTGTGTGTGGTGGCTGGTGCACTTATACATCTGTCGTGGCCACAAAGTCTTCCATGTAAAGACAATACCACTGGGAGTATTGGATCAATAGTGATGTTCTCTGATTCAGGTCTAAATTACATCTGTGGTTGAGTGAATGAAATATATGAATGAAATCCACCCCTTAAAAAGGGGTTGCGACGCATGAGTAGCTAAGTCATACTCTTGGCCCTAGATGGCGCTACTGAAACAAGAGGCTCTCTCTCCGCTTAAAATCACTGACTTCGTGAGCTGGCTTGTCTATGACAAGTGCCATAAGAAACAACACAAGAAACTAAACTTCAGTTTTCACTAAATTAGAATGCAAGTGGCTTTTAAGTATCAAATGTTATGACATATTTAAATGAAAACACGTTTCATTACATTCACTTTTAAGAGAATTGGTTTCATTTTCCAGCATATGAAAAGAATTTCAACTTAAAATTAATTTCAAACAGAAAACTGTAACAATTATGCAATCTATTTTTTTACCCAATTCTTATACTCTTAATCATACTTTGTCACAGCTGTTTGAGTTGTTAGTGAATCGAACATTTATGAAAAAAATTGGATAGCATCATAGGAGAATTTAAAAAGATAAAAGAAAATTCCCAAGAATAATATCCAGAAATTTCAACGATTTTTTATTTCAATTTGATTAAGTTCGAATACTTAAACTTCATAAAATGAATAAAAAATAAAAAAATAAATTGACCTGAAAACAAACAAAAAATGTATCACAAATTTGAAGAGCTTTTAGGTGTTCACTTAATTTGCCTAAATTGGAAAATCCGGTTATTAGTAAAAATTTTGATATTCGTTATATGCCCACCTTGAATAGTATCGCGTGAAACTAATTTAGGAACATAAAGGCATGAAGTTATGTCAATGCGTTAAAAAAAATTCCTGAATTTCTTAAACATTTTCGAAATGGTCAATTAATTATACCATTTTCGGATGAAAAAGCGAAGAATATTTTAATATCGATTAAATTAGAATCAATTTCCTAAATTTCAAGTACGTACAGTTCATGTCGTAGCTCATGATTACAAACCGTCAAAACTCCAATAGTGAGGAAAAATCATGGTTTATTTTTTATTACATTGAGATTGTAAAAAAAAAAAAAAAAGATATTCCTTCTTCATGGTCATATAAGAACTGAAGATTGCATTAGCGCTCTTAAACTTCTACGTGTTTCAGAGAGATGCAAGCCATTAGATCTTCAGAAGGCATTAAATGCTTTACTGCATTCATACGTTTACAAATCTGCACTTTTTGGTTGTATTATCCTGATAAGAAAGACTTATTGATATTTTTAATGAATGCTTAATGCATAATTGGACAATAACCCACCCCAAACATGGCGATAAACTACTTGGGTGACTGGAAACTGGTTGACTTTAAACAAATTTAGCGACAAAAATAAAAGCTCCTGAAATTTCAAGAGCTATGAGAATATCTCTATTAATATTACGGATCAGAGATCTTGCTAAAAAAATCCCATACTTTGACATGGAGACTACATAAGCGGAGAAGGTCATGAGAGTATTGATTCTCTCTTTGGAGTGTTAATAACAGAACAATTTTACTCTGAGATGTTTTCTATTTCGAGATTTGCTATATGCTTGTGTTATTAGTATCTAAATGTGCTACCCTTTGTCTACGTCGCGACTGTATTTTTGCTATCTGTGCTTCATGGTTTTTTTTTCCTTAGAATAAAGCGTCGTTAACTGTTACAGAGTTTGTTAGATTTCTTACATAGTACACCTATCGAATGATTTCCATTACAATATGCTATCTTACAGATCTTTCTTAGTATAGTTGTTCCATTAATGTTTGTTTTAGTTTTTGATTATGTTTTTGTTTTGTTTTTCAACAAGAAAAATCCTTTTTTATTTGGTCTGATAGATCACTCATATTTTTTTTATTTATAGCAGTTAGGCAACATAATTCATGGTTCATCCATTTTATCAGCATGTTGATCATATTTGGAAGGGAAACTCCGAACTAAAATAATGTTCTTTTTCTTTTAGAATTTCTAATGCATTTTTATTCATTAAAAAACTTAAAAACAAATCATTCTTCTAATTTTAATTCTTGTCTGAACAAAACTATACTGAATTAAATAGATTTATTCAATACTAACATTTTAAATATATATTGTTATTCGGTACAAAAATTGTCTTCTGAAAATAAGAAAAATTCAGTAAAATTGCAAATCTATTAAAAAGGAATTTATTCCGGTCTTTAGAAAGGAATTTACTCCAAAATTATCTTCAGTTATCATAATTAGATCTATTTCAAAAACAGAATATATTCCCTTGATGGGTCAGATGCTGATATCCCTAATAAATGAAAAATAATAGATAAATATATTATATTTTCTTCATTTAAATTATATTGTTGCAGAAAAGGAAAATTAAAATTTTAGTTCCTTAATCTCTTTAACTACTTTAAAAGTTTCGATGTTTTTGGAATTAAAGAAAATAATTTATATTTCCTCGTTTCGATATCTAGTTTAAATTTTCACTTATAACACCTTTTGCTTAACTTTGTTCTATATTTTTCTTTCAAATTCAATCCATTTATTAAGGGAATCTTAGTGTATTAAGGTGTTGAACACTCTAAGCCTGATTGATCACATTTCTATTTTGATAAAGAAAAGAAGTGAAATACACAAATCCAGATTGATAGAAGGTTGTGCTGTTTAAAAGCAAATTTAGTATTCAATCTTCCGTCAGCTGCAGCTATTTAATAAATTTAAGGCGATTTAAAGCTTGTAATTAATAAAATCTGAACTTAACTGCGTTGTAATATTAACTCTCTGATTGATGAATTTAATTTGTCTTGAAAATAATTAATTCTACATGTTATAAATTAAACTTTTCAATGCAAGCGATTTTCCATGTCTATTTATTAAAGTGAATGGATTGAATAATGAATCAATCGTTTCATCGCAAACGATTTTTCAGTTTAAATTATTAAAGTAAACGAAATGAATAATGATTTAATCTTTTCGTCACAAACGATTTTTCAGATTTAATTATGAAAGTAAAGTAATTGAATCGAATAATAAATCAAACTTTTCAGTTCAAATAATTTTTCACTTTTATTTGTTGAAATAATTAAGAATATTGAATACTTGCAAATATCAAACTTTAATAAATTGATTAGGGCTCTATTTTTGTTTTTTTATTGCATTAACTGAGTACAAAATGAAATTATTTGGAAATGTACGTGAGCTTATTGAATCGTTTCTAAATTTCACTTGTCATTTTTTTTTTGATCATTTAGAATACAGTGTACGTAATCCAGTTTTTCAACGTTAAAAATTATATATTTTCAGAGTTTTTTTTTTCAATGAAAACTCCTAAATGCTGCAAAATTTAAATGGTTTCAGTTCCAGAATAATTTATATTTGAGTCGATTATGTTTTATAATCGCTTCAAAGTACTAAAAAAAAGTAGTGATACATTAGAAAGTCTATATATAATTGCTATGATAGCACATTAAAAAGCCAAAAAATGCTTGTTCTGCAAAGAAATTGAGAATTTAAAAACATAGCAAGATATCTGCAAAATTCAGAGAAGAAATGATTAAGATTAGATTAATATTAATATTTTTAATAAAATTTGCAGAAAAACCAACACATTGCTGGTTGATATTAATTTTTTTACTTAACAAAATTAAGTACCATAGAGTAAGTCAGATGGTAGTAAAAAAATTAGAAATTTTAAAAATAATTATTATAAGCATAAGAAATAATGTATAAAAGAAGTAATAAAATTAAAATAAAGTTGTTTTTTTTTACTTTTATTAGTTTACTAAACTGTATAAAATATTTTAAGGAATAATCGCTATCACAAAATGTTTAGAATCACAAAACAAAATCTCATAAAACTTCGCTGAAAAAATAGGAATTTTCGCATTTATAAAACTTTCCACTTCCTCGTATACGTAGTATAGAGAAAGTATTGTAATTGTCAAAAAATTCAAAGGAATAATCGCGATTACAAAATGTTTAGAATCACAAAACAAAATCTCATAAAAATTCGCTGAAAAAAATGGAATTTTCGCATTTATAATACTTTCTACTTTCTCGTATATGTAATATAGAGAAAGCATTGTAATTGTCGAAAAATTCGAAGGAATAATCGCGATCACGAAATGTTTAGAATCACAAAACAAAATCTCATGAAAATTCGCTGAAAAAATAGGAATTTTCGCATTTATAAAACTTTCTACTTCCTCGTATACGTAGTATAGAGAAAGTATTATAATTGTCAAAAAATTTGAAGGAATAATCGCGATTACAAAATGTTTAGAATCACAAAACAAAATCTCATGAAAATTCGCTGAAAAAAATGGAATTTTCGCATTTATAATACTTTCTACTTCCTCGTATATGTAGTATAGAGAAAGTATTGTAATTGTCAAAAAATTCGAAGAACTTTTGACGAATCTCTATGTTTTAGACCTCAAAGACGGTTTGAGCTAGACGAATGAAATTTTGTTGAAAGTCTTTATACCAAAATTGTAGATTTCTATCAAATTTTAAACATCAGATAAAGTCTGTCAGCCTGGATTTCGAATATAAAATAACACGATGAACATGATTAGAGCTACATGGATAAAATTCATAAAAATATCTAACGCCCAGACATTTATCCAATTTTGAGCCAAATATAAAAGGGGTTGACTGTCTTTCTTTCTGTACTTTCAGAAAAGTGCAAAGGAGATAATTCAAAAACGCAATAGCTTAAATATGTCAAATTTGGTATGGAATTCTGTGACTACAAGTGCAGTTTGTGTCGAATTTTTGTTTCAGTGGGTTAAGAAAAGTTGTCTAAAGCACAAATTCAATTTTTAAATACTATAAATCCATGACAGGGATTGACAAAAAACTAGACATGGAATTATATAAGAGATTCCGAAAACATGCTAAATTCATGCCAAAAGTTATTATTTCGTATCTATTGTATGCCAATGCATGCATGGCGCTCTCTGGCATGACAAAAACATTAGATTGCATGCGAAAAAGTTTTTGGAAGATTACTCTAGATTGTTAATTCATAAAGAAAGTTTAATACTTTTTCTTTTTAATTACATTGTGGCTTAATTTCGATATTTTATAGTTTTCAGTGTCCTAAGCTTTTGAGAATACTGCTTTAAGCCTTATATTTATAAATTAAAAAATCTGTACTTCTACATTTTTAATTCTTATTGTTCCCGACCTTTTAATCTCTAAGATTTATCATAATTCTCTTAGTATTTAATTTGGGATTTTGCAAATAAAGTCTCTAGTATTCAACCAAAGCTAAATAGTTAAGCAATTAAATGATAATGGAGAAAATACTGCATTTTATTAGAAGTAAAAAATAGTACCGAATATCTGCAGCTCATTAAATGCGGGGGGGGGGGATCGGTTACAAAATCACTTTCCTTCAAGAATGATATACGAACATATGCAAGGGAAGAATTTGAAAAAGAAGCATGAAATTCCAACAGAAGAAAATAAACATTATCATAAGCAAATACTTATCATGCTTTTTCAGAAAGAAGTATTCTCATTTGATATATTAAACATTTTCACATTTTTCCTTAGGTTTTCTAAGATGCTTTTTGTTTTAAAAAAAATGTTGAGTAACAACTATTCTTTAGATAAAGTAAGCCGATATAGGGAAAAGTTCCATGCAAACTATCGAAAAGAAGGACAAATTCTCAGATTAACGCCCCATTCAAATCACAAATCATTGATGGCAGGAAATCATTACGCTGATGAAGGTTATTTCATGTGTGAACGAATCCAGATGTCAGAATCCCTTGAATTAATGTTTCTGTATCCGAAACCGAGATAGGATACCATTAATAAATCTAGCTCGTGATGATCTGTAAAGTTGGATTCGTGTCTTTGAATGTTATATTCGAAAAATTCGATCAATTTCATCTACAAAAAATCCATCTCATTAAATAAACATTCAATTCAATATTAAATTATAATTAACTATTTAATAAGAAAAACAATTTTAGATACCTTAAAGACTTACCACAGCAATATATATATATATATATATATATTCACAGTTTGCGGAGATTTGATAAGCCTTTTTTAAGTAGATTCTTTATGAGAATCATATCATAATTTTTTGAGAGCACGACTAGGAAAAATTCTGCAAATCTTCAACTACTATTATTTTAATCTTAACTATCTACAAATCCTATTATTCGACTGTTAATTTCGACAAATCTTCAACTATTAACTATTTTTTCTAAAAAATTAGACTGTTTCTATCTTAGCTTCTAAAAATAATTTTCCGTAAAGCTAATTTTTAAAGAAATCTCTTTTTAATTGCATAATTAATTTTTTTTTCTGAAATGTGACAATTTCTAAAAATATTTTTTGAATGATCTCCTACAGTACATTTCATCATGGCGATGAAATTCAAAGTATTTTCTTTGTTCAAGCATTTAATATTATACTTTTCTTTAGTCTCTGAATATTATGGAACAAAAATTGTGTGAATTATATGCATAGTTTACATGAAGAATCAGGGGGTTAAGTTACATTACAGCAAATGACAGCATGCAATTCGAAATAAATTATGAAGAAATTTAAATTTTTAACATTGATATGATATCATAGACTTGATTCCATAAGGAAGATCCATGTATTCAATAAATAGAATAGATGTAAAGATATTAAAATAATATAGCTTTAAAATCTGACACATGACACTGATGTGACAGTTTTAGGTTAATTTTTTTAAGAAAATCAATTAATGCACAAGAAATTAATTAAATAAAATCCAGGCTAGTTATAAAACCAGTAGTCATTAAACGAGACTAATACAAAAACAATACCTTTTTGCATATTTGAAAACCATACATAATGCCACATCGAAAAAAATATTTAAAAAAAGTTAAATAATGAAACTTCTACGAAATAAATAATATAACTTCTTAATTCAAAAACTGTTAAATGCAAACTTCTGATCAATCTCTACAGGATGTTGCCAACGATTGCTACTGTTTCTTTATTTTAAGAAGTCCTAGACTAATGGCTGAAGTTATAGATTAATAGCTGTAGGCTGAAAAGGCAATCGGATGAATGAACAGAAAGAAACAGTAGCAATCATTGGCAACATCGTGTAGAGATTGATCAGAAGTTTCTAAAAGCTAGTCGTGCATTTCTGGTTTAGATTTTTATATTTAATTTTTCTTCTAAAAGCGACATTGTGAATATTTCTTTTTGTTCTCTTTTTCTTTTACCTTGAAAAATAAACAGAAATGTTTTATTAAATAGCAGTTCTTTAAATTTTATTTGGGGCAATATTTATAAATAATAAACGATTTTCATAGAAATAGCATTTCCTCAAATCCGACAATTCCCTTTTATGTAAACAAAAATACAGTATCTCTAACCCAAAATTCGTTATTCTACTCTTCCATTAGATCGAAGTACCTGCTGGAACATTTATTTGATAATAATCCATTCTTTTCTATAAAAACATGAACTGCGATCCTCTCAACACTTGATCTTTTTTTTAATTCCTAATATTAGTTCACATTCACTCTATATATATTTATATATCTTGTTCAAATTTTCAATAGTTAATAAAATACTTTTTATTCATCCACTCAAGTTCAAATACATTTTTTTAAACCTCTAGTCGATGATACTTGATGTTAATACAGTTTTTTTTTCAAATATTAATTCATTAATTAAATTTAATTGAATGAAAACAATAAACTAAAATAAAACTGAATTAGAATCGAGCCAATATCAGTGCAATTCCCCGCCAAACGCAGCTACGGTATTGCTCAACGTAGCATTACTACTATCATAGCATCAACAGTACCTAAGATGCAAAGTAGCACTATAGATTATGCAGTAAGGACGAAAACTCTTCGCAGCAGGTCAAGCATATGTCGCCTAGAGACGTCTGAAATCATTAGATGGACTATTCATTGAAGAACTGGATTGCCCGAAACTCACTGGAAAGGTTCCTTGCAATAAAGAAGCATTACAAGAGATGGATAGAATGAGAAATTATAGACCACCCTCAGCTTCATAAGTTAGAAACGAAAACAAATAGAAAGCGAATAAATAATAACAAACAAAAATAATAGTCCAACACAATATACAGAAAGGAAATTCCCTTTCGATTTTGCCGCTTAATATTGTAATTCTGTCATATGTATATACATATTTATATGAATTGTAATTATTTAATAAAAAGTAACTAAGATAAAAATTTTCTTTGTTTACCAAAGTAAGAATTGACTTTAAATTTTTTTTTATTACTTGTTTTCTGCTTAACTTGATTTTTAACATAATATTTCTTTCCTTAAAATATTGTTGACCCGTTTACCGCACGTAAAATATGCATCCTTATATAATTCAGGATGTCTATACGATTCTCCATAGTTCGGAAATTCTGTTTAATCCATATGCATCGAATTAGAAAACGGCAAATGTATAGGGAAAAAACGAATACCAATCTTTCATAAAAATAAATGTCGCATTTTCAGCATACTTTGATTATAATCATAGATAATTAGAAACCATTTTTATAATAAGCATGTGGCGACCACTCAAAATAAATAATATCATATCGCTACTTTTAATTAATTTATGCCTATCATTCAATGAAAGGAATGATGTAATAAACTGGAAAATCTCTCTACAGTGAGTCCTGTTTTGTCATTCGAGTCAAGCGACATTATAATGCAATTTGTCCCCAGTTCCTGGAATATCATTATTTATTTCGATTCAATTAGTCACAAATTCACCTTCTGTTTGAATAAATATGCACAAAAGATGCTGTCTTGGATTTTTCGTCGTTGAAATCAGTTCTGTCATTCGAGTGTCGCTAGTAAACGCAATTATCCTGCTTTTGATTGGATTGTAGCATATTAAGATTCTGATAAGTTTGGACATCGTTAGACGCTTTTGCGTGATTGGGAGTGAGCGTTTATAAGAGTAATATTATTAAGAGACCGACTTTTGTCTACATCAGTAAGTTCCCAAATAATGTTCCTTAATTCATTTTAATCATAGTAATGAAAATGTTAGCCAAATAGAAGATGGTAGTCTTTTTGTGTTGTAAGCAAATCTGCTTTAGTCCTTTTTTTCTTTTTGAATGAAATTCATTTCTTTAAATGATTGATTAAGTGTAAAAATATAACAATTAATTCATCTAATTTCATTTTTTTTCAAACATTTGAAATTAAAAAATGAATTCTTGTGGAAATATTTTTGCATGATTTCAGCTCTTGCATCATTTTCCTGTGAATTATTATGAAGTTTTCGGACTAAACATTTCAAGAAAATTTTATAATTAATACATGCATGGCATTTGCAAAATAAGTGAACATTACATATGCGCATTTTATGCTGATTGATTTCCTCTTTAAACAAAACTTACTTTAAGGAACACAGTAAATCTATATTTTAAAAATCTGGAAATTCTATAGTTAAGGAAGAAACTTTTTTAGAATCGTCAAAAAATTATATCCTGACCGAAATTTAAAAATTTTATTGAATTAAATACCTTACCCTTGCAAACTATAATCATTTACATTTCATTAAGCATTTGTCCTTTTTCGTACACGAAATATAGAGAAAATATTGTAATTGTTAAAAAAAATTCCAATTTGAGATTTTGATAATTTGCCAGACCTCTATGAGTTCGTAGAAAAAAACATATTTTTGTATTTTGTCTGTCTGTCTGTTCACACGGTAACTCAAAATTTCTTTTAGGTTGATAGATGAAATTTGATATATATATGGGCTTCAGACCAAATTTATAGATTTTCATCCAATTTTGAATCATTTCATCCAATTTTCATCCATTCTGAGGAAGTCTATCTGTCTCGCTGTTCGAGTGCTAACGAATTCAGTAAATATTAAACGTAAAGACTACATACATAAAATTTGATACATTGGTTTAGGATCTAAAATCTTTCTGAAAATTTTGAATCAAGTCTATAAGAAGGTTAACCATCTGCCGGCCTATGCTTTCGCATACACGTATACACATTAGATAACAAACGCAACAACTTAAATCAATGAAATTCTGTGCGCGATCTTTTAACTATAATTATAGTTTTGTGGCAAATTTTTGTTCAAATCAATCAAAAAAAGGTGAAGAAAATACATATTTGCTCAAAAAATTTATTTCAAGTACTAGATTTACTTAGGGATCTATATTTTGTAACTGTTCTTGTGGTTTCTAATGGCACTTTTCATAGACCCGCTGACTTTAAAAGTCAGTGATTTAAAGCCAAGGGTGCGTCTCTTGTTTTTCAGTAGCGCCATCTAGGGCAAAGAGTACGACTTAGCTACACACACGACACAACCCTTTTTACGGGGCGAACTTCATTCATGCATTTCATTCACTCCTCAACAGATCGTAATTTAGACCTGATTCCGTGAACGACCATCCCTGATCCAGTAGCCCCAGTGGTATTCCTCTCGACACGGATGACTTTGTGACCACGACAGATTTATGCATGCGCCAGCCACTACACACACGGAGAGTCTTCGGCCGTCGGAGTTCAAACTCGCAACCCAAGGGACGCGAATCTAACGCCCTACCAACCAGGTTATCCTGGCCCTATATTTCGTAACTATTGTACGAAAATGGCATGCAAGGCATTTGACGTCACACAGATTACAATTTTATCTAGGGGGGGGGGAGGAGAATAAGACTTTTGCTGCAGAATGTGTGAGAAAATTTCTAGATGCCGCTAGTTCGAAATCTGGTTTTCATATAAGTATCTAGAATTAATCAATTATTGTTTGAGAATTTTTAAATTATATTAATTGTGAATATTGAATTATTTTTGCTATTGCACGAAACATGAAGTCTATCAGGAATTTAGTCTTGAGATTTTGTGAGCTCTCCACCTTTTAATACTTTTAGAGAAGGGAAACATCACTTTTTTTATTTATTTATTTTCTATTTCTCCATTTCTCCATGTGTGTATGAATACAATCTCTGAAAGTAGAGAACTTAGATTGTGGTATTTTCTCTAAAATTGCATAATATAAATAACACTCTTCACTAATGAAAGACTAATAGTCTGTTTGCATATAATCGCGATAATTCAAAAACACAGTGAAGTAGACGAAACAAAATTCTCCTGTGATATATATGCCAAAATTATAGATACAAATAAAATTTTTAGCCAAATATGTAAAAATGGAAGACTTTCTGTGTGACTAGTTTTTCGAAAAATACACAGAACTCTGTAGTACGCCAGGAAATGCATTTTCACTATGTGTCGACATAAAAGATAAGACAAATCTACAAGAATAAAAGCTTTTAATTTCCTCCCTAAATAGAAAATTCACGGTTTCATCAAGTTCATGCATTTAATCAGTAATCGTTTCCTACCAGAGGCATAGCAATTCTCCTTCTCCTCGTCAAAAATAACGAAAAAAAATTTGCTCTTCCTCATAACCAAATAATTCAAGCTCTACAGGGTCCTATATGTATCAGAGGCTCTCATAACCAAATAATTTAAGCTCTACAGGGGTCCTGTATGTATCAGAGGCTCTCATAACCAAATAATTCAAGCTCTACAGGGGTCCTCTATCTATCAGAGGCTCTCATAACCAAATAATTCAAGCTCTACAGGGGTCCTCTATCTATCAGAGGCTCTCATAACCAAATAATTCAAGCTCTACAGGGGTCCTCTATGTATCAGAGGCTCTCATAACCAAATAATTCAAGCTATACAATGGTTCTCTATGTATTAAAGAACCCTTGAACTGTAATGTAACCCAATATATTTAATCTTGGACATCGAGAATAAACATTTTAGTGAGGTTTTCTTGCAAAACGAATGTTTTTTCTTTTGAAAAACACTTTCGTGAAGTATTGTCCAGTAAGAAATCTAATATTTGCGTTAAGCATTTTATATTTCACTATACAAGCGAAATTGTTGAATTTTTATTTCAGATTACTTTTCTTTGACTGTTTCACTTCGAAACTTAACATAGACCGATAAAAATGGTATACGGAATTTTATTTAGTGACCTTCATTTTTTTTAGTTATAGTGTTGATGCCGGATAGATAAGTATATAGACTGTGGTGCAGACTTTGAAAGGGATATGCAATTTTTACATGCAAATCAAATATATCAATTCATCTGTCTAACCTTTTGTATTTTTGAATTATCATGCTCATAAAATGATAGCCATAATTCTAAAAATATTCCATCAAATTCAGAAAGATGCCAAAATCATTATGTCGTATGTTTGACAGTTACAATGCTTTCTTTTCTCAATTTTTTATCAGTGTTAAAAGTTAATTTAAAATGTTCTACCTATTTCTGAAAATGACTATATATCTTTCCATCATAAACGTGATAAAACTAGGCTTTTAAATCTCAAGAAAACTTATGCCTTATAACATCATTTCCACTTCGTTGTTTTTCAAATTCACATTTTTCTAAGATTTAAATTTAATTAAAATTAATATTTTTCTCCATTGACTGCAGTTACATGCATAGAAATAATTGTTTTTAATTTAATATCATTAGGAAACGACATAATGTTTATTAGGAAAGACAAATAAGTTTGCAATTAATTACTGCTTAGTTATGAAACTCATTAACTTTTCCTTAATTAATAGCAAGACCAAACAATTTATTAGAAGAATTTCGTTCATAATTGGGAGATATCTGGAAATTAATTAAATTTTGGAACTAAAAAATAAACTCAAATCTTAAGAAACTTCAATTCAATATTTTCCACATGTGGTTCTGCATTTATTGACAATCATTAAATATTTTATGCGGATACGAAGAATGTTTCAGTACTTTTGTTATGTGCTTGTGAAAAAGAATAACAATGTTAGTTCATAAAAGAATCACGTTTTCGACCTAATTAAAAAATTCGAAATACAGAAGTTATTTTAATGAAACTGGATCAGTGTACGCTTTGTAAAATAAAGAACACAAAGAAACAAGATTGCGTTCCACGATTTAATGGAATAAAAGTCATTAAATTTGCCGTTTTAAATACTTGATGATAATTATATATTATTATTTTATTTTAAATTACCAAACTCGAATTGTATCTCTAATTAATTTTCAAGTTCAACGTTTATACACATTAAACCAAATCTCCATGTAATTTTTTATCTAATAAAAATGAAGTCTTTTGCTTTTTTTTTTACGATTTTTTTTTTTTTTTTTTTTTTTGCAAAATTTACTATACTATCATTTGTATAGTGTTCGACGCCGATATGGATCATGGTTTGACTATAAAAAAAATGGAATTTGAGAGGATTTCAAAAATAAAATCCACAATTAATTGGTTAATGTAATAATAGCCTATTGAAAAATCATGAATTTTTCACAAAAAATATGTTTAGTTTTATTTAGCATTGAAAACTTTAAAGTACCTAAAAATGAATTTTAACTCATTCTTGTGTTTATCTCTTGTGTAGACAAACGTCTCGCCATAAAAATGTGAACAAATTCCAGAGCAACTTTTGTTAATTTATTATTTAGATAAAATGAATGATCTAATGAATTTTATTTTATTTTTAATCTTTTAATTTGTGTGTCTGAGAAAAAAATATTATATGACATCACATAATTGGATCATTAAAAACTATACAGTATTTTTAACATTTTTTTATCATTTTATTCATTTATTCATATTCTATCTAAAAATTCTTACTATTGATATTCTCTGTTAAATATATTTTGTTTATTAATGTTTTTATTTTAGGAATCGTTAATTCGAATGTACTGCCCCCTTTCCAGATTCTTTCAAATACTTCCAATAAAATTCCTTTTGTGTTAAGTTTCATCGTACAACTGAAATGGTTGTTTATGAACTAGGGACAATTTGTCTTTAAACATTTGAATCTACAATTCAAAACAGATCCAAAATTTTGATAACAAGACCACATATCAATTCTCTTTTGATGAATCCGTTGAATTTTTGAGTATCTTATCCATTTACACATAGAAGGAGACGGTTTACACTTTTACAGTTTTTTTTTCAACATGCGGTTCAGATCAAATTGGTGCAGATTTCATGCTAGAGTTGATTTTTCTGGCTCGTTCTATATTTCGTTTATCACATCTGCATATACTCAAATAAACAGACCAACAAATAGCCATTTCTCAAACGGATTTGTTTTAAAATTTTAATCTGACATTCTGTATTATTGATAAAACAAAGTACCAAATTACATTTATCTAATTCTTCTCAACTTTGAGTTTCTGTATTTATGGTTTTATAACCGATAGACTTTTTCCATATAGTTTTGTTTAAAATTTCAAATTTTTCTGTAAATAATACAAACCAAAATATACTTGCCTATGTTTCCCATATTGAAAAAATTATATATAATGTTCAAACAAGACTCTCTTTCTCTTTTTTCAAGAAAATTTAAACCATGACGATTCATCAAAAACTTATGATCCAATTTTTTAAAGATTAGAAAATTTTTCTCTCTCAATTTTCCATTTGATGAAGTATAAATCAGATTTTAAAAAAGGCTTTATAATTTTTGTCCAACAACTGTTAACAGTTTTTTTTTTTTGTTTTTGTTTTTTGCAAAACACGGCATTATCACAATGCCAAGATGACTCTCCATTAATCACTGGAGATGTGAGTCACAATGAAAAGATGACTCACATTAATCACTGAAGTTTGTTTCGAGATTTATTTTCCAAGCAAACATTTTTATTCTGATAAAATAAATGGGATATTTGTGTACAATAATTAAAGCTGCATTCAATATTATTTAAGATTAATATATAGTTTTCTTATTTTAGAAGAATGAAATGTGCTTAACTTTTTTAAAACAAAATTTATTATTTTTGATAAATTGGTTTTCGAAGAATTTCACATTTCAGTAATGACATTCTAAATTCTAATATGTAGCAAAAAAACTATGTCTTTAAAAACTTACTTTTTTTTTTTTTGAAAAGCTTTGAAATTTGATCTTTTAACAATGAAAATGATTGCTGAAATCATTAATAAATAAATTATAATTTAATGTAAATGAGTGAATGAGTAATTTAAATGTGTAAATGAGTAATGTAAATGAGTAAATGATATAAATTTTAGTTAGAAATACATTCAAATCAATTCTTTTATCACTCAACATGAAAAAAATAATTTCTTGTTACAACAAAAATATATTAATTCAAATATATTAAATCAAATCTATTAATTCACTATCTTTAAAAAGAAGTGATAAATCCAAAAATTCCGGTAGAAAAAAACTTGATGTAAAAAATGAATGCCAAAAGACAAACGACACTTTTAAAGCTGAAAAGAGCAGTAAAAATTACCTTTATTGTGTAATAAATTATAAAAATAACTCATAAATAATACATTATAAAAATAAATAATTTTAATAAATTAAATCTAAAAAACATCGAATCAAATGAGGTTAAAACCTGAACACTAAAAAAAAACAATAAGTTTTATTTTTGAACAGAAAAAAGCATTAAAAGATTATTTTTATTGAGTAAAAAATTATTAAAAGAAGGAAAATGTTTAAGCAAATTGGATCAGAAATATTCAACTATATATTTCTAATAAATACATATAATGTAAAAACACATATTTCTTTAACAGTTGCGTGGCCGATGAGAGAAGACACTTTAAAATTTTAGACTTCGCTTTTATTCCATCCCGGAAGGCATATATTGCATAATTTATGTACACGAAAGAAGCGACGCGGTACGTCAATCTACAGCACGACGCAAGAGCGAAAAGAGGGAGAGAGACAGGAATATTTTTTCCCCGATGATTATATACTATGAGATTCTGATAGGGATTTCTTTTCACTTGTCGATTTAGGTAAGGGAATTTAGGTACCTTTTAAAAGAATTTGTTTCGACTGGCAGATTTTTATTCCTCCACTCGGAGCGTGAGAACTGCTGATTTAAGCCTTTTATAGAGCTCGTGAGTATTAATTAAATAACTAAAAGGTCGAATTACATCAATAAAGAAGAGAACTTTTTAGAATTAAATTAAGATGGTTTAAACTATGATAAAAATTGGGAAATTAGTTAGGATTTAAATAAGATTTATATATATCATTATACACATATAAAATACACAATAATTTATCAAGAGCATTGGCTATGCGTAATTCTCACGCATTTTTAACGCAGATTTCCATAAGACACTTTCCGTTTTTGACAATAATAGCTGTTGTAATATTACCCTAAAAGAAAAAGAAATCCTTCTATGAGATCTTATTGTCGATGGCAGAATAAACTGTAAATATTTACGTCTTAAATAAATCAAGAGATACTTTAATAACTTCTTGAAATGCTTTCAATCTCTTATTTACATAAGAAATTGAAACGAGCACGTAAAAAAATTGGTTTTTAAAACTTGTTATTATATTTCAGAACAATTAAGAACTTTTGTAAATGTATTATTTCGAAAAATAAGTTTCAGACAAAAATCTTATTAATTAAATTATTTCAATGTGAAATAATATACTTAATTTTAAGAAATACTCAATTAAAAGTGTATCATTATAGCTTTATGCAGAAAACCTGCTCTTGAAATAGAAATTGCTCTAGAAACAGAAAAACCATTGAAAAGTGAAATTTTCTTGTAGATAAAATATAATCGGACCATTGAAGATTATTTTGATACTGCATAATTAAAAACACTTTTAGAATTCTCTCCAGCTACAATATAAAGAGAAAATTTTTAAGATAAAAAAAAAATTAAAGCATTGAATATATTTTATGAATGGTTTTAAAAGTTAAACATGAAACACTTCAGAAAAATATTAAAAATTAATCTTACCGTTATCGATGCAAATTAGAATTTTCACCATATATTAATTAAAAAGAAATATCGATACATTTTTAAATAAAAAATTTAATAACAGAAATATAGAATGTTACACACTTCATTACTCCTCAAAGTACATTTTCCTTTGAAAACTAAAGTTGAAAAATTTAGCTAAATTGGGATTACACCAAACTTTAAATATTTGATAAAATAAATTTATTTGATTTGTTGTTAAACTTCTAAAGCATTGAATAATGCCAGTGATAATGTTAGAAGTATGAATGATTATCATCATTTATCTAAACATACTATGCTTTTTATTCTAGAAATTCTATGTTGGTTTCTTTCTTTTGTGACCGGTCGAAATAAGGAAAAGGTAAAACGGCAGAATTCTCACTTATTTTCATAAAGAGGAGAGGAAGGTTATAATAAATTTTCTCTCCCAAAATACGATTAATTAAAGCTCTTCTTACAGAAAAACAAACAGAATCGAACTTTCTTTTTGCAAGGAATATTATCTAGTAATAGATCATCATTTCATACAATGGTGATGTATTATTATACGAGGTAGAAAGAAATCGATCCTCACTGCTGCCATTTTTCTTTATAGAGCGAATAAATTTAATATAAAATAAAAATATTTGCGTAATATTTATTTTATTCCTTAATGGAAAGGTTGAAGACAAAAGACAAAAAAACAAGATGCATGAAAAACTGTCACGCGATAACAACAGTAAAACATAAAAATTATTTAAATTAAATGTGGAAATTAAAATATTATTACATTTTTCATGATAACTCGATGGAAATATTTATTATAAAGTATGAGTTTTTAAGATGATTTTTGGTAAATTCTTCATGAAAAAATTCCTATAAAAAGTATTTTATATAATAAAAATCGTTTTCAAACGATTAGTAAAAAAAAATATCGTTTGAAAAGTTATTTAGACATTTATACCAGAAGTCATTTTAAAGTTTAATGTTTTTTAATTATTAAATTTATACTTTTGATAATTATTTGGTTCTTTCCTTTTTTCATTTCTTAAGAATGTATGAAATTAGTTTAATATTTAGTTCGATATGGAATCTCACTTTATGTCAATTGTGCATTTATTAAATAGCATGAATTACTTAAATAATTATTTTTCTAGGTGAACATTTCGTTGTTCATATGAAATTCTGGATTTTATATTTATTCAGAATTTTATGATTCAATGATACTATGCTTTAAATTTAGTGATATTATACGTCGTTAATAATATCTAGATATTTGTCCTACTCGGATGAAGGACATATTCCTGTATTTTATTTTTGCTCATTTTGCCTTAAGAGATATTAGTTTTCTTCACAAGAAAAACAGAATAATACAATACGAGTTAATAATATTTTAAACTAAGTTTGGAAAGAGCTGCCCATTTGATTTGTTGAATCTTTAAAGATTACACTACCTTAGATGCATATATCTTCGCCATCATACTTTTGTAATTTTAAATAAATTTTATTTTTATTTTATAAATTTTCTATTATAGCTTGAAAATAAGAAAATCTTTCATATTAATAAAACAATTTAATTTTTTAATTCATTCATTCAAGATTTTCAGAATTTTTTATTCTTATTTTTATGGATTTATACTTATATAGAATACATATTAGATTTGTATACAATTATATACCTAGCTGAAAATAAGCCATTTTGCAGTATAGCATCAGTAAATTAAATGAATACGCCGCTTCTTTTATCTCGAAGTATTCGAAATATGGTATACATTATTTTAAATTTAAAGGTATCATTTTTAGAACATCTAGAAAATAACTACGGGTCTTCAGTCAAGCGATTTCAGAAGACTTATCTCAACAAAAAAAAAACATCATAAAATAAGAATTTCTTTCATTGGGGTATTTCTCTTTCACACTTCCATTAGAGTATCTCTCTTTTACATTTTTGTGTTGGCATCAATGTTTGAATAGAAAATTTTAATCGTGAGCACGCCATTGGCCAGTTCTGATGACAATGGTCTGCCTTCATATTTTAGACTTTAAGCACATATAATTCAATTTTTTACTCAAATAATGCAGACACAGAGCTTTATTGAGATCACGGTTACTTATTTTGATTACTAATCAAAATAATTATATCGTTCTTGAAAGAATCTGACAGGCGGATGCGACCAGAGAAGAATTATAAATATCTTATTAGTTTCTGAATAACAAAGGAATATTAAAGAATATAAAAAATTAGGAATATTAAAAAGACTTTTTTTAGAATTAGAATATTACAGATATGAAGCTTAATAATTATACAATCCAACTCGAATATCAAATATATTGAATACGCACAAATTTGAACATTTATTTTAGAAGTCTAGAATATTAATAGAGGATATTCTTGTGCTGATGCCATTTGACTCACGCCAGTTTTCCGTCTTCTTGCTAAATTAGATAATCCCTTCTCTACTGTGATTAAGAGATAGTAGCGAAGGGGTCATCCAATTAGAAAAAAGATCCAAATCATTGGCATGAATCATGGCAGCGAATGTCTTTACCAAGAAAAAAGAACATTCTGAGTCTTACACACCATTGAATCAAGCCACAAATCAATGATGGCAAAAAATCGTTGAACTAATGAAGACAATCATGTACGTATAAACCAGATGTCCGAACCATTTGAGTTATTACTGCCGGGTCACAAACTAGCATGCAGCACATTTAATAATTCAATTTATATTATCTAAGAGATTAACAATTGTAAATAAATATAAAGTTAGAGATAAATTCAGGATTATTTCAAGATTGCATTCCTAATTCTTAAAATAAAATCCACGATTAATATGTCAACTTTAAAAATTTTGTTGTAAAAAATTTCATTAAATACTAATTGAAATAAAAATTTTAATTTATTTATTATTTCACATATTTGATTACTTACGAAAGTAATGTTCATATGAATTGTTTACGGAAATTCAAAATAAGGTATTCTATTTATTTTTCTTCTTTTTCAGCTTTGTATTCAAAAATTCAAAAACTTCCGATTACAAGGAAGAATTTCGCCTTTTTTATTTACTAGTTATAATTGAATCTCCAGGTTGTTTTCTCTTTATCTTTTTTTATTCACCCTTTGTAATACTTCCTAAAAAATACATGGTGATATAGAAATCAAAAACCAATAACTCGAAAACGAACGCGATGAAAAATTATCGTTTGTGCATTAATTATGAAAATGAAAGCAGTTCTTTTTTATTATGAAAGCATAATTTATTAGTAGCACATTTGTACCTTAATTGAAGCCATAATTTTTTTGCAAACATTTCCAAGTTTCAGAGTTAGGCGTTGCATTGCCTCACGTTTTTTTTAAATAGAATTATGCAACAATTTTTATCATGTGAGTACATGATGTTGTTTTGATTTGAGGTTTTTGAAGCCTAAAAATGCGTGGGCAACAAATTATTGAAGCCTCAAAATGCGTAGGCAACAAATTGGCGATTTATCACTTTTGAGGCATCAATTTTTCACTTTCAGGATTATTAGAAAATAATGCAGAAGCTTGTCGCATTTGGCAATTTATCGCCAACTAAAGTTAAACTTGATTTCCGAACTAGTTGGTTCCGACTAGTTCGACATTGGTAAGAATTCCGACTGTGAATTCTTACCAATTGTCTTAATTCATTTAAGTCATTCACCAGTTTAAACCGGTTTGAAAAAATCACGAGACAATCAGATTACGCATGCGTCGATATTTAAAAAAACGATCAGTTTTTTTCATCTCAAAATCGGTCGAGCTCCAAGACTTTGTATGTATATACACAGAGTATATATATATATATATATACAGAGAGAGAGGGAGAAAAGTCTCGTGATTGTTTCAAACCGGTTTAAACTGGTGAATGAGTTAAATTAATGAATACAAACAATAACTTAAAAAATAATAATATTCTCACATGATAACTTGAAATTTGCGATCGTAGATTTCATTTTTTTTATATTGTTCATGTTCTGTTGTACCAACGGAAAGTCAAAAATTGCCATTCATTCATTTAACTTATTAAGTTTTTGAAATATAGTTTGACAGATAAATTATAAGCTAACCAACCATAGTTCCAAAAAATAGGGGCTTTTTTTCGGACTCATTTTGTATTGTAAGAGAGAGAGAGAGATGTTTGAAACATTAAAATTTGCCAAAAGCTCATATTCTAATTTGTTTTAATACCCATGGAACTTTGTCTTTGCTTATTTCATAAACGAAAATTTAAAAAAATGTAACAATTTAACACATTTATGGAATTTTTCCATGAAAAGCATTTTGATAAATCTTGCAATGAAATATGATTGTTATCAAGCTGTTTGGGTGAAACTGATAATTGAGATATGAAAATAATTTTATATGGGAGCCCAAACAATTTAGTGGGCAAATATAATTAATTATGAATTCAATAAAGACTAAAAAAAGATATTATAATTTTTTTTCTAACCCTAAAGCAATAGATGAAGCTGTCGCTGCATTTTTAAGTCTTCCTCTTAATTTGGTTTAAATTTGTGTGTACTGATTACATAGTTTTAATATTATTTTAACTAATTATTATGTAATTTTTTTATGAAGGGAGCCAAGTAGTGCCTCTAAGATCATTATTAAATTATTGCATAATCTATTTAATTAATTAAAATTTAATAAATATTAATAAAAGCTTATAAGCAATAAAAAATAATAAGATATTTTTTTGTTGCAGATATTTTGGTGATAATAATCAAAATTCAAGATCAAAGCTATTTAAAACTTGAATGAGTGCGATATTGATATATATTCAAAATATTAAGAAAAATTAAAGAACTGATTCATCAGCCTCAACCACTAATCTGATTTCGCCAATTTTTATTCCATAGGAAACTTCTTGATATATGAACATGACTTCTAGATATCTCATTAATAATCTCACGCCTGCCACCTGCCTTCAGTACTAACTTTTGAAACAAAAACTATGACTGTGGTCCCCAAATACAATTATTGCGTCTGTTTCGCTAATTCTTATTTCAAATTGAATCTTACGATCCCCAATTATTTCATCAATGATCACCTGCTTTCCTTCATCGGCCATTTCCTAAAAATATCGCAAAATACACACCTTAACACATCCTCCAGTCAGTGCTCCTTGGACAGATACCATCAATTCGTTTTGCCACTAAGAATGCACAGATAATCAGTCTAAATGCTCTATATTTACTGTGCAAAAATAGTTCAAAATAGCAATTTCATTTAGAGTGTAAAGTTGTTGTTAATCAAAACTGTCTGATAAACGCTATTGTTGTTAATAAGGTTAATTTTATTGAAGTATTTGAACTACCATTTATGTGTAAGAAAATTAACTTGTTAAAACTATTGCGTCTCACTTAAAAATATCATATCATTAACATAAATAAGCATTGGGAGTGGTCTCTCCCAAACTTTCTCGCATACTCTCTAATAAAGAGGTTACCTCTCGAACGCCTTGCATAACATGGACATATAATAGTTACAAAATATGAACCTTTGTCGTGAAGTTAGCATTTTTACTGTATCTTTCGTGTCATCCTTGGCGAGTTATTTGGCGAATAATCCCTGACATACGTTAATAGCATCCAAACATCGAATCTGCGTTTTAGACGTGTTTTTTCTAACCGATTCAAACAAAAATGTGACACAGAAAAACACTTGCAGTCACAATAAGCCATACCAGATATGATATATTAATTGCGTTTTTCAGTTTGTTGTTTAAAATTACAGACCAACAGACGGTCGACCTTTCGTTGGATTTAGATCAAAATCTGTTAGGTATCTACAATATAAGAGCTAAATATGAGTGCCGAATTTCACTTATCTAGCTCTCTTCGTTTTGTAGCTATTGTGCCAACTTATAATAGAACAGCCGGACATATAGACTTCCTCTGAACGGAGTTTGTTGAAAATGTGATAGAAATCTACAATTTTGATGTAAACACCATACACAAAATTTCATTCATCTAGCTCAAACTTCTTTTGAGTTATCTTTGTCAGAGACAGACGGACACTTTTCAAAAAATGCTTTTTCCGAACTCACGTGGAGATTCGGCAAATTCTGAAATTCGAATTCGTTGACTATTGCGATATTTTATACTACCTGTACGAGAAAGTAAAATCTTATCGAAAAGGCATGATTATGAATTTGATTCATAAAACATATCCTACTTATTTTGATATACGCATCAGATAAAGAAATCTCGTTTTCCCATGATAATCATGCGTGACCAATCCAAATAAATAACCATATGTCGCCACTGGGAATTAATTCAAGCCCCTCCTTTAAGGAAAAGGGCGGAATATTAAACTGGAAAGTCGCTCTAATGATGCGTTCCATCTTGTCACACAAGTCATGCGAAGTTATAATTATAGTCTCTTCCTGAAATGCCTTTATTTCAATGCAATTAGCTGCAACTTCAGCTTCCGACTAAGTACACTCACTAGTTGTTGCGCCACAGGAATTTTCGTCATACGAATCATTTCTATGAGTCGAATTCTACCAGTAATCCCATTGTCCTACTTTTGTTTGGATTGTGGCAAATTACATCTATAATAAGTTTGAACACCATTAGGAACTACATATTTTTAGGAATCAGCGTTTGTAAGAATTATACAATGTAAAGAGGAAATTCTATCTGTACTAATAGTTTTTAACTATATCGTTAATGAATTGCAAAGTAATAGGAATATTAACCTGTTGCTGCTGGCGATAGGCGAGGATCGAACTCGCAACCTTTGGGTTCGTAGCCGAGTAACAAGACCACTAGACAAAAGAAATTTCTCATGTCTCATAGCTGTTATCTGGCTTATAAAGCGTCACCACATTACTCCCCCTTCAGTTCGTCGGAGGTGAGACGAACGATTTTTTGTCCTGTTTTTGCTGTTATTTGTGGTGATATATTGGCTGTTGCGCCTTATCCATTTTTTTTTCTTTTATTGGCTGATTATTTATCAGCTGCATTTTTTTTCTCTTATTGGCCGATTATTTATCAGCTTCATTTTATTTTATTGGCCGATTGTTTATCAGCTTCATTTTTTTTTATTGGCTGATTATTTATCAGCTTTGATTTTTTATTTATTTCTGGTAGAGGGCGCTACAACAGTTGTATGAAGGTTTTTTGCGTATCACGTCATCGGGTCACCAATGTTGCTATTGGCGATAAGCGAGGATCGAACTCGCAACCTTTGGGTTCGTAGCCGAGTAACAAGACCACTAGACAAAAGAAATTTCTCATGTCTCATAGCTGTTATCTGGCTTATAAAGCGTCACCACAAACCAAATATGAAATGGTAATCTTTTCATGAGTGTATAAATACTGTAATTCATTAAATACCTTTTAAACGTAAAAGATAATTTGTTCTAAAAAATTATTATTTTTGAAAGCTAAATATTTATCTGATTTTATGTTTAAACACATTTTGAAATTTTAACATGCAAGATACTTAAAAATCTTTTACATTATTTCAGATTTACAGCGACATTTTTTTTATAATATTCTTGATTAATTCTTAATTTCAAGACTAAAGTTGGCAATAAAATTTCTAAACTATCTGGTAACTAATACTTCCATAACATTTGACCAACCACTGAATTAGAATACTTAGCATTTTGAATAATCTCTACAAAGGTTTATGATGACATGATTGATTTGTTTAATAATTTGATTTAAAAATTCCAATGAGCATATATTTTTTAAACTTAGAAATTCCATAATCGATGTAGAAATTTTTAATAAAAAATAGAGGGGAGATTCTTTATACAACTAGTAAATAGGTCTTAATCACAGATGTAAATCTTAAACCTTTAAATTTTCAGAATTTTTTTTATTCCTTTTCTATTATTTTTTTTCTCAACAAGATTGCTATATACAGAAACATCGAGGATTAATTATCTAAGCTAGTCATTGTTTTTAATTTTTTTTATTGTTGAAGTGCCAAATATAAGGAACTGAAATCATCAATAAATGTTACAAATCAAATTCTGATGAATTTCGAAATTTTAAAACTCCATAAGTATAAATTACTATTTTTAGTATTGTATCTACTGTTTTTATGCAGCAAAAACGATAGACTCAAGACACATAAAACTCAAATTAGATAAAAATCATCGTAATTGAAGTAGATAAATATTGAAATTTGGACTAAATCCATCAAAAAGTATATTGCCTGTCTGTTTATCAATTAGTATTCATGTGAACAAGATATGCAAAAAGATATACTTGTGGTGGTAACTTAATAAGTCAAATAACAACTTCCAGATATGAGTATACACTTTTGTCTAGTGGTCTTGTTACTCGGCTATAAATCGTAACATCGCGAGTTCGAACCTCAACTTGTACATTCCATATGAGAAAAATTCAAACCCATATGAGATTCCTTTTTAATAAATGTCTCTGCATGAAAGTTATTTGCTTGCTTTTTCTTATCTGAAAAAATATAAGTAAGATATAGACGATCTTTATAATTACATTTTGTCTGTTATACATTTATCTGTGATAGATTTTGTATAACAGATCTGTTTGTATAATAGATTTATCTGTTATACATTCTGTCTGTCCATTATTACATATGTTTATTCGTTATCTGGTGTTACTCGGGACTAAAATAATTTACAATTAGAATATATTTGAATCAAACTACTTTTAAAATCCACCACTAATCCATCGTTTAGCACTACAAAATTTCAAATCTCTCAGAGTTTTTCTTTAATTCTTTGTCTGTATTAAAGCTGTTTGCTTCATTGTTGTTTCTTATCTGAAAAAATATAAGTAAGACACAAACGACTTTTTTAATTACATTTTGTCTATTTATTCCATTATTATCATGTGAGAGTATAATGTTGTTTTGGTTAGGAGGGTTTGAAGCTTGAAATCGCGTAGGCAATGAATATTGAAGCTCGAAATCGAGTAAGCAATGAACATAGCTGTCTCACCATCGTTTAATCACATATACATTTTTTACCTGCTTTTACCAGTATTGCATTATTACTACGAATGCTTCTTTGTAAGCAGATGCGTTTTTGAAAGATTGACCTTCTTTTACCAGTATTGCTTTATTATTACCTATGCTTCTCTGACAGCAGATGCGTTTTTAAAAGATTGACGTAGAACTATGACATCATAGCTGTTATTTCATCTCAAAAGCGGTCGAGCCCCGAAACTTTGTTTGCCAGCTAGAAAAATTTTAAATGAAAGTTTAACAAAATTATTATTTGGGACTAAAATAATTTTGCTATAATACTTTTAACGTAAATATTACTTTTGTACAAAATATTACACATAAACATTCCTTTAATTGTCTAAAGTCTTTATCGTTCTATTTTTAATAAAAATGAGAATATCAATTGAAACTGACGATTTTTAATATCCACTGATAGTTAAGTTCCTACATAAGTTATTAAGATGTATCATACTGATATTGCAAAATTTTGTTTAGAAATGGTGAAGTATAAGAAAGGAAGTCTTTATTTAACCGATTGGTATTGAAGACATTGTTTAAAAACGTATAAAATTTTTATAAAGAAATTATAATAAATTATGATAGAGATTTCAAAGAGAAAAAAAGAAAAAAAAAGTTTATTAATTTTTAATTAATTGAATGTTTTATTCCTTTTTATACTTCGAAAGTAGTTAATAATATTCTTTCTCGTATAATATATATATAATATATTTATTAAATATATATATATAATAAAAATGTGGAACTTGGATGGATTTCGGCCATCCAAGTTTATTCCATTTATTCCATTCGACCATCCAAGTTAGTTCCATTTTGGTTGCTATCACGTTGACATTCATTTAACTACCACTGATGTTTGATAGGGAGGAGCTACATCCAACGTGATGGTTTACAATTCGTGGCGGCTGATTCATTCAGGTGCCCAAATGCCAAAGCAGATGGGGTTATATTTATTTCCTGATATTAAGCCATTTCTCTTATTATTAAAAAAAAATCTGTTAAGCATATAGCAAATAAGGTATATCTTAGAACATATTAAATTATATGGGATTACAAATAAACCACCAGAAGTGTCTTTCTCTATCCATTATCATATACTTATATAACATCGGTCTGAATCAGTTGACAAATTTTCTCCAAAATTTTACTCAAATGTGTAATTTTTGTGATAAACAATTTTCCAAATATTTCGGTTTTTGTTTTTTTTAGTCATGTTTGTTGGCGTATATGCAGGCCAGATTTAAATTAACATATTTGTCTTAGATCTACCATTTTATTGTAAAAAAACCATATCCCAAATTTCATTTGTCTATCTTTTTCTATTTCTGAAAAAATTGTGTTCACATGTTAGAAATTATAGTTTCAAAAATGGGGAAGATATGAAATAAGGAGAATCATCAAAATCTCGTGAATGAATATTTTGACAATTACAGTATTATATATTTGATACATTGAACAGAAAAAGTAAAAAGATAATTACAAGTACTCTATTTGTCTCTAAATATGATAATACCAATTTTCCTTTTCATCATAAACCACACAAAATTACACTTTTAAATCATAAAAGCTTAAGTATTATAAAACAATTCCAAACTCCTTTGTTGTAGAATTTTAGATTTCCTTTTATCCCAGGAGACAGTCATTACGAGTATTAAATAATTACTTTTAACTCATCGTCTTTAAAAATTATATGAAGTTTACTTGAGAAAACACAAAATCTGCAATGAATGACTACTTGGGGTTGAAACTCATTAACTTTGTCTTGATTAATAACTGAATAATAAAGTTGATCCTGTTAAAAATATGAAAGAGTTAGGACAATAATTTATCCATTAATTTGCAAGGTTACTAAGCATTAATTAACTTACTCTTAGGACAAACAAAATTTGGATCTGAAAGCACTTGAATTCAAAGTTTTCCGCAGCTGAAAGTGTTCTCAATGTAAAGCATTAATTATTTCAGTCAGAATGATGAATATTTCAACAGCTTTTGTCAGAACAATTTCAGGGAGATTCATTACATGCATTTCTCTTCAAAATGAAGCGGTTTCTTCTTAAATCAAACATTCAAAATCCCAGAATTTGTTTAATGATATTTACTGTAGTGGGAAAATATTTCGTTCCATTGACTAAACTAGCTACAAGTCAAAAGATATGTTTTTTTAATGTTTAATAATAGCTAAATACAAGCTTCCATTCAAATTCTAAACAGTTGGAGATAAACATAAGTTTCCAGCTGTTAAAATACTCTGAATAAAGTAAAAAAATTCTATTCAGTATTGTTTCAGTTAAAAAAAGGTACTGTAAAAAAAATTACAATGTCTAAATTATTACCATCATTTTTAGAGAAATGATCATTTTTGGCCCACTATCACTTTAAATAAATTGTTATCTACCCTACAATCAAAGTTGACCTTGTTATGAAACTTTGATTATCATTACTTTAAACGATTTTAACCCATTTTAATAGACATCTCCATTAATCAATAGGTCACACTTGATTGAGGCTGCCGTTGATTGGCTTAAATCAATGAAATACAAAGCTTCATAACTTATATAATTTTAGTTCCAGAGTAGGGTTACAAATCTTAGTGCGTCAAAATTATTCAATTAAATGTTACTAATACCAGCGAAGCACCGTATAAAAATTGAAATTTCGTAATTTTTACAAAATTGCATTTATAAACTCAAAGAAATTTTTTTATATCATTTAATGTATTTCAAAATGAAAAAAATATATGTGAATTTACTGGAAAATTATACGTAGCCGTAGAAAGTAGCTTTTGTTTCATGAAAAGAGTGCAGCTTATATAAAAGATTCATTTAGGATGCTATTTTATTTTGAATATTCTCACACTATCTATTCTAATTATGCTTTATTTAATATGACAGCAAATAATCAAAACCACATCAATCTTTCTTAATAAGTTTTCTTGAACAAATGAATATATTTAAGAGTAAATATAATTATTCTTTGTATCATACCTGTTGCACAGAACAAAATCTCATGGCCAATTTTTCTTTTCACTCTAAAAAAAATTTTATCAGTTTATTGTACAAATGAAAGCAATTTTTAAATTATGTTTAATTTAACTTTCCTATTTCTGGTGTTAAATTCCTTTTTTTTATTTGTGTTATCCAAAAAAAAATATTAAAGCAAAAATAGTTGATTAGTTAAAATTTAGTAAGGTTTTTTTTTTAACACTTTTTGACATGATTGAATTTACAAGTTGAAAGCTATCTGTATATTGCGTAGTGCATGTAGCTACTTTTTGAATATTAAATTCTCACTAAGAAATGCCTGTTCAAAGCTTTTATTAGAATTTTAATTAAAAATTCATCGAAACGTTAACATAATTCTCAAAATATATAATTTCATAAAAGCTATTTTTACAGTACTTTAAAATTCAAAAAATAAAGTTTCAGTGATTCTGATATACTCCAGTACAATTTTTTTTCCATTTTTAATGTATTTTAAAAATATTCTTTAAGATATTTTACTGTAAACTTTTCATTATTTTAATTATTGCAATGACTTACACACGCACTGTGATATTCGTGTGTAAATTATCGTTGTTATAATTAGGACCCAATTTCTTAAAATTATAACGACAGACGAATCAAGCCTAAAACATTATTCTATTACGATCTTTCAGATTACAACATTGAATCCTCTTTAATTGGTTTAATTGATTTTAATTCATTAATTTAATGCTTAACAACTTAAAACATATAATTTAAATACAAATAATGCAAGCCTTAAAATATATGATGTAGGATATTATTTTATAAGCGATTGTGATGAATTTTAAAAATCAGCGAGGTTTTCCGTCCTCTTCCCTCTCATATACTGCCATAATATTAAGTGTTTTATATGTAGCTTTATCGTTTGGATTTCGGACATCTTCCCTTTGACCGAAGCAGAAGTACAATTTTGGTCTCACGACGGCATGCCAAATTTCGTTTACCTAACTCATAACGTTTTTTGAATGATCATGCCGACAGATTCATAAAGTAAATTGATAATCATTGATATTTGTTATTATGAATTTACAATATTTCCTCCCAGTACTATAAGTCACCTGGTAAGGAAGGCGGTTTTACAATTATGTTTGCTTAATGGATACCGGTCTTGACAATCATTTGTCATCATTGGTGTCGAATCTGTATTAATAAAAAGGAAAGACCTAGAATATTCGAGAATCTTGTGGATAGCTCCGCTAGGACTCGAGCTCCAAAGTTTGTTCCGAAACATTTGATGTCCAACCACATACGCTATAGGTCCAACCACATATCCAAGAGACGATTCAGTAAGTAGGCAAATAAGCTGAGAGATGTGAGTAGTTAAGCGAAGTTTATGCTTGGGGTGTTATTGCCTGAAAGTTCTCTCTAAGCGCTATACACTTTACGGTTTTTTTAATAACGATTTGCTGCTTGTGTATCGCTATTCATTGCAAGTACTGTTTTGAGTATGCTTCGTCTGTGTTATATTACCTGTATATAGCGCCTTGCACTTCTTCTGTAGGGCGTGGTAACAAAACTCGTGCAGTCTGTGCTTTAAATATAGATTATATTTTCGCTAAAATAAACTGTCGTTATTTATTACTGAGCGTGTGAACCTTTTGCATCGTATGCTCACCGCACGAAGTTTTGTGTTTTGGTTTTTTCCGTAACAATATATATGCAATTTTAGGGATGAAACCTTGTTAGAAAATTCATTCTATTAACTTGCTGGAGATTTCAATAATCGCCTTTCCATGCGAACAGACAGAGAGATAAACAGCTTATTTGTTGTCAAATTTGGACTTAAATTATGCATATAATTATTACTAGCACATTCTCACAAATAGGCCGTCGACTTTGACAAACAGTCAAGTTTCTCAAAGATTCGATCTAAAATTCGATGCGGGTCTGTCATTTTGGTGACGAAAAACTTTTATCGATTGTGAATAATCGAAATCGTTGCGACTTTGAATTATCGCGTTTCTCAAAGCGGTTAACGTAATAATACATTGAAGAGATCTCTTTTAATATTTTAAGCGTAAACACAGCTTTAGTGTAAAAGTCACGTCCCAAATTTCATTCTTGTGTCTTTTTCAGTTATAGATACATTTAAACAAAAACACTGGTTCTTTCTTTTGCGTTCAGATATATCAACTCTATAATCATGGTGGTCTCCCCAAAACTTTCTCGTATACTCTGTAATAAACGTTCTGTAAAGGCGTTCTCTGGTGTTGTACCAGAGAACGCCTTGCTTGGCATTGGCATACAATAATTAAGAAATATTAATCTTTAGCGTGAATTCAGCATTTTTTCCGAATCTATCTTGTCAATTTTGGCTAGTTATTTGGCGATCAATCTCTGACAGTTGTTAATAGTATCCACAAATCGAATTTGTTGTTCAGATGCATTTTTCCCAACCAATTGAACCAAAATTTGAAGAAAAAATCTACACTAGTAGCCACAGAATCCCACGCCATATACGATACTTTTAAGTCATTGAGTTTTTGAATTATCTCGTTTGCATACTTCTGAAAGTACAGACTGACAAAATTTGATATACGTTTGCATTATATATATTAAATATGTGTACCGAATATTATATTCCAATCTCTCTTTGTTTTGTAGTTGTTAAATTACATTCCAACAGCAGGACAGAAAGACTTCCTCTGAACGGATTTGGCTCAAAATTTGATATAATTCAATAAATGTGGGTACTTACGCATTAATGCCACCACAGCTACAGATTTGGCGGTTTTTAAGTGCCACCAATCACTTTCAAAATTCAACGTCACCGCAGCTATAGATTTGGCGGTTTGCCCGCTAATGCGCCAATAAAAAGCAATCCTGTTACGTATCAATGCCACCGTAGCTACAGATTTGGCAGTTTTTGCGCCAATGCGCCAATAAAGAGCAATCCTGTTACGTATCAATGCCACCGAAGCTACAGATTTGGTGGTTTTTGCGCCAATGCGCCAATAAAGAGCAATCCTGTTACTTATTAAAGCCAACGCAGCTACAAATTTGGCGTTAATAAGTAAGTATCTAAATGTGATATAAAGACCTATATCAAATTTCCGCCGTCTAGCTGAAAGCGTTTTTGAGTCATTTTTGTCACAGACCGACGGACTTTCTCCAAAAATGCGTTCTTCGAACTCAGGGAGGTTTAAAACGTGGCAATTCATCAAAATGTAGAGTTCAAATTTTTTGACGTTTACAGTTCTTTCACTATACTACATATACAAAAAAGTTTTAAAAAAAAAAAAGTGGAGATGCATCAAAATTTTGAGATCAGTTTTTTAATGACTGTCATACACTCTGTTTCTGAATTTTACAAATTAGAATGTAGGAAAAAGAAGAAAAAAATTGATAACTGCTATCAATACTTCCGGCTTGCTTATCTTCGTTCCTGCTCCTCTATCACGTGATCATTTATTTTTATTTCTACGTATGACTAATGGTTACTTTGATATATTATTCTGGATATAGAAACATATGCATTCGTCTTAGCTAATGTTCAGAAACGGATCTATTTTTATGTATTTTTTGTTAGTAGTAATTTGTATGGTTCTTTTTATCCATTTCTAGTACAACGATTTATGACAATGAGTCATTACATATAAGTATGTGTGATGACACGAAGCAAGACTACACGGCCCGTGTTCGTTTATCACTCATAGTACAGACTCCTCTTTAGCCCACGATAATAAATAACAATAACCTGATAAAACTCGATAGAAGATTTGTGTGTGGTCATTTATGTTGTGCTATATGTTTACATACCAAAGGCGACTGAAAAATACTTTTTTATATGTTAGAAACATTAAAATAAATTTGCTTTTCAGCATTACCTTCTTTTAAAATACGTGATTATGGGTGAGTTTTTCGAAATTTTTTTGAATATTTGCATAAAAAAACGATTGAAAAAGATATCTATGAAACCAAAATATGCCAATTATGTGACAAAGTTTTCTTAAATACTACCCGCCTTTGGCGACCAGCCGGTTCGCCAATCTTAATGCTCGTTAAAATTTTAATAATTAAATATTTTATGGAACTCCCATTTTAATTGCTTCTTCATTAAAATATTTTAAAACTTCAAATTTTGATTATCATATAATTCATTCATAATATTATAAAGGCCTTCAGTCATAACGTAATATGTATCTCTCTCATTTTCTGTTAGCACCCGTAGAATTTATGCTTTAAATTAAAGTGGAAAGGATTAAACTGCAATAAATATAATAATATTTTTTACTCAAACGAAGCATTTTTTTTAAATATGAGTACTGAAAACAGAGTTGCCGAATATTTAAATCTTATGGGCACTAAAGAATATTTTTCTTAATTTATGTAATATCTCAAGAAGTTTTCAATAAAATTTTCTCAGATTCATCATGAACAGATCGATTCATTAACAATGTTTAGTTTTAAATGCATCAAACACTAAAAAAATAAACAGAATCGTTTGAAATAGTCTGTCGAAAACATATTAAGCATTCAAAACCAAGTATTGAAATCCGATGAAATAGTTGTCAACGATCAGAACACAATGCGCATGCGTGAATTTTCAACGACAGTTATGGTAACGCAAATGAGTGAATTTTCTGCTCCAGTTGGAGTAACGCTATGCAGATTAGAAATTTTTAATTTCCTTTATTCTGTTTTTATTTTAATTCAAAAGTACTTCAGAATGAATCTTAAAGATCGATTAATTAACAATGTTTCATTTTAAATGCTTCAAACATTAAGAAAATAAACAGAATCCTTTGAAATAATCTGCCGACAATTTCTTAAGCCTATCCTCTTTAGCGTGGGAAAAAAACTGAAGCCTTACTCATTTGGCGGTGGGGAAAATGAGAAGATTTTTTTGGCGGGAAAGTTAGTTTTTAATTAATAATTAAAACTCTATTTAAAAATTCGAAAAAAGGGACCCCAGGTGCACATTCCCGACCTCCAAGGTATGCATGGGCCAAATTTGCAGCTGTAGGTCGAGCGATCTGGCCTGTAGAGCCAGACACACGCACACACGCACATTGAGCTTTATATAAGTATAGATTATGGAAAAGGGCATTTTTTGACTAAAATGTGATAATAAGTAAAAATCTTCTAGTTTAGAGGTTTATCAAATAATTTATTTGCAAATAGCTTAAGGATTGTGTTTTTTAGTTTCTGAACTAAAAAATTAAGCTTTATTCCCATCAATTCTTTAAATATTGACGTTCAACTTATAAATAACATGAAATTTTTAATTTTTTTCACATTGTGAAACAATAAAACAACCATAAAATATTTCTAAAGATTACTTATTGTTTAGTTCAAGAACTGTAGAACATATTCATAAATTATTATACTAAGTTTGAACAAAAAATATGCATTAAATTTTAATTTATGAAATTTTTCGTAAGAAAATTCTATCATAATCTATATTTGAGAAAATACCATCTAAAAATGTAAAATAGTATTAAAAAGTATGTAAATGAAAAAGTTAAAATTAGTGTAACTTCCCGCAAAATAGACGCAAAAACAAAATTCTATTGATTTTATAAAGAAACTTGTTCAAGCATTAAGAATAATAAATAAAAAAAATATAGTTTTTCATAAAAATCGACTTTTCAACTTGGTTTCCTAGTTTAACTTTTTAGTTGAGAAATATTAAGAATCATTTCTGAAATTTTAATAACATTCTTTTTAAATCGGAATAAGTAAAATAAATACATAGAACAGAAAAAAAATTATTTTGATTTGTTTTTACCTTTTCTTTTTGAAAGCTCATAAAAAGAGAGATTTGTAAGATCAGCTCAGTTTATTTAAATTATATTAATGTCCCCTTCTAAAACAACGCCAGGGCTATTTTGGGACTTACTCCGTAATTTTGGACCGCGCTCAAATAACGAGGACGACACCTGAGCTGGCACTCCCCCCCCCCGTCTCCAAACTTCAGGATCGCACCAGTGGGGGGGACTTTTGGCGCCGACAGATTTAACGTGCACCAGACCCGCTTAAACGACGGCTCCTCGGTGGAATTGAGTCTCGAACCTGAAGTCCTCTGGTTCCGACACCAAGCCACCGTGGCTATTGATGAGTTTTTGGAATGATGTGGGAAAAAAGTTTTCTTGAAACAGCATCCCACAGTTCTCAAAAATGTATCATGGGATTGAAATCTCCATCAAGCTATACATTACAAACATTTTTTATTACAATATATTTAAAAATATTTTTTTTTCCCTTCAGAAAACTTTTTTTTGTTTCGTAAAAACCTTTTTCGGAAAGAACATATGATATTCGCCTCTAAAAAAAGCAAATTTGCAATGAATCACTATAATATCAATACCTGCGAAATGGATTATAATGTTTAAAAATAAAATGGATTAAATAATAAAAATTGTTTGTTTTTTTTTAAATCTGACAATGCTAGACCTGCTTTTTAAAAATTCACTCTCTTGTCTTTTCAATAAATGTCATTTTTGTTTTATTTGTAAGATTAAGAATTCCATATTTTATTCTGAAATATTAAATTAAAAGTTACGATTTCAGAAATAGAGTGTATATATATATCTATATTTATTCTTGTTAACATTTTTTTTTACTCAATAAAAGACCAGTGTTGACAACAAATTATTTTTTAGTCGCAAATTATATTGAAAATAGAATATGATTATTTTAAGCTTTTTTCCCATGATTTTCAAGAAATTTTTTAAGTAGTTTTTTTAAAAAAGCAGACATTTAAGGGTTAAATAAAAGTGTATACAACCAGTGGGAATAGACCAAATGTTCCTGAGGAGGAAGAAGACCATATTTGCATGACATAACGCCAATCTATTCTCTAAGAAAAGAAGATTTATTTGTTCTATATTTTAGATATCTTGTGTGTCAAGATACCGGCTATCGGATTTTGGCTCCATATACTATCTTCTACGTATATTGTTTGTCGCACTCATCCTCTACAGGGGAATCTACCAGTTTTGCAATAAAATAACAAAAACGGGAAATTGCGATTCGTCCAGCAGGGAGGTTCCCGACTCTGTGAGGATGTTTCATGGAGTTCGCGAAAAAAATGTGGTGAAGACGAAAGTATAAAAAATTAGGGATTGAAATTTTTTTTAAAAAAAAATTGTAGAATCTTGTTTTCTTCCGTTCAGATGAGAAGTGAAAGTTATAGAATTCGTAAGCCTACTGTTCTTATTTGGTAACAATGAATGAAAAGTCCAAAATTCGATGTTATAACTATAAAACATTTTGTTGTTACTTTTCAATAAATCTCAGCATGGTTCTTGAAGACAGCACATTTATTAGACATAGAAAACGAAAAGAAGAAAAAAACACAGGTATTGACGATTACGCACTCGGCATCATGTTAAACAGTTCGCGGGAGGCTTGGTGCCGGAACGAAGCAGAAGCGTAATCACACAGATATTCCTACGCCAGAAAAATAGTCCGCTCGCTTCATCCCAACGCATTTACTATTCTTGAAGATAGAATTTGTAAAGTCGGCATTCTTTTTTAAGCTTATATTGATAATAAATCATATTAAAATTATTAAATCACAGTAATCATGATGATTATTTGAAGCTAATTTTATACATTTCATCTCCATGAAAGAATTCTATGATTCAAGGATTCATTGAAATTGATTCCATTAAAATAATAGCTTATAATAATAAGTAATTATTCGTTTTTACTATAACTAGCCGCCTTAGATAACCATCTTGTTAGTCATAATTATTGATTGGTTATATTTCAATTGAATCTTTTATAGGTAACTAAATTTAATGGCCTCTTCAACAAAGCATTTTTGAATTTCAAATTTTAATAATCATGTAACATGTGCTATTTAATAAGCCTTATAACCCTAAACTCAATGCGTTATATGCCTCTATAATTCTCTATCCATTTTAAATAAAATTTGAAATTTAATTTTGAAATTCAAGTGATTAAACTTCGACTCATCCAGTAGCCTGCTAGCTGAATCAAGTAGCAATCTTGCTGTTCGTAAAAAATATAACAGAAAGAAGAATCATTCAATATTAAAGTTTTGCTTATGATACAAAATAGATTTTAATGACTTAATATATCAGAGGATTGTTCAATAAAATGTTCTCTAATTCAACAAAAGAAATCAGTGTAATTCAATATGAAAACAAATAATAAGCCTAAAAGAACGGTAATTTAAAAGTGTTAAAAATGAAAGATTTTTAAAACTTCTGTTATTACCCCTATAATTTAGTGGTTATTACCACAATATTTCATTAAAAGCGTTCGTTAAACAGAAACCTTTTCAATGTAAAGATATAAGCCGTATATTTATAAATAGTGTTTGGTAATAAATAATGATGCCATCAAAAACGTAAAAAAAACCAAAGTCTCGCAGCTCATTTCTTCTATCGTAAAAAATTGTGTGATCCCTGTGATACCAAGTCGGTCCATTTATTCAGTCCCTATTTAAGAGTTATTCTGTCTTAATTTATTATGTAATTAGCTAACCTAACGACATCTTATGGCGACCATATCCATCTTAAAAATCTTTTATGGTTTAAATAAATAGATTGACTTGGCCATCGCATGAAAACACAATGCATCTTTACATTAAATTAGATTACATTAACATATTATATTAAATTAGATTGTTTAGTGCTATATTACTATATTTTAAGGTAAGTCTGACTCTCCGACCCGCCACGAAGGCACACGGATTTAAACCATAAAACTGAATGACCGGACCGCCGCAACAGCAACATTGGCAGGAACTGTGGTTGAGTCCTAAGGGCCATCACCGGCCACGGTACAACCCTTCCCGAAGGAAGTACGTCCCGTAATCGATGGGAGGAATCAGATCCCCCACCTATCCAGGATGGCGATATCCAACCACTATGCCGGAAGCATCTCATCCTCAATTCGAGGCCACCCCCGGTGGTTCATATTATAAGGTAAGTAAGATTTAAGTTAAAATTTTTAATGCAAGATATTTCTTAGGAAAAAGCAATCGAAAAATAAAATAATAAACACTTACCGCCATGCAACGCGCACAAATCACGTTTAGAGAGAACAAATAATGTTTCTCGTATCTTATAAAATATATGTGTAAAAAAAATTTAAGCTATAAAAATGAATCTGAAAGAAGGTTTAAAGAATTTAAAGATTTCTCAAACTAAGTCTGCCAATAAGTCTGTGAATACGGTAATTAAAAGATGCAAAGAGTTAAAAGAACGAATGTGAACGAAGCGTAATCTTTCAACTCACAACTAGTAAATTTCTTTCTCCAATTCTGAATCAAGTCCGTCTACAAGAAATCGGTCTCCCCGTCCATCTTTCATTTGAAAATGTTATCTGGGGGGAAAAACTCTCCCTCGTGCCAGAAAATCAAGACTATCATATTTGGACGCATTTTCCCCACAGGGGTAAACCCCTCCCCCTCGTGGGGGTACACCTCGAAATGAGGATGAGATGCTTCCCGTAAAGTGGTTGGCTCTCGCTACCCTTGAGGGTTCACAAATAGGTAGGGGATCTGCCTCCTCCCATCGGTGGCGGGACGTACTTCCTTCGGGGAGAGTTGTACCGTGGCCGGTGATGGCCCTTAAGACTCACCACAGTTCCCGCCAGTGTTGCTTTTGAGGCGGTCCGGTCATTTAGCCTTATGGTTTAAATCCGTGTGCCTTCGTGGCGGGTCGGAGAGTCAGTTGGTTAACTTACCCCACAGGGATATGATTCACATTGAAGACTTCCGGAGTTCTTTAGTAGACCTTAATTTTCTTCCCGGTATCTGCATTTATCTCTCTGTTTTGCTTTTTTACCCTTGGGCCTCACTATTTCATTTTAATTCGGAACTTGCGCATGAATTGCTATATGACTGATTTTGTCTTGTGGATTACAATGAAGTTCTACATATGACTTAAACTGTAGTTTCAAGAGAATTTAACGTCAGTCAGTCGTAGAAAGGTGTTCAAATTACATATCATGGCAATGCAATAAAAATACTAAATTCACGCCTGATATGTATGTAATGATATTTTAATATCTAATTTAATCCAAATTAATTTCCTAAATTTTTGCCTAATTCGGCCCATGTCGGGGTCATTCTAAAGTGTTCTCTTGTATCCTGATCCCATTCCCTACCATCTCTGCATATCTAAAAAAGAAAAGAATTGTTTAAATGTGTGTGTGTGTGTGTGTGTAATGAAATTTTAAACTCTTAATTTAAACCAAATTAATTTCCAAAGCTTTGTCTTAATTTAGCCCATAGTAATTTCATTCTCTTGTTTCCTGATCCCATTCCACTGTTGAAGCTTTGTAAAAATGATGCGCCATCAGTTCCACGTGTCAAGTGAAAATGATCTCTTCGTTGCTCTTATTCAAGGTCAACATGAGTATTGAATTGGCGCGTGGCGGGAAGTCCCATGATATATAAGACTAGTGATCATTTGTTTCGTCCCTTCCTTACTTCTGCTTTTGTTTCGCGCTGTTGTGGACGTGTTCTGTTCGCTCCTGCTTGTAAATAAATTGCCTTCCTGGGATCAATTAAAATGAATTTAAAAATGTAAAACATCTCTTCTATATCTTCCTGCCTTCTGCTTTTTTAGAATTATATACTTACATGTATATTTCGTAACTGATCTCATTCCCAATTTCAAACTTTATTTAGATTTTAAAAAATAATAAACTATCCCAAGATGCAGTACCTCCCTTTTTATATGAAAGTCCAGGGTGTAACACCTCCTTTTGATAAAATTCAGTGAAGTCTAAAGCGTGAAAATTCAATAAAATTTGTGGATCTAATTTTTGGCGATTGTAGCCATTTTCCTTTGAATACATAATATATAAATATAAAAAAAGCTCCTAACAAGTTGCAATCACCGTAAAAAATTATATATGTGAATTATTTCTCTAATCTCCATTAAACCCATTTACTCTTTCGAGAAAATAAACCATTCAAAAAGTGGTGCCTTCTTCATTTCAAAGCTTTTAGTGCATTGAATGGGTATGATGATTTGAAAATTTCCATAAATATGAACTCTCAGTGTAAATTTTATAAATATTCAATTGCAGATATTGAAAAGGGCTTTTTTAGTATTTTCCCGAACGAATGCAAAATGATGAGAATAAAATGAATTTTCTAAAGTGGTATGCAAAAATTTTCTGTTTCGAAGATATTCTTTAAACGGAAATTATATCTTTCAGCAATAAATATTTATAACTTAGAAAAAACTAGAGAAAAGGTGATTCTTTGTATACAGTCTCTGAATATATTTTAATAAATAAATATAATTTTCACATTTGTGGAAAACTATTTAATGAAATTGTTCAAGAACATATTAGTTCTAAAATAATTAATGCAAATAAAGATGAAAATAAATAATAAGACAAGGGAAAAAAATTAATTTCGAATCCGAAACATTGTATTTTAATTCTTCTCACTGGACCTGTGCGTATGCATCTTTCTCCAGAGTGCTTCTATGTTTAACTATTTTTACTTTCTAGTACTTAAAGTATAAAATAAATCAATTATTTTTTTAGTTGAAATCTGCTATCACAAATTCCAAGTTATTATGCGAGAACATTATTTTTTTTAGTCACGTCGTATCAATCAGACAGAAAAACCTCATGTTCTCACATGACTCAAATTTCGCAATCACCAACATTTAGAAAAGTGATGGTTTCGGACAGTCTCAAAATCAATCGAGTTCTAAATTTTTTGCTCGAGGCCAGAATTTTTTTTTCCTTGAGATTACCAGTTTAAACCGATTTTAAACAATCACGTGACTATCAGATTACACATGCGTCGATATTTAAAAAACGTTGGGTTTTTCTTCAACATCGTTCGAGCTCCAAAACTTTATCTCAAAACCGTAATTCTTTTTTTCTTCTTCTTTTTTTTACGAAAATCCAGTGTAAGCTGGCTTGGAATGATAATGTGAATATTATATATATTCTCTGCGCATCTTCGGGTGATAACTTCTTACGATTCTGAACTTCATTGGCACGACAGGAGAATCGGGTACATGGCGGACAGTCGCGCCTAGTTGTAACTTTTTGTTGACGATAAGTCGTCAAATGACAACCTTCTTTATCCTCCTCTGATAACCCTAAAAGCGAAAAATTTATGCCTCTTAGGCGATAAATCTCCAATTTTCTGCCCGTGCATCTTGAGACTTTGGAAACTCCAAACCAAATCAACATCATGTTTCACATGCTACAAAGTATTGTAATCGTCAAAAAATTCAAGTTCAATGTCAAAACTGTGTTCGAAAAACACAATTTTGGCATTATGTCTGTCCTTGAACACGATAATTCAAAAACTGAGGTGGACAGAAGAAATTAGATGTATGAATTAACTACTAAATTTGAAAATTTCTATCACATTTTTGAAGGAAATCTAATTACATATAAATTCAGTCATTCTGTATGTAATGTATAGCACATTTTAAAATATGCCAGCTTATAGGAAATTTGAGAGCTTAAAAACTGGCTCAACTCAATGGGCGAAGTCCCTTTATATAATGCTACAAACTGTACAGCAACCAATGTTGGTCGTTGTTCATAGCATCGTGTACCGCCGGCTTAACATTTCTACTACAGTTTTTCCGATTATCCGAACTCCAATTTTCCGGGCATCTTTGAGGGAGCAAAATCCAAAAACAAAATCCACCATGACTGCATAATAAATGACTGACTTGTATTTCATATTTTAAGCAATCATATTTTAATGCAAAATGTAAGTATTTAAAAAAAATGAACAACAATATTTTGGCATTCTGTTATAATAATTTTTTTTCTCGTAAAAATAATTTTTTATAATCTTTTTAAAAATCTTTAAATATGGTCTCGACACAGATTAAAACAAACCAACCTAGCATGTGACATCAAGGCGTCTCCTCGTTACTCCTTTTGCGAAATATCGCTCTGTAATCGTGTTGCTTTTTTAAATTTTTACTTTGCTCACTAAACGAGGTTTGATTGTGTGTGTGTGTGTGTGTGTGTGTGTGTGTGTGTGTGTGTGTGTGTGTGTGTGTGTGTGTGTGTGTGTGTGTGTGTGTGTGTGTGTGTGTGTGTGTGTGTGTGTGTGTGTGTGTGTGTGTGTGTAATGCTATTTTAAAATCTAATTTAATCCTAATTAATTTCCTAAATTTTTATTTTAATTTAGCCCATGTTAACTTCATTCTAAAATGTTCTTTTATTTCCTTATCCAATTCCACTTTTTCTATTTAATTAATTCATTAGAAGCTTTGTAAAAATGCTTAAGTCTGTGGTTCCCACACTTCGAGTAAAGAGATAAAAAAATATCTGGCTAAGCAAATTCTACTAAAAGATACCTAAATTCCCCCTACTTAAATCGATACATGTAAAGAAATCCCTATCAGAATCTCATTGTATATAAGTATTGTAAAAAATATTTCCCTCTCTTTTTACACTCTTCTGCTCTTGTGCCGCTCTGTGAACGGACGTATTTTAGTTCGTGCTTCTTGTACCTAAATTTTATCTCCCTGGATGGAATAAAGCAAGTTTAAAATTCGAAAGTGTCTTCTCTGTCTTCGACCACGATTCTGCTTAAAAAATTATATATATATATATATATATATATATATATATATATATATATATATATATATATATATATATATATATACACTGTTGAATTTGCATATTTTATTGAATTGCATGAAAAGAACTGAACTGAAGGAAAAACCAGTGTTTTTAGATAAAAATGCAAATGTTGTACGGCTAATACGTAAGTGTACACGTGTGTGTAGGTGGGGCCAGTAGAAAAACAGGCTTTATAAGCGCTTGAAGGGTATGACGAATTTCGTTCGCTAGCACACATCGGCGAATTTCTTGGTGTTATCGTGCAGCAATCGGTGAAATTCACATCGGAACAGTAAAAATGAGTAACTATCGATGTTTAGATGATGGAATGAGGTGGCGAATTGTGGGTAGGAGAGAGGCAGTCCAAACGCAAGTCCAGATATGCAGAGAGTTTCATTTAACGCTCAGCGTCATGTGTAACCTATGGAAACAGTTCCAGGATACTGTATCCATCGAGAGAAAGCCTGGGCCAGGTCGTCAAAGAGCCACGACGGCCAGAGAAGATCCCTATTTGTCCATTTTAGCGAGGCGTAACAGAGGTGCTACAGCTTCTCAGCTCTCTCGGGACCTCTATGCAGCCACAGGAACCCGTATATCAAGGGTGACTTGTTCAAAGAGACTGAATGAGAGAGGATTGTTTGCCAGAAGACCGACTGTTTGCGTCCCGCTCACGTCTACGAACAGGAGAGTCCGATTAGCATGGTGCAGGCAACATAGTGATTGGAGTATGGAGCAATGGGTAACCGTTCTGTTCACCGACGAGTCCCGTTTTAGCCTAAACACCGATTCTCTCCGTACTTTCATATGGAGAGAGCCGGGGACCCACTACCTACCCTCCAATGTCCGCGAAATAGACAGTTTTGGTGGTGGCGGTGTCATGGTCTGAGTAGGCATCCTGTTAGATGGCCGCACACCTCTCCACGTCTTTGACAGAGGCTCTGTGACTGGTGTGAAGTATAGGGATAAGGTTTTGGAGCCATATGTTCGCCTTTTCCGGGGTGCAGTGGGTCCCGAGTTCATCTTAATGGATGATAACGCGAGGCCACATAGAGCTCTTCTGGCCGACGCATTTGTCAAGAGTGAGGATATTCGCCGGATGTATTGGCCAGCCATGTCTCCAGACTTCAAGCCTATGGAGCATGTCTGGGACGCTCCGGGGAGGGCAATTGCAACTCACAACCCTCTTCCGAGAACCATCCAGGAACTGAAAACAGCGTTGGTGAATGAGTGGGACTAATTTCTACATGCACTGATAAACTGCCTTATTTCCAGTATGACATCACGTTGCAAGACATGTATAGGTGTAAGAGGGGACCATACCCTCTATTAACCCATTTCTTTTGTGTATTCTGCAACCGCTGTTTCAGACCTTCAGACTTCTATGAGTGTTACGCACAAACATATGTGTCTGTTATAACTGTTGAATGTTTATTTTGTTTGCATTATACCAACCTATGTTCACACCAAATTTTATTAAAGTCTGTCCAGTAATTCTGGAGATCGTAGATCAAATATGAAAATTCTCTTAATTTCTTACACCAGTGTATATATATATATATAAATCTAATTTCAATTTTTATTGATTTCCAAAGTTTTGGTTTGATTTATGCCATATTAACTTCATTCTAAAATATTCTCTTATTTTCTGATCCAATTTCATTTTTTTATTTAATTAATGCAACAGAAGAAGATGTTTAAATCGGCAGTTCATACACTCCGAGGAAGGGATAAAAAATTGTTAGCCAAGCAAATTCTTTTTAAAAGATCTCTATATTTCCCTTACCTAAATTGACATGCGTAAAGAAATCCCTATCAGAATCTTACAGTATATAAACACTGGGGAAAATATTCTCTATCTCTCTTTTATGCTTCTTCTGCTCTTGTGCCGCGCTGTGAACGGACGTGTTTTGTCCGTGCTTATTGTACGTGTTCTTGAAAAATCATGCCTCCTCCCGGAATGGAATAAAAAGAAGCTAAAAATTCAAAGTGTCTTTTCTGTTTTCGGCAAAAATTATGTTTACACACACACATACACACACGCACATATAGAGAGAGAGAGAACTTTGACGATTGAATCCCACAATTTTACTTTATTTTCTATGAAATAAGATCGCTACAAAATTTCCTTAATATTACATCACATTAACATTTGCCTATGCTTATGAAGTTTAAGTGTGTTATCAATGGCTATAAGTTCCTGTCTGCCTTCCATTTTCAAGATCGATTGCAAAATAAAACGACGACTGATCCCGACAATTTTATTTTATTCTATACCGACGAAAACCACAACAAAATTATCTAGACATTAACCACAGCGCCAATTATTTTTTTTCTTTTATTTTAAAAATCGTGATATTTAAATAATTCATCAATGGCTGCTAATGCCCTTTTCCCATTTTTCAGATGCATCGCAAAATAAAATTTTTACGAATCAATTCAGATATTTTTATAACGAATTTCACACTTTGCATACATAGGTAACCAATCAGAATAGTATGTGATCTAATATGCAAATAGTACTTTGATTAGGTCTGATAAGATACATCATTAAAGTCAGTTGCTATAACTAGATAAATTAATATTATTAACATGATTAGTGAAGAGCTGGTCGTTGAAGATAACTAGAAAGTTGTAAAAGTTTAACGTAAAACGCTATAAAATCGAGATTATATGTTTTACTACAGGTTGAACTTCATTCATGTGTTTTTCGTATGCCATGCATTTGTTATTTCACAAAAAGCTGTTTTGGTTTAAGACAGAATTTTAAAATTGTTTGCTTTTGAAGAATCAGATGTTTCAAGTGCGAAACATTGAAAAGTTCAGGTAAAAGGAATTTGTAAAGGTAGAATTTACTATATATATATATATATATATATATATATATATATATATATATATATATATATATATATATATATATATATATATATATATATATATATATATATATATATATATATATATATATATATTTTAAAAAAAGGATCAAAAAATGTTTCAATTTTTAGAAGCAACATTTAAAAAAAAATTACTTATATAAAAAAAAAAAAAACCTCATTCCTAATAATATTACAATTGCAATAATTTGTACAACTTTAATAGATGAACCTTAATTGTTATTTTAACAATAATGTATAATTATCTTTAAATACTGTTTATAACTTATTTGAATAAAAGGCAACAATAGCTAAATAATAATGAACTGTTGTAACAATATTGCAAAGGTGTAACAATCTAAATAATAATGTGTTGAACTCATTCTTTGCTTGCTTTTCTTGACTTACGGTGAGCTTTCTTTCGACTGCAAATCGACGTTTGATTTTTCAAAGTATTTGTGGTTAAAAAAAAACTGTAATTGAAAATGACAAAGGAGATAGTAATTACTGTTTGCGTTTTGCTCTCCTGGTTGTGGAGCTTGTTTGAAATATTTTGCAATTTTAACTTTTGGTACTGGCTCCACCTCTTTCCGTACGTGGCTTTTCTCATGATTTTGAGCAACTTGGACTCTGAACGTAAAAAGAGTCAAGACGTAGCTTTGCAAACAGGAACTGAATACATTGAGATTATTGAGGTGAAGGATGTTTCGACTTCAACGACTGTTGAAACGAAACCTGTATTTGAAAGTGTATTGCTTTTTGCCAAAAATTTTGGAAAACATTATTTACTCAATCTGAACATTGATACTGAAATGATTATGATGATTTTCCGGCAAATACATATGCCATACTTGCGATTTATGTACCAAATGAACTGAAACAAAACAGCTTGCTGGACAAATAGCTCAGACTCCGTCGCATTTTCTTCCAATTTTCAACTGAACGGCACGAACAATATAAACTTTTTGGAACATTTTATGTTTGAAACTCCATTATAAAGTGACCATTACAATTAAAACCACCGAAAAATATCTGGGCATAAACTGCAAGAAAATCTGCTCACCTCGTATAATAGTTATATCAAGAATTCTCCGAATATTTCCTCAGTATTGAGAAAAAAGAAAAGAAGCCAATGACAAATCGTCCTCAAGACAATCTACTCTGGTATCTCCTCGTCGTTTTTTGCGTGTTTTGTAAATACTCTTGTAAATATTGTATATAGTGTTTCTTTTTATTATTTTGTTTGTATATATATTATCACTGCGGACACTATTTTTATTGTTTTGTTTATATATCACTGCGGACTTTATTTTTATGTGAAGATAATTAATTTCTTCTGATACTGTGAAGATACTTTTCCAACTGTGACTGTATAAAGCCTTATGAAGACACCACGGACTATGATATTTAAGCCTGCACTTTAAGGCCTAACCGATTTTGACTTTTGCCTCTGTGAGGTATCCCGGACTTTGACTATTTAGTAGAACTTCTGGTGGACATCTAATTTGAAGAATGAAAGAACATCCAAGACCAGCATCTGATGTTGGTATTATTGAATGAACTGATCTCGTAAACTATAGCTACATAGCTCTGACACTTCCTTCTGATTGATCTAGTGGTCTATAAGAACATACAAGACTGAATCTTATTTCTCAGCATCTCTGGCATCTTTCTTGGCGACGACATCTCTGGTACTTGCTTCTTAGAACATCAAAGAAAAGACTCTCTATTAAATATATATATATATATATATGCTTTTTCTTACAATAGTCAAAATTTGCAATAGCTGGTTCACTCGAAAAATAAAATTTCGGCTTCAACCACATACATGCGTATTTGTTTTCTTTATTTTTATGTTTCTCATATTATCTCTATTAACTGCCTCCAGAAAACACATGATTAATCCCCATAATTAGCAGCATTAACTATGTTGTGTTAACCAACTTTAAAACATGCAAATTATTCCACTTTTGGTAAGCTGAAAGCATTCGTTGTAATAAATAAATAAAATAAAATGAATAATTAAAAAAATTTCTAAAAATTAAAAACAGAGAACATTAAATATGTATTTTAATATTTCATCTAAATTTCTATATATTAATAGAGTAAAAAGAGGCCAAATGTTATGCATTTAATTATTTATAACATCTACATTCTTTTTTAATTAAAGTTGCTAAAATATTTTACAGAACGAATTGGTTCAATATTAATATTTAATGAGTTATCTATTAAGAATGCTTCATTAATTTAATGAGTCAAGATGAATTCTTAAATAATCTGTTTAAGATAAAAAATTTGACATGATCACTGAACACAGCAATATTTTGCTAAATTTTTAATAAATCGAATTCTTATTAAAATTTTTTTTAAAAAATCGCTCTGAGATGCACATTCTCAACCTGCAAAGTAGTAGCTTTAGACTGTAGACTGTAGAGTAGTAGTAGCTTTAGCTGGAGGGCACCAACATACTAAAACACATAGATACATACACACATTCATCATTATTATTGATTTATTAGATATTTTATTAGAGGTTAAAAGAGATTTGGGATGAAGATGATTAGAGATTTATTTAGATTTAATTAGAGATTTGAAATAAATTTTGATACATTAAGAGAGTAAAAATGTGCCGAATATTACATGGCCAAAGATATTCATTTTATTTTGTACGTTCTTTGATTATGAAATTATTTTGCAGAATGAGTCTGTTCAAGATATGAGGTATAATGATTTTCTTTTTATTTTAGTCATGTGCATTTCCTCGTGAGTTTAAAACATTTAAATATTGATTTACTTAATTATAAGAATATTCTATTGTTCAGATCTAATCTGCTCGCAGTTCATTAGAATAAATGAATTTCTACTGAATGTTAGAATTTTTCATACCAATTAATAAATACTGCTAAAAAAATTTTCGAGGGTGGATTTTTAGGAATAATCTGTTGTCCACAGAACTGATCTGCAGTGAATATTCTGTCAATAAATGTCGAAAATATTTTTCCGTACATAAAACCCATTTATTTAAAAGACCCCTCTTTGAGAAGAATACTAAAACAGAATCTCTCATGAGTCAGCCTACTTTCTTATTATTCCCCGAAACTTCGCGCATTGTGAATGGAATTTACAATGATATGTGATCTGATTTATTTCATGGTTTTATTCGGCTTGGATTTGTTCATGCTTCTACAGATGGGATTTGCGATAGGAATTTTTTTACTGCCTTTCTGATGCAGTAGAGGACTAAAGGCTATCTTTCGTAATCTCTATCACTACTACTAATAAAGATAAATGCCTCTCTCTTTCTCTGTGCGTGCGTGTGTGTGTGTCCTATCTCTCTCTCTTCTTTCTCTCTACCTCTCTGCGTGTGTGTGTCTCTCCCTCCTCTTTATTTCTCTCTGTGTGTATACCTCCTTTCTCTCTCTCTCTCTGTGTGTGTGTGTGTGTCCTCTCTCTCTCTCTCTCTGTGTGTGTGTGTGTGTCCTCTCTCTCTCTCTGCGTGTGTGTGTGTGTCCTCTCTGCGAGTGTGTGTCTCTCTCCTCTTTATTTCTCTCTGTGTGTATACCTCCTTTCTCTCTCTCTCTCTGTGTGTGTGTGTGTGTCCTCTCTCTCTCTCTCTCTGTGTGTGTGTGTGTGTCCTCTCTCTCTCTCTGCGTGTGTGTGTGTGTCCTCTCTGCGAGTGTGTGTCTCTCTCCTCTTTATTTCTCTCTGTGTGTATACCTCCTTTCTCTCTCTCTCTCTCTCTCTCTCCCTCTCTCTCTACCTCTCTTTGTGTGTGTCTCTTCTTTCTCTCTCTCTCTCTCTCTCTCTCTCTGTGTGTGTGTGTCTTCTCTCTCTCTCTCTCTCTCTCTCTCTCTCTCTCTCTCTCTGTGTGTGTGTGTGTGTGTGTCCTCTCTCTCTCTCTCTCTCTCTTTGTGTGTGTGTGTGTGTGTGTGTCCTCTCTCTCTCTCTCTTCTTTCTCTTTACCTCTCTGCGTGCGTGTCTCTCTCCTCTTTGTTTCTCTCTGTGTGTATACCTCCTTTCTCTCTCTCTACCTCTCTTTGTGTGTGTCTCTTCTTTCTCTTTCTCTCTCTGTGTCTTCTCTCTCTCTCTGTGTGTGTGTGTCCTCTCTCTCTCTCTTCGTTCTCTTTACCTCTCTGCGTGTGTGTGTCTCTCTCTCCTCTTTATTTCTCTCTGTGTGTATACCTCCTTTCTCTCTTTCTCTCTCTCTCTCTACCTCTCTTTGTGTGTGTCTCATCTTTCTCTCTGTGTGTGTCTTCTCTCTCTCACTCTCTCTGTGTGTGTGTCCTCTCTCTCTCTCTCTCTGTGTGTGTGTCCTCTCCCTCTCTCTCTTCTTTCTCTTTACCTCTGCCTGCGTGTCTCTCTCTCCTCTTTATTTATCTGTGTGTCTATATCTCCTCTCTCTCTCTACCTCTCTTTGTGTGTGTCTCTCTCTTCTTTGTTTCTCTCCCTCCCTCTCTCTCTCTCTCTCTCTCTCTCTCTCTCTCTCTCTCTGTGTGTGTGTGTGTGTGTGCTGGCTCTCTACAGGCCAGATCAGCTACCAAATCTGGCACATATTGTAATATATGAAAACGTACCCCTTGGAGAAATATTTTTGAAATTAGAATTAGAATTTTACTAATAAATGAGTAAAATGATAACTTTTGGAAATGTTATTACACAGAATGGTTTTTACATCATTTCAAAATTTAAAAAAAAAAATCTTAATAATATTAATTTAATAGTCGACCAAATTTTTTTTTCCACTTAAAAAAAATTGCTTAATTTTACCTCATATATAACACTGCTGTTAAGAAATTCCAACCTTTTTTAATATTTCATCAAATATTTAAATGCGAGTTTCCTTACAATTCTAAAAACTTGAGAAGGATTCTGTTAACTCGTTAACTATTTACAAAGCAAATAAAGATTTATTTTGAGAAATTTAGAGTAGATATGAACCAAACAGTTACGTTTTTATAACGCTTTGATATCATGGGATTGATAACCATTAAGAAAGCTCGTGTACACAATAAACAAACATATATATAAAAATATATTAAAATAATATTATTTAACACCTGAAAGTTTGACAGAATTATGGAAAAGGAATTACGTCTGAATGATTTAATTCAAATTAAATACAACCAATATTCCTGGGGAACCAACTAGTCACTAAAGACGGCTAGCATTTTAATATTTTCAGAATTTGTTTATCAGTTAATCAATTAATACTAATAATTTTGATTCCATTCTTGCTCGCTAAATCCAATACACCGTGAAGAATGAATGCAAATTATCAGTAAATAAATTTTATCCAAAACTCTGTATTTGTTTTCTTATCCTTTAAAACTTTGCATTTATGTTTGTCATATTCAACCGATCAAAGACACAAATCGAAAGTGCTTCTATGGTCGCAATTTTTCCAAATAATTGTTGAGGTATCTCCTTCCACGATATTCATAAGAAGTATTCATTCATTTAAACACCAAAATGAATGATTAAATAAAATAAATGATGAAGCAATCAATTTCTTTTTTTATTTTCCACCAATGTTATAATCCCAGGAGATGTATTCACACTGGCGCCCTCTATTGACAACATTTCGAATTACTTCTTTCCATTAAAAGAAATTTTCCTTCCCAGCAACGTTTTTAACGCGAAATCGCTACACCATATCAATACTTGTTTTTAATGATTTGTTTGCAGCCGTGACCTTGGACTTTTAGCCCACTTTCTAAAACTTTCATCGCACCGTCATAGATAAATATAATTACTTTGTATTTACATTTCTAAAAATGAAATGTCAAAACAATTCAATTATAATTTTTCATTTTTCATATAAAAAAACCAGCACAAATGGTCTTCCCAAAACTTTCTCGCATACACTTAAATAAATTTATTATTTTAGGGAACACCTTGCATAAGATTGGCGTATACAGTAGTTAGGAAATATTAAACTTTAACGTGAATGTAGCATTTTGACTGAATCATTCGTAGCAAATTATGTATTTAGAATGCGGTTAATAGTGTCCGAGAATCGAATTTATGTTTTAGATGCGTTTTCCCAATCTCTTGAAACAAAAACGTGTCGCAAAACTGTACTGTAGTCACAAAATCATATACCTAATTTGATGTATTTAAGTCATTGATTTTTTGAGTTATCGTTTTTACATCGTTCTGAAAATAAAGTCTGTTGGATGGTCAACCCTTATTGGATTTGGTTCATAATTTGTCTAGGTTATGGATATTATTTTTGTGCATCGAAGTTTATCTATCCAGCTCTCTTCACAGGCTTCTCTTTTGCAATTATCTTGTTAAATTATATTCGAAATTCGGACTGCTTTCCTCTGAGCGTATTTTACTCAACATTTGAAAGTGTAGTGGAAAGCTTATAAGCCAGTTAACAGCTAAGCTACACGAGCACTTGCTTTTGTATCATGGTCATGTTACTGGACTGCGAATCACAAGGTCCCAGGTTCTAACCCCGCTCATCACAATCCGCCACAAAAGAAATCTGGAAAATTGGTGTAAAAACCGTATGCCAAATTTCAGTTGTCTAGCTCAAAGCTTTTCTAAGTTATTTTTATCATAGACAGAAAGACTGGCATTTTCTAAAAATGCGTTTTTTGAATTCAGGGAGATTAAAAACATTGAGATTCGTCGAAATCCCGAGTATATATTTTTTGACGATTACTATAGTTTCTCTATTCAACTTAAACGAGAAGTAAAGAAAAAAGAAAATATCGTAATCGTTAAAAAATACGACCACAAGATTTTGAAGAATGTCTAAGTATCAGACCTTTTTGGGCCGGAAAAATACTTTTGGGAATTATGTTGTAATGTCTTGATCCAGACTGATCAAATAACGAAGCAGAATTTCCAGACATTTTTTTTATTTTACAGCCCTATATATATATATACAAAGAACAACTTGTTCTAATCTTGGTTAAATAAATAGTTATTTACGCCTGTAGTAGGAGATACAACAGTCAAAGTCGAAGGCTTTCTTGAAACTCAGTTGGTTCTCGGATTCCGGACTCGTGGGCGTAGTCCAACAGTCGCCTGCAATTCGTTTCTTCTCTCCTCCTAAAAAAAAAATCTCCACACTTTATTTCGGCGACAACCTCCGCCTCTTAATTTACATTGGCCATTTAAGCTCCCTTTCGGCCAATCGGGGTTCAGCAATATGCTCTCTCAGCGGCGCCAGTGGGACGTGGGAAGGTCCTTTCACAATGAGAAACATTTGGCATCCAGATCTTTGGACACCCCTTTCTCTCTGAAGATACTATCAATACCTCTTGGACGAGGAATTCCACATGTGGTCTTTCACTGTAGTCGCTAATGTACAGATGCGAGACCACCGAGGTGAAAGATCCACCATCTGGCTATCTCGAGGAGTTTAGTAAGTAACAGCGACGACACAGCTGTCTGTAAATGTCTTATCAGTACTGGGAAACAGGGAATGTTACAATGTCTATCTATCAGCGAATATGATAGCTCAAAAATCGATTGAGCTATACGGATGAAATCTGGTATGTGCTTCTAACACCAAATGTATAAATAACGATCAAATTTTGGAAGAATTCTTTTAAATAAATTTTATGCATCTATATGCAAATGAATACGATAACTCGAAAAATCAGAAAGCTGGAGAATGAAATTTGCTATACAATTCCATCATCAGAAATTAGATTTGTGTCAAATTTTCGATCAATCCGCCAGCGTATATGATGATCATCCATTTACATCACAAAGCAGGTGAATGTGATATGCAAATACATAATAACTTAAATAAAGAAAATTTAGTACGCTATTTTCCAACCAAACAGTAGATCCATATTAAAATATTACACAAACGGTTGAAAAGATCATACGTGGTTTTATAAAATGTTACCAAGAACCAAACACATGTTCAATACACAGATATCGCATGGAAGAAAGTGAATCATTCTTGCAGAAATGACGTGATCTTGCGAGAGTTTGCTACTTTCATAACCCACAAAATACTTTCAGAAGAGACTTTTATAAGAACTGAAAAACGGTGCTCTATTTCCTTAGTATATGGAAAAAATTCTACGGGAGTGTGGCGGATTGGAATGAGTGAGGATAGAACCTGGGACCTTGTGGTTCGCAGCCCAGTAACATGACCACAATACAAAAGCAATTGCTCCTGTAGCGTAGCTGTTAACTGGCTTATAAGCTTTCACCACAGGAGAATACTCTCATTCGTTTATTTAGCATTGTTTTAATAATTTCGTGATGATAATAAATAATTTTCTAACTTGTTTGATGAAACTTCTCACCGATACTTTTGAAATGGCAGAATTTTATTTCCGAAGTTCTTTCAATTCTCGAAATGTGTTTTATCTTTTTTTTTTGGAGAGGGGGGGGGTGAGATTTTTGTTTTCCCACGAACTCCTAGCTTTTATCTTCATTAATAAAACCCAGGAACATTTAGAAATCCTTAAAAAGATTAATAAAGAATTTATTTTTATTTATGTGAGCTTTATTTGTCCAAGGATGTAAATAAAAATATATTGAATATCGGCAACTGTTGGTGAACAACTGATTAGTCATGATTATTGCGAGAAATAATTTATGCATTTTTAACAACTGGTTATGCATGATTATTGCATTAAATAATTTATTCAGCTTGATTTTAATGGTCTCATCAACAAAATTCTTTTAAATTTAAAATTTCGACAGACATATAATGCATCATCATCTTTATTTAGGAAACTTGCACCTGTTCTCTTCATTTTATATGCATCCAGCTAGCTCTTTCTCGCCTAAAATTTTAGCCATCATACGATATGAAAAATGATTAAACTTCAACTCACCCGATAATCTGATTGTTGAATTAAAAAACTTGCTCATAGATTACTTATCATAATTAAATAATATAGACATTTTTTTTGTGCAAAACTGAATATGTTTTAATTTTTAGGTGAATTTAATAGCTGAAGAGTTTGCGAATATTATTTAAAAGTAGCAGACGAGTCAAGAAATGCAAGTAGTTGAACGAAATGTTTCTCCTGGGAATTTTCTGAGTGCTGTTACAGTTTATTACTAATTTGTTGCTTCTGAACTGTTGCTGGTATTTTTCACCCACATATTCATGTAAAATAAATTGTCGTTATTTATTATTGAACTTTTCACTGTGAACATAACCACTGAATTTTGAGAATTTTCAGTAACTGTTAGTAGAGGGAGTATTGGATTTTTTTCCCTCCTTATAAAGGATGTGGTGGTCCAAAAAAAGGCAGGGAACCTCTGAGTTAAATGTCAAGATTACATGAACAGTTATATTATATAACGTGATGCCATTAGGACATTCATGTGTACATTGAATAGAAGTAAATTCAGAAAACAAGTATTGTGTGAGTTTTCTATCACAATTTGTTTTAAAGTATTTTGAATAATCTTGTTGTTAAAATATTTGTTTTTAAATTATGAAGATCATTAAGCATAAAAAAATTTTTAATGAAACTTAGTCATTATGGCTAACAAACAAGTTAGATTATCAAATGTACATATATAATAAAAATTTGCAGTTAATATTTGAAATACCATCTGTAAGTGATTAAAACTTGACAGGACATTCCATTGCATTCATGATTACAAATAGATGGAAATGCCAAGACAAAAGATATGGAAAAAAGAATACAAAACATTCTCATAAAACAGATTTATTTTTCATTTCTTATTTAGACATGAACAACGGAAATCGGTGGAAGCTTTGGAACATAACCATACAATTTAATAATTTGAAACTTTTATCAAAACATTCAACTTATTGATTAGAAATTTCAGCTTTCGATATTTGATACATTCAACCTTTATAAACATACTCCAAAGATTTATATTAACATGCAATATTTTATTTATATATAAGTAGAAAACTTTCAAAAATTCTTTTTTTTTTCCAATTATACGGTATTAAATTGCTTCAAAGTATACAAAGCTTTTTTAACTTATTCTAATGCAAGCTAAAGGATTAGACAATTTACTATGCTAAAATGGTGTATCAATAACGTTATTTTAAGCACTAAAAATTAGACCTCAAAAGCTATATATAAATTTCGATGACTATGCTCAAGAGGAAAAGAACAAACCAGTCATTAGAATGCAAATAAAACAATCAAGAAAATCAAAATCAGAAATTTAACTCTTATCAGATATCATATTTTTCTCTAAGGCATAGATAACAATGCATTATTGTCATACAAGAGATGATTTATGACTGTTTAGTGTCAACTTTGTAAAAACAGTTCAATTGGTTTCAAGGAATCGGATGAAATTTTCATTTAACAATGAGAAAAAAGTCAGTCTTCAACATTTGCTAATTAAGATGGCCAGTAGGAATTTAACCTCTTGGTACATCTGACGTTTCAAAACGACATGCATTTGTTTGAATTAATTTGTTTGTTTCTTTCTTTTTTTGAAATACTAACTATTTTAACTTATTTCAATACCATGTAGGAGTACATATGAATATGAAAAAAATGAATTTTCACATAAAAATCTATTGCTTTTATATATCAAAAAAAAGAAAAATTAATGTAACCTGAATGCAAAAAAATTCTCAAATAAATGTGCATCCAAAGGATTAAAGACAATATGTAGTGTACAATGTCACGAAGCTCTTATTATCTTAAGTGCTGATATAAATCCACTGCACATGTTGAAATGCATTTGCCTCTCCAAAATGAAGAAAATTATTTATGTCAACTCAATTAGGTTATATATATATATATAACACTATTTATAATATATTAATGAATTATTCATAAGTAGTTATAATATATATGCATACAACCAAACTTTATACATAATTTGGGATTTTCTTTTATGAAAATCTTACATTATTTACAGTTTTTAATAATTTAGGTTCAAGAAACTTAATTCATATTTCGATAATTTAACTTTATAAAATAAGATTTTCTTTTAATTTGACATTTTTTGAACAAAATTTCTATGATTTTCCATCAAATCAAATCTGAATCAATTTAAGCCTTGTTTAATTCGAAGAATTGGAGATCTGTGGTAAATTGCATCCCTTTTTCCCCATGGGCATGAGTAGATTGGATTCTGCTTCCACGTTCATTGAGCAAATAACAGGTATTTAAACACGATATATTAGACACATTTACAGTGGAACCTCACTTAATGAACATTCCTGTATCTTACTCATAACAAACACTTATTAAAGGAAGCAATTTTTTTCCCTATAAAAACAATGCAAAATATGATAATACCTATGTTCCATTGTGAAAAAATATGCAAACAAATTTACAGTAATAAAATTTATAATACATTCTTTTTTATATGAAAATTATCTAAAAACATTTGTTTTTTCTCTACATTAGAAAATGAAAGAACAGCTTGAAATAAATTTGTAGTGCACCTAGCTATAGACTTATTATAACAACGTTTTCTCAACATATAATGCAAAAATGTCCCATGCTTTTAACATCCACCTTTTTTTCACTGGAAAACTGATGCTATACTGAGGCAGTTATATTCTCCTCAGCCAACATAAACTCCATCAGAATTTCTTGCTGTGACAAAGAATGCATTCCTTGGTTATGCTTGTATTTGTGCCTGGCATGTTATAAAAATATTTCTTCCTCATAATGCAATGTGAAATTATGATACTTAACCAAAATTCTCACATTTTATATATATATATATACTTCAACTAACTGTAAATTTTAGAGCTTCCCTTTAAATTTGAAAAATAAATCAACAAGAAAGGTTAAGCACAGACTAATAGCTAAGATATAAGCAAGATTTTGAATGTAATGTCACTTTATCACTCTCTTCGCAAAACAATGCTAAGTAAACAAATCTTTTTTTTATGCGAGAATCGAATGCATTTTATTTTACAATTATTTGTAAATTAAAGAATAAGCCTTTTCACAGTAAGGAAAAATTTAATATCAGACGGGGAAAAAAATTAATTTTTCCTTAAAAGAAGGAAATGCAAAAATATATATATAATAAATAAATAAATGAACAGCCTAATGACTGGTTTCAAAGCTAATATGTATACATAAATATAATGTCTAGGACAGAGACAATAACAGACTAGTAATATCTATAAATCTAAATCTTCAACTACAACAAAAGATATTATAATATGAAAGTGGAGTAACAAAATGAACAATAATATACATATTTACAAATCACAGAAAGAGCATGAAAAGCAAATAATCTCATTACTTTGCTGAAAGATACAAAGGCGTCTTTCTTTTTTTTCAGCTGCTTTGATTCTACTGAATTATTTGAAATTGTCCTAAAGAAATAACTAAAGCAAAAATAATTATTATTAAGATACAGTGCTACAACAATTAATATTTTAAGAATACAATTCAGATTAAAATTGATACAAAAATTCAATGGAAAAAATTACAAATAGATACGTATTCAGAAGAACAATTTTATATTTCTAGATAGCTACAGAAAGCTCATATACAAATATTACATTTCACAGCAAGTAAAACATATATAAAAAGTTTGATTACTTATGAACCATATGTGTTTATAATAATTAAAAATAAATTGGAAAAAGAAAACTCAATGTTAAATGCCAATTTGGTACCAAGAATTTATAAGCTATGAAAAACAATGTCACAAGACTTTTTAAAAAATTCTAATCAGGAAGAGAAAAACATGAATTCAAGAAAAATTACGAAATTGCACGAATCTTTACACTTAAATTTTTTTATGCAGATTATTCCATATTTTTTTATAATAAACACTTATAGCTGTTAGAAGAATATCTTTAATGCATTTTGTTGTAGTAACATAAACGAAAATTAACATACATATAAGTCTTACAAAAGAATGGAAACCACACATACAAAAATGAACAAGTAATAAAATTTGATACATATTTCAAAGAATAAATAGTTTTCTATAGAAATGAATATTATTTTCAATAAATCTCTCCTGTCTTATAATACATTAGTATAATCTAAAATGTACTTTGAACAATAAAATAATGGCTACAGAAGTTATACTTATGTAGTTTTTTAAGAAAATAAATTTGTCTTCATATGAATTCAGCCCATTTTAATATTAACACATTTTTTTTTTTTTTTTTTGTGCCAAATAGTTTAAAATCTTAATGATCTTCTCATTACTGTACACAAGCTTTTCAGTATTTAATTATTTTGTACTACTGTTGTACTACAATCTTGCAACAATTTTTTCTAGGAAACAAGAAAGATAACCTCACAGTTGGTTTAATGGTTTATAATATCTTAATTTCCAAAGGCTTAAAGAAAGATGAAAGCCCTTTCTTATTTCTTCATTAAAATCTTCATCTTAAGAGATCTAGTATTTCCCTGGAAACTAAAAAAAAATAAAGTAGTTCCAATTATCGTAAAAGAAATTGTGAAGTGAATGAATATAAATATTGAAATAGCATATAAGTTAAGTACATGTGAATATAAATACTAGAATAACTCTATATATTTGTAAAACGCTAAGTAAAAATATATAATTCAAAAAGTAAAATTTTAAAAACTAAAGAGCTTGATTTAATAATTTATAAGTATTATTCTCACTACTGCACATTTTTCATTAGTCTCAAACTTACATAAGTTTTGCTTTCACAGTCATATAATTACAGTTCATATTATAATAATTCTGTGGTTGATGTTTTCAATCCAGGATATAAAAAAGCTATATGTTCAGTTTTAAGTCCATATAATTTTTTATACCAGTTAATAATGGTTAATAAATAATATATATATATATATATATATATATATGATTAACCAGATTTTGCATGTTGAAATTTCAGAAAGAATCACGAAACATGAGCAGCTTAATTTGAAAACTAAAATTTCTATCATTCTTTCAATTGTCAAGGTCAAGTAATTATTAATAAAGACTTTTATCAAAAAATAATATAATTTAAGTTTATCCATATTAACATAACCTGTCAAATAATAAGAAACAATTGACTTTCAGTTTCTAAATATGTCAGCAGAGGACAATTAAACAGGTTCATTCAAAAACCAGATTAAACTTACTAGTGATATAAATAATAACAATAGTGTGTATACTATTTCTCTCTCTCTCTTTTAATTTTATGCAAGTCAAACTGAAATTTATCATATTAAGAACTTCACTTAAATGTCACATGAAAAAGTGACATATCTGTTATGTTTTTTTAATTGCCATCGTTTTTAATTAAACATTTACTTTGATAAGTATGAATTAAAGAATTCAAGGATTTTGAGATCTATTTCAAAAGTATCAATTTTAAATGTTTTATATCACTATTATTTTATTAATGCCCTTTCCTCATCTTCTGAAGAAGTCACACTTAACTATTCCAATACTTTTTTTCAGACAATTTCACACTTTGCAAACCAGCAATTTTCAAAAGTAAACAATTCTTTTAATACTTTTAAGTTTCTAACATGACAATGTTTATAGATTGTCATATTATTTGTAAATTATGTGAAGAGAAATCATTCTTATTGCTTTACAAAACAGACTATTAGATCTACAAAAATCAAATTTGTCAAAAAAATAGAATTTTACAGCAAAATTTAGTATAATTCTTAATTTTAAAAATTTCATAATTTTAATGTGTTTTTCCCCTTAATGATTTCATGAGATAATTATTATTATGCAAACATCTTTTTTTGCAGAAAAAGATTTTTACTTTATTTTATCATTTGACAATTCAAATTATTAACTTTTCAGTTACATCATTACACTTTTATATGATTTTTCTTCCATTTTAAAAAAAGATTTTGAGACTAATTTTAAGTTTTAAAAACAATTTTATAGCACTACTTTTCATTGCATAAAACCATAGCAACAAAATATGCTTTTAATAGAATGACAATGCTTTTAAACTGTCTTTTTTTTTTTTTAAAGTAATATATGCGATGTAAAAATCACTATTTACAAAATATAACTGAAGCAATTAAGCCAATGAAGACAAAACAACCGGGATTATCATGCTACAATGTTTTAGACTGGAATTTCAGATTATTTATTGCATTGTAATTTGGGGGGAAGGAGAGGGGACTGATTCAAACTGAAGACAAATTTTTAATTACATCAGTTTTCAATATGCTAAGTAAATACTTGCTTTATATAAAATAAAAACATAATAAATGAGTGGTCTGAAATTTAGTTATCTAAAAATGTTTGAAAATAATAGTTTCACATAGAATTTTTAACACTGAAATAACTGATAATGAAAAAATAACTAGTTTCCAATTATATGTAATACATACAAATGATGCCAATTGTTTATAGTGGTAAAAAAAAAAGGAAAACTTAAAACTTTGTGCAAAAGAAATAACCAATTTTAAAATCAATTCAAATATGCAACATACCAGGAAATCTAATAAAAATTTTCAAATATATAAAATATATTAGAATGATATAAAAATGTATTATATTATATTAGAATTTATATAAAAAAAGCAACCATAGTTTAGGTCACAACAAAACTAAACTTTTAAAAATGAGCAATAAAAATCATAAATTATAGTAAAGAAAAAAAAAATATCTATTTTATATCTTAATTTTTTTTTCTTTCTTCTAAATTAATCTCTTTCTTTAATGAAAGAAACAGATTCAAATGTAATTCCACATTATTGCCTGCAAAATCAAATTACGAATATCAAATTCTTTATAAAAAAAAGTATGCCTATAAGAGGAAAATTAAACTAACATTTTAAAAAATGCTTATTAGTGGCAATTCAAGTTAAAAGAACATAAAAACGTATACATTGTTCATCTGTGGTAATCAAATATGAATTGTGTGCGTCATTCATCAGTGGTAATCACAGACGAATTGTGTGTACCATTCATCTCTGGTAATCATGGATGAATAAAACAAGATTTTTCTAGATGTCTTAAGGCTGTAGTGAAATGAAACAACTTTGGAACTAATTAGGTGTTTTAACACCAAAAAAATTGTATTTTAAAGGAAATTGAATTCAAATATATTAGCTGCCTTAAAATACTCCAAAAATATACTAAGGACTATTTAACTATGTACAATGATATATAACTTTCCAGCATAATCAACTTGAGTTGCCACCAATTATAAGTTTATATTGAATATATAAAGCAGCTCATAAAATTTATGATGTGAAATGAATTTACAATGTATACAACATATTTCTCTAGCAACTGAGTGATCGGCTTAATAAACATAAAAGATATGATAGTGATCTCAATAAAACCTATTCAATTATAAATAAAATGTACAGCAGAGTTGCATATAACTAAAAAATCTTATAATAATCAAACACTGAGCATTTAGGAATGATACTGATATGTTGAAGGAACTAAAAAAACATGAATCATTGTTCAGATCAAGTGCACAGTGGTTCCATCTTGAGGAAGACGGCCCGTGCGCAGCATGTCCTCGTAGCTGGGGGGAACTGGTCCTTTGTATGATTCAGGAGGACATAATTCAGATCTGTAACGTACATAGAAACAATTTATTTTCATTGATATAAAGTAAAAGAAACAGGTTAATATTTTAATCATTAAAGATCTTAAAAAAGCACTTATTATTTTTCAGTTATTGTAAATATCCTTTTTTGAAAACAACCTAAGGTATATCCAAAAAAACCTATCCTAAGGTTTTTTTATATATGAAAAAATGCTCATGGATTATTACTGAATCTAATACATCAAAGGCCAGTACACTTTTATAATAAAAAATTAATCCATATCTAACCTAATTACTTTAATAATAATCTTAAATTATCATAGAGACACTATTTTTTGCAAACTTAAAGATATCTGAACAAATGAAATGAAAAGTGTTTTACACCATTTGAAAGGAAATTTAATGCTCTATAAGATGGCAAAGTTTAGAAATATATTCAAGAGGAAGTGTTAAACCAGCTGAAATGATCTCCCCCAAAATTTACTAGCATACATGCAAATCAAGATCTTATCACCTTGTCCTCTGCCTAAAACTGTTGACCTTGGATAAGGTCATGAATACTTTACATGAAATTGGCAAACATAGATCTTTGGTATGAATCTAGTATTTTATCTGAATCGATCAATCAAATGAGTATTTTAAAAGCCTTTTTTCAAGCTGATTGGAATAAAAATTTGTCACAAAACTATAGTTGTAGTCAAAAAAAAATCACATACTAAAGTTCAATAAATGAATTACTAGGTTTACATGCATGCAAAAATACAGACTAAAAGACAATTTTCAACTGATTTGATTGAAAATTAGATAAGAGTCTATATTTACGAGCTAAACCTGAATAATAAATTTTATTGACATTTAATTTGAACTCTTTACGAAGAGGCAGACACAGAAGCTTCCTTTGAATCGATTATTTTCAAAATCTGACAGAAATCTACCAATTTGGCCCATAAACCAAATTAGAACCTTCTCAATCAACCTATTTTTGAATAATCATGTTCACAGATAGACTGAAAAATGAGTATAATGTTAAAAATGTGTTTTTCAAACTCAAGAGTGGTCAGAAATGTGCAGATTCAACACAATCCCGAGTTCAATCACAATATTTCATCTGTATTTCATACAGGTGACAGTAAAAATAAAAAAAATCAGTAGTATATTACAATTTAACAAGTAATAAAGTTAGTTATATTTCAATAATAAAAAAATTGCACAAAAATTACTGAACTAGTTTTAATATTAACTACCATGGGGCTATTTCAAATGCAGCAGTCAAACAATGCAAACAAAGAAACAGAATTTTTTATAAAAGTTTTTGTCACTGAAAAATTCTAGTCTTTTCGAATGGAGACACCATCCTATAATAACATCCATTAAAGGTTTTTCAATTTAAATTCAATGCAATTCAGATTGTCAAATGCTAAGATATACAATACTGTGCAAATTAATTGGGACAAGCATATTTTTTAAGAAAATTGTTCCTTTCTCAGAGATTTTCTGCCTCAAGCCGGTTTCAACTGTATTTTCTTACAACGTACGACTGCCCTTGACTAGTCTAAACCGGTATGACCACGTGATCAGGATATGTCGAAAATTTTTCCCTTCAGTTGCTGTAAGAAGTAATCGCTTATGTGAATTGTCTCCTTCTGACGTGTATTTAAAAAATGGGTATCACTCCCAGGAAAAGAACTAGAATTGTTTCCCTTAGTCAGCATACTTCTATGACTGTGAGGAATATTGCTGTTGCAGTTGGAAAATCTAGTGTCTCTAGGATTATTAATCAGCAAAAGAATTTTGGGAAAGTGTCTCCAAAGTGAAAGAGTAAATGTGGACGCAAACGCAAGATCACACCTCAAACAGACAAATTTCTTGTACGAAATAGTACAATGCATCCTTACAAAACAAGTAGAGATCTTCAGAAAGAATTATTAGCTACTGGTGTGATAGTGGTTTCATCGACAGTTCGATGAAGGCTTATTGAAGCTGGGAGATTTGCAAAAAAACCAATCCGAAAACAGTTATTAACACCTGCAATGAAGAAATAACATTTGGATTGGGCCACGAAATATGAATCCTGGACTTCACAAGATTAGAAGAAGGTTGTATTCAGCGACAAAACGCATTTTCTTGTGCAAGGGTTTTGACCAAGATTTGTCAGGCGAAGTGGTGGAGAACCCATTAGGGAACAACATCTTATTCAAACAGTTAAGCACCCTCAGAAACAGATGTTTTGGGTTTATTTTACTTCTGGAGGACCTGACAGCTTAGTACCTGTTGAAGGGATGATGAACTCTAAACAATACATTTCTATAATAGAAAGTAAAATTGTGCCTTTGATGCAAACGTTTGCTGGTGATGTTGGTTGCTTTCAACAAGATCTTGCTCCATGCCATACTTCTAAGTTAACAACGAATTTTTTTCAAAAACAGAAAATAAAGGTTTTGGATTGGCCTGGTGATTCTCCTGATGTAAATCCCATCGAAAATTTGTGGAGCATTGTAAAGAGATGTTTGAGTAAAGTGGACTGCTCAACAAAGAAAACCATGATTGAGAATGCTATAAAAATTTGGTTTCGTGATGACGAGATCAAAAATTTATGTTTTAATTTAGTGGAATCCATGCCAAACCGTGTACAGGATCTCATTCAAGCTAGAGGAGGACATATTTTGTATTAGACTACTATACAGTGCATGTAAGTTAACCTATACTAATTAAACAACATTTGTGAAAATTTTTGTGTTTGTCCCAATTAATTTGCACAGTACTGTATATTATGCAACACAAAAGAAGCAAGAGCTAAAATCTAAATATTAAACAGACACAAGAACTGTTCATAGAACAAAATACCTTCAAAAATGGTTCAGTTTGATTATACTTGCTGATATGCATATCAAGGAACATGTCTCAATACCTTGGACTCCCAAACATACAGTGGAGATTAAATCTCTTATATGTAATTAATATGTTTTAAAAACTTTTATAAAATATATAGAAACTTTTATAAATGATATTACATATACAGAACTATGTGTGGTTTCATAGTTATGAACTGCTAAAAATATTAACATTTAAATGATATTACGCACAAAGTTATTTTGACTATTTTTCTGTAAAACACAATTGATGAACTTAATTTAATGAAGTCAGTCTATGGTATATTTGCCTACATTATTCTTAAATACTAAGAAGTCTGACTCAACAAAATTATTAAATTAGAAATAAAGTACTAAAATAATTAAATATAATATCAATATTGTTATGATTTCATCCAAATGAAATATCAGTTAAGTAATGATTTTAAATAAAGTATTTTAACTATAAATAAAAACACAAGATTCAAAACTGCAGGTAAAAAACTTGGATATGAAAATAATACTTGTAAAATTGTATGGTTTCATATAAAACTTTTGGAAATGTAAATAAAGGTAAGATTCATGTATTTCAAATAAATCATTTGGAAATGATAATAATAATTGCAAAATCCAAAGAAAACACTAGTGAATGAATGTAACAAACACAAGATTCAAAATACTGTTATGATAAAATGTTCAAGAAATAATGTAAAAATATATTTGTATTTGGAAACAAGTATTTTGACACAGTGATAATAGAGGGTAGCTTAATAATTGTCAGAGGTGTAAACATTTCCCCTGAGGTATTTACTAAATTATTCTAATTATCATGTGCCATTATGTAGTTACAAAAATCTTCGACTGTTACTTTTTTTTCCATTCACAGTCTCTGTATGCTTATTAAAACAAAAAGCAATCTGACAGAATAAATACCAGAGTATAGTTTAATTATAATCAGAGGTGTATTTCCTGTGAGGTACTCACCAAATTTCTCCGATATCATGTATTATGGCCTTTATTTATTCTTTTATTTAAAGACCTTGGAATTGGATAAATTAAATTAAATTTGGGAAAACATTTCTGTTGGTTTTAATAGCATATAAATAAATTTCAAATTCAACAAATTATAATATTATAAATAAATTTTAAATAATAAATATGAAAAAAATTTAAAATATCATAATATTTTATATAATAATATGAAAATATCATTTGCAATTGTATTGTAATTAGAAAATTCAATTTAAAATAAAATCAAAAGGACAGAATATAAATCTTGACTTTCACTCGTTGAGTCAATTGATAGATGCTTTTTTTAACACTGATCAATTTTTTAATTAATCACAAAAGGCAATTTTGAGCACTGAACTGGCACTGTAGACTACTGGAGAGTAAACGGAAGGTGATCAGTAGGGGAGAGTGGCTCACCTTGGGACGCTTTTTTTCTTTTTTTTTTCAAAATTTTTTATATTGATGAATTATTTTCAAATTTTTACCTTGTACTTGTTTAACCTTTGCCTACATTATTTAACAGCTTTTAATCTTTAATCCATTATAGAAAATTTTTAAAAAAATATTTAGTAAACTTGTACTTTGTCCCAAGGTGTACTACCTGGTGGCTCACCTTGGGACAGCTGAAAAACAGATATGAAAAGTTCAATAATTGAATTACATTACACTTGAAATTGTTTATTAAAGAAAAAAAAAGTATTTAAAGTGATAAAGATAAATAATTAGAAATTAATATTTCCTAATTTTGTTAACAAAGCATTTTATTAGTTGAACACACAAAAAAATTAACAAATTTTATATTTAATTGTAATTAATTGTTGGAAATCAAATACCAAACCCAAAGAACGTTCGGTACTTTGCTTTGGTTCTTTAAGTTTTAATAAAATGTCATTTGAGTTTACATAAGATTTGTCCTCTTTTTCAGGATAAATAAATGTTAATGATTGATTTAGTCGTCTCAAAAAAAGATAACTCATATTCATCTCCGTCAATTCTTTCCATGTGACCTATGAAAGCAACAACAGACCTTTTGGCAACATCAAAATCACCAACTAATTTTTTTTCATCCTTAGTTTCATATAAACTGTACACATCATCATCACTGTCATCATTACATAAATCACTAATCACTGGTTTTCTTCCAGTTGTATTACTTCCTACCAATTCTGAGAGCATTAAATCTTCATCTTCACTACTATTACTAATGATCAACTGAAGCTTTTTTTTTAATCCTTTTTTTTTTTTTTTTTGCTTTCATATTCATACATTCTTTCTCTTTTACTTGAGTGTTCTTTTCATTATTAGTGATAGCATCTTCAATTGCTTTTTTTTTCCAGGAGAGTCCGTATATATAGCTGATCTTCCCCTTTTTCTTCCTCGGTTACTTGCCTTTCGAGGCGCTGCCTTTGGAAATGGTCGCACACATTCAGGTGTTTTAGGCATGGACAATTCTGCAATTGGGGACTCTTCATTACTTTGAAGGGATAAACTTGTTGATGGAATTGGCCTATCAGTGACAAAAGCTGATAAAAATTCGCTGTCATCAAAAACCTTTCGGTTGAAAGGATAAATCCCAGTTACTTGAAATCCAGAAACAATGTTTTTTAGTGTAAAAGAAAGGGGGCATACATTGCCTACACATTCTGCAACATCATAAATTGATATAGGCCTCCCAGCATGATTAACCATCCATTGACTACAAGCTTTATTATAATGCACTTTAAAAGAGCTAAACACTGTGCAGTCCAAAGGTTCAAATTTATGACATGTGAGGGGGTAAAGTGAGCATAATAATTCCATTTTCTTTGTAGAAATCGATAGCTTCAATAGTTATATGTGTGTTATGATTATCTAAGATTAAAATAATGTTGTTATCTTTGGATGTTTTAACATGCTTCAGAAAGTGTTTCAGATAAAGCATAAATATTTATGGTGAAGACCAACCACTTGGATTTGCAGCCCCAATAGATCCAGGTGGTGCTCCTTTCAACATATGATCCTTGAAAAACTTTCTGGGGAAAACCAAAAGTGGGAGAACTGAGTTGCCAATTGCATTTACAGCAGAAATAATAGTAACAAGTTTCCCACGTTCTCCGAATGTCATTTGACCAACTTGTTTTATGCCTTTTCCAGCAATAACTTTAGGTGGAACATGTACAGTTGTAATTCCCGATTCATCAAGATTATAAATCTCACTGGCTCTAAAGTTCTGACGATGAAGAATTGCTTCTAAGTTATCATAAAACTTATTTAGATTCTCTTGTAAAGCTGGTGGCAGGAGAAAGACTAGTTGCTTCTGGTTTTCGAAGAGAAAACATGGCACTATGTCTTCTTTTAAATCCAATGTACCAGTCCTTTCCTGCTTTTTTTTCATGCTCCCAGCTTGGGGGAATATTCTTTTTATTTGCTGAAGCATATTCATATGCAAAGGTATGTGCATCATTAATTGTTAGTCCATAGTGATATTTCAAAGCTTGTAAAATGTAATCTATTAGTTTTTTTTTCCTCATCGTTGGTGAATATTTTTCGACTTTGAATCTTTAATACGTACTTGAAGTTAGAATTTGGCTGTTCAATTTTTTTAAAAGTACTAACATGGCTATTCAGAGTTGTCTTACTAATATTGTAGACTGCAGCAGCTTCCCTAAAAGACATTTCTCTTGATAAAACTTTTGCAGCAGCTTTCTGAATATTGTTACCACGAACTGTTTTGTTTTTTTGGTATTCTCTATTTCTAATTCTTGCCATTGTTAAGCCTAATGAGTTCCTAAAAGTAGAAATAATAACTATTAATAAACACAGATTATGTAGATTAAATAAAAAATATTTTAAACATAATATATTTTTGTAAAAATATTTGAAATAAAAGTTAGGTAGTCACATCTTGTGTCCCAAGGTGGACCACTTCCACCTGTCCCAAGGTGGACCATTCACACACAATGAAATTTTAGAATGACATGCTGTTAGGTTTAGCCTCAGAACAATAATTACACATGAGTTTTATACAGAAAGCTTTAAATTTCATTATAGTACCTTTTATTTCAAAATATTTTCATTAAAAATACACCTAACTACTTATCAAAGTTTTACATGAAAGTTACTAGACAAGTTCTCAAAATAAAAATCTTAATAAATTCTTACCTGCTGTATCAATGGAATCAAAACACATCTGAAGATTCGACTGTGCTGTCATCTATCTGCATCTATAAAAGCTAATCATTAATTTAAAATCTAGGGCAAAAAATAAAGCTGTCCCGAGGTGTACTGTGTCCCAAGGTGAGCCACTCTCCCCTATATTTTGGTGATAATGTAAAACACAAGTGATATTTTGGAAATGTGATTGATTCAATTTGGCACTGGAAACCACTGGTGAGTAAAGCAGGTAATTATTATATTGTAGTAATAATATAAAACACAAGTAACACTTTGAGAAACTGGATAAATCATGGCACACTAGGAACTTCTTGAAGATAAGAGCACAAACACGTTGGAGAGCTGGATAACTCAGGTTACGGAAGGAGTGGCAATGAGCAGCAGGGTAATTCAACGGGAACTGGATGAGACCCTGTAGTACGGACGGCAGAGGATACTGCATCGTCTGCGTCGCGGGAGACAACGCAACACAGCCAGTACGGAACCATCTTTGGTGCACGGCGAGCTGCAATGCAACAACAAAGCCTCACCCGCAGATTTAATTTTAATTCTTTTGAAAATTTTGCACAAGAAACTATTCTTGTCAACTAAATAATATTTAAGCATTATTTTTTATGAAGTAATGTCTAGGTCGCAGACAGAAAAGACAATTTGAAATTTTAAGTTCAATTTAATCCATCCTGGAAAAGGCATAATTTATTTACAAGAAGGTGCGGACAAGGCACAAAAGCAGAAGTGGTGAAGAGTGAGAAATAAACTATCTCTCATCTTATATAACATGAGATATTGATAGGGAAAATATTTTTTTACAGTGCTAATATATTATTAAGATTCTGATAGGGATTTCCGACACATGTCAATCACAAGTAAGGGAAACACAGGGACCTTTTAAAAAGAATGTGCTTAGTGGACATTTTTTTATCCCTTCATGCAGAGCGTGTGAAAGTGTCGGCGTTTAGCCGATTCAGCAATTTTATAAAGCTTCTCTTGAATTAATTAGTAAGTAGAGAAAGTGGAATTGGATCAAGTAATAAGAGAAATTAATTTGGATTAAATTAAGAGTTTAAAATATCATTACATATATATATTTAATTTTTACATTTATGATATAGATGAATTATAGTTTGAATAAACTGCAATAATAAGAGAAATTCTGATAAGCAATGTTTCTTTTAAACTATGTGGTCATCAATTTCAGATTCCATTTACAAAAATATAAGAAATATTAATCACAAGAGATATTTAAAACATGAAGTACAAAAACCAATTAAATAATTACACAACAAAATCACAAATTTGAATTTCATATTGAACTTTTCAGATAGAAAATCCTTCAAGATAAGCATATAATAATATATTTATATACTTTTATAACATTTTTATATTGGTTCAATAGTTATATAGCATTTTTAAAGTGGTTTTGCCATCAAACATTAATGCTGGCATAAAATATTGATTCTTCATTAGGGTTGCTGTCACTGAACTACATGCAAATGAAGAAAAATACATCACCCTTGTACATTGTGAAAAAAAGTGTAATTGGTGGAAAAAAACTTGTTCCAAATTACTTAGACCACATTTTAAATGCTACCAATTAAAATAATCGTCTAGATAATTTTTGTATAGCATTCTACAAATTGTATAGCTTGTTTCCAATTAGATAAAATTCAAAATTTTTATTAAATTACCTTATAGTAGGCTGGGGCTGTCCCAAGGGATTGAGCAATGGTCGATGAGATTGACCCAAAGGAGGCGATTTCTGATACATTCCTTTGGTATGTCGATGGTGGCCAGCAATGGAGCCAGATCTATGATATGGTACACCATGATGGAACCTTGTCTGGGATGACTCCGTGGGTGACTGCGCAAAAACTGCTCCCTGCTGAACCGGAAAATCCTGAAAACCAGGCTGAGGGACATTAGGTGCATGAATATGATAATGCTTGTAATGATATTGCTGAACTTCAGAGGGAGGAACAGTCTGTGTACTGGATAGCAATGGATTGCTGAGAGGATCATAACGAACAACTGCACTGGATGGCGCAGAAGAAGGAGGTCCCTGAGTTTGGCGAGATGCACGATATGCTCTCGCTCTTTTCTTTTGTTTACGTCGCACACAGCACTGTATAGTCAGTAGTACAGTATTGACAGCTCCTAATAGGACACCTATGTACACTAGCACCAGAAGTTCACCATTTTGAACATGCATAACAGCACCAGCTATAACAAGAGCCACTCCTGTCATGATTGCAAGAATGAATATTGCTTGTTGGAAGTAGTAGCATACTTCGTGGATATTGCATTCTGTTGTAGATGCTGAAGATGTACCGGACACGGCAGAAGGAGGAGCTCGGTCTGTGTGGGCAGAAGTTGCACCACTTCGACTAGAAGCTGCAGTGCTGTGTAATCTCTGCTGGTGTTGCTGTCTGACTTGTTGACCATAATGTGGGCGAGGTGCAAAAGGCGGGGCAGCAGAGGTGCCAGCAACACTGGTACCACTGTAACTACCTGTGTTTGTATGTTGAGAAAAGACACTATGAGCTGCAGGCACTGCCAGCCGCTCACGGTCAACATCAGACATGCTCTAATCTAAATAAAAGAAAAACATGATTGTAATTTTAATACAACTTTTATTATGGATATACCACTCATAAAAAAACAGAGAAGTTTTTTATAAATAACTTTTTTATACTAGTAAATTTGAACTAAGCAAAAAAGATAAAAATAAAAATTTCACAAAAATAAAGAATTAAGACACTTTCCAATTAGGCTGGTAATAATTATCTCCAAGAATAAGTTCTTCAGGGGTGTTTGTGGGACCCCAAAAAATCCCCTGAAACTTTTACGGACTTACTACCGACATTTTGGAGTTTCGAGAAGGGGGGGGGAGAAATGAAAAATTACGATTATGAAGTATTGAATGACCTAATTATAAAAGTTCAATTAATTACTTTTTTTGCAAAATTAAGACCTTTGAACCCAGGTCACGTGATCGCACATCTGGTCGAACGAAGTCTCTCCCTTTTTTTTCTGCCGCGCCTACTTGCCGAAAAGAATCCAGAAGAGAATGTCCGAGAACCGGGGGAATGAGTCATAACTCGCAATAAGGAAAGAACAAAAAAGAAGTTTTTTCCCCCTTTTCACGCATTATCACTGCCTTTGGAGAAAGAAAGGAAAAGTTTTCACCACACACACTGACCTTGTGTTTTCTGCTTTCAAAGCAAACAAAATTACCCAGATCAAAATAAATTCATTATTATTCCTACTTCCTTTTGAACGACGATCCCCGGAATTTCCGGGTATCGAAGTTCAAAATCCCCGGAGCACAAACACCCCTGGTTCTTGGATTAAATAGCTCTTTGTTATTAAAATAACTGAAATTTCACTCCAATTTTTAATCAACTCATCATGTTAGCAATTGCCTTTGTAGGGAAATATCACACACTAACTAATTATAGATAGAATTTCTTAATTGTATTCAGTCATTCATTTCTTCTTGAATCATTCATTTACTGAAGAATTAAAAGATATGAAATGTGATATACACAATTCCAATTCCTTGTTAGCATATTCTAAAAATTAAATGATAAAAATTAATTTAATTTGAAATATTTCCATCAAAATATTAAGAATTTTTTTTTTTTTTTTTTCAGATCACTGGATATATTTTAGTATAATGCTCACTGAATTTTTGCATTTTAAAAAATTTAAATGGAATAACAGCAGCCATGAAATTACAATCTTAAAAGTTTAAAGGTGAATTGACATAACAACAAACATTCCTTATAATATTTAATATATGAAATGAAATTTTTTAAAACAATACAGTTAAAAAAAAGAAAGTCATATCTGCCAGTCATATCTATATTTATGTGCTTTGCAAAAAGCGGTAACTATGCTAATTTGTTAACATGTACACCTATTCAAACAAAATTAAAAGGGGAGGGGGCATATTTTTAGGCATATGGTAAAAACAGTATCTTACATTCACATGTAAGGCTAATTTAGATACAATATTTTAGGAAAAATAATTAAATACCATTTAAAACTGGCTATCTTGCAAAGAAAAGCTAAATTTCTTTTTTTTTAATATATATATATATTTCATCACATACATAATAATGATGAAAACAGTTACTATAAAATGCTGAATTTTTTTTAAGAAATATTAAACGAGCAAGGATTTTTTTTATCTCTACTGAGATTGAAAGAAAAAATTAACTACCACCCTGACAGTAAATATTAGATTTAAGCATTCTAACACATAAATAGTTTACAACATTAATTTGGGAGCTTCTATAAAAAACCAGCAAAAATTAACAAATCGATATCTTTTTTAAAAATTACTTTAAAAGAAAAAAAAGTTTATTAACGAACAAATTATTCGTACCATTGCAAAAATAAAATATTTAAGCACTTATGTGAAAAGCAAAATTGTAGTTTAAGCAAAAAATATCAATATCTATACATAAAATGAATGTCAAAATAATATTAAAATTTGTTTTGTTACTAGTTATCAAATAAGCAACACCATAACATAAAATTTTACAATACTGGTAAGTTAACTATGATTTTTATTGGTACTTTCTATTCTTCAAATTACAATGATCAGTAACTTGCAATATTTATACTTAAGCTTTATAAAGAATTTCTTTGCAAAGTATTAAATAAATCAGAAACAAATATAAATTTTATTAGTACTTAAGAAGTCACTCATTTGTTATGCTGATTATATTTAAAAGATATCATTTTTTAGGCATATTTGAAATTTTACAAAATAAAAATGTTGCAAATATTTATTTCTTATTATTTAATATATATAAATATATATAAAATATAATAGTCAAGTGACTTTCTACCATATATTATAAAAAGCTCACAAAAATATTTTATTTAAAAGAATTATTTTTAGAATAGATTATATTGATTTTTGTATGCACATCAACAAATCCTTGTTATAAATAATATTGCTGAAATATTTCATATGCATTAGATTAAATATAAAAAATGACATTCGAATGAAAAATTGATTCTCACACAAACAAAAAGTAAATATCTTCCCAAATTCATAATAATTAAAATTATAAATATAATCCATACAGAATAAATAACATTTTATCAAAAAAAAATGCATAAGATTTCTTTGCCATAAGAATTGCTCCATTTTTATAAACATATAGAACAAACAAAAATATTTACATTACTAATAATGACATTAAGAAAAATATTAATTGTCCGCAATAATATTAAGTTCTGCCCCGATTGCAAGAGAAACATGTCATGAATAATCAGCTATACAATATCATATTTTGCAATTAATTATAAAAAAATAATTGCTTTTAATCTTTTTTTAAAAATTTATCATATTTTTCCTGACGAATGGTTTCAAAAACAAGTACAAGAAAATATTCCGATCTTGATATAAAAATTAGTTGTTTGCGATTATTTCTTTTTTAATAACAATGTATATATTTGTTATACAATCAAAAGAAAATTTTGTGTTATTTAGTGAGGTTACCATGAAAATTCGAATATTCGTATAGACACATTAATATAATGAATTTAATTTCAAAAATTTGATAAAAATATCATCACTTATAATTTTGAAATTGTATTTTTAATTCAAAACATTGAAAAAGAAACAAAAACAGCCCGAAATTCATTACAAACCTCTGATACTGACGACACATGCTAACATACTGAGGTATCAAGTAAATGATTAATTTTCAATGCTTTTATTGGAGTTCCAAGACTAATGTTGATTTTGCAGCCCACCCACAGTTTCGATCAATTACCTTTCCGCCATAAAAGAGACAGAAGTTAAAAAAAAAAACAAAAATAGTACTAGCGTCTCAATCGCAACGTCTATCCCTATGGGATGGGCGAATCCATCCCAAACCATACTTTCGACAGGTAGGGACGTTTGACCGAGAGGGGCAGCAGGGATAAACGTTGTCTTTTAAATGTTGAGTTGTAGCTCAACGCTTATCCCGCTTCAATTGAATCGTTTTCCGCTGGAGTGGAAGGATGCGTTTTCCAAGCAAGCTGTCGACATATTAGCTTTAAACATATTTTTCAGTGACCTTCATCTTATTCAATGGATATTTAATACAAATACCATTTATTTTACCAAAAGCAATATTTCAGACAATTCATTTTCAGGTGGCTTTTACTTGTTTTCTACTGTTTTTATTATTATTATTACTAATTCTGTTTTTATAGGGTTCTGAATTTCCTGATATTAATGAATCTTGAAATCATTTAAAAGTACATTTGACCCGACGAATGTTTCCATTAATACATCATCTTCAAAACTGGTAATTTACTGATTTTGAAAAAAATTTAATTGTAATATAACATTCCTTTACAGAAAAATTTCTGAATAATATGGAAACATATTTTTCATTTACATCTAACATGTACTATTTCTGCAGTAAATAAAAAAGATATGCCTATTATATGATTGTATGGATATAATATCTTTATAGTCTGAGAAAAAAAATATTCTGCCAATGGTTATATTTGCCTTTACATTCCCAGAACAGTGTATATCTATTTTTTTTATAATTCCTAAACTTCACATTTCTATTTGTCTTAATATGTTACCATGAACTGAAAAAAAAAATGTATACTGCTATTTTTAAATTTAAAATATGACGTGAGAACATTTCAATTTTGTAATATAAACTAAAATTTGGATTTTTAAACCATAGATAGTCACAAAAGGCATTGACAAATTGAAGCATCTGAAATATATATACTTTAAATAGAATACGCTTCCTGATATAATCTCTCTGTAGAAGTATTTTCTATAATATGATTAGAATGTTGTTAATTCAGAATATAAACTCAAAAAGAATAAATTTGGAATGGATTTAGAATGTTTTCTGATATTTTGCATTTTCTGCAGTCCCAATTTAAAGATATAGCTGGCCAATTTTTTTTCTGAAATAAAAATTTCATTCCCAAAACTATATTGTGTTCTCATATAATAAAAACACAATTTAAGACATTATTTGGGAACTTCATAAGTTTTACATTTATTTTCCATTAGCCAGTTGCAGTTATATAGTTTCTAAAAATAATTATGCTTTGATAAATTCTTTTTAAAAAGAAAAAATCCAAGTAAAATATTGCACACATAGATTCATAGTGTCTCTTTTAGAATGTACTAAGTATTCAAAATCAATTGTAGTATTGGCAATTTGAATCTTGGAACGTTTTTTAACGATAAAATGCGACACATCACATGATTTGTGAGAAGATATACTAGTGTTTAAAATACTTAGGTAAATTTTTCCTTCTTGTTGCTTTCTTTACTTTATTGATCCTGAAACTGTAATTATGGTATCTATGTTTTTCAGTTGTAATATTTTTTTTATATTATGCGTTGTTCTCATTCTTAATAAAGTTTACACATTTTGTTTAGCATTTTATATGTAGTTTGTGCATTTAATATGTGTCTATTCATTGCAAAACCCTCTTGATAATGTTAATTCCTTTCATTAAAATTTTACATTGTAAATTAGAGCCAAATATATCAATTCAATAGACAAAAAAAAATTTCATATTAGTATTTCAATTTAGTTACAGGCTAAATAATTTGCTGTTTTTATTATTTGATTTTTGAAAGTTATATAGTAAAATATTCTACATCCAAAGCATCTCCTATTATGCAATATCAATGTTTGTTGGACTAACTCGGTCAAATATTCATGTATAAATGTTTTTCATTGTTAGTCTTATAAATTATGAGAATTACCTATATAATTCAGTAAATAAATAACCAATTATAGTTATTTTTTTTTAATCACTAACCACTTACCAAAGACATTTTTGGCAGGCATTCAGCTAAGTGTAGCCTTCTGTAACCAATCTGTAAATATTTTTACTATATTCTTTAACACTGTAACATTTCTATATTTTAAGTGAATAAATATTTTTCCTATATCTATAGCACAATTATGAAAATTACATATATAATGCACAATGGTTCCAATGCTAATTGAGAGTATATTATCTATGTTTATCAGCCATTCATATTTTGGTTTCCTTAATGATTTTGAAGTAAACCTAATGAAAACAAATATATTATTTTCTTAACTGCCTCACAAAAATGAGCTGTTATGTAAATATTTAAAACAAGTTTTAATCAAATTACTTTCATTCTATTTACTTAGTTTCTAGTGTCCATCCAACTTTATTTTGTGTTTATTATTTTTATTGTAAAACAATAAAATAAATAATATAAAATTATAGAAATATAATATTTCTTCTCGTAGAAAATAACATTTTTATATAAATAATAATAAAAAAAATGGAAATAACTATTTTCATTATATTATTTTAATTTGTGTTAAGTTTTTTTTCTGCCACTTAAAGTCAAATAGCACAATAAGTTCTTCAAATGATGAAATATATTTTATGCTTTTGAAAAATTCTTTGTTTCTAATAAAACTACAATGCTATATTTTAATAATTAGATACAATATACCAATGGAGAAACTAAATTGCATTTGAAATTTTTAAAAAATCTGCCTTGAAAAATTTAGATTCATTTGTATATTAAGTAAAAAAAGTATTTCATTTCTTATTCTATATTCAATAAAGATAATAAAAAAAAAGTTGTTTGCTATAGAAAGTTTATAAAATATTATTATTTAAATTTATTAAATTAAAAGTTTCTATAAAATATCTATTAACTATCATCAAATTTATTCAATTCTTGAGAGCTGAAGTTCTACAGATTCACTAGTTTTTAGCATAATTATAATATATAAACCAAAATACAGTTTGTAACATTTAACCAAATAACAGAATTGCAAGTCATCGTGCACAGAATTGTTGTCTGTAGTATTTATGTAAATATCTTTTTTTTTATTGGTTAGATAATGCAGACAAACTCATTTATTGTATCACTTGCATATATATATATATTTAGTATTATTATATTTATCTATTTTATTTTAATACATTATAAAGATAAAAACGGAATCATTTTTTTAATCCACCCCATACATAACTTGCTTCAACGAACGAATAATGAAACATTTAATTATAAAAAAAGTGGAACAAATATATTTATATACTAATAATAAAGTTGAATGTGTGTGTTTTGGTGCTCTACAAGCCAAATATTTGACCTACATGTATCAAATGTGACACATATGTAGAATGGTGGATGTGTGCACCTTGGATCGATTTTTTAGAAATTTTAAATAATATTTTAAGCTGAAATTCGCCATTTTTCCATGATAATTTCTGAAAATATCACTGCACAAACATAAATTTTACATTGTTTGAAATTTTTTTAATTATATCAATTGAATTGTAGAACGAATATTTGCTTTTTTTAAAAATATACCCCTCCCCACATTTAATGTTACATTATTACCCTGAAATCCAAATCGTTTTCATTTTTTCATCATGTAATTAATCGCATGGTTTTTGCCCATTATTGAAAGTCAAGTAAAGAAGTATTATATTTAATATCTGAGCAATTTATAAAACAAATAGAAAAAGTGAAGTTACAATACCTCAAATTCAGAAGATAGATGAAAGGGTTATTTACATTTTCAACAGTGCCATGATGTCAAGTAACAGTCTCAATCAGAAAAGTTTATGATCACAATACACATAGTAAATAAGAATATTTAAGTAAGTCAGTTAAAATCACAATTTTAATGCTAAACTATTTGATAAGACTCATTGATATGAAGTTATATCTAAACAATTTATCTAAAAACAAATACAACCAATGTTCCTGATGAACAAACTGGTCACCTGATGTGACAAGTATGAATATATATACTATGAAATGCATAACAGAATGATGGAACAGACTATAACAAATATGAAAACAATGTCATGTTTCAATATTGCATAGTATTCTCTTTCATACTAATATTAATCCATTTTCTGTTTGTTTCATTACACAATGTTTTCGTAATAAATATATATTGCGTTTTTATTATATTTAACTTTATTACATACTAAACATTTTACCATTTGTGAGCAATGTCAGTTAGATTACATCTCAAAAAACAATTTGCTTCTGTAGGCTCTTCTAAATTTAGCTTTTAGTTTTCCTTGTTGTGATTCAAGTGAACTTGCTAATTATTATTTAATTCTTTTTATCATGATTTCATATTTGGTAAGGATATCTTTGTATTTTATTTGATAAACAGTAAGATGAGAATCTCATTTTGTCATTGTTTTGTTATTAAAATAGTAGAAACTTTAGTAATGTGTAAACTTGCACTATCATTTCAATAAGATAAGCATTAAGATGAGATGAGATGAGAAAAATTTTGACAAATCAAATAAAACCTTTCTCATCATAAGGATTATATATATTATAGCTATTTCTTTTTATGACTCTTATAATGAAACCAACCAAGATTTTTCAAATAAATTAATAAGTATTGCAATTATTCACAAAAGGAAGATAACATGATTACTTCATTCCCAAACACTGTAAATATGATTTTATGTCACAGAACAACAATCTGAAAAAAATTACCATGAACACATTTATTTACATTTTATAGCTGTATAAAGCTAACAATCGATACATTATATTTTTCCTCACTCTAAAAACTGCCTAGTTATGACATTAACTTATTAAAGTTTAGTCAAAAAATTGTGTAATACAGTGCTATATATTATTTATTTTCTTTAGTTTTTATTTCATATGTTAATTTGTTTATATTATACTGTTAAACCAATAAGAATTTGATATTTGACTATATTTCTATTTTTCCAAATGTTATTGCTTAATTCAAAATTAGCTTGTTATTTAATTGTAGAATTTTCAGGATATTATATTCATACTCCTAAACATGAAAAAAATAACTGCTGCATGATTTAGCAGGTAAAATTAATTCTTTCCTAACTATAATTTTTTTGCTCCAATTTTTACTTTTTTTAAATGAATTTTTAAAACTTCACTTTGCCATATTTCAAAAATTTTGTGTAATTAAACTACAGGGTGACCATAAAATAACTTTCCCCATTTGGAGGCATCTACGACTAAATAGAATGAAGCCAAATTCCACTAACCCTCTTTAAAAAAGTTTTCACATGGAGACATATTGGTGCTACTAGAAATAGAACATGACATGCTGAACATTCAGGCTTTCTATATTTGTATAATATATTAGTTCAATATCACTTCTTTTTCAGTTATTAACAGGAAAATTTAGTAGTTTCATTTTTTAAAAATAGAGATTTATTCCTTTCCTATATTCAGAATGTCAGTAACAGGCTGCAATATTGTGAATATTCTGAACATCTTTTAAAAGACCATTATATTAATCTTTCAAGAATATTTATATTTTGAAATATACTGAGGAAGGTGCAAGTATGAACATGAAACTCTATATAACATGATTTCTTAATAACTAGAAAAACAAACCTTAATTTAAAGAAAACCAGTATTAAAAAAAAAAAATTATATCCTCCGAAATATTCGCAGGGAGTTACATTTTAATACTTTTATGTAATTGAAAATAATCTTATACTTGTCATAAGAAAATTGAATTTAAATAGTCCTATGTTTAAAAAAAATCACTATAAAATACAATTCTTTGCAACTTTAAATTGCTAACAGACATTATTTAAATGTTATTTTTCAAATAATACTAATTGAACTAATAAAATAACTTCATCAAATGAAAATATTTTAAATATATTTACAATTGTGTCATTTATGTAGGACTAATTTGTTACAAAAGAACTTAAATTATCAATAAAACATGAATTGAAAATAGTTTTATTTCATGCATTAAAAAGGTTCATATTTTTATAGCTCATTTAATGAGATTTATCTGTTAAGTAATAAAACTCAATTTGTTTTATTTATTGAGAAGAGGAAAACAACTTGTGATAATAAAAATTTCAGAAATTTATAATATAGTAAAATAAATCTCAATCAAACATTAATAAAATCAGAATCCTTTTAAGAAAACTGTTTCTTGAATAAAGGCTTGACTTGATATACAATAAATATTACAATATATACCTACTCAACATGCTATGTCTTTTATTACACTATGAACCCCGAGTAGGAAATAAACTTTGTGCTAAAGTTGTTTTTACAGTAAGCACTTTATAAAATTATTTTTCTAAATTTGTGTAAAAGTTATTTAACTTATTTTTTTAAAAATAAAGATGACCTAGATCATTAAGTTTTGGTTATATGTCTTCTACTCACAAAACGTGTTATTTAAATTCAATAAGTTATTTCATTCCTGTTAGTTTATTACCTTTACAAGAATTTAACATGCATTTACTTAAAACTACAAAGCACAAGAGTAATATAATGGCAAAAAAAAATCAAGTATGAAAATGAAATGGTTAATGATTTGCTTTATTTCCATATTACATACTGAAACTTAAATATCAATATCACATTACCTCTTCATTCACAATGTAATTTTATACATTTCTAAAAATTATATACGATCCGTTTATGAAATGCAACACAAGAACAAATTTGTAAACATTTTCAAAGATAAGAAATAGTGATTTAAAAATAGACATTAATAGAGAGGAAAACTATATCCACATTCACATGCTAAAGTAATGACAACGTATTCCCTCGTGATCAATGAAAAACGATTCAAATGAACCGGGATAAGCGTTGAGCTACAACTCAACATTTAAAAGCCAACGTTTATCCCTGCTGCCCCTCTCGGGCAAACGTACCTACCTGTGAAAAGTACGGTTCATGATGGATTCGCCCATCCCATAGGGATTACGTTGCGATTGAGACGCTAGTAAAAATAGTACAAAAAGATGTTTAATTTACTGTGGTTGCAGTTATCGATTTAAAAAGTTTATGAAATGAAATATTTGAATCCCGGAAGTCTGTTATTTGAGTCACGTGATATAGGTCGTTTCAGTAGCTTGTCCAAAGAAAAAATTGTATGCCAACTACTATATGCTATATCATAGAAGTGATACAATATTAGCAAAACAGAAATATTAAGTAGGATTTTTTTATGTTTGTAACGATAATACTAATCTTAAAATACGAACTGGTTCAAAAGTTCAGAAATTTTTCGATCTTAAATTGATTCAGTGAATTCATGCGACGTCATCGTAGTGTGTACCACATGATACTTGCAGTCTGGGAAAAAAACACTCGTTTTGCCCGCTAGTGCATTTGGTAACAATACTTTTTCTTGTTTATTCTTGTATCATAATCTTCGATAGTATAAGTTTCTTCACCTAACAGCCTATTTAGGTTAAAAGAGCTCAACCTGTTGATATAAATGATGCACATTTTAACATGATGATGTTTGTTTACAGATATATTAACTATAAATCACGTCATACGTGAAAAAAATTTCAAAATGCTCCACAGGTCAGGTTATTGGATCTGAAACAATCAAATTTAGGTTTTGGTATTTACATATTTATATATATAAGAGGTCTGGTATATAATAAATTGGTATGTTAGATATTTCATTTAATAGTGTGACTAGAGAACTATACCAAGGATTTTCCCCACCTAGAGAAAAAAGTAGAAAAGTGTTCTTGAGACTTCTTTCGAAAATGGGCAGCAGTGAAGAGCATGAATTCATTGATGAAGCGCTTAGGTGTTACAACTTCCATGTGAAACTAAAAATTGTTGAAATCGGTTAAATGGCTGATGCTGGTGGACTTTTTTTATTTTACAATTAATATTTTAAATATATAGATGGCTTCAAAGCAGCTAGTTGCCAGAGGTGGCTAATGAATATAATGGCACATATCTATTGCTGGATTTTATCTAATATTTTTCAAAATAACTATTTCGTTCATATATAGAAATTTTTATTTTCAATTTATAAATTTTTACGAAACTAATTAGTGAATAATTCACGAATAATATTGCTTGCTCTACATTTTCTAATATATCATATTATAAGGATGGAATAAATAAATTAGATAGTTTTAATTATAATATTAAAAATGCTTATATTACTTAACGTCAACTGTGATCTTTCTCCTCTATAATTTGACTCTGTATTAAAATTTGGAGCCAAATGGTTGAAACAAAGACATCTAACAATCATGAGTTTTGAATATTTTGAATCAATTCTGTTCCCCTGACCCCTTGTACTAGAACACACAGAACCTGGTAAACTGGGCTCTTGTGGTAAAGCGGGAGGGAGGCTCTCACGCTTATTGTGCCTTTCGAAGATTTGCCTTCTCTTTTCCCAACCTCCGCAATGTTTTCAAACTATGTAGACCGAAAGAAGGTGGTTTATAGTCTAAATATAGTCAAACCCATTTTTGGCGGTATATAGAGATCGCAGAAAAAATCGTCCAAAAAATATTCCGACACATCATAAATAGCTATAACAAATAATTTTTGACGACATATTAAAAAAAATTATGCAGTGAAAGGGGACGACATAAAATTTCCCTTAGAAAAATCTGGCTAAGATTTAAGAAGTAATGAAAAAGTACCCTTGAAATAAAATAAGTAATTAAATTTCAGAAGGAATTTTTAAAAAATTTAATTTTTCATTTTAAATATAGAGTAAATTTTAAAATGCACATAATTCAATACTACTCGTCGTAATCCAAAACGCGCATCTTCTTGTAATGAACTGGTTTAAAATCACTTTCATAAGAAGATATTAGAGTTGATTTATTTTGGAATATTGGAATTAGTTCACGTGATATGTACATATATTATATATCAATCGAATTGTATTAGTATACATATGCATACTGATATAAAATATTACAACGGTGTTTAATGCCAATGCTGCAGGAATTTATATATTGCATAAAAAAGGATAACGCAAAAACAGGTTTGACTATATACGGGAAAGGAAGTGTAGAAACAACTCCTGGCTCTTTGAAGCAAGTTGCAGATATTTGATGAAGGAAAACGAGCCCTGAGTTAACTTACCATTTTGCGGGAGGGGGATGCCCTCTAAATTTAGTCTTCATACATATACGGTTTATATGATCGGCAATCGGGATCGCTTTCTTTATTTTCCAGCGACACATGTGATTATTTTGCCCTTATTGAGAGAGTGTGCGCCAGAAACAGGCATCTACATTATCCTCATTGGCACCTCTTCGTCAATGATATATTACCTAATTTTTTTATCTCATGGATCCAAATTTCAGATTTAAATTTGGTTTTTATTCCGATATTACTTGTTATATCGTTATTCTGATATTACTTGTTAAATGGATGTCAATAACGAGGGATTTTGCTGTACATTAAACTGCATGGTTAATCTACTTTTCATAAAAATAATTTCTGAAAATTAAACAATTTTTAATTAATTTTTTTTTGCATGCACAAATACATTTATATTGTTTCTAATATTTAAAATCTTCTGTGCGCACCAATTTTTAACATTAAACCTATCATGAACAATCAAATGACCAGAGCCTGACTAAGGCAGGGGCATACGGGGCAGTTGCCCCGGGCCCTCACATTAGAGGAAGACCCCCAAATCGAATAGAAAGTTTATTTTACGTTTCCTTCCTTAATGAACTTTTTTAACATTGCTTTTCAAAGACAAAAAAGATAGAGGGGCCCCCAAAGAAGTTTTGCCCCGGGCCCCAATTAAGCTAAGTCGAGACCTGCAAATGATCGCCTTCCAATGGCAATTTCAATGTATCGATGAAATGACGGTACGTTTAGTGTTAATATATAAATAAGATTACACTATCAAACTCAGAATTTTCTACAAGATCAGATAGATTAAAGGTAATTCACTCGAACTAAAAAGAGACACGCAATGAAAAAAAGACATGAGAGATGCGTAACTTCGCGCTTATTGCAAGGGATGCCATGGATACAAAACATTAGTGCATTTATAGGATTTTTTAGAGTCAATTATGATGAAGAGATGAGAAACTAAAATCATGCCCCAGATGCCATTTATCCTTTCGAAACTCCGCGCATAGCTAGAGACGCAATTAAATTACCCTGCACGATCCCCTTACATTTTTTACGCCCATGGTGGCCTGCAAATGTTGATTTTATTTCAGATAGATTTTTTTTTCTTTCCAAAATGGCTTAAATTTCTTTTTGGTTAACATTTTATCTCAAATTATCATTTCAGTCAGAGCGAATGAATAATGTACTTTCATTTTTAACAGTTATCAGAAACTTTAGTAGTAACTGGTTAGTTCAATATATAAGACAAAACTCTTTTCTACATTTAGGTAACTACCTGGGACAATTTCCGTGTCCTAATTGGAAAACAACTTTTGTACAATGTCCATCAATTTCACTCTTATTTTCTTGCTTAGAACTTACTAGAAATCAGCTAAGACCGTCCTTCATTACTCACCCCTATTATATTAAAATATATCAAGCTTGCCAAAATATTTTAAGTATATTTTTAATTTATTATGAGTCACTCATAACAATAGCACGGTAACATGATATAAAGCAATAGACTGTATGAAATTATCAGAAACAGCTTTATAATTATTAGAATTTGGTATCAGTCTTCAGTAAAAAAACAAAAAAAAACTTGTTGGTATCCAATTGGATTCTCAGTTAGAGTACTTTTCCAAAATAATAATAATAAATAAATAATTTTTTAAGAATAAGAGAAGAAAAAGGATTTTTTTTTAATAAATCGTCTTTTGGACTAGAATGTAAACAGGGTGAAATATAGCGACAAGGGTGACGCTTCAAGAAGAGAAGACGAACAAAAAAGTTAATTTTTATATCCCCAGTAAGATTAACTAATAAATATCTTCTGTTATTTTTAAAATTTATATTTCAATACATTTCAATATTAAAATAATTCTAATTAATAATTTATACCTCATTAAATGCTATAATTAAAATGACATTTATTTTACTAGAGCTAAATTAATTTTAATAAGAAAAAGCCAACAAGAATGGTCTCCCCAAAACTTTCTCGCATTCTCTCTAATAAAGGTTGTATCCCAGCGAAGGCCTTGAAAAGCAACAGCGTGCAATACTGACGAAATATTAAACTTTGGCGAGAATTTATTAATTTTACTAAATTTATCGTGCGATACTTAGCGAGTTTCTTGGTGATTAATCTTTGACATGCGATTAACAGCATCCAAAAGTCAAAATTGTGTTTTAGACGCGTTTTTACCAAACGATTAAAACCAAAATTTCACATAAAGCTACCATATAGTCAAACTCCATACCACATTTGATATATTTAAGTCACTGCATTTTGAGTTACCGCGTTTCACGTTTCTGAAAGTAAAGAGTGATAGACTGTCAAATCCTCGTTGAATTCGGTCAAAACTTGATAGGTGTCTACAATACAGATTTTATGTCTGTGTAACGACCTTTATTCACCAAGCTCTCTTCTCTTTTGCTGTTATGTTCACTTGTAATCAAACAATCGAACAGACAAACTTCCTCTTAACGGATTTTGCTCAAAATGTAACAAAAATGCACATATTTGGTGTTAAGATGGTGTGCCTAACTTCATCCGTTTAGTTCAAAGCGTTTTTAAGTTATCTTTGTCATAGATAGACAGACGTAACGTTCAAAATGTGTTTTTCAAACTCATGGAGGTCTAAAACGTGGAGATTAGTCGAAATTTCGAGTTTGTATTTTTTTCACGATTACATTATTTTCTCTGCACTTAGATTACGAAAAAGTAAAAATCAATTACATTTTCTTTTACACAATAAATTTTTAAGTTTCTTCGAACACATTTCTTTTCTAATACTGAGAGTTCTTTTTTCTTTAGGATACAAATTTAGAGTTAAAATTATTCAATATAAAACATTTTTAACTATCAACAAAGGATGTTACTAATTAAAGTGCTTCAATAAATATAAACTTTCAACTTTCGAATTAAATATAAAGCTATTAAAAAAGGGAAACAATTTTTAATAAAATTACATAATTATTAAAAGTCCGTACTTTTTTCGTTTTTTGTATACTGGAGAAAAACTCTTTTCTTCAGTGCAATACTTTCTCAAAACGGAATTGCTGTTAATTAAATAATAATTTGAAAATAATCCCTTAATGAAGTATTTTTTCGCATACAAAATGAAAATATTGTAATTCTTCTTATCTTTAAATTATAGTAATCCTTCCTACATAAATAAAAAAATTGTAAAAAAAATAATAACCCCGAGATTATGAAAATTTGATTTAGTTCATTTGTAGCTGCAACTTTTTGAACCAATTCTGGTGCTATTTTGGGATCGAACTTATAATTTTCTATCGTGATTTGATGCATGCCCCTCCCCTCTCTTCAAATATCTAGAATTGAGCCACGCAACCAGATTTAACGTGCACCAATTCGCATAAACGGAACTTCAATAGAATCGGATTTTCAATTCGGATACCTTTCTTTGAGTTCTGGAAACAGAACTATTACTTCCAGGCAGTCGTGCCTTCTCGATATTTTGAGGAATCTCTTCGTTTTAGAACACTTTTAGTCGGTAATAAGTCACTGCCGGAATAGCTTGTCTGTTTTTGAAAAACTCAACGAACTAGAAGCATTAAGTTTAAGTAGTCGCTTAAAGTTAAAAATAGCTTTCTGTCAAAATTTGAGCAAATAATTTTTTTCTGTCTGAGCAATCATTCATACGAACATGATAATCACACATTGACTACTCTGATCCGTCTTTAAGCACGCAAATAAATCTGAATTACTGGACCGCCACGTCAGCATTGGCGGAAACTGAAATGAGTCCTAAGGGTCATCACCGGCAGTGGAACAACCCTTCCCATAGGAAGCAAGTCCCGCCATCCATAGGGAGTAGACTCCACACCATTTCTATGCCCATCCGGGTAGCGCAAACCAATCACCGTGCCGAAAGCATCTCATCCTCAAATCTAAATGCCCCCGGTGGGAGTATACGAACACGATAAGTCAAAAACGCAAACAACTAGATGCGTGAAATATAATATGTAGTTTTATCGTTAGAATAGAAATCTATATCAAATTTTGGATTCACAATAAGCCCAGTTTTGTGTTGAGAGAAAAATAGCCGAGTTGTAAAAATGCAATGATTCACAAGTCGAAATATATAAATACAAAGGTATTATACATTCAGATGGTTTCAAAAAGTACTAACTTTTATATTCTATAATAAATGTACAAATTATTGAATTTGTAGATAAAACGGTATTGCTTAACCCTTTCGGGACGGGAGGCTCAGATGTAAGCACGGGACGGAGCGTAAGCGAAAGGAATCATCTTACAAGAAGGAATTAACTCTTCAACCGGCTGGAACGTAGAAAGTCGCTCCAACGTATCTTTCGAATCCCGGCTGGAATGTAGGAAGTCGCTCCAACGTGTCGTTCGAATCCCGGTTGGAACGTAGGAAGTTGCTTTCCGCAAACTGTTTGAATTCCGGCTCCAACGTAGAAAGTCGTCAATGCTTTCCCCCTTAAAGGCAATAAACGAGGTGGGTCATCTGCTTGTTAAGGTCATTTTGTGGTTTTCGCTGACAATTAGAATTTGGGTGGTCCCTCCAATTAGGGGAATGAACTCACGAGAAGTGGAAATAACGTTCTTCGCAAGAATTCACGATTGCAGGATCGATTGGTGATATGAGCTGTATACTTCATTATTGATTTGAATATTTCATTATTTCACAGCAAATTTAATATACAGGTGAAAACTATCATACTTATTAAAGGTAGGGAATCCCTCATATTTACATGTCATAATCATGTATAACAGTTAATGACTGCGATTAGCTCGCAAAAACCGATTTGAATTTTCAGTACTTGGTTGATGAAATATTAAAAAAATACGTTTGAACTTTTAATACATTTTTTAAAACGCAGTAAAATATAAAAAAAAATCCTTATATAATTTTTTAAAATTTATTTTCATTCCACTTATTAATCGAGACAAATATTTATTTATAAATGTAATTTTAATTATTGCTTAGGCTTTGTATATAGATTTTGGCGAAGTATTTAATACGTAATGAAAGGCACATTTGAAAACTTTTGGATCTAATTATATATTTATTTTTTATAGTTTAGAGTGAACTATAGTAAAAGTGTTTTTAATTATTTTTATAAACGTTTTTATTTAAAGTATCTTAATAAATGTTGTTACTATTATTCTTTTTACTGCTTAATATTATTTTTTATTTCATTATTTTAATACAAGCGCTGTTTACTGCTTTTTGCAAATCATATTTGTCTTTTTTTCGGGAAAGGGGCTCGGGAAGGGAAAAAACGTTTCTTTTATAAATATTTTTAAAAAAAACAATTAGAAATTATATTTTTAAAATATATAATTATATTATAAATATATATTTAAAATCTCTATAAAAAAACACACATTGAAATGGGAAGAAGTTTTGTGTGTTGTGACGGGCTGCGAAAAGTATAAATGAAAAAAAAAAAAAAAAATAGAAATAATAAGGACTATTAAAAAAAGTTTATTATATGAAAGAAAGAAAATATATTTAATAAATGGGGAACTATTATAGAAATATTTATTTATATTCAACAAAATTCGATGATGAGTGAATTTAATAGATATTGCTTTGAAAAATGGAAAGAATAAATTGTATCTGTGTGATTATAATTATTGCTTTGCATTAAAACAGTATTAGCTATTTAATGAAATTAAACAAATGCATTTAAAGGCTGATACGATTTCTAGCTGTTTGAACGTATCCCAAGGCTGTGGATTCAGAACTTAATAATGAATACTGATTTACATGCAAACTTAAAAATGAAAGTAAATGAATGCAATTATAAATAAAAGTTACTACCTAACAGATGATACATTTTTTTATATATATCTGCAACAAAGCTGCTGATAATCTGTAGAATATAAATATTTTAAAATATCTTCTAGAAGAAATTTTAAATATAATAAAATTTCTAAGATTAATAAATATAACACAAACAGTACTGCATAAAATCTGTTTATTTTTTACTAGAAATATTTTTAAAAAAATAATTAAGCGATTATTAAAAGTTTTTCATCAGAAATAGTTTGTATACTTTCTTTGAAAAGTGACAAAATTAGAAAATAACTGCCAAATTCCACGTATCATTACAGAATTCTTAAAAGTGAGAATATTAACATGAAGCTATAAATACTGAAAAAAAAAAATACGAACTTAAAATACAGCAAAATTTTTAGATGAAATTTATAAAAAGGCATAATTCAATATTTGAAAGATAAATGTGATCATGAGCAAGTTTTACAATATTTCATCCACTGCAATTACATGTAAGGAAATTTAAAAAACAGATTGAGTGTGATATATCTCAAAACATGAAGCAGCGCATAAACCCACTTTGCAGATTACACATTCAAAACGTGTTTCTCTTCTCACTCTTTTACCATTTGCATTTGTTTTTGAGCAACACACGACACATCTCCTAGCAGAGTATTTTTTGTTTTCTGTTGGAGCAACTAAAGACGGAAAATGTCTGCCCGTCAATCTTCCCACATTTTCAATACTCTTTGGGACTTTAGACGATGGTAATCCTCTTCCTTCCTCACATAATCTCTCTATCAATCGCATTCTAAATTCCAGATGATTTACACTTCCTCCATTTTTTTTATAAAGCAGAAAAGCATTCCACACAGCCTGGTCAAGTAGATGTCGAAATATTTTTTTGTAATATTTCCTTTGTCGGCTTCTGGGTGAAGAATAGTATGCTAAGCACTGATCCGACTTATCAACTCCTCCCATAGATCTATTATAATCGACTACCACCTTAGGCTTTTGTTTGGTTGTAGTGGATATTTTTGATTCAACACTAACTAATGCAGCATTATGAATGGTACTTAGCATTGTTAGAACCTTCTTGTCTTTCCACTGTAGTACCATAATTTTTCCCTTTTGAAATGCTCTCAATTCATGCTTTTTCAATTTTGTGTTCTTAAATTCCACCGGTAACCCTTTTCTGTTTCCTCTAACAGTTCCTATCAAATCAGTTTTATATTGAAGAAGAATTTCGGCCACTTCCGGAGAAGTATAAAAATTGTCTGTTGTTAGCTGATATCCTTTATTTTTAAGTTCATGGATTAAAGTCAGTACACATTTTGTAGATAATCCAAATTGTTCGTATTCTTCCATGAAAAGGGTTCCTTTACCGGTATAGATAATAGAATTCCAAATGTAACCGCTTTCTGATTCACAGAGTTGGAAAAATTTAATTCCGAATCTAGCTCTTTTAGTTGGAATGTATTGCTTCCATGCAAGTAAACCCTTGAAAGCAAGCAAAGACTCGTCTATTGTTACAGATTGATTGGGTGTATAAGCAGATTTAAATCTCTCAACCAGCATGTTATGGATATCAAAAATTTTTCTTAACTTTGCATTTGGATGCGTATTTTTATTGAATTCATCTGAATTCTCAAAATGAAGAAATTTCATTAGCAAACTGAATCTTTTCTCACTCATGATGTCCAAAGAAAGGAGTGTTTAAAATGGGTCTTATGCTCCAGTACGTTGCTTCCACAGATTTTGGCATTATTCCTTGAAGTAAAAATAAACCAAAAAATAGATGTAACTCTTTTATATTCGTATTTTTCCAATTTAATGCTCTCGATGATGGTGTCAAATCGGTTTTGTTGAAAAAGTCTTCGGCGTATCTATTTGTTTCTTCCATAATGAAACTCATCACTGCATTATCAAAAAATATGCTGAAAAACATCATCGGATCATCTGAGTCCCCAAGGAAATTTTTTGCCGCTGAACTGATACCAGGAGTCGAAGTAAATTGAAAATTTGGAGGAGCAGGTGAAAGTGCTTGCAAGTCAATAGGACACCAACAGCGAGCCGCATTTAAAGTATCATCGTCAGATTCACTTTCAGAGTATTCATCTTCAGACGATAACATTAATTCATCACAGTCAGAATAGTCAGAATTTGAATCCATATTAAGCTCATCCATTTTCTCATAAATATAATATTAATTACTTTGACTGCAGGAATTCAATTGCAAATTTCAATAACATATTAAAGAAACTGGATGATAAAATCTTTCATTAAAGCAATCAACATTTATTTAATTAAATAAATATTAATAAGGTCTACTCAAGTTCCCTGCGCAGTGCACTTCCCTCGAGTTGCTAGACCTTTCAAACAGAAAACTATAGCCAGCAAAACTTAAGAGCCTTTGGATTTAAAATCTAAGAATAAGAATCCTGGTGAATGCCTATATAAGTCAAGCTGTTATGAAGAAAATACCAATGAGAAATTAGAATTTGAACATGTGGCCAATAAGAAAGCAGAGGCAATAAAAAGTGATAAAGGATTTATTTAGAGAACCCCTTCCTCTCATCTAAAAGGATTTTTTTTTTTTTAATGCTGCTTCGATTTTTCAGATTTCTTGGATGACATTTTGTAGAGAATATGCAACCCGTCAATTGATAACAGTCAGCAACATTTTTACTATCTACTCTCAATGAAGACATAATGGAACCATTCCTATTAGCTTGGAACAATGTCGAAGAGTTGGACCGATGTGGTGTAAATGCATAATGTTCTGTTTTATTACCACCATGGTTCATTTATCGTTTTACTGTGCAATGTGTTTTAAGAGAAACTTCTCACAGATTATCTCAAGAATATTTTTATTATTATTATTATTTCTATGGATTTCGGTTCTGTTCAATTGTTAGTATTCCGTAAGAAAGTGCAAGTGTTTCTCTATGTGAAAGTAGTTTTTCGGCTTGTCCGTATTGTTAATAGAAGTTTTACGATCAAATCAAGCAGTAAAATGTCGGTAGGTTTAGTGCTAACAGTTACCCGAGTTACGTTACAAAGAGAAGCGTTATATCTGGCGACAATAGCCTATTGAAGAAACATTTGTGTCTCAAAATGGGTTATATAAAACATGCTCCAGGCAAATTGTACAATAGAAGTACTAATTTTGCATTGAAAGGGAGGATATTTTCCCTTGCTAGGCATTCAGAAAGACACGAAAGAATTCTTGAAGGATGTTACGAGTATTTCTTTTAATCTTTACCATTCTTGAAATTTATGAGTCTTGGATTCAAAAGATTTATTCATCACTCTTGAAAGCACTGTTCTTTTTATAAAATTAACGTCGGTATTATGGCAATAATCTATGAAAAAAGTTTTAAAGTTTTGCTCTTTATCCAAGTTCAAATTTTGGTTCAAAAAATTGTGTGCTCTATCATTTTTGATTTTCATATTTATTAAAGTTTTTTTCATAGAACATTTAAAGACGTACTTCTTAATATATTTAATAATAATTAATAACTAACAAGTAAAATAAAAAAAATCGATTTCTCTGTTCACTAATATAATGCAAATGGATTTTATTACTAAATTGGTTTATATTTTGGTTGAAATTCGGCTATTGATCAGACACTAGTAAAGATTGTTTCCAATAGAAAAATTGCTTCCTTTAGGAAATTTATTTCTAATGCACCTCCTAAGGCCGGTCCTAATAGCAATTTTTAAAAATGAGCTAAAATTTTTTCACCAATGCTTGATTTTGCACTTGAACTTTATCTCAAGTATAACAATTTTTTTAACAAAAGCATACCACTGAAACATACTCAACATTAAAGAATAAGTTGAATCATATCTTGATATCAACAATAGAAGCAACAATAAAGACAATTTAATTTCACTTCCATAATTTCTTTCCTTTCATAATGAAATATACTGATGTAAAATATACATAAATTCGATAAATTGATATACAAATTTCAAAATAATTAATTTTTTTTTCTTTGAATTACCCCGGGAAAATTCTAATTAAAATTTTTGTCATGCTTTAAAAATTAATAATTTACGAAAATATTAGCTTTTGAATTTTTTAAAAGCTAATAAGCTAATAGCTTTTAATTATTTATTAATTTAAAAGCTTACCTTTTGCTTTGATAAAAAATAGTTACAGATGATAAGATTTTAACATCATGTGACCCCAATGAGTCATCTGTGACTAGACCACCAATAACTTGTTGCTTTACCACACCAACATGATTCTCCGACCCAGTCTTTGCTAATTAATTCTATGACGTTAAAATTCACGCTTCTCTCTATTTTTCTTATATATATAAAATAACTTATATATACTATTTCTGATTTAGCGCAATCTTCTTAATATGTAATGTCATTGTTAAGCCACTTTTCTTCCATCCAATTTTTGTGACCGGAGGATAAGATCCTTTAAATGAAGAACTCTGTCCTTCCTCCACAAACTGGCAAAACTATTACAGATTCATTAATATCTATAATTTGTTTTATTTTAATTAATGTGCCAAAATTTATAGCAAGTACTTTTATTGTTGAAATGAAATAAAAACCTTATTTTTCACTCACGGGTTTTTAAACTTCGCTGAAGTTATGATTACCTACTCTAGATTGTTTTTCTTTTATTTTATTGTGCATCCGTTTTTTGAAATTCACATGAAGTGAAATATATTATAAATGTTGCCAATGAAATTCGTTTGAATTGTTCAGACATGAAGAGCATGGAAGTACCGGTCTGAAAGGGGTAGTTCTTAATTATTCGATATATGCAGCTAAGTCTCATTTTTATCTGCGAGATTTCATAATTTACGAATTTTCACAAAAAATCATAATGTTGTAACTTAATAAAATGGGTACAATTTAAATTTTGAGTTCATTGATGGAGTTAAATGAAGGAAAGGTTTCTTTCCAATATTTGTCGGCAGAGAAATGCATGGATTTAGGAAATTATTTTTGCGCTGACTTTGAGTCCTTTTTATCAAGATCTGTGACAAGATTAGGAATGATATAAGAAATTGCCATTCAAAATATTCACCTACTAAAAATATGAATGAAATGATAATTTTTATCAGATATAAACCTCGTGAGTAAATGGATGCATTAATAAGTTTTCATATTTCAGCATTAAAATTATCTTTAAAAACGTATCATCTTACCTTATTGCTTTAATTATTTCAAAATAAGATAATATGTCAAAAATATTCAAGTTAATATTTTCATAAACATATTATCAATAAAATATTCACCTACTATATATTGACCAAAGATTTTTTTAAGTTCTGAAAATAATAAAACAATGGAATAGGAAACAAAAATCTAAAACAAAAAAAAATCATGCAAATTTTTATTTAAAAATTTTCAATAACAGATTATATTTTCCGAAATGAACGTAGTATTTTTACTATTACGTATTATTAAATCATTAAAAATAAATTTTTTACAATCTGTTTTAATCAGAAAACAATATTATATATATATATATATATATATATATATATATATATATAATATGCAATGCTATTTTCTTTTCGTATACCAAATATACGAGTAAAATGCTTAAAACTAAAAATTAGATGAAACTTAAGTAAAATTCTCTGAATGTCAGTAAAAAGAATATATTATATTCGTAATGCAATTTGATAAATGGTAATTCCTCTAAATCATTTATTAAACAAATTTTTCTATTACTTAAAAAAAATTATAAAATCATATTGCGGAATTTTTTATTTATTTGTGAATTTATGCGGAATTTATTTTTGAACAAATTCTATTTTTTGCAAATATTGCAGATTAAAAGAGAAGTTCTTAGTCTTCAGAGCGAAAACCAAATTCTGAGTTGAAAAACCGCATGGCAATTGCCCTGCGTTGACAGATTTATTACTTGATTAATCGGTCAGTACTATTCAAAATCCCCGGTGTTTAGGGGGACGTGATAGTCGAGAAGCGGGAAAGTTTACACCCTGCTGTTAATGGTCGGGGGAAAGTAAAAACATACCAGGCCGGTTTACGAACGTTCTGCCAATTTCTTTTCTAGTAAATTGTGTTCATCCATTATTTTGACTGCCGCCGTTTTAAGAACATTCTTAAGCTAGACAGCCGGCGCTCGATGGGTTAAGCTTTAGTCGTAACGTCGTCATTTTTTCTACCTTTTTAGATTATTAGTTCATTTACAATATAAGCATATTTTTCCTCTTAAAAATCGCTTTTTTTTTTGCCATAATAAACCGAAACTAAGGCTTTCCGTAATAAAAAGAGAAGTGCGCAAAATTTATCTGAAAACTACGCAAAATACAACAGAGCTGACGGTAAAACTCAAAAAGTCAAGTTACGGTTACAAAATAATAATAACAACAACAACAACAAAATAATAATTCGATGAGTTATTAGAAACGTGAATGATTCTATCAAGTGGACACCCCACCACTATTTATTTACAATACTCTTATCCCACTTACCTGAAATAGTTTATGAGTAAAATACCAAAGGCTGAATATGGGCAAATTGAAGATCAGGATACGAAAACTATATTTATTTTAAAAGTAATAAACACAGAGAGTCATCTAGTGTCGTTTAAAAATTGTTCCAGTGTAAAATGCACATATGCATCACCGTCCCATGACTTCGATTTTCAGAAATGCACAAGTAGTACGCTCAGGTGTGAACGGCGTTCGCTGATGATGCATATATGACACGCCCGTCGCTAAATGGTTACATTTGCAATAAAGCAATTAGTTAAATATTACTTTCAGTATAATTTTTTTAATTAGAAATTTGATTTACAACCGCAGTAATTATGAATGAAAAACAATCAAATAATAATGCAAATACAAATGCAAGATACCATATTAGAAAACACATAGGAATAGAACTAAGATTTATATATTCAAGGGTTTTCATTTACAAATACTTTTGTCAGAATTAGTACAGTAATTTCTCCAGTAGTTAGCATAAACTACTGGAGAAACGTAACTCCAGTAGTTTATGCTAATTAATCGCATGTTTTCAAATTAATAAATTCATAAAAAATATCTGAAGAAAAATGTGAAACATTATTCAGAAAATATCTCGAAAAATTTCCCTTTTATAGTACTGTGTCCGTGAAGCAAGGGGAAACAGAAAGATACGGCTACTTATACTGACGTCACAGCCCAATGCTGAGGCTGTTGGTAGATATTAATTTAATTCAAATATGACAAATATTTTTTACGTGCTAACTGATACCCATCTAAGAACAATTTTTCAAACAAAGGTACAAGAAGAAGGGATGGTAGTATGTTCTTCGCATAATGTAAAGAATATTTTCTGGTAATTGACAAGTCTGGATAGTAATAAAAATCAAATAAACTTTGAAGGAAAACAAAATCTTAAGATTTAATGCATTTAAAGTTTTAAATGCTAATAAATAAGCATAACTTACACTCAATAATTTGCAATAACTTGGCTTGCAATAACTTTGGTTTCTATGTCTAATTGACATAGAAACCAAATAAAGATATCACTGAAAACACAAACGTGCCTATTTTTTGAAACACCAAATAAATAAATAAAATAAAATTACAAATTTTCATCCAATTTCCTGTTTTAATCTAGTTGGATACCTTAAATGAGACATGGCTGCAACAATTCAGCATCAAATTAAAGAGTTACATACTCCTCAAATTACATACATTACAAGAAACGGTTCGTTATATACAATATATATACGCTTTAATATATACAATATACACAAAGTGGTTTTTTTTTTAATTGGTATGGCTACGAAAATGTCTATTCAGACAATGGAATAGAATTTAGTACAACGGAAAGGTACACAAACATTCATTGATTAAAAATGAGGTAACGATCCAAAGATTAGAGATGGTCATAATGATATGCAACAATCTGTTAAAATACAAAAGTTAAAAGTACATTTAAAAATCGATTTTTGAATGTAATATTGAGATTGAAATTTGTAAACCTTCGCTACAATAATACAAGCGTTATAATAAGATTTTTAAGCAAAGTTTTATACAAATTATATTTGTATGAAATCATCATCTCATCTGTACAAGTTGATAATCTTCAATTAATTGCTTTTATAAAAGAGATTTCAATATATACAATACATACAAAATGTTTTTTTAATTGGTATGACTAAGAAAATGTCTACTCAGATCATTTTCTAGTAAATGATTTACCACAAGTTTCACAACTAAAAGGTTTCCGCTTTGTGTGAGCCATAAAATGTTGTTTTAAAGTAGAATTCTGAAAAAAAAATTTTACCACATACATTACATGAATAGGGTTTTTCATCTGCGTGAATTCGACAATGTTGATTTAAATTACGTTTGTGTGAAAGTCGTTTATTACATACATTACAATAAACGGTTCAATATATACAATGTATATAGGTTTAATATATATAATATACACAAAGTGTTTTTATTAATTGGTATGGCTACGAAAATGTCTATTCAGGCCGCTATTTCTTGTAAATGATTTACCACAAGTTTCACAACTAAAAGGTTTTTGCTTTGTATGAGCCATAAAATGTTGTTTTAAAGTAGAATTCTGACTAAAATTTTTACCACATACATTACAAGAATAAGGTTTTTCATTTGTATGAATTCGACAATGTTGATTTAAATTACTTTTATGAGAAAATTCTTTATTGCATACATTACAAGAAAACGGTTTTTCTTTTGTATGAGTTCGAGAATGGTAAATTAAACTACTACTGTTAGGAAATTCTTTACCACATTCGTCACAAGAACAGGAGCTTTTATCTGTATGGGAAAGAAAATGTTTATTTAAACCACTTCTTTGGGAAAACTTTTTATTGCATACATCACATGAATATGGTTTTTCATTTGTATGGTGAAGATAATGTCTATTTAAATGACCTTTGTCTGAAAATTGTTTCTTGCATATAATGCAGCAATAAGGTTTTTCATTTGTATGAATACGAATATGCCTCTTTAAAAGTCCATTCTGATTAAACCGTTTGCTGCATACCTCGCAAGAGTAGGGTTTTTCATTTGTATGAGTTAGATAATGTTGAGTTAAATTATTTTTATGAGAAAATTGCCTCTCGCATACATCACAAGAAAAAGGTTTTTCTTTTGTATGAGTTCGATAATGACCAGTTAGATTATGTTTTTTAGAAAATTTTTTACCACATACATCACATATGAATATTTTCTCATTCGAGCAAATCTGACTTTGGAAATTTGTTTTAGTGCCAACATCTTTATTACATGGATTACTCAGTAAATGTGTTTCATTTATCTTGATAGAAGTCTCTGTCATCTCTGCTCAGACTCCTTTTGCTCTAAATAAATTGAACTGAACTTGTATGACTAATGAATGGGTTATTCTTCATAACTCATATAATGTAGTGATCTATTTAGAAGACAACTTTGGAACTTTGTTGCATTTGATTATCATCAGAAGTCACCTGGAAAATAAAATACATTTTTTTTCTTTCAGCATAGGTTTACATCTTGATACATTTATCATAGTTATATTAGTGCCCAGACTGAAATTTAATGGAGAATGAGGTTTCCTGTTTTATATCTTTGAAATGAAGCAAGTTTTCAAAATAATAGAACATATACAATACTATTTAAATTCAATTAATCAGAAGCATTTTTTATATAAACGGTCATGAATTTGAAAAATCAGAAAAATTATTCTTTAACTTATTTATATATTTCAAAATAATGATGTTTCTTACAATGTTTGGTAAAAATGGCTTATCTTAAAATCGGATATAAGATAGGCTTAGAACAAAGATGAACTTCATAAAATAATAAATTGTGCCAAATATAAATATTGAGAAGTAAAATAAACATAATTAATTGGACAATAGAATGTATAAGTTTATTCCAAAAGTGTCTGAAATATAAAAAATAATGCAGAGTTATTATATTAAAGAATATTCATCATTCTCAAGAATGATAAAATGTGATTTTAAAAAAACCCTGAATTCTACAGAAATTAGTCGTGTCAGCAATATGATTTAGAAATATGTTTTAATTGATCAGTAACAATCTTAGAAAAATTGCCAATTTCAATAGTAAATTCTGCTGCATAATGGTGCTTCTTTATTCAGAAACTATAATATTTTCTAAAAGTTTGGAGAACATCTCTGATAAAAGCAATTTTTACATCATCTCCAAATTTGAATATGATCCTTTTTATAATTTTTTATACATATATCTGGAACTTCATTTTCTTATTCTGTATGTAAATTGCAGTGTATGAAACAAAATCTTTCTTAATAAGTTTTTAATAATGCAAGAAAATCATGCGATTAAATAATCAATGATATCGAGAAAAAATTTTAATTTCATTTTAATAAAGAAAAATATTGTTGAAAATTATACAAAAAATCTTTTTTAAAGGTATCTAAATTCAGAAAAAAACTGCATAATAATTAAATTTGCGTTATTAAAAAGGCAATTTTTTAAATTTTAAAATGGTATAAAAATTATTTGTGCACAATAATACTATTGGAAGTTATGATGGAAAAATATTAAAATCCACTTCATTTTTATTTAATAAAAAAATCATTTCAAATATTGCCATTTTTATATTAGTAGCCAATTTCAATGATATGATTACTAATCCTGTATTGTTTACTAATAATAATTTCTAAATGGTCAAAGATAGAATCATCTGAAATATCCTCAAAAAGAATTATTCTACCTTTTAAACTTTTAATAGTTTCTTGATAGTTTGTAACAAACGCCATCTCTTTAATAATATCCATACACCCATCCATATAATATAAAAAGACAGAATAATATAAATTGATCATAAATATCAGAAAAGCATACAGAATGGAACATATAAATACATATACATTCAAATATAAAATACAAAATATCACAATATTAAAAAATATTATATTTACAATATTAAATATTTTTCATTTAGTTAATTTTATAATTTTTCTAATTATTTCATTTAATGCTAATTTTTTACACTACAGAATCCCCCCCCCCATGATTTCCACAAAATTTTAAAATTTTATTGTTAATCAAAGCTACAATAGCTTTTTAACAATTACAGAAATTTATTTAACATTTTTATAAGAATGTTTATAGGTTAAAGTTACTTAGATAATTATGAACAGATAGTAGCTACATTTTGATAAACTCATCTATAAAAATGCTTTGTTCTGAAAAAAGAAAAAATGACTATCGTCCATAGAATCCTTGTTTTCAACACAGTCTCCCCCTTTCCCATTCAATGTTTTACAGAAAAAAAATGGACTGAAATGGAGAAAATTATGTGCGAAAATTTTTTAAAACTTCATATTTTAAGAAAATTTTTTAATACAGAATGATATTTCGTCAAAATATTTTTATCAATATTACAATTTAATATTTTTCTAATATTCCTACTCAAAACCAGGGGAAGGTTAAGATTTAATATATTTTTTCCCTTTAAAAACAATACATTTGGCAGAGAAAGTATATTTAAACCACAGAAAATGCTTGATATTAACACAGTAAAATTTAGAAAGCTGAAAAAACTGTGCATTATATATATATATATATCATGGCAAAATTACAGCACAATTTCTAATCAATAATTTGTATTTTTTAATAAGTGACAAATGTTTATTATCATAAAAAGTTGCAAGATAATTTTGTTTAGTTTCGTTTGTTAAAATAGTAAATTATATGTTTCATAAACTTTGTAATAAAAATATTAAAATGCCATAAAAGTAACAACAAAACTTGAAAGACTGAACTTATATTCTTTGACAATATTTATCTTTTGCCCTTTATAACTACCAAATGAACTCTTGCATTTGGCAGGTAAACAACCAAATTCTAAAACAAGAAGTGAACAGAACTATTAAATAGATAAAAGAGTAACTGATTTAACAATATCTAATTACTAAGTAACTAATTGCTATTTAGATATCCTGGAACATTTAAAAAATTATCTTTATAGATATCAGAAATTTTTCACAGAATATTCATTTCAACATTTCAGAATGGGAAACATTTCATTGGTGTTCTGAATATTCTAGAACAATGAATTAAATCTATTAATTTAAAGCAAATTAATTCATTAAAGCAATTTAAATAATATAAAAACATTGAATTTCACAATTATTAATATAAAAGATTGAATTTCACAAAATGCTTTACAAATTAAACAAAACCAGAAGTGACAGTGAAATTTCATTTATTATAAATAAAAATCTGTTTTTCTAACTATTGACATTATTAAATAAAGTAAAGTTTGGACTGAATTTTCTGATTATTAGTATTTGAAAACTTTTGGCTACTACATAACAAATATATGAAAGATGAAAGTATTTTGTGAAAAATTTATACATAAATTCTTTATTTACATAAAATAGAATTAATATTATATAATTTTGTATCACATTTTCAATATTTTGATGATGATCTGTCTATATTTTCCTAGTTATCTGAATAATTTGTATACGTTTGAAATAAAACAGCTGAATAAGATGATGTGAAAATAAAGCACCCAACTATTTTAACTTTTTAGTGACTTCAAAAACTGAACCTATCAACACAAGATCTTATATAGCATCTATATATATTATTCAATATTTTGAATACCAAATAATATTGTGACAATGTTATTGAACATTTTGTGCTAGTAAAGAATCATTAAAAAAATCTTAAAATCCTTTATTATTCCACTATTATATAAATATTTTATTCAAAAAGAATTTAGAAACATTGATTTCAATACAAAAATACAATAAAAAAAGAAATAATAAATGGTAAAATAAAATTTTCTTCACATTACTTAACTATGTTCACATTAAATAAACCAACTTACTTTTTCCCATTTAGTCCAATGTTGTATAGAAACTTAAAACAGATATCCTTCTCCTAAAAAGGGGCAAAAATTATTAAAATGCATGGCAGGAAAACTGATTTAAAAACTAATTCAATTTGCTTCCATTTATGTAATTTTGTTTATACCAGCAAATATTTTGATTGTATTACAACTACACAATTGTTTTTCTTCTACTGTATTTTAAATCTGCTTATTAATTTAATAACATTGACAGTTTAATTTCATTTTCTTTTTGTTTATCAAAACAAAATTTCATAAATGGGGGGCATTGCATCACTATATAATAAATATACAAAAACTAGAATAACTCCTTTGATATTTTAATGAGCATATAACTAAATGTTTATTAATAATAACGATACACATTAAAAAATATATATATTTAAAAACATTCAATCACGAACAATAAAAAGTAGAATTTGCAAAGAGCAAGAAAACTTTATCTTTTAGACATGTCATTTGAAAAGAGAATTATTTAGGAGTGTTCTTTATCAAATAATAAAATGTGTTGGTTATTACAATATCTGTACCATATTTTAAAAGACTAAAACATCTCAAAGTTTTGGTATGTTAGAATCAATGGTCTTTCACTGCACTTAAAGATACTCAGATACTTTAAACAGTGAAAAAGGATTAAAATACTGTTAATTTAAAAATGTAACATCGATTTTTCATTTTATGCACATGTCAAAGTAAGAAATATTTATTAAAGACTGCTTTCAATTTTACGGACAAATAAAATGATTAAAGAAAAAAAAAAAAAAAAAAAAAAACTAAAATATAAGCAGGACAATATGTTGTACTGTATAAGTCTCTGACTTCATGAAATTAATTTTTTTAAAAATAATGATGACTAAATTCCAATGTATATTATTTTACCTGAAGAAGTATTAGACACAACGGACGGTAATTGCATCTCTAGTTTGAGAGCATGCTGCATGATTCTTGAATGTAAACCGAGTGGACTGGTATCCCTTCCAGTTTTTTGCATCCAATTTCTGCTGCTATTTACGGCGCCTAGTCGACAACCGAAAACACGGTTTAGTTTGTTTTGATTCAAAACATCAGAACCGATATACAACATTTGTACTTGTGAATTTAGAGAAATTCGAACCGTTCACATTCTTGAGTCTCGGCTCCATATCTCCAGATTAGAATCCGAAACTTTTATCAAGTTTTTAAAAAAATTATTCTTACATTCAGCTGCCAAAATGTTTTTAATTAAGTGTAATTATTTTTCATTAATTGTAAATTGATTTGTTGGCAAACTTTATATTTTCTACATCTTAAACTAAAAATGAATGTTTTATTAGTTCTTTAACTAATTTTTGTTATACTTGATATCATTTTCTAATGTATAAGATTATCTTCTACTTAAATAATAATAATAAAAAAAAAAAACTAGATGCACTTTTTCTAGATCAAGTGTATTTCTAAGAGGGACTTTACTTTTATTGTCAAGCCAGCTTGATCTAATTAATTCACCTCGAAAGTTCATCGAGCTAACCCTAATATTGCAAGACATTGTACGATATCTCCACGATATTCTGAATGCTGGCCAATATCGTGACGATATCGTAACATTGTTGGCCATTTTGTGCTAATTGGGAATATTTTAGGATTTCTAACAGTCGTCGCTTGTAGTGACTATTTTGGGTCCAAATCGAAGTAATCACTACATCCGAATGGCCAGTACATCCAAAATGCCTTAAAATGTCATACAAGTATGCATGATTACAAGGACGCCAGAAAAAAATATCACGCGGCATCCTTGGTATTATTCAATCATTTCTATTAGAAAATTCGACTTAGTATACAGAACTGAAAAAAAAATCTTATGTATTTATTTTTGACAGTTTTTTAAAAAAATTATCGGGATTAAAATATTTTTTAAAGTTATCAAGCATTCATTGGCTAAACCGTTTTTATGAGTGATGCAAATGAAAAGAGTTAGCACGATATTGGAATGATCTTAGTCTTCAGATGAAGCAATGATCCACTCATACTATATCCGTTCCTTTCTCTCACTTTGTGAAATCACTTTGTAGGGGATAGTTATGAGCGTGGATATAACCTGGGACCTTATGGTTCGCAGTCCAGTAACATGACCACAATACAAAAGCAATTGCTCATGTAGCTAGCTGTTAACTGGCTTATAAGCATTCACCACAGACTCTCTCTCCAGTAAGTCGGAGGTGAGACGAACGATATGGCTGTTGAGTGGTGATGTATTAGCTGTTGAATATAATGCGCCTGTACCCATTTGAGTAGCGCCAAGCGTTATGGTGGGGGGGGGTGAGTGGTTGTTGATGCTGTTGCTGCGTCAAATGAGTCTGACAACTTTGGGTTGCTACGGGTAAATGGCGCCACAACAGCTGTACGAAGGTTGAAGGTTCATTGTCCGAGGTCACCAATGTGGCGAATTGTGATGCGCGGGGATAGAACGTGGGACCTAATCGTTCGCAGCCGATTAACATGACCACGATACAAAAGCAATTGCTCAGGTAGCGTAGCTGTTAACTGGCTTATAAGCTTTCACCGCAACTTCTTCAACGAGTGTTTTATATCCATATCGCTTTCGATTATGCGCCAAATTACCAATCTTTTGGACTACAGATTCAATGCTATTCCAATATTTTAGCAATGAATTAAGCAGTTGGAAAATTTTCAACATACTAGCAGTCTACTGCTGACTTAATCTATGAAGCTGATGATTTTCTTTTAGGATATTGCATCTCTTTTTCATGTTCATCACACGATGTTTGTTCATTGTTAAATTGAATAGTGTTGTGTGGCAGCAGCCGTTAGTTCACTGAATGCAAAGAATCAGAATTTTACAGATGATTGATTTAGAGGGCTGTTCGATAAAAGTAACGATTTAGATAAAATCAGTTTCTTTCTTTTAATTCGCCACTACCAGAAGCCTTAGACTTTCTCCTCCGGCGACCAACATTAATCACTACAAGCGAATTGTTGATAACTTGCAGTAACATGAAAGACAAAGAATTTATCACACCAGCTTAGTTTAAGATCACTCAAAATTAAGATCATAGAGGCTGTGATAAGTGAGAGAGCTGAAATATTGAACAATATTTAAGGAAAATTGAAACACATCTTGACATTCTTTGAGCTCTAGGGGCAATCAACTTAAAAACTTAATGACGTAAATGGTTGTATTACAAACTTTATATATTTCTTTGCAAAGTACTACATGCCATATTACAAATAGATTTTTTACAATATTTTTTTGCAATCAGATAAAGACTTCGTGATCTATAATTTCATGATCAGTACATTACAAATATTTTCATTTGTCAGTAACTGTGACATTATATACTTAAAATAAAATAACGTTACAAGTTGTAAACAAGTTAATCCCAATTAGTACAAAATGTCCCACAACTTTGTTACAATAGCTTCACGATACTGACCAGCATTAAAAAAAATCGAAAATGAGGTGATATTATACACTATTTTGTGCTAATAGTGAACTTTTACCGAAAACCTTAATATTATCATATAAATTTTAATGACCATCAGCATTTTTTTTTTGTTTTTTATAATCGAGATGTCATCAAAACTTAAGATTACATCTTTCATGAAATCAATCTAAAGAGATAATTCCCCCTCTAAAAGTTCGTCTTTATTTCATAAAAATTTATCTTTAACTAGCCTATAGAACATAGCTCAGCAGAACGAGAGGAAAAGTGAAGCACGTGTCCCCTCTTACGGTCGCCCAACAGCAATACAAAAAAGATGAGGTGAAGCTATAAACGTGGAATAGAAGAATTTGCAAAGAAGACGAGATTGAAGATACAATTCTAACTAAAAAAGGATGATTTTATTGTGGAGAAGCAAGATTGATTACTCACGATCATTCTATGCCAAACAAATGGCAGGATGGCAATTTTCACTTTCTATACTTCAGCCCATCCAATTACTTGAAACACTTGCAGCCATGCTGTGATTGCTTCACTCCAACCCTATCAATGAACGTCTTGCTGTAGCATACTGCCCTGTCCGTCCTATCAGCATCGATCGGAGTTTGACTTTCATTTCTGCTAGAATGTTCCCTATTAGCACAAGATATTGTGTGATATCTCTACGGTGTTGTTCGACATTCTAAACAGTGGCCAATATCATGAAGATATCGTGACAATGTTGCTGGATATTTTGTGCTAATACAGTTGTTTCTTAGCGTTGTTAATAGGTTAAAATTATGAAATGAACTCTCATCTTTCACTATATACTTTCAAATATATGAAATATTAAGTATGTCCTTATAAGCATAAGAATATCCTATTGCAAAGAATTTTATGCATTATAAGACTAAGTTTCAACATATAGAAAAGATTATCTTTCCTTTTATGTTGTCATATCTGTTGAACGAAAACATTTCTTAAATAGAGTAATCCTTACAAATATAAACTCCATGGATTGAAAATCTCTATATATCTTACTTGGATTATTTAGAAATTTTGGAATTTCAATAAAAGAAAAGTTACTTTAAATCAAAAAAAAATTCTCTCTGTAAAAAGAAATATATATACCTTCACCAGTCTAAAAGCGGCCATTAACTTCATTAATAATATAAAGAAGAACGTTTTCAGCTGCATACGAAATTCTGATTAGAAAGTCCAATACGAAAAGCAATAAATACTTGCTATAAATACCTTATTCGTACATTATTCTTAAATTCTATTCCATGAATACCTTTTCTAACTTAGAGAGACTATTATTTTTAAAATGAAATTTATTTTTTAATTCTTAATATTATCTTTAAAATATACTTTATGTATGAAAGATGAATTTATCTTAATAAACGATGTAGAAAGCGGGATAAAAAAAAGATTTCCGTAGAAAAGTATGAAACTTAGTCAAATATGGTCAGTGATAAAGCAGCATGGAAGAAATGCAGATACCTAGTGGCATAAATGCACTAACAGAAACCAAAATTAGGGCATTTATGCCACTTTTTAAAGTAAAATATCAAGAAGAAATGAAAATATATTCCTATTCTCCACAATTAGACCTTTACTTAAGTATCCAGAAGAATATGAGAAACACTTTTATAGCATCTAGAAATTTTGAATATTCTAGAGTAAAGTTAAACGGGTATAATTCATTATCAGTAATTTTCATTAAAACTATTTTGTGTTACCTTTGTAAGTCTATGATTTGATTTTAACTACCTTTACCTATTAAACTCAGAGTTGCAATAAGAAAATATTTTCATAACCCTGTTCCCTAGATACAGCTAGGAAGCTATTTTCAGTACTGAGATAGAGGTGGTTATCGAAACAATGGAAACACCTGTGAATAAAATTGACATTTTTGAATGCATTTCGTCAGCATTAAAATATATTATAACAGCTACCAGTTTTTTTAGAAATAGCAGTGTATATATTCTGGTAGTATGTGCTAGCTTTATTGAAGTTCTGCAATTCTTCAGTATTTTTCAAAAGCATAAAATGTCGGACCTCACATATTTTCAAAGAGGCAAAACTGTAGGAGCCAAGACAAGCTTGGTAAAGCAAAATAGTGGGCGGAAAAAGAAGTTCAGTGAAAGAGACCGACGGGTATTGAAGCAGATTGTAATGTTAAAAAGTGAACAACTGCTGCAAAAGAGACCGCAGAGCTTAATCCTCAACTGGATTCTCCAGTATCAATGATTACAATTAGAAGGCACCTTCATAAATAGGGCATTTATGACAGCGCAGCAATTCCTAAGCCACTTGTCACAGATGTTAATGGTAAACGTCGTCTACAGTGGTGTCGCACTCACAAAATCTGGTCGATTGACAAGTGGAAGAAAGTAATATGGTCTGACGAATCGTGTTTTACACTTTTCCCTAAAACAGGGCGGGCGCACGTTTGGACGACACCTGCACAAGCGTATGATCGTGATTATCTCCCTCCAACTGTCAAGCATGGAGGTGGATCTGTCATGATATGGGCAGTCATGCCATTGTTTTCTGCTTTACTAATCGTAACCTTGAAAGGAAGGATCAATGGAGAGGAGTATAGAGGACTTTTAAATGATCAGGTCCATCCTATGATGCAAACTTTGTTTCCCGGAAGAGGTGGGATTTTCCAAGATAATAATGCACCTATCCATGCAGCGAGATTTGTCCAATCATGGTTTGATGAACACGAGGATGAAGTTAAACATCTGCTTGGTCCGCACAATCACCTGACCTCAATATAATTGAACCATTATGGTCTATTTTAGAACATTCAATCGATATCCTCCACTGCATCTTTCCCAGAACTTTCACAATATCTCCTAGAAGAAAGGTACAATATTCCTCTAAGCACTATTCAACACTTGTATGGATCGATTCCTAGGTGAATCCAAGCTGTATTACATGCCAAAGGTGGTCCTACAACTTATTAATAGAGGATTCTTTATAAATCTAAGGTGTTTGCATTATTTTGATAACCACCTGTAGATTTTTAATTCATTGCAAATTAAGTGAAATAGGAGGAAAAAATTATGGCATATGGAAATATAATAGATATGCTTAATTTATTATTGTACAGAAGATCATTTTTTTGGATTTAGAAAGGTAAATGACTCTTTATCATTTTCAATTATCCTTAAAAATATCGTCTTTGGGTATCCTAGCATTATTACTAAAAATGCCCATATTTTGCAGAAAAGCACTAACTCAACATTTTAGTTGGTTAATATAAACAAAATTCCACGATGTTGAGTTATCCAAAAGTAATTTAAAAATCCCATTTAATTAATGATAATTATATAACTTTAAGTTATATATCTTAAAAACAAATAATTCAAAATGTAATTTCGACTTTTCTAAATTAGATTAAAAAATTATGTTCTGAATTTATGTTTTTTTCTTTAATTAAATTACTAGGTTAGAATGAAATTATATAACTTTGTGGCCATTTATGAAAAATTAATCAATATAAAAAGCTTTAAGTAAATTTTTCTGATTTTTGAATGAATAATATTGCGTAGGGATACAAGATCAAATTTTCAACACATGACACATTATGTAACAAACAGCCCAAGAAAATCGTAAATTCTAAGATGTGATTAATAAATAAATATCTGCATTGTTAAAAATCTTGCTTTTAATAACAGTTACCAATATCAAATATTAAGTCTTAATATTGGGAAAAAATCTAATGAAATTTAGAAACGCGATTTTTTCAATAAAATAATAAAAAGTAATAAAATAAAGCAATAAAAAATACAAATTAAATGTGAAAAATCACAAAGTATATAAAAGACGTCTTTATTGCAAAAAGTAAATGATTTATAACTGCAATCCGATTAAAATAGATCATATCTTGATGCTGAATGTTTTGCATAAAATATAAAAAATATACAAAAAAGCTTACATATTTTATGTAGTTATCACAAAAAAAAAAAAACCCTCATTTTTATTTACGTGATAAAATGTTAAAAGTAAGACCTTACAGATTTCTATGAATCTCTAAAGTCTGCTTTTTTCAATTAAGACTACAAATTCTGCTGCAACTGTTTTGAAACTTTTGTGTTAATGCACCATCTCAGGAAAACACAAAGCATAGTCTTGTTTTATAAATTTTAATCACTCGTATTTCATATATAAATTTACAAAACTTATCCGATTCAAAAAGGATTTAACATTAAATACAATTTAATAGAAAGGAATATATTTTAAATACATTTTGTAATTCATACATACAATAAATGGTAATACTTTAGCAAAACAGAAAACATAACACATAAAATAATTTCTTCAAAACGTATACCTAACGTGAATATATCAATCTTAAGCCTTCATACGTGTTAGATTCTATATATATAAAAAAAAGGCAAATTTAAAGGCATGAGAAATTACAAATAAAATGTTTTGAGGGCATGTATGTGTGTGCATTATATATATATATGCGTAATATATATATTAATATTCTTAACAATAAAAATCTAGCTTCTCATGAAATGAAATTATTAAGTAATAAATATTCATTTAGACATTTCACAGAAAACAAAAATAAAAAATAAATTAAAATACTGTGTCACATCAAATCAGTAAGAATATATATTCAGTTTTCCTTAAATACAATCTAAACGTTTTTTGAAGCATTTTGATTAATAATGGCACATCTCAATTTCTTTCTCGTATTATCTCTTAATTAAAATCCTCAAATCCGTGCATTAAATTCTTTATTGTGAAATTGGCAAACTTTTGCGCACATATCAGGTACTTTTTTTCTTTCTCTGTTTAAATTTAATGCATTTTCATAAATGCATCTTCCGAAAATTTTGAAATGAAAATGCTGTAATACTATAAACAGGTCACAGTTGCATAATATTCATTTAGTAAAAATATTGTATTACATGAAGTGAAATGAGTTAATAGTAGTAGAATTAAGCAAGATGCCCTGTATCTTAAGCAGCTTGTCCCTCAAAACAAAGAATAAGATTTAATCAATTTTTAAATTATTTCATTTTAAATATTAAAACGGTTCGTTCAAATCATTCAATCATTTCTTTCAATCAATCATTCATTGAACGGTTTCAATCATTCATTTCATCACGAGTTAAAAAATAAATATATCATTGAATATTATTTCTTTTTAGCATGCATCAGATAATTTGTTGAAAAATACTTTTCTCGGAAACTTTTCACTAAACATCAAAGGTGTATATAGTTTATTCATTTTTTTTTCATGAAATATCCGTAAGTGGTATTTTAAAGCTCCTACATATACAAATGTTTTATCATAAAAGTCATGCACATGGTTTCTCTTTCGCATGCGTCCTGCAATGTGTTTTTAAATTCGATTTCCGATAAAATGCTTTATTACATACGTCATATTTAAAAGATTTTTCTTTAGTGTGCATTATAAAATGTGTTCGTAAATTTTCCGGCTGAGAAAAAGCTTTACCGCATGTACTGCAAGAATACGATTTCTCTTTTGTGTCTGCGTAAATGTGCTTTTAAATTTGATTTATGAGTAAATGCTTGATCACTCTTATTGCATGTAAATATTTTCTCTTTCATATGTGTACGTAAATGCGTTTTTAAAGTTGATTTCTGAGTAAATGTATCATCACACGCATTACAAATATTCATAATAAAATGGAAATTTATTACGAATTCACTTCAGAATTTGGAAATGAAATCTTTTTTCCGAATGAATTCCCACTAGAATCTGGAAATCTTTTTTTCCGAATGAATTCCCACTAGAATCTGGAAATCTTTTTTTCCGAATGAATTCCCACTAGAATCTGGAAATCTTTTTTCCGAATGAATTCCCTTTAGAATCTGGAAATCTTTTTTCCGAATGAATTCCCTTTAGAATCTGGAAATCTTTTTTCCGAATGAATTCCCACTAGAATCTGGAAATCTTTTTTCCGAATGAATTCCCACTAGAATCTGGAAATCTTTTTTCCGAATGAATTCCCACTAGAATCTGGAAATCTTTTTTCCGAATGAATTCCCACTAGAATCTGGAAATCTTTTTTCCGAATGAATTCCCACTAGAATCTGGAAATCTTTTTTCCGAATGAATTCCCACTAGAATCTGGAAATCTTTTTTCCGAATGAATTCCCACTAGAATCTGGAAATGGAATCTTTATTGCGAATGAATACACTTTAGAATTTGGAAATGAAATCTTTGTTACGAATGAATTCTCTTTAGAATCTGAAAATGAAATTTTTAAAATTCATAGAAACTAAATTTATTGGCGCATATACTGCATTAAAGGTTGCATCTTTCCACCAATCATAAGATATATTTAAATTTGCTTACAGACAGCAAGCTATGCTATCTGAATCATAAAACCTTATTTGCATGTCTGTATAAAATATTCATAAATGTGCATGAATAAACAACAAAATACAACTTTAAAAAATTGAATTTATTTACTGGTGGTGCTATTCTTTCAATATCCAGATGCTAGATTCTGTGCAAGATTTGCCGTTTGTTGCAGCTTACGTTTAATTTCTATCTAGAAGACGTGACAATTCAGCAATTGATTTCACTGGCAGAAAAGACATTAGAATGAAGTCACTCATCAGAATTCTAAGCAATATAACTTAGAGATCTAAAAAAACTTGAAATAAATAACGGAATGTTTCATTTACAATTACGGAAAAATCATCGAATGTACGTACAAATTAACCATTTCTTACAATACAATTTAAAGAAGTAAAAAACATGAAATAAATAACGAGACTATACTTTTGCAGTAACTGAAAATAATCAAATGTATGTAAAAATAAAAACTATAGCACTTAACAGTAATTCATTTACGAGATTTGAGGTTAGAAAAGAATGCCCCAACTGTAAAAGTCTGTATTGAAAATAAATAAAAGATAAGCTTCGCAAGTTTCTTCTATAAAACATTTTACTGAAAAATTTGATTCAATTTGATAGGTAAAGAATTTTGGTATTGGGACTCTTCTGTACAGAGCATTTCCGTACGGGTCATAAAAATCCGATAAATCATTCGTAGTTCATTGAAACCAGGGAGAATGGTTTCCTCAAAACCTTCTCGGATATTCTCTAATAAATTTGTCATGCTAGAGAACGCCTTACATGGCACTGGCTTACAATAGCTAAGAAATAATAACCTTTGATGTGTATTTAGCATTTTTACTGAATCTATCGTGTGTACTCGTCGAGTTATTTGGCGATTAATTCCTAGCATGCGTTAAAAATATCCAAAAATCAAATTTGTGTTTTAAAATTGTTTTTCATTATCGATTCTCAAAATTGCACTAATTATCCGAGATCAAATAAAGGTGTTCTCCCAGATAACATATTGCAAGACAATGGTATATAAAAGTTACGGCATGTTAATTTTTTGGAAGGAATTCAGCATTTTTATTGAATCAATTGTTTGATCCTGTCACATCTTTGGTGAGCTATTTGGCGATCAATCCTTAGCATATGGCTGTAAGCACCCGAAGATCGAATTTATGTTTTAAACTTGTTTTTCTGAAGGCACTGAAACCAAAATTTAACACATAACTACACTTAAAGTCACAAATTCCTTAAAAATAAAGTATAAAAAGTAAAAATGCACACAGATCAAATTCATTTAATTATCTAGATATATTTCTTCTTTTAAATTATTTTCAAGTTTGATAATAATTTGTGTCGTCAAAGAAATGTTTACAACGACCTAACTTTACATAAAACCTTGTGAGAATAACAGCATTCTTCAAATATGCGACTGTTTTTGCAGGCTTCTTTACGTCCAATGGTCCAGAAGTAGCTCTCGCAAAAAAACTCGTCGCTGTCCTCTGTACAGGCTGAAAAAAGAGGATGCTATTTATACTCAGATTGATATAAACGTGACAAACAAGAAGTATTTGCTAATCAAGCAGATTCCTAGCTTGAGAAATCGACATTTAGTCATTATATTGAATAAAATTCCAAAATTCACAATATTTTAATATTGTAAAAATTTTAGATATTCTCAGATATATTTATTGTAAAAAATTTAATATTGTAAAAATTTAGATATTCTTTAGATATTCAATTTTAACGAAAATTTCGTCACGTTATTTTAATGTAGTGAGAAGCAAACAGATTTTGCTTAGATTAAATTAAATTGCGAGTAACATATCTTTGTAAACAAATAAAATTTCAGAAAATTATTCATTAATATGAAGAGAATGATAAGATATATAATACTCAATCAAGATTGTAGTGTATCCTGACGTGAAGTAAAACACAGACAGACAGACATTAAACCTGTTGTTGCTTTTACTAATCCCAAAAGATAAGTTTTCCTAGATCGTCTTCAAGATATTCCGAAAATGTCGATAAATAAAATTGGGTACTTCAGAAAGTTGTCTTTGGTGAATCCCACTGAGTGAAGAATACGGAAGCGAGTTGTCTGGTCTTTAACCAGTGGCTTTCCGAGAAGAGCTTCCATCCTACTGGAAGGTAAAAACATTGGCGTGCCAACTATAAATCGCTCGAGAGTCGTCTGTTGTTTTCTGGTAAGTTTATTTTTGGGAGAAAGAGAGACCCCAAAGCCTTCATCAATATATTATGCATGGAGCTTTCGAAAGCTTATATATTTCTATTTTTCTTCAATTTTTTGAAATTACAGAGTGAGTGACTGATTTGTTTCCGAGCATGGCTACAGCAGAAGCAGAAATGGCTTGGCAAGCATGGCTGAGGGCTTGCAATGGTAAGAAGCAGTCTTGGAAAGGCACCAGCTAACTCACTGCCATTCAGTTCAACGTGAGATGGGACCAAGATGGAGTTGGAGATCTAAAATATCGTAGATTTTCCTGTTTCCCACATTCATCCAATCAGAAGACATTTAACTTTAACTCTTTGCTGTCTGCTGGTCATCACATTTTAGTTCCACTAACCAGTACCTTTGGACATAGTTTATTGACATACTAATAAGGGTCCTTTCAAAATTTCCTTTAAATTGCATTCCAGCCTGGAGGGGGGGGGGGTATAATCTTGGGGGAATTTTTAAACTTATTTTCCAGCACTAATAAAATCAATGGACCGCAAAATTTGAAACGATCAGATAAATCGAAAACAAGAAGATCTTCAGAATATTTATTAAGTGACTTAGAAAATTTAAGGAAAACAGACAATATAGTTAAATTTAATAAGAGTATTTGTTGTAATGATGAAACAAATCAGATTAAGTATTTCAAGGCTATTATGTTTATTTTACTTTTGTATGAAATAGGATATAACAAACAAGAATCTTTACTCGATTTCAAATTACGAATATTATGAATTGCAAGTAGTAAAGTAGAAAATATATCTAGACAAAGAATTTGATTATTTCTATAAAACAACGTATATGGCATTCGCTTCATAATTCAGTAGTTTTAATAGTACAGGTAATGGCTCGAATTCTTTGGTTGAGACAGATAGTTTTTTTTTTTTTTATCTCTGCATTGATTCTTTTTATTTCATTATTCATGTAATCTTACAAAAATTTGAAGAAGTGTATTATTTCATTTAATATATCTCACTTTCTACAGGTTTCTCTGTAGTGCTAATTTTTGGGGCATTTCTATGTTCCATATGCCAAGCTTGACTGTAGATCAGAAACTTCGAGACGCATTTTCCGTGCATGCAATGCTGGAAAAAAAAAATGAAATTTAAGATATTAATTAAAAAAAAAATGCGAAGAATAGTGAAATGATACTCTTTTTAGATGCAAGGAAAACTGACAAAGCATTAAAAGAAAAGTAATTAAAAGTACTGTATGCGGAAAGGAAAACAATACTGAAATGAAAGACAGTCTTTGTTGTCATTTGTTTATTAGTTCCTGAAGGAAATTAACATGGAATCTCAAACAACTGCCGATGGTGGTCTTTTCGCTGAATAACATTATCTGGTGACGTAACAATAAAAGAAGCGTGTAACTCAATTCATAAGCAAACAAAAACAGGTGTCTTGAAGTTGTTTAAGTAAAAAAAGAGCTCGAGTAGTTAACGAAATTCAGTTAGATTGTTTTTTTATGAATGAATTTATAAAAATTATTTATTATTGCTGCCAATATTTTTAAAATACTATTTTATCTCAAAAGTTTCGGGTTGCATTTTTAACACATTTTTTCCCTCTAGATATATCCATTTACGTTAGTGAGGAATTGGAAGGGTCCACTGCGTATTACCATGGTAACATTGCATAAGAACTGAAAGCTTGGGGGGGGGGGGAGAAGGTAATGGTAGTATTGGTTTATCTTGGGGAGGGGAGTACAATGTCCAAGGTAGAACATGCTGCACCAAACATATGATTGAATGAGCGATGAAAATTGGATTGCTACAATAAAAAAAAATATCGTAATGAACAGAAAAGAATTACATCAGTTGGTTAGAAATGCTGTGATTAATTAAAAACATGTGACCGAAAAGTAAAATGTTGACATTTCAGATACTATGAAAGAAGTTACCTTTTCATTGAGGAAACCAAAAGTTTAGAATAGCGGTTTTCATTCATTAAATAACGTTTAAAACGGATGAAAAAATATTAAGCGATAATAATTAAAATTAGAGCTGGATTAGTTCCCTTTCCTAAACCCAGATGGCAACGTATTCCCGTTGTATTGAAAGTTATGCAGAAAAGATTTCTTGTTTGCTTAGCAGTCGAGAAAAGTAGATGTTCACGTTCAATGTGAGCGATCAGTAGCTCGCGAGGAAAATCAGAGCAATTTATTTTAATGATCGCACGAGAACCTAGCTAGCTTCTTGTAAAATTAGTAGTTTATGAAGAAAATAATTTTTATTGCCTTTAAGAAATATTCGTAACTGAAATATGGAATTGCTTATCGGAAATTGTGCAAAAATAAGGAGCGACTCGTTGTGAATAAAATGGATGACTAGTCGAGAAAACAGTTTCCAGATTTATTTTTTTTGCAAGCAGGTGCACGGGGTATGCACTCATGAACAGTGTAGAAATACTTCGTTTACGAAATGCTCCTTATATTCCACAACAGCATTTAGTTAAAATATGTGTGATAGATTAGAATATACCATAATTAAGGCAAGTATCGTTCTTCAAAAAACAAGTATTTGTGTGTGTTCCAAGTGTGATTGATGCAGAAATGACTTAGCTTCACATCCAAGTCTTCTTAAAATAGGCCAAAAAATTATAATCGGTTTGGTATTAAGTTTAGTTTATAGTTTATTGCAATTTTGATGTTCTATACAGGCTATAAAGTTATGGATAATCTGTTTGAGTGTAATTAGTATTCTCCCTCTTCCATTCAGGCTACAGTGTAGTATAACTATCATTCTTATGTTCCGAATTTCTACTTCATTTAAACATATCATTACAACAGCAAATGAAGTAACATTAAATAGAAAAGGTATTGATGCTGACTTCGTAGAATTATGGAAGAGGGACACAGATGTATGGAAAATTAAAAGTTATATAAACTTGGATTTTCACATTTTCCTGACCTGGATTCCGTTGGATTATATTTTACGCACGCGGTAGTACTTAAAAGTATTGAAATAAATTATTAGAAATTAGTTAAAATCTATTGGATAAACATTACAGATACTCTTTTTTCATTAAATTCTTGGAGATCGAAATTGTTTTTCGGTAGAACGAGTAGATTACAGTGGACGTTAAAGATAATAGTTAAAGTGACTTAGTTCTAACCCATAAAGTCATCTTAATTGCTTGTAATGGAACCAAAAGATTCCGGTGCATCAGGTGTTTATTTACTACTTACGAGATCTTCTCCACAAGGGGAACCTTCTGCAGCTGGAGCTGGAGTAAGTCCGACCCAGCAAGGTTCAATACCAAAAACAGTATCGTAGCAAAGGAGGCCGGTGCACACTCTGCTGTCCCACTGAAAAAAAATACGTTAAACATAATAAACCACTTTCAGTATGTTGATAATGCTGTCCCATATGTTGACGCCGGGTTACTTACAAGTGAGCTTGAAAATTGCAAATCGCAAAGATCTAGGTAGATAAATTTTGGTGCACAGGTTTAGGGTCTAAATATAGATGATCAAATTTTATACCAAATCTCTCAAAAGGACCGTCTGTCGGTCTGTGTTTTCGTATGCATGCAAATGCAGTAACTCTTAATTGTAATGATTTCAATTAATGAATCTCATTATGTTATCTTGGGGTTACAACTTTATTCCTGTAAAATTTTGATTGCCGGAATTCTGGTATAAGGGTAGCGCGTCTTCCCCGTGATCTGGGCATAATGGGTTCGAGTCCAGGTTCGGGCATGGTTGTTCTTCATCTATTCTATCTATCTATCTATCTATCTATCCATGAGATGTGTGAATGTGTCCCCCCCCCTGTAAAAAGGGGTTGTGCAAGTGAATGTGATGCGTGAGTAGCTAAGACATACTCTTGGCCCTAGTTGGCGCTTGTAAAAACAAGAGACGTTCCCTTGGCTTAAAATCGCTGACTTGGTCAGCAAGCTTGTCCATGGCAAGTACCATTAGAAACAAAAAATTTTGATTTACATTCGGTCGACAAAAAGGTGTTCAAAATATATACCCACACGATGGATTCAGTAAAAATAATCAGTAATCCATATTTCGCAAATAATGTTCGTTAATACTATACAAGGCATTTTCTGCCTTACCCACGATAAATAATTTTATGAGGTGGGGAGGGGGAGATAAGACTTAAATTGAAATGTATGCTAGAAAGTTTCGATAAAAATACACCCTATGGTTTATATAAAGTGCTGTCTTCAGTTTCCAAAAAAATATCCAAAATGAACAAATTATTCCTCAGTGGCTCGGTAAACAGAACGAAAAGAATTCTGTCTTTCAGGCAGAGCTGCTGGCGATTAAGGAAGCATGTAAATGTGCTAGCAAATACAATCATAATGCTAAAATATAGAGTGATAACGAGTCCAGCTTAAAAGCGATCAGCTCATTTTCCACCTCAAGCCCAATTGTTCAGGAAATTCAAGCCAATCTGCTCCCCCAACCTTCTATTAAGTTAAGATGGGTTAAAGCACATGTAGGCCACAACGGAAACGAGGTTGCAGATTCCCTAGCCAAACAGGCCATTTCTGCAGGTACGCCCGTTCAATACCCAGCTCTTAGAAGCCATCTGAAAAGTATTGTAAATGAATTGAGCCTACAGCGATGTCAAGAAGAATGGGACAATGGCTCAACTGGCAGAAACATCCATCAAATCATCTCGAAAGTGTCCTTTAACCCATCATCTTGGAATAGGCTTGACATTATCTTTGCAACTGGCCATGGCCATCTCCCTTCATATTTCAAGAGATTCCATATTAAAGGATCTGATCAATGTAGCTGCGGCGAAGTAGGCGATCCCCTTCATTATGCCACTAGCTGCCCTCTCACCACATCTTTTCATCTCAAAAAACCCACCCACGACCTAGAAAATATCTGGTGCACCATCGTTATGAGAAACAAGATTAAAATTAGAAATCTTGTGCAGTTCCTACAAGAGAACGAGGAATTGATTTCTCCAGACCCAAGCCCAGTATAAATTTTCGTTTCATTTCTCAACCAAGATCTTCTCCAGAATATATTACCTTCAATAGATTTCATCTACTCATACTCCCCACCGAACACCTCCTTCATCATTATAATATTGTATATAGTTACTTTTTATGTGTATTGATTATATTTTATGTCTTTTTATGTGTATATTGATATTTTATCGCTTTTTATGTGTATTTCTTTTATCTTAATAGATACTCCCACGTATATCCTTTCAACCGACAGGGAATCCTAGAGATTCCAAGTTCGGGGATATTCTGTGGCGAAAGAAAGAAGTTTCCAAAAAATAATTTGAGAAATCTAAAAAATCTGAACTTCAATAACAGACATTCAAGCTAGTCATATTAAGTGACTGGTATCTTGACTTTATATAGCAAATAAGAAATTATGGAGTCAAATAGATGTGTAAGCTTGCACTAATTCTAATTATTTGCCGATCTTGAAAAAGGAATTAGAAATGTAATTCCAATTCCAAGATTTAAGAGCGTTCTGCAACGGGCAGATGAAGTAAAAAGGAAAATGAAGTAAAATCTTTCCTTAATTTTTTTTCCTTAAAAAACAATCGATCAGAAGTCTGATGTGTGTATGTGCATAAATATACATTATGATAAATCACCCAAAGAGCCAGAGACTAATTCCATGAGATATTGAGAAGAGGAATTCGTCCCGAGATTCAAGATCACAGTTCTTTTACCAAAAGTTTATTACCCCCATGCTACAGATTTTAGTTTACGTTTGCCTATCTTTGAATTACAATGTTTTTAAAGAATTCTTATCTCTGCTAATAATAAAGATGGATGTACGTGTGTATATTTATGCTTTACAAGCCAGATCATTTGACATTTAGCCGAATTGGAACAATATAGACCTTGGAGTGTAAAAATGTGCACTATCGAAATTTTAATTAGAAATTTAATTAAAAATTAAGCTGAAATTTGACGTTTTTCTGTGATAATTCCGAAAGTATTACAAATTTTATATCGTTTCAAAATTTTAAAAAATGTCTTCAATTTAATAATGGTATCATTAAATATGATATCAAAAAATTACTATGATAGGAAAAAAATATTATGAATAATATTGTTTTATTGAATATAAGTAATAAAAATTTTTTTCGTTTGATTTCCAACAATATATCATATTGCTGCTCCGAAGTTTAAACCTTTTACTGTTTCAATTATCTGATCGCGTGATTTGTTTTCTGGTAATTGTCAAAATTTAAAAGAAAGTTTTGTTTAACTATCAATAAGTTACAAAACAAGACAAATAAGTTACAAAACCATAAAATTTGTCAGATGAGCAAGGCTTTTACATTTTTTAATAGCGCCATAGGATTGATTCTCATCAGAAATATTTTCATTTATATAATAAACAGAAATTAAGACAATTAAAATAAGTTGGCGCTTATGTCAGACAATTTGGCGGAATCAATTGACATGAATAATATCTAAACGATTTATCTGAAATCAAATATAATCAAGACTCTTTTCGAATCAGCTGGTCGCAAAAGGCGACTAGTAAAAGGAAAACAAACCAACAGTGAATTTAGAGTTATCAGGAAAGAATGTAGTCCTCTTTATAAATGATATTTCCACCATTTCCGTTAATTGGAACTTAAAGGAACATGCAGAAAGTGGTTGTATTGTGACATGCAGACCTTGAAGTCATTTGATTGTATACTGTTTACATAACCAGCAGTCTCAAAATAAGAACTGAATTCCTCTTTCAATTAGGATTAGAACAGACCCATTTTGAACTTGTAACGCGTGAGAATGAAGACAATTCTTAAAACAGTTTTCAAGTTTTAATCTGCTACCAAAAAAAGTATGAATAGCATTGAAAAGAGCATAAGTTTTCTGGAACTCTCAAATTGCTTTTTATCTACACAAGCATCATCCATTCAAATTAATCAAACAACTTATAATTAATGCAGTAGAAATATTTATGTCAATTATTGAGATAACCAATCTGAGTGATCTTCCCAAAACTTTCTCGCATTATCTAATAAAATTTTTATGCCAGAGAACGCCTTGCATGAATTGCCGCAAAAATATTAACCTTTGGAGTGCAATTTTATTGAATCTGTCGTACTGTCCTCGGTGAGTTATTTGAGTTGAGCTGGTGTGAGTTAATAGTATCCAAAAATGGAATTTGTTTTAGACACGATTTTCTCAACCGGTTGAAACCAAAATTTGACACAAAACTGTACTTCTAGTCACAAAATCCCATACCAGATTTGATACATTTAAATTATTGCGTTTTTGAATGACCACGTTTACATGTTTCTGAAAGTACAGATCGACAGACAGTCAACCCGTAGTTGGATTTGACCCAAAATTTGACGACTGCACTATAGATGTTAAATCTGTGAATTGAATTTTATCTAACTTTCTTCGTTTTGTAAGTATTGTGTTAACTTATATTCGAATAGCAGGACAGATTGACTTCTTCTGAACAGATTTTACTCAACATTTGATAGAAATTTGCAAATTCGGTGTAAGACCGTATAACAAATTTCAATAATCTAATTCATAGCGTTTGAGTTATCTTTGTCCCAGACAGACAGATGAGCATTTTCTAGAAATGTATTTTCTCGAACTCAGGGAAGTTTAAAAGGTGGAGATTTCGTCAAAATACCGAGTTCCAATTTTTTGACGATTATTACTTTCTCTGTTCTATGTATGAAAGAAAGTAAAAAATAATAATTTTAAAAGCATAAAATACTGGTTACCGCATTAAAGAAATAATTTCCATCTAAAGTTTTTAAAACATATATTTCGGTTATTGTAAAAAACAACAACACAGATTTCGATTTCCCAGTTCCTTAGGTTCTATTATCTCCAAGTCACTGATGTAACTAAGTTGTATTAAGATTCTATGATGAACTAAGATTCAATTAAGTAATGATACTGATACAAAATAAAATTTAATTTACTGATAAAATTCTTAAAATGTTAAAAGAGTATTGCGTTCGAAAACGTATAAATGTAACAAATTTAAATTCTTTCACACATCCGTATACGAGTGAAAAATTAACACCACAGTGACTTGTCAAAACATTTTTTATCCCCCCCCCCGTCTCTATTAGTATAAATTGAGGACCTTGGGTAGTTTCGAAATATAAATCTTTGGCTTGAATCTAGCATTTTTAGTGAATCTATCGTGCGAATACGTATTCTGCACTCCTTTTCCCTGACGAATTAACGAAATATGACACGGAGTTTCAGTTGTGGTCACAAACAAATATACCAAATTGCATTGATTTACGTCTTTGCGTTTATGAGATTTGCCGGGATATGAAAGTAAAGACCGATAGACTGTCAATCGTGAGACAGATTTGGCTTCTATTTTTATATATATCTATATTGTAGGTGCTAAACCTGCGTACCAAATTTCATTTATCTAGTTCCTCACATATGTGTTTAACTAGCTCAACTGTAATGAAACAGTCACAGATTTCCACAATGTACTTCATTCAAAATGGAATAGAAATCTACAAATTAGTACTAAACTTCAGGCACCAAATTTCACCCATCTAGTTCAAAACATTTGAGTTACCTTGTTCACAGACAGACAGACAGACAGATATAAAGCCAAAGATGTGTTTTTTCAAATTCAGGGAGATCTGGAACTTGGATATTCATCACAATCCCGAGTTCGAGTTTTTGATGATTACAATACTACTTCCATACTTCGTATATGGGAAAATAAAAATCCGATCTTTGAAAACAGGGAAGAATACGTTAATGAATCGGTTTTGAACCAGCTTTATTTAAGAACAAAATTTATACATTATACAAATTTATCATAATAATGAGCTCATTTTATAAATTACGCTGTAGAATTAAGAAGTAATGAGCAATCAGATTTTGGAAGAAAAATAGATGCCAAAGCGGTTTACTAGCTATACATTAAAGATAACCATCTACATTACTACTTACTGCGCATGCTCGAGATCCCATCATACGGTTACATTGTTCATCCAGAGACAGCACAACTCCAGGTAACACACTATTCTCTAGTTTATTCGGATAATTGGGCTGGTTGAATAAACAAGAAGCTCTTTCAGAGCTGGAAAAAAAATCCGAAAAGTGAATTAAGAGACATGTATATGACTTAAATTATCAAAGATCCGTCAGTGTAGTTGTAAACGACCTACAACGAACAGGGTTTGATCATATTTCAGTTTTAATATTTGATGATCTAATACAAATAATTCATCAATTACTTTCTGTAAGAATTTGTTGTATACGAGTATGAAAACATTCCTATTCGTTAGAGCCTCTTGACAGAAAGGAGTAACGTTTCACCTGCATTTGTTTTAGAAGACAGTTGAAATCCCCCATTCCCCATTAAAAAAAGCACTTATTGCAATCCACTATTTAAAGAAGCAATTATTGCAATCCACTATTAAAAAAAGCAATTATTGCAATCCACTATTAAAAAAAGCAATTATTGCAATCCACTATTAAAAAAAGCAATTATTGCAATCCACTATTAAAAAAAGCAATTATTACAATGCACTATTAAAAAAAGCAATTATTACAATGCACTATTAAAAAAGCGATTATTTCAATCCTCTGTAAAGAGAAGCAATTATTGCAGATTTCCCGGGAAGTAGTATTTCCTCCATATATTGAAAAAATGATTAGCAAGTACTTAAAAGTATTGAAATAAAATATTAGAAATTAGTTAAAATCTATTGGATAAACATTAATATATTCTTTTTTCATTCAATTCTTGGAGATCGAAATTGTTTTTCGGTAGAACGAGTGGATTACAGTGGGCGTTAAAGATAATAGTTTAAGTAACTTAGTTCTAACCCATAAAGTCTCATCTTAATTGCTTGTAATGGAGCCAAAAGATTCCAGTGCATCAGGTGTTCATTTACTACTTACGAGATCTTTTCTACTTTCTTTTCTCAGAGCTTTCCTAAAACTGTCTACCTGTGGCATCTATCTCTCCCCTTACCCTCCGGTTAATGTTCCACTTTTGTTAAAGCCTTTTTAGGTCACTATGTAAAATCCTTGTCGTTGGGCGATATTTATTGGAGGAAAATGCCATCGAATTGCAATGCGAGTCACCAATGCAGTTGAGATATTAAACCATCCTGCAGTTACTTTTACTATGAAATTGAAACCAATCTCATTGATTCCACATATTCTATTTCCCTTCCTCTTGATTTCCTTTTTGCAAATTTTTGAATGGACGGAATATTTAACTGAGTATTCACGAAGGAGAAAAGTATTTGGCTTGTACATTTTGTATTTATCTTTTATCAGCTATAAAAATATTAAAACAAATATCACAAATAGAATGTAAAAGTTTGATTCTAATGAAAAGCTGGGAATTTTCTCGAATATGTTTTCTTACCATTTCAGAAATCCTTTGCATAATTGTTTACTGGAAAAAATCCACCATAAGTTTGAAATTATCATATAAGAAAATTGGAGGAATGCTTATTTATAAAATAACTGCACTCGCCTTAAAAAGTATCTAAACTGCTTGACGCTGCATTCTGACCATTGGAACATCCGACTTGACAACGTAGTGTGACTCATGATATATCCGTCTCCAAGGTTGCAAGCGAGAGAATCTCGAAGACCCAGGCGGTAATTTGGGGTACCGTCATGATCTGCTCCTAACCTATAAATCAAATAGATATACTAATTCTACAAATTAATTTACCAAACAGAAATACTGATTTACCAAAATTCCGTTTTGATCACTTTAATATTGCAAAATGGTAGCGTGGATTACTACAAAGAAACAGGCAGATTTTTAAACTGAATTGGTTTATTTCTTTTTTGACACATAGGGACGATCACTACATTACACAACTTTACAAAGACTAACATTTAAACATGAAACATTTTACATTTTAATAAACTATTCCTTCCGGTGTACCTTTTTCACGCACACCACATCATTCCGCTCCACGCTTCTTTTTCCACGTTGCCACTCGGCATCAACTAAATTTAGTTTGTTGCCATCTCACCAAAGTGTCTAGTCCTTCAGTACTTCACAATATTTTTTCAATGAAACTAAGAGTTTAGAAATTGAATCGGATTCAAACTTTTCATAAAGCCAAGAAAATTATCGTGATTGTCAAATATTTAAATGATGGACAATTATGATGCAATACTTGTGCTGAATTTTTAGAAACAAAATTAAATTCAAAAGTGGATATAAATCCTGCAAGTTTTTCCCGAAACTCATCAATATACGTTTTTCCACAAATCATGTATTCGCGAAAGTTATTTTTATCATTGAATTCTTATTTTTTTACTCTCAGACTTCCTTAACTTTCTCTCAGACTTCCTTAACTTTAATTTACTCTCGAATTTGGGGAAGCAAAATGCTGTAATATTTTTTTTGTTTCAAATTCTTACTTTTCGTATTTCTCGGCATTTCCAAAATTATTTTCATGCTTCTTTATATGAATTCTGGATCGTGCGACGAATATGTTCTGAGGCACCCAACCTGTGGTGTTCTGAGGAAACAGAAGCAAATTTTATGTGCAAATAAAGGATTTTCAAAGAAGCAAGACTGTAAAAAAGCTGCAAAATGAACACTTTTCCATTTGCTAAATTGTATAAAAATTAGACTAGAAAATCTTAACAATATACAATCGTTGAAAGCCATGGTAAGTTCTGGACTATTGCCAGATAAAGCAACAGACGATCTGAATCGTCTGCCGAGAGGAATTTTTTAAAAATAGTTATGGTAGTTTATATGCGATAATTTATGATATTAGACATTTTAGCAGAATAGCAAGAAATATTAGTTATTTCGGGGAAATCAGAAACAGGCAGTAAAATATATTTTGATGGAACATTCAGCAGTTTCTCTTTATTTCAAATATATATTCCTTTAAACCAGTTTGTTATTATGATTAGAAGTCAAAACAGTTTCCCAATCTTACCACCCATAATGTGATAATTGGGAAGGTTCTTACAAGCTGGAAAATTAAAATCATTTTGAAAAAAAAAGTCATTGCTTGATTACCGCTATAGAACATGATTATGCACTTACAAAATAGTATATAGATACTTTGTCATTTTTAATTTGAATGATAAAAACTAGAATTTGTTCTTGCTTACTTCAAATGACACTACTTTGTAAATCATTGAAATAATTGTTTGAATAACATTCACAATGCAAATTATCTATAGACTACAGCAGTTGTCCAATGACACTACATTGTGAATCTGAATTAATTTTCTGAATAACATTCACATTCAAAGTAACAAACTATAGGCTACAACTGTTGTCCCTTATATGACTGATATTTCTAACCAATTATTTGACCTGTAAAATAAACAATATTAAACTTTCAGAAAATTTATGACGATTTATTACTTACAAATGTCCGATCTCATGCGCAGCAGTCAGAATGCCATCGAAACCTCCACGGTCTTCAACAATTGCTACACCCATCCATTGTTCATTCGACTGGTGTGTAGTGCAAGCACCCATTAAATAAGCGATACCTGTAAGAAGAGAAAGATGCATTATTATCTTTAGTGAATGCTGTTGCTGATGAAAGCGAAAATTCATAATTAGTTATTGTCCTAAAAAGGATGATCTCCCTTTATGGTACAGATTTAAAGGATACTTTAACAGTCATTTATTGTATAGAAATGTATGGACGCAACTAATGCTGTAAGGCGCAAACAGAAAAAAAAAAAAGTTGAAACGGAGGAGTAATGGAGTAGAGGACAGTAGGCGATGGATATTATGCAACAGACTAGTCACTTGACCACCTCGAACTTCCGATTTATCGCGCCTTGATTATTTTACTACGGAGACATCTGAAGAGTCTTGTTTATGCTACTCCAATCGATTCAGATATCTGAAAGATCTTGTTTATATGAGACTCCAATCGATTCAGATGAGGGTATCTGAAGGGTCTTGTTAATGCGACTCCAAACGCCTCAGATGAGGATCTCGTTACACGAATATCCTCTATTACTACAAGTGTGAGTGGAATACATGCCATTTTTCAATGTGTTCACGAATCATTCTACTAATGCTGTCAAGCATGTATCAATGTTAGATGAAATTTTGAGCAGTTATTGTAAACATTGTACTTGTCAACAACACTGCCAATAAACACTTTGTGATTTTGTTTTTCTTTTCATTTCTTATTTTCTGTGTCTGTATTCCAACGTTCATCACAGACAGACTTAAAACAGATTAGTACAGTATGAATTTTTATAATTTTTCGACAAGATTTAAAAATTTCTTTAGCTTGACTAATATTCTCGATTTAATGAGAAATCTTACAGATGTTGAGAAGATTGTGTACATAATATTCTACATAAAAATATTTTTTAAATTAAAATATTATGCTTACATTTGGGCATTCTAAACATTGCTAATATTAAATACACTTTCTTTACGATGTTTGCACGACTTCACTGTCATCTGCAGATTTCATATAACATAATGAAAAAAAATCGAATACAATCAAAGCATTTATATTATAAATACTTCTAATATGAGCCAGAATGTCAAAGATTTTATAATTGGCATGAAGTCTTTGCTAATTTTTTTTATTAATAAAGAATAAAAATACTTTTTAATTTGAACTATGTCGTGTATATCAGCCAGTAATCAATTCAGTCAATTTTTGTATCGAGAAAGAATTACGCAGATGATCGACCCCAGCTCGAGTTGCGAGTTCGGCAATGGAAAATCACCAGTTTTAATACAATGGAGAACTATCACGCTTTTAATATGTTGTACAAATTATATTTCATGTGTCTAGCTTGTCATATGTGAATTGTGACACTTGCAGAAAGGCAAAGACAAGTACTGATTGTATCAAAAATGGCACAATGACTTTTTTTGCTCAAAATTCCCGACAACATTGTTATGATATATGTTCAATGTTGGCCGGTATTCAGAATGCCGGATTACATTGTGGAGATATCGTACACAATATCTTGCGATAATAGGAATTAATAGGAGTGATTTAACGATCCCGTTGATTTTTTCATTGATTGATGTAACCATTGATATCAACCTTTCACCACACTTCAGTGGATAACTTCTTTGAGCCGCAACGCAGCCAGGAGAAATTCTCTGCGCAACTTTCATGTGGAAATAGTCTAGAGAGTCTTGAAATACAGCGGATGTATCATTGTAAATGTATACGTATATTAAATTGCTAATGATTAAACACATGATGAATTGTGCGAAATAAATACACAACTCTCATGTATTTTTCAAAGGTTTCTGGACTGCTAAGAGGTATAGATTTTACAAATTTATATTTAAGTTTTCAGGTTGCAGTTGTATTTTGGTTCCTTTTAAAAGTCGATCATAAATTGTAAAATTGTGTGAGGACCGTTTTCAAACCTAGAATATTCACCGCTTTATTTGGCAAATTAATTATACATTTCTGAACCATATTGGAAGCACCTTGAGAAAGGTGATTTCTTACATTTTCTTTAAACAGCATACAAGAGCTAAATACAAGAAGATGAAAACTACATAATTGAAAAAATAGAAGATTACCATAGAGATTTAGCCACGTTTTTCCATTGTGATGTGAAACGCTTCGTTAATAACTGAGAGAAAGGACCATATGCATATCAATTTATGTCACTTTAAAATTATAACCTCCCAAGCAATTGTACAATATTATACGATATTAAGCAACATTCACAGTATTGTATGATATTCACAATATATTCACAATATTGCTGAATATTGAACAATATAATATCCCACAATTTTGTACAATGTTGCTTCACAAGCTGTACTACTTGGAAACAGCTTGCACTTTGTTTGCTGATGAGATTATCTTGATAGCGCATTTTGATTATTCAAAAATGCGCTCCTCAATTATTTAAAATTTGGAAAGCTCTCCGAATATATTGCCGCATTGAAAAGAGGCAGTCGATTCTCCATGGCCGAATGGTCATAGCACTGATCTCATAATCAAGAGATCGCAAGTTCGAATCCCGCTAGAGACAATGTCATTCACAATCTGTGTAAATATTTAATTCTTTGATTTTATGTTTTCCTTTATTTCATGTTCCAGAAGATTCTTGACATTTCTTTAGTTTACCAGACAAGTGTTCTGGACTTTTCTTACTGTCTCCAGAAAAGTATTCTGGAACTTCCCCTGCCAGTATAAAAGCAGAAGATGGGTCAGTCACTGTGTTCTCAGTTCTGAATTGAGCTAATAAATTGGTTTAGCTCTACTTGTGTGTGCCATTGCGTTCACACTAAAGTATATACGTGACAATATATCGGTTCAAATATCAACAAATTAGCAATAGATTCCAAAAATTACTTTTACAGTTTTTGTTTGATATGTCTAATCTAATTAATCAAGGTCAAACCAGTTTCTACCCCTATTAAATCAAAATATTGTATTATATTCCCATAGATATTATTTGATATTCAATACGCCGGACAATGTCTGAAAGATATCGTCACAATGCTGTTCAGTGTTCTGAGCTAATAAGAAAAACAGCCAAGAAAATCTGGTAGAAGAACGGATCATTTAGAAATAGAATGATCGGTTCTTCCACCAATGAATCGTTCAGAAATAGAACCGATTTCTCAGCAAATATAAGTTATGATTTTTTTATCATACCTGCTGTACTCCGATCGCATATAATATGATCGCTGCAGGTGTCGAGGTGAGTCAAAAGGATGGCCAAATCGAACTCTGGATATAAATCCGACTTCTTTCTGGCCGAATAAAGATGGCGCCCCAAGTCAGTCATGGCTTTGTCTCCGTTGAATATATTTGTGCCTGGAAATATGTTCTCTTTCAGGAATGGAGTCGCATCCATGCTCTGAAAATATAATTTTGTATGATATTCGGTATTGTATAAAATTTATATAAAACTCGACTTTAGTTTATAGAATATTTTCCACGTTCGTTACTATTCTAGAAAATGCTTATTTTTCTACAAGTCTTTATTGTGTATTGGGACAATGGGCGCTACTACCTAACATATAAATATATTTTTCTTTGTACTAAGTTTTTTCTTGATCCTATTTGTTCTGATTTTTAGAATCGATTCTTTTAGCCGATCATATGCTACAACTGTTCGATATGATATATTCTTACAACATATTCTTCTCTTTTCCCATCATTCTTTTTTTCCTCTTTCGGCAAAAGGCACATTTTTAAAGCAGACTATTAGACGAGAATGACTGGAAACATTTGAAAACAAAAGCCGATTTTGATAATTTCGTGAAAAATGACGCAAAGTTTTTATCTACGATTTGGAAGTTGATAATTTGATTGGAAATACTTTGTCTGGCGAAGACTTAAACTGAGAAAATTGTTAAAAATAGAAATCATTTCAATTAACTTTTGAAGACGCATTATAAAATTTCAAAATAATAAAATATTTGATATATCATAAAATTAGAGAAAGAATTTAAAGAATATGAATTGAATTAATATTTTAAATACAATCAGATATTAAATACAATGTTAATTACAATCAGATATCAGAAAGATTAATCCTTCAAGAAGCCTTAGGCGATGCAAATCTTGGAGCCCTTTTCCCTCTCCAAAATTTCAAAATCTATTACTTTTTTAAAATCCATAACTGGAGACATGAATTTCCTTACGAGAGCGGAGACATGGAGTCAAAGAGTTCATAGAATTTTTTATCTATATACTTATAATAAAGCTCAATGTGTGTGTGTGTGTGCGTGTGTGTGTGTGTGTGTGTGTGTGTGTGTGTGTGTGTGTGTGTGTGTGTGTGTGTGTGTGTGTGTGTGTGTGTGTGTGTGTGTGTGTGTGTGTGTGTGTGTTGGCGCTCTACAGGCCAGACCGTTTGACATACAGCTACCAAATTTGGTACATGTATACCTTGGAGGTTGGGAATGTGCACCTGGGGTTTCTTTTTTCGAATTTTTAATTAGAATTTTAATTATTAATTAAAAACTAACTTTCCCGCCAAAAAAATCTTCCATTTTCCCCACCGCCAACTTTTCCGCCAAAAAAATCTTCCATTATCCCAGCGCCAAACGAGAAAGGCTTCAGTTTTTTTTTCCCAACAGTAATGAGGCTAGGGTTAACATTTTTCGGTGGATTATTTCAATCGGTTCTGTTTATTTTCTTAATGTTTGATGCATTTAAAATTAAACATTGTTAATGAATCAATCTTTCAGATTCATTCTGAAGTACTTTTGAATTAAAATAAAACAGAATACAGGAAATTAAAAATTTCAAATCCGCATAGCGTTACCCCAACTGGCGTAGAAAAAATCACGTATTTGCGTTACGTAACCGGCGAAGAAAATTCACGCATGCGCATTCTGTTCTGATTGTTGCCATGACAACGTTATCAATGGATGATTTAAATTATTTTTGGGTTAGTTGCATGCTTTTGTAAGTAAATTGTATTTATGTTAGTTATATATTTTTTGTATATGCTTATAGTTTTAAGTACATCGTTTTTTAAGTAGTTTTTTTAAAACCTGTTTTCAACCGTTTATTTTAAACGATTCGTTTTATTTTCTTAGTGTTTGATGCATTTAAATTTAAACATTGTTAATTAATCGATCTGCTCATAATGAATCTAAGAAAATTTTGTTGACCAACTCTTGAGATATTACATAAATTTAAAAAAGATATTCTTTAGTGCCCATAAAGTTTAAACGCTGAGTGACTATTTTCAGTAATCAGATTATAAAAAAATGCTTTGTTTCAGTAAAAAATATTATTATATTAATTGAAGATAAATTCTTTCCACTTTAATTTAAAGCATAAATTCTACGGGTGCTAACAGAAAATGAGAGAGATACATATTACGTTATGACTGAAGGCCTTTATAATATTATGAATGAATTATATGATAATCAAAATTTGAAGTTTTAAAATATTTTGATGAAGAAGCTATTAAAGTAGAAATTGCATAAAATATTTAATTATTAAAATTTTAACGAACATTAAGATTGGCGAACCGGCTGGTCGCCAAAGGCGGCTAGTATTTTATAAAACCATTAGGAATTTGGAAACATAATATATTCTGCAAATCATAATTACCAAAAATATCCATATTAAAAAGGCTAAATGTTATAATTTTAAATTTTGGAAAGATATAAGAAAAAAGCCTAAACATTCTTTTGATAATACTTACTTCGTTTAGATATTACAGGATGATACTAATGTCAATAACTTTCAGAATTTCACAAATAAAAATGAAGAATACAATTCGGATTGCAATGCGAAATATGTAGAAATTAATTGGTGCTTTATATATATTTTTTCAATCTCAGTTTCAGAGATGTGGAGTTAATGATATCATATACAGCAACGGAAACTTTGAAAAGGAATAACTCGTTTATATGAAAAGTATTTAAACTTGGACTTTTGCCAACATACTGCTAAAAGTACCAATTGCAGGTACAGAGGAGATAATTGTATTCAAGAATTTAAAAACCCACGAGATAACTGGAGCCAATGAACAACGTGGAGTCATTTTGACTCCATGTATGGGTTAATTCAATACTTTTTTATTAACCCATTAGTTTTAAATAACATATTAGTTTTAAATAACAAATTTAGATCAATTGAAAAAGCAAAGCACTTAATTTCAGATCCCTTCCTAAAATATTGGCTTCGACGTATCGCGGGAAAAAAATGCACAGCTGAAATTTAAAAAGTATTATTAAACAAAATCATGAAAAAGAAAATTTTTCTTAGTTAAATCTCAATAATATTTAATAATAAAACATTATTTATTTTAAATTATAAAACATTTATGGAGTTACAAAATAAAATATGAAACTTGGAAATAATTTGAAATGTTGCTAATGTTCCAAAATTAATTTATTAAAGACTTGTTTTTAATTTGAATAAGTTGATTGCACGGTATTTATAATTAAATGAAAGCACAAAATTAAGTTTCAAAATATCGCATAAAAATCTTTTGGATCACAGATCTCCTTGGCAACTGCTTATTTAATAATTTCACACAGATTACAATTGAAAATCAAACGGCAACATAATCAAAATTTTCAATTAAAAATTTCAAATCAATTTTTTTGGAACAAAATGAAAAGGAGCATTTCCTTCATAACTCCCGCGGAAAGAAAGACATAAAAAAAGACTGTCGTTGCAGAGGAATTCAGTTGAACTTATATTAAAACAATGAATTGCAACTAATGTATCTAATATAATGCCATTAAAAATTTAAGTGTCTGAGTATTCTATTTCAAGTTGCTTATTGTCATTTTCGGAGAAATTTATTTTTACTTTGAATCCTCACGTAAAAGAATACACAAACAATTTACAAAATCTTTCTTCCTTAACCTTCAAAAAAGAAAATCCAGCAATTAAATATCTGATGTGACAATAAAAACTGTTTGAATTTAGATGCGAAACTTAAAAAAATCTCTTTTCAAAATGGAGAAAAATTTAGAAAAACTACGCAGCAATTAAATTAGTATAGTTTGAAAGGTAAATTTTAAAATCGTTGAATATGCATTAATATTTAGAGAAATTATTACGAAAAAACAGCCAAATGATCTGTTTTTAATGAATGCTTTAAAAAGAGAACTAACAGCGGGCGCGCGAAATCACACATACACGCATGCACGCGTACCTGCATTATAAGATGTTTAACATCTGACATTCTCTGAGCACTTTTATCCTCAGATATACTTTGGAAATTGAAAACAAATCAGAAAAAGTCTTCAGGCTTTATTAGTTCATAAAAGGACAAAGTCTTCAGAAAATAATTTTCTTTGAATAATTCTACAAATCATGTTATTGCATGTTCTCTTTGCTGTAGTTAATTGTAATAAAAAAAATATTGACATGCTAAGACGTCTTGCTTTCCATGATCGAATCTCTTACTTTTCTAACTTCATGCATTTCTAAATCATTTATGGTAATTCGTTGGAAAGTTCTCATTAGTTGTATTCTTTTACACCCTCTTTTATTCTCATAATTCAAACTAATATGAAATTGGAAAAAAAAATGGCGAAGGAAGATGAAATTTTCTTATTGTCTGAAGCAAATGAAATATATATTCGCATGCTGATTATTTTTATATCTTACTGCATGCAATTTATAACTGCATATAGCTAATGATATTTAGATGCAGTCTATATTTACTAGAATCCACATGTAACCAGGCATGTCATTTAAAAATTTAATTTCTTTAATATATCCTTAAATAATGTTCATTTCTAATAGCCCATCCTTGTAAATAAAAAGTCTAGAATATATTATATACTTACTTTAAAAATTACAATTTGAGACAGTATCAGACTGATTTTGGGGTTTGTTAGTGTCTTGAACCTTAGATCAACCTATAAAATAAACAAAGTTAAAAATTTGTTTGAAAATTTAATGAGATGTAACCACTTAACTAAATTGCAAATTACAATTTAATCTATACATTGGAGAATCAAGAATGAAAAGTAAAGAAAAAAAAAACTATAACGATATGCATAATCTTGAGAAGGATATGCAATTAAATTTATCACCATGAATTCCTATGTTACCCATTATGTGGCGACACGAAAAGGAGGTAGATTTCATTCAAAAAGGCAATTTCTTTCTTTATAAAGATAATATTAATTGTTTATTTGCATGAAGATTATATTGGAATTCTAGCTAAGAACTGAACATTGAAAAACAGATACAGCGAAAAAAGTAGAATTTTCGGAAGACTTTATTTGAAAATAAATTGAAATAATAATAATCATAACAATAATAATAATAAAAAAACTGAAAAAACTGAAAATAGATAGAGATATTTTTAACGAAATGCCAAATTCATAGATGAAATTGAAAAGTTTGGCTATTGCAATACTATTATTTTGACTAATACAATAATTTCTTTATATTTCGTATATGAGAAAATAAAAATATTTTTTTGTCGCTTCGAAAGTTAGCAATTGATGTTAATATCTGGTGTAATATGTATTTATATATTGGAATTGGCTGATACAATGCGTACATACATTGTATAACCATAGACATTGTATAACATTGTTGCAGTGTATATTTTTACATTGATACTAAACATTACAATGTGTTATAAGGCCAAAACTGTTGGTATTCATATACAGCATTAAAAATTGAACAAAAAAATCATTCCATAAAAAAAGGATCGCACGAAAAAAAGTTTGACTTTATTCTAATTATCTTCTTAGATTTGTATAGCCTCTTGAAGGTTGAAAATTCGAAACATGTCGTTTTTCGATTGCAAGGTGACTGATGGACCTATACAGATATGGAAAAGATCCCATGAAGTCATGGACCTTGCCTAGAATTAAGGACTATTTAAGCTGGTTGATACTATGTCACTGAGGGAAATGTGATATGATATGCACAACTCTAACAGGTGACTGTTCATAAACATCCCTTTCGATCACTTGCACCATTCATATTCTGTCTAATTACTCACTCGAGTTACTAAAATATTGACATTTGTGGAATATTTTGTAAAGGAAAACTAAACTCGTAAAATTTTGAAATATTATTGAAGAATAATTATGTGATAAATTTGGTAGATCTAAATATGTTTCTAGGAACATTTTGAAGAATTTGCATGGCATAATTTAACCAAAGGGGCTAATCCCCCCAAAACTTTATCTCAATAAGAACCCGAGAACACTTTCGTAGCATTGGCGTACAATAGTAACGAAATATTAACCTTTGGTGAGAATTTAGCATTTTTACTAAATCTGTCGTATCATCCTTGGTGAGTTATTTATCGATTAATTCGTGGAATGCAGTTTTTAGTATCCAAAAATTGAATTTGAATTTGTGCTTTAGATTCATTTTGTCCAACCAATGTAAACCAAAAATTCACCCAAACTTACACTTATAGTCACAAAATCTCACACCAGATTTTATATATTTAAATAATACCCTTTTTCTAAGTCTTCGCGTTTACATGTCTATAAAAGTACAGACTGACAAATAATCAGCCCCTTGTTGGATTTGGATCAAAATCCGATAGGTGTCTAGACTCGACATTAAACCTGCGTACCAAATTTTATTGATCTAGATCTCTTTATTTTGTAATTATCTTGCTAACTTATTATTAACTTACAGCCCGGCAGATAGATTTCATCTGAACCGAATTAGCTTAATATTTGATAGAAATATGCAAATTTGATCTGAAGAGCGTGTACCAAATTTGACCTGTCGAGCTCAAAGCGCTTTTGAGTTGAGTCAGACACGGAAAGAATTTTTTCCGAAAATGTGTGTGTGTGTTTAACTCAGGGAAGCTTAAAATGTGGAGATTCGTCAAAATCTGGAGTTCGAATTTTTTGACGATTCCTATGTTTTCTCTAAAAATAGTAAAAATAGTGTTCCAGATTAAAAACATTGTTTAAAAAGTATCTCTAAAGGGAATTCAAGCTCACCCCATTCAAAAAGCTGATGTAGTAATTCCTAATCTGTGTGTCGTTGAAGCCATGACTTAAATGCATTTCATAAGTATTGTAGTCCACCATCAGGAGTACTTCGGGCCACGCATGTAGAGGTCCCTTACGATGACGTCCATCGTCTGCAGAGTCGATGTTGTTGAGAACGTCATCGAGCGCTGCTGAAAGCAAACAATTTCAGAGCAAAAATGATCAGAGCAAGAAAAAAAAAGTCATTTGAATACAGATGCATTTCTGGGCGAAGTTAGTGAATTTCACAAATGTGTGAATTCCTTAACTAGCTAACTGTTTCGACCTCTTCGGAAAATATGTATCTAAATTGCCATAAACATATGTATATAATATAAATAAAATAAATAATTGTGAATAGAATAATTAAACAATTATTATATAAATATAATAACTGTCATTAATAAACTCGTCATAACGCAAAATGTTTTTCCGCAATATTTAACGCAATATTTTTTTCCATGATGAGTATACTCGTCAAAATCAGTTAACTGGTTAAATTTATATTTACGGAAGAAAGTGTTTATGTTCTTTCCTTATAATCGTATATATTTTTTTTTGTACGGTATCCCAAGAAATCTAGCACAATTAGGCATGTAATTTGACCGGTAGTCGTAATGGTATTTCAATGCATCTTGGAGTCCGATTTTTAAGATGTAACTTAAGGAATTTATTTAATATTTTGATTTGTTATTAGCTCTCAGTACCGCATATCATGTCTAGAAAGAAACTGTATAATTGTTGATGATAATGATGTTGAAAAGAATAAATTGCTATTTTAAAGAAATTTGTTTTGCATTTGACGTAATTTAAAATTTTAAAAATTGTCTTTAAAAAATTAAAAATAAAATACCCTCATCTGATATTTTAACCCTTTAAAGCGCCATTTTTTTCTAGTCATATTATGTTAAAATATTTTTAGGCTTGAAATTAGAAAAAGAAAAGGGATTCATTTAGCTTATTAGATAAATTTAATTTGATTAATTAATTTGGTTAATTAATAATAAAGTAACAAATCAAGGCACATCATTTTGTCTTAGATAAAGAACTGAAGCATCTAAGTTTCTGACTTGCTAAAAAAATTTGTCAGAACTTATGCCAGCCTACATAATTTCATACAAAGATTGATAAATTTGGTGGGAAGCATACTTCTCACGGCCCTAGAAAGGGTTAATTTTGTTAATATTTTTTCAAATGCATTGAATATCTGTCTATTCAGGCTAAAGTGAAAGCGATAATTCAAATAAAGTAAACGAGTTAATTTTAAAGTAATTAATTTTGAGTACTATCATCAAATTGTTGATTTAATTTTTGAATAAATCTGTCAAATAAAATATCTGTATGCATGAACGCGATAACTCTAAAAGAGACTAGATAAAGGAATATGGAATTTTGTCACCAAGAATTTAGTTCTATCAGTTTCAAACCCACCCAGTTGCATAAGGAAATAATTATAAAATCGATACGCTGTTCTTTTTAATATAGATAGATGTGCGCAAAAAAATCATTAAGTGTACACTCTCCTAGTTATGCAAGTAATAATAATAATAATAGATATAAGAGACAAATTATTTTGCAATGCGCTGATGTTAAAATATATCAAAGTTTCCTTTCTCCGTCGTTTCCTATTATTTGTCACCAATACATATTCACATTGCTAGTGGAAAATAAGAGTGATTTCTTACGCAAACTTTTAGAAGACATCGTCGACTTCGTTAAACTCCTGTACACTAAGTGAAGACCACTTTTAATTCTAGTTGATGAGGAGTTTCCAAGAATATTTCTTCCATTTTTTCCAAAATTGATGATTCTGTTGTCGTCTTCAAACTCGCCGACGTAGTCAAAAAATTCCATAAGATAATCGATGTCATTTGATGCAGGTTTTATGCGCAAGTCGTCACCAATGACACCATCCTGAAAGTAGTTAAACAGAAGTTAGTTGGAAAAGACTCATTCTTTATTCCATTTGTTCTTAAAATGCTTTGAATGTATAACGCTTTACACGCATGCTTTATACAACGCTTTACACGCATGCTTTATACAACGCTTTACACGCATGCTTTATACAACGCTTTACACGCATGCTTTATACAACGCTTTACACGCATGCTTTATACAACGCTTTACACGCATGCTTTATACAACGCTTTACACGCATGCTTTATACAACGCTTTACACGCATGCTTTATACAACGCTTTACACGCATGCTTTATACAACGCTTTACACGCATGCTTTATACAACGCTTTACACGCATGCTTTATACAACGCTTTACACGCATGCTTTATACAATGCTTTACACGCATGCTTTATACAATGCTTTACACGCATGCTTTATACAATGCTTTACACGCATGCTTTATATGTATGATGGGGAAGTCGTAGCTCACAATAGAGTAAAAGATATTATAGGAATCCGTTAAAAATCAGATTAGGAGATTGCTGAATTAATGAAAGCAACAGACTAGTGCCAAGTCCGTTAAAAGAAAGGCAATTGAATAGCAAACTTTATACTTACTATGCAAAATATACAAAATTATACAGAAAAAAGATATATTAGAGGAAGATACTAGAGGAAGTTTAGAGAATCCGCAGTAATTAGGATTAACCGCTGGTCAAATGTCGTACAATTCCGATTACCTGGAAAATTTGGTAAAATTCTGTTGACATACTAATTGCGGAACATTATTTTGGATTCACTGTTAGTTACTGAATACACTACTCACTGTTCACTGAAGTTAGTAAACATTAATATCCCATTTTAAAGCAACAATAGGGTAATTTTTAAGCGGACCTCGCGATTTTGAATTGCGTTCAAATGACGAGGGCGTTATTAGAGCTGGCATTCTCCTCTCCAAAATTCCTCATCATAGCAGCGGGAGGATATTTGGACGCTACGGATTGAACATACACCAGATCAGTTTACATTGTGATTCTTCGGTGGAGTCGGGTTTAGAACCTGGAATCATCCGAAGCGAAAGCCGAACCGACTCGAGTTTTCTCGTGAAGATACAGAAAAAAACAAGTAATGATTCGAAAGAATGGTACAGTGCAGCTGAAGGCAAACAATTTAAAGATTAACTTTGTTTTAGAGTGATTCCTGGGTACTATGACAATGTGCGCTGAAAACCACCTACATTGAAAATAGTGAGAGTGATTTTACCTGTTGAGTAATCTGCCCAAATCGAATCAATGTTCATTTCCCGATGTGTTGCGTTATCAAAGCTTCCCATGGAAATGGATAAATTCTTGTTGAAGTTCAATAGTTCTTCTCCATTGTCAAGAATAAAGATAATTCAGAGGAAACTGTAAAAGACGTTTCGACGCATCTCATATTGCATGCGCATGCAGTGAATGCATTTGAATAGTTGCTTCGCTTAGTAGAAGAGAATTCTACCCTTTAGTGATTAACCTAAAGGGTATGGGAAACATAAACCTCATGTTTATGTTTCTTTGGACCAGTATCACATTGTCAAGTTGGTTTAATTCTTCATGTCAAAATAATTTGGAGCAGTCTCCACAAAACTTTCTCGCATATTCTTTAATAAATTTGCAACGCCAGAAAATTTCTTACATGGCATCGGCGTACAATAGTTACAAAATGTTACATTAAATTTTGGAGTGAATTTAGCCTTTTTACTGAATCTATCGTGTCATCCTTGGCGAGTTATTTGGCGATTAATCCCTGGCATGCATTAATACTCAAAATTCAAATTTGTGTTTTTGATACATTTTTCGCAACCGATTAAATCAAAAATTTAGCACAAAACAGCACTTGTATTCACAAAATCCCTTACCGAAATAGACCAATTTCAGTCAATGCTTTTTTGAATTATCGCGTTTACATGTACAGATCGACAGACAGTCAACCCGTAGTTGGATTTGCCCCAAAATTTGACAGGTCTATACACTACAGATGATAGATCTGTGTACTGAACTTTATTTATCTTGCACCCTTAGTTTTATAATTATCATATTGGCTTATATTCGAATAGCCGGACAGACGAACTTCCTTTGAATAAATTTTATTCATAAGTTAATAGAAATATGGAAAGTTGGTGCAGAGACCGTATACCAAATTTCAACCGTCTAGCTGCAAGCGTTTGAGTTATCTTTGTCACAGACGGACATTTTTCAGAAATGTGGTTTTCGAATTCAGGAAGATCTAAAAACAGATATTTGACGATTACTATACTTTCTATATACTCCGTACACAAAATAAAAAAAGGTAACTGCAATGACTTTTAGAAAAATAATATGGATATAGTAAAATAGTAATTGTTTAAAGTTATAAATAAGGAAAAAATATTTGAAATATTTTTTGTTTTAGAATTGCTAATAATTATTCAAAACGATAATCCATTATTTAATGCTTGCTTTTAATTGTGCTAAAAAGGCCAAGAGGAGTTTAAAGAGGATTCTGAATTCCTGTAGATAATTCTGAAATCGGAAAAAAGGTATCAAAATGTTATGGCATCTAATGAAGTTATAGCTTTTGCAAATACACGGATGACTGAAGCTGATCATACAAAGTGATTGGTTGTGGATCTCGCTGGTGCTAATCAGTTTTAAATACAATACTATATATTACTTTAGTTCTTTCTTTTTCTTATTTCGCTAAAACGTTTCCGGACGTGCACATCTTTGAGTGAGTTTGGGAAAGCAGTATTTTCGACACTTTTTTAAAAATTTAATCCTTTGGTTTCAATTAGGTCATTGCCAAGATTACTTTCACCTACTTGTAACAGGTCTACCGCATACTCTGAAGGATATGTTTACCACATGTTAAGAATTTCTGTTATGCGAAAGGAAAAAAAAAACTGCCATTCCCTCATTTATTCTGATCTAAAATAACGATTGCTGAGATATGGAAAGAAGTTATCAATTAAACAAGAGGAGTAATAATTGCAGAGTATATCAAGTAAAAATAATTTAAAATGCATGTTCATACTTGTTATGTATGACCAAAATACCACTGATACATATTTTTTAAGTGTCTGAAGGTAGTTATATAAATTAATAACTTGTTTAAAATGCAAAGTTAAACTAGGACAACTCTTACCATTTGCAATATCCCATCAGGTGCGTGACGGATGGTGACAGCGGCCATCTGAACTGGGTCTATGTAGGGTATTCCGAGATCATCACCCTGTAAAAGATTCGTGACAATTGTAAGCAAGTTTGCATTGATTTTGACCGAAGTCAGACCAACTTGCAATGAAATTTGATTCACTGGTTATAAACGTACTGCTCAATCGAATGAGACAATGCTTTGTTGGAATCAGGGAAATAGCCTTTTATAAAACCTCAAAGTTTCTGCAGAGGGCTATTTTACTAGAAAATAATCGTACAGATAGTTTATGCATTTTCCTGAAGACTGCTGTACCAGGCTTAAGTAAATGCCCTCCTGCTCATTATTGATTCATTCGTTGCCACGAATCATGCTTGTGATTGGGACCACTATCTAATAAGATGCTTACCATCTTAATTGTAGTAGAGAATAGAATATTTAATTAGATAGAAAACGTGAATCTCAAGCGATTCACACGATGAACAATGGGTTAAAACAAAAAGAATTAACACGTTAATTTCCCAGCTGAAAACTGGAATTTCGTATATTATATAATTGACATAGAGCTTTAGGAGTCAACCTTTGCACTCGAATGGCGGTACTCTCACCATTCAAGACGGTACATCATTTTGACGTTTCATTTATTTTTCAATTTTTATTGTTAAAAATACCTAGAGAATGGTAAACTAAATAGATTAATGTTTCGGGAAATTCAACTTAAAAGAATATTATATATATATTGGGACAATAAACAAGTCTTTTTATTAGGTGAATAATTATGCCTGGAATTAATTTTCCGTGCGCAAAGAGTTAATATGTCAATAGCAGGACCATTACCACCATCTATAAATTCCAGGGAAAGTTTTTTTTTTTTAAATCTATTTCAAAAGATTTAGTCGGTATAATGACGATAAATGCCATTGGAAAAGTCCGGGAAATATAAACTAATATCTGCTGGAGTATGCAAGCATTAAAGAGGTAGGGAAGGAGTTTGCAACACGATAGTGGTTACCTATCGACGCTTTTGCGGTTCCTCTCAAATTTGATTACAACAGGGAAGTAAATAAAATCAGTACAAAAACAGAGTAAAACCCAGTAAGGATATGACCCTCAACCCCCCTGCTAAATTTAGGCAGAGAAGAAAGCAATAGAAACTGGAGTCTGAAAAAGAATATTGTACTGTGATGGTTGGTCAATATCCGATCAAGTAATTGTAACTGAGAATCGCATTTTCAGAAAAAAATAATAATAATAAATAGGAATCTTCCCGAAAGTGATTACGGATAAGAGATTGCATAGGCAAAGTGTGTCCCTAATGTTGAGAGCTCTAAGTTGGATCGCTCTAAGGAAGATATAGAACAGAAAAATAGATTGTGGCACAGCTTGAAGTGGATGAAACAAGGGTTTGGTTTGGTTTGGTTTGGTTTAGTTATATTAACGTCCCGTTTGAAGCAACATTAGGTCTATTTTGGGACGGACCTCGTCATTTTGAACCGCGGTCAGATGACGAGGACGACACCTGAGCTGGCACCCCCATCTCCCCACCCCACCACACCACACCAGCGGGAGGACGTTTGGTCATGACGGATTTAACGTGCAACAGACCCCCTTACACGACGGTTCTTCGGTGGAATCGGGTCACGAGCCTGAAACCCTCCAGTTCCGAAGCCGAGAACTTACCACCAGGCCACCGCGGCCCGATGAAACAAGGGTATATACTACGATTCATGATAAATTTAGAATGGTTATAACTTCGAAGAATTAAAGATAATCCAGAAAGCTAAAGAGTTTGGCATTGAAATGACAAATGAAAAAAGATGTGAATGTTGAAAAAGCTTCATATTTTATTTTTTGTCCAATTTTCATAATAGTGTAATTAAAGATTTTTATATTATGTTGATGATTTAATATTTTAAAATATTTTACGGATGCTTATCTATAGAATTTCGTTGAATGGCACCCTGGCAAATTAAATTTTTGCGAGCAGGTTGTAGATGTTCTAAAGTGGAAATATATTGATTTATACGTATGTAGAGAAGAAAGTATCAGTTTTTTAAAGAGTACAGTTATTGCATTCTTATACTTTAGAATAAGTTACCAAAATATTAAAAAAAAATACAACTGAAATATAAAGAGTAACTTTACCTTTAAATAGTCATACTTTTAAATAGTATTAGTACTTTAAAGTACAATGGTACTTTTAAATAGGATTATATTTAGAAAATTATTGCTCATCTCATTTCAATAATTAATTTCTAACAAACAAAGACGAACACATAGAACCAAAATAGCAAAGAAAATAAGCCAAAGTTTCATGAGTGGGTGCCAAACTAAAGCCACAAACATTAAAGCTAAATTAAACATTAAAGTCAACTACATTAAAGCTAAATTGAGAGGAAGAAAACAATGCATCTCTTTTGAGGCATCAGTCGTACGAATTTTGATGTTTTCCAGCAGTATTTCTTCTAAAGTTTCATAATGTGTCTTTTACCTGTTGATTTAATTTTTCCTTTATTTTTATTACTTTTCCTATGTACTTTAATTATCGAATTCTCAGCATGAGAAAACCAAATATGATTTATAAATGCAAATATTAGTTTGAAAATCAATCTTGCGAAATTTTAAGCTCTAATGGATTTACTACCGCTTTTTATAATGTAAATGCAAATATTATTTTAATTGCATAAACTGCGAAGATGACTTGAGAAAAAATTCCCTATTCGTTGTTCCGGTAATTGGATTCAGCTTCAGAAGATTAGATAAACTTTGAATACAATTCAACGACAGCCTTTACTAAAATTGCCTGGAGCTCTTCTAACAGTTACCACTGAGGTATCAACCATCTAACTCTCCGACCCGCCCTAAGGCACACGGATTTAAACCATAAAACTGAATGACCGGACCGCCGCAACAGCAATTGGCGGGAACTGTGGTTGAGTCCTAAGGGCCGTCACCGGCCACGGTACAACCCTCCCCGAATTAAGTACGTCCCGTCATCGATGGGAGGAGCTAGATCCCCCACCTATTAGTGTACCCTCCAGGGTGGCGAGATCCAACCACCATGCCGGAAGCATCTCATCCTCATTTCGAGGTGCCCCCCCGAGGGTCTACCATTGAGGTATTTCAAATTTTAGCTGGAATAGATTAGATCCCTATAGATTAGAAGGTAATTGAGATTCATCTAGAAATAGGATGTAGCGATTGGATGCAAAACACTTCACTAATTGGATTACGAGATACAGTCCTTGTACATGGCACCCATTGAGTGGATATACACGAGATTTGGTGTGGAGGATCCCATGATGGAAGAAATTGAAATGTACTCGGATGGTTCTGATGTATTAGCAGCCAGGGTTACTCACTACTATGGACAGGAAATGGATCACGGGATACGACACTTTTCTGATCACGCCACCATCTTTAATGTCGAAATGCATAAGCTGTCGTTTGTTCTGACCTTTTATCAAAGCCAGCGGGCTTAGAAGCAAACCGCCATCTTCTCATACATCAGTTTCCGACTAGCATTCTAAATCACCAGTCTTTAGCTCTCAAACTTTCCTATATATATATATATATATAAAGGACATTTTTTGCGACATTCATGTTTAGAGATGCGTGAAGTTACAATCCATATTGGTAATGAGCGTGATGATTACTATACCATTCGATATCCAGCAAGATACACAAGACCCGTCAACCATTCAATCCAGAAGTATCTTCAGAAAGGATTTGAGGACTGCTTTGAGGCACCGATTACAGGATAAATGGTTCTTGTCGACTAAAGGAAGAACAGCAAATGAATTCCTGCCAACCATAAATATCAATTCGAGGATATAACATTCTTCGACATTACAAAGCATGGAAAAATACCAGCATACTCCAAAACGTTTGGACGACAGACAGGTGACTTACGAATCTAAGGCCATATAGGCTCACTCCATCACTACATATTGAAATGTGAGGAATTAGATTCTTTTAGTAGAGACTCCATGATATACCTCTGGCGACTTTGGCACGGTTCTTACAATATTTTTCTAATTTGGAAATTTTGTGAAAGATAGAGAAAGCAAGTGAAACACTACACCACCTATGCAAAAGGAAGTACTCATGGGACAGACGATTCTACAAATAATACTAATAGGAGTTAGTGGCAATGAAAGGAGCAGCAAGCTCGATTCTTCGGGAAATAATTCAGTTTGGACTTTAAACGTCGAAGTAGTGTGATTACTGGTAAAAATTATCAAATTTTGACAAAATTGGTTTTTAGAACTGACTACGTGTGGAGTGGAGGTCACACCGTCTTGAAAAAATAAAATGGATTCACGGGATGCAATGAGTAACTTGCCCCTCGAAGGGACTCGGGTGTTTGAAGAGTAAGCTCTTGGCATAATTTAGAAACAAATCTGTCGATTCTGCTCAGTTCAGCAGTAAAGAATAGTCAATTGCACATTCTGTTCTCCTGCTGTAAAATTATCTCCTTAAAATGATTTAATTAAATGAAAATTATTCAGATTAAATGCTTTGTTTTGAATTTGGATTTTTATTTTATTTACCAATAGATTTTTTAAACAAAAAACAGCTAAATGATTTATTTGGAATTATATTTTATTATTTACAAATACGATATCGTAAGCAATCGATTTCCCTCCAAAAGAAAAAAAGGAGCAGTTTTGAACCCGCGTCCTGATTTTCTCTCTACAGCTCTAACTGATGGATTAATTCGATCATTTCAAATAATATTGCATAAACAGCATAAGAAAATAGCAAAAATGAAATCAAGAATAATATTTTTGATGGTTTAAAATTAAAGAAAAAATAATGCACAGGACAGCCTCCGTGGTTGCTCTGACTTCATCAGAGTTCGAAACAGTACGAAGTAACCACTAAACAAAGGCTGTGCGATGGCAAGAGTTCTTATTATCTATCTTAACGCTTTTTTTTTAAATGCCAATTCATTTTGCAACTTCTGCCATCTAGTGGCAGCAAAGAAAAAGATTTCAAAATAGTTTCAAGTTCGATTTTTCAAATTTTTACAATTTAGAACTTCTGTATTGGTAAAAGGACGAGTACAAGCTTTCTTTCAAAAGAAAAAAGAAAAAAAAGAAAACGTTACTTTAATGTTTTAAAATAGAGATTTTAGTGCATACGTGTGACTCTGTTGGTACTCAATGGACAGATCTTTAGACATCAATGTACCAATTTTGGTACATATTTACTTTGAAGGAAGGGAATGTACAGGGTAATTTTATAAAATTGCTAATTAATTTAAAGTGAAATTTTTTAGACTTATATTTATAAAGTTCGGAAATTTCATTTCTAGATTACCATATTTTGGATAATATAATTCTGTTAAAAATTTTGATACCTGATTTTTTTTCCAGAATTTATAGACAAATTTCGCAAAAAAAATATTGAGTTTTAAAAACAAGATGAATGAATCATGGCTTCTTGAATTGCCTCAACCTTTTTATAGAATTTATTAAACAATTTTTTTTACCGTTTATATAAGTCGTCAGTGAAAACATGTGAAATTTACTATTTTTTCAAGGATTCAGTATTTTTTAAATTATCGTTAAGATGACAACATGTTTATGAAATAAAATTAGAACAAATTGAAGCTACAAAATCTCACTCTCCAGAAACTACGAGTGACATTTCTTGATGCAAATAACATTATTAAGCAATTCCACACCAGCAAAATATTACTTAAGGCGGCAAAAACTTAATACCGATTCTTGAAAAGATTGAAAAACAAAATAACATGCAGGACAGTGCCCTTGGTCGAAGCTTTCCGTTATCATTTGACTTAAAATTGCTACGAAGTAACCGATAGGATAAGTTTGCACGGAACACAGTTAAAAAGAATATCTTAAGCACGTGATCATTAACGAGCCAATTTTTCGCGTAGCGCCATCTTGGCCTCCAAAACAAAAAAAGGAGACTGCTTTATCAGAGAATGCTTGTTATCAGTAAGCAAAATAAATAAATAATTGATTTCAGGCTTTCAAGAACTGCACTTAGATTTTTTTTTTTTTTTTTTTTTTTTTTGCATTCCGCGTCTATTCAAAGCAAAATTGCAACTGGATTTATTAAGATTTTTCTGAATTTTTTTAATTTTATTCAGTAACCAGCTGCTGGGATAATTTATTTTGTCGTAGAAATATTATATATTAAATATAATTTAAAAGATATTAAAATTCTTTAAATAAATTTTAAATTCCTCATTAATTAGAAACTTTTTCATATATAGTTTGTTTATATATGGATGTTTGCGAATTTTAATGTGGTAATGAAATATACTCTCGATTTTCTAAAACAAAATCATGCTAAACATTTTTAATCAAATAAAAAATATCTTATCAAAAATATAAAAAAATATAAAAAATATCAAATATAAAAAAAAATTGAGCATTTTTTTTAAAGAAACTAACAAATTTGAAGGAATAAAAATTTACTTTTTATTAAGTCAACTGGAGTTTCTCTGTTAAAAATAAAAATTGTTCAAACAAACATTTTAGAGGTAACATCCGGGGTTGACTCGTGATTCAATTTGTATTTATTTGGGAATTTACTATAAATATCGGTAAGTGAAGGTGTTGAAATGGTTGAATGGATTTTTAGTTCACAGTGCCAAGATTCTGACTTAATGGGCCATAATAACATCTACAATTTACTTTCGGATGCACTTGAGTAAAGCTAAATTTCCCTATTAATGCGAGTCACAAACACTCATGACTTAGCGAAGTAAATTTCTGGATGTATTTACAAATCATGTTAAGCCATAATAAAAATACTTTTTATAAAACTTTGGAAACTAAGTTTTCTGAGGTTTACTCTTCGATATATAAAAAAAGCATCTTTAAAAATATTCATGTCAACAAACCAGATGAAGGAGTTTGATTCCTTTTTTTAGATTAAATGCAAGTATTTATGATGAAATTCTCTTTAGTATCATGATTTCACCATCCTCAGTTTTGAAAGCGTGACTTCTAAGAAATCTTATCTACGACCAGCAAAACGTAGAAATATTATTTGGAAGATTTTATTTTCTAGTAGAGTTATCGGCTCCATAGCATCTCATACTTCTTAATTTAAAATCTGTTTGTAACTTATAATGAAACTACTTCCTACCGAGGATATGTGAATAAGAATATTCCGGTATGATGTTTTCACTTCATGGATGATTATTTTAAGGATGTATTGTAGTTACTTTAATTTCCATAATGGGACTACTTTCTACGGGAGGGTTTGTGTCGTGAGCGGTGATGACCTTTAGGACTTAATTTTAACCATCGTTTCTGTTTCTGTGATGATCATTTCGATTTTACTGGATGCCTGGTAATGTGAGTAAAACTTCAACACTGTTGTGACACGGAAATTAGTTTCCTAAGTTTTCTAACTTGATAATTATGGACTAATAAGAAAAGGAAAATTGCAACAACCCAGTTTCCTGTCTCTGAGTTAAATAATCCATCAGTGAGCTCCCCCGAAATATTCACCTTCCAAAAGGCACATGTCTTGTCGATTTAAATATAATCAAAGTCACTATAGTTAACGTGTTAACAAAGTACTGTGGACAATGTGTTATACGCAAGAAGAATATTTAAAAGTTTAAAAATAAAGAGGTAATAGAACAGTATTACGGTACAATGTTTACTGAAAATTCATCTTATGAAATATTGGAGGGCGATTTGAGAATAGATACAGAAAGACATATGTACAAACACAAATATATAGACAAATTAATTTAATTTAGTTTGGGTTAACAGTATAGAGTTTGGCCATATCGCACTAAATGTTTGTTATCTTTCAGATCACAATTTTTTTTAAATGAACTGTTTAAACTAAATCACTTTAAAAAGTGGTAAAGAAAGACGACATTAAAATTGTTTCCAATGATCTGAAATCAACAGTATGTGCACCGATGTGAGCTTATCTTTGTTAAACATGCTTGCATTAACATAAAAGACGTTTAACGCTTAAAATGCAGTTCACATGCTACATATAGGAATTGGATCAAAACATGAAAGATGGCGGTGATTTAAATAGGTGTGTCCTACTTTAAGCCTTATCAAAATGACGTTATGTTTCCTGAAAGTAAATATTACCAAAGGTTACCATTCCTATCCAAAATTCTTTGACATATTCGTTGCTGAGAAAATTTGAAAAGCCTCAAAGCATCAACCATAGAAACAAGCGTTTCTAGAGCTGTATTTGAAATCTTCGCTGTTTTATATGCGTTCTCATTTCCTGGAATTCGAACAGTAGTAGATTTTGGTATTTTTTAAAGTATGGAGGAGACAAAAATTTCAACACTAAAGAATGATTATCACTTTTGCCATTTCTTAGAGCATTCAGATAGAATACTTTGTATTGTATATGATCTTTTGAGTTATGTATATGTATGTCGATTTTTATGAATTTGAGCGATACTAATTGTCTTCTATCACTTCCTAACAAGTTACCCCGAATTTTGAAACATCCTGCGTATATATATCATAGCAATAATGGAGAATCTATGTAGAAATTATGTATAATTCCTGTTTTGAGAACCATCTGCGAAGAGTAAACTTTCTAAAATGATTTGTCAAAAAACCTTGTCATTGTTTCTGAAAATGTCTTATCATTTTCGATGTATGTTCTCATTTATTTTGCTTTCTGAATTTTTTTAAAATAAATTAGTGATATAGCATATTGCAAAATATGATCTATGCAAGTATAAAAATATTCTCTATTTACCTTCAAAATTATTTCTTCGAGTTTAATATCGCCGTAGCTCATTGTTGCTTCATAGACTCTCAAGGCCTCCAGTTTATCGTTGAAATCCTCATTCTTTTGGAGGCGCAGGTGGATATTCTTTCCGAAGGCAGAGAAGTGGACCCTAATTACGTCCTTGTCATCAGCGCTCCTCTTGGACAGGATTCGCAGCTGAACGATTTCATAATCTGGAATCACAGGTATAAGTCACATCATGATTTTTTTGGATTGTTGTAAAATTAGATAGTCAAGAATCCAATTTTCCATGTAAATTTATATTCATAATGAATTTTTGTATTGAAAATGTGACCTTTTCTTGCTTTAGGAGTGGGAGGGTGTAAAGGTATTACCAATAGATATATTTTTCCTTCTCAAAGCGGTGTACAGACTTTACTCGCAAGATATTAGGGATTTCATTTCCCTCTAAACGCTGATTTGTAGGGTTTCTAATCAGTTTGCAGATATAATTATAATTTTTCCCTTTGTTTATTCCACCACGACATCCATGGATGTTTTAGAGTTTACAAGCCATTTTTGGTGATCGATTTGTTCGTTTGTTATATGGATCAAGTTTCATTTTGGATTTATACTTGAGCCCAAATCGATATTCATTGCTCCTTTTACACTGTATTTTCAAATTGTGATAGACATTTAAGATGCCAGTCTTGTATTCATTGAGTTCATTGTCTACCTGAATGTTTTGAATGGAGTTAAATCAGAAGACGTAATTTCTCAATTCTTCAAATATCCAACTGCAAGTTATAAGCACTAAATCCATTTTCGTGTTTCATCAGTTAAATAAGTTAAATAACAGTGTTTTATCAGTTAATAAACAGTTGATTTCAACATTAAAATAGTGCGATTTATTTTATCTCCAGCGTGTTTGTTTTATAAATAAATGCTGATGAAAAGAATAATAAAACTATTATTCTGATTCCAGATTATATTGCTTAATATTAAGATGACCATATATTTTTCCCTGTTCGGAGGGATCTGCAAGCAGTTTCCAGGCAAGTCTGACCGGACCGCCGCAACAGCAACATTGGCGGGAACTGTGGTTGAGTCCTAAGAGCCGTCACCGGCCACGGTACAACCCTCCCCGAAGGAAGTACGTCCCGTCATCGATGGGAGGAGTCAGATCCTCCACCTATTAGTGTACCCTCCAGGGTGGCAAGATCCAACCACCGGCAAGATCCAACCGGAAGCATCTCACCCTCATTTCGAGGTGCCCCCCCCTCGGTGGTCACAGTGTCCAGGCAAAATTAATGAATGGATATTGAAACCAAATTTAATGTGAAGACTGCAGAAGTTTTTGGGAAACAGATTTGCAGGCAAGTTTAAGTAACAAAAAAATTGCAGATACATTTTGATGAATCATTAAAATACCATATCAGTAATTCCAGTGGAATGCCCGGAAGACAGATTGCGCAAAATTTCATTAATAATCCAGTGATGAAAAACAGAATGCGATTCATGCAGAAATGAATGATATGCCAATATGAAACATAGAAAAATTTTACTTTACATTAGGGTTCTTGGATCACGTACAACAATTTGAATATACTGATCTACTTTGTATACAAGACACTGCGTCTGCAACGTTTGATATTTTAAAATTCTGCTATTATTTTTACGGAATTTTCCTAGGTCTACCACGGTTAGCATATGGAATTTTGTTTTTTTAGAAATTTAAAAATTACTTTTGATAACCGTCGATACCTCAAAATAGCGAAGTTTATTTTATTAATACTTAATATCTTTGAGGCATTTACTTACAGGTTTCTCAAAAAATTTGAAAAAGAAAGGAAATTTCTGCTTTTTTTTAAGAGTCAAAAAATGAAAAATTTAATAAAATTTCTGCTTTTTTTTAAGAGTTAAAAAATGAAAGAGAACAAAATATATCTATATACAAGAATAACAAAATATATCTAAATATAAACGACACACTAAACTAAAATAAGTATTATAAGTAAATATAGTTTAGTATTATAAGTAAATATAGTTTAGTATTATAAGTAAATATATTTTAGTATTATAAGTAAATATAGTTTAGTATTACTTATTTATAAATATTTGTATTGATGAAAGTATTTTAAATTTCAATGCAAACAAAAATAATTTTACAAATTTTCAATAAGAATATTCTTAAAATTATACAAAAATTAGGGGAAAAATGGAACAATAATTATATTGATATTGCAGAATTTTTTTATGGCAATATGACGTAAATTTTTTTATCATATTTTCAAAATTTATTGCCCAATTACATCAAGATTATTTTAAATAAAAAAAAAAAATTAAAGTTTTGAAAAAAAAATTACTTCGAGGGATGATTCATTCCCATTTTCTAAAAGTTTATGTCAGATTTGTTTTGCATGCTTTCTAGGAAACTACCCGTTTTCTTAAGCTTCAAACTATAGCTTGCAGAGCATCTTAAATTCTTAAAAACTAAAATAATAGTCCAAGCATTTTAGAATTCCATCGGTTTGTTTATTCTTTCAACTTAACAGCATATATTCCAAACCATTGCCACATTCCAAAAGGTTTACAATTAATCATCAGCTATTATACAAAGAAAAAAATAAACGAAAATATATTAATAAAATATGATTATCAAAGAAAAAATCGTTTGCTTTTACCTTTTAATAATATTTTAACTGAAATAAAAATAATAGCAGTAATAAAATGTCTGAAAAAGAATCGGTTGCTAAACGTATATTAACAGATTTAGATTATGATATTTACCGAACAGATTTGACAACTATTTCAAAACTGTTGTCCTTGATTATCCTTGTAATTTTAATTTAGCATTCGCCATTTGTTCATGTAACGAGTGCGCATCTTTGATTGCCTTGTCGTTTCATTGTAATGAGCAGTTTGGTAATTTTCTTGACACTTATCGTGTAGCTAAATAAGAGAACCCAAAAATTCCACAAATGATTTTGGGACTAAAACGCCTGGATTCACCACCAGAGATGGTTTTCAAACAATCGGAGCACTTCCAAATTCTTTTAAAAAATGAAAAGTAGCAGTGTAATCATAGAAAAACAAGACAAAAATTACGTAAATGAACATAGCTAGAATAGAAAAAAAGACCCAAGTTTTTAAAATAATGACAAGCAAGTTTCTTACCTTTACTGTTGGGCTCCCCATTTCGCAATTGTTCCAACCGGGAAGAATTCGTTTGTCTGTGGTACTAGACAAAAAAGTAATAAATTTTAGGTGAATTATTCATTTAGGGTAATAAAAGATGACAAAGGAACAAAACTGAATGAAGATATTAGACACAGTTGTACCAAGTACGAAAAAATTCCTTCTTTCGGTTACGCAGTAAGTCTCATTATATAGTATTTTGTACGTCTCGTTATTAATTAGCGAGGCACTTGCACATAGCTCGCCAAATTAATCTTTTCTAGGGCCATGGGACCCATGCTTCTCACATAATTCATCAATATTTGAATAAAGTTATGTAGGCTGGTATAAGTTCTTAGAAATTTTTCGATATTACAAGATTTAGGATACTTCACTTTCTTATCTCATAGAAAATGATGCGTTTTGATTTGTTAATTATTAAACAAATTAATAAATCAAATAAATGTTTCTAATAAACTAAAAGAATTATTTTTTTAAACTATCCTATAAGTATTTTAAAATACCTTGATTAGAAAAAAATGTCCTTTTAAAGGGCTAAATAGTAAACAGAAATCATCTGTATAGAACTGGGATTCAATTAGTACTTTTTGAAATTTTATGGGTCACAATTCCTGAATCTCCTTTGAAATCTGAAATAATGAATTTTTGAACTAGTTTATACTTCAAACAAAATTCAAAGTAAATGAAATAATTAAGAAAATTTAATTGAAGTCTCCTATCGCAAATTTCGAGTTATGTAAGAACATTATTATTTTCTAAGACATTATTTGTCTTAATTAAGTCATTAACCAGTTTAAAACCGGTTTGAAACAATCACGAGACTTCTGTATCATCGGTCTCTATCCCCCCCTTCTCTCTCTATTATATATATATATTTTAATTTCAATTTAATTTCAATGATTTTATCTTAATTTAGCCCATAGTAACTCCATTCTAAAAATATTCTCTTATTTCGTGAACCAATTCCACTTTCGGTTTAATTAAAAAATGGCGCCCTTTGTAAAAATAATGCGCCATCAGTACTAGATATCAAATGAAAGTGATATCTTCATAGGTCAATATGAGTATTGCATTGGCGCGTGACCGGAAATCCCATGATATATAAGACTAGTGATAATTTTTTTTGGCCCTTTTTTACCTTCTCCTTTTTGCCTTCTGCTTTTGTGCTGCGCTGTGTCTGCTTGTAAATAATTATGCTTTCCTGGATGGTGGTAGAGAGTATAAAACGAAGTTAAAAAGGCAACGTCTCGTCTATGTCTTCAAACCTGCACTCTGCTTCAACAGAAATAATGTTACATATTATTTAGCCTTCAGGATTCGAAATCTGCGTCATATATATATATATATAATTTTTTTAAACTTTCATTTTCAATTTTTCTAGATGGTAAACAAAATTTTGGAGCTCGACCTATTTTGAGATGAAATAACAGCTATGATGTCATAGTTTACGTCAACTTTTTAAAAACGCATATGCTTTCAAAGAAGCATACATAATAATAATGCAATACTGATAAAAGCAGGTAAAGAAATACATGCGATTAAAAGATGAAGATGAAACTTGCGATTTATGCTTTATTCATTTCCTACGCGATTTCGAGCTTCAAAACTCTTTAACCAAAACAGCATCATGTTCTCACATGACAAAAAATGCCTTCGGCATATAAAGAAGCCACTGAGCAGTTTTTAAAAAAATTTACAGCTTCGGTAGCAGATGGACTTCAGAAGTTTCTCTAGCACAATGGACATAATGAATTTTGTTCTTTACGAATAACTCTAAAAAAAGGGAATAAATCGGGTAAGCAATGCCTTCGGCATCTGAAGAAGGCACCGGGCATAATTTTTTGCCTTAAAAAGCCTCTTACGACTTCGCTAGCAGCGGGAGCGGAAACCTACTAGCTTTGCTAGCTCATTAAACTTCAGGAATCTGATAATAACAAGAACAACACAAGGAAAAATGAAAGCATCCGCACTAATAACTTTGCTACTAGAGATTGATACTTGCTTTTAAGAAGAAATTTGAAGGAGTAAATATACTTACTCAGTTCAACTAATTCTCCATTAGAGCAAGGGACGATTTCCATAAAAAATAAAACAAAAACAATAAAAAATACCCCCCCCCATCTCCACTAAAAAAACAGCAGAACTTTTCGATGATGGGAGCGTCGTTCTTTCTGCGCCATATATATTTCGAAATGTTGACATCGAATTCACAAATACAATACAGAATGTTTTATTAGCACTAATAATACTTAATTATAAAACAATTTAATTAAATTCTTTAATGGAGGTTTATGTATTGATTACTTTTAATTTTCATTTTTTACAAAACTGCTAAAGTAGATATATCTCAACAAGGAAAAAAAAAGGAACAAATCAGTATTAGGGTTACTAGAAAAAATTATTTCGCTTGCTTTCCTAGGTTACCATATTAGCAACAAATTCAAGGGCCACTAAACTAGGATTCAACCAAATTTTTATTTTTCTATCAAATGACACTGAGTGATTTATAGGAAAATACATCCTGCATTCTCATATTTTATTGGATAGGAATATCAGGCATACTGTAACAAGCATTTTGTTTAAAATCTAGTTTTATACAAGGAACATATGAAATTCTAAATATATCCTAAATAAAAAAATATTGGCACTTTAGAAGGAAAAATAATACATTTAAACTAACTAAGGTAATGTTTCCAATTAATTGACCATTTATGATCCATTCTATGTTAACAATTCTACAAGTAAAGATTAAATATTCAAACTTTTAATACTTACTGACAAATCTGGAAATGCAAGACTGCCTTGAATACAGATTGTCAAAAGATTGAAGCACAAAATAGGCATTATATTGGCTGACTTGAGAAATCCCATTGTTCCTACAGAAAAGATTTAGAGAGGAAATTATAATTACCATTGTTTTAACACGATAAATGCCATTGGAATTAATAGATTACTAGAAACTATATATGTGAAACAATATTCGACTATTACTAGTCAATGCTAAGATTACTAAGAACACATAACTAGTAAATTTTCAATTTTTTTTTTTTATCATGAGGGAACATGATGTCGTTTTGAAGCGATTTGAAGGCAACAAATTGTTGAAGCTTCAAAATGCGTAGGCAACAAATTGGCGATTTATCCCTTTTTATTTTGGAGTCGGCTTTCATAGTATAGCCTTTGAAATATCTATCGTCTGCTAATGTAGTTTTATTTTGGAGCCAGTCGGCTTTCACAGTATAGTTTTTCCATTATCTATCATCTGCTAATGTAGTTTTATTTAATAGTATCATCGTTACTAAAATAGCGTGAAGGAATTAAATGCAATACAGAACATTATATATCATGACATTTCAGCGTCATGTGGGTCAATGGTGGTTTCAATAAAATAAATGCATTTCAAAATGATTATACAAATTAAAGTTTCTTGTAATTATTATTTCCTTAAAATATTCAACGCATAATTAGAAATTCATTTTGGAAGATGGGTGAGCCATGTGAAATTATCATGGCACTAAACGTGTTAAGAAAATATTTATAATGTTTCAATGATGCAAATATTTATAGAACTGGTTTTTGTAAATTTTAAATTTTTTTATATAATCTAGATTCAAAGGATTTTAACATTGCTTTTAGAATTGAAAAAGGAACTTAAAGTCGCAAAAAAGGAAATTTAGAAGATTTCCCTAGTCCTCTAAAAGTGGATTATATAATCTTGAACTTATCGAACGAATTATCTGATACAATTCGTTAGGTAGTTTAGTCTTTTCGCATATACTTTATTAAGTGCGATATGGTCACTAGATAGAAAAGTATATGGATTAAAGATTTATACAACTTAAAAATCTAAAGATGCTTACATCGGTTTTATTTCGGCTCAAAAAGGAAATTTTTCGAAAAAAATTCTTTCTGCTAACGATTTTATAAAATAGAATCAATTTAATAGTTTTATGTTATTCTGATTAAAGTTACCTGAACAAAGCATCTTTTACGAACTAACGTAAAATAAACAGCGCATTCTCATTTAAAAATTTCTCCCTATTATTTTAAAATGTACAACATAGTTTAGTTTTAGTTATTTAGAAGCAGCACTAGGGCTGATTTGTGACTGGCCTCTTAATTTTGGGCAGCGATCAGATGGACTGAGAGGCTTGTGTATTGGGGCATGATTTTGGTCCCTTCGAAACTAATGTGCCATGGGCCCATTTTGCGTGATGGTTATCCAGTGGAAGCAAATTTCGAACATGTTATTTTTCAGTTCCTATTGAATAGCGACTTTGAAATCCCGTTTTAAAGCAACACTAGCGTTATTTTGAGAAGACCTCGTAATTTTGAACCATGTTCAGATGACGAGAACGATATCTAAGCTAACATCCCCTCTGCAATCTTCTGAGAGGCATCACCAATCGCGCATCACCAATCCCAAAGTTGAGACTTTGGCAACAGGTCATATTGCTTTTTATAATCTATAACAAGTATATTAATATATCTAATAATATAGTTATAATTAACTATTCGTTTAGAAATAATACGAAGGCTAATTTGAAGTGGAAATCATAAATCTGGAATATGGTAATATGAATAGGACGACATTAGGGCAGGAGCACCTAATGATCTACTTCTTACAATGATAATCGTTTTATAAACAAAAAATTATATATATGCACAAAAAAATTTACATATATCTAAAAATGTTAGAAAATAATTACGAATACAAAGCATCTAGGCATATAATATGAGACGTTAAAGTTTTTATAAATATTATAAGTAAAAATAATTATTTAAAATACCATAGAATAGCTGTGTACCTTTTTGATCCTTTGTTCTTTGCTTGTTGTTTCAGTATAAAAAATTTATTCTCCTTAAAAAGAAGTATGTAATAAAACTCTAACATTAAAAGTTTAAAAACATGAACAAATGCCGTTTCAACAACAGGGCTAAAAATTAAAATTGGAAGCCAAATATCTATATATAAAATGTTTGACCAAACAATAAATAGCAGCTACCACACCTCTGTTGACATGAAACAAACATATTCAATGACAAAGCAAAACTGAAATCAGCATGTCAATATACGGATTGACTGATTGATTGAAATGGGGAATTTAGTTATAAATGTGCTCACAAAAGTCATAGTTAGTAAAGATAAAAGAACTTCAAAGAGTGAAGAAAGAACTACTGGTGCTATTTATTAATCAAAGATATTTTTTGAACGACAAAATTATTCAGTTGTTGACATTAACCTTTCTAAAAGCTTGATTGTTAAATTACATATTCGATACAATCCAAGAGCATATATATTATTTTCTTTTCTTGGTTATAGATTGATAAAGAAGACTATTGTAAGATCAAATTTATTTAGAAGAGGCAGACTAATAATGAGAATTGGGCAAACAATTTCTTGGTGCTTATTATTTTTAGTTTCAATCATCTTTTAAAATGAGATTTTCCAAGAATATGCTTTCTTTTGCAATCAAGTCTATAGATGGTTTGAATACATGACTATTTTTGCAGGAGAAACCGCCTTTTTATTTCAAATGATATTTGGAAAAATCCATACCAATTTTGTAATTGCTTTTTTCTATTTCTATAGTACCTTGCTTTGCTATTTTTAAGGTTCAGTTATCTTTTGAAGTGAAATTGTTCAGTAATATGAAACAATATTTTCCTTTGCAATCAAATTTATATATGGGTTCGAATCCGTGACTATTTTTTTCAGGGGAAACCGTCTTTTCATTTCAAGCGATATTTTTAAGAACAGAATCCAATTTTGCATTGCCACTGCTATTTTAAAAATGTCTCGCTTTGCTATTTTTAAGGTTTCAATCATCTTTTAAAAAAGAGAGATTTTCTGGAATATGCGATAATATTGCCGCATTGAAAAGAGGCAGTCTACTCTCCATGGCCGAATGGTCATAGCACTGGTCTCTTAATCAAGAGATCGTAAGTTCGAATCCCGCTAAAGACAATGCGATTCACAGTCTACGTAAATATTTAATTCCTTGATTTTATGTTTTCCTTTATTTCATGTTCCAAAAGATTCTGGACATTTCTTTAGTTTACCAGACAAGAATTCTGGACTTTTCTTACTGTCTCCAGAAAAGTATTTTGGAACTTCCCCTGCTAGTTTAAAAACAGAAGATCTGTCATTCACTGGGTTCTCAGTTCAGAGTTGAGTTAATAAATTGGTTTAGCTTTATTTCTTGTGTGTGTCATTGAGTTCCACCCGATGAAGAACCTACATGACAATATTTTCCTTTGCAATCAAACCTATATTTGATCCGGAACCGCGGTGGCCTGGTGGTAAGGTCTTGATATCGGAACCGGAGGACTTCAGGTTCGGGACCCGATTCTACCGAAGAACCGTCGTGTAAGCGGATCTGGTGCATGTTAAAGCCGTCATTATCAAACGTCCTCCCGCTAGTGTGGTGTGACGGGGAGAGGGGGTGCCAGCTCAGGTGTCGTCCTCGTCATCTGACTGTGGTTCAAAACTACGAGGTCTGTACCAAAATGGCCCTAGTGTTTGTTTAAAACGGGACATTAAAATAACTAAACTATATTTGGGGTCTGAATCCGACCGAAATCACCTTTTCATTTCAAGTGATATTTGGATGAATCCAATCCATTTTTATACTTGTAGTTTTTTTAACAACCATTTTATGTGAATGATCTTCAATGATTTGGTATCAAAACTTTTCACGGTTTGAAGGGATGTTATGTGTCAGAAAAAGATTTCTTTTGTTCTGAAATTGAGAGTATATCAGTAATTTCCCGCATAGCTAAACCTTCAGCCGTAAAGATAAAATTAATGGACGGAATTCATCTGATAACATAAAGGCAGGTACTGACATCATAAAAATTCCGATTAGGCATGAACTTGTCCAGTAAAACAGTATTTTTACTAAGAAATAATACATAACAATTTTATTGCTTTAAGCTGATGGCTTTATAAAACAGACCTTTAAGTTTGTACCTGGATGTGTTGCCAGATAAGAAAATGAAGAGTGGGCAAAAGTTCTAACACGCCTTTTCGCGTTTAACCCTTAACTAGAGAGGTGAAATTTTAGGACTTAACTGTGGAGGGGCAGTCTACGAGACCGCATTTCATTTACACTTAAATTAAATTCCTAATGAATGTATTCGTATGAAAAACTGCCAATAAATTTTGTAGATATTTTTCTTGATATCTAGATACGTTTTAGAAAATTTTCAAAACATATTGTCATTGAAAAAAGTAAATGCGTTGGAACATACATTTTCTTCTCAAATTACATGTTACAATAAATAATATTCTTGAAAAAGCATATTACTTTTTACTTTTTAAATCATATTCATTTTTACAGTGTATGAAGATATATAGAAGACAATATAAGGTAAAATTCAACAATTATATGAAAAAAAAATGACAATGGGTAAAATTTGGCCTCTTTTTATCGGCTTCTGTGACTTTCATAGTACGGTTTTCTTTAACATTTAAACATACAGGTTAAGAACTAATATAAAAACCAACCTATAAATTCTGTATATTTATATATATTGGGATATTAATATATTTTATAAATTTTTCAAAATACATTACCACTAGAAAAATTAATTATGTTTGAACATACATATCAAAATCAGTTGAATGCGAACTTTCATCGAAAAACTCTTCTGTATAATTATCCTTATCGCTAAAATCACTTTATGCTTCATTTAAAAGTGTCTGGAGAATTGCTTCATGAAAGGATCAGTAAACTGGATGTTATTTCAGGGCCCAAGTTTTAGCGCCATCTGCTAAGCCTTGTTTATCACTGGGACACTAACAGGGAGGTGCTGTCTCAGAGACCGCGCTCGAGGAGTTAACTGAATTATTTAAAAAAATATCTGCTGAAATCGGTTGAAAAAGTGCACATGTATTGAAGGTCACAAAACAGGAAGCTACGGGGTGAATTCATTCAATTGAATTAAAAATAGAATATGGGTGACAGAAAACTCCATCGCTAGCGGTTTCATAGACCACCCGTCCCCATTTAAGGGTCAAATAAAAATCTATTAATTTTAGAGCGAAAGTTTATACCTAAAAATGGAAACCACCTTCAAAGGAAAAGTGGAACTTATCACATAGAAGGTTTTGTAGTTTCTAAAGCCAGAAAAAGAATGACTCAGCTCAAGCCATTGGAAAACAAATGTCACTGGGAGGTCCTGAATGGATCAATTAAACAGAATGAAGAATATTGCAGCAAAGCAAACACATAAGTCAATGACTTATATTCTTATAATCTTAAAACATCCGAATACATTAATGCATTAGAAAAATGATAAAGTGATTGTTATGAGTATGATAATTTGTTTGATAGACAAAGACCCCTTCAAATTAAGTTGCAGATTGCATGCTTTTATTAAAAAATACCATAGCTTAAAACAGCGACCTAGAGATCATATAACTGGATATGTAGTCACAATTCGGCCTATTAGGGCTGGAAAAGCTGGACAAATATAACATAACTATAACTGAAATGATATTTATTGGAAACTATATGGACAATATTAGGATGGCTACATAAATTAAAAAGTTGTAATCTTTGATGAACTTTATGGTGATCTGTTATGATTATTGGACAGACAACCCTTCGAAGTTCATTATTAAATTCTTTGCAGGATTTAATAATGGACTTGTTTATATAACAAACAATCAGCATTGAAATTAGTGGTTTACAAATCGGCTCGCTGGAGACGAATCAGCGTGAAAATTGAAAAGGGATGCATGGAAACACACATTGGTAAGTAAGTAATTTTTAAATCATTAACAAATAGTTATAGTAAATTGCTAAGTATCCCTTTAATGCCCCAACCAAGCCTTAAGATTTTTGAAACTTTTTTACGTCTCCTATCACAAGGGTGGTCGACACTTGAACTGTTATTAAAAGTAACAGTAGAAGAAGTTATTCGTGAAGTGGGTTTAGGGGTGGGTCGTTATCGGTGAATAAAAGAAAGGATAATTTGAAAAATATTTATATATATATATTTTTAATTTGAACAAAATTTCTGGAATTTCACTTAAGCATATGATCTATAAAAGCAAATAATTGTTAAAAATTTCAGATCAATATTAGTAATATATATTTTTTTTGGAAAAAAATTAACTTTGCAGGAAAAAACAGGATCGAAAAATGCCCTTTAAGTACTTTTTTTTATATATCGAAGTTTGAGGACTAAAAAAAAGTCTTATCTAAAAGTATTACTTTACGATTTCGAATAATATCAAAATGGCCGATTTCGAAATAAAGGATGGAAATTAAGTTTGAAGTAAAAATTTTGTCTAAATTTTCAAGCTTAAACACATTTTTGGAAGAGTGTTACGCTGGTGAGTCCTACTTTCAAAAGTGTTTCAAGAACTACAGTAAGGAAAGATTTCCTTTCTTTTTAAGATTTCAAGATAAATGCATGCCAATACAACAAGTGCATTAGAGAAAATCAGATATCTGGACAAACGCACCCTTGTATCAAACAGACACTTATGACTGGTATGCATCTTTATCTGAATCGATGACAAGTTCCTAAGAAATTTTGTTTAATCTGCTCTTGCACTGTTTATGGTGCTGAATTTTTATAGTTGGTTGTTTCATGAAAAGAAAATTGCAAAATAAGTAACGTAACGAAGAAAGAATTGAAGCAACTATTCGGCAAATTCTTGCAGTTTGAATCTAAATTTCATATTAATGGTAATTACTTTCATCTTTTTAATAACTGAAGAATCTTAAATCTGTAAAATCAAAATAATTTTTGTGATTGTTATATACTATATTATATATTAACCGCTTATGACGACCAGCTTTATTAATAGCAACAATTTAGTAATTTTATTTTATCTAACCAAATGGAAGTTATTGTTTTAAATATACTTATAGAATAAATATAAAGAATTTTGATTTGTTGGACATGTTTACAAAGTGGCGAAAATAATTGGTGAACAAATCAAATAATTGGGAGTTGTTGAGGCAACCAAAACGGATGGACAAAGGAGATGTAGTCATAAGACCACATGAAATCTCTTTCAATTTAATTTATACTTAATTAAAATTAAAATTTTGGAAAAATCGCTTGGACAGGAATATTAAATAATTAAAGATTGCACACACTAACGCAATGCATCATTTGTAATTATATTTTTAATATCAATTTTTTCATTTTCATTTTCTCGTATACGAAAGAAAAAAGAATATTGCAATTGTTAAAAAAAAAAGTCCAAATTCGAGATTTTGATGAATTTCCAAGTTTTTGACAGCAAGATAACTCAAAACATTTTGAGCTAGACAAATGAAATTCGACATATAGACTTAAGCCCAAATTTGTAATTTCTATCTTATTTCGTATGAAATCAATTGACAAAAAATCTGACTATGTGGTTGTTCGATTGTATGTGAATTCGATAACTCCAAAAAAATCTAGATAGATAAAATTTTGTATCCAGGTAAAGTAAAAATTGTTTTGAAATTTGAAACCACATATGTCAAAGGGCTGATGGTTTATCAGTCTGTACTTTTGCAATCATGTAAACGCAATAATAATCAGAATGACTTAAATCAATGAAATATGAAAATGTTAATGTCAGTAAAAGTCGTTCAAAGTATGTATTCGCAAGATACATTCAGTAAAAATGTTAGATTCACTCAAATGATCTATATTTAGTAACTATTGCTCGCAAATGGGTGCCTCCAAGGTCAACATTTTTATTTGGAGGAGATGAGATGAGATCTCAATTGGAGAGTATGCGAGTATGTTTCGGGATGCGAAAGTTTCACATCTCCTCGAACACATCACCTCGAACTGTCATTCGCTGGCTTCACATGGAACCATTTTGTTTTATTCTACAATACAGTAAAAAAAAATGTTAATTTAAAATTAAGTCAATTCGATATGTCAAAAAATTTCAATTTTTTTTCACGCTGACTCACGATCTAATTAAATGAAATATATTATGTGATCTTATGACTATAATTCAATTTCCGTGCCAGAAATTGATTTCAATTGGCCGTTAAAAAGGCTTTGGAATTGCCTATTAGCACGATAATTTCAATAAAGCTTTTAGATTCAAGCCACAAGTCTATATTTCGTGACGATTGTTTGCCATTGCCATTCAAGGAGCTGACGGCCATACTGAATACCCATAATTTTATCCGGTGGTTGGGGGAGTCAACCCATTGACTCTCCGACCCCCCACGAAGGCACACGGATTTAAACCATAAGGCTGAATGACCGGACCGCCGCAACAGCAACACTTTCGGAAAATGTGGTTGAGTCCTAAGGGCCATCACCGGCTACTGTAGAACCTTCCCCGAAGGAAGTACGTCCCGTCATCGATGGGAGGAGTCAGATCCTCCACCTATTAGTGTACCCTCCAGGGTGGCGAGATCCAACCACCATGCCGGAAGCATCTCATCCTCATTTCGAAGTGCCCTCCCGGGGAATGTGGGGGGGGGATAAGACCTCTGTTGGAGAATATATGGAAAGTTTCTGGGAGACTCTTGCCGAAGCGTTTAAGCTGATGTCAAAAAGGCTTTTCTTCCCAATGCAATTTTTGATTCTGTTTTGTAGGTTTGTATCCTAAAGAAAGGAGTATTGAAGGCATATTCTTCTGCCTCATATGATAAAACACTCATTTCCATATGGATGGCAAGTCAAAGATTGATAATAAATAAGTAACTTTTTCACCTTTTTGTATACATTTTATGAAAAAGGATAAAACTATTGTAATCACCTAAAATTCTACCTCGAGAGTTTAATCAATACTCATGATTCCGAATTTCCTGAGTATATTGTTGGAATTATGTTTATATGTGAACAAAATAAATAAAGATCAGCATGAATTAGATATGTGGTTTATAAACTAACAACACAACATTTGGTTTATAATCTTGCACAAAATTTGTAGTTTTCTATCAAATATTTCATGAAATCTATCAAATAGATATCTGTACGTCTGTGCTCACGTGAGTGAGAAAACAGATAAATGTAAAAAAGAAAACTTATAATGCGGTTATATCTTTAGAAATGTAAAACGCTTTAAACGTTCGTATTGAGTCCGTTAAAGGGCAGACTCTCTATTTTCTAGTGCATAAATGCGATTGCTCAAACTCGTAATGATACAGTTTAACGAAATTTGGTATGTGATCTGATTATCAACTTTGTACGTTTGTGTTAAATTTTAACTCTAAATGAAGATATCTAAAATGATACTCTCGAGTGAGTGTTTTCTCTCTATACTAAGAAGCACAAAACGTAAATTTTGTATAAATATATACATGAAAGTTGTACATGTCCCCTGGTACATTACCTACAGTATTTACAGAACTGCCAATTGCAATTTCTCCACCTTATTCAGAAATATTCTGTTTTTGACTCTTTAACGAACCAGAAATACTATGCCAACATTCATATAGTTATAATATTAGATTATTTGTAAATTCTGTGCTGTATGGATCACAAAATTAACAGCAAACCACAATTTCCTTCATTTAATACTGGAAAATCTGGGCAAGAGTCATGCCCAATTCAATTAGGGTTGTTCGGATTTTTATTGAAACCCATTTTTATTTTTCCTTGGTTATTGACTGTATGCAAAGTGATCGGTAAATTCCTTTTAAACCTTTAAAATTCAAAAATGCATCTCGTATATCCAGGAAAATAATATGTACTTTTAGTAAAATGAGTATGTTGAATTTAGTGAGACAAGATATAGCACCCCTAGCAACGAAATAAGGAAGTTGCAATATATATATATATATAAAGATCGTTCAGAAAGTCATTTAGAAAAAGAAACATTATACCACAATAAAAACACAGGAAAAGTTTGATGGAGTTATTTATGAAACTAACTGAGATATTTGAGATTAAAATTATTAACTTTCCGTGACTTGAAAAAAGGGTTCTTCCTAAAATTGATTATATTATTATATGTCCTACTAAATTTTCTACCACCCTTGAATGCATTTTTTTTAATAATTTTTGTTTACTTTCTTTGTGGTCTAAATTTCACTGCACCATGGTTTAACTCAGTAAAACTGTATGATAATAAAGGATAATACATTTTCAATTTTTGGACGAATCCTCTGAAATCACTTTACTTGTCGAATATTTTATGCGATGATTGCTTGGAAATAGAGCTGAGTATAAATGGCGATTATATTTGACCCATAGAGTAGTAGAAAGTCATGGAGTCATTATAAGTCATAGAGTTGTAGCATATAATGGATTAATTATCTAACAGGAAATGAACTAAAATTAAAAAAAAGATTATATGTCAGTCATGTGAAGAGGGAAAATACATCTGAAATACAAAAAAAAAAAAAAAAAAATCAATTTTTCGAAAACAGCCTAAAGAAAATTTGAAAATAGATTTTTTTAAATCACAGCTATCAAATTTATTGTAAATTATAATTCCCAAATTACGGAAGCAAAAAAACTTCAAAAAGTCAATGGAATAATAAATTTTAGACACTTTTATAGAATTTTTATTGATGCTAATCAAAGGCTTTGGGCCAATAATTTTCATTCACTTATTATGAGAAGCATTATTAAATATCTAGAAAGTTAAGTAGAATGCATTCTTTCATTGATTTAGCAAATATGAAGTAGGGGCTCGGGACACGAAATTTTTTCATCCCTTCAAAATATTTCTTTTTCAAAAGTGGGACATTTACAACTATCTTCCCCCTACTTCCGGTGACTAGACCAAGGTATACCCTCATTTTTTTAATTTTTATTGATCACTTGAAGAATATGGAAGTCTTTATTAATATGAAATATTTCCCATTTTCTTAGATTTCTAATGTAAAAAAAAGGTAATACAAATCCGTGTTCCAAATTTGATTATAATAATAATGATACAATTATTAATAATAATAATGATGATGCAGTTTGATAAAAAAATGATAAAATAATAAAAACTTGTCAAACAATGTCATTGTGGAGATATGTTGAAAGAATGAAATCATAATTCAAGAGATTAAATGTTTTTAAAATAGTAAAAATTTATTTACAGATATATATTATAATTTTTTAGGAACATATAAATAAGAAAACATATAAAAAATTACTTAAAACGTAAGATTGTAAACATAATTTTAGTAGACTAGTGGCCGAAAAGAAAAAACTTGAAATTTTAAATTTCGGTTTATTCCACCACGGGAGTTAAAATTTGTACAGAGAAAGAGAGGGAATTTTTTCCCTCTAGTGATTTTACTATAAGATTCTGATAGGGATTTCTTTTCCACATATCGATTTAGCCAAGGGGATATTAGGTATCTTTAAAAGAATGTTGTAAGCATTAGGGATTTTTATCTCTTTGCTCTGAGTGTGGAAAATCTATTGATGGTCAAAATGAAATAAAACTCTATCTCCAACAACTTTGAACTATTTAAACATCGACATAAAACAATGATGAGATTCAAAAGATAAATACGCTAAATTAGATTTATAAAGAAATGCCAAATTAAAATAAAAATACTACTAAAATAACAATTAAATTTATTGAAAACAGTTTATAAAAACATACTTTCATTAAATACTAAAAGATAGAAATTTTTAAATTTTTCTTTTCATTGGTTATTATACATATTTTTGAAAAGTTTTTGCTTTAAATTCATTGGCAGGTAAAGCGTCTACTACGGAATTAAATTTTTATTAAATTAATCAATTAATTGATAACTAATCAATAAAAATATTAAAATCTTGAATCGTCATAGAGAACAAGAGAATATTCAAAATTTTAAAACGTTACCACAAAAGAAAGTGAATAGAAAATCTATTACAAAATTCCCTCTTTAACAATTTGCAATAAAATATGTTCAATAAAATTATGAAGTAATATTCTGAAGGTTTTCAAATAATATTTTAGGAAGCAACAACAATGCAATATAACATAGGAACCCGAACGGTTATAAACAGAACGTCTTGAAAACATTACTTCAAATTATAAAAGGTAGTAGAAGAGTCAAAATAAAGTTATTTTTGCAATAAAATATGGCAAATGAACTTCATTTGGATTCCTTTTCTAGATAGTATAGAAAAGAACATGTTTGCAAGATACAACACTGAGTAAGATAGCTCTATTTCTTGAACATCGCAATTACCAGAATTATCACATTTGATTTCTTATCAAGTAGTCAGACAGATAGACATTCCACTAAAATCCAATCACTGGATTTTGCTGCAACAACAAATTCATCAGATATACCTGATTTTTTGAAATTAAATAGGAGCCCATGTGCCAAAAATGGGCATATTATGATAGGTTTGGTTTGGTTTGGTTTGGTTTTATGGCTCAAGAGCCATCTTTGGCCATACTGCGCCAAGCATATGGTTTGACATCAGGCCATATTAAAATAAACTTATTAGAAGAATAAAAATGCTAAATAATGATAAAACTTTTTACACGTACTCTCAATGTAAAATTTAAGAATTACAATATGAATAATGATTTTGAAAAGGAAAATAGGTGTTGCATAGTAAAAAATAATTATTAATGTCAAAAAGTATTAAATGCAAATAAAAAACTGAACTGCCTTTAAAAAGTTAAAGATATTTGGGTGGTGTTTCTCACCCACCAAGTCAATCATATTGACAGAAGATGAATGGAAGAAGTTCTGGCGATGAGAATTAAATGATGGACATTCGACCAAAATATGCTTCACATTAAAATCAGTGTTACATGCTGGACAAATAGGTGCTCACTCACCGAAAAGGAGCATATTATGATAGGATAATTCGTTGAAGCATCAAATTCAAGGGGTTATAGGGCTTTAAGAGCTAAAACAGACTTCGGTAAGGTCAAAGTTGGTCAGATGCAACTCTCTATACTGTTAGGAAAAATTTTTAAACTTGGTTAGGTTTTTTTAAAACATAGCTTTGTAAAACATTTAACATAATCATAATTTTTTTAAGTCAGTGAAATCTTTTTTATTAATTAAAACATATGTGAAAAAAACGTTTCGTATAAATTGTAGAAGGTAGAATTTGTTTGAAGGTAAAGTTTTTCAGAAAATGAGCAACTTATATTAGTAAATGTTGCACCAGTTTACTTCATAAGAACGTGGTAATCATGCAAAGTGAAATATATTTTAATAGAATTACTGGAGTTATTTTACTTTTCATGTCGTTAAAATAAGATAAAACTCTTTAAAAAATATTTTTGGTATATTAGCAAGTACTGAAAAAAGTATTCATAATAATTCTTTGATTTTGCATGGTTTTTTTTATTATGTATATATGAGAATACTTGGAAAATTTCATACTGATACGATGGAATATTTTTATTTAATCATGTGCTCAAACTCTGAAAATGTAGTATTCTGAAAAATGACTTAAAAAAAAAAACCCTTTATTAAACTTCTTTGTTCAAGAATACCACAATTAAATATCACTGACCTTCACATTTCAATTCAACAATGACCTTCACGTTTCAATTCAACAGTGACCTTCACGTTTCAATTCAACAGTGACCTTCACGTTTCAATTCAACAGTTACCTTCACGTTTTTAACTATATCTTTTAAACTAATTAACATACATCCATGTGCAATACCTTAAAATGATTTAAACATACGGCTAGATTTTGGCTATCAAATGAAATCATTAAAAAATTTCGAAAAATTAAAAGTTTTATAGCCCCCTAAAAACAAAATCCATTAAAAGCTTGTTTCATTTGCTTGTCTTTAATTTTATTTTTGAAATAATTTTTTATCAATTTGTTTGTTGGCCTCAAGAATTATTCGAACTTCGCTTCCTTCTAAATATCATTGCCAGAACTCATTTTTTAAAAATCCTGTTGGGATGAAGCGAGCGGACTATTTTTCTAGCGTAGGAATATCTGTGTAATTACGCTTCTGCTTCGTTCTGGCCCATTCCTCCCGCGAACTGCTTAACATGATGCTGTGTGTGTATTTGTCAATACCTGTGTTCTTTTCTTTTCGTTTCCTATGTCTAATAAATGTGCTGTCTTCAAGAACCATGCTGAGATTTATTGAAAAGTAACAACAAATCTAAATTAGGCAAGTAGAAGCATTAAGTTTTAAATTTACGAGTAAGTAGTCCAGCCACACTGACTGAACTAGAATTTGAAATGTTCCACAGTTATAGGTCCAAATACTAGATAATTAATTAATATTCGTTTGATCTAAGTTGAAAATTAACATTCTTGATAAAAAAAAATGCAAGTTTTCTCCAATAACAGGTGATTGTGCGTATAGTATGTGAGCCTTACTTGTCATTTCAAATCTTTAAGCACAGATTAGTCCCCAGTGCTCAAATGCAACATTTCCAAAGCAAGCAGTCTTGTGAAAAATGCTTATTTCGGTCTTTATTTGTCTTTGCATTTTGGCCTGATATATTTCCTTGTAAGACCTTGCATTTTAACAAATACATTTTAAACACATTTTCTTAGTATATTTCACATATTTACAAAACACACTTTTTGAAATTTTCTTTCAGTCTTTTCCATATTTGTTATTGCTCTTTTTTTCTTCTTTATATTTTATATATACAATTTTCTTCTTTTTACTTCTTATTACGCTTTATACAGAAGTTATTACTTGTATCAGTCGAATACTAAATCCTCACTTTCACTTCCGTCATTAAAATCTTTTAACATCCATGTTTTCTCTGGATTTTCCTCGGAATCCTTTTTCCTGAAAATAAAATAACGGCTTCATAAACAACAATAACTTCTTATTTGTAATTAACACACAATTGTAATTTTTTTTAGATCAGTTGACATTTTTATAAATTTTGGATTGATAATATTCTTAATATCTCTAAGGAAATTATTTTTCTTTTTCGTTAGGCGAGACAGTTCACATCTTAAATTTTATAAATATATTCATTTTAATGAAGACTGTTTCAAAAATATGCTGTAAATATATATATATACATTTTGTTTATACTATTATGTAGAATTCTTTTAGGGATACTACCTATTACAATAGTTTTCATTCTGCAACTTCTAGAATATTTCTACAGATTATTATTGATAATAAATGATCTTTCTAACCCAAAGCAAATATTCAGAAGTCATATTATACATACATATATACCGGATGATTATATAAAAAAAAACTCTCTCGATATACGAGATTGTGACTATCAAACCGTTCTCAGGAACGGAACGCAATTTTGGTTCAAGGTATTTTAGGATATGCGGTCAATAATCATATGAAAAACAACAGCAAAATATGAAAATTGACAAAAACAACATTTTTTTTAATGAAATATATTCTTCATAGCGAAAAAACAAACAAAAAAATAAATAGTGTTGGAAAGGTAGTGTTGTTGTAGTATGAAAATCATCAGCGATAGATAGACTAAGAAGAAAAGCGTAAACGAACAACAACAGTACAGAAGTAACAGAAAATAAAACATTTTATTGAGTTACACAAATTTTCTACTTGACCTACTTCAACTACGATAACATTTTGCATGCGGCAGATGGTGCCTAGAACCAAAGCACGTGCCATGCCAAGTGGAATCTGTTAAACTTCACATCTCTAAGAGGCATACTGCAGTTGTTGTTTTTTTCTTTTCATTTTAGTTTATCTAGCACTGTTGATTTATCTTCTACAAGTGCCGTTCCAACGCTATCTATTGTTTTTTTTTCTTTAGAACACATTCCAATAGAAAAGAGTTGATACTGCTTTTGAAAATTTTGAAATTACGTCACTGTAACCATTTTTCATAAGCTTCTTGAGCGTATACCTCAAAATATCTTGAACCAAAATTTCATTCTATTCTTGTGAATGCTATGATAGTTAGGTTACAGTGATTACGGATAGCTGTTTTTACAATAACTTGTTATATATAATATATTTTAATCCCTTTATCGTATAGACATGATAATTTTGAATTGATTTGAACCGACAAGTGACGACTTGAGGGAAGGATAAGAAACTCTGGCTGCATTTAACGTTGATCATTCAACTCACAGGGTTGGAGATAATAGGAGGGGGGAAATGTTGAAACGTTTATTTCTCCATAACTTTCTTAAGACTGGACAAAGACAAGAAAACAATTAAAATTGCACAAATAAATGCTTCATCATAAGAAACAATTTTGGGAAAATTTCTGAGGACCTTTACCAAACATGATCCTTACAATAATTATAAGCAAAAAAAAAACTCATAGTCCAGCATTTGTACCGCTTTTTAAGAAATATGTAATTAGAACAGCATATTTTTTGTTTGTTTTCATTGCCATCAGTTTTGGATCTTACCTTGAGATTTGTGCTGCCTCCCTAACAGTGTCTGGCACGCTGCGATTGCTCGTCTCCGGTAGCAGCAGTGCCAGTCCGCCAGCCGAGACGCTGAGAACTCCAAACAGAATCTGTGGGAATACAGGATGGTTTGCTCGTCCCTGTGATATTTGAAGAAAAAAAAACATTATGTTATATTCATTTAGTCCCTGAAAGGATGTATTAAAATATATATGTAAAAAAGGATTAGTTACTTGGTTTAATAGTGCATATCAGGTTAGGCCATGTTTTATTAAACACATATCATACAGAGTGAATCAAAACTTATCGTTCAAGTTTCCTAGGGGAGGTAGGAAATACGTCAGTAAACCGTTTTCGCGCAGGAAAGTTTATCCACAAACATCATCTGCATGGACAAAATGAACAAATGAAGTGGACACAAGGAAACAGTACAGTTAAGTGGTAGCGAATATGACTTTTATTCTAACAAAATGTAAAGTACAGGTTCACAGCAGGTGCTCAAAATTGCTATCATTTCAATCGCAGAACATTTTCAAAAACGCCTGGCATATCACGGTCAGTGCCTGTGGTGGCTACTATTCTGCAACAAAGTAAATTTCATTGTATGGGGGTCTTGTACTCATGGGCTTTCAGGGTCATCCACAAAGCCCCCCCCCCTTCCCCATGCGTCCTCTGCATGCGTGAGCGTACATTTGAGTACGTATTTTTCTGTGCGAAATCGGTTTACTGACGTATTCCCTACCACTCCACGAAATTTAAACGATAAGTTTTGAATCACCCTGTATAAAGACTAGAAGTTAAAAATAAAATTTCTTGTTTTGAATCACGGTGTCATGAAAAGCGTGCTTAAAAGAAAAATTGAAGCGATTATGCACATACGAAAATAAAATTGAAATTCGCCTTTAAAAAGGGAAGATGAAAAAAACTATTATATATAACATATTTTATAGACCAATAGCCGATAAATGTTGACTTTCTCAGGTGAATGTCAACATTCACTGGATGAGAATATCGACACTCACGGAGAATGTTGACATTATCTTATTTTGGTGTTTCACAGTAATATATGTTACACACATGTAGGATTGGGTTAACAGTATGTAGCATGCTTTCCGAATACAACAAGAAAAAACGAAAGTATAAATCATGTGATCATGACTCACACTCAATTTTCTACATATTTGTGTAGCATTTACTACTGACAGATTCAAGTAGGAAGGAAAAAAATACATTTTTCCTGGAGCAAAATCCTTTCATATGACGCAACGGAATCTTGTTTAATGAGTATAATTCCTATCCGAATTTTACTCGTAATGCAAAACACTCGTTAGAAAAAAATAATTTTTCATTTAGTAATCCCTGTAAAATAGAGCAATGCTTTGCATTCCAAAAAAAAAAAAAAAAACCTTAGATTTATAATACTATAAATTATTATTCATAGTGCATGCTTTTTTAACAAGAAAATCATCTAAAGATATTTATCTTTGGTTAATATGATGAAATTGACAGAATACCTGTGGCGCGTGCTTTGTTCATTAGAGATGCTCTCTAGATAGATTAGGGGACAGGATGAGAGCATTTAAAAGATGACCTAGTACATATTTGCCTGTTACCTTTTAGCTGAACCGGCGTCCTGTCATAGGGTTAGCGACTCTTCCCCGTGATCTGGGCGTCCCGGGTTCGAATCCCGGTTTGGGCGTGGTTGTTTTTCATCTGAGTTCTATCTGCGAGGTGCGTGAATGTGCTCCCCTGTAAAAAGGGGTTGCGCAAGCGAATGTGTGTGTGTCATCTTCATATGAGCTGGAAGTCAGACTTTTGTCCTCGGGTGCTCAGGTTTCTTTACCTTCAGAAGCTACTGCACCCCTTTTCTGTGGTAACGCGGACACGCCATCATCATCAATAGCTGAGTGGAGACTTCTTTTGCATTAAGAAGCACATTCGTTTGTATTGCAGTGGCCCCCCCTTTAAGAACATGAGCTGCCATTGTAGAGGAATTTTTCATATGATTGGAAAAGCAATTAAGGCGTTCCAGTAACTGAACTGAAATGATCATAGAAATGAAAGAATTGATTAATTTTTTAGGGCCTACCATTCCATTTGCCCACAACTTACTTTTAATAGAATTTTCTACTTTTATAAGAATAACCTACTTTGAAAAGAAGTAACCTACTTTTCTGAGAATTTTCTCACTTAACTTGAGTTGGAAAGGTTTCAGCGGGGTCAATACATACATTTAAAGCATTCTATACATATACGCATGCACAAAATTTGTTGAAATTAACTTGACATTATTAAAATCCTGATTTTGAAAGTTTAAAACATAAAAATATTTATATTTCGTAGGTTAAATGCTATTAGATCATTTTTATACTCAAAAATTATAAACATAAATCATAAAAATCTAGGAAAACAATTCGAGAACTTTTATTCCATGCATTCAACACGTCAAACGGATGCAAGATTGTACTTACCAGCTCTCTGACAAAAGGAGCGAGGATAGCTCCGATACGAGCAACCGCTGACGCTGATCCTAAACCTGTAATTCGCAAAATAGTGGGGAAGATTTCGGTAGTAAATAAGCCCAAGACGGTGAAAGTGGCTGAGATGCAGAACTTCCCCATCAGAGAAACAGCTGTCCGCAGCCACATAAGGTCTGCAATATAGAATCAAATAACAGATGAATGAATGGACACTACTCGATTACAACTTTAAAAGTGGTGATAAGATGAATGGAGTCAATATATGCTCACCTCGTAAAGCATCATACAAATATTGAATAATATAATATAAGGTACAATATATTGGTATTGTATATGTAGAGGCGTTCTGGCAGAGGGGTAGCGCGTCTTCCCCGTGATCTGGGTGTCCTGGGTGCGTGTCCCTGTTCGGGCATGGTTGCTCTTCATCTGTTCTATCTGTGAGATGTGTGAATGTGCCCCCCCCCCCTGTAAAAAGGGGCTGTGCAAGCGAATGCGATGCGTGAGTAGCAAAATCGTACTCTTGGCCCTAGTAAAAAAAAAAAAGAGACGCTCTTTTTCGGCTTAAAATCGCTGACTTCGATCAGCGAGGCTTCTCCATAGCAAGTGCCATTGGAAACAACGACAACAATGTATAACCACATGTAAATATTTAGTTATAAAAAACGCATGACGCATCAGTTATGTTGTCCTGACCACTATACTTCACTGCTCATACTTCGAAGCGGAAGTTAAATATACTTATTCTAATAGTTAGTTATGAAAAAAATGATTTTTGTTTGTGCGTGAAATCGTGTTCATATATATATATATATATATATATATATATATATATATATATATATATATATATATATATATATATATATATATATATATATATATATATATATATATATATATATATTGGGTTGGCAACTAAGTAATTGCGGATTTTTTTTAGAAAATCAAAGACAATTTTTTCATGGAACTAAATAACTTTATTCTGTAATGTATTGCCCCTTTTGATCAATGACCTTTTGCCATCTTTCAGGTAGCATCATAATCCCACGTTCATAAAATTTCTGGTTTTTATTAGCAAAAAACTGAATCAGGTACGATTTGACATCATCATCATTATTGAAATTTTTACCATTCAAGGAGTTTTGTAAAGATCGAAACAAAAAGTAATCAGGTGATGCAAGGTGAGGACTATATGGTGGATGTGGCAAAACAGCCCAACCAAGCTCCAATAATTTTTGCCGAGTGACCAAAGATGTGTCTGGCCTTGCATTGTCATGATGGAATACAACAACTTTCGATTTGTCAATTCGGGCCGCTTTTCTTCAACTGCATTGTTTAATTTCGTTACTTGTTCAATGTAGACATCAAAATTGATCGTTCGGTTGGGTTGTAAGAGCTCAAAGTAGACAATTCCTTTGTAATCACCCTCGGGGGGGCACCTCGAAATGAGGATGAGATGCTTCCGGCATGGTGGTTGGATCTCGCCACCCTGGAGGGTACACTAATAGGTGGGGGATCTGACTCCCCCCATCGATGACGGGACGTACTTCCTTCGGGGAGGGTTGTACCGTGGCCGGTGACGGCCCTTAGGACTCAACCACAGTTCCCGCCAATTGCTGTTGCGGCGGTCCGGTCATTCAGTTCTATGGTTTAAATCCGTGTGCCTTAGGGCGGGTCGGAGAGTTAGAAGGTTGACTTGTAATCCCACCAAACTGATAACAAAACCTTCTTTTGATGAATATCAGCTTTTGATGTTGTTTGAGTTGGTTCACCTGGCCTGCTCCACGATCTTTTCCGCTTGATATTGTTGTAAACAACCCATTTTTCATCGCCAGATATCAGTCGTTTTAAAAATGGATCATTTTCATTACGTTTTTTTAACAAATCGCAGCTGTTAATGCGTTGCGTTAAATGCGTTTCATTCAGTTCGTGAGGAACCCATGTATCGAGTTTTTGAACATAGCCAAGTTTTTTTAAGTGATTTTCAATGCATGTATGTGATACATGAAGCTTCTCTGCAATCTCACGTGTTATACTGTGACGATCTGAATCGATTATTGCTTTGATTAGGTCGTCATCAACTTCAACTGGACGACCAGAGCGTTTTTCATCTTTGAGTGAAAAATCACGAGAACGAAATTTGGCAAACCAATTTTGACACTGCCGTTCTTTTAAGGCTTCGTCACTATAAACAGCACATAACTTTTTATGAGCTTGCGATGCGTTTTTCCCTTTGCGGAAATAAAAAAGCAAAATATGACGAAAAGGCTCCTTTTGATTTTCCATTTTTCAACGAACGCCAAACGAAAACTACGTAACCGATCAAAAAACTTTTTTTACTGATTGACAGCTGAATTACCAAATATCAAATAATAAAATGTGTTTTACATTTGTACTACGTCTGCAAACCTAAAAATTCAACTGAAGCCATATATGAGTGAAATCCGCAATTATTTAGTTGCCAACCCTATATATATGTAGGACTCAGAAATCACTACTATTTTAGAACGCACATTTAATTACATTTAGGACGATTAGGACATTTAGGATATATATACATTAACATAAAAGAATTGAATATTCAGTAGATTTCGTCGAATACGTCGCGTCTCGTCTTTACTTTCTTCCAGATCCGTCTGATCTGCCACGTCTTTACTCTCGCCCAGATCCGTCTGATCTGCCACGTCTTTTCTCTCGTCCAGATCCGTCTGATCTGCCACGTCTTTTCTCTCGTCCAGATCCGTCTGATCTGACACGTCTTTTCTCTCGTCCAGATCCGTCTGATCTGCTCTCCGTCTAACCAGCGTCAACTCCGTCTAACAACCAGCAGATGGCGCTCGCCAACAGGCGCTCGTCACTACATTCGGCGATCCTGACGTCTCTTTCGTCCTCGAAAGTTATATCAAAGTAGAGAAATAATTTCTTCAACGTCGATCCACACTGCGTCAGTCCACAAGGAGTTGGTATCCAAAAGGTTTATTGTAGCTCGTCAAATTGCTCTACGTCAAATTTCACTCCTGTTTGGCTGTTCTTTCGTCTATGTGCCGGTCTTCATTAATATCCCGGCCGAACCCCCATATTTGTAGGACTCAGAAATCACTACTATTTTGGAACGCACATTTAATTACATTTAGGACGATTAGGACATTTAGGATATATATACATTAACATAAAAGAATTGAACATTCAGTAGATTTCGTCGAATACGTCGCGTCTCGTCTCGTCTTTACTTTCTTCCAGATCCGTCTGATCTGCCACGCCTTTACTCTCGCCCAGATCCGTCTGATCTGCTCTCCGTCTAACCAGCGTTAACTCCGTCTAACAACCAGCAGATGGCGCTAGCCAACAGGCGCTCGTCACTACATATATATATATATATATATATATATATATATATATATATATATATATAACAACTGAAACCAAAATTTGGCACAAAACTATAATTTTAATAAGAAGATCACACACCACATTACATTTAATTAAATTATTGAGTTTTTAAGCTATCGCGTTTAAATGCTTGTAAAACTACAGACCGACAGATGGTCAACCCGTTGAAGGATTTGATTCAAAATTTAATACGGATCAATATTTAGCTTTTTCCATACCTATACCAATATGCCGGATGTACGGTTTTCAAATTTTTGTTGGAGAATGAATATGGAAACCGTTAAATAGCAAAAAGTTTTACATTAATTTTTAAGAATTATAACAAACTTACAATGATTTCGGAGATTTTTAAGCTTTAAAAGAAATCCTTATACATAATAATCATCTCATTACCTATCGAAGTGTAAAGAGTTAAGTTGCTACAATTTTAACATAAAATTATCATGATATCTTGCACAGGGATAGAAAAAAAAAAAAAAAACTTAAAGAAAATAATTTTTTTTTAAAAAATTTAAAGTTGATTTTAGATACAAAATACCTTAATTCTATTTCAATGCATTTATATTGTGTTTTCATATTCATAGATAGACAGACATAACGTCAAAATTATGCCTTTCGGATTCAAGGCGACCTGAAAGGAGAAGGATCGTCAAAATCTCGAGTTCGAATTTTTTCAAGGTTACATTACTTTTTCTATACTTCGTATAAAAGAATATAAAAATATATCACAAGAATGGAAAAATAAAGTATTTTTTGTCACTAAAAACACACAAAAATAAACGTTTTTGTAACATAATAAAATGAGTAATGAAGACGAGAATTTTAATGAGCGTGCTATATTCTCATTGCATACTTCCTATAAGATAAAATAAAAAAGAGTGATAATTTTTATACCTGCTGGAATAGGGTACACGAGCAAGCAAGCCACTCCCGCGCAAGCTAAACAGGCGGCTAAAGGCTTCCGTCGTCCCTTGTAACATAAAATGGTTAAAGATGCTGGAACGTCTATGAGATTGAAGATGGTAAAATTAACGAAGGGGTCTCCAGCTAACTCATTGGTGTTATAAGCTATGCCGTAAAAGACGAAAGCCGTCACCACCCTGAAAGAGATGCAAGGGAAAATTTATTGAAATATATTTATAAGTGAGAGTTGTCAAAGATATGTGTAAATAAATGGAATACAAATAGAATTTCATCAAATTGTGTTTATTTAAAATTTGAAATAAACCTTTGTAATTTGTAATTTTTAAATTAGCATTGCTGTTATTTATCTCGAAGCAAGAATATGGAAGACTTTCTTTTGTTTATTTCTTTACTTCGAACTTTATAAATAACAAGGAATTTTAATGTCATCAAGTAATCACAGACTGACATTACAGGAATGATTCCTCAAAACTTTTTCGCATGCACTTTCATAAAGATATTTTCCAAGTGAACGCCTTGAATGGCTGAATGAATCAATGAATATATATCAATGAAATTTGATATATATATAAAGTTACAGCATTTTTTAGTTATCGTGTTTACATGTTTCTGAAAATATGGATAGACAGACGGTCAGCCCCCTTGTTGGATTTCATTGAAAATTTGGTAGACGTTTATATTAAAAATGTTAAATCTGTATACCAAATTTTATCTATCTAGCTCATTCGTTTTATAGTTATTGTGCTAACTTATATTCGAACAGACTTCTTGTAAATGGATTTTGTTCTAAATATGATAGAAATCACCAAATTTGGTTTTAAGCTAGTATACCAAATTTCATCCGTCTAGTTCAAAGAGCTTTTGAGTTATATTTGTCATAGACAGACGGGCATTTTTTAAAAATGCGTTTCTCTAACACCTGGATGTCTGAAATGTGTAAATTCTTCAAAATCTCGACTACGAATGTTTTTGACAATGAATTTTTTGACTAGATTTTCTCTATACTTTTTATACGGGAAAGTAAAAATAGAAATTTTATCAGTTTATCTGAAGCTGACAATAAACCTAACTTAAAAATACAATAAATCTAACTTAAAATTTCTTAGGTTGTCAATACTTTAATCGCTTATTTCGCTGTATGGATATCAATAATTATCTGCTCTCTATTTTTTATTCTGAATTTAATAAATAACATTTGAATTCTTATTTTTATCAGGTAAACATAATTATGCAGCTGCTACATAATTATGCCTGTATAATAAAAATAGTGCTTTCTTTTGTTGTGATAACACGTAATTCAATTAAGTTTTTTGACACAACTAATACTATTAATATGGTGAGCGAATAGTTGGACATAGAATCACATTATTCACCGTATATAGGAAAACCTTTTTTGCTACAATCAATGCACAAATGAATTCTTTTCTAATTTTTATATATATTTTAATGTAAGTTTTTCTTCTAATTTATTTCTAAAGATGACCAAAAATATGTAGGGATAAATTTTAAGGTATCGTTATGATTAAGGTGTATGTACACACTTGAAACTTCCAAAATCGTTCAAAATATCGAATATTATTTTTATTGCTTAATAATGATCTCTGATTCTTTAGCTTTCAAACGATACCAAGATGTTGCCAATATTCCAAATATTTCTCGAGTTATAATTATTTTTCTTGAGGTGCTTTCATTGAAAACTCTAGTTACGGTGTTTTTAAAACTCATTTTATGAAGAATGATATTTTTTCACTATGTTGCTTCATTCAAACAATAATTACTCAATAAGAAATTAACGAAATACAGTTATTTATATATCAAAATAATTTGTATGAAATAGCGGATGTTTTGTGCCTCAATCAAAGTTATATTTATGGAAATAAATTTTTAATAGCTGTTTAAAGGTAAAAATTATAGAAAAAATCTCGCTTTTTCTATTCATCGTTGATGAAAAAATTGTAAAAAAAGAAACTATATATTTTTATAACTTGATTGAGGCAGACAACATGAAGACTAATATTAGGAATAATTTCCAGCTAGAATTGTGTGTCTGTACAAATTAGAATTTAAGATATCTTGTTTCAAAAAATAGGCTAATTATCGCATTAAATATTATTTAATTAATTAATAATTAGTGTAATATGGTTTTTACTCACTGAAATGAGTTTAAACATATATTAATAACCTACTGTGAAAAAACTGGATTTTTAAAGTTAAAATTAAAAAAAAAATCTTCAAGTGTGTACGTACACCTTAAGTTAGATAAAAAAAATCATTAAACGGATTTAGATACAATATTTGTAAAATTTCTTATTCAGAAAATAATAACTAATTTGATGTTTATTTTTGAGGAAAGAGAGATTTTTCTTTCCGGTCTTTTTAATCGCAGTTTGAGAGTAATTAAAAAGAACCCCGAAATTAAATTTTTGTGTATAAATTTTTTTTTTCTGATATACTTATTTAAACGACGGAAGCTAAAACTTAAAATCCATTGTTACTTATGATAACAACAAAATATCGTGATTTTTAAATGCTTTTCCATTTTCACACTTGAAGTTGAGAATTTCTCTGGAGTATTCTTCTTTCACTGTATTTTACAACACTTTATGAATAAATTATTAATAATTTATTTTAATGTTAAATAATTTTGAATTAATAATTTATTTTAATGTTAAATAATTTTGAATTAATAATTTATTTTAATGTTAAATAATTTTGAATTAATAATTTATTTTAATTTTTTAATAATAATTTATTTTAATTTTTTAATAATAATTTATTTTAATGTTGAAAATAGTAATGGAAAGTTCTTCTGACTTATCCATCTAAAACAATATGCAAATGCAACTGAGAAAGCCAGAACGGTTTAAATACTTCGTCCAAACTTTTCAAATAAATACATGCGTCACACGTTTCATGCCAACATCATTGTGAAATACTCAGCTGTTTTACATTACCAAAAAGGCGGTTACTTCATACCAATTGACAATCAGACAACATGAGATCGTTTTGTTATTTTAACTATGACCGCGTGGATATTGTCATCAAATAATTTCGCAATTTCTTTCAAGTGGAAACAAAACGTGTCATCATAGCGTAGCATAAAAAAACGTCCAGTTAGATGATAAATTTATAAGAATCCCGACTGTAAACAAAGTCTCCCGAGGATTAAAACCAGATTTTCGAATGGTGTCATTTCCGGGCTTCAAATCAGTAAATAAATGTTCAATCGGTTACGACCGGAGTTTAACCCCTTGCTTGGCGCATTTTTAAAAAATCGCCAACTCGCCAACAATGGTCTTGCTCCGTGTTTTGCGAAATGTTCAAAAGCGAGGGAACAGATAATAGGTTTGCCAGTCTTGTAGTTGCCAGCCTTGGCGCGTAATCGCAACATGACAAAGAAGGGGGTTAAACTCGGTTCACCCGTTCAATCTTCTTGAAAAGATTAAATTAAAAATGATAAATTCATATTTTTTGTTTTAAACATCTTCCCGTTCCCTTTATTTTATTTATATGATACATGATGGAATTTCATATCTGTTTTTAAATCCGTTTGCTGAAATTGCTGAATATATTTATTATGTAATATTTAGAATATTTATTTGGGGGGGGGGGGGTTAAGTTATTAGTCAAGATGACTGTGTGGTTTTAATAAGCTTAATCATTTATCTAAGCAACTTTTCATGTGACAACCTAGTAATGAACATGTTATCGATGACTTGCGCACTATTGTCTGAGTGTCTGTGAAGTCACATGTATTAAATAAGACATTTTTTTTATAGAGGGGTTCTTTTTTTTTTAACAGAAAATGGAATACGATCAAAAGTTTTATGAATTTTAAACTGAGTTAGAATGTTTTTCATATTTCTTTTGGTTTAGTTTAAAAGCAATACTTTCCCATCCCGTTTTAAAGAAGTACTATGGGTATTTAGGACGCACCTCGTAATTTTGTGCCATAGCTAGATGACGAGGATGGCATCTGAGTTGACACCCCCTGTTCATATTTCCGCACCGCACCAGTGGAAGGACATTTGGCCCGGATGGATTTAGCATGCATCAGACCTGCTTACACGACGCCCCCACCCCCGGTGGAATCGGATCTCGAACCTGTAACATTCCGACCTTGAAACTGGGACCTTACCAACAGGCCATTACAACCCAAGTTATTATTATTTTTTTTTTTTGGCATATGTTCAATATTACGCAGTATTTTGATCATTAAAACTGCTTAACAGATACATATAATTGCGAGGTTTGTCAAAAATAGATAAAATGGTCACAGATACGCAAAAGCGTACAGATTACATATTGCAGATATTGAGATAAGATCCTGCATTTTTCGCAGGATCTTATTGTAAAATACATTTGTTTAGAAGTTCATTTTGCTGAATGTTTCCTCTGATTTTCTTCTTTTAATATTCTAAGATGGTTAAAATTTCGAAAATCAATGACGAAAGTGAATGTCTTTAACTAAATCCTAAATTTCCAAATTCATATATTCTAATATGTACACATTGAATTCTGATATGAACTGTTTGAATATTTTTTAGAAATATTAGCCTTTGGTTTGAATACATCATTATTACTGAATCGATCACGTCATCCTTGGCAAGATTTTTTGGCGATTTTCCCTATGGCATGCGGATAATAGTATCCGAAAATAGAGTTTATGTTTTAGACGTTTTTTCCCCTACCGATTGAAATAAAAATTCGACAAAAAACTACACATGTAGTCGCAAACTAACTTCCATATAAAATTTCCTAATTTTTAGAATATTGAATATTTTAGTAAACGCATTTAGAATTATGCGTTTTTTTCATATGAATTTTATAATTATTAATAGTTATTTAAAATTTGTTCTGCTATATTTTGCACATACAAAGTATTTATTATTTTCACTGGAACAAATAATAATACGAAAATAAATGAACGTAGAAACAAAAGATGTCGGAAATATAGGATGGCCATAAAATAGCTGTCCACGTATGAAGACATCTGAAACCTTTTCATTCAGTGCCGATAGCAATGCTCATGTGAAAAAAAAAAAAAATTCTCGCAAATATGATTTTCATATTTTGAAAAGCTAGCAAACGACTAAGAAGATATTAAACCTAGAAAGAGTTTTTCCAACCAACAAATAATGGTATCATTTGGGCTTAAAAAATTACCAAGCCAATTAAATTCCTTTGGCATATTGGCTCCAAAGATTAGTACTTATTAGTTTTACTGAAAGATAGTTTTCAAAGCTGAATTTTGTTCTGATTAATTCGTTGGATATTTTATTTATCGCATATACATCAAATATACAGAATCAGCTGGAGAGATCTTAAAATTTCCTTGATACTCTTTAATAAAGATGCTATCCCAGAAAACGTCTTGCCTTGCATTGGCATACAATAGTAACGAAATATTAGCTTTTGGCGTGAATACATCATTTTTACTAAATCTATCACGCCATTCTTGGCGAGTTTTTTAGGCAATTATCTCATGGCATGCGGTTAATAGTATTCGAAAATGGAATTTATGCTTCAGACGTTTTTTTCCCCAACGGATTGAAATAAAAATTCGACAAAAAAACTACACATGTAGTCGCAAACTTCCATATCAAATTTACTAATTTTTAGAATATTGAATTTTTTAGTAAGCGGTTTCACATGTTTCTGAAAGTACGGATTGCCAAATGGTCAACCTCTTGTTGGATTTGGCTCAAATTCGACAGGTGTCTATACTACAAATGCTAAATCGGTAAATCGAATTGAATTTACCCAGCTCTCTTTATTTTGCAGTTATTGTTTTAACCAATATTCGAATACCTGGGTATGCCGGCATCCTGGCATAGGCTTAGCGTGTCTTCCCCGTGATCTGGGGGTCCTGGGTTCGAGTCCCGGTTTGGGCATGGTGGTTCTATCTGTGAGATGTGTGAATGTGCCCTCCTGTAAAAAGGGGTTGTGCAAGCGAATGAGTGATGCGTGAGTAGCAAGGTGAGTAGCTTGGGCCTAGTTGGCGCTACTGTAAAAACAAGAGACGCTGCCCCTCAGGCTTAAATCGCTGCCTTCATAACAGCGGGTTTGTCCGTGGCAAGTGCCATAACAAACAACAACAACATACCTGGATATTCAGACCTCCTTAGGACGTATTTTGGTAGAAATCTGAAACTTTGGCGTGAAAACCTTATACCAAATTACATCTATCTAGCTCAAAGTGCTTTTGTGTTAGCTTTACAACAGAAATAGAAATTATTTCCAAAAATGTGTTTTTCGAACTCAGAGAAGTTTAAAATGTGGAAATTCATCAAAATCTGGAGTCTGGAGTAATATTTTCTCTGTACTCTGTATACGACAAAAGTAAAAATGGATAAACATATGTGTTATTTAAAAAATACTTTTTTTTTCTAAATTCAGAAAGACATAAAATTGGAATTCCAATTTAAAATTTTTAAATCTTTCTTTTTGCTCTGTTTAAAAAAAAAAAAAAACACTAGAAACATTTAAATAAGAAGACAGAGAGAAAGAAATTAAGAATTGGATTTTCTTTACTGAACAATGACAGAAACATTCTTACCAAATGTACCATATGAGAAGAGTCCGCATTCTGATTTCTGATTGAAATAGCTGCAAACAATTGGTTCTGGGCTTTTCATCTACATCTGGCTGGAAAGAAGATATCATTTATAAATTTATCTCTTTTAAAACATACAGGAATGGTCTTTCTTCAAAAATTTGTTGCATATTTCTTTATAAAAATGTTATTAAAAAGTGTATCTTGGGAAAAGTCGTGAACGCTATGAGTGCTCAGTTCCAGAGCTCCCTACATTAGAGTTTGTGCTCCATAATATAATGAAGAAAAGCGAACGTGCATTTTGGATTTCTCATTTACAATCGAATTCGACGCAGAATTACAGCTTTAGTAACAAGATCCTATACAAAGTTTCATTTATATAAATCATTATATTTTTTTCTCGCATTTATAAGCTTGTGAATTTGCAAATCGACATGTTGTTCAACTTTTGACAGATTTGATCTGAAATTTGATATACAGTGGCTCCCAAAATTGAGTATACACTATACTCTTTCTTCTTTCATTTTATTCTTTTTGATCTTAACATTCTTATTTACGGCTAATATTTATAAGAACGACCAAATATACATTAACAAAAGTATTAGGCTAAAAAACAAAACGGAGGAATCAATAATATTTTTAGTACAGTCATTTTTATGTCAAAGTTGCAAATTTCAAAGTCACAAAATTGAGTATACATCTAACAAAATCTGTGAACAAAAAGAGAAAAAGATAAATTAATATTTTGTTGCATATCCATTTGCATTTAGAACAGCTTGTAAACGGTGTATCATTGAGTTGTTTCGCCAGATATTTTCGACCATTCTTCTTGTAATACTCTTTTTAAGTGTTCCTTGCCCCTAATATAGTATTTTTGAATTGATTTTCCTAATTTTGCCCACAAATTTTCAATCACATTGAGATCTGGAGATTGAGGAGGGGTGTGCAATTGCATTTTACAATTATACAACAACCATAACTTAACTATTTTAGCTGTATGTTTTGGGTCATTATTTTGTTGGAACAGAAAACTTGACCTTAAACCCAAATTCTGGGCACTGTGTTTTAAATTGTTCTTCAACATATCCAAATATTTAATTATGTCCATCATTCCATCAATGAAAACTAAATTCCCCACTCCTTTTGCAGACATACAGCCCCATACAAGAAGTGAACTACCTCCATGCTTGACAGCAGGATAGGTGTTTTTAGGAAGAAGTTCAGAATTGAACTTTCTCCAAACATAACATCGACCATCACTACCAAAAATATTAAATTTACTTTCGTCACTGAATATTACTTGATTCCAGAAGTCAGGGGGCTTTGAAATATGACTTTTAGCAAATGAAATTCTTTTCTCTCGATTTACTTTGGAAATGAATGGTTTTGTTCTGGCTACGCGATAATTATAATTTTGTTTTCGGATTACTCTTCGAATTGTTTTTGCAGAAACACACTTTCCAATTTTTCTTGAAGTAGATGTAGCAATTTTTGTAGCACTCACCTTAGGATTGTTTGTTACTCTCGAATAACTCTTCTCTTGGTCGTTTCACTGAGGATTTCTTTTCTTCCTCTTCCAAGTTTATTAGCAATTTGTCCATACATTTTATACTTCTGGATAATTTTTTGAACGCATCCGTGACTGCGTTGAATTTTCCTTGCAGTTTCTCGTAGATATGTACCATCTTCAGACAATCAAATAACAAGTTTCCGAATTTCAACATTTGTTTCATTTTTGGAGCTCATTATGATAACCAAAACGTTTGTTTTCGCTTAGAAATCACTGACTGCCAATTAAAGTAACAAAACTATTTTACTTATTCATTAAAAAAAATAATGTTAGTCAAGTCGCATATTTTATAAGGTGTATACTCAATTTTGTGACTTTGGAATTTGCAACTTTGACATAAAAATTACTGTAATAAAAATATTATTGATTCCTCCGTTTTGATTTTTAGCCTAATACTTTTGTTAATGTATATTTTGTCGTTCTTATAAATATTAGCCGTAAATAAGAATGTTAAGATCAAAACGAATAAAATTAAAGAAGAAAGAGTATAGTGTATACTCAATTTTGGGAGCCATTGTATATCTACATTTTAGATGCTAAAAATATATACCAAATTTTATTCTCATAGTTTGCGTTTTGCATTAACTGTGTTTACTTGGATTTAGATAGACAGAATGCATATATGGATTTCGTTCAAAACCTGATAGAAATTCACCAGTTTGTTTGTGGATTTTTATTAAGTCTTGAACGAAATCCATAATCAACCAGAATCCAATATCAAATAAAAAATCCAAAACCCAATATCGAATTCCTTCTTTTGCTCAAAACTCATATTGAGTTTCATGCTTTTGAATAATTGATACTGATATACATAGTTACAAAATTGTGCTCTTTGGATTCAAGGAGCTCAGGAAAGTAAATATTTGGTGAAGCCTTATAAACCAGATAACAGCTACGAGACATGAGTGATCACTTTTGTCTAGTGGTCATGTTACTCGGCTTCGAACCATAATGTTACGAGTTCGATCTTCGCCTATCGGCAATCACAACATTGGTGACCCGATGAAATTTAAAAAAAAAAACGATAAAATAAAAAAGAAGCTGATAAAATATCAGCCATTAAATAAAATGAAGCTGATAAGCCAATAAATAAATCCAAGCTGATAAATAATCAGTCAATAAAAAATGGGCAAGGCGCAACATCCGAAAAATCACCATGCAAAAAACTGGAAAAAATAACGTTCATCTCACCTACGACTCACTAGAAGGGTAGTACTGTGGTGAAGCTTTATAAACCAGATAACAGGTACGAGACATGAGTAATTACTTTTGTCTTGTGGTCATGTTTTTCTACTACGAACCCAAACATTGCGAGTTCGGTCCTCGCTATCGCCAATCGCTGCAAATATATGTCAAAATTTTAAATTCAAAATTTTTGGTGATCACATTGTTTTCTTTTACTCGAAAATGTAAAAGAAGCCTGGAAGTGTACTGTTAAAGAATTAATACGTTCTGAAAAACATTGCGAAAAATAAAGCTGAGAAAAAATTCAATGCATTTTCGAAAAGTTCAGAAACAATAATCATTTATCCAGATATATATTTAAGCATGTTTTCTAACAAAGTGAAATCAACAATATTTTAAAATTAATTCGAAATTGATACCGATTTTTTTATATAAATTCACACCGCTATATAACTTTTTATTTCTCAAAGTGTTACAAAATTAGTTTGTTAAGCCTTTAAGAGATTTCATCCTAGCGAAGAATAGGATTCTTATTTGCACTTCCACTATGTTAGTTTTTTTTTAAATATATTTTTGAATGACTAAATAACTTATGTAAAAAAAAAAAATGAAAGGAGATTTATGCTTTTAAAGTAAAGCATTGTAACATGATACCTTTTTAGGTTTAGTTGGTCTATTTTTTAAAATTTTATTTCTTTACTTTCATTGTATGCAAACGATAACATGGACACAAAAATGTATTTAATATTCTAGTAACAGATGAATAAACCAAGTTACTAAACAATGAAATATATTGTTGCAAAATATCATTAAATTACTTTCAATTATTATTTGTAGTTATAAAAGCCATATTATAGTTGTCAATGCGAAAAGACTTGTAAAGACTTTTTGAACTGATGTAAGAATACTTTTTACGGAATAATATCCTCTGAAGTTTTGGAGAAATTTCATTCAAAGAACCAGATGTTAATTGATTTTAAATTAACATTTTTTAATTTTAATGAATTAATAATTTTTAGAGAGTATCTACTATCCAAAGAGTAACCTTCAGCCAAATTTGAGCCAAATTGTAACGAAATTCAATCAAATTTGAGCCAAATCAGGCTCAAAAACCAGAGGTCTGCTCTGTAATACATATTGAATTATTTTTGTACCATATATTTCGTAATGACCAAACATTATGCTAATTTATAAATATCACAATCTCAAATATAGCAAATTTATTTTATTTTAAATTAAAAAAATAAAAGTTTTTGGAAAAAAAGTAAAAAAAATTGAAATTTCTAGTTTTTTTTAAAAATAAAAACCAATTTTATGTTTTATGACTGCTTTGTTTTGTATTTTTAATTCTTATTTTCTTAGATTTGTATAAATTTTAACGAAATCCAAATACATAAATAAATAATAAATGATGCAGTGTACGGTCAAATTTTAAGAGGGGTGTTCCTATTTTTCTTCGTCAGCAATTTAAAATACAATATATCCATCAAGAGATTTTTCTATAGATAAAATATGCAATTTAATACTTCGAGTATTTGACTAGGACAGAAAGTATGCATATTAACAGGTGTCGAGGAGGAAGTTTGCTGATCGAAAGAGAATCAGTCATAGAGTGTAGTGTATTTATGCAAGGTGCTCAGCTGTTCAGTAAATCAACATCGTTAAATCAAAATACTTTCTGTTCAGAGCTTCTAAAACATAGGTCAAAATTCAGTATATATTTCTGTTTGTGATTGTGGACTTATGATAGTTTGATATAAAACGATTTTTCAAAAATTCTTATAAATAAGATTTTGGTTTATTGAATGAAATATTTTCACGTGTATTTTTTAAGAAATAAGAATAAATAATATTTAAATATTTTACAGCGATTAGCGTTCGAGAATTTTTTTATCTAACCGTAATGCCGCCACGAAATTAATTTCTGAATGATGCAGTTGTACTAAAACAATTTAAACAAACCAGAGTGGTCTCTTCAAACTTTCTCGCAACCCTACAATTAACTTTTTATCCCTTCTTCCAGCATAAAATTGTTGACCTAGAGTAAGGTCGCGGAAACCTTGCATTGAATTTGTGAACGATATTTACGAAATACAGATCTCAGGCATGGATTTATCATTTTTATAGAATCTCTCGCCAACGTCCTGGCATAGGGGTAGCATATTTTCCCCGTGATCTGGGTGTCCCTGGTTCGAATCCCGGTTCGGTCATGGCTGTTCTTTTTCTATGTTCTATCTGTGACGTGTGTGAATGTACCCCCCCCTTCTGTAAAAAGGGGTTGTGCAAGCAAATGTGTGAGTTTCATCTTCATAAGAGCTAGAAGTCAGACTTCTGCCCTCGGGTGCTCAAGGGTCTTTACCCTCAGAAGCTACTGCACCCCCTTTCCGTAGTAACGCGGACACGACATCATTATCATAGAATCTATCGTGAGGATATCGTTTTAGATTCTAACATGGAATTACCGTTTTGTACAAGATTTGATACGATTAAGTTCAGTTATATTAATGCTCAGTTTTAAATCAACATTAGGACTTTTTTGGGACAGATCACGTAATTCTAAAACGTGGTAAGATGACGAGGACGACATTTGAACTTGCATCCACTTTACAAAATTTCACAACACAATTAACGTTCTAGTCATAAACTAATATACCGAATTTGATTTGAGTCATTGTATTTATGAATTATTGCCTTTATGCATGCGAAAGTGCAGACCGACAGACGGTCAACCATTTGACAGATTTGGCTCTAAACTTTATAAGAATCTATATTTTAGTTATGTACCTAAATTTAACTACGTAGTTTCTTGCATTTGCAGTTGACGATTTTTCTTCGTTCGTTCAAAATTTGGATATATGTCCAGACACTAAATTTCAGTCATCTAGCTCAAAGGGGGTTTTGACTTATCAGTTTCACAGACAGATTGAATGCCAAAAATTATTTTTCGAGCTTATGGATGTCAAAACCGGGAATTTGTTAAAATGTTTTGGTGATTACAATACTTCTATGCTTTCTGTATGAGAAAATAAAACGGACGAGCTATGTTTTGCAATATTTATGAACTTCTTATGCATAATTGTGAAAAGTTTAGAATTTCAGGTATATCCGAATTATAACAACTTTTTATTAATACTGAAAAATTTTGATTTTTTTTTTATTCTTAGAATTTGAAACTTTTTCTATTTCTATTTTATTTTCTAGAGATTCTTTTTTATAAATATCAATAAAAAGAGAACAAAAGTGGTAATTAACTATTTGTATCAAATTAACGATGTTTTAAAATTAGGGGTTCGTATATATATATATATATATATATATTTTTTAGCGCCGGCATAGCCGGGTTGGTAGAGTGTTGGATTCGCGTCCCTTAGGTTGCAAGTTCGAACCCCTCCGGCCGAAGATTCCCCGCTAGCTGTCACGCGTATAAATCTGTCGTGGTCATCCTCCATGTCGAGAGGAATACCACTGAGGGTACTGGATCGGGGGTGATCGTTCTCTTATTCAAGTCTAAATTACGGTCTGTGGAGGAGTGAATGAAATGCGTGAATGAAGTCCGCCCCGTAAAAAGGGTTGTGACGTGTTTGTAGCTAAGTCGTTCTCTTGGCTCTAGATGGCGCTACTATAAAAAGAAAAGACGCTCCCCAACCGGCTTAAAATCGCTGTCTTCGTAACAGCGGGCTTGTCCATGGCAAGTGCCATAAGAAACAGCAACAATATACCATTTTACTTTCACGTACACGAAGTATGCAGAATATGGTAATCATCGAAAAATTCGAATTTGAAACACGTTACCGATCCTTCTCAGATAAAAACATAAACACACACATTTTTGGAATCATGTCTGTTGAAATCGATGTTTTTGGCTAGATGAATGAAATTTGGTTTACCAGACTTGTAGATTTCTATCAAATTTTGCATAAAATACAGCCAGAAGTTTATCTGGTTGTCTGTGTACAAGCGAACATAATAACTGAAAAGCATTAAAAAAAACAATAAAAATAAAATTTGACACAGAGATTTAACACCAATTATGTAGATCCGTGTAAAATTTGGAACCAAAACCATCAAGAGGTTGACCGTTTGTTGGTCTTTACTTCTTGATGGTTTTGGTTCCAAATTTGTAGATTTGTAAACGTAACTGACAAGTAAACGCAATCAGAAAGTATGTACAGGAAAGTATGTACATGAATATAAAAAAAGTATGTACATGAATATAAAAAAAGTATGTACATGAATAAATTATTCGGTATAGGATCTTTTGATTACAGCTGTAATTCTATGATAATAATAGGGCGAAAAAGTTCCAAAATACATAATTGATTTTCTAGTACTTGTGTATTAACTGAATGTCAGCAATTAATCTTCAAAGATAAAATTTGGCACAGAGTTTTAACACCAATTAAATATCATATAGATTCAGTAGAAACACTAGATTCACGCCGAAGTTCGATCTTTTGTAACTATTGTTCGCTAATTAACATATAGTGAATATATAATTCTTGTTTTATTTACTGTACTAGAAAGCACGCTTTATGAGTAAAAATGAAAATCTCAGCATTCGTGGTATTTATTCACAGGTTTGCTGAGGGCCAACAATTTTATATGGTTGGAGGAGGATAACGCCTTGTTTAAATAGTATGCGAGAAAGTTTCGAGGTGACCATTCCCACTGGTAAGATATTTGAAAATAAGTTCTTGTAAATGGTTTTTCAGGAACGATTTTCGAAAAGAAAAATGTAATTCTTTTCCACTTCTATTATAGACTTTATCAGACTATTATCACTAGGGAAAACTACTATAAAAATGTAATCTTCGATTTCAAATATATTTTTCGGCAGACTTACGGTTATTTCTAATAAAATCTAATTCGGAACCTGCATGTTATCGGAGTCTAAATTGTGTCATCAAGCTGCATCGATCTTGACAGCTACTAAATGAATAATGTTAGAGCAAGATAAATTTTATGCAAATGATGAAGGATTTTTATAAAATAAAAATTCTTTTATTATAGAATTTTATGAAGTTTGTACTGTACTATACTTTTGAACGCTACTATTTGAAGCTCATACTATAAGTGAATGAATTATTGTTACTAATTTCTTGCTTTCATATTTATGAGAGTTGCCCAAATGAAAAATGGACACTTGCGATTGTGCCAGAACGATTGCAGCTCTAGCAGCGTAGGCAGTAGGAGGTGTGCATTGCATACAGTGTTCAACAGAGAAAGCTGTTCGTGGTAGAGGTAATTGATCGAAAGTAACGGCGTGCTATATATGGATGCTTCCAGATTGGAGAGACGCGCGGTAGTACGGTTGCAGCTCTAGCAGCGTAGGCAGTAGGAGGTGTGCATTGCATACAGTGTTCAACAGAGAAAGCTGCTCGTGGTAGAGGTAATTGATCGAAAGTAACGGCGTGCTATATATGGATGCTTCCAGATTGGAGAGACGCGCGGTAGTACGGTTGCAGCTCTAGCAGCGTAGGCAGTAGGAGGTGTGCATTGCATACAGTGTTCAACAGAGAAAGCTGCTCGTTGTAGAGGTAATTGATCGAAAGTAACGGCGTGCTATATATGGATGCTTCCAGATTGGAGAGACGCGCGGTAGTACGGTTTCTGATTCTTCGACTGTTATGGCTCACTCTTGGTTGATTTCCCTGTCCCAAAGAAACACTATCAATTCTATATAATATTAAAGTACTCTGACGAAACTAAGGAAAACAATCAAAAGCAAACGACTGGGCCATCTCGCACAACAAGTGATCCTTCTCCATGACAATACCTTAACGACAATACCTTAATCAGTTCAAACGACCTTAAAAAATTCCATTGGAAGCATTGAGACACTCGCTGTGCAGTCCGGATTTGTCAACCTGTGACTTCCACATCTTTGGGCCACTTAAGAGAATCTTACAGTGGAACGTTTCCATTCGAGCGATAAAGTGAAGGAAGCTATGCAGGACTTTCTCAAGAATCAATTACCATCTTTCTACAGCAAAGGCATAGACCTGCTACTTAAACGATGGAGCCTATTGGCGTAATTCACGACAGTAAGAACAAAGTGCAAACACGAGGCAGGATATTTAAAAATAAATTCCTTAATGAACTAAAAGTTCATTAAATTCTTTAATGAACTATACTCTTTCAGAGTATAAAGCTCACACCAAGTAAGTGTCATTTCTTTTTATTTAAAAGCACAAATACAACAACCAATCGCATTTGATCCGGAAGTACACCATACTTCCAGTTACAAAATGATCTAACCAATGATGTTACTTTTCTGGGACAGATCTAATTGACTCGAATATCCAACAATTACAACGTCCTTGGTAATTTCTTTTGCTTTCCAATAAAGGTATTATTTTCATTCAACTTTTCCACTTTTCATTTGGACAACACTTATAGTAACACAAATGTAACAGTCTTCCCCACCTTGATTTTCAAAATATTTTATGAAAACGCATGAACATGATAAAAATGATATCTCTTACATAATTTTCGAAACTTACCTCTTTCAGACTTAATACCATTTCCCTTAATTTAACATCAGAAATTTTTAATCCATTTGTTTTTGCAGCTTTTGATAGAATCTTCAGGGATTCTTCTGTTTTTCCGTGCGCCAACAACCATCGAGGGGATTCGGGTAAAAGCCTAAAATAATCTACAGAATTATTTTTACCAGACATAGAGGGTGAATACCTACATATTCATGCAGAAACGTTAAAGTTCACTTCGTTTTTTGATAAAGATGGAAAATATAAGTTTAATTGAATCAGAATACTACAAACTGCAACGCATTAAATTAAAACTATGAAATTAAGACAAAGTGAAAATCCCATTTTGAAGTTTAAGTCCAAGCAAAATATTTTTTTATCTTCATTTTAACAAGCGTAGAAACCTACAACTGAATGCTTCAATGGATATGTTTGAATTTCAATATAAAATTAAAAACAATATTACTAATAATGAATAAAGGCTAGAAATAAAGAAAAAATATTGTACGGAAATAAAAATATCATTAGGAAGGAAATTTTTTGACTTTTAAGATAATGAAAAAGTCTTTTTTAGATAAGAGTTTAGGAAGATATGAATGTCAATTTCCATAGCAATTACAGTATGCGCCAAAATATACAGTACTGAAACTCGCACATCTCGAACTCGTGGTCGTTTGCGGACGAGGCATAGTCTCAGCTACACATGTTCGCAGTAGTGAAAAGGAACTTGTGTTGTGCACATGTTGTTGGAAATGAGTCTTTTGTCGGAGGAAAAAAATTTATAGTTCAGCATTATTTCCGCTCATACGGAAGCTGTCGAGAAGGTGGAACGAGTTTGAAAAAAGGTAGGAGAACAATTTTAAGAGAATTTTAATAAGAGGCACCAAGTAACACAGTATTGCTGTCTATTGTTACGAAATTTCGACGTTCTGGTAGTATACTGTATCAACTGAAGGATAATGTTAAAGGAAAATGTGTTCAACTGTGAAGATCCACCAAGAACTGCGCCTGCATTACGTGAGGAAATCATCTCTTTTGCACATCAACCTTTGTAACAGGGTATGTTTGAGAATCTGTGTGAATGATATGAACACTGTCAACAGAGAGGCAGTGCACACTCTGAACACTTACATTACGCACATCTTGGTAAATCAACAAGCTAATAGTGTTAATGTATGTATGTTAATTTCTTTTGAGGAAAAATAAACTCACAGATGACAATAATGTAATTTTGTTCATCTTTTCATTTCAGTACTGTATATTTTGGCGAATACTGTATTTAAGTGGCGATGGTTAAACAATTTAAGCAATCAATTAAACCTTCTGTTTGGTAACTATTGCTATCATTTTGCTTTCTTTTATAATTTTTTTCCTCTGACTGAAAGGAAGTTTTGAGCAGATTGAATTAACTGGAGTTGTAAAAACATTTAATGAATCAGTTGGAAACTTCAAACGGTAATTCGTTTGCCTTTAATTGTATATATACTAGAAGTATCAAGACATTAAATTCCGTTTTCAGTTTTTGTTGCGTAAGCGCTGAGTTTTGCTTATTCATTGGCAAACAATAGAAGTCATTTTTTAAAATACGAGTTACATTCTGTCAGCCGCTTTCTTAATAACTAGAACACAAAACTAATAAACTACCGATTGAAATAAACAGACAAATTGTGAAATTTAAAGACAAAACAAGGTGAGTCATTCAATGTTAAGGAGAAAAAGAGACGAAGTTTCTGTGAAGACGTGAAAAATGTTCACTATGAAGAAGGAAATGGTATTGAAATGGTATGGTTGGTCTTTGATTGATGAGTATTTGTTTACAGTGGTTGAAAAGACAATTGAGAAGAATAGAAGATTCATGATTACGACATTGTCATTGAATTTTCATAAAATTTCTTCATCATCGCAAGCGTCATTCTTGTATGATGGCATGTCTCATATATATATATATATATATATATATATATATATATATATATATATATATATATATATATATATATATATATAAATCTAATTTAAACTTAATTACTTTCCTAATTGTTAGCTTAATTTAGCCCATCTTAACTTCGTTCTATGTTTTCTTATTTTCTGATCCACCATTTTTATTTAATTAAGTTCTAATATTGCTGAGTTCTAAAATTGCTGAATTTGACATGTTCTCACACTCCCAGTGAAGGGATAAAATTTGCCAACCTAAATAAATTCTTTTAAAAAATACCTAAATCCCTCTTTTCTAAATTGACGCGTGTAAAGAACTCCTTATCAGAATCTCATAGTATTTAAACATTGGGAAAAATATTTTCTACCCTTTTTACGCTTCTTCTGATTTTGTATCGCTGGTGAGCGGATGTTAGTCCGTCATTGCTTCTTGTACATAAATTATGCCTCCAGGGATGGAATAAAAGTTTAAAATTTGAAAGCGTCTTCTCCCAAATATTTTTTTATATATAATAAGCGAATTATTTAATAATTTTGTGTAATTTGAGCCTTTTATAGTCGAACAAAATCAAAATTTATAAAGGGTTTTATAAATTGTGAGATAATCTATTATTATCATATTAAAATTCCCCATGAAAATTTTATACAGTTTTAATAGCCTTTATTAACACTATAAAAGCATACATATGAAATTAAAAAAAAAAAAATAGAGCTATATTTTCCTTACAAGCAAAAACGTGGAATAAATTTTTATCTGTGGAAAATTGGAAACAGCAAACAATTCTTATAAATTTTAGATATGCTTAGACGTACTTTACATTGGATTATATTAACTTTTTAGCTCTTATATATAAATATTTTAACATCTGTAAATGTTAATCGAGAGATTGCTAGAAAAAATTTGGAGGTTTACTATTGATAAATATTTTAGAATACTATTTTAATGATTTAAAAAGGCAAAATTAAATAAATAGAAATATTTTTGAAAAAGAACAAATTTTTGATATTGATTTAATTTTGCCTTTCATTGATGATACTGTTATTTTATTTGCGTTGTCAGTAACCATTTGTGTTGTCAGTAACATACAGTTTTTATTTGTGTTATCAGCAAAAATTTAAAACAGATTTTGAGTGTAGTGTATTTATGCTATTAACCCTTAACTGGGGACGTGCGGTCAGTGAGACCGTTAGCGATGGATTTTTCTATCACCCCTATTCTATTTTTAGCTCAATTGAATGGATTGTCTCTGTAGCTTCCTGTTTTGTGACCTTCAATACACGTGCATTTTTTTCAACAGATTTCAGCAGATGCTTTTTAAAATAGTTCAGTTATTTCTTCGAGTGCGGTCTCTAAGACCGCATCTCCCTGTTAGTGCCCCAGTGATAAACAAGGCTTAGCAGAGGGCGCTAAAACTTGGGCTCCGAAATATCATCCAATTTACTGATCCTATTATGACAGACACTTTTAAATGAAGCAGAAAGTGATTTTAGTGATAAGGATAATTGTACAGAAGAATTTTTCGATGAAAGTTCGCATTGAACTGATTTTGATATGTATGTTCAAACATAATCAATTTTTCTAATGATAATGTATTTTGAAAAATTTATAAAATATATTAATATACCAAGAGATATACATGCAGAATTTATAGGTTGATTTTTATGCTAGTTCTTAACCTGTATGTTTAAAATGCCCTAGAAACTGTGCTATGAAAGTTACACAAGCCGATGAAAAAAGGGCCAATTTTACCCATTGTCATTTTTTTTATTTTTCATATAATTGTTGAATTTTACATTATATTGTCTTCTATATACCTTCATATACTGTAAAAATAAATATGATTTAAAAAGTAAAAAGTAATACGCATTTTCAAGAATATTATTTATTGTAACATGTAATTTGAGAAGAAAACGTATGTTCCAACGCATTTACTTTTTTCAATGACAATATATTTTGAAAATTTTTTAAACATATCTATATATCAAGAAAAATATATTGGCAGTTTTTCATACTAATACATTCATTAGAAAATTTAATTTGAGTCTAAATGAAATGCGATCTCGTAGACCGCACCTCCCCAGTTAAGGGTTAAAAAAAATCAAGATCCAAAAATTGATGCTTCGGACTTAAAAAAAGGGACTTTAAATTCTCATATGTAAATTGATTCCAAAGTCAGAAACCTCATTAATTGGTGGATATTTATCAAGAAATATAGCTAAGAATTAAAAATACTAAATAGCTCTGCAGTTGCAAGAGCAATGCTACACGATTTTACGAATATATTTCAACACTGTACATTTGAAAGTTTGAAACTCCGTGTGGGAAGACTTCTATCTACGAGTTTGCATTGCCAAAATTGTTTCTGCTGACTTTTTACATCCGAGTCAAATGAAGTCTTGTAAATTCTTTTGTATGGTGTAGTGATTACGCGGCACGAGTTATTTTGCCACTATTAATCAAGCAATACTTTTTTATGTTTCAATACTTTTTTTCCATTAGCAGATTAAAACAAAACAATACTATCACTGCTACAGAGACAATTATAATTTTTCTTTTGTCATCAATCGATCTATTTAAACGTCAAAATGTGGATTAAATTCAATTGGATCAAACATTGACCATACCTTGTCACAGAAACATTGTCTCGGCAATTGAAGAATTTGACTGTACTTAATTTAATTTAATTTTGGTGACTGTATTTAATTTAAAACTTGAATAAAATGTTTGAACTAATTTTTGATATAACTTGTGGTGTTGGTTTTTATCCTAGATAACACATTTATCCACTGTTTGTAGAGCTATCTGGTAATTGAAATTAACTTAGCAATAGCTTCTTGTTTCGTGACATAAGAAATTTAATTTAATTTATATATTTCCTGTAAAAACCCTATTTTCTCTATTTTTATTTATTTAATTAAAAACCAATTATCAAATTTTAGAATTAAATATGAGAACTGTTCTGCATCTTAATCAAAAGGAAACATACCACCAAATGGAAAGTATAAAGACACTCGGCAGCACGATGGCGATTTTTATGTAAATCCAATTCCTCAACCACAAGGCGATGAGCGGAAGATGACACACTCCGGCGAGCCACGCCATGCCAGTTATAACGTGATAAGGCGCTCGGTATTTAGGACTGACAATCTCTATCACTAAAAAGAAAGGAAGGTTGGGTTAGATAGAGTAAAGATAGCGAATTTTTCAAGAAAATTGCGCCGAAGTCTTATCCCACAATACCAGATACATCTGTAGCTGATTGACAGCAACAAAATTGGAAAACTCTGTTTTAATTCATTAAGTGTTTGTTTGATTGCATAATTTCCTGCATAATTTTTCACTGATTTTACATTAACTATACTATTACTACAGTACACTCCCGAGTATCCGGCTCGTGACTATCCGGTTATCCGTACTATCCGGCGCTCTAGTTTTCTTTCATTGTATTTAAATGAAGAAAGCAAGGCACCTATTAAAGATGTCTATTAAATCATCTCTTAAGGACTTTTTTAAAACCTAAAAACTATAAATTCATTCATTCATCTTAGGGTTACATTTTCATATTTATGTAATCATTTATTATTGAAAAATAAAATCAGTTTCAGTCAATTTTCTGTAGGCCTACGATTTACGTTAATGTTTTGTTTATGTTTCCTGCATTTAAGTTAGTCATAACAGAATTTATGTTAAAATGCGAATAGTTTATATCTTTTAACTTACCTTTTCTCTAATAAATTCTTAAAACATTCAGTGCAGTATATAAACATATATAAACTACCAATACTCTATTTTAACTACGTTTACATTCTACGTGGCTTAATATAAATGGAGGGCTGAGAACTCGGTAAGTGAGAAAATGTGTATTATAATAGTAAGTTTTGATATAAAATGTTTGTGTTTAGGTACTGGTGGGCAAACAAAAGAGTTCACAAAACTCCAGTCTATCCGTTTTTTTTTTTTTTTTTTTTTTTTTTTGTTATCCGAACAGTCCTTCCGCCACATTAGGCCGGATACTAGGGAGCGTACTGTATTTCAACTTAAACGTCAGATTAACTGTGACTGTGATATAAAACGTTTTTACTTTTCTGCGCGTTGCTTGCGTTTATTCTTTTTCTTGGTAATATTTTCATACGCTCAATGTTTTCTGGAATGGATTAAAATAATTTTTGAAGTTAAAACGATGGAAATGCAATTTTCTTAAACAAGTTTATTCAAAAGGCTGGTAAAGTGATGGCAAAAAACATATTCGGGTAATAAATTCAATAAAAATGCAATATTCAAGCCAAAATATATTTCGTAACTATCATTCACTAACGACATGCAAGGAATTCACTGTCGCATCCAAGGTTCCCAATGTAATGCAGAGGTGGGTGGGGGGGGGGGGTAGGGAAGGTAAGATCTTTATTAAAGATTATGCAAGAAATTTTCAAGGAGGCCACTCAAGCTGATTTAAATATTGCTATCCTAGAAGCACTTTCCAAAAAGAAAAGTCTTACAAGATTATGAAATATCAGGAAGAGAAACAGCTGAGTTGTAAAGTGACTATTGAATATTTCCAAGGGAAAGTCTGTAAAGAGTTACTGTGTTGTAACCACCATTAATGAAATACGACCTCTTATCGATTTTTAAACATCGCAATCCGCTGCATCGATGATACTATCAAAAACATCTGCATCGCTGTTTTCCCTACAATAATATCTATTTTGCAATGGATCGAAATAATCGGCACTAATCTTGCAAACGCAAAACAGATGAGGTTTATATGCTACGAGAACTTATTTTAACTTTCTCGCATACGTAGTATAAAGAAGGCATAGTAATCATAAAAGCATCAAAAAATTCGAACTCGAAATTGTGACGATTTTCCACGTTCCATACCTCCTTGAGTTCGAAAAACATATTTTTGGAAAATATCTGTCCGTCTATGAGAAAGATAACTTCAAAACGCTTTTCGTTAAACTGTTGAAATTTGGTATATAGTCCTTATACTAAATTCGAGGATTTCTATCAAAGTTTGAGTAAAATATATTCAGAGGAAGTTCGTCTGATCAGCTGTTCGAATAGAAGTCAACATGATAATTACAAAACAAAGAAAGCTAGATAAATAAAATTCGGTACATAGATTTAAAATCTTTAGAGTAGACAACTGTCAAGTTTGGGCCAAATCCAACGATGGGTTGACTGTCTGTAGGTCTGTACTTTTAAAATACATAAACGCGACAATTCAAAAACGCATTAATTTAAACATATCAAAGTTGGTATGGGCAGGCGTCCTGGCATAGGGGTAGCGCGTCTTCCCCGTGATCTATGCGTCGTAGGTTCGAGCCCTGGTTCGGGCATGGTTTTTCTTCCTCTGTTCTATCTGTGAATTGTGTGAATGTGCCCTCCTGTAAAAAGGGGTTGTGCAAGCGAGTGAGTGATGAGTGAATTTCAAAGTCGGCCCTAGTTGGCGCTACAAAAACAAGAGATTCACCCCCTTTCGGCTTAAATCGCTGCCTTCAGAACAGCGAGCTTTTCTAAGTGCCATAAGAAACAACAACAACACAAATTTGGTATGGTAATTTATGACTTTCAAGTGCAATTTTGTGTTAAATTTTTGTTTCAATCTGTTGAAAAAAATGTGTCTTTAACACAAATTCGATTTATGGATATTATTAACGCATGGCAAGGATTAATCGCTAATTAACTAGCTCTGAATGGCACGATAAATTCTGTAAAAATGTTAAACTCATGTGAAAAGTTAATATTTTCTAACTTTTATACGCCAATGCCATGTGCGACACAAATGGCATGATTGTCTCGGAGAACCCACTCCAGCTGGTTTAGCAAATGTCTGTGTTGGTTCAACATTTTATTTTCATAAATTTACTTACTCAAGACAGATGCTGCATGGTCGCATCCAGTGAGTCCGGCTGCGACGAAAAATCTCGATATGGCGAACATGTGAAATGATGTAGAAAAAATGCAAGAGATTCCACTCACAATGGCAAGAATATTGCATGCAAGAATCAGTGGTTTTCTGCCAAACCTGTGAAGAATACCAAATGAGTATAAACTAGTGTCTAATTTGCTATCTGGATATCGCATCAAATATTTCTATTTTTATAAAATATGCTTAAACCTTCAAAGTTTAAAATAGACATGCATAAAAACATATTTTTGTGTTTTATAGGTTTATGATCTTTAATTTTCATCAAGAACTGGAAACTTAATAGCAGCATCTTGATTATATGCATAAATGTAGAAATCAGCATCTTTAATTTTCATGGTATGTTAGTCTCAATCTTAACTGGCCATTTAATAGGCGGACTCAAGACAGACCAAATCTTAGATGCTGAAATTTGAAATAAAACATTGTGCACCAGCTAATATTAATGATCCATCATATCGGTTAAGTCACATTGTAAAGGAAAATTTGGTTAGGAGAAAAGCTCTAATGATGCCTTCTCATTTAACCGAAATGCAAAATATGATTGGGTTTTATAGATAATAAAAAAGTATAAGGACAACATGTAATTGCATGAAAATATGCCTTATTTCCCTTTTACCTAAATGAACTTTTTATATTTCTTACTTCTGCTGCATAATTTTGTGATAACACTTATACCACATAAAAAACACAATTTAGCTTCAAAATATTGATTTTACAAAATTTAACATTAAAGGAAATACGGAAAAAATTATAAGGACATGTTGTAAAATACTTAAAAAATGTTTCAATAATCAAGAAAACTACCTTTTTTTTCAATCACTTGAAAAAGCCGAGAGGTCATAGATCCTGAAAGATCTTTTAAAATGTCCACAAATAATTTTTCCCAAGAGTCTTTGATAGCGACGACAAGATCTTGTGTACATTGATACTGTGTGCTGTTTTTATAAACTTCTCGGGCTAGAAGTTCCCATAAGTTTTCGATTGGATTAAGATCGGGACTTCTCGCCAGCCAATCAAGTAAATTTAGAGAATTAGCTTCAAACCAGAGTTTTGCACTCGTAGAAACGTGTATCGAAGCATTATCCTGCTGAGAAATATAGTCCCCTGAAGTAATTAGTGGCGCTTCAGGTAACAAACTTTCTCCCGACATATCAACATACCTGTCCGAATTCATTTTACGGTTGATAAATACAATTGGAGTGGTTCCATTTGCCGCAAAAGCGCCCCATACCATAACCGAGCCACCACCATATTGACGCCTGGAAAACACTTCTTTGGTCTTTCGCAGATCATACCAAAAATAATGAAAACCATCAGGTCCATCAAGATTGAAATTTTCTTTCGTCCGAAAAAATTACATCGGCCCACTTTTGACCAAGAGAAATATATTTTTCGGCAAAGTAAACTCTTCTTTCCTTATGATGATTTGTAAGAGGGGGGGGGGCGTGACACTAATTTCCCATAAGAAACTTGAGGATGTTTACTCAAAACATTTTGAACAGTCCTTGTTGAGCATGGTAAACTCAAATTTTGTCTAACTTCATTTGCGGCTTCTCTTTTCTCGCAAGCTCTCCTTACAATCATTCTTTTTTGTCGACGAATGAGAATTTCTGGTCTCCCAGTTCACTTTTTCATACCATACATCCCAGGATTTTTTAGAAAATTATAAACCACCGTTTTAGATCTCTTGATTCTTTTTGAAATTTTCCATCCACTTAATCCACATTCTCGAAAAGCAACAATTTTTCCTTTTTCAGAGTAAGAAAGTTGAGTTCCTTTGGGCATCGTTTAAAAATTCACACTGAAAGTCACCGAATGGGAAATTCTTTTCACAAATGAATCTTTTAACTCGGAATTGTCATTTTATGCTTTCAAATATTCAAATTTTTAAATAATTACTGGAGAAAAAGCAATGTCCTTACACTTTTTTCCGTTTTCATTTAGGTTTAAAAATTAAAATTTAAATTTTAGCAGATTTAAAATTGAAAATTTTAATTACTTTACGCATAAAATATTTTAGTTTTACTTCTATTTTTGCTGCAAAAATTTGCATACGATTCTGTAAACAAGACTTCTAGATTTGGCGATTTTTCGCGTGTCCTTATAATTTTTTCGGGCACTGTAGATCACTTCGTGACATTCGCTCGATTTTATATCAAATTTTGTTTTCAGTCGATGAAAAAATAAGTCATCCAATAAGCTAATATGATTTTATTTAAAATATTACAAAACATAAAACTCTTCTGTGTAGAAATCTGAAAATAAAAATATTACTCGTGGTTTTCACGGTTTCGTCTAAGTTTGCAGTTTTTACGCGGTGAGAGGAGGAGATAGCCTTTTTAAGGGGAAAAATGCGAGAAAGTTTCAAGATGACCAAATAAAATGATATTGACAAGCTCTCCGCACCTGGTTACAAGGCTACAAGAACGGTGGCAGTAAAGAGCATTTCACAGGCTTTTTGTGACTAGGAAAGATAACAATAATCATTCCGGCTGTAGATATTAGATTTTATTGTATTAGATACAAGTTGATACTATTACTCGACTGAAACTGATGCTTTTATACCTGTTTCAGCTGGTAACCGATTTAACCCGAACATTTCTACAAGCTTTTTGTTTCTGAGAGAGGCATACCCGGTTGTAGCTAGGTTGATAGCCGATTTTATTATATCAGGTACATGTTGATATTGATACTCGACTACTCCTGAAATTTTCATCTGATACTTTTATACCTGATACAGCCGGCAACTGACTTTTTTCCTGTAGGATTGAACCCTATTATATGTTTGTTTATTAGCTCAGGTATATACACGAATATGATTCCATAATGGGATTTTGCTTCTTCGGAAGTACTATTGATGCCGGTATGATAATGGCCTTGGTTTTGAAAGTGCTTTACGGTTGAGTGAGAAGAGGAAATGAAAAGTTTTGCGGATACAGGTAGAATAGGAGAAGTTGGGAATTCTTCAGTGTATCGTATCATTACATGGAGTAATGGGCGATAATAGCAGGAGACGAAATCTATATAATTAAAAAACTTCAAGCAGGCTCATAACATCGTCGAGTCAATTCAACGAATTAAGAGATATCGACCTAATACTTTGTATCACATTCATACGTTGTCATCCGACTGAAAATAAATAAATTCAAAGAAATTATCAATATCGAGGCCAAAAATTGAGACAAAATGCTTAATATCCATAGTATGTAACAGTTTTGTCTATTTGATACTTTTGCGTGCCTGATGCAAAGTATCAGGTTGATACAGTATCACTCATCTGATGCAAAGTATCAGGTTGATACAGTATCACTCACCTGATGCAAAATATCAGGTTGATACAGTATCACTCAGCTCTAATTTGGGCATTTTCATTTGCAGCAAAGTATTAATTCGATCAATAATCCTAAATTATTTTACTCACAGTTTGATGTATGATCTGCTGATTGTTTCACGAATTTCAGTGGATCAATTGTTGATTAATATGCTTTAATTGCTATAATCGAGAAATGATAAAATTTCGCTCAAATTCGAGTTTCGCATTATAAAAGAAAAAAAAATCTTACAGTAGGTTCAGTAAAAATATAAAAAGTATAGTTAACACATAAAATGTGCTTACTTATCTGTAAGATATGCGAACAAAGTGCATGAAAGGAAGTACCCAGCAGCAAAAATGGACTTGGCCACTGAAACGAGCCACGCTCGATCACAGACTAAGTTCCACTATAACAAAAGAATTTATATCAAGATAAAATTCCGATGTTTCTTAACATCATAAACGAATATTGTTTCTTAGAACTATATTTTTACATAACCTTCTGACTATTGATAAGCTTGTATGCCCCCCGATTATAGATTTCTTAGGGTGTCAAATGGCTAATATGAATTTTTAAAAAATTACATTTTTATTTGATACGACCAAAAAAACATGAATTTAATTGAATTAATCTATATTGATTTCCTGCTTGTGCAAACTTAAAAAAGTAAAAAAGAAAAATGAAAGAGGAAGTGAAAGTCTTATTTCAAGGTTAATGCCAGAAGAAAAAATTTTCTACTCTGAATTTTAACAATGGTATAAGCACGCGATTGAATGTTTTCATGGGTAATTTAAATTTCATGGTGACATAAAAAACATTATTACGTATTATGAATCAAATTAAATAAAAAAAAATTATTAAAAAACAAGGAAAAAATATGCGGATGTAAAATTGATACCATTAAAAAGATTTTTTTTAAAGCTTTAAGATAATGCAAAAACTATTTTTTCCAGATAATAATTTAGTAAAATATGAAGGAAGATTAGGAAGAATCATCAAATTAGGAAGAAGAACCAATTATTTTGATTCCGCATGATTTCAGAGAAATATGTTTTACAGAACTTGTTCATGGTTCCATCAATAAAATATTTGTCGGCATTAAAAGGTGATGCTTGTTTCATCAATTGTGAAATATTTGTCAGCATTAAACTGTGAAATTAATTAATTAAAGTCGTGTTATTTAATACCTTAAATTTCTTTTGTTCATTATATCTCTGCACCTCCCGAATGGGATTAAGTTCCATAGTACAAAAATGCCATTAGGTACAAGTAACTATTCGAATAATCTAGCTTCCAATCGCATGTTGTTTTTCTCTCGTTATCTTCTTATGATGAAACTCAAGTCGCCTCCTTATTGGTCAATAAAATTGTATAGATAATATTTAGATCATTTTTTCCTTAATTTTTAATGAAATGAAAACGATTTGAATTATATTGAAATATTGAAATGAAAGCTATTTGAATTATGTTGAAATATTGAAATGAAAATGATTTGAATTATATTGAAATGAAAATAAAATGAATATGATTTGAATTATATTGAAAAATGACAACTATGGTTAAAAATTGTTTAAGATTTAAAAAAATAACAAAATTCAGAAAAAAATTACATGACGAAATAACTGGCATCATAAAATGTTTTTTCTTTGGATTTTAAAATGATATACAAATTATTTTTGTGTAGAAATATTTTCAAAAATTACCGTAGAAAAATATCAAAATCTCACTTCACTTTTAACCAATTAAAAAAAAAATCACATCAGAGTACATATTCTTTTTGTGCAAATTTTGTAAATCTAAGTCAAATTCCGAAAGCGATTTTGATTTCTTTTTCTTTTACTAATTTTTTAAAAAGTCGTTTTCACTTTTCAGTTGAACTTCTTTTTCCACAATTGAACTTTCATGCTAAACTTCGAAGCTTTGTAAATAATAAAACTTAATGATGTCAGTTTTTCCAAACACAACACATATGCCTAGAAAGTTTAATTTTAGAATCCAATTCGCATCTTTCGTGAAGAAATTGTGATGTCACGATACCAGTTTGGAAATTTTGAAAATATCATAAACGAAAAGCTTTGTAAAGTTATGATGATGTTATATAATTTGAATCCATTCCTTTGTTTTTGTATCTTTCTTCTTACAATTATTTTTTTTTAATTATTTGTCGTCACTCGGTTTACGTTTAAATAAATTATAATTTTGAAAGTTGTCCATACTTACTTGGCTAACAATGCTTGAAGCGTAAATGGAATGATCGTATTCCCACGATTCGCAGGGTACTGTTTCTCTAGATGAGCTGCTATTTTCAGAAGCCAATGAAATATTTATATATCTATACCTGTTTAAATAAGGAAATAATACCTGTTTAAATAAGTTTGAAGTTTAGCTGGAAAAAGTATTTTCTCGATATTTAAAAACAAAAACATTCAACTTACTTTTGCAAGAATACTTGCAATTCTAATTTAAATACAACTCAGAGTGCGGCGATATACAAAGGTTTCTATTATAGTTATGGTCCAACAGCCAAATTAATTGTAAAGCATTAACGATATACATATACCGCCAGTTGAAAATTGCTTTAAATGATATAAAAATTTCTTTTTTATATTATTCGAGATAGTAAATGTATTGCTGAAAAAATTGTGATACCTAAATTTTTATACTATTTTTCCTTTCTATTAGGCGCTTTTAGCAAAATATTTAAGGCACGCTAACTTTTAAGACAAAAAATTCCCATTTTTATGATCAAACTATTCAAAAGAGATGAAACTTTGAATTTCATTTTTTTCCCAGTAAATAATGATTGCTTCGAGGAAATGGTAAATTTTTCCATTGTTAAATTTTAATTGCTGAAAAAGGGAGTTTTATTTGTATAAAATAATAAAATATTAGTGTGTCCAGAATAAGTTGTTATGTATGATTAACAAGATTAGAGACTGAACAAAATTTAGAACACGTAACCTTTTAACTTGGCTTGAGGGGGGAGAGATTCGGGAAATAAGAAATCAAAGTCACTAAAAATTTACGGAATTATGAGGTGGGGTGTGATTATGAATGATTGGCCTAAATATCGGGTCCAAAAAGTAGAATGCTTATCATACCATATGAGTGGAGTGGAATGGATCATGAATGGAATGGAATGATCATGAGAAATCAGCTTAAATGGAGAGGACAAAGTGGAATATGTGACTAACACCATTTATGTAGAGTAATCTTGAATAAATGGCCGAAATGGCCGGATTAAATCATGGAATGTCATCTAGCGAGTATCATAAAGTGATCACAAATGACTGGCCTAAATGAAGGGGATATAAAATGGAGTGGTGTGGAATGACTAGCCTAAATGGAGGGGGAGAAAAAGTAGAATGTCATTCTACCATTTGAAAGGAGTGGTGTGATCCTGAATGCTGGCCTAAATAGAGAGGATACAAACTGAAATGCTCTGAAATGGAGAGATCTTGAGTAACCAGCCTAAATGGAGGGGGAGAAAAAGTAAAATGGCATATAATGCCATTCTACCATTTGAAAGGAGTGGAGTGAGCCTGAATGTTGGCCTAAATGGAGAGCATACAAAATGAAATGGTGTGAAATGGAGAGCTCTTGAGTGACTGGCCTAAATGAAGGGGCTATGAAGTGGAATAGTGTAGGATGGAATGATCACGAGTGATTGGCCTAAATGAAGGGGACACAAAGTGGAATGACGTGGAAGGCAATCAGCCTAAATGGAGGGAGGGAAAAAGTAGAATGGCATAGTGTACCATCCCACAATTTCAGTGGAGTGGTGATCATAAATGACTGGCCTAAGTCGGTATGATACAAAATGGAACAGTGTGGAATGGAAATGTCACAAGGGACTGCCTAGAAATTGCAGAACTAGGGTATAGAAGAACTGCCTAGGAGAAAATAAAAAATAAATAAAAATGTGGAATAGTATGGAATGCCATTCGCAATATTTGAATGGAATGGGATGATTCTGAATGACTAATACAAATAAAGGAGCTAGAGGCAAACGACATGGAATATGTTTACATTTAAATGGAGCGATTCTAAATTATCGACTTTAGTACATGAATAAAAAAATGAAAGGGTATGATCTTACCTAGAACAATGTGGGTCATTGGGAGGTAGGGCAATCTCCTTCCATTGTTCCACGGTCATGTTGATGCCAGGTGGCCGTGCGCACCAGTGATCGACATTGGGAGCCATGAAAGCTATAGACATATTATTGGCTCCATCTGGGAAGTTGACTGCGAGGACCACCGCACAAACCATCCACTGCCAAGGTCCATTTCCCTTCACCAGATCCATGAGATCCTTTTGATGGTGACCTGTCTCATGATGGGGTCGATTTTCTTCTGTACCCTGAGCCATTTTTTTTTTTTTTTTTTTTGGATTCACTACATGAGAAAGAGATTTTAAAAATCACTTATATATTACAACATTACTTATTCAACACCATTCGGACTCGCAGTCTGATAAATAACTGAATAGACAAATACCAGGAATATCTTTATACATATGTGCAGTAACTTGATTTTAAGGCTACATTCTCGAAGAATTTTTTGAAAAAGTTTAAAAATAGCCATATTTTTGATTATATGCAAAATAAATAAATAATAATAAAAAGTTTTAAAAAGCTTTTCTAAATTTTTCAAACATATGAACCAGTTTCATCTGTTTGAGCTATTCTTTATAATATCTATATTTTCCCGCCGTGTTACCTTTTTCTAAAATGTGGGAAACGGTTTTGTTATTTTAAAGGATGTCTGACATTAAAATTTGAGCTTCCATTTGATGATATCCTCACTAAGAGCTATCGAATTTTTTGTTCCTAGTTACTTATTTGTTAGATATTTCTATAGTACCAAAAGCTCATTATTGGTGATATGTATGCCCATTTCCGCCACAAAAATATGATTTCAATGTACTCCGTACCACATTTCCGACAGTACTGCATTGCCATGACATCTAATGTAGAGTAAAGTGTCCGTTAAACAAACGAGTCATCAGAAGCAAGTGCACCCATCCAATGTAAGTACATAATGGCACAAATTGCTTGCCAAACATTTTGTTACTCTTGAAGTTTTGTGTGTATACTTAGTTTGCCTTGGACACGTCCTAAACCATACAAAATACCGCAGAAACAATTAGTGAATTCAAGAACTTATTTGTTATTAGTATTGTATTGCACACATTTGCACACTAAGTTTCACTCAATCTCCTGAGAAAAAGCTGAGCTAGACTGTAATTGTTTACATGTCCGACATTGTAGCTTGACGGGAATTACATCGTATGATTGTTCGACACAAATCAGACATGGGCACTGGACTTTATTTGTAAAACAAAATCCAGATGGTGCACGGGCTCTTACTGATGTCTGAAATATGATTTCATAAATTGTAATTTACAAGTTCGTAGGTTAATAAATAAATAAGACCCTTTGATCTTTTAGAAAAAAAAGGGATAAATGTGCATACCATATATGAAATGGAAGAAGGGGGGGGGGATAACAATCCACAAATATCTAATACATAAAACTATGATATATTTCTGAAACTCCACCTACTATAGAAAGTTGATAAATAATTAGATGCTGGGAGAGTTAACTCCACTCTAAGTATTTTCTACATAAAAACTCTAATAATTAGTATTTATTTTTATTATATTTTCTGTGAATTATATATTATTAGTTCTGCGTACTATCCATTAATTAATGGCGACATATTGAGAAAAATCTAAATGAAAACGTCTTGTCGAATGTCACAAAGAAGAGGCTTTTATCCGTAAATATAAAATCTGGAAATTTGAATCTTTTTCTGTCCGGATGCTGTAACAGTTTAACTTTGTCGGTATATCAAACGCGATTAGCAGTCAAGAATGAATTAAAGTGAGTTCTTAATTCCGAGGGGAAAAAAAAGAAATTTAGTTCAATCAATAAGCTAGTATTTACTATTCCTTATCTATACTATGAGTAGGAATATAGAATAAAATGAAGTGAGCTCTTAATTCCAAATAAAAAAAAATTAATTCCATCAATAAGCTACTATTTACTATTCCTTATTTATACTATGATTAGCAGTTTGGAATGAATTAAAGTGAGTTCTTAATCCCGAGGGAAAAAAAAGAAATTTAGTTCCCTCAATAAGCTACTATTTACTATTCCTTATTTATACTATGACTAGCAGTATAGAAGGAAATGAAGTGAGTTCTTAATTCCAAAGAAAAAAAATAAGAAATTTAATTCCATCAATAAGCTACTATTTACTATTATTATTTATACTATGATTAGCAGTCTAGAATGAATTAAAATAAGTTCCTTATTCCGAGAAATAAAATAAGAAATTTAGTTCTATCTATAAGCTACTATATACTATTCCTTATTTATACTATGACTAGCAGTATAGAATGAAATGAAATGAATTCTTAATTCTGAGGAAAAAAAAATAAGAAATTTAATTCCATCAATAAGCTACTATTTAATATTATTATTTATGCTATGATTAGCAATCTAGAATGAAATGAAGTGAGTTTTTAATTCCGAGGAAAAAATAAGAAATTTAATTCCGTCAATAAGCTACTATTTACTATTCCTTATTTATACTATGACTAGCAGTATAGAATGAAATGAAATAAGTTCTTAATTCCGAGGAAAAAAAATAAGAAATTTAATTCTATCAATAAGCTACTATTTAATATTATTATTTATGCTATGATTAGCAATCTAGAATGAAATGAAGTGAGTTTTTAATTCCGAGGAAAAAATAAGAAATTTAATTCCATCAATAAGCTACTATTTACTATTGCTTATTTATACTATGATTAGCAGTCTAGAATGAATTAAAATAAGTTCCTTATTCCGAGAAATAAAATAAGAAATTTAGTTCTATCTATAAGCTACTATATAGCAGCTCTTATTTATGCTATGATCAGCAGTATAGAATGAATTGAAGTGAGTTCCTTTTTCCGAAAAAGGAATAAAGAACTTAGTTCTATCGATAAGCTACTATAAACTATTCCTTATTTTTTAACCTAGTGTCAAAACAACGATTTGTAAAATATCTGCAATTTTTAAACGAAAGTACCTTAATCTTATCACCAAAAAAACTAGATATGGAAGTATAGAAAATTGCTATTTTTATATTCAAAGGAAGGGAAAGAAGGGGCAGAACTTTCCAAATAATTATCCATCGCTATTACCCGCACGCTCATTGGAACGATGAAGTAATTTTGAATTATAATGGAGAAATCAAAATTAGCAGGAAAAAAATGTTTCAAATTCGTTGTTTCAATTAAAAAAAAATGTTTCAATGTTTCGTTCGATTCTATGATCAATCATCAAAGAATTTCCACCTTTTTTCTTAAAATAATACTATTTTTCTTAAAAAATTAGTGCATTTTATTATAGCTATTTATTTCAACAGTTAACCTAATAAACATAGTCAATATAAAAAGTGTAATGATATGCATGAAATAATGCAACGAAATTTGTATTATCTTTTTAACTACTTAAAAAATATATAACTTTTGTTTCATTAATGAAGCTTTTAAAATTTTGCGTATACATATATCTTATTAATATTCAGTACTATTTATAATTTTTTTTTGTTCTCTATGTATAAACTCCTTGTGTGCCAACAAGTATACCACAAGGCTTACAGATGTAAGTCAGTACGCAAGTGACAGTAAAATAAATTTCAAATATAAGGTCGCAGGCACAAATGCAAAAACAGAAGAAAGAATTCAAAAAACATATTTTTCCCCCCTTTTGTTACATCAAGTAACGGTGCATGCAAATAAAAAACAGTTACTTCTACAATGCAATTGTGATGTCACGGCAGTTAAGTTTTTTAAAAAACGATAGGTGGACGCGTACTTTCAAAAATAAAGATATGTGGTTCGTCGGACTAACAATCCTTATCTTGATAAATTAAATTAAATAAATAATTACTAATTTTAATTCAAAATGAAATTAACTTTAATAATACTTAAATTAATGAATTATTTTAATTAAACATTAAATTAAACGTTAATAATACTGAACTTTATTAATAATTTTAATTCATCTTTAATTTAATTTTAATACCATTATGTAAAATTACTTTCAATTTTTTAAGAAATGTTTTATTTCAACAACTAAAAATATTGAAACTTAATATACTTAGAGAAGATTACAAAAATAAAACTTTTGTCATGTGATAATATCATTGTTGAGTGTTTGAAAATGGAAAAACACAGATTTCATTTCCGACTGAAATATTGCACAAATGCATTTGAAGTTTGCGCAAGGCAGTAAAATTTCAGCTCAAAGTATCTAAAAAAATGGTATATTTATTTTATTAAATAAATAAATATTCTAAAAAGTAATTTCAGTCTACATACTAAGGTTTAAAGTTTTCTGTTATTGCAGAGAGAAATTTTGAAATATTTTTATAAAGCCCTTAAATATTATATTTACAATTTTTTTGTTTGTTTGATGTGATAAGATAATCTTAAGTGCATGCCTTTGAAGAAATGAAATCTTCCAGCTTAATACCGATATAACTGATAATTCAGAGTCATAGTCTTTATTTCCTTATTTCTTTGTTATTAATGTATATAAGGCCGTATTTTATTTATTAAAAACATCAATAGAAGTATATTTTGTAATTAAAAGGAGTTTTAAAATAATTATTCACATATGCCCTTTTATATGATAGGATTTTTAAAATATTTGCTCACATATGCTTTTTATATAAAAGGAGTTTAAAAATAATTATTCAAATACACTCTTTTATAGAAAAGGAATTTTAAAATAATTATTTCAATACACTTTTTTTATATAAAAAGAATTTTAAAATAATTACTCAAATAGACTCTTTTATAGAAAAGGAATTTTAAAATAATTATTTCAATACACTTTTTTTATATAAAAAGAATTTTAAAATAATTATTCAAATACACTCTTTTATATAAAAGGAATTTTAAAATTGTTATTCAAATACACTGTTTTATATAAAAAGAATTTTAAAATAATTATTCAAATACACTTTTTTATATAAAAAGAATTTTAAATGATTTAATATATTATTAATAATAAAATAATATACCGTAATACTAATATAATAATAATCAGATATACCTTTTTATACAATGTTCTTTCGTTTCTTTTAATAATATATCTAGTTTGCTAATTTTTAAAGGGTAGAATTTTTTTTATACGGTTTATAAAAACGTGAACAATAATTGAGGACTCTTTATATTTTATTGTACAATAAAAATTTCTTTTTTTTATTCATCTGAAGAAGTAAAAATAATTTCCTCTATAATAATTTAATCGTATTTAATATTTAATGATAATTCGATTATATATGGACATTTACACACACACACACACACACACACACACACACACACACACACACACACACACACACACACACACACACACACACACACACACACACACACACACACTCACACTTTTTAAAGATACTTAAATAAAGGCATTTGAATTATTTTCGACAAACTGAAATTTAAAATGTTAAAAATGTTAAAGTTTAAAAATAAAATCAAAATGTTAAAGTTTTATTTTTAGAAGAAAAAAAATTGGGGAAGCAGATATAAATGTTTGATAAATTTTTAATAATACTACTACTACTAAAGCCATAGAAATAGAAGAATTTCTCTTACCTTTTTTAAATTATTCTTCATAAATAAAAATTACATATCATGAGATTACTAAATTAACCAAATTGGCATACTAAATAGTTTTCAAAGGGGAAAAGTCTGTAAACAAAAGTCAATAAAGTCTACGTTCTTTAGCAGGTGGAAAACGAAAAGAAAAAAAAATTAGCTTATTGCGCGGCTCATGAACTTAATTTATTCCGTTACGTGTGGATGAATGACGTAGAACTCCCGTTTCTCGTTGGCTCACTGCATGTTCAGCTCGCCAAAGGCAGATTTTATAATCTCATTTTCGCCAAATTTATTCAAGTGTGGAAGTTTGATTCTTTTTGTTTCCACGTTGCATTTAAGTAAAAATAGAACATTTCCTTAATGGAAGAATGGTTAGATTGCTTTTTATGTAATCCTGATCTGATTTTCAAAGTATGTTTATGGAAAGAAATATTTATAATTTATGCATGCTTTTTCTTTTTTAATGTGTACTTGCTTTTTTACTTTCTCGATTATTGCAATTGACACTTTTTTCAAAATAATTATTTCAATCATTAAAATGAATGATGTTTTCAGAGATAATTTTCCATTTCAACCTAATTCATTTCTCCACTTTATTTTTTTTTAATTTCAGATTATTTTTGTTTTTAAAAAAAGAAGAATCAATTCATTTTCTCCTGATACTTTCATTTAGTTTATTATTAGGTAGCGTTTCAGATCATTCATTGTTGTTGTTCCTAAACCATTTTTATTTAGGTCATCATTAAACTGAATCACAGCAATCATAAATGGGAAAAATCATGGATTTCATTCATAAGACAGGAAATTTCACAGTTTTATTCCCAATTGACAATTTCTTCGAAGTAATTATTATTTTGATGATTAGAACGAATGATGAATTTTTATATCCAGGACTAGTTCAACATGCAACATCTATTTCTATAAATTTCCATTTTTTTCAAATTATTGCCGTTTCTTATAAGGTGAAATCAACTGAGACAACAATTGAATATATATTTCATTGTTGCACGAAATTTGAGAGAAAATGTAACATCATAAAACTTCTTTTCAATTACATAAAATCATTACGCTCCAAGAAGGAAATGAAATCTTGTTAATTTTATAAAATTTAGAAATGTTTTGATTTACAGTAGAATTTGGCTAATTGGAATGTTTTTAACATTTTTTTGGCTTTTGATTTTCCTATTAATATAATGTCAAAATATCATCAATATTTTGAATTTATTTTGGACAATATTCTTTTGTATTTTTGAAATGTTTTCTTTAATTAAATACATCTGTACTTTGAATAATCAGTAAATAATTATTAAGGCTCTTAATTTTTTTCAAATATTTTATTGCTATACAAAGCATTCAATCAATTAAAAAATCACTTAAAATCGTTAATTAGGGGCATTTTTTAATTAAAATTTTATTGTACAATTTTAATGTTTAAAATATTAAACATAATTTTATTAAATGGATTATTTATTTTTTGATTTATTTGTTAAATTAATAAACTAAAATTAGAATTATTTTATTTATTAGAACTAATTCATGTTCATTTATTACTTATGTGTTATTTACTAATATTTTTCTAAGCATTCACTAAAGAATTAAAAGTCATTCGAATACTTTCCCGTTGTTTTCAGAGTTAAATGATTTGATATAATGTATTCCTTTTTCCTGCACACTCTAGCAACTATTTAATATCGTTTGCTCGCCAAATTCTATCTCATATCTTGACCTTCAACCCCTAACGAGAAGCATAGAACGACTTACACTGAAATAGCTGTTGCCTAAGCAGAAAATGTAAGTTTTTTTCTTTTATTATCAGCTTGATAATCAAAACAGAAGAGGTTACACAAATAGCGCTATCATTGTAAACATCAATCCTTTTAATACAAACATAAGCTTAATTTTTTTCTATATTTCATTGGCTGACATCAGTCCCTGGAGATGTGACGTCATGGGAAAAATAAAAATGGATAACCACTTCGCGGCTCGATTGACCGAGGCGGAAAAAAAAAATAAAGAAAAAAAATAAGATTGTTACTTGGATGGGCATGCATGCTAGTGGAAGCCAATGTACTTTGAACCTACAGTTTGCTGCTGCTTTTTTTCTTCCGCAAATCAATTGAGGAGATTTTTCGACTGTTTTTTAGTTGTTTATTTTTTTAGTTGCGTTATTATGGCATTGGATGCATGCCCTCTATATTTATCCAATAAGTTCTGACATCCAACTGAACAGTGCGCCGATTAAAAATCCTTAGTATGCACATAGTTTTAAGCTATGAAGTGTTGATTAATGAAGTACATCACTTAAATATTACTCCGTAATTAAAAACGGAATATTACTAAGAATTAATTTTCAGCTCGTAAGAAATATAAATTGTTAACTTTCTAAAACTCTCCTACATTTTATTTGTTCTGACATCCACCTGGACAATTAGCAGCTTGAAAATACTATTCATGCATAGTCTTAAAACTACGGATTGCCTATTAATGGGATATAAAGTGAATATTTCTCCTTTGCTAAAAATGGCTTATTGGTAAGAATGAATTTTTGCACTCTGAGGAAATATAAAAATATTAATTTTCTTTTAATATATAGTATGTATTTTGACATCCAACTGAATAGTCGGTCGATTAAAAATCCATGGAGATGCGCATAGTCTCAAACTAAGGAATGTCGATTAATGGGGTATATTTCTTGAACATTACTCCATCACTAAAAACAACATAATGATATGAATTAATTTTTAAATTATCAAGAAATGTAAATTATTAATTCTCTTAAAATATAATCTCTCTGTTCTATTAAACATTCTAATATTGTAAATAATGTAATAAATGTAAATAATTAATTATCATAAAATATATTCTCTCTGTTCTGATATTAAACATTCTGATAATGTAATAAATGTAAATTATTCATTATCATAAAATATATTCTCTCTGTTCTGATATTAAACATTCTGATAGTGTAAATAATGTAATGAATGTAAGTTATTCATTCTCTTAAAATATATTCTCTCTCTTCTGATATTAAACATTTTGATAATGTGAATAATGTAATAAATGTAAATTATTCATTCTCATAAAATATATTCTCTCTATTCTCGTATTAAACATTCTGATAGCGTAAATAATGTAAGAAATGCAAATTAATCATTTTCTTAAAATATATTCTCTCTATTCAGATATTAAACATTCTGACAGTGTAAATAATGTAATAAATGTAAATTATTCATTCTCTTAAAATATATTCTCTCTATTCAGATATTAAACATTCTAGCTAATACTGATATTAAATATTGCGAGTTTTATTCTGATCGGAACATGATATATTTATCTATTTTGGCTGGTGATAGAAAATAATTAGGAGTGGCACTTCAATTTCAAGTTCCAATAGTCTATGAAAAAAGGTAAATGTAGAGAGCAGAATGGATTTATTACTGAAAGTTAAACATGACTGCTCAAAGTTAAAAACAAACAATGCAAAGGATTAATGCAAACATGACTAGTCTTTGATATAATTCTCATGAAAATTCCAATATTTGTCACAAATGTACACCAGTTCCCGAATCATTTTTCGAACAGCATTGCCCCCAGTGATAAGAGACGGGTCAAATATTTCTCTGAAGCTTTTCACTATCCTACAAATTCCTTGGATTTTCTTTTAAACCATTAGGAGTGGTCTCCCTAAGACAGTCTCGCATATACTTTGATAAATATGTTATCCCAGAAAACACCTTGGCGTACAATAGTTATGAAATACTAGCCTTTGGCGTGAATTCAGCAATTTTACTGAATCTATCATTTCGTCCTTTTCGAGTTATTTGGCGATTAATCCCTGACAGGTGTTAATAGTATCCGCAAATCGAATTTGCGTTTCAGATGCGTTTTTTTGCTACTGGCTGAAACAAAATTTTGACACAAAACAGCACTTGTTGTTACAAAATTCCATATCAAATATGACATATTTAAATCATTGCGTCTTTGAGTTATCGCGTTTATATATTTCTAAAAAAAAGACAAAAAAAAAAACCCTATACCAACAGGCGGTAGTCCTTTGATGGATTTGACTTAAAATTTGACAACTGTCTAGACTATGGATGTTCATTTTGTACATCGAATGTTATCCATCTAGTCCTCTTCGTTTTTTAGTTACCGTGTTAAATTATATTCGAACAGCCGGACAGCCAGACTTCCTCTGAGCGAATTTTGCTCAGAATTTGACAGATCTCTTAAAATTTATATGAATACCGTATACCTCATTTCATCCGTATAGGTGAAGGTGTTTTCGAGTTATCTTTGTCTTAAACGGACATTTTTCAAAATCATGGAGTTCTAAAAGTAAATTACTACTAAACGATTACTAAACTATCTCTATACTACATATACAAGAAAGTAAAAAAAAAAAAAACTATGAGCAGGTAATCTAAACATTCTCCCTCCAAAGTAACTATTTTGGCATGCTAGTCGACTCATTAATTCATTGGCTGGGATTCTAGCATCCTCCATTTCTTTTGAATATTTTGATCAACTTGTTGAATAAGATCTTTCGTTTTGACAGTCTTCAACACTTGTTTCACCTCATGGAGAATACGGTTTAGAGCCGAGTGATTTTCATATTTTTTTTAATCGAATAAATGGTTAGAATATACAAGCTTCTAGACTAATGCAGGTTTTTAAAGGTATATTGAGGCTTATTTCACATTATTGGGAACTATTTTCTTTGAAGAATTAACCGGAATTCTGATGTACTGATATGATAAGTGTCCGCATGGCATGGCGATTATGGCTAAAAATAAAAATGATCGTTTGAAACTTTTGGTTAAAAAATTATTTAGTTCTCCACTCATGTTTTATTTCAAAGGTCCATCAAAGTTTGAAAAAAACATCGATTCTAATATTTTAGAGGGAGTTTTACAACATGCACAATGTATTCAAAAATTATAATAGCAAAGAGTTATTTAATACATAGGATATGAGACTGCATTCGTCCCGGTAATTTGATACCTAGAAATTGTTAATTGTAAACATTGAATTAAAATTGTACAAAGAAAAAAAAAACCGCCTGAGACTTTTTAGTTAAAATTTCTTTATTTTCGCGAGTTCGTAAAAAGAAAACCCACCAAAAAAGGACAAAAAAAAATGCAAGAAATAAAATATTAAATATAAGAGTTATTTCATTAAATGGAATAAAAATTCTCATTTATGGATGAAACATTTAAAAAGATGTTTGCAATCTTAATTGCGTCTTTCAAATTTAGATTGCAACTACTGTTATAAGGATAATCACTGAGAAAGCCACAAAAGTCATGGTAAGATCATCAATGTTCATATGATTGCAAAAATGTGTGGCAATGACAGCTTTAGATACCGCGTAAAATTATTTCTAAAATAGATGCTCAATTTATAAAGATATAAAAGCAATCTCTACTTCTAAATACACATAATGCCTGTTTGTATGCTAACTTTTTGCTAGTAATGAAAGATTAACTAATCTAGAGCTAACAATGTACACCTTTTTTTTTTTTGAAATTTAGTATTTTAATTAATTAAAAATTAAGCGTATGAGGTATTTTTCCATAATATCTACTAAATTACCTACCATAATATTTCCATAATATCCATAATATCTACTAAAATTTTCTCAGCAATTTACAATTTAAACAATAGTATTTTAATGGAACCATTTTAACTGGAATACCTCTCTTCTTGAATTTTTATAATTATTACTTTCTCGAATACGAAGTATTGTAGTCATTATGAAATCCGAACTCGAAATGTTGACGAATCTACGCATCTTATTTCTCCTCGAGTTCAAAAAAATACAATTTTGGAAAATGTCCATCTGTCTGCCTAGATGGATGAAATTTGGTACAGGGTCTTAGCTCCAAATTTGCAGATTTCTATCAAATTTTGAACGAAACTCATTCAGAGGATTGTGCGTCCGGCTATTTGAATATAGGCTAACACGATATTACAAAACAAGAAGAGCTACACAGACAAAATTCGGTATACAGACACGTATCAAATTTTGAGCCAATCAAACAAGCAGTTGATCGTCTGTCGGTCACTTGTTTCAGAAACAGGTAACTCAAAAACGCACTGACTTAAATACATTAATTTCTTTATGAAGGTTTTGTGTTTCTAACGGTTGGAAAACACGCGTTTAAAACGCAAATTTTATTTTCGGATAATATTAACCGCATACCAGACATGAATTACTACTACACTTTTTAAGAATCGTAAGATAAATTAGATAAAAATGCTAAATTCTCGCCAAAAGTTAATTTTTCATAACTATTCTACGCCAATGTCTTGCAAGACAATCTCTGGAATAATATTTTTATTATAAAATATTCGAGAATGTTTTGCGGTGACCTCACCCTCTAATTTAAAATTTTGTTTAATTATTTTTTTTACAAATTTTTCAATTACAATGTTACAAAGAAACTCATACCTTTTCATTGTTTCATCAAATATTCAATCGTGTAACTTTTTTTCAATTCCTGCCATTAGCTCAAACTCTCTCTCTATATATATATCTTGTTCAAATTTTCAGTCGTTAATAAAATACTTTTATTCATCCACTCAAGTTTAAATACATTTTTTAAACTTATAATGGATGACACTTGATGTTAATACAGTTTTTTTTCAAATATTAATTAATTAACTAAATTTATCAAGTAATTTCTATTTGTCGCCAAATATTTTGCCATGTCTCCAAATGGTCGCCTAATTTGTCGCTAAGCTCTATTTTGACACTTAATGTTATAGTTCTGTCATATGTATATACATATTTATATTAATTGTAATTATTTAATAAAAAGTAACTAAAATATATTTTTTTTGTTGACCATAGTAAGAATAGATTTAATTTGTTTTCTTGTTTCATTGTTAAAAGCTAAGGAATAAAACTCATTATCTACTTAGTTTGCACGAAAAATCTGAAAGTGAAATTTTATTATCTCAAATGACAACGCGCAATTTGGAATTCATTACCTGGAACAATAGTTACGAAAAAGCCTACTAGTAAACGATCTTTGGCGATTTTTTTTGTGTTTGATTAATCACTGGGATGCGGTTGACAGACAATTACCAGAAAAATAAATGTGTATTTAGATGTATATTTTTGTAGATACGTTATACGTGTTATACGTTAGAGTATAAAAGCCGTTAGATGTTATACTTTGCAAAGCAGCCATTATACTTTAGATTATAGTTATATATTAGTACATATACGAGAAAATTAAGAATATAAAATGCTGTAGACTGTTCTAGTATGTTAGATAACGTAAATTTGTGAATAAAGATGATCCTTATATAAGCCAAGTCTGTGTTTTTTCTTCAAAAATTTACCCAACATTCAAAACTTGTGTATAAACCTAAATAACATTTTAAAAAAGAAAGATCTCATTCAAAACGTGTATAAACCTAAATAACATTTTAAAAAAGAAAGATCTCATTCAAAATGTGTATAAACCTAAATAACATTTTAAAAAAGAAAGATCTTGTGACTTATAAACAAGTTGCCATAAAGGTGAAAATATTGCCAAATAGTGAAACGGGTTGAATATTTTCCAGTCAAGTTGCTATAATGAATGCCATCAGACACCAGTGGCGATTGTTTCGACTTACGTAACTCCATCGGAAGCAAGCGCATTTTTCACTATTCATTTACTGACTAGTATACAATCTGTGCTAAACTTAGTTTCTCTCCCATTTTATTGTTTTTTATTGTTTGAAAGCTGAGTGAGAAGATAAATTCTTACACAGCAAATCTCAAACTGCATTTAATTGAATATCAGGAAATTTCTAATTACATGGTTGCTCGGCATTTTTCCGTAAATCTTCTATCCGACGCAACATTTCAGCAATAATAAAAAATTTCGAAAGTAAAACAACTAATTTTTATAAAGATAATAACTCATTTAATTATATAAACTAAAGAAATATATATATCGATATAGAAGTTGTTATATTTTGGCGATATTAAACGATTTATTGCTTTCGCTCTGTGAAAAATAGAAAATACATAGTTAATAATATACAGTTACATACAAATACATACAAAAATATACAGTTTTTTTCTTTTTTAATGCACAGATTAGCATATAAGTCGAAGCTTAAAGTTTAGTTTTAGGAAACATTTAGAAAATTCTCGGTTGTATATGATAGTATTCAGTAACTAGAAAAAAATGGTCGCATAAAAATAAATGTTTTTTAAATTCTAGAATATTTTTTGTTTCCTTTTTTTTTTGTGAATAGAATTTATCAAAAAATGATATAGAAACAAATCCATCAAAAATGAAATGCAAGCTAAACTTGCAAGAAAAGAGAAATTAGTTTGTTTGACTTTTCCTTTTATTGGTTTAAGTGTCATTCGTGTTGATCTCATAAATTTTTTTTTATTGTTTGAGCAGTTGTTGACATATCCATATACATAACACATTAAATGTTTAAGAAATACTTATTTTCTCACATTATTTTATCCAGCAATTTATGTATTTTTAATTACAAAACAGTGAAGGTTAAAAACAGTAATTTAGTTCTGTCTAGAGATCAGAAATTTACATTATTCACACAAAACAGAGAATTATTTAAATGAAGAGTATTTTGGCACTTCAAATCCTTTTGAGCAAGGTACAGTAATCATGTATGTACAAAACCTGAGTAATGTATATAGAAGAAGAAGCAATTAAATTATTATAAATCCCTTTCAGATAGAAATGTACTTCAAAATACAAAATCTTAAGGATAAAAAAACAATTCTTAGTATCTCAGAACATTTTTGCAACAAATGACATTTGTAAGAACAAAGTAATACACACAATCAGCAATAGTTAAATGCATAGTTATTAGATGGCGCCACATAACGTTTGATGACGTCACTGTTTTGACTCAGATTAACTCTCAATTAAATTACACATGTGACAATGATGAAGATGTTTTTCGTTGCTCTGCAATGGGAAATCCTCTTGTGATGCGATTGTGAAAGGCATTGAATTCTTAAAATTATTGCCGTCATTCTCCAATTACTGAGTCTATGTAATCCTACATGTTGAAGAAATTCTATAAAGATAAAAGTCTTCAATTTCTTCAATATTCTGGAGCATTCTATACATACTTTATACGTATGTATTCAAATTCATATATCAGTGTTTAAAATTTTGAGAAAGAAGTTTATAATTTCTGACAATTATGTGAACACTGAACAGCAGTTCTTATCCGTATGAGCATGCAATGAAATCCATTTTGGTGATAGAAAAAGTACATGAGCACTTTGAATAATTTTTGTATTTTTGGCGGCATTTGGCGATATATGTAAACACAGATTAGTAAACTTCCAAATGAATAAAGGCTTTTGTTCCTTGACTAGAAAGTTACATATGCATATGCAAGCACTATTTTGTATGAGAGAATATTTTTGTCAATCAGTTGCTGACATTTTTAACTGAAACAGCTCTGTCGATGAGGTTCTATATATATGCTTATTGAATTTTGCATTTATTTAAATGAAAAAAGATATTTGTTCTCATAAAGTGTTTGGGCTTTATATAAAGCTTAAATAAGCCTATATATTTTAACTCCTGAAATTTATGAGTTTGGTTCATTTAAAGATATCTTCCAGTTTCCCAGTCCTTGCTATCTAGGAATATTTATATTTTTATTCATTGTTGATGAGAAAGACTTTTTAAAATCTTAGTTAATTAGTCTGTGTTTCCGCACACTCTGTACAGGTTCGCTCCTTTTCTCTTTGTAAGACTCTAATACATATCAGTGGAATTATCATTGTAGATTGGTCCCTCCGTCAGGATTGTGTTGTTAATCACGTGATTCTTAACACACCTACCATCCTTGCATATCTAATAAAGAAAAGAATTATTTAAATATACATATGTAATGATATTTATATATTATATTTAAATATATATATGTAATGATATTTTAAACTCTTAATTTAAACTAAATTAATTTCCAAAACATTATCTTAATTTAGCCCATAGTAATTTAATTCGCTTATTTCCTGATACCATTTCACTTTCTGTTTAATTAATTCAACTGAAGCTGTGTAAAAATTACTGCATAATCCGTTCTACATATCAAATGAATATGATCCCTTCGTTGCCCTTGTCAAAGGTCAACACATGTATTCAATCGGCACGTGGCCGGAAGTCCCATGTTATATAAGACTAGTGATCATTTGTTTCGTCCCTTCTTCCTTACTTCTGCTTTTGTGTCGCGCTGCGCCTTCTTGTAAATAAATCATGCCTGTCTCCCGGGAGAGAATAAAACGAAATTAAAAATATAAAGTCTCTTCGCTGCTATATATATATATATAACTTTCTAATTATGTAATAGATTGTGTACTGAATTTACAGAGTGTGTTAATAGAAATTTGAGCAATCTGATAAAACGTAATTACAAAAGAGTTAAATTTAATCCTGAAATCTAAGCTTTCAAAAAAGTCTTCTTATCTTTAAGACCATGTTAAGGCTTCTAATTTTTTACATATTATTCCAATAAGCCGACTGTAACTAAGACGCACATGCAAGAATTAAAAACATTTCAAGATGGAGAGAAAAATAAACAACATATCTTGGTCTATTTGAAATAATGATACCAGAAGATATCTCCATCATTCATTTCATAAAAAGTTCTCCATCATTTTTTTGACAAATTAGACAAGAGTGACAATGTTGCAAGATTCCAAGCATCCCCAAAACGTCAGGAGACCCTTTGACTAATTTGTGATTGGATTACCAAAAATCTATAGTTTTGTGTCTCCAACATGATGATTCTGTTACTCGATCTTCGCCGATTATTTCTTCATTTAAAATTCATTCTTTTCTCTTCTACCCCCCCCTTTTTTTTTCTTTTTTAACATTTATTTAATAAGATTTCATACATGATAACTGATTTTGAATTTTATAAAACACAACCATCTCTCAAAGTAATATTATTGTTGAACCATGCTTTTTTTAATACAGCTGTTATACTCGGAGATTAAGAACCTTAAATTCACACTCTCTTTCCATCCTTTTGCAAACCGACAATTTGATAAGAAAAAAAAGATTTTTTCCCTTAATTATTGCATTAAAATCTTTAAAAAAAATCGTTATTAACAGCATAACTCTAGCTTATGAACTTAATTTTGGAGAATTGACAACTAATATCATTCCTTAATAGAAAATTTTCAGCATCAAACAATAGTTTTGAGATTTTTTTAGATAATCAAAAATCCCAAAAAATTATTTAAAAAAAAAAAGAAAATGTTATCATGAACTATACCATTAGAATATTTTCTTAAGAACTGTTGCATCTTGTCAAATAATTGCATTTTCCCGATAACCATTGCAATAATTTTTTCACTGCTAATTCCATTGCATGTTATTATTCAATAGCAATAATCATTATTAATTTTCTTATAACCTACTGAATGATTTCAATGACAATATAGTAACCGAAAGGTACTGTGACTAACTTGAGGAATTGGACACAAGTTAGATAAATATGTTATCAATATTGAACTCAAAGAAAATTCAGATACTGCTTTGACTACACAATTCGTTATAAAAAAAGAAAAGAAATACCTTACAGACGTCTAAAATTCGCCTGTTTCTACTTGAATAATAAAAAATAATTTTTACATAAAACATATTATATATTATACATTGGTTGTACCAATTTAGTGGTAGCGGTTGCATATTTTTTCTAGACAGTCAAAATATATAGAAACCTGTAGTTAAAATCAATAACTAACGATAGGTTAAGTTGTGACATAAACATCTTAAAGAAAAGTTTCACATAAGTGTAAAAATTCCTCTATTGTGAATTTCATCATCATGGATTCCCCTGTATGACATTAAGTTTTCATTCTTATTGCCATTATTGCAATATTTATGCTCTTTATTTAAGTACAAATATTTCATTTTTGACGAATAATTGCATCCTTTATAGATTGATAAACATTACATTCTTATGTTCTTGGATTGCAATTTTAATGAAAGCCTGCTTCGTAAGATGTATTTCAGTATTATTTACAAATTACGATAGTATTATTCTTATTTAATATCAACTAAAATCATATGGGTAGAGGTCTGGGCTGAAGATTGGTTTTTGGATTTTATTCTGAACTTAAAAAGATTGAATACAGAAATTAGTATTAATTATTTCAAGTAAAGAATATTTGTTTGGAAGAATCATTTGTATGCATTTCTATGTTTACAAGCTACGGTTATGTTTGTAAGCTAAATGACAAGCTTACATCTTTATCTGGTCACCAAGAAATACTTTTCGAAAACACTAAGTTATTAAGAATTGTTTTGAAACAACCAGCGTTTTTAATTACCTGACTATCTCCACAGACAGAGCCTTCTGCTGCAGGCAACAAGGGCACACACTCTCCATCATCATAGTAACAGTGAAGCTGAAGGCACACACGACTGTCGTTCTGAAAAACAAAATACAAATATGAGGGTATTCTAAATATGATGCCCACAATTTAGTGTGACCTGGCCTGAAATATGGAACAAATTTTTAAAATCAAAATTTAAATATGAGACAAATGTGAAATATTTTTTTAATGAATTTTTATAAATTAATTGGAAAGCAGAAATTGGATTTACAAATGTAAAAAGCATCCGTCGAGGGGCGAAAAACGAAGAAAATGGGCAGCAGCGTATCAGAAACCCATAAGGCAGTGAAAGAAGAGCGAAATAAAGATAGAACTTTAATACATTTAAGATGGTTCACAAGCTTACTCGTGTAACTTGGAAAACAAATATGAATACAATCACTAGTTATCTCAGGATTCATCAGTGAGAGAAGGCCTTAAACAACCGTAAACTCGTAATCCGTCAAGAACATTTCATGTATTTTTATGCATGAAAAATAAATATTTATTTTATATATCGAAATATTTGATATTCCAGCCAATTTGTTTATGGTTTGCAGAGTGAAAAAGAAACACGACAGGCATCTATTATTCGTTGTTGTGTAACGAGAATTTGAAGAATTTCTCTTAGCGATTGCCATTTAATTCTTGTATGGGTAGATAAGGTAGAAGGACAGTAATTGACCACTTTGGCCAATTACCTCGAAGAGAATGTCAGTTTGACAAATCGGTCATTGCAAGGATGGGCAATGCTAAAGATGGCAGTCGGCCACAACAAATCCTGTCGATACTGCTACGTTCAGTGGTGGCGGGTTGGTCGGCTGTACGTAAGAAGCAGGCATCTGTTATTCATTTGCAGCTCATATATTAATATAAAAAATAATCATCTTTGACATGGAAGCACATATATGTATAATATGTCCAATAAATATGTGAGTAGCAGGCATAAATTAAGAGTATAACAGTGCTTTCTCCACTAAAATATTTTTTAAAAATACAAATTCAGAACTTTAGTTTAGTTATATTAACGTCCCGTTGTAAAGCAACACTAGGGCTATTTTGGGACGGACCTCGTAATTTTGAGCCGCGGTCAGATGACGAGGACGACACCTGAGCTGGCACCCCCTCTCTTTACACCACACCATACCAGCGGGAGGACGTTTGGCATGACGGATTTAATGTGCAACAGACCTTCTTGCACGACGGTTCTTCGGTGGAATCAGGTCTCGAACCTGAAACTCTATGGCTGAGAAGCCGAGACCGTACCACCAGGCCAACGCTGCCTTCTTCTGAAAGTTTTCAGAAGTCGAATTTTTCAGCTGTTATCATCCCATAGTTTATCACATCTACATTGTTCCATTTCCACCTCTAAACACTCTCGTTTGTGTTTTAGAATCAAAAATATGTTATAGAATCCCTGATGAGTGAGAATTTTTTTCTTTCGTAAAGATCCATCTGAAGCAAGAAATTTCGTGGATTATGCTAAATGTAAAAAACACATTAGTAATATAAAGTAATCACCACCACTTTTAATGTATCTAGGAAGTCATCTTAGTTATTTTAAAGCACTAAATCAGTCTTAAATACGTGCTCGAATGCTAAAGAAATAAAAATAAATTTCATTGCTTTTACAATTAATGTAACCATGACTCGATTAATAACGTTACATACGATGTGGTGTATTACAATTATCAACAGGGCCTTACCGCGCATGCTCTTGTTGCCCAATTCCGTTTGCACTGCTCGTCCAAAGAAAGCATTGTTCCAGGTAGTTCAACTCCCAATAGATTTTTGTTGTCAGGTTCGTTGCGAAGGCAAGATGCTTCCTCGGTGCTGCAAATTTAAAATGTCAGTAAAATATGAGGACATTTTTCTGCTATATAATGTATGAAACTAGAACACGGCAAAACCATTATTGGAAAAGCAATGGAAAGGTCTCTTACTTTAAAAAGTACTTGATTTGTTCTAAGCTGCATTCTGACCACTGGAACATAGTCTCAGTGTTTTCAGCGTAGCTCATGAGGAAGCCTTCTTCAAAATCGCAGCTCTCGGCTCCTGGGCCACTTAAGGCATCTAACTGGGAATCACCATCATGAAGAGATCCTAACCTAGTGCATTAAAAGATAACACTTGATTATTATTGTGTCAATAGTGTTTAGCCATATTGGAATCCTGATTCACAATTTAAGTTAAAAAGAGGAGAGAAACTATCTAAAAGCAAAGCGTAAAAAACTAACATAAGGAGGAGTACTTTCTCAATTATTTTCTAGTAAAAGCACGTAGTATTAGAGTTTTATGTTTATATGTATCTTGAAGAACATCGAGTTTCTGTTTCAATTTCTTTTAATTATCTAATTGTTCTAAAATTTGTAAGAGATCTAGAAATATTTTAATGTGAAGGCCAATTAGGAAGTTTCAAATATCTATTTCGTTTTGGAAGTCTCATTTTCACATGAGGCTTCAGACAAATTCCGGCTGAAATTCGCCACAGGTAACAGTTTTGGTGTTAAGAGCATATACAAGTAGTCATTTCATTTCAATTCAATTGGCAGCATGTAATTCGCACGTGATTTTATCTATATTCATGCATATATTTATTATATATACATTTATGCATTTGAGTATATTTTGTAATTTGGCGAAATTTTTTCTTGGCGCTTTGTGGTCGCCGTTAAAACCGAAAAGTACCGAAATTCTTGTCTTAGAATGGCTGCTTCTCAAATATTTTACCCGATAAATAATAAAATAGATCCAAATATTTTTTGATTGAATAATTAATTTTCTTCAGAAGGGAAATCTATTAAATTTGTTCAACTAACCAATTTTGGATCTGTTGATCAGGATTAAATTATAAAATAGTTCTTTCTATAGAATTGAATAGAGTGTTTATAAAACTGAACCTCAAAATCAATTTTTAAAATACATTGTTCAGCAGTGACTTAACAATGTTCATACTTAGATTTAAATAATTAGCCGCCTTTGGTGACCAGTTTTGTCGCCCAGATTATTAACTCTTTAGGCTATTAAATTATTAATATAGGATTCATTTCGTTAAAAAAACATTTCGCCTAGTTATTTAATAAGACTAAAACGCATGGAATCAATAAAAACAGTTTACTGCAATTTACAAACCGTATATATTAGGAACGATAAGCGGAAATGAAAATCCTACTATGGATTGTATGATTAGAACAAGTATGGACTTGAATGCTTTGGCGGAGAGTTTGAATCCCGTAAAACCATTGTTTCTGATAGTGTATCAAAATGAATTAGAAATACGAGCCGTTTATTTTGAAAATGGGGCAAGTCCATTTTTGAAAAAAATGGAGATAATGGCAGCTATAGATGAAACTTCTTTTGATCTTTTTATGAGTAAAAAAATTAAAGTAAAAAAAAATATTTAGATTCTAGTATTTGGGAGATAGAAGTTTTAGCTCTTAACAGTATTGAAAATCTGTTTATTTTGAAAATGGTGCAAGTCCCTCTTAGATTGAAATTACATTTGACCGCATATATTGCGGCAAAATTTAGCTCCGGTTGCTCTATGGTGAAGGAAATGTGGCCGTTTGACATCATGTCTGAAATCTAGGGTGTTTCAATTTTCTATTTTTGATAATGAAAATCGGTGGTTGTACAATACTTCATAAATAATAAAAATCATATCTTAATTTTGTGTGCCGATAATAAAGTTTACTTCCATCACCGATTATTCAGTGACAACGAAATAAATATCATTGATCACAAATTTTGATTGTCAGGACAATCATTTCTGCCGAACTATCGTGATTTTGGAGTGGAACTATCCAGTAACTATTCAATCCAGAAACCAGTTCCTTGCATATTCCCCAGGATTACTATAAAGTAATACAAAATTGTCGAACGCATAATAAATTTTTAGTACATGAAATGAAACATGGAAATTTATTTTCAACCCAACCTCTGAAAAAAGTGGTTTTAAAAAGTAAGAAAAATACCGATGGAGAAACCGTGAATTGATGAACTATATGCTGGATCAGATTTACAAGGGATGCACCATACAAAATGTTCAACAAAACTTCGATAGAACGAGATTTTGAATTTAAATTTATCGATTTGTCAACACAACGAGGAAGGTAAACAATTCCAAGTAATTTCAGAAATATGAAATTATCTTTTATGTAAGAAAAAAAGGAGATTTATTACATCTGAAAAATACAAGGATATGATGGATTTATTATCATTTATACCTCCCGTTCATCATGAATTTCTTTAAAATGTTAAATCTTGAATAAAATCCAAATTGATTATACCTACGTATAAACTGAAATATATAATTTCATTGAAATTTTTAATAAAACTGAATTGTTTGTTGCTATATTTTCTACTAGAATATTCTTCTTTTTGTTTCCCTTTTTATAAAATGAATAAATATTTATAAAAATTTGAATAGTATTTTGTTTTTATTCTTAAAAAAAGGCTGATGCAACTGAAATATTATTTCCCAATTAAATCAATGATTGCAATAATTCTTTAATTTTGAAAGTGAGGCAAGTTCATTTAGTTATAATTTAACTCTTATTTTTTTATTCAACACTGTAAACACTATTGGATTATAAACCTACATTATCTGGTACCACAAAATACAAAAAAATATATCTATTAATACTTACCAATATTTTTAAATTTATTGAAACGCAAACCTTTAAATATCTCGCTATAACAAAAAATGGACTTGCCCCATTTTCAAAATAATCGGCTCATATTATTAAAGTTAAATGATTATTTATGCGAAAATAAAATTTATGTCATTGAAAAATTTTTTTTTTTAGTCTTCAGATAAAACAAAAAGCACTTTTTATAAGATAATTGTTTCGGAAGATACGAGTATCAATTTCCGAAGGCAAATCAGAGTGATTATGGCTAAATTGAAGATTAATATACTAGCGCTAAAATTGAAAAAGAATTGAGCGATTTCTTGTCAAATATAATAGTGACAATTTTTTGATTGCAACTTTAAAAGCCATTTGTTAACATTTCTGATATGCACCCAGGATTATAGACATATAGAACTTTTTTGCACGATTGGAAAGATTTTGATGTGCTTGGCGAGAATCCGTACATTTACCACGATTATTTATCTGACGTTGATTAAGCCTACTTTTGAGCTTGATTGAACTTTTTGCTTGAAGCCGATATCTTGATTTTTTTAAATACCTTTTTTACTCCGACTGAATGTTTGATAACATGGCGAACTATCTTCATAAACTTCTAATAATATTTTGTAGCTCCATTCATTAGCTAAACGAAGCTTTTGATTCAATACAGTTGCAAAAATGTTCATTGAATGAAGCAGTCTGAAATTGGTATGACGTTTTGTTTATATTTAACTGTTACTATTTGACAATTAGTAATAAGCTCAATTTCTGTGCCACGTACATTAGCGTTTTATGTATAGAGATCTTTTGACATGCATATACATTTCCCCGATGCTACTCATTATTAATGGTGTATAATTATGAATATGAATTTAAAATTACATTTTAAAATATTTTACATGCTTTTTATCATCTGTGATGAAAATTAGCATTTGAAATTCATTGTCCAACTTTTATATATACGAGTATAATAAGCATTATTTTATGTGAAGCAGAATGCAAGTGCGACAAGCATTGGAGAGACTTTGCATTTTAAAATTCGCTTGATTTTCTCAAGGGAGGCATAATTTATTTACAAGAGGCGTGGACAAAGCACGTCACAACAACAGAGCCGCTCACAACAACAGATTACGCAAGAAAAAAAAGTAAAAAGAGCGGGTCAAATAAATTATCCCTTACTTATATAACATGAGATATTGATAGGGAAAATTTTTTTCACAGTGCTTATACTATTAAGATTCTGATAGGGATTTCTGACGCATGTCAATCATAATTAAGGGAAACACAGGGATCTTTTTATAAAGCATTTGTTTAGATCAACAATTTTTCTCCTTTCACTCGGAGCGTGAGAGCCGCTGACCTAAGAATTTTACAAAGCTACTCTTGACTTAATTAAATAGAAAAAGTGGAATGAGATCAGGAAATATGAGAATATTTTCGAATGAAGTTAATATGGGCTAAATTAAAAAAATTGGAAATTAATTAGAGTTTATATATATGTAACATTATTTGTTGTGAAGCAGAATGCAGTTTGAAGACATTGAAGAGACTTTTTAAATTTTTAAATTCTTTTTAATCCATCGAGAAAGCATAATTATTTACAAGCAAAGACGCGGACATTTCGCGTCCGCCATAGCGCGGAATAAAGCAGAAGTGGGGAAGAAGGGACGACCTTATATAACCTTAGATTTTGATAGGGAAATATTTCTTCATAGTGCTAATATATTAATAAGATTCTGATAGCAATTTCTGACGCATGTCAACCACATGTAAGGGAAACACAGGATCTTTTAAGAAAGAATGTGCTTACTGGACATTTTTTATCCCTTCACGCCGAGCGTGTGAAAGTATTGGCGTTTAGCTGATTCAGCAATTTTATAAAGCTTATCTTGAATTAATTAAGTAGAGAAAGTGGAATTGGATCACGAAATAAGAGAATATTTTTAGAATGAAGTTACTATGAGCTAAATTAAAATAAAATCTTGGAAATTAATTAAGTTGAAATTAAAGTTTAAAATATCATTATATATATATATATATATATATATATATATATATATATGATAAGAACTTAATAGTCGTAATAAGTAATAAATAGATGTAGAGAAATTTTAAAATTCTATACATCTATTTATTGTTTATTGCAGTTATTTATATATTTAATATATATTTTTCAACTTTTTAGGCCCTTGTATGTCATGAAGACTTTAATTAATGTTTTTACCTTTTTTCCTACGATTTTATTTTTCACCAATTCGTAACTTTTCGTAGATATACTATAATGAGGAAACATTTCAATTCTTTTTGGCCCACCATTACTTATTTTACAACCCCCTCCCCCCTCCACTCCACTCCTAAAACTAAACCCGATAAGAAGAGCTAAATGATTACATACAAATGTCCGATCTCGTGCGTTGCTGCGATGATGCCGTCGAACCCTCCTTTATCTTCGACGATTCCGATCTTCATAACTCTGCCTAGAGATTCACGCACGAAGCATGCACCCCGGTAGTAAGCTAAACCTACAAAACAAAAAAGAGAATTATTCGAATTTATTTAGAATATTTATAACTCTGCCTAGAAATTCATGCACTGAGCAAATACTCGATAGTAAGCTAAACTTACAGAACAAAAATAAATATTGTTTGGATTTTTTTATAATTCTCTAAATTAATTCAGAAATAACTAATAGTCTGAGGAGGGCTTTTACTTTAAAATGAATTAAAAAATATTAAAAGGGTAATATCGGTGAAATTTAAAACTGTATTTCTATTTAATATCAAAAATTAAAATTTTCTAGCTAGCAAAAAATGTGCATTTCTCTTCATAGATGACAGCACGATTCTTCTAAGTCTATCAACCGTATGGAAAAAAAAGTCGGTTCAGTCACACACTATAATCTTTATTTATGAACCCTGTTTATACATAGTAGATTGGCATCCAAAGTTCAAATTGCCAAAAGTTAAATTGTATTAAGTGAAGTATTTTTCTCATATAGAGTTGATGAATTAAATATTGAATACGTAGTGATAATTATCCTACTTTCCAATCAAAAGTGTCCTTTAAAAAAGGTTTGTTCTCTGGCAGATTTTTAATTTCGGAAGGAAAAAAATACAAACTAAATCAAGCCTCATTTTATTATTTCTGATATAAAGAATTTTGGGATTTGTTTAACAAAATGGCATTTTGTTAGAGTTTTTTTTTTTTTTTTTTTTTTTTTTTTTATCATGCGAAAACATAGGTTGTTTTGGTTAGGGAGTTTTAAAGCTCGAAATCGCGTATGCAATGAATAAAGCATAAATGGCAATTTTTTCATCATCTTTTAAACGCATATATTTTTTTTACCTGCTTTTACCAGCATTGCTTTATTATCACGTATGCTTCTTTGATAGGAGATAAGTTTTTAAAAGGTTGATGTAGAACTATGACATCGTAGCTGTTATTTCATCTCAAAATCGGTCGAGCTCCGAAACTTTGTTTGTCAGCTAGAAAAACTGAAAATGGAAGTTTAAAAAAATTATATATATATATATATATATATATATATATATATATATATATATATATATATATATATATATATATATATATATATATATATATAATATAGAGAGGGAGAGAGACCGATAGAGAAGTCTCGTGATTGTTTCAAACTAGTTTAAACTGGCTAATGACTTAAATTAATTCAGATAAACAATGACTTAAAAATAATAATGTTCTCACATGATAACTTGAAATTTGTGATCGTAGATTTAATTTTAATTTTTCCTCCAGTTTTTTTTTTTTTTTTTTTTTTTTTTTTTTTTTTTTAAAGGAAGGAAACTATTTTTGCTGGGACGTTTTCTAAACGGACGCTGGCTCTTCCGTTTAGAAAAGAGCAATATGCTTCAAAACGTATTTCGCAAAAGAACAAAATTCAAACATAATTTTTTACTAACAGTTTTATCTATTTATATTTCTACTTAATGATTTTTATATAGTCGTTCTTTCGTATGGGAGAATCCGTAGATTAAGTGATTCATTTAACTTTCTTGCATATTTCTCTTATGATACTGACATAAACCTTCTACATTCAACAGGATTCATTGCAATGAGCCTGGACATCATTTATATTTCAGAATGCTTTATGTGTGGAAAAAAGAAGATTTTTTTTCTCTGTCTTTAAGAGACAAAATCGATTCTATTTTCTACCTCCATTAAAGATAAAATACATTTTTCTCGCTACATTTGGAAAAGGGACATTAAATTTCTGTTTGATTCCGGTAATGTTTTAAAGTTTACACACATTTTAATCCATCTTCCTCAACCCTTTCTTTTATTAAATTTAACTTTTCGCAAGGAGCGAAAGAAATTGATTTCATTTCATCTCTGTGTCCGTCTTTGCAGCTTGAATCAATCTAGATCGATATGTTCCTTGGAGCTACATATATATAATATATATTAATATATGGCCAAAAAATCTTATTATCTAATAAAAAATAAAAATGGCTAATTCGAGAGGTTTTATTTCATTATATTACATTTTCTATGGATCTTGATTTGTATTTTACATAAACAGTTTTGTTACTACAGCTCCCGACATGCACTTCTTCTTCTTACTATGTACAGCCGACCACCACCACTGAATGAAACAGTATTGACAGAATTTGTTCTGGCCGACTGCTGTCGTTAACATAAATCGTCCATGACACCGGCCGATTCATTGAACTGTTATTCTCTTCGAGGCGGTTGGCCCCCCAGCCACAAAGAGGTCAATCTCTGATCTTCCTCTGCATCTCTCCATATACCTATCAACGATGAACAGGCCACCACTTAAAGGAAATCTCCTCAAAATTGCTCCAAATTTTCCACAACTAAAGAAATCCAAACATTTTAAAAAGTTCAAATAGCTGATAAAAAAACTGAGAATTTTTAACACTATGTCCTTCTGTGTTTTAAGATTATCAGCACAGTGCTTAAGTTACCATTTTCAACTTTTGATTTTTCTTAGCTTCTAGATTAGTAGACATTCCTTTAAATAATGATAAACAGCTTTGATTCCTCCACAGTTCCATTTATTTTCCCTCATTCTTTCAAATTTTTGGAAATATGTAGTGTCGGAAACAAGGATTTAACTGTAACCAGTTTTGACTGTAAAGAACTTTCCCTTCTCGCCACCAGGGGCTTGTTGACTTCCTTTCGTTTTGGCGGCAACCAACGAACGTGTTTTATTCTCTTCTAACTTGTAAATATATTCTTAATCATGTAACATATAATCAAGTAATTATTAAATAATTTTCTTAAAGATAAGTTCCCCGTATTAATGAGTCATAGCCACTAAACCTGCCACTAATTAGAAATTTGAGATTTTCAGCTGCAACCAGATGGAGACAACAACATCAGTATGTTAACAAAAAGAGATTCCAACCAACAAAACAATAAAGGTAAGCGCTTTTACTTGCCCAAAAATTTAGAGATTGTTCGTGTTGGAATAATGTAGGGAATCTCCCATGTCCTGATATAAATTGGATTATCAGTTGATGATAGCTTCTTATTTTTATTTCTGGGTTAGGAATAAATTCATAAATTACTCTTTCTTTTTTAGACATATATCATCCATTGTAGCATTATTCCTTCTCTTAATTCCCATTTTAAGACACCATTTGATTTCCGACACCCACTGATAGGTACTTAAGACATAGGATCCAGTCGGATGATTGGATGTCGCTTTCTGTGTGCTTATGCTAAGGCTGTGGTGTCTAGTTACCTTTATATCTATAGCGAGACGTATCTCCTACAAGTAAGGTTACAACGTGCTGGCTATTTGTGCATTTAGGGTTACAATGCTCCTGCTTCCATGCTGTCGCGACAATGACTACTCAGATTTCCGTTGAAAACTTACTGTGCGAGGAGCGGGACGGGGGAGATGCTGATGTGGTACTGATCTGTCGAATTTTATTTAAAAACATTTAAAAAACATAATAAGTAATCTAGTTATTATTTCACGAGGTTATTACCAAGCTATAAAAAAAATTAATAAAAAATAATCTGGATTTCATAGAGAGCGTGCTAAATGTTATTTTCCTATTTATATATATAATTTAGGTACTCTTTGAAAATATTTTGATGGATCAAAATTGCCGTTTTCAAATTTCTTAATTAATCATTAAGATTTTTATCATACCTGCTGTATGTCTGACGCATTCGTTCTCTTTTTCCATGCACATGTCCAACTCCGTCAAAAGAAGGGCCAAATCGTATTCTGGCAGACCTTTGGCAGAATACAAGTAATGGGACAAGTCTTTCAGAGCTTTCTCCCCATTGAATGCATAGTCATCCGGGCTTGATAGTTTGTTATTCTCCAAATATGCTGCCGCGTTTTTGTCCTAAAAATACAATTTAATTAGTAAAAAGAAGGTAGTAGATTTTAAGGCTAATTATTGCATGTTCCCAAGTATTTATGTTATTAAAGGCATTTTCATACTAATCACTAACATACCCACAATGCATCAAATTATCTTATGTTTTTAAAATAACAATTCTTGTATGTATATTTATTTCTTGTATCTCGGAAACGGTTCTAACGATTTGGATCAAATGTTTAGATAATGCTTTGCTTTTTAAGTTTATCTTTAAAGGTATCTTTCCAGAAAAAACGCAATTTTATACACACACGCACACAAAAAAACATTTTTTTTAAATAACTAACTATTAGAGTCCAGGAGATGACGCTACAAGCAGAATTTAAACAAAACGAGGTAAACATCCGAGCTTCAGTGAAAATCTTATGACTTTAAATGAGCAATTCTTGTACAAATATAGATTTATTTATTTCGTGTATCTTGGAAACGGCTCTAACGATTTGAATCAAATTTTATATCTAGATAAGGTTTCGCTTTTTAAGTTTATCAATATAAGTATTTTTTCCAGAAAAATTGTGATTTTACGCAATTTTTTTTCATAATTAACTATTAGTATATGTTTCTAACTATTAGTATAACATATCTGGCGCGAGTAAAGGGGTTCCGCACTTTTTGCTTTATTTTTTTACTTATGTATTTATATTTTATATTTTTGATTTTTAAGTTTATCCATATAGGTGTCTTTCATGAAAAAACGCTGTTTTACACGTATATATATATATATATATAAAACCAACCATTAGAACCTTTTTCTATCTGTCATATAGCGCTACCACGGACCCGGTTTCACCATGCTAAAACTGTGTGTGTGTGTGTGTTGGCGCTCTACAGGCCAGGTCATTTGACATACAGCTATCAAATTTGGTACATGTATACCTTCGTAGGTCGGGAATGTGCACCTGGGATCCCTTTTTTTGAAATTTTAATTAGAATTTTAATTATTAATTAAAAACTAACTTTCCCGCCAAAAAAATCTTCCATTTTCCCCACCGCCAACTTTTTCGCCAGAAAAATCTTCCATTTTCCCCACCGCCAAATGAGTAAGGCTTCAGTTTTGTTTTTCTCCCTACAGTAATGAGGCTAGGGTTAATATTTTTCGACGGATTATTTCAAACGATTCTGTTTATTTTCTTAATGTTTGATGCATTTAAAATTAAACATTGTTAATTAATCCATGTTTCAGATTCATTCTGAAGTACTTTTGAATTAAAATAACACAGAATAAAGGAAATTAAAAATGTCTAATCTGAATAGCGTTACCCCAACTGGCGTAGAAAAATTCACGCATTTGCGTTACCTAACTGGCCAAGAAAATTCACGCATGCGCATTGTTCTGATTGTTGTCATGACAACCACTATCAACGGATGATTTAAATTATTTTTAGGTGAGTTGCATGCCATTGTAAGTAAATTGTATTTATGCTAGTTATATATTTTTTGTATATGCTTATAGTTTTAAGTACACCGTTTTTTAAGTAGTTTTTTTAAACCTGCTTTCGACCGATTATTTTAAATCATTCATTTTATTTTCTTAGTGTTTGATGCATTTAAAATTAAACATTGTTAATGAATCGATCTGTTCATGATGAATCTGAGAAAATTTTGTTGACAAATTCTTGAGATATTACATAAATTAAGAAAGATATTCTTTAGTGCCCATAAAGTTTAAACACTCAGTGACTCTATTATCAGTAATCATATTATTAAAAAAATGCTTTGTTTCAGTAAAAAATATTATTATATTAATTGCAGATTAATCATTTACACTTTAATTTAAAGCATAAATTCTACGAGGGATAACAGAAAATGAGAGAGATACATGTCACGTTATGACTGAAGGTCTTCATAATATTATGAGTGAATTATAGGACTATCAAAATTTGAAGTTTTAAAATATTTTGCTGAAGAATCTATTAAAGTTGGAATTGCATAAAATATTTAATTATTAAAATTTTAACTAACATTAAGATTGGCGAACCGACTGGTCGCCAAAGGCGGCTAGTAATATATAAACTCTAAAATAAATGATTTAATATCGATCATTATCTACAATTAATATGTATATAGATTGTTTCGAATAATATTTAAACTGAATGCATTCATGTTTTTTTTTTTATTTATTTAAATGACCAGTTCATATGTAGGTAAGATTGAAAAATATTCATATGTTATCAGTATGTGATTCGTATGTAAATAATTTCTCCGAAAAAAATACAATTAAAAAAACTGCTAAGATCGGTCTCTCTGTTACTGTTTCTTAAGCTAGGTGATTATGTGAAAAGTCGATTTTTGAAGAAAATATCATGTATTCTTTTATTAAATATTCTTAATTTATGACCTGCTTTCTTTATTAAAGTTTTTGAAATTTGTTTTTAGGTTAATTCTTCTTTTGAAAGTAACATTCATTTTTTTATTTATATTAATTACGTTATAAAACTATTTTGCATCTTGAAATGGGTAATAGACCTTACAGATTTCCCAAATTTTTATCTTCTTTTGAGAAATTCCACAAATAAAAATTTAATGTATATTTTTGGTTCAAACTAAGTAGAGAAATTCCTTTGGATTTTTTTTTTTTTTTTTTTTTTTTTTTAGATTTTGAACAACAGAAAAAGCAATCTAATCATATAAAGGAGATTTCATGTTTTTAATGTTTAATGCTTCATAATGTTTAAAAAATACTTCATAATGTTTAAAAAAAATATGAATTTCATGTTATTTTACAATCAAATCCCAATATTTAAGGATCTGAAAGAACTGCAACTTCAAGATCTAGGTAGTATGTTTAAGTTATCAACAAGATTTTGAACAAATAATTTGACAAACGTTTAATTCAGAAAATTCCTACTTTATACCTCTTTTTAAACAAGGAAATAAAAAGAATAAATTCCAATTCTTAAAACACTTTGACTTTTAACTTGATACTAAATGACTTTGACTTAAATGACTTTTAATGCATTAATTAATTTACAAGATAACCTTATTATAGGATGGTCTGCATAGAGCATTCTGTATCTGCAATGAATGATAACTAATGAGACTGATGTTTTGTTCCTAAATGTGTAATTAGTTAGAGAGCAAGACATAGTAACTCTTAGTTACAGAAAAAAAATTGTAAATTGTAGAATTTAGTGAAAATAGTTGAGAGTTAATTATTTTATTGAAGACTTTATTGTAATTAATAATAGTTTAATGAAAATTATATAATATTTTTTTAAGAATGCTGATTATTTTAATAGTCCTTGTAAGACTAAGTAACTATAAATGTAAAAAAGCATTCTGTTACTAAATCAATGTTTTAAAATGTTTTTAAAACTAAATATTTTTTTAGTATTAATATTTGGAGATGGATGTTTCTGTGAACTAGATGACATAAAAATAATTACGCATTTATTCTAGCTGACTCGGTGAAGTCAAAGATGGATAAGTCATATAAATAAAGCATAAAAATTTATTGCGTTACTTCATTTTGGAGCTAGAAAATAGAATTTCTTTCGTTTATGGTAAGTGATTACGCTAAAAATTCAATTTTTTTACAAAATTATTATCTTTTTTTTTAAATTTAATTTTCGTAATGTTTGAACAGCTTTTTTATAAAACAATTAGAATATTGTTTCTATGTCTATTTTTTGGGGAAATTATACTAACTTTTTTTTTATTTATTTACATACGTTATAATGCCATTTTGCATTTTTAGCTGCTATTTTCTCAAATTCTAATATTTTATAAAATATTCTGAGGGGAAAAAAACCCCATAAATTACATATTACTAATGCATATTTTTTTGTTCAAGTTTTGTATAGTAATTTCTCAATATGTTCTACATCTCCTGAACTCCAGAATAAGTAATCCATTTATTTAGAAATTTTTATAGCTGTTTTAGTGTTTCGTAATATGAAAAAAAATTGAAAATTTCTTGTTATTCATCAGTTGAATCCCCTTATTTAAAGAATGAGTAGAAATACAACTTATTTTTTAGTTCAGGAACTAGATACTATAGTTTTTAAGATATTTATAAAATTTTAATCAAATCATTTGATAAATCTCTAAGCTAGAAGATTTCTGCTTTATACACCTTTTGAACCAAGAAACACCTCTTTTTTCTAATTTTAGAAAACATTTGCCACTTTACTGGTATATTTTAGTTTCATAGATGTTTTTTTTTCAATTTATAATAGGCAAATATTAAAAAATATAACTAGTTTCGAACTTTTTTCAAAAACTTCATCCCAAACGCAGTCACATACCCTATATAAAAATAAATAACTTCAACCTATCTTTCAGAGGAGAATTTTTTAAAATGAATCAAATACTAAACACAGATTTTTAACTAGTTTTTTGCACGTATATTGAGTAAGAGAATAATAGAAGGAGGGTAGTAAAAATGATTAAGATATGAAATTTCATTTTTCTTATTTCCTCACCAAAATATTATAGAGGGAACAGTGACTTTGATGTTTAAAATCGAATCATCGGGATTGAATATTCTGACGTTGATGTGGCGAGGAATTTCGGAAATCATTCTCGTCGTCTGTCCTCGGTTTAAAATTATTAATTATATACCGAATTTGATCTATTGCTGCTTCAAAGCAGAATGTAAAAAAAATACATTGTCATCTTATTAATTGAAAATCCTACATATCGATAGCGAATATTGAAACTAGAGAATGGATTGTGCTTACTTTTGAAATGATGATTCCAGCTAAAATCAAACTGATCTGTGGATCCGTGAAAGCCTTAAACCGCAGATCAACCTGGAATGGGAAAACATTTTTATAAAATATTTATTAAAATTTAGTAAATAAAAGTTTTAAACTGCAATAGATAAAATGTATTGTAAATAATACTTTATTTTATTAATTGTCAAATTAAAGTAAACTCTCACAAAACATAAAATTATTGGAGGAAAATGAAGTATTTGGACAGTTACCTATTAAACAGCTGCTATAGTAATATTGCGGTTTTAATTTTAATTCTCTAATAGCGCACAAATATCGTAAAATCTAATATATAAAAATCTCGTGTCACGGTGTTTGTGTTCGTAGCCCTCCTAAACGGCTAGACCGATTTTCATGAAATTTTTTATTTGTATTTGGTAGGTATGAGAATAGGTCGTAAAGTATATTTCATAATGCTAGGTAATTAGGGTGTCCCTATCCACGTTCAACGTACGTTGATAAGATCAACGTTTGCTTGAAATCATCGTCTATATGGCGTAATGTTGAAAAAGTCCAGCTAAAAATAAACATGCGCGTCCAAATGCTACAAGACAAAATGGTCGGACCAATTGTTAGATATCGGCGATGAAAAAGTTGCTGTCTATGAAAATACTGGATGCATAAAATTGCCCACTAATTTCTGCACTGTCGTTGATTCGCAAAAGGCTCTCATTGATCGCATATTTTCCGATGCACGTACACAATACATAAATCATGTATGGCTGGCAGCAAAAAATATGGACGTCGACTATTTAAACTTCGAGATACAGCAGTTGTTGCCAGGCGACTGGTATCATCCAAATTGATCGATACAGTTTACGATGCTAGCGAAGTTGTAAATTAACCAACAGAGTTTTTGCACTCACTGGATTTGCCAGGCATATCACCACACCTTCTACGACTGAAAGCTGGATCTCCGGTTATTTTACTTCGGAATTGGAATCCACCACAGCTGTGCAATAGCACGCGATTGGTCATTAAAAATTTGATGAAAAAAGTTCTCGAAGCCACCATTATAAATGGCAAATTCTGAGCCGAAAATGTTTAGGTGCCACAAATTCCAATGATTCTCACAGACGTGCCAATTGAATTCAAAACGCTTTCAATTTCCTATTAGATTGGCATTCGCAATGACAATCAATAAGTCGCAAGGCCAAACGATGTCTGTTTGCGGCTTAGATTTGGGCACACCATGTTTTTCACACGGACAATTATACGTGGCATGTTCTCGTGTGGGCAAACCATCGAGCTTATTTGTGTTGGCTAAAGACGAACTGACAAAAAATATCGTACATTCAATTGCTTTTCGAAATGAATATTGATTTTCTTTATTTTATTTTTATACTTTAAATCAAAAATATATTACTTTTTTCACTTTACGTTTAACTTTTAAGAGATCAAACAATGTATATGTTCGTTACGTTAATGAAATACATTGTATTGAGAAAATGAATAGTTAATGGGGTTTTTTTTAATCGGCGATCATCGTCTACAGCGCTCCATTCCTCTTTCTGTCATAGATTCCATCCCCACACACTTTCAATATATTCGTTATTTTTTAATTAACCACCAAATTATTCACTAGAAATAATTTACATGACAGAACAACGTTTGCCGGGTCAACTAGTGTTGTATAATATTGTTGGCTCTAATCTAATCTAATATATCTAACAGCTGTGAACAAAGAAAATTGTTAGTTTCAGTACTGCGTGTTAAGCAAAGGAAAATAAAAGAGAGAGAGAGAGAGAGATTCTGGAGGATTTAGACTCGGTAAGTTGGAGGCTGCTGGTATGTTCGAAATTTCCCAACTGTTGCTTAACTATTTGTTGAAACGTGGAAGAGATATTGAATTTGTAATTCGAAGAAAGAGAATTTGAAGCTTAAACAAAAGCGATGTGGCAAAAGAAGTAAGTTATTGAGGTGAAAAAAAAAAAAAAAAAAAAAGGATAAATATGTGAAGGGGCCACTGCTTACCCAGAAGAACGAAAACTTAAATATTATTACAATAGCACGTTGAATCTTTTTATGAACATTATTTATATGAACAGTTTGCATAAAGAATGCCGGATAGTTAAAAACATAGACTGCACAACATTTTTAAAGAAAGCTTAAAAAGTTAAAAACTTATGAATTTGTTCAATTTTGAACCAAAAGGATTACTAGAAATACCGTCTAATCTACTATGCTTATAGATATAAATGCAGACAGATAATATTTTTAAAATGTTTTTGTACCTAGTTAGCTTTAAAACTAAAATACATTCAAAGGCATTGGAGGCCAAATTTTTTGAAAGTTGTAGCATTTTTATTTTCTTGTAAATATAGTATAGAGGAAGTATGGTAATCGTCAAAAAATTCAAACTCGTGATTTTGAGGAATCTGCACGTTTTAGACCTTCCTGAGTTCTAAAAACACGTTTTTGGAAATCGTCTGTCTGTCTAACAATGATAACTCAGAAACGCTTTGAGCTAGACAGTTGAAACTTGGTATACGGTCGTTACAACAAAAATTCTGAGTAAAATCTGTTCAGAGGAAGCTCGTCTGCCCGGTTGTTCGATTATAAGTTAAAACAATAATTATTAAAGGAAAGAAGGCTAGATGGATAAAATTCGGTGCACAAGTTTAACATAGTATCGGCACCAGTCGAATTTTGAGCTAAATCTAACAAAGGGTTGAGCGTCTGTCGTTGTGCACTTTTAGAAACAAGTAAATTCGATAGCTAAAAAACGCAATGATTTAAATGCATCAAATTCGATATATCATTTTGTGACTGCAAGAGTAGTTCTGTGTCACATTTTGGTTGCAATTGTTCATGAAAAACATGTCTAAAGTACAAATTCAATTTCCGGATAATATTAATGGTATGCCATTGATTAATCGCCAAAAAACTCGCCAAGGGTGACGCGACACATTCAATAAAAATACTAAATTCACGCCAAAAGTGAATATTTCGTAATTATTATACTCCAATGTCATACAAGGCATTCTCTGACTTGACAAATCTATTAGACAGTATGCGAGAAGGTTTGAGGACACCACTCCGGCTGGACACCATCGAAGACCATTAGAAGACGCCATCTACCAGAAAAGAAAAATATAAGCAAAAGAATGTAAATGCAGTAAAGAATAATTACTTACCCCGTTCAGGAAGGCGGAGTAGTATCTTCTGATTTGCGTTTCTGTCAAATTATAGGAGATGTGTTCAGTGTAAGTGTCGTAATCCACTAGCAGGAGAACCTCCGGCCACACCTTATCCAGGACAGCTCTTCTTTTGTCCCGATGATTGTCATTAATAATGTTGTTGATCTTTCCCAATATGTCATTAAAGTACACTGAAAGTATCACACACTTATTAAGGATGAACAATGATACCGTAAATAGTACACTAAATACAAGAAAAAAGATATAAAAATTTATGTTTAGAAGAGAGATCCTTGGTAGAAGGTAGGAGATTCTGCAAGATTATTTGTTATGGCATGGCAAGTCTCGCGAAAAGGAAGTAGGTAAAATAAGTTATGGATTTAATCATTTGGTTGTATTTAATCAATGTTTATCAAATATACTAGACTAATGTGTATGTTCATTGAGATCAGGATTTGAATGAGATATCCCCAAAAGAAAAAATAAATCTGGGTCAGATTTCACGGAAAGTGTCAAGCGAAGACAATCAATCTCCTCCTCCCAACCCTATTTTGGAATTAAGTCACACTTTTACTTAGTCATTCTGTAACTTTTATCAGCTGAATGCATGTGGTGATTGGAATTCACTCAGTTTGGATGATTGTTTGTGAATGATTTTGGATGGATGACTTGGTACAGAAGGTAATTATGAAGAACGCGAAAAATGGAGAGCGAACGCAATCTAATGCCATTCCTGAGGTAAAAGAGATGATATGCCATCTTTTCCTCTTTATCAGAGAACTGGTATGAAAAAGACTTAACTGTAGGTAGTTCAGCACTAGATTAGAGAGGGGCCATTTGGAAAGTAGAGGTATGAATGCCTTCTTCTTCTTCTGTACAAATGAACATAACTATATAGAAGAACATAACTTTTTGTGCACTGAAGAACCCACCTCTACTGAACGAAACAATATTAACGTGATTTGTTCCGGCCAACTGCTGTTTTTATCAAAACCCGTCCATAACACAGTCGATTCACCGAATTGAATCGACTTCCCTCCCTCCACCCCACACACTCAATCACATAGTGGTCAATCCCTGGCCATACTCCTCGTCTTCCCGTGCACCTCTCATCGTGTTTAAAGAGGAGCAGACAGACACCAAATAAATCTCTTCAAAATCTACAATATTCCTCCGAATTCTCGCTCCACAACAAAAGAAATCCAAAGATTTTAAAAATTTCAAATATTTGGTAAAATACTGTCAATTTTTAACATCATGTCCTTCATTGTAAGAGAAGTGAAGGTCGCCGGGACTATTGAATGGTGCTGAAATCAGAATTACAGGAAAGGTTTTCAGACACAGATGTCCTTTATGGACAAAAGGCAAATCCTGTGAGAATAGAATCTCAATAATACTAAGATCGGAATGGGGGTCTTTAGAGATGAATAGTAGGATATTATCGCAGATTTATGTTGAGATTGTTTAGTTATAAACGACATCATGAGATGTTTATTTGTATCAGACCATTGTATTTACATACCAATCTATTTTCAGATTTACATTTTTAGTTATATGTATAGCTAAGAATAAAGAATAATTTATGACAAATTGTTGGAACACCTTATTCCCTGAAATATTGATTAAAGAACATAGAGATCTTGCTAAAAAGATGCTTTAAGTTGTCCACACACTTCCATTTATCATGAGTTCTTGATACATGAACTAGCGTTATTAATCCAGATGGCTTTAGAGTCTTTACCATAATTGTATGAACTTTAAACTATTCTTTACAGTATAACTACACTCATCAAAATCCTTACTGATTATTAAGGAATCAATTTGAGAAAGTAGGAGCAATGGTATCTTACTCATATCTCTATAGGAATCTTTAACCTTCTTTGGATTCTTGAATACAAAATGAGGAACGCCTTCGGCTGAAGAGGATTCTACAGATGCGGTATAGAAATTAGCATCGAAATTCCAATTTCTTTTCTCATCCACTTCAGCAAATTCATCTTCGGAGACAAGTGCGTTTTTTGGTACAGGCTTCACTATGAGATCATTGCCAATAGTGCCTTCCTGAAAAATGGGAGAAAAATGTTTGTTATTAATTAGCGATTTGAGTTTATCAGTAAGTTTGGTATTTATTTAATATGGTGACATCGTTTCATCCATAAAAGTTGGTAAAATTAATGAGAATAACAATTATAAAAGTGCATATATTATAAAAATAAAATATTTTTTTTCAAATTTGGTACATAAAACATTCATTGCATGCTTATATACTGCATTTCTTGTGACTTACATTTCTTAGATATTAGAAATTTGAAAGAGAACTATGAATATATGCGTTCCTTTATATGATCTGTAAAAAATATACACATGCCCTGCTTCGGATAAATTTTTACTCATGTACTTTTATACTACATTCTATTTCCTCCTATAATGTCTTTCATTTTTGCTTATATTGATAGTTATGATTATGCAAGTACAAATATTTTTAAAAATACACAAGTGTTGAATGTAGAGTTTCGACATTCCTTTCAAGTTGTAGATTTTTTAAAAACATTTATATCTGTGGGAAATATTCATCACTGTACAATCATGATGTTTATCTGTGTTAAATTCATTTCCTTTTAAGGATTTTAGATTTTAAAATTTTTTACATGGAAAACCAAGATTTGTAGTGGACTCGTTTCAATTCAATTTTTAAGAATAAAACATTTATAAGGATAATTTTTGAATTCAATTTTTAAGAATAAAATAATAAAATTCATTAACTGCAATTTTTTCTGTACAAATAGTTCTGCCATCTCCGTATCTTATTTTTAAATGTTTTTTTATATAGATGATTGTTATGAATTAGAATAAAAAAAATTAATTTAGTTAATAGATTGCAATCGTTTAGGGAAAATAATTCTACTTTCAGAAACAGTAGTTAAGCTTTAAAAAGATGAGGATAATTTAGAAAATTAGCTATTTTTCTAAATAGCTTTATGACTTTCTTAAAAATTTGATAAGGAAATAATTGAAACGTATTTGAAAGGAACATCATATCATTCTGAGACATTCAAACGTTATGATTTTAAGAAAAAGCGAGGTCAGATGCGCATCAACTATACCTATAACATCTATATTTGGATGTTTTTGACAGCTGTAAAATTTTCTAAGGCATTATTTAATATAATTCTAGGCCTTTTTCTGATGCTGAGAACTATCAAAACGTAAACTAGTAATTATAGTAATTCTTCGGGTGCCTGGGACTCAGACAACCTATGAATTAGAAACACTTTGCCTAAACAATTGTCTCATGGTTTACAATGTCACGTAGATGCTATAGTATAGAACTGAATGGCACACACAAGAAGTAGAGCTAAACCAATTTATTAACTGAACTCAGAACTGAGAATAGAGTGACTGACAAATCTTCTGCTTTTATAATAGCAGGGAACGTTCCAGAATACTTTCCTGGAGACAGTAAGAAAAGTCCAGAACACTTGTCTGGTAAACTAAAGAAATGTCCAGTATCTTCTGGAACATGAAATAAAGGAAAACATAAAATCGAGGAATTAAGTATTTACATATACTATGAATCCCATTGTCTCTAGCGGGATTCGAACTCAAGGGCTCTTGATTATGAGACCAATGCCATGACCATTCGGCCATTCAAGTTCGACTGTCTTTCTTCATAATAAGAGGAATTTTGTGCTAACTATACACGCTTTTCATATTTACTAAGAACTATATATTATTTCGATTTGTTCTTTGACCAATAGCTTTAACTCCTGTGTTTAGGTGATAATAATTCAAAATGTGAGGCATTATATAATTTAATTATCTGCAATGAATCCAATTCAAAACAACTGTTAACAAACATGAACAGAAGACAAAAAAATTAGGATTATAAAGTTCCATAATTCCTTTGCCATCTCAAATTTTTTAATGAATTCTTTAGGAATCATCACATTTATGATAATATAACAAGATGCAGGCAAAGAAAAAAATACGAATGTAAAAATTCCATAAGTTTACCATTTGGAGTTCTCCGTTCACTCCTTGATGAACAGAAACGGCTGCCATTAAATTAATATCTTGATATGTTGTTCCTGAATCATTATCCTGTAAATGCAAAAAAACATATCATTTTTATATATATCATCTATCCATCAATGTATGCTATTATAATTATTTAAAAATTTTGGTTTTTCATTAGCGCATTTGTATAAACAGAAACTACGCTACAATAACTGAAATTTTCTATCAAAATACAATAGCTTGTTTAATTAAATATAAGAATTTTGAAATATATTCATAATTCTGTTTTATTTATGCTTTTAAAGACATTTTAACTTATTCCTTAACTTTTCTCTATCATCCAGTAATCATACTCTATCATCCAGTAATCATATTTATGCTTTTAAAGACATTTTAACTTATTCCTTAACTTTTCTCTATCATCCAGTAATCATAATTTCATTTTCATTTTTGATAAGAATTTTTCTGACTTTAACTGACGTTTTAACCTATTCTCGATCATTCAATAACTATAATTTCATTTTCATTTATATCAAGAATTTTTCTAACTGACTTTCATTGACATTTTAACTTTTCTCTATCATCCAGTAATCATAATTTCATTTTCATTTTTGATAAGAATTTTTCTGACTTTAACTGACGTTTTAACCTATTCTCGATCATTCAATAACTATAATTTCATTTTCATTTATATCAAGAATTTTTCTAACTGACTTTCATTGACATTTTAACTTTTCTCTATCATCCAGTAATCATAATTTCATTTTCATTTTTGATAAGAATTTTTCTGACTTTAACTGACGTTTTAACCTATTCTCGATCATTCAATAACTATAATTTCATTTTCATTTATATCAAGAATTTTTCTAACTGACTTTCATTGACATTTTAACTTTTCTCTATCATCCAGTAATCATAATTTCATTTTCATTTTTGATAAGAATTTTTCTGACTTTAACTGACGTTTTAACCTATTCTCGATCATTCAATAACTATAATTTCATTTTCATTTATATCAAGAATTTTTCTAACTGACTTTCATTGACATTTTAACTTTTCTCTATCATCCAGTAATCATAATTTCATTTTCATTTTTGATAAGAATTTTTCTGACTTTAACTGACGTTTTAACCTATTCTCGATCATTCAATAACTATAATTTCATTTTCATTTATATCAAGAATTTTTCTAACTGACTTTCATTGACATTTTAACTTTTCTCTATCATCCAGTAATCATAATTTCATTTTCATTTTTGATAAGAATTTTTCTGACTTTAACTGACGTTTTAACCTATTCTCGATCATTCAATAACTATAATTTCATTTTCATTTATATCAAGAATTTTTCTAACTGACTTTCATTGACATTTTAACTTTTCTCTATCATCCAGTAATCATAATTTCATTTTCATTTTTGATAAGAATTTTTCTGACTTTAACTGACGTTTTAACCTATTCTCGATCATTCAATAACTATAATTTCATTTTCATTTATATCAAGAATTTTTCTAACTGACTTTCATTGACATTTTAACTTTTCTCTATCATCCAGTAATCATAATTTCATTTTCATTTTTGATAAGAATTTTTCTGACTTTAACTGACGTTTTAACCTATTCTCGATCATTCAATAACTATAATTTCATTTTCATTTATATCAAGAATTTTTCTAACTGACTTTCATTGACATTTTAACTTTTCTCTATCATCCAGTAATCATAATTTCATTTTCATTTTTGATAAGAATTTTTCTGACTTTAACTGACGTTTTAACCTATTCTCGATCATTCAATAACTATAATTTCATTTTCATTTATATCAAGAATTTTTCTAACTGACTTTCATTGACATTTTAACTTTTCTCTATCATCCAGTAATCATAATTTCATTTTCATTTTTGATAAGAATTTTTCTGACTTTAACTGACGTTTTAACCTATTCTCGATCATTCAATAACTATAATTTCATTTTCATTTATATCAAGAATTTTTCTAACTGACTTTCATTGACATTTTAACTTTTCTCTATCATCCAGTAATCATAATTTCATTTTCATTTTTGATAAGAATTTTTCTGACTTTAACTGACGTTTTAACCTATTCTCGATCATTCAATAACTATAATTTCATTTTCATTTATATCAAGAATTTTTCTAACTGACTTTCATTGACATTTTAACTTTTCTCTATCATCCAGTAATCATAATTTCATTTTCATTTTTGATAAGAATTTTTCTGACTTTAACTGACGTTTTAACCTATTCTCGATCATTCAATAACTATAATTTCATTTTCATTTATATCAAGAATTTTTCTAACTGACTTTCATTGACATTTTAACTTTTCTCTATCATCCAGTAATCATAATTTCATTTTCATTTTTGATAAGAATTTTTCTGACTTTAACTGACGTTTTAACCTATTCTCGATCATTCAATAACTATAATTTCATTTTCATTTATATCAAGAATTTTTCTAACTGACTTTCATTGACATTTTAACTTTTCTCTATCATCCAGTAATCATAATTTCATTTTCATTTTTGATAAGAATTTTTCTGACTTTAACTGACGTTTTAACCTATTCTCGATCATTCAATAACTATAATTTCATTTTCATTTATATCAAGAATTTTTCTAACTGACTTTCATTGACATTTTAACTTTTCTCTATCATCCAGTAATCATAATTTCATTTTCATTTTTGATAAGAATTTTTCTGACTTTAACTGACGTTTTAACCTATTCTCGATCATTCAATAACTATAATTTCATTTTCATTTATATCAAGAATTTTTCTAACTGACTTTCATTGACATTTTAACTTTTCTCTATCATCCAGTAATCATAATTTCATTTTCATTTTTGATAAGAATTTTTCTGACTTTAACTGACGTTTTAACCTATTCTCGATCATTCAATAACTATAATTTCATTTTCATTTATATCAAGAATTTTTCTAACTGACTTTCATTGACATTTTAACTTTTCTCTATCATCCAGTAATCATAATTTCATTTTCATTTTTGATAAGAATTTTTCTGACTTTAACTGACGTTTTAACCTATTCTCGATCATTCAATAACTATAATTTCATTTTCATTTATATCAAGAATTTTTCTAACTGACTTTCATTGACATTTTAACTTTTCTCTATCATCCAGTAATCATAATTTCATTTTCATTTTTGATAAGAATTTTTCTGACTTTAACTGACGTTTTAACCTATTCTCGATCATTCAATAACTATAATTTCATTTTCATTTATATCAAGAATTTTTCTAACTGACTTTCATTGACATTTTAACTTTTCTCTATCATCCAGTAATCATAATTTCATTTTCATTTTTGATAAGAATTTTTCTGACTTTAACTGACGTTTTAACCTATTCTCGATCATTCAATAACTATAATTTCATTTTCATTTATATCAAGAATTTTTCTAACTGACTTTCATTGACATTTTAACTTTTCTCTATCATCCAGTAATCATAATTTCATTTTCATTTTTGATAAGAATTTTTCTGACTTTAACTGACGTTTTAACCTATTCTCGATCATTCAATAACTATAATTTCATTTTCATTTATATCAAGAATTTTTCTAACTGACTTTCATTGACATTTTAACTTTTCTCTATCATCCAGTAATCATAATTTCATTTTCATTTTTGATAAGAATTTTTCTGACTTTAACTGACGTTTTAACCTATTCTCGATCATTCAATAACTATAATTTCATTTTCATTTATATCAAGAATTTTTCTAACTGACTTTCATTGACATTTTAACTTTTCTCTATCATCCAGTAATCATAATTTCATTTTCATTTTTGATAAGAATTTTTCTGACTTTAACTGACGTTTTAACCTATTCTCGATCATTCAATAACTATAATTTCATTTTCATTTATATCAAGAATTTTTCTAACTGACTTTCATTGACATTTTAACTTTTCTCTATCATCCAGTAATCATAATTTCATTTTCATTTTTGATAAGAATTTTTCTGACTTTAACTGACGTTTTAACCTATTCTCGATCATTCAATAACTATAATTTCATTTTCATTTATATCAAGAATTTTTCTAACTGACTTTCATTGACATTTTAACTTTTCTCTATCATCCAGTAATCATAATTTCATTTTCATTTTTGATAAGAATTTTTCTGACTTTAACTGACGTTTTAACCTATTCTCGATCATTCAATAACTATAATTTCATTTTCATTTATATCAAGAATTTTTCTAACTGACTTTCATTGACATTTTAACTTTTCTCTATCATCCAGTAATCATAATTTCATTTTCATTTTTGATAAGAATTTTTCTGACTTTAACTGACGTTTTAACCTATTCTCGATCATTCAATAACTATAATTTCATTTTCATTTATATCAAGAATTTTTCTAACTGACTTTCATTGACATTTTAACTTTTCTCTATCATCCAGTAATCATAATTTCATTTTCATTTTTGATAAGAATTTTTCTGACTTTAACTGACGTTTTAACCTATTCTCGATCATTCAATAACTATAATTTCATTTTCATTTATATCAAGAATTTTTCTAACTGACTTTCATTGACATTTTAACTTTTCTCTATCATCCAGTAATCATAATTTCATTTTCATTTTTGATAAGAATTTTTCTGACTTTAACTGACGTTTTAACCTATTCTCGATCATTCAATAACTATAATTTCATTTTCATTTATATCAAGAATTTTTCTAACTGACTTTCATTGACATTTTAACTTTTCTCTATCATCCAGTAATCATAATTTCATTTTCATTTTTGATAAGAATTTTTCTGACTTTAACTGACGTTTTAACCTATTCTCGATCATTCAATAACTATAATTTCATTTTCATTTATATCAAGAATTTTTCTAACTGACTTTCATTGACATTTTAACTTTTCTCTATCATCCAGTAATCATAATTTCATTTTCATTTTTGATAAGAATTTTTCTGACTTTAACTGACGTTTTAACCTATTCTCGATCATTCAATAACTATAATTTCATTTTCATTTATATCAAGAATTTTTCTAACTGACTTTCATTGACATTTTAACTTTTCTCTATCATCCAGTAATCATAATTTCATTTTCATTTTTGATAAGAATTTTTCTGACTTTAACTGACGTTTTAACCTATTCTCGATCATTCAATAACTATAATTTCATTTTCATTTATATCAAGAATTTTTCTAACTGACTTTCATTGACATTTTAACTTTTCTCTATCATCCAGTAATCATAATTTCATTTTCATTTTTGATAAGAATTTTTCTGACTTTAACTGACGTTTTAACCTATTCTCGATCATTCAATAACTATAATTTCATTTTCATTTATATCAAGAATTTTTCTAACTGACTTTCATTGACATTTTAACTTTTCTCTATCATCCAGTAATCATAATTTCATTTTCATTTTTGATAAGAATTTTTCTGACTTTAACTGACGTTTTAACCTATTCTCGATCATTCAATAACTATAATTTCATTTTCATTTATATCAAGAATTTTTCTAACTGACTTTCATTGACATTTTAACTTTTCTCTATCATCCAGTAATCATAATTTCATTTTCATTTTTGATAAGAATTTTTCTGACTTTAACTGACGTTTTAACCTATTCTCGATCATTCAATAACTATAATTTCATTTTCATTTATATCAAGAATTTTTCTAACTGACTTTCATTGACATTTTAACTTTTCTCTATCATCCAGTAATCATAATTTCATTTTCATTTTTGATAAGAATTTTTCTGACTTTAACTGACGTTTTAACCTATTCTCGATCATTCAATAACTATAATTTCATTTTCATTTATATCAAGAATTTTTCTAACTGACTTTCATTGACATTTTAACTTTTCTCTATCATCCAGTAATCATAATTTCATTTTCATTTTTGATAAGAATTTTTCTGACTTTAACTGACGTTTTAACCTATTCTCGATCATTCAATAACTATAATTTCATTTTCATTTATATCAAGAATTTTTCTAACTGACTTTCATTGACATTTTAACTTTTCTCTATCATCCAGTAATCATAATTTCATTTTCATTTTTGATAAGAATTTTTCTGACTTTAACTGACGTTTTAACCTATTCTCGATCATTCAATAACTATAATTTCATTTTCATTTATATCAAGAATTTTTCTAACTGACTTTCATTGACATTTTAACTTTTCTCTATCATCCAGTAATCATAATTTCATTTTCATTTTTGATAAGAATTTTTCTGACTTTAACTGACGTTTTAACCTATTCTCGATCATTCAATAACTATAATTTCATTTTCATTTATATCAAGAATTTTTCTAACTGACTTTCATTGACATTTTAACTTTTCTCTATCATCCAGTAATCATAATTTCATTTTCATTTTTGATAAGAATTTTTCTGACTTTAACTGACGTTTTAACCTATTCTCGATCATTCAATAACTATAATTTCATTTTCATTTATATCAAGAATTTTTCTAACTGACTTTCATTGACATTTTAACTTTTCTCTATCATCCAGTAATCATAATTTCATTTTCATTTTTGATAAGAATTTTTCTGACTTTAACTGACGTTTTAACCTATTCTCGATCATTCAATAACTATAATTTCATTTTCATTTATATCAAGAATTTTTCTAACTGACTTTCATTGACATTTTAACTTTTCTCTATCATCCAGTAATCATAATTTCATTTTCATTTTTGATAAGAATTTTTCTGACTTTAACTGACGTTTTAACCTATTCTCGATCATTCAATAACTATAATTTCATTTTCATTTATATCAAGAATTTTTCTAACTGACTTTCATTGACATTTTAACTTTTCTCTATCATCCAGTAATCATAATTTCATTTTCATTTTTGATAAGAATTTTTCTGACTTTAACTGACGTTTTAACCTATTCTCGATCATTCAATAACTATAATTTCATTTTCATTTATATCAAGAATTTTTCTAACTGACTTTCATTGACATTTTAACTTTTCTCTATCATCCAGTAATCATAATTTCATTTTCATTTTTGATAAGAATTTTTCTGACTTTAACTGACGTTTTAACCTATTCTCGATCATTCAATAACTATAATTTCATTTTCATTTATATCAAGAATTTTTCTAACTGACTTTCATTGACATTTTAACTTTTCTCTATCATCCAGTAATCATAATTTCATTTTCATTTTTGATAAGAATTTTTCTGACTTTAACTGACGTTTTAACCTATTCTCGATCATTCAATAACTATAATTTCATTTTCATTTATATCAAGAATTTTTCTAACTGACTTTCATTGACATTTTAACTTTTCTCTATCATCCAGTAATCATAATTTCATTTTCATTTTTGATAAGAATTTTTCTGACTTTAACTGACGTTTTAACCTATTCTCGATCATTCAATAACTATAATTTCATTTTCATTTATATCAAGAATTTTTCTAACTGACTTTCATTGACATTTTAACTTTTCTCTATCATCCAGTAATCATAATTTCATTTTCATTTTTGATAAGAATTTTTCTGACTTTAACTGACGTTTTAACCTATTCTCGATCATTCAATAACTATAATTTCATTTTCATTTATATCAAGAATTTTTCTAACTGACTTTCATTGACATTTTAACTTTTCTCTATCATCCAGTAATCATAATTTCATTTTCATTTTTGATAAGAATTTTTCTGACTTTAACTGACGTTTTAACCTATTCTCGATCATTCAATAACTATAATTTCATTTTCATTTATATCAAGAATTTTTCTAACTGACTTTCATTGACATTTTAACTTTTCTCTATCATCCAGTAATCATAATTTCATTTTCATTTTTGATAAGAATTTTTCTGACTTTAACTGACGTTTTAACCTATTCTCGATCATTCAATAACTATAATTTCATTTTCATTTATATCAAGAATTTTTCTAACTGACTTTCATTGACATTTTAACTTTTCTCTATCATCCAGTAATCATAATTTCATTTTCATTTTTGATAAGAATTTTTCTGACTTTAACTGACGTTTTAACCTATTCTCGATCATTCAATAACTATAATTTCATTTTCATTTATATCAAGAATTTTTCTAACTGACTTTCATTGACATTTTAACTTTTCTCTATCATCCAGTAATCATAATTTCATTTTCATTTTTGATAAGAATTTTTCTGACTTTAACTGACGTTTTAACCTATTCTCGATCATTCAATAACTATAATTTCATTTTCATTTATATCAAGAATTTTTCTAACTGACTTTCATTGACATTTTAACTTTTCTCTATCATCCAGTAATCATAATTTCATTTTCATTTTTGATAAGAATTTTTCTGACTTTAACTGACGTTTTAACCTATTCTCGATCATTCAATAACTATAATTTCATTTTCATTTATATCAAGAATTTTTCTAACTGACTTTCATTGACATTTTAACTTTTCTCTATCATCCAGTAATCATAATTTCATTTTCATTTTTGATAAGAATTTTTCTGACTTTAACTGACGTTTTAACCTATTCTCGATCATTCAATAACTATAATTTCATTTTCATTTATATCAAGAATTTTTCTAACTGACTTTCATTGACATTTTAACTTTTCTCTATCATCCAGTAATCATAATTTCATTTTCATTTTTGATAAGAATTTTTCTGACTTTAACTGACGTTTTAACCTATTCTCGATCATTCAATAACTATAATTTCATTTTCATTTATATCAAGAATTTTTCTAACTGACTTTCATTGACATTTTAACTTTTCTCTATCATCCAGTAATCATAATTTCATTTTCATTTTTGATAAGAATTTTTCTGACTTTAACTGACGTTTTAACCTATTCTCGATCATTCAATAACTATAATTTCATTTTCATTTATATCAAGAATTTTTCTAACTGACTTTCATTGACATTTTAACTTTTCTCTATCATCCAGTAATCATAATTTCATTTTCATTTTTGATAAGAATTTTTCTGACTTTAACTGACGTTTTAACCTATTCTCGATCATTCAATAACTATAATTTCATTTTCATTTATATCAAGAATTTTTCTAACTGACTTTCATTGACATTTTAACTTTTCTCTATCATCCAGTAATCATAATTTCATTTTCATTTTTGATAAGAATTTTTCTGACTTTAACTGACGTTTTAACCTATTCTCGATCATTCAATAACTATAATTTCATTTTCATTTATATCAAGAATTTTTCTAACTGACTTTCATTGACATTTTAACTTTTCTCTATCATCCAGTAATCATAATTTCATTTTCATTTTTGATAAGAATTTTTCTGACTTTAACTGACGTTTTAACCTATTCTCGATCATTCAATAACTATAATTTCATTTTCATTTATATCAAGAATTTTTCTAACTGACTTTCATTGACATTTTAACTTTTCTCTATCATCCAGTAATCATAATTTCATTTTCATTTTTGATAAGAATTTTTCTGACTTTAACTGACGTTTTAACCTATTCTCGATCATTCAATAACTATAATTTCATTTTCATTTATATCAAGAATTTTTCTAACTGACTTTCATTGACATTTTAACTTTTCTCTATCATCCAGTAATCATAATTTCATTTTCATTTTTGATAAGAATTTTTCTGACTTTAACTGACGTTTTAACCTATTCTCGATCATTCAATAACTATAATTTCATTTTCATTTATATCAAGAATTTTTCTAACTGACTTTCATTGACATTTTAACTTTTCTCTATCATCCAGTAATCATAATTTCATTTTCATTTTTGATAAGAATTTTTCTGACTTTAACTGACGTTTTAACCTATTCTCGATCATTCAATAACTATAATTTCATTTTCATTTATATCAAGAATTTTTCTAACTGACTTTCATTGACATTTTAACTTTTCTCTATCATCCAGTAATCATAATTTCATTTTCATTTTTGATAAGAATTTTTCTGACTTTAACTGACGTTTTAACCTATTCTCGATCATTCAATAACTATAATTTCATTTTCATTTATATCAAGAATTTTTCTAACTGACTTTCATTGACATTTTAACTTTTCTCTATCATCCAGTAATCATAATTTCATTTTCATTTTTGATAAGAATTTTTCTGACTTTAACTGACGTTTTAACCTATTCTCGATCATTCAATAACTATAATTTCATTTTCATTTATATCAAGAATTTTTCTAACTGACTTTCATTGACATTTTAACTTTTCTCTATCATCCAGTAATCATAATTTCATTTTCATTTTTGATAAGAATTTTTCTGACTTTAACTGACGTTTTAACCTATTCTCGATCATTCAATAACTATAATTTCATTTTCATTTATATCAAGAATTTTTCTAACTGACTTTCATTGACATTTTAACTTTTCTCTATCATCCAGTAATCATAATTTCATTTTCATTTTTGATAAGAATTTTTCTGACTTTAACTGACGTTTTAACCTATTCTCGATCATTCAATAACTATAATTTCATTTTCATTTATATCAAGAATTTTTCTAACTGACTTTCATTGACATTTTAACTTTTCTCTATCATCCAGTAATCATAATTTCATTTTCATTTTTGATAAGAATTTTTCTGACTTTAACTGACGTTTTAACCTATTCTCGATCATTCAATAACTATAATTTCATTTTCATTTATATCAAGAATTTTTCTAACTGACTTTCATTGACATTTTAACTTTTCTCTATCATCCAGTAATCATAATTTCATTTTCATTTTTGATAAGAATTTTTCTGACTTTAACTGACGTTTTAACCTATTCTCGATCATTCAATAACTATAATTTCATTTTCATTTATATCAAGAATTTTTCTAACTGACTTTCATTGACATTTTAACTTTTCTCTATCATCCAGTAATCATAATTTCATTTTCATTTTTGATAAGAATTTTTCTGACTTTAACTGACGTTTTAACCTATTCTCGATCATTCAATAACTATAATTTCATTTTCATTTATATCAAGAATTTTTCTAACTGACTTTCATTGACATTTTAACTTTTCTCTATCATCCAGTAATCATAATTTCATTTTCATTTTTGATAAGAATTTTTCTGACTTTAACTGACGTTTTAACCTATTCTCGATCATTCAATAACTATAATTTCATTTTCATTTATATCAAGAATTTTTCTAACTGACTTTCATTGACATTTTAACTTTTCTCTATCATCCAGTAATCATAATTTCATTTTCATTTTTGATAAGAATTTTTCTGACTTTAACTGACGTTTTAACCTATTCTCGATCATTCAATAACTATAATTTCATTTTCATTTATATCAAGAATTTTTCTAACTGACTTTCATTGACATTTTAACTTTTCTCTATCATCCAGTAATCATAATTTCATTTTCATTTTTGATAAGAATTTTTCTGACTTTAACTGACGTTTTAACCTATTCTCGATCATTCAATAACTATAATTTCATTTTCATTTATATCAAGAATTTTTCTAACTGACTTTCATTGACATTTTAACTTTTCTCTATCATCCAGTAATCATAATTTCATTTTCATTTTTGATAAGAATTTTTCTGACTTTAACTGACGTTTTAACCTATTCTCGATCATTCAATAACTATAATTTCATTTTCATTTATATCAAGAATTTTTCTAACTGACTTTCATTGACATTTTAACTTTTCTCTATCATCCAGTAATCATAATTTCATTTTCATTTTTGATAAGAATTTTTCTGACTTTAACTGACGTTTTAACCTATTCTCGATCATTCAATAACTATAATTTCATTTTCATTTATATCAAGAATTTTTCTAACTGACTTTCATTGACATTTTAACTTTTCTCTATCATCCAGTAATCATAATTTCATTTTCATTTTTGATAAGAATTTTTCTGACTTTAACTGACGTTTTAACCTATTCTCGATCATTCAATAACTATAATTTCATTTTCATTTATATCAAGAATTTTTCTAACTGACTTTCATTGACATTTTAACTTTTCTCTATCATCCAGTAATCATAATTTCATTTTCATTTTTGATAAGAATTTTTCTGACTTTAACTGACGTTTTAACCTATTCTCGATCATTCAATAACTATAATTTCATTTTCATTTATATCAAGAATTTTTCTAACTGACTTTCATTGACATTTTAACTTTTCTCTATCATCCAGTAATCATAATTTCATTTTCATTTTTGATAAGAATTTTTCTGACTTTAACTGACGTTTTAACCTATTCTCGATCATTCAATAACTATAATTTCATTTTCATTTATATCAAGAATTTTTCTAACTGACTTTCATTGACATTTTAACTTTTCTCTATCATCCAGTAATCATAATTTCATTTTCATTTTTGATAAGAATTTTTCTGACTTTAACTGACGTTTTAACCTATTCTCGATCATTCAATAACTATAATTTCATTTTCATTTATATCAAGAATTTTTCTAACTGACTTTCATTGACATTTTAACTTTTCTCTATCATCCAGTAATCATAATTTCATTTTCATTTTTGATAAGAATTTTTCTGACTTTAACTGACGTTTTAACCTATTCTCGATCATTCAATAACTATAATTTCATTTTCATTTATATCAAGAATTTTTCTAACTGACTTTCATTGACATTTTAACTTTTCTCTATCATCCAGTAATCATAATTTCATTTTCATTTTTGATAAGAATTTTTCTGACTTTAACTGACGTTTTAACCTATTCTCGATCATTCAATAACTATAATTTCATTTTCATTTATATCAAGAATTTTTCTAACTGACTTTCATTGACATTTTAACTTTTCTCTATCATCCAGTAATCATAATTTCATTTTCATTTTTGATAAGAATTTTTCTGACTTTAACTGACGTTTTAACCTATTCTCGATCATTCAATAACTATAATTTCATTTTCATTTATATCAAGAATTTTTCTAACTGACTTTCATTGACATTTTAACTTTTCTCTATCATCCAGTAATCATAATTTCATTTTCATTTTTGATAAGAATTTTTCTGACTTTAACTGACGTTTTAACCTATTCTCGATCATTCAATAACTATAATTTCATTTTCATTTATATCAAGAATTTTTCTAACTGACTTTCATTGACATTTTAACTTTTCTCTATCATCCAGTAATCATAATTTCATTTTCATTTTTGATAAGAATTTTTCTGACTTTAACTGACGTTTTAACCTATTCTCGATCATTCAATAACTATAATTTCATTTTCATTTATATCAAGAATTTTTCTAACTGACTTTCATTGACATTTTAACTTTTCTCTATCATCCAGTAATCATAATTTCATTTTCATTTTTGATAAGAATTTTTCTGACTTTAACTGACGTTTTAACCTATTCTCGATCATTCAATAACTATAATTTCATTTTCATTTATATCAAGAATTTTTCTAACTGACTTTCATTGACATTTTAACTTTTCTCTATCATCCAGTAATCATAATTTCATTTTCATTTTTGATAAGAATTTTTCTGACTTTAACTGACGTTTTAACCTATTCTCGATCATTCAATAACTATAATTTCATTTTCATTTATATCAAGAATTTTTCTAACTGACTTTCATTGACATTTTAACTTTTCTCTATCATCCAGTAATCATAATTTCATTTTCATTTTTGATAAGAATTTTTCTGACTTTAACTGACGTTTTAACCTATTCTCGATCATTCAATAACTATAATTTCATTTTCATTTATATCAAGAATTTTTCTAACTGACTTTCATTGACATTTTAACTTTTCTCTATCATCCAGTAATCATAATTTCATTTTCATTTTTGATAAGAATTTTTCTGACTTTAACTGACGTTTTAACCTATTCTCGATCATTCAATAACTATAATTTCATTTTCATTTATATCAAGAATTTTTCTAACTGACTTTCATTGACATTTTAACTTTTCTCTATCATCCAGTAATCATAATTTCATTTTCATTTTTGATAAGAATTTTTCTGACTTTAACTGACGTTTTAACCTATTCTCGATCATTCAATAATCATTTCATTTTCATTTATATCAAGATTTTTTCTCCTTTTCACTGACGTTCTAACCTAATCTCGTTCATTCAATAATCCTTTCATTTTCATTTATAACAAGAATTTTTCTGACTTCCACTGACGTTTTAGCCTATTTTCGATCATTCAATAACTATAATTTCCTTTTCATTTATAACAAGAATTTTTCTAATTGACCTTTTATTTCATTAATATACGTATGGTAAAGGTTCCAACCATTGCGAGAAAGAATCTTTTTTTTCGACAAAATATTCTCTTTCAGACAAAGGAATGAGAGCATACCACAATCCATATAATCTGTTCCCCATACAATCCTCCATTTCAAAAGAAAAAAGTTTTGCAATTCATTTTTAAATTCTCACCGCAGATTCTAACCATCTTATAAACGGTTCTTCGAAATTCAAGAGTTCTTTTCAATATAAATTTCTTTGTTATGATTTCTACTTTCTCGTATGCGAAATATATAGAAGTATTCGACGAAACTTTTGACGAATTGCCACGTTTCATTCCTACCTGATGTCAAAAAATGAATTTTTGGCATTGCGTCTGTCTGTCTCTCTGTGAACTCAAAAATACTTTGATCGAGGCAAATGAAATTTTTAGGTAACTATAAAATTTTCCTGAACGAAAGTCTGGACTGACTCGCTGGAAGTCTGGACTCACAGGAAGTCTGACTGTCTCGCTGTTTGAGTACAAATGAACTAAGTACAATACATAAATAACTAAATAGATAAAATTTGATACATAACATCTAAAATTTTCACTCTTATCAGATTTTGAGCCGTATCTGTCAAAGGATTGACTTTCTATCAGTTGGTACTTTTGCATGTGTGGTGGTAACTTCATAAGCCAAATAACAACCTCCGGAAAGGAGTGATTCCTTTTGTCTTGTGGTTATGTTACTCGGCTGTGAAGCCTAACTTTGTGAGTTCCAACCTCAAATTAGTAACATTGGTGACGTGGTTCTGAACTAACAAACGCAACTTTCATACAGCTATCGGGGTGCCATCTACCCGCAGCAAAAAGGCGTCAGACACACTTGAGGCAACAGCAACCACCCACACACACTCGCCAAAACACTTGGCTTGATAAAAATCATTTGTCTCCATCGACCTACGGGAAGGAGTGATCACTTTTGTCTAGTGATTATGTTACTCGGCTATGAGCCCTAACGTTGCGAATTCGAACCTTAAACTAGCACACATGCATGTAAACATAATAACTCATAAATGTGATGGCATAAATCAATCAGATTCGATATGTTATTTTGTGACTACAAAGGTCAAATTCTGATTTCAGCCAATGTTAACCAGTGGGTGTGTGGTCTTCTCAAAACTTTCTAGTTTACTCTCTAATATAGGTATTATTCCAAAGAATGCCTTGCATGTTATTAGAGTATAATAGTTACGAAATATTAACCTTTGGCATGAATTTAACATATTTACTGAATCTATAGTGGGAATCTATCCAGGGATTAATCCTTGGGGATTAATCCCTGGAATGCGGTTAACCCTCTGACTGCGTAATTTTTTTAAAAATCACTATTTAGGTGCGATTTTTGCAAATAATTTCAAATACTTTTGAAACAAAGCGAACTAATACTATATGTTACACACTAATAATATGATAAAATGAAAATCTGTAATCGTAAAAATAAACACACTAAACTGCGAAAAACGCGGGATGCAGTAGAAAATGGAATGATTGCCAACCCGCTGAAATCGCGGGATACGCAGTTGGAGGGTTAAACAAACAGAAAATCGAATTTGTGGTTTTTCCCAACTGGTCGATACAAAAATTTGACGCAGAACTATACTTGTAGTCACAAAATCACATACCAATTTTAATATATTTAAATCATTACATTTTTGAATTATAGCCTTTACATATATACGATAATACAGACCGACAGATGGTTAACCCCTTGTTGGAGTTTCCTCAAAATTTCATAGATATCTATAATAAAGATGTTAAATCTGTGCACCGAATTTTACCTATCTAGCTCTCTCTCTCCCTGTTCTTTTTATTTTTTTATATTCAAAACGCTGTACAAACCGATTTTCTTTGAACGGACATTGCACAAAATTTGATAGAAATCTCCAAATTTATTCTAAAGAACGTATGTCAAATTTCATCCGTATAGCTCAAAGCAGTTTTGAGTTATTTTTGTCATAGACAAGCATTTTCCAAAATTATGTTTTCACAGACAGGCATCCAAAATACATATTACACGATAAATTAATTGAAAATACTGGATTCGAGTCAAAGATCGATATATCGTAACTATCATTCACCAATTTCCTGAAAGGTATTCTCGGCCTCACCGAATGTTTCCGATTTTATACAGAGGATCGGGGATTGGTGAATATATGAGGTTATTATTATTGGTGAATTATTACTTTTATTGGTGAATATAAGATAAAGTTTTGGATAGATTACACCTTCTTGTTTTTATTAGTACAGCAAAGACATTTGCTGTAAAAAATTGTCAGTGCGGCATTTATGTTTAGTGTTTGACGGTTTTTCAAACCGGTTTCTTAAAGTAAATTTGTCACATTTTAAAACCGGTTTCCCTGAACGCCTGGATATTCCTCTTCTTCAAACAAAAAACAAACAAACAAACAAACAAACATTTTGAATTTTATCGGTTGGGACCGATTCGTCTAGCAGCTGAAGGCTAAAGCGACGAGATGCCAATTTATTAACAAGAAAAGGTATATCTGAATTTCAGTTAAATGAACTAAAAAATTTAAACCCTGAAATAAGTTTGAAATTATTATATGCCTTAGAAGAACGAATTCAAGAAAGAAGTGGAATTAGCTACTCTTTTGCTATATTTGCATATTTCTAGTTCAGCGAAGAAATCTAGTGTGATTTCTTTAGCTTCAAAAACTGAAATTATTGAATTAACTGGAAAGATACTATCTAGAATATTTCCATATTCTTATGTGGAAACCAATTCCGATGAAAAGCAAATCGAAGAAACTACTCATCGGAGTAAAACTTTTTAAAAAGAAGCCATGAAAAAATCAATTCAAAAGTCTCTTGATGACCCTGAAGAAAAACTTAAAAATCCAAAGACACTGAAAGCCGAATTTTCATTTTTTGAGTCAACGAATAAAAGAACAAACAAATTTAGATTTGTTCTTTGATGCCATGAAAACTATAAAACCAAGCTCAGTAGCTTGTGAAAGAGTATTTTCAATTTCAGGCATCATTGTGTCCAAAATAAGAATAAGATTTTGCCACCGTTCAGTGGATATTTTATGTTTTTTAAAATCCTATTTTCTTAGGAGAAATTAAAATTAGCGAAAATAATATAAATATGAATTGAAATTTTTGTTTGAGTTTCCGTTATTTTGTGTAAGAAATATGTATATCTAATTCTTAATTTTGTTTTTTATATTTTGACATTGATTTCGTTTTTTGTTATTTTATATAAATTAAATAAAATATTTTCCCCTATTCTATTTTTTTGACAAAAATTTGAAAACCGGCTAAAACCGTTTTTTTTGGACATATTGAATTTCAAAACCGGTTTTTCAAAAAGTCGGTTTTTGTATAAACCCTATTTATGTTCAAGTAAACTCAATAAGTACAAAACATAAAACGATAGATAGATATAATTTGATATACATATTTAGTATCTAAATTATAGATTCTTATAAAATCTTGAAAGATATCGGTAGAAGATGACCGTCTGTCTATCTGTAGTTTCAAACACATATAGTGACAATTTTTTATTGCAAGGAGTGCATTTGCTCTTTCTCAATAAAAACTAGTGGGAATAGTTTTCCCCGAAACTTTTTCATATATTCACCAATATAGGCCAATCCCCCTTCTTTCTGTTTATGTTCAAGTAAACTCGATAAGTACAAAACATAAAACGTTAGATAGATACAATTTGATATAAATATTTAGTATCTAAAATATAGATTCTTATAAAATCTTGAAAGATATCCGTAGAAGATGACCGTCTGTCTATCTGTAGTTTCAAACACATATAGTGACAATCTTTTATTTTGCAAGGAGTGCATTTGCTCTTTCTCAATAAAAACTAGTGGGAGTAGTTTCCCCGACACTTTCTCATATATTCACCAATATAGGCCAATCCCCCTTCTTTCTGTTTATGTTCAAGTAAACTCGATAACTACAAAACATAAAACGTTAGATAGATACAATTTGATATAAATATTTAGTATCTAAAATATAGATTCTGATAAAATCTCGAAAGATATCCGTAGAAGATGACCGCCTGTTTATCTGTACTTTCAAATAAATGTAGTGACAATTTTTTATAGCAAGGACTGCATTTGCTCTTTCCCAATAAAAACTAGTGTAAGTAGTTTCCCCGAAACTTTCTCACATATTCACCAATATAGGCCAATCCCCCTTCTTCTGCATAAAGCTAAAAACGCAACGATCTGTATAAATGAAATTTGGACTGCAACTGAGGTCATATTTTGGTTACTATGTCGAATTTTGGCCCTAATCGGTCAAGGAAAAGACGTCCAAAGCATACCGGGTGGGCAAAAAGTCCGTAAAAACCTTTAAAAATTCATAAAACCCGTAAAATTAAGTAAAATAAAAAACGATTTGCAGATTTAGCATCGATAAGTCACAAGAATATTTTTAAGGCAAGAAAAAATATTAATTCAAAAAACAGCCGACAGGTGGCGTTTCTTCTATAAGTGAAAGAATAGACACGCAGATAACAAAAATAATGTTATCAAATCATTTATTATTGCAATATGTGTTCAACATGTCCACTACCACAAGTGATTACCAATTGCAGGAGTGTTACAAATCACTATGTCGAATTGCGGCGCGAATGGATCTGCAAATTGATCTACAAATTTAGCAATGACAGAATGCAGCATGTCCGGCTGTATATATGAGATCTCTCGACGAATTGAATCTTTCAATTCCAACAGATTGGATGGACGGGATCGACACTCCCAGGATTTTGAATTTTCCCATAACCAAAAGTCTGCTGGTGTCATATCTGGTGACCGAGAAGGCCACGGAATCTTGCGACGTCTACCAATGATTCTCTCTTCTCCAAAAGTCTGTATCAGAAATTTCTTGACTGAAATAGCAGTGTGACTGTTTGCTCCATCTTGCATAAACGTAACAGCAAAAAGCGCATCTTTTTAACGCAAACATGGAACAACCTTTTTCGCTTAGAAGCGTTAAATAACGCTGAGCATTTACTGTCACCGTTTTCCACCCATTTACTGGACACCGCGTGTCAAAGAAGGAAAGTCTTATAATGAAGAAACCGGTGAACCCGCACCACACTGTGACTTTGGGGGAATGCAGTGGTTCCTCAGCGAACACTCGTGGATTTCATATCGCTCAGATGCCATAGTTATGTGTACTAACGTCGCCATGGAGAGAAAAGTGAGCTTCATCTGTCCACAAAGACCCAGGAAAGATATTCTTCTATTTTGGAGAAAGCCCACTTCAAAATACTTCTTTCTCTACAGTATCTGTTGTTAAAAGTTCATGGCAAGACTGTAATTTGCATGGATACTGATTAAGAACTCCACGATGAATTTTACGCATCGAGGATGGTCGTAATCTCAAGCGTCTGCCAGCTTCTCGTGCACTACTAGTCCCAGCTGCGGTTTTGGAAGCTAATGTTTCCACTTCGGCTGCAACGCGCTCCGAACGTGTCTACTTTAAGCGGCGTTCCTACGACCTGTCCGCCTGTAGACGAAACACGCTTTCCTCCTTAGACCCTCTGTTGTGGTTTTCCGTCGTCCGGACCTTACACAATCTCACAGCAATCCAGTTTCCTCAAATCGTTGAATAAGCTTTATGAGGCCTGCCCCTGTTAAAGGTCCTTTTCCGTTCTTCATATTTTTCTGAAGTCACAACAGTTGCTGATCCCTGGTTCAGGTAAAACAGTTTTACCAACAAAGCTTTGTCTTTTCCACATAACATCCTTGTTTACTTACATACCATGCAATGCATAATTGATTCTGGATCAAGAGCGGAAGTATTTATAATCGCCTATCTCAATTGCATATTGCCATCTAAGTCGTTCATACCAGCTCCTCCTATCGACTGTTTTATGAATTATTTTTTTTTCTTACCTAAAATAAATCCCGTGTTTTATCGATGCTAAATCTGCAAAGCGTTCTTTATTTTGCTTAATTTTTCGGGTTTTATGACTTTTTAAAGTTTTAAAGGCCTTTTTGTCAGCCCTGTATTTGATTTTCGGGTTCGATTATGCTTTAAATGAATGTCAACGATTAATCGCCAAATATTGCATGTCACATTCAGGGAAAATGCTCATTTTGAGCTAATTTTTTGTATTTTATAGTTCTTGTTTACGCATGTGATTAACGAATTTTACAAACTTAGAAAAATTAATCAAATTGTTAGACTTTAATTAACTGCTAAATCAAAAGTCTTTCAGTCAATTATTTGAATTTTTACCTCAACAAATACTTCTGCAAATCGAATACCGTTTTTCGAACTCTCGGCCGTGAACAACTTCGTGGTCTTCAATCTTTCATCAAAATCTTCGCTTCTACGAAGATGCAAGTGGATATCTTTTCCAAAGGCAGACAAATGTAAAATCTTCGTTTCTTCATCGCTACTTTTCGGCAGTTCTCGTATATGTACAATTTCGTATTCGGGAACTGCAAATAAAAATAAAGTGAAAAATATTAATTTTCGAAAACATTGATAAAATAATAGTAAATGATAGCATTGAGATCAAATTTACTCTATAGTTCGTCAACAGATTCTGAGACGACTGCGTTTCGACGATTCCATCTCATTAAGGGGTGAAACGCGGAACGATGAGTGCATTTCCGGTATTTCCTTTGACCTTGGATTTCCCCTATTAGATACATTTTCTCCTTTCATCTTTCCTTTCACCCCTATTTTGACGAATTAAACCCATCCTAACGCATGCGTAAAAGCGCGGAGGGTTTTACAATCCGTTGCTGAACTATATAACTGAATTCTAAAATTCATCATCTTATTGGAAAAATAAATAATAACAACAATGTTAAAAAAGAGATAATTTTGTTCTTCTATTTCCGTTATTTTTTTTTTATTTTTTTTTTTTTATTTCGCGCATGCAAAGGCTGCAAAGAGAAAATACTCTGATACTCAAAAAATTCGACCTCCACATTTTCATTAAACTCCACGTCTTGCTCATCTTTGAGTCCGAAAAACATATTTTAGAAAACTTGTTGACTGCCTATGCACACAGTAAGAGATTTGACATTTATATAGTAGAAGTACTAGACATTCATATGATCTTCTCATAAAAATATGTAATTTGCTATCAAATTTTAGACAAAAATATGAATAAGGAGAATTTATCTATATATGTCAACACAGGATAATTCAAAAACGCAAAGATTTAGACATGAAATCGATAGGATTCATAATTTAATAATTAGAAATATGAATGAGCCACCAATTTTGGACTGAATCCATTGCTAGGGTTATCATCTACCAATATGTGCATTCTCGAAAAGGTGAATGCGATATCTTACAAATATTGTAAAAACACAGTGATTTAAATGAAATTTTTTTCGATGTCTTATGATCAAAATGTCACATTGAGATTGTATCTATGAGCGCCTTAACTCAGAACCAGTAGGAGGGTTTCACCGGCAATTTATTCTCTTACATTTATATATTTGTGTATTGTTAACATATCACTATTGGAATATTGAGTTAACTATGCATTTTAGATATTTTTTATTTCAAACAACTGAAACCAAAATCTGACGGATTTTCTTTAAAAGATCGCACACCACACATCATTTATTTAAATTATTTCATTTTTGAGTTATTAGGTTTACACATATTCTAAAGATCGCAAGACGGAGGTCAAAGTCTTAACAAATATGGCTTGAAATTTGATAGCTCTCTTTACATTAGATGTCAAATCTATGTAGAAAATTTTATTCACTTAGTCTACTTCGTTTTGCTGTCATCGTGTTAACTTACATCTAGACAACTGCGCAGACAGATTTCTTCTGAATTGGTAATTGATTTCGGCAAAGTTTGCTACTCATTATAGAAACCGAAGGCATTAATTTGTCTTACAAGATATGTGTTTCGAAACATAAAGTCTCAACTATTTTTGAATCATATTTGAAACTTCACATCCTGAAAAACGTCAATTTTTTACTGTTTTAAACAAAATATCGATTAAACAAAGCCAATATATAAATTTCTCTTAGAAAAATGCCTTTCAGGACGTATGACTTCGAATAAGCTTTGAAAGTATTGAAGACCTTAAAGAACTTCTTTAAAAAATGGTCTTCGTTTTCTATATCAATAACATAATGTCTAAATCAGCTAATAACCGAGTTTGCAATATTGTGTATGTTGCGCACCCAGTATCATATGAGATACTGAGTGCGCAACAGACACATATAACTTTGCAGCAAATATACGTAAAATATTCTTAATTTTAAAATGTGTTCGATGCATTCCCCCGCCCTTCTAGATTATATGGTAGATTTATCAAGGCTTACAGAAAAATAATCTTCAGATGGAACGAAATAATTTAATTTTCATGGCATTTTAATGGAAACCTCATGACTAGGGATTGCAATACCGGTATACCGGGATACCGAATACAGGTATTTTGAGCCATTTGTACAATTTTGTAATACCGGTATTCACAAGTTCATATACCGGTTTTTCGGTATTTACTAGAAATTTTTTAAATTTCTCCACTATATGTTCAGGTATTGCGAACATAGCAAAATAGTATACGTTTTTGTTTTTATGTCTCCCTAGGGGAGAAATTAATTAGCTAATTAATGGTTTAATTAATTGCTTAAATCTAAATTAGAGAAAACTGGATTATCCCTGAAAGAAAATATTGCATCCATAACGACTGATGGGGCAAAAATTATGAAAAAAGTTGGAAAGTTGATTGGTGCAAATCAACAGTTGTGCTATGTACATGGAATTCAATTAGGAGTAATAGATGTATTATACCAAAAAAATAAAGAACAGAAGAATCCAAATACTGTGGATATAGAAACTTCGGATTCCAACTTTGAAAAGAGTAAGAGTGAGAGTGATATTGATAATGAAGATAATGACAATATGATTGTTGAAGAAGATATTGCTAATGAGGATGAAATATTAACCTATCAAGAACTGCTTCCTATAATTTATAAAGTTCAAAAAATTGTTAAGATATTTATACATTCCCCTATAAAAAGGATATATTACTAAAATATATACTAACTGAAAATAAAACAGAATATATGTTAATATTAGATTTTAAAACACGTTGGAACAATTTACTCCTAATGATGGAACGATTTTTGAAACTGAGAAATCCAATCCAAAAAGTAATAATCGACTTAAACCTGTAAATTAATTTTTCAGGTAGTGAATTCGGCTTAATATCCAGAACTATATCAGCTCTACTTCCAACAAAACTGACTATTGAGGCATTATGTCGGAGAGATTCTAATTTATTAACAGCTAATGCAACAACAAATTTCATGTTGCAGTCACTGAAAGAACAGCACACATCACTATCTCAAAAATTATATATTACATTGAAAAATCGCACAGAAGAAAGGTATACCGAAATAAAAAAAAATGTCTTATGGTATTTACATAATTATAATGATTTTAAAAATGAAAATGAAAAAGAAGAAAAGAAAAATAACCAATTCAAATCCGATTAAGTTTAGAGTAAATTTTCTTAAAATGTTTTACCCACACACCTATCCACATTCAGAAGAATTCGGTTCAATTATCGAAAATTATGATTTCACTACTGTCGATAGTGAAAAGGAATTGTCTCTTGAACAAAAATTAAAATTAGTGATATATAAAAAAATGTTAAGAAACCAAAATACAATACAGAAATCAGCTATATCCGAAACCATCCGACGAGAAATCGATTTATTTGAAGATGTGGGATTTAGAGGTAAATACTTAGAAAAAGTATATCGTGCATTGCTAACAGTACCACCAACTAGCGTAGATGCCGAAAGAGCGTTTTCGACAGCTGGTCATTTTTACACAACATTACTTTTCAGGCTTAATGACAGTACAATTTATGCATTATGTTTTTTAAGATCATTTTTGAAAACTTTGTAATAGTATCATAGACTGAATAGCGATATTTACACTTTTTTGAGATTTAAATAAATAAGATGTTTCTTTACTTTTTTGTGATTATATACTGTTATAATTTATAAATTACAAATTATTTTTGTGATATTTACACTCTCTAACAAAACTGGCAAATAAAGCAAAGAAACACCTTTTTTTTCTTTCTTTTTCTAAAATTTATTTCTAATACCGGTATTAAAACCGGTATCCCGGTATTAAGATTTAAAAAATACCGAATGCCGGTATTGAAATTTTGGTCCGGTATTGCTATCCCTACTCATGACTGACGCCAAAATTATTATCAAATTTATTTTCCAACAGTTTTCAGAATTACACTTTATTATAAGATAGCAATATGGTAATTACAAACTAAGATAAAGAAAAATTAATAAAACAATATAATTTAATGTTATACTAAAACATAAAAAGAAATTCTTTACCTTCTTCATAACTTTTAACGTGAAATATATGTTTTAATGAAATTGGATCCATTCGTCTGTGCAGCTGAAAGAAGAAGAAGAAGAAAAAAATATATGTATATAAATAACATTTCATATTATTTTTTAAGCAACGATCTAAAAAAAAATTAATATTTTTTCCTTAGTCTTATTAAAATCCTTTTTAGAATTTGAATTCATACGTTTAAACTCAGATTGACATCTGGGATATAAAAGAACCTCAGAAGCACATCTAAAACAAATTTATTTCTCTCAAGAAGCGATGCTTGAGTACAGGGTGTTTCTGAACTACACATATAAACTTGGAGAGGATGTAGAAAACATCAGTAGGAAAGCAGAACCACATAGAAAAAAAGATCCTGAATGCTACCTTTAACTGATATAAAGTCAAATGAAGGACACAATACAGAAAGTAGTATTAAGCACTTTATTACGCAAAGAAAAGAATGCAATAGTTGGAAGCATAAGAGGTGATATTCGAAATTCGACCCACTGGCATTCATGCATAATTAATATCTATGCTGAATGGATAAATGAATATTTTCATAAAGAGAAATATAGTCTAAATTGACGTTAGTGAAATGGTTCATAATCAATCATTCAGAAGCCGGTTACAATTATAAACCTGCTGATCTCTAGATTTCGCTACAGAGTCTTTCCAAGTTTGTACGTGGAATTGAGAAACAGCCTGTATTCACACTTAACATGCATATACAGTGTGTATGCCCAAATTTGATTCTGGATGGAAAATTAATAAAGGATGACGAAATAGTACATATGGTTCGAATAGTCTATCTGCATCTTTGCGGCTATTCTCTCATAGCTAGAACTTTTGAGAAGAAATACTTTCAAGAATTTCTTTTTTTGGAGGAACACAGAGATTTATTTCGCTGAGACGACTTCATAACAGTAATTAAAAACTTTTATATGGAGTGGTGGTTAACAAAGGAATCACGCTGCGTAAAAGCCGACATGGGGCATATAGGAAATGAGAGAGCCGGTGAGCTTACAAAGCTCGCAACTAAAAATTTACCCGTGAATCATAAATTTTTTGATTCAAAAGCTCTAATCAAAACAAATTTAAAGAAAATTGCCATGGACCTTTGGCAGAAGAAATGTCCTTATTCTATAAATGGAACAACTAGGAAGGAATTTTTTGATAAATTAAACCTAAAGAGATTAACCCTTTAAAGAGCTATTTTTTTCAAGTCATATTATGTTAAAATAATTTTAGGCTTGAAATTAGAATAAGAAAAGGAATTCATTTAGCTTCTTAGATAAATTTAATTTGATTAATTAATTAATTTGGTTAATTAATAATTAAGTAACAAATCAAGACACATCATTTTGTCTGAGATAAAGAATTGAAGCATCTAAGTTTCTGACTTACTAAAAAAATTTGTCAGAACTTATGCCAACCTACATAATTTCATACAAAGATTGATAAATTTGGTGGGAAACATACTTCCCACGGCCCTAGAAAGGGTTAAAAGGTGTTTTATTCCTTAATCAAATTTTTAACGGACATGGTAGCTCCAAAACGTACCAGAAGAGATTCTTTGGAAGAAATGTGAAGTGTAACTAATGCTGATATCTTCTTTTGGATGCCAGATTTGCAAACGGAAAAGAGAAATTCTGAAACTAAATTGGAAGGCTTCATTAATTTTCTTTTGTGTCATAACCTTAATAGACTCTTAATTGTAGAATTTTGGAATGTGTGATAGACTATCTTTTTTTTTAAAATTCCATTTACACATGCTTTCTTAATTTTTGCACAATATTATTTTATACAGCTTTGTATTTTACATTAATTTTGGTTTTAATCGTTAGTCTTAATTAAAAAGTTTTTTAAATTTTTTTTTGAATTTTGCATGTTTTGCATTTTAGTTTCATAATATTATGTTTTTTATATGTTATAACGTGTATGTTAGAGAATCTGTGCAACTGCCTTTCATGCACAATGCATCAGTTTTAGTAGATAGATGAAGCCGGTGAGGGTTAAATAAACAGTAAATAGTGCTATAGAGATCCTTAGAGAATAAATAATTACGAAGTGTGAATTTCGTTCACAAAAACATGCTTGATTACGAAAGACCTAAGAAATGAATTAAAAGTTACTTCGCACTTTTATCCTCTGATATTCTTGTAGACAAATTCAGTTTTCGGAGTTTCATTTTGTCTTGTTAGCATTACATACTTTTTAGGTTTCTATTCATCCAAGGCAGATTATAATTTCGTCACAGAATGCAGCTGTGAAAATGGAAATGCAATTGCTTGATCTATGAATTTCTATTTTCGTATTAGGGTCAGGAATACGTTTAACATTCTTAGCGTAAAGTCTATGTCCAAGCTGGCTAGTCCTAAAGAGATTGGCTATTACAATCTCTAGAATATAAGCAGATTGATAGACAGCATAATACCCGTCTAAGAACGACCAATTCTGTCTATTTCTAGACAACATGCTCTGTTCCAGATGATGTAAAGAGATCGAATTTAGGGAAGTTGAATATTATCATGCCCCGCCATACCAGGTCAATCGTAATTCAGTTTTTGATGTCGAAAGCTTTGACTTGGATTTCCGACTTAAACGGTTGCAAGCACATGAGGTTTCTGCTGCCATATCATATCTTTCTCTCTAATCACAAGAAAATAAAAAGGAACGAAGCTGCAACAGCTTCTCATGGTGTCTATTGTTTGTCATGGAGGAAAAAAAAAGGAAAATATAGAGTTTAAATAAGATATATAAACAGATCACTAGGATGCTTCATTGTAATGATATCCGCAATATTTACAAAAAAATGTATTCCTGTAGTTATTATTAAAAGTTAGAAACACAAATGGGTGCAGACACAGTGCATGGCGAAAATAATCATGCAAAATATTTAAAATCTAACTACATATTGTGCTTAATCCTGTTTGCAAAGAGGTAATTGCTGGAACTAAGCCGAGTTCATGTGACTCAGCGACCAGAATAATCAGAAAGCGACACAGAAGTATTTGTAAAAAGCGAAACAACTGTGCATTGTTGAATAATCCACGCTCTCAGTATCTCAAAATTCTGTGCGTTGTGAATCTTTGACTACAAATTGCCGATTGGTAAAGAATTTCGCTCTTGGAGCCATAAGTGATTGATTGTCTTTGTGTGAACAGGAATTTATGCTGTGCTGTAATACCATGATCTTTCACCTCTTACGATATCAGTCTAATGCATTAAACTGACAATGAACAAAAATCAATTCCATCATCTAAAAATCAAACATTTCTTTGGAACTAATAAAATTCGCCAATCAAAATCTATTTTAGATAATGGATGAAATATTTGTATATTTAAATTTTTTCAACGTTGAATTATCTATTACTTACCGATAGATTTAAAGATGCTGGCTTAGCATCAGAACACATAATTTGAAGAAAAGCATACAGAACTAATATTTTAATCGTTATCTTCATCATTTCCTTTATCCTAAAAATTATATTTCATTTTTAGAAAAAATTGATTGCAACAGTGTAATTATATGAAATTTTTTAAGTATCCACACTTTTAGCATTTAATTATTTTATTCTAAAATATTGCAGATGATAAGATATGGTTTTAATTTATTTAAATGAGACAAAAGAAAAAAAAGAAATATCTTTTGATGCAATATTTGTTGTTGATGTTGTTATTAAATTTTGTAAAACTTCAATTTTTAATTGCAATTTTTTTGTTTCTTGTTTTGCAGCATCCTTAAGCCTAACTAATGCTTTTGATAAATAACAGAAGAAATATGATTTAGGAATTTGGAAGAAATTTAAAAATTAATATTTTGCAAACGACTGAAGGTAGAAAGATGAATGAACAAATGAATACAAAATGATTACCGCATTAAAATTGTAATGTATATGATCAAATGGTTAGTAAACGGAAAACGTTCCGACAAAATAAAATAACAAGAAATTTACTAAAAAAAAAACCCTATAAAATCTGAACTATTTTAAGTTATACTTGATTGTGAATTATTTAACAGAATTTTTTTGGAATGTAAAATTGTATTTATTGAATGTGTAATGTCATATAAATTCCTATCTAATATTTGATTGTTATTCCTTTTACAAATAAAGCCAAAAATAGATAATGAATTGCAATAAAAATTTAATTTTTGGATGTATATATAATGAGAATTTTCATTGAAATTTCTGCCCTATAAGGAAATAACGTTTCATACTTCTAAACAGGAAGTTTTGTTTTTTATTTTATACCACTTTCATAATGTTCTAGAATCGAAAATTCTATATTCACGGTATGTGATAGTATATAATATATACTTGTGTATTCTGGATGATAGTATGCTATGTTATTATTTTCAAAACTTAATTAAACTGTCAGAAAATTAATTGAATTAAATTTTTATTTCTAACTGTAGCTTCATATAGTAGAGAATTTGGAAAAGTTTGATAATAATATTCAGTGAAGTTTTAAAAAATGAATTGTAAGCTATAAACTAAAAAATTAAAAATACTTTAAATGCACTATTGCTATTTTTATGCACTAATGAAAATATGTGTTTAGACACTGAATTTTATCCCTTAATTGTTTTGCATCACTTCCTATGATTACTTTTAAAAGATTTAAAAAAATTAATTTATAAGTCTACTGTTAAAATATAAATGGTATATGATAATATTACTCATAATTTCTCGGATAAGTTTAGAAAAATTTTAATACTCACAATATAAGTGAAGAAAGAAGCAAATCTATTTTCATAATTGATAAAATTAAATGAAAATCGTTTGGTCTTTAAATTGTTTAGTATTTTAAATCGTTTGGTCTTTTAAAGACGCATACATTTTTAAAGGCATGTTTTTTTCATACACAAAAAAGAATTTCACTAGTGCAAGATTTCAATCAAAATACAAAAATTAATTTTAGATTTTATAAAAAGTTTAAATTTCAAAGAAATATTTGGTCATTTGCTAAAAAAAAAACGTTAATATTTTTTTTGATTATTTTGATTAAATTCACATTCTAATCAAAATGCACAATGCCACATTCCAGAAATATTTTCAGGTTTTAAAGGCATTTGTTTCTGATACAAAAAAACAGAAAATAATTCAATATATTAAATAAAATTTCACTTTGCAGATTATTAACACTAAATAAACCCAATTTCTTCTAGAGTTTGGTATAAGTATTAAGAAGTCATTAGAAAGTATAGTACTTACATTCTTCACGTATGTGTACGTAAATATTGAAATAATGCCGTAAGAAAATAACTACCTATAGAAACTAACAAAAATACCAACAACAATCAAACCTGAATCAGTATTTTTGCACAGGTTTTTCTTCTATGGTACTTTAAAATAAATGAATGCACGGACTTTAAAATAAATGAGGTGCAGTTCTTCCAGTGCACTCAATACTACAATGAAACGAATCCCTTCTTTTGTGAAAGTGGCGAAAATGGAGTACTTGGCCCACGTGCTTGTAAGCGACACTATTGTTTGATTCCGGTAGAACTTTGGCGGGTTCCCTATTTGGCGCTTTTATTGCTGTTACTGACTATTAGGTACTCGAGAGAAATGTAAAATTTTCAGTCTCATTACTAATTTTTTGATTTTATGTGTGCCTTCATTTTTCATTAGATATAACAGAACTTAATTTTTTAGAATAATTTCTTTTTACTTTACCATGTGTAAAACATTGTAATCCAAATAAATAAATAAATGAAAAAATCTCATTTTAATATTTTAACGAATTTTGTTACAGTCACGTTTGCAGGTTTAAATTTGTTACTATTTGACTTGATTGCAGTGACTTTTCATGCAAACCATAAACAGAACAAATGTAAGGCTCTAAAATCACATAGTCTAAGTTAAACTGATAATTGTTTGTTAAAATAAATTCTTATAAACATATAAATTATGTTAAAATAACAATTTATTTTAAAGAATGGAACAAAACAATTCAATTTAAATACTTTTCAGGTTTAACTATAAATATCAAGTTACATATAAGAGATTTGAAGTATATTGAAGCCAATATTTATCGCAAATGAGCTGGTCATAACAGGCAACTATATTAAATAATTAACAAAAACTTTTTTTAATTTTAGTTTTTTGACATCAGTTACTTTTGATCATCTGTTAATCCCATTCGAAATGTGGACATTTTTATTATAACATTTTAATATTTGAAATACATATAACACAATATAATTTTAAAGGAATTACACAGGATTTTTTTATTTTCCTTTTGTTGAATTAAGTAGTTTTTCAAATTTCATAGTTATTCATAATTTAAGTATTTAATCTCTTAAATGGTGCCTTTTTTAAATAAAAATTATCTAATTTTTCTGTTTGTTTGCATTTTTATTACAAAATGCAATCTGTGTAGTTTTGTTAGTGGAAGGAATGAGCTGCTTTTTCTAAAGTTCCATCAAACAGATGTTTTTCATTATTTTTTAAAAAATGAAAAGAAATTAAAACCTTTAGTCCAAAATTTTCTGTCTAAAGCTTTAGATTCGATTTCATTTTTTTTTTCAATTTAGATTTAATAATAGCAACAAAAAAAACCCATTCATTTATAAATATTTTTGCTGAAATGCACTAATTTAAATATTGAATAATAGTAATATAAACTATATTAAAAAAATTTCTAAAATGTTATTAAAATTAGAGAGAAAATTTTGTGGAAGGAAAATTATTTCCAATGCAATTCTCATTGTTTTCAATTTTTTAAAATAATTAAAATCAACTTTTTAAATAATGTTATCCACAGTTATTGAGGAAAGATGCTTAAGGTTGCATTAATATTTAGTTTAAAACTTAATTAAAATCTGAAATAATTAAATAATAGTAAAAATATTATCAAGCATTGATCTAGCGAAAACTCTTTACCCCAGAAGAAACTATGCACCAAATTTGGTAGATTTAGGGCTAATCGTCGGCTTTGAACAGCGTTTGAACGATTTTTGAACCATGTATGCAGGACTTTAGCGACAGCAGACGTAAATTTTATAATTATTATCCTATTAAAAGATGTCAACTTTAATGCGCATTTCTGTAACAGTGCAAATTTAATATAAGGTACATTGAGATTTAGATTTTCAGTATGCCAAGAACCAAATTTCCTCAAATACAAATTCAATTTCTAAGGGTAAAAATAGCGTAAAAGGTGGGGAAAAAATTTTAAAAACAAAGACAAAGAAAAAAAAAAGCAGAAACTCATTAACAACGATTGGCGAAATTTGTGATATGAAGAAATTTTCCAATTTACTTCCTTCGGATCGAGTTTTACGAACCCTATTCGGCCAAGGTCAGTTCGGTCCGCTTCAAGGTTATTTTAGATAATTTTTCTTGGTGTCGCGTTATATACATTCAGACCCAAAATCATTGTTCTTAACTGACTGATCAAATGCTCTTTGAGTTGAGGGGGTGCAGTTCATATAAGTACGCTATCTAATTTCGGTTCAGTGAGTGAGGTAATAGCGAGGTTGTCAAACTGGCAAAGTGGGCAACTATTTCGAGGCCCCATAACTTTGGTGTGTCTCAATTCCTCGAGAGTATTTTTTTGGTACTTTCAAGGTTATTTAATATTTTCCTTTTTCCATATTTATTATAATCATATACTCGAACATATTCAAATTAAAATCAAATATTGTTTAAACACAAAATAAGTTTCGTGGATTGTATTTATCGTTTTGATTTTTGTGGCTTTCCATCAGCTGGAGCACTGCGTTGCTAGAGCTATGAAAAATGAAACTAAACGAACATTGTAGCGAAGCGCCAAAATAAGTAAAATCTCTTGCATTTGAATTAAAACAAGACTATTTTATACCTGTGTAGTAGATTTAACATGAACGAAGGTACACCACAAAGAGGTATGTTCAGATTCACTATTGGAGGACAATTTTGAAGAATTTTTGGTGTTTCGGAAAGGCGTAGGCCATTTTTAATACAATTTATTTACAATAAAATATTTTCAATTGTGTTTAAAGTAAAACATTTGGTACAATATATATATATATATATATATATATATACAAAATTAAAATATTTACACTATTATATAAAACGAAAGTTAGAGAAATTTAAAATAAGGAACACAAACTCCATACAACTCTAAGTAAAGACCAAAGTTACTGATAAAAAAAAAGTAAAACATAAAACTTCAGACCCAGAGTAAGCGTAGGTCATTTCCAAGAATTCTAACTCTCCCTAATAATATCCTTTGAAATGAGTTCATTTTCCACGAAAAAAGGAGGGAACAGGAAATGAAGATGCTGGTGTTCTCTTTCCGGGGTAGTGTCCTGCAGAGAATACTATCTGCGCAATGCTCCAGCTGATGGAACGCCTAATTTTATCCAATATTTATGCGTATGCCTTGTCAATAAAAATTTTAAAAATATACAGAACAAATAGTTTTAGATACAACAAAAAAAATAACATTGGCATTACTTTCCCAAAAATTATTTTTTACTTGAAAAAAAATTCCAAAATTCCTTGAAATAAAAAAAAAAGATTTTACAAAACGCTTTATAGTTGAAAATTATGGATTAGCTTGATTTAAATTGTCATCTATTATTAAAAATGAAGATTAAAAGTTAATTTGAAACCTATTTAATCCCTTTATAGTTTAATTTAACTATTTTAGAAGCGAAAAAAATTAAATGTTTCATGTGATGGAACACTGCGCCACAAAGGATTGAAGGCATGTATTTTTCATACACAAAATAAAATGCGGAAAATAATTTAACTTATTAAATAAAACCACAGTTTGCATTAAAACATTAAAAACAATTTCTTCAGTAGCATAAGAAATCATCAAAAAGTGTAGCACTTACATTCTTCAAGTAGGTTTATGTAAATTTTGAAATAATGTCACAAGAAAATGACAAATCCTTACATTTAACAAAAACTCAAACAACAGTCAAACCTGAAAACAGTACTTCTGTGAAGATATCACTTCTATTGTATGTAAGCGCCGATTTGAAAATAAATGAGGTGCAGTGCTTATTTCTGCGCATCCAGTAATCTAGTAAAACGTATCCGTTCTTTTATGAAAGTGGTGAAAATGGAGTAGTTGGACCTCGTGGTTGTAAAACAGGGTTTTAATTCAGCCAACGGAATTCATCCAATAAAACACGCATGCGCAGAAACTGTATAGTAGCACTTTTCTAGTAGAGAAAATGCAATTGCTAATTCAGCACATGAGCAATCCTCCTTGTACGTATGTGTAAATTTACTGGTACGAATACTGGAAATAATACAACTGGTTGAGTGTGAACCCACCTTAAGGGTTCAAAAAACATATTAACAGTTTTCTTATTTGGCATTTTTACCGCTATTGCTGAAGAATGCACGAAATTATTCAGTCGTACTATTAATTTTGTGATTTACGTGTGCATTCAATTTTTACTATTTATTCTAAAATTTAAAATTTACAAGTTAAGTTAACTTTAAGTTTACAAGTTATTTAATTTTAAGTTTTAATTAAGCTAAAAGTTATAAAAATCTTTTTTTTATTTATTCCTTTTTACAATATCAATACAGGTATTTTCTATAGGCAGGGGAAAAAAATTGCAGAAAATAACAGTTAATTTATGATTTGACAGGACGATTGGCATAATTTGGGACATTTCCTGAAAGTTTTCAATTCTTTAATTGCAGTAAAAAAATAAATAAAAATCAACCATCAGATTATGATAATTTTTTTTTTGAAATCTCCATTTCCTATTTCCCATAAAAATTATTTTTTCTACATTTTTTAAGAATGCCAATGCTTAATATTGCGAATCTAGAGCTATGTGGGTCCTTAAGCTTTTTTGCGCATATATGCAGGATGTTGTCGAATTCGACTGACAAATTCAATCACCATACAACATGAAATCCCAAACGACGTTTAGAGGTTAAAATCGCAAAAATATAGGAAGTCGGAGAACTATTGGAAACTGTAAAAAATTAATAAAAAAATAACAAATAGTGTTTCAACTATGAATTTTTTATAAGTAAAAGCACATTCTTAAAGTCAATTTTTCATGTAAGTAACATGCTGATTTGATGAACCAGGGGGTCGTAAATTATTGAAAATGAAAAAGTAGTTTAGAACCCTTATCTGCAAAGATATTAGAACTTAAAAAAAAAGCTTGAAAATATAGGGAATTTTATACTCTTTAATTTGACATAAGTCTGTAGTGTGGAAACTGAGGAGGTTCTAAGATATTCAAGAAAAACTAAAATGTTTGCCAGGAAACATCGCTGCAACATCGGTACCGATGTTTACAGAAGGTAGTAGAAAATTCTACCGAAAAATTCTGAGGAGTGACAGTAGGCATCAAGCCGATAAGAATTTCCAAAGAAATATAAAGTCGCAAACGAGGGTGAAATTTTTTTAGTGAAATACAGATACAGCATACATTTATAGCACAGACATTTTACACATAGGAAAGAAGAAGATGAGAAACTTTTATAAAAATTGCTCAATGTTGAGGTCGCGAAGGCATTCCCAACGGACATCGACATTTAAAGGACCGCCGGACGCGCTCAAACATACCATGTGTGCTTGCGATTTCTCCAGTAGCGACGATGATTCGTGCTAAGAGATCTTCCACTGTATCCAAAAGTATCCGATAAACAAAAGATTTCATGTGTCCCCCAGAAGAAGAAATCCAAGGGATTGCGGTCCAAGGAACGTGGAGGCTTATCAACAGATCAGCCGCGTCCAATCCATGCATACCAGGATATGCATCATCTAGATAGTTACGCACAGAATTCGAAAAATGCGCTGGTGCACCATCATGCATTAACCACAAGTTCTGGTGTGCATTCTTTGCAGTAAATCCAGAAAGACGTACTGCAAGAAAACAAGGCTTTGCGCCACTGAGGCGTTCGGGCAGATGATACGGTACCAACAGATGATCTCCGAGAATTCCTGCCCAGATGTTAATACTAAATTTGTGTTGCACGTTCGACGAGATAATGACATGGGGATTTCCGGATGACCAAATATGTGCATTTAAGACGCCTTCTCTAGTAAAGCAGGCTTCATCTGAGGAAAAAATTTTTTGCAGGAAAGAGTGCATCTTCCTGTGTGGCACCAAGCATCCAGCGTGCGAACTCTATCTGACGTCGGAAATCGTCATCGCATTGGAGCTGGACTTTCTGTAAGTGGAAGGAGTACATATTTTCAGCACGCATGACTTTCCACAACATTTCGTGCCGAATACCCAATTCAGCTGCAACTGATCGCATGTTTGTCGATGGGGTATCAGCAAAGCGCTGCAAAACTCGGTTTTCTGTTTCAGGTGTGTGTGCACACTGCGTTCTTGCCCTGCATTTGGCCTCGTTATTTTGAACGATCCTGTCTCCCACAACCGTCGATCAATATTTGCGAAGGTGTTGTGGTGTGGGCAACGCCTATTTGGATATTGCACTTGGTATATTCTTTGTGCTAGGCGTTCATTACCATCCGCACGGCCGTAAATCAAATGCACATCCGCATATTCGTCATTCGTGAAATCTGACATGTTGTTTGCGAATGAAACTTATCAACTATCAATTTTTTATTTTCCTCTAACTATTAATTCAGCAATTCTAGCTGCTTTTATATTCCTCGAACGCATGGAATATTTGCACACGAGAAAGCTTCTCCTCGACTACCTTGTTCCAAATCCTCTCTTTCACAGGGCCATTCTCTCCGCCATGCTAATTGTCTCTTCGATGTCTGTTTTTGCGATTTTCACAGAATAAACGTCTCCTGCGACCCTATATTTTATGATAATTTTTCATCTCCTTAAAGCCTACTATCACTTCTCTAAATTTTCCTTTCGAATTTGGCAGTACTCTCTGTAAACATCGGTACCGATGTTGCAGCAATATTTTCTGGCAAACATTTTAGTTTTTTTTAATATCTTAAAACCTCCTCAGTTTTCACACTACAGACTTATATCAAATTAAGGAGTATAAAATTCCTTGTATTTTCAAGCCTTTATTTTTCTTAAAGTTTTAATATTTTTGCACATAAGGGTTCTAAACTACTTTTTCGTTTTCAATAATTTACGACTCCCTGATTCACCAAATCGGCATGTTACTTACTTGAAAAATAGCATTTCAGAATATGCTTTCAGTTAAAAAAATTCATAGTTGAAACACCATATGTTATTTTTTTTATTATTTTTTTTACAATTTCCAAATGTTTGCTAGATTTTATTTTATGAAGTTAAGTTTTGTTTCTATTTCTGATGTTTATTTATTTATTGCTTAATTGCTGAGTTATTTTTTCCATTTACTCAAACTTTCGCATATTCTATTAGGTCCCTTCCTATTTAATACGAATAAATGGAATAAAATTTTATGTCTCCTAAATAACATTATTACTCAAAAAAAAAAAAGGAGCTAAAGAGTTGAAATTTGGAATAATTGTAGGTTTTGTATTAAATTTTGAACGAAGTATTTGTCATTGGAGTCAGTTTGGTCGCCTATGCGGATGTGAATACGATAAAACTAGAATTCAAACACTCTAAAGATTAAATTTTATCTAATGATTTTATTTTTAGAGTTATTCCGTATCATGTTTTTTACAGAATTCAATAACAGACAAATTAGTGAGGGTGAACACAGAATTAAAGCACAAAAAGTTAAATAAATGAAACTTAGTGTTTAATCTTTTCGTTAAAACATTTCATGTGTTTGAAGTTTTGGTTTCAGTTGTAAGAAAAGAAGACATCCGCTTTCGGTTGTATGCCTAAACTGCATATTCGATTTCTTTGTCTCTACAACAAAGCACTAAACACAGTGGCATAATAACTGACTGACAAGAAAAATATTGACGCTTATGGCGCCAAGAAAATACAGCGTTACTTTATTTATGCCAATTTTTATTGCGAAAACTGACGAGGGTGTAAAAAATAATTACTGTTAACAGAAGTAACCCCCGGGGGCACCTCGAAATAAGGATGAGATGCTTCTGGCATGGTAGTTGGATCTCGCCACCCTGGAGGGTACAGAAATAGGTGGGGGATCTGCCTCCTCCCATCGATGATGGGACGTACTTCCTTCGGGGAGGGTTGTACCGTGGCCGGTGGTGGCCCTTAGGACTCAACCACAGTTCCCACTAGTGTTGCTGTTGCGGCGGTCCGGTCATTCAGTTTTATGGCTTAAATCCGTGTGCCTTCGTGGTGGGTCGGAGAGTCAGAAATATGACTTACTTAACAGAAGCACCAAATTTCGTTTCCATTCGAGAAAGCTGAAAGTCTCCTTTAGGTTTGTTTTCTTATTTAGAAATCTTTAGTTTCATGAAAGTTCGAAAAAAATGTGGTTATATGTTCTATTAATAGAAGAAAGAATGTGTTCTGATTATATGCGTGTTTGTTAGTACTTCACAGGGTAGTCTATTAGATAGAGCTACGAAATGAAATATAAATGTATTTTTGTAAGTAGAAATCTCGGAGCAAGATATGTTTAATGATCTTTCCCATCTTAAAATGTATAAAAATTTATTAGCATTCTTTTAACTTGAAGTTTTATTTTCTTACTGAAGTCCATTGAAGCTTCTATTGGATCAGAAAAATTGTTATCGATACAAAAATATTAATTGAGATACAAAGAAATTTATATTACTATATTATACCATGAAATACATTCTGAAATGCACACTAAACATTAATCCTAAATGAGTCTATTTTGTTTTCCTGTATTTTTTATGATAATTTATTGATTCAATAAACATTTTATTGTATTAGCCGAAGTTTTATCACTTTCCATTTAAAATTAAATTTCAAACATCGGGTAAGTGACTATAAATGAAAGAGGTGCATGCTAAAATAACCAGAGCAATGCAATACCTCCAAATAATTCAAAATTATACGTCAATTAAAATTTGAAGTTTAAGAATGATTTTCTAAGGAAATCATTAAAACTAAGTTACATATGAGATGTTTAATTCCAAATTTTCGCAGTCATAAATTCAAATAAATAGTGAAATCTTCGTTGTAATTATTTGAATGTTCCGAATGCATAGTGTAAACAAAAAACACATTTTACAGATTTTCACACAGTGCATAGCGACGCAGTCAAGCGATGAGGATGAAGAGTTTTAATGTCCAGGTTACCAGAGTTGGACAACTCCAATGCTGACAATTCCCTGAGGGAAAGACCACACCTCCTGCATAGTTGCTCAAGTCTAAGGAGAGCAGGGCATTCCCCTGGGATATGGAGAATAGATGTATTGTGCATCAGTTTAGGAACACCCTGAGGGAAAAAACTTTAAAGCATTTGGGCAACACTCCTTAAATACAGAATCTGCATTTAGGAGATATTGATTTGGCCTCACATTTTAAAAATAATTAATAAGGAAAGTCGGAAAAAAATCAACCGGCGCAGTTTGCTAAGCTACTCATCCCGACAGACAGAAAAGAAATCCTTTAGTATGCCTCTTGCCTTCGCAGTGCCACTAAAGTTGTTCGTCTCGTAAAAACGAATTATTATGCGTAAGGCAGAAAACCAAAATAGGGCAACAAAAGCTTATTAGTAATTAAAGGATGCCTTTTGTCTTTGCTACACTTCTGATTACTTGAATTGGACAACTTCAGACATAGAATTGTTTTTAAGTTGTTTTTTTTAGTTTTCACTAGATGCCCTTTATTCTTACTACTTTTCTGATTTCTCAAATTCAAAATTGAAGCAAAAAACTATTTTTGTAAATTTTATTATTGGAACGTGGATTTTATTATTGTCCCTTTGTTCTTGTTAAATTTCTAAGTTCTCGAGATCCAAAACTTCATACGTAAAACCTTTTGAGCTTTTAATATTGTTATGTTAAAGAAAGCGAACTGATAAAATTCAATTATGATTTGATAATGACATATATCAGCGATTCTCAACCTGTGGGGCGCGCCCCCCTAGGGGGGCGCGAGCACACCAAAGGAAGGGGGTGAGAGAATATCCAAGAGAAATTATTATTTAAAAAAATTGATTAACTGACTGAAAGAAAAGCACATATGCACATAGAAAACAAAATGCATTTCGACATATTTAATAACTTATTAAAGTAAAACAACTTACTAAATCAAAACTTAATCACAACATACTAAATTAAAACAAATTTAATAATTATTAGTGACTTCCTGGGCTTGTCTTGCAGAGCAAAGTTTTTCGAAGGAATGCTAAATATTAGAAATAACCACTCTCAGTTCTGCCGAGATCTATATTTTGTCTTCAAAGTAGCCACAGCAGAAAATCCAGTTTCTCAAAGGTAGGATGTTGAAAATGGTAATAGAATGCGAAATGCCCTTGTTTTTAGTGCAATTAAAATCATCCTCTACTCCTGCCCAAAATTCAAATACAGTAGACTCCCGATTATCCGCGGGCGGGTTATCCGCGCCTGCCGCACAAAGTTTTTTTTTTTTTTTTTGACTGATTTTTTCAAAAAGGTGCAGTTTTACAGTTATGTTTTTGTAATTACATAATACTTTACAGTATTAAAACAGTACATATGTATTAATTTTTCTGTGTATTCTTGACGCCTCTCGTAAGTACAAAGCACTTTCCTGTTTTCATTAACAAAATGCATTTTAGGTTAGTTTTGAGTGATATACTAAAATATTAAGCGTTAGTTAAACATTTCCTGCTGTTTATTTTACGTTTTATTGTACATAAAACGTTTTTTCAAAGTTGGAATGACTGTTTTCTCTTTTGCTATACCCGTTTTTAGCTTTTTTCGGATTATCCGCGATTTTTGTTATCCGCGGAGGCCGCGCCACCCAATTCCTCGGATAAGCGGGAGTGTACTGTAGTGACTTATTACTAAATTGTCTTCCAGTTTCGCCACTTGTCGTGAAGTCTATGAATTTTTCTTCCTTCATCAATTGAGAGCCTTTCAGGAGTCTCATGAAATGGATTCCTAACTCACTCGTAACTTGCTATCAGTTTGTCGTCAGCAAGAAAATACTTTTTAAAATTCTTTGCCTGCATGGCTAAATGATTTTCAATGGTTACCAAAACAACTTTTACATGTTCTTCATCAGCCTTGTAAGTTTTAGTACAATCATCCACATTTGCAAACATTGTTAGATTTCTTTGCTTTAAATTTCTGCTCCACAATTCCAATTTTGCACAAAAAGCATTAACTTTATCACTCGTATCCAACATATTCAAAATTCAAACAGTGATTTATTACTAAATTGTCTTTTAGTTTCGCCACTTGTCGTGAAGTCTATGAATTTTTCTTCCTCATCAATTGAGAGTCCTTCGAGAGTCTTATGAAATGGATCCCTAATCCACTCGTAACTTGCTATCAGTTTGTCGTCAGCATGAAAATACTTTTTTAAAATTATTTCCAGTATGGCTAAATGATTTTCAATGGCTCCAAAAACAACTTTTACATGTTCTTCTTCAGCCTTGTAAGTTTTAGTACAATCACCCACATTTGCAAACATTGTTAGGTTTTTTTTTTGTTTTAAATTTCTACTTCACAATTCCGATTTTATACAAAAAGCATAAACTTTTTCACTCGTATCCAACATACGTGTATTTGCTCCTTGGAGTTGAAGATTCAAGTTATTTAATTTCTCGAATATGTCGACCAAGTTGTTCAATTTCATCACAAATAAACTATCGCGAAAATTTTCGGCCTCCTGTCTGTTTTCTTCTTCTAGGAAAATGGCGATTTCTTCTCTTAATTCATAAACACGTTGAAAAAATTCCCCACGTGATAACCATCTTGCCTCGCAATAAAATAGTAAAGCTGAATGTACTGAACCCATGTCTTTACAAAGTGAGGAAAAGATTCTCGATTTCAGGGGGGTATCTTTTTTATATAATTTACTACGGTTACAACTGTAGTTAACACAATATTCAAACCAGGACTCATTTCTTTCGAAGCCACAGCTTCTCTGTGGATTATGCAATGTGTGGACTCAGGCGATTTTTGTTTTGCAAGTGCTTGTATACCTTGGAATCTTATGGACATTGGACTAGTACCATCGGTACATATTTCGACGCAATTTTTCCATTCTATGTTTGCCTAGTTCATAAAATCCTTTAAAATAGCAAATAATGCGAGAGCCGTTGTTTTGAGTTCTATTGGTTTTCAAGAAAGTTGTTCTTCTACTACTGACATATTATCACAAAATTGAATATAAGCAATTAAATGAGCATCTTTATTACTATCTTCTGATTCATGAAACTCTATTGAAAACAATTTTTCACGCAACTTCGAAAAAAGCTGACACTGTACATCTTCAGCTATATCACCAATTCGACGAGCAACAGCATCATTTGAAACAGGTACGGACTGCAATTGTTTTGAAAAATTATCTTCAAACATAGTTTCTACAATCTCAATTGCTGCAGACAAAATAAGATCTTCACCAATGGTGTGAGGATTTTTACATCTGGCTATTTTATATGAAATTTTGTAAGAAATAATTAAAGCTTTTTTATTCATAGACAAAATTTCTTTAAAAATGATTTTTGCTTTTTATATGATTTTAATTTTAATTCGAAGAATTCTCTGGGTTTGTTGACGTACTCACTATGAAGCGTTTCCAAATGTCGTTTATTATGTTTCATGCTGCCTACGGCCAACATTATGAGCAAATGATACACAGGGGCCTTTCTTCTTCATTCACTTCAGTACTGGTAAATCCAAAATTTAAGCATTCTTTTGAATATTTTCTTGATTCTATTTTCGAAACCACGATTGTCTGTATACTTGTTGATGCTTGACTATCGTCTAATGCTCGCTTACTTCCGCTTAAAAATTTATCCATGAGTTTGCATAAATCTGCATCAGTAAATATTTGATATGATGAATTGCAATTAATATGAAAACATATATAACACACACATTCACGATATATTCGATAGCGATAGAAGGATCGACTCGAATGAGATTGGATGGAATTGAAACTTGCGTTATCAAACATAATCCCTTCTTCCTGCGAGAAAACATCTGCGCATGCTCGAGACGGAATCGGTCGTGTGGATTCTCTTCTACAAACATTACTTATTTTTTTCTCTTTTGTTTAGTTAGGCTTCTGTTTTATTTTTTATTATTCGAAAAAATGTATTCTCAGTTTCTAAATTTAGCTCACCCCGTCTAGGTTAACTTTCATTAAAGAATTTTTCTACTTTCATATTCTTTTAACGTTATTTCCCTATTTGGCTTTCATTTCAAATATAATATTTAAATTTTCCCCACTTTCTTTCGCTTCATCTATTCACTGGCCGCTCTGCAAAATGCCAGATGTGATTTATCGCCAATGTCGGCTAGCTTTTACTCTTTTTTTCGCAATTAGTAAGAAATAATTTAAAAACAGAATACAAAATACTCAATATACATTACTGTTGTAAACTTTTTTATTGTAAGCGGGGGGGGATGGAAATTATGATTGAAAACTGGGCCACGAATACTGAAAGGTTGAGAAACGCGGACATATATAACAAATCTATCTATAATAAATATTTGTTTAAATATATATAATAAATATTTGTATAAAAATATATTATAATAATATTAAAAATCATAAAGTAATCATTAAATTGTTTATACTAATGAGGTCTAAGCATTAGTATAACATATATCATGCTAATAAGGCTTCAAAAATATTTTCTTTTTCTTTTTTAAATTATTTTTTTAAAATCTTTGATGTAACATACAAAAACTCAACATGGAATTCCATTTATTATTTATGTTACAAAACTACAATTTCGCATTTATGAAACAAAAATATATATGAAAATATGAAATAAAAGAAATTTTTAAAAATATAATTAGAAATAAGTAATAATTTTAATTCGAATTCATGCTACTTTTAATAAAAAAAAAATTATATTTATGGATTAAAATAATGTATTTGAAAAATTATGATGAGTTAAGCTTTTAACTTCGTGGTATTGAAGAGATAAATCATAATGCATTTAATGTATTCCAATATTGATTAATAAAACATAACGAATGGCGGTCGTGTTCAAATCACATCTGGGTCACCAATGTAACGATTGGTGGTAGCGAGGATCGAACTCGCAGTGTTTGGGTTCGTAGCCGAGTAACATGACAGCTAGACAAAAGCAGTTACTCATGTCTCAAAGCTGTTATATGGCTTATAAAGCTTCACCACAAAAACTTTTATTAGGATTCATAATTTACTATCATAATCAATATTATAAATTTATAATTAAGATTTTTCTTTAATTTATGACCAGATAATACCATTCATACAGAAACAAATTTAGTAAAATTAACCAATTACTAATAATTATTTTTTGATAATATCATCGCAAAATTACAGAAGTGCACATTAAATTGATGGGAATTTCCCACTTAACAAAATAATAAATACCAAAATATGATGAAAAAAAAACCTCTACTACATTTTAAACCATTTATTTTGTCTACATTTGGTACAATTTTTCAAGGAGCTGTTAAGATTCCTACAACGGACTCAATGAATCTCGGGATACCCCAAATTGTCAACTGATGAAGATTGTCTTCTGCCGGCAAGATAACTTCGGTGCAGAGGAGCTTGTTCAATTTAAGGACATTTTCCAGCACAGTATCATAAAAATAGTCCGACTTGATTCCACCACAGAAATCTTCGGTATTTCCTTGCAAGCATCTACCGAACCAGTCGATTTTTCTGAAAAAAAAAAAAAAAAGCTATAATAAGTGTTGAAAATAGGATCTTGCTTCTCAATAATAAGATATTTTAACCCGTTTGCGCCCAGCGTCATATTTATAGGACAGTTCATTTTCACCATTATAAATAAAGCTATTCTACATTTCGCCTATTCTTTTTCTGTCCCCTTTCTTTCTTTCTTTCGCCACAGAATATCCCCGAACTTGGAATCTCTAGGATTCCCTGTCGGTTGAAAGGATATACGTGGGAGTATTTATTAAGATAAAAGAAATACACATAAAAAGAAAAAAAATCAATATACACAAAAAAAAGACATAAAATATCAATATACACATAAAAAGACATAAAATATCATCAATACACATAAAAAGTAACTATATACAATATTATAATGATGAGGGAGGTGTTCGGTGGGGAGTATGAGTAGATGAAATCTATTGAAGGTAATATATTCTGGTGAAGAGCTTGGTTGAGAAATGAAACGAAAATTTATACTGGGCTTGGGTCTGGAGAAATCAATTCCTCGCTCTCTTGTAGGAACCGCACAAGATTTCTAATTTTAACCTTGGACATCTTGTTTCTCTTAACGTTGGTCCACCAGATATTTTCTAGGTCGTGGATGGGTTTTTTGAGATGGAAAGATGTGGTGAGAGGGCAACTAGTGGCATAATGAAGGGGATCGCCTACTTCGCCGCAGCCACATTGATCAGATCCTTTAATATGGAATCTCTTGAAATATGAAGGGAAAGGGCCATGGCCAGTTGCAAAGATAATGTCAAGCCTATTCCAAGATGATGGGTTAAAGGACACTTTCGAGATGATTTGATGGATGTTTCTGCCAGTTGAGCCATTGTCCCATTCTTCTTGCCATCGCTGTAGGCTCAATTCATTTACAATACTTTTCAGATGGCTTCTAGGAGCTGGGTATTGAACGGGGGAACCTGCAGAAATGGCCTGTTCGGCTAGGGAATCTGCAACCTTGTTTCCGGAGTGGCCTACATGTGCTTTAACCCATCCTAACTTAATAGAAGGTTGGGGGAGCAGAATGGCTTGAATTTCCTGAACAATTGGGCTTGAGGTGGAGAATGAACTGATCGCTTTTAAGCTGGACTCGCTATCACTCCATATTTTATACATAAACCGTTATGATCGTATCATACTAACCGTTATGATCGTATTTGCTAGCCCATTTACATGCTTCCTTAATGGCCAGCAGCTCTGCCTGAAAAACAGAATTATTTTCGTTCAGTTTGCCGAGCCACTGATGAGTAATTTGTTCGTTTTGGAATACGCAGTAGGCAAAGCCGTTTTTCCCCTCGATTTTGGACCCATCTGTAAAAATGTCTGTCTTGTTTGTAGGTTGGAATTCTTGTTTGAGGGAAATTATGTCTTCAAGAAGAAAGTTTGAGGGGAAGATTTTTGTGTGAGAGCATTTCACCCTACTTACTTAAACCGATTTGGACCGGATGGAAGCATTTTTCAGCCAGCTGCAGACTCGTAAACTTCGCCATTTTCATGATTTTTTTTTTTTTTTTTTTTTTTTGCTGAATTTCATTGTAATCGTACGAAAAGGTTTTAAAGGAAAATTTAAATATTTTTTCAGAATTTATATTTCAGATATTCTATTATCAGATATCTTATAACGTTTTAAAATTATTTTTACTTTTATTAGTTTTAATTACAAATTTAAACTACTGTCTTAAAAATAGGACGCTGGGCAGATTCGTTAAATTTTCTGATATGTAGTTTATTTCATAGGTGCTCAAGATGTCACGGAATTTTTTTTTTTAAACTGCCTAGGAAGTTGTAGAATATCTATTTTCGGAGGAATTAGAGTCCGAAATGATTGCTTTACCCCCTGAAGTAGATGAATTAACAGATGAAAAAGGTTTTGATGACACTGAAACTCGGGTATAAGATATAGACATTATTTGGGAACAATGGTTTCTGCTATAATTTTGATTTATATTGCAGCAAGGAAGTTGTCGGTGCTGCTTCTACCATGGTTCTTTCAAAAGAGTCCCTGGGAACTCGAATTGTAAAAATAATTCTTCAGCCAGTTACTGATCCCAAGAGTCATATAATTTATTTTGATAATTTTTTTTAATTCCTAAAATTTGTTAGTTGACCTAAGAAAGAGTGGATTTCGAGCAACAGGTACAATAAGAAGTGACAGAATACAGCATTGTCCCCTTGAAATTGATTCTACTTTCAAAAAGACTGGCCGAGGTTCACATGATTTCTACTTTGATGTGAAAAATAAAATTACTGCGGTAAAATGGAATGGTAACAAATGCGTTACACTTGCGACGCATTTCCATAATTGAGCATAATTGAGTTAGTGGCTCAATTATGTCAAATTCCAATTTTGACATAATTGAGCCACTAACATCTGTTTCAAGGCGTGTAAAAGGAAAAGCTGAAAAAAATAAAATCGAACAGCCATGTCTCGTAAATAATTATAACAAAAACATGGGTGGTGTTGATTCTCATGATTGGCTTTTATAGAAACATACCATAAAGATCCGTGAAAAAAAATGATATTGGCCAATTTTTACCCGAATTGTAGACATGGCTGTTGTAAATACCTGCGTTATTTACAACATGGTAAATGTTTAGAAAAAGAGTATCATAGAAATAAGGAGACATATTGCACTAGCCTATCTAAAAAAAGGCAACACAGGACAAAAACAAATTGGTAGACCAAGTTATACAATTTCATCTCGAGTGAAGGAAATAGACATTGTTAGACGTGATGGAGTTGGCCATATAATTGGTAAAAGAGAAAAACAAAGACGATGTCAAATGGAAAATTGTTCGGGAAAACCTCTTACATTTTGAATGAAATGTAATGTACCAAATGTTTTCCAAATCACTATAAATAATGTGAATATGTTTAAACTTAATAAAAAATGTCAAATTTATTTCTTTTTCATTTTATTTTGCATTAAATATTAAAGTTCAATTGTTTGGGAACAGAAACACAATCAAGTAACTGAAAACAAAGTAGAAGTGCTAAGAGTTCAAAAACTTCCATATTCGCCCAGCGTCCTATTTATAGGACAGTAATTATCTCGGATCCTAAATTAATGGTGTGGAGTTTAATTGCATATTATATTTAATTTAAGTGTTTAGAACATAATTTTAAAAGTTTTTAACAAAATTTCAATATAATAGCATAATTTCCCATAATAGCATAATTTCAATAAATTATGCTGGGCGTTAACGGGTTAATCAATAAATGCAACCATCATATTATTTGTGCGTTTCTCAGTTGTGCACCTTTTCATCACAGTAACGATTTATTTGTAATATTTGTAATGATAAAATATTTCGTGTATGCGATGTAAAGTTTCGTTTATGCGTCATTTTATCCCTTTCTAAAATTTGTAAATTCCTTGAATGAATCATTATTTATCCATCAAAATCAAGGAACATTTTTGTTAGAAAGCGGATGGAACAGCATCCATCTTTTTTTCGTTTCTTTCTATTCTTACTTTCTCGTATACGAAGTGTAAATTATATAATATAAACGTCTAAAACGTTTTAAGATTTTGATGAATCTCCACGTTTTTGATCTTCTCGAGTTCGAAAAGCACATTTTCGAAAAATATCTGTCTATTTGTGATAAAGATAGCTCAAAAATGCTTTGAACTAGACGAATGATAATTGGTATATAGACCAAATTTGTAACCTGTTCAGAGGACGTCTATCTGACCGAGTGTTTGAATATAAGCTAACTCTATAATTACAAAACAAAGAGAGCCAGATGGATGAAATTTGGTATTCACATTTAAATTCTGTATAGCAAACACCTATCGAATTCTTAGCCAAATCCAACAAAGGGTTGAACATCTATCTGTAGGGTTGTATTTTCAGAAGCATGTAAAAGAGCAATGATTTAAAAATATCAAATTTGGTACGGATTTTGTGGCTACAAGTGCAGTTCTATATCAAATCTTTCTTTTCGGTTGATTGGAAAAAGTGCGTCTAAAACACGAATTCGATTTTCGGATACTATTAACCACATATCAGGTAGTGATCACCTCAAATATTAACTCATATGATCGATACCGCAGAAATGCTTAATTCACGCCGAAGGTTGATATTTAGCATACATAGAACGCCAATGCAGGCAAGGCGTTCTCTGCCTTACCCATGGTCCACAATTTTTTGCGGAAGATGTGGGAGAACACCTTTATTAGAGAGTTTGTGAATTCGGTGAGACCTCTCCCGCAGGCTTCTTCTGCAATAAAGATAATTTAAGCACTGATAGAGAGGATTGCGCTCATTTGAGAAAGAATGAATTTAAGTGTTGATGAAGTTATTAAACTGATTTAACGAAGTCAAACACTCTATTGAAACTTTCAAATTTATTTTGTTTGTCAATGATAAAGCATTACATAAACTCTACGTAATACACATAGACCTGAAATCAGATTAAAAATTTTTGTAATTAAATGCTTACTTTCAGGCACACAAATCGTATAAAATAATAAATATATAATTAATATTCAAGATGCCAATTAAAAGGATTTTTTTTGAATAATAAATGATTATTTTTAAAATTCAATGGGTTTTTTTTCGGCACTATGATGTAACATATTAGAACTGTCTGAATAACTTTTAAATTATTGCTTTGAAATGAAGTTCCATTAGTAGAATTAAATATTTTAACAATCAAAAACATTCATTAAAATTTCGATAATATGTCCTTTCATTCATGAAAGGTCATATTTTAATTCATGAAAGGCCATATTTTAATTTATGAAAGACCATATTTTAAATTCATGAAAGGCCATATTTTAATTTATGAAAGGCCATATTTTAATACATGAAAGGCCATATTTTAATTCATGAAAGGCCATATTTTAATTCATGAAAGGAAATATTTTAATTTATAAAAGGCCATATTTTAAATTCATGAAAGGCCATATTTTAATTCATGAAAGGTCATATTTTAATTCATGAAAGGCCATATTTTAATTTATGAAAGGCCATATTTTAAATTCATGAAAGCCCATATTTTAATTTATGAAAGGCCATATTTTAATATATGAAAGGCCATATTTTAATTCATGAAAGGTCATATTTTAATTCATGAAAGGCCATATTTTAATTTATGAAAGGCCATATTTTAAATTCATGAAAGGCCATATTTTAATTTATGAAAGGCCATATTTTAATACATGAAAGGCCATATTTTAATTCATGAAAGGTCATATTTTAATTCTTGAAAGGCCATATTTTAATATATGAAAGGCCATATTTTAATACATGAAAGGTCATATTTTAAATTCATGAAAGGCCATATTTTAATTTATGAAAGGCCATATTTTAATACATGAAAGGCCATATTTTAATTCATGAAAGGTCATATTTTAATCTATGAAAGGCCATATTTTAATTTATAGAATGTCATATTATAATAAAAATAATTTGGGGAATCGCGTATTCTTTTTTCGTTTGAAATCTTCATTTTTTTTCATGTATATGTGCATTGATTATTGATTGAGGTTTCAATCTATTATTGAACCCATATTGATATTCACTTACTTGCAAGCCTCTTTCAATCCTACCAAGATTTCACTTGGAGTTCCTTTATATTTCATGATCTCCCGATATGGTTTCTGACAGTTTGATCCATTTACAGCATTTCCGAAACAGTGTCTGAATCTCTCATAATCTGAAAAAAAAAATTAAACAATAACAAATTTGATTAGAGTTTGTAAATATCGTTCGCTCACAGCATATTTACTTAATCTCAATAAACTGTGCTAAAGTAAAATTAGAATTAATATATTAATAAATATTTTTTTGAATTTTAAAGTTGTATAAAAAATAATTTTTATGCAATGATTTGCTATTGAATGACTGAAAAGAAACTTTAACAATTCAATTATTTTTTAGTATAATTTAGAAGCACTATATCTTGTGTGGGTTTTGTGTTTCCTACAAAAAATTTGGAACAAAATTTGATAGCTCTATATTCAATGCACCATCCGATAAAAAATGTTGGGCCACCCCTTATATATAGGTATAAGGGATGGTCCAAGGTCCGCTACTTGTTCAATTCCTCGAGCACAGAAGAACCATTAACTACGATGTGTACTGTGAGACACTCCGAAGACTACGCAAGTCCATCAAGAACAAAAGACCAGGGCTACTTACAGAGGGCGTGGTTCTGCTCCATGATAACGCGCATTAACACATCTCCAGGGTCACATGCGTGGAAGTTCAAGTGGGAGCAGATCGACCATCCGACTTATAGTCCAGACATGTCGCCCTGTGATTTTCATGTGTTTGGTCCCCTGAAAAAACATATGAAAGGGAAGCGCTTCAACTCGGACGGCGAACGCAAAGACGTTCTGAAGGACTGGGTCTCGTCGTGGCCACAAGAATTCCGGGAACAAAAAATCCTTCTGCTCGTTAATCAATGGAATCGTTGTGTTCAGGCCTATGGTTTATACTTTGAATAAAGTCTTCATTTATACCCACAGTGTCGTTTCGTACCTTTTCATTTGAACACCTCTTGTATATTTTCGTTTCAAACAAAGAAACAATCAGGTTTCTGAAGCCATGACAGGGAAACGAGTTTGAAGGAAAACAAACACAGTCATCGATTTCTCAATGGCAAGTGAGTGTAACCTTCAAATGCAATCAGAAAGTGAAGATCTCGAACACTAACATGATGCTCATCTTGAGTACATTGAAAACATGGATCTGTTTGGACGTCAGTATTAAAAATGAAATACATTACCACTACGTCTCTTTATACCACAATTGTAAAATTTTTAACTAAATCTATTAGAGTAAAATCTGTGTGTATTCCATATACGATAATATGATAATGTATTTGAATTTGAATTATTGTATTTGAATTATCATATCATTGTAGCTATAAGCCAAAGTGTTGCATATGGTTTTATTTTTAGAATTCTAGATACATAATGCTAAATTTGAAACTAAATCCTTAAACTGTGCTTAAGTTTGTAAACATAGATATCTCAAAAGGCTAATGTGCAAGATAAAAATAAGTTGGCATGTGGTTTTGATGCCAAAATTGATTCAGGTTTCTATCAAATTTTAGGTCAGAATTGGTTATGGAAAAGATGTTCAAGAGGAATACTTTTTTCTCTTTTGAGTAATACTAAACTGACAACAAAAATTCTCTATATTGTAAAACGTACAAAAAAGTTTAATGCAGATTTTCTTCCTAATATTGGACATTATTAATTGTTATATTCTATAGAATAAAATCATAATGAGTAAGATATTTGAAATAAAACATAGACCAAAGTAACTTAACACTCTTTATATATATATATATATATATATATATATATATATATATATATATATATATATATATATATATAAAGGTAACAATAAATCCTATACAAGGTACTCATCTCTAGGGAACTATAACGTTTTCCCTTTATCCCTCATATGGTCATTCGCATTCCGGCCAGATGTAACGTCACCCGTTTTCCCACATATCGTTAAGAGCTTCCGGACCGCCGTATGGGAATCCTTTTCTCCAATGGATTCATTCTGTTTGGTCATTTTCTGCATCCAGATAAAAGACCACACATATGTATGTTTTGTCATTTTAGAGAGATCCATCATATTTTCAAGGGAGAAGAACGTCAAAACATCCTAATGTTTTCCTTATGAAGGGTCGCCCCACATCTTCGAGAAACGATGAATCACCAGCAACCGTTGTCATGAAGTGTCGAAGTCATGTGGATTTTTTCCGGTGTTAGCCTTAAATTGAATATAATTAACATTTGTTCAGGTCAGCTACAAAGATGAATCATTAACACATACTATCGACCGATTGGAGACCACTGAAGAAGCATTGCTGAGTAGCTATTAGATGATAAGGAACACAAGTGCACCAATGAAACAATCAGAGGCGGATATTTGATGAAAATAAAATGCGGGATTTTGGATTAGAGAGGAAGGAAAGCAGTGAGAGCCGTTGAAGATGGAGTCGAAGAGACGTGGGTGCTCGAAATGTTCCTGATTCTTGTGAGAAGCTCAGCGTGATTCGGGTTTCTGTATTAGGATCCACCCGATAATGATCGGTGGATATCTGGAACTGCCCTCTGGAGTAGCCGTTTGAACTAACATTAATCACTATATTTTATAGAATGATGCCATCATGAGTCAAGTGGAAATAGAGACCTATTCTTGCCTCCATAGCACTCAACATCAAGTCTCATACCAAAAAAGACTAAGGGAAAAAACAAGAACTGCAGTCTCCTGTCACACATTTCAATCAAACAGAGATTGTCTTCATTTCCATTTCTCAAATTATTTTCCATCTAATTTTTTTAATTGCATCCTGATCTACTATATCATAAAAATAAGTAAACACAGATTATATGTATATTTTTACAAATTTTATCTCTCAATCTGCATTATATTTCTAAGTTTATTACTACAAATTATATTTCTAAGTTGAAAAATTATGTAAAAGGTCTCATCATAATATAATTTCTTATATAATTGTAAATTTTGTAAATAGTTATTTTTGTTTGGTTTTCCTACTGTAAATTTTTTGTTAATTAAATAAAATTCCCGTAACATGCCTACCAAACCGTTCAGTGACCAGAATGGTCACGGATACGGGGGTATGAGACGGCGTTCTGTTCTATATGAAATAACACCTAGACCAAAATAATTTAATGTTCTTTAAAAAATTATTACTATATATACAATTTTGTTATCAGTTTTTCAAAAATTGTAGCAATAAATCCTTTACAATTTACATATCTGTGGAATAATTGGAATCTTCAGGTGACTTAGATTCCTCATGTCTATGATTTAGACACGTGATGCGTTTTCAAAAAAATAAAAAAAAATATTGTTAAGGGGGATTTTTTTTAAAGAATTTTCAATGCAGCATTTGAAAAAAAAGTATTGGTAGGGGGGATTTTTTAAAAGTATTTTCAATGTAGCATTTATATTATATATTTCGCCATTAATTTTGTTCGATATTGATTTTTCTAACTCAAAAATTTTGCTTCTTTGTTATATGAAATTTTTACGTTTCTATAGTTTTTAGGAAGTGTTAAAATCCACTATTACATACTTTCTATTATACTAGTATACAAAGAGAAAGTATTGTAATCACCAAAAAAGTATGACCTTGAGATTTTGATAAATCTACTTCTCTGGCTTCCTTGATTTAAAAAAAAATATTTTTGGAATTATACCTGTTTGTACATGAATTACGATAACTCAAAAAGGCTTTGATCAAGACGGATGAAATTTAAAATCTGAAACTTTTTATCGGATTTTGAATGAAATGAGCACAACCTGTTCGTCAATCCAAGTATAAGTGAACACGATAATTAAAAAACGTAGATGAAATTTCGAACACAGTTTTAGCATCTGAAGTAAACATTTGTATAAAATTTTGAATGAAATCTGTCAACGAATTTTCCATTTGTCTGTCTGCACATACTCAAGGACGCAACGCCGCAAATGCGATAAAGCATAAACGCAACGATTTAGATAAATGAAATTTGGTATATGATCTTTGTCTTAAAATTGTAGCTGTATCTCGAATTTTGATTTTCGTTGGTTGAGAAAAAAGGCTTTTAAAATACATACTCGATTTTCTTCACTAAACTATGAGATACAAAACGGTCCACGGGACCATTACTGTTTGTGTAACAAAGTGTTAGAAAGGATTCCCACAGAAAAAAGGATTTAGAGATTTTAGCGATGATTTTTAGAGATTTAATTTAATTAGGTTGCGTAAGCTCAGTATTCAAATAATTTTTATTATTGTTAATTGTTAATCTTGAATTTTTTTTTCTAAAAAATTAAGAATGCAAAAACAGCTATACTTGTTAAGCCTAGTTGAACTTAAGTAAGTTGATTTTATATTAAGTTCTTAACAGCATATTTAAAATAAAATAGGCAATTAAACTATCTAAAATTGACTAATCGAAAATATTAATATTTATAAGACAACATTTTTGCAAACTATCTGGAATTCTACTTACAATTGTCGTTCTTTTTGCAGGTGTAATTCAAAACATTTATGTATTTATAGGCTTCTGGTATGAATCCTGTATTGCAGGAAAGAGCTGCAGAGTAAACACATTTGGCTTGTTCCTTCAGAGAGTCACCTTTAAAGAAAGAAAATGAATTAGTAAAATGCATCTAAACACAAGGTTTAATCACATTAAGGAAAAACCTTGATTGTATCCGAAGAATATTTTAATAACAATTCATTTTTGGTTTGACACTTACAGTTCATAAGTGTTAACATTTATTAGCTGATCCTATCTAGTAAAAAAAGTGGCATCAGTGTGTGAGCTGCTCGTTTGCCGAAGAATGTAATCTACTTTTTCATGTCACATATGAACCTTTCATAATTCAATTATTGTTTAAGGGTTCGAAGACGCATCAGCAATGTAGAGATATATAGGAATCATGAATGGATATCTGAGGGCTTAATACTGAATTTTTTTTACCTATTCGTGGGTCTTCTTGATCATATTATACTTGGTGAGCGTTGTTTCTTTTGAGAGCTTAGAACTTCGAGGAACTTTTAAAACCGTTATACCGTGTTGCAGTACCGTTGAGTTTAACGCTTTTCCTTCGTTAAAAATAGTAGGTGAATAAAGAATCTTCCACTGGAAATGTTTATTTCAGCCTTCATAGTAGAGTGCACTTTTCTAGGGACCTGGAAACAATGACACTTCACCACTACATACTATCTGCTTGGAAACAATGTTGAAATAGTGGCTTGAAGTCTCATCTGATTCCAAAATATTTACAAAGAAATATGCACCTTCCACTGCAAGCTCCAAGTACAAACTTCGCTTTTGCCTCCATCTCTGACAAATACTCGGACACCCATTACACAGAAGGGTTGTCATAACTAAGCTTTTTGTAAATTATATGATGCTCAATTCCACTTCTTATCAACAGTTCAAAAGCACTTACAAGTGTGGTAATCCGATGAATGAGAGCGTTCAACAATCGCATTGGTGGAAAGTTTGTGACAACAGGCCATATCAAGCCCTAGCGTCCTTCATGTCCAATATCATAATGGTGGCACTACTAGGATATGGGACAATTCTAACGGACTTTGTGGAACAATTTTAGTAGATTTCAGTTTGAGATATTGCAGTCCACACTATTGTTAATTTCTAAAACTGTTTCTATGGCATATTAGTATCGTTATGGGGAAGATAAATTCATAGAATGTCTAAATTGTGGATAAATGATTCAATGCTCCCTGACATTAGCTTCGAATTTAATAACTTCGGAAAAATAAATAAATAAATGATAAATAAAAACCCTTGAAAAAGCAAGAATATTTTTTTCTAATTTTAGAAGTAAAAGAGATCTGTAGATTCTTCCGGAAAACGTAGGAAATGTAATGTAAAATCTCAATGTAATGAATTTAGAATTTCAAGTTATTTTTAATTCTGCATTAATTCGATGGGCTAAAGCGATTCACTCATTCTTTTTCTGGAGTTGGGTCCACATAGCGTGATCTTGAGCTGTTATCACTCAGTGCTGTAGCTGTTATTATTTTTTTTATTATTTTTTTAATTATTTTTTAGAGATTTGCTGTCTGCGTGTGCATTTTGTCTTCCCTAAAAGTGCAATTTTTGTGTACATATTGGCTGTGTTTTTTTGACCTATACTTCGTCTTTTCCTTTGGAATCGCTATGTCTATGCTTCGTCTTTCGCAGTTTCCATTATCCATCATTTTGGACAACATCACACTACATACACTGGCCAATTTGTGCAATAATACGATTTCTCTTAAGATAATTTTCTGCAGCATGGTCGTTTTCTACTCGAAAAAATGTATAACAACTGCTTTCCCTGAGAGCCTACATGCATTTTATTGACAATAATCAGTCTTTCGCCAGTTGGCTATACGAATTTGGGGTCACCGGAAAGGTATAATATCTTATTAACTGGTTTAACTATAGGCAGTATCACCTAGTTTAGATGTAGACGATAGAGATAGCAGTCGGTTGAGATATTAAAATATTTTCAGAGAGCAAATGATTCTATTTTAATAAATGAAAACTTATATAAGGGATCATTACTGTCAAAACGCGAAATCAAAAAATTACTAATATACCAGAGAGGTCAAATTAGAGAAAATTAAAGGAAAAAACTCAAGAAGCAACATTTCAATAATATAAAAGGCATGTGTTAATTCATGTTAAATTTTCTTTCAATTCAATTCTTATTAAATATACCGATATTTTACGGTTAATTAACAAATAAAAATATCAGTTCAATTTGTGTAATTATCTAATTAGCTCAAGAAGAGACCCATAAACAAAAGCAAGGGACCATGATATAAAGAAATATTTACTTCACGATGTACAATTGACTTATCAGGTATTTTAAATTACCAATCATTTTAATTTCACTTTATGCTGTCAGTTTTTAATATAATTATTAATTAATTATTATAAATATTATGGAATCTTGAATTATATTTTCTCATATTCTTAGCCAGATAACGTTTTTGATGTGGATTTGAATTTAAACGGAATCAATAGATTTACTGATAATTACCTTCTGAATATATTAACCCTTAACTGGGGAGGTCAAATTTTAGGACTTAACTGGGGAGGTCTGGTCTACGAGACCGCATTTCATTTACACTCAAATTAAATTTTCTAATGAATATATTAGTATGAAAAACTGCCAATATATTTTTCGGATATTTTTTTATATAGATATGTTTTAGAAATTTTTCAAAATATATTATCATTGAAAAAAGTAAATGCGTGGGAAGATACGTTTTCTTCTCAAATGACATATTACAATAAATAATATTCTTGAAAAAAAAATATTGCTTTTTACTTTTCAAATCATATTTATTTTTACAGTATATGAAGGTATATAGAAGATAATATAATGTAAAATTCAACAATTATATGAAAAATAAAAAAAATGACAATGTGTAAAATTGGCCTTTTTTTTATCGGCTTGTGTGACTTTCATAGAACGGTTTTCTAGGGCATTTTAAATACATTGCTTAAGAACTAGTATAAAAATCTGTATATATATATATATCTTGGTATATTCATATATTTTACAAATTTTTCAAAATGCATTATCACTAGAAAAATTAATTATGTATGAACATACATATCAGAATCAGTTGAATGCGAACTTTCATCGAAAAACTCTTCTGTACAATTATCCTTATCACTAAAATCACTTTCTGCTTCATTTAAAATTGTCTAGAACACTGCTTCATAATAGGATCAGTAAATTGAATGATATTTCGGGGCCCAAGTTTTAGCGCCATCTGTTAAGCCTTGTTTATCACCGGGACACTAACAGGGAGGTGCGATCTTAGAGACCGCCCTTAAAGAAATAACTGAATTATTTTGAAAAGCATCCGCTGAAATTGGTTGAAAAAGTGCACGTGTATTGATGGTCACAAAACAGGAAGCTACAGGGTCAGTCCATTCAATTGAACTAAAAATAGAATAGGGGTGACCGAAAATCCATCGCTAGCGGTCTCACAGACCGCACGTCCCCAGTTAAGGGTTAAAACATTTTGTTAATATAAGGTGATTTTATTAATATAAGGCAATTACATTTTTAAGTGAAATCAATAGATTAACATAATTACCTTCTGAATATATTAAAACATTTTGTTAATATAAGGTAGTTTTATTAATATAAGGCAATTACATTTTTGAAGTGGAATAAATAGATTAACTGATAATTACCTTCTGAATATATTATATAATATAAACATTTTGTTAATATAAGATAATTTTAATATTATAAGGCCATTATATTTTATTAATATAAGCATTTCATTATGTACACCAAGAAGAGAGTGAAAAACAGAATGCTAAATTTCAGATTGGAAATAATCATGTATTAAATAAATATCTATTGAAATAAATTTAACAAGGCATATAAATTTTTTGTATCAAAACTGAAAACCTTTTGAATAATATATATTATTTAACTTTAATTCCTGATTGAGAGTTGTTAAAGTTCCCGTTATTATAATAAATAAGATTTATACTTACATGAATTGTATATCTTTGCAATGTCATTGAAGTTACTTGAAGCACACCTGGAGAATTCATTACTGAAGCATGTGTAGGCACACCATGCTGACTCAAACAGAACTGAAAGCATAGGACTCGTTATTATTAATATGGTCTAATAGACATTATCACTGCTTGAATTAAAAATAGCATGCTTTAACTCTTTCACTACTGACAGACCCAACTGGCCGAAAAAATTCTATCATGGCGCATCAGTTTTCCATTTCAAATGAGGGATGCAAGAGAAGACTCACTAGTTATAACTCATTTTACATCCTGTACTCCTTGTTTTAAACAGATACCGAAATTTGAACGTCCGGTTGGTTTGTGTCAGTAGTGAAACGGTTAATAATAAAGAGGATATTTTGCAGAATTTTAATCATGTGTGCAATTTTAGTTAGCATTAATAGAGAAATAATGAAAAAAAATTGACATTTTATATAGGTCAATCTTCAATAAGTACAATGCATTTTTTTAAGAAATATAATTTAAACTTAGAAATAGTTTGTTTAAATGCATCAAGCAAAATTATTTCCTAAATTGTACCACCCATTTCTGTAAACACAATTAAACCAAAATTACTTTTTAAATTCTCAAATTACAATGTATTGCAATATATAACTTAAGAAAAAACGATAAGATGCAACATATAATCATTTAATTATTAATTATATTTCTCTTCCGGAGTACCCTTTAGTTCTGGATAACAGACTAATTAATTTAATCAGTCGAAATTATGCAAAACTAAATAGCTTTCGCATACTATAAGCTAAATAAAGCTATTCACTTAAAATGATCCTTAAATTATTTAAATAAAATTATTTTAGAAATATGCACCCAAACAAATCTCCCGTTTGCGAATTTATATTTTAATAAATGCCGCTATTTACTTTAAAACAATGAGAGGGTTATTAATCTTTGTTAAAATATTTAATTCATGATATCAAAATGTAAACACTTGTTTTTTAACTATAAACCTTCAGTAGCTTCTTTAACAAATAATATTACTACAAATCTATAATATTACTTCCTTCCGCGGTTAAGTACCATGACAAGAAAGATAGTTTTCTGTATATTTTTATAAAATCGGATGAATTGATATAATAGCATCTTGCCTTGACGACAGTAAAGAAGACTTTTGAAACGGCTGGAATTTTGGCAATATCTATGATATTTTTCTGCAATTTTTCATTTTTTTTTATGTAATTCATTCCGACCTGTAAAATAATGAAATATAATACATATACATACATGCACTTACACACACGTACAGACACATACGCACGAATGCTCACACATGCAGAAAAAAGCTATGGCTTTCATATATAGAAAATAATAATGACATTTTTATTGAAAGAAAAAAGTGACAAAAAACATTGATAGATAAATCAAGGTATTGCTACTTAAGTAATAATGTAAACATTACTTCACATATTTGTTAAAAATAATGGTGAAAATTTGTTTTATAGTAACTCATTAAAATATAGCGACAAATAGATTTAATTCCTATAGACAAAGAAAACAGTTCTGATGTTTACATTGGTGGTAAAGACAAAAAAGGAGCAATTTTATACTGAAGAATAAATAAATACATTGCTACGTAAGTAATAATGAAAATATTGCTTCATATAATTATTAAAAGCAATGGTGAAAAAATGTTTATACTAACAGATTAAAATACTCGAACAAATTAATTTAATTACTAAACACAAAGAAAACATTTCTGGACTTTATAAATAAGAAGTAATGACGAAAAATACGGCATAATTCTTATTTATAATACGTTTACATAGATAAATAATAATGTAAACATTGCTTCATATATTTACTAAAAAGAAGGAAGAAAAATTGTTTATATTAACATATTAAAATATCCGAACAAATCAATTTAATTACTACATGCAATGATAACAGTTTCTGCTCTTTATAGACAGGAAGTAAGGGTGAAGCTGACATTTTATACTGAAAAATAAACAGAGATATTGCTACTTAAGTGGTAATGCGGTTTCATATATTCACAAAAAAGAGTGAAGAAAAATTGTTTATATTAATATAATAAAATACCGTAACAAATTGATTCAATAATCACATGCAAAGAAAATACTTTTGTTCTCCATAATTGGAAGTGACGACAAAAAAGACAATTTGTGTTGAATCAAGATATTGCTACGTAAGAAATAATGTAAACATTGTACTAAAAAGTTGTTGTTTTACTAAAAAGAAGAAAAATGGTTTTTATTAACATATTAAGTTATCCTCATAAAATGACGTAATTAAATTGTCATTACCTCCAAACGCTAATAAAAATAGAATCTTCATTCTTCTGACCAGTTGACGCCAAAATTTCCAAAAAACAATCAAATAGCAGAAGCTACTTTTTTTGCGTTTGAAATCTTTTATATATCATATATCAGCTTATCAGTATGAGCGCAATGCCATGTGTTTCGCGATCTGTTTTCCCGTATGTGACTTCAATATAAATAAATCTTTGCAATATTTATATCCAAAGTTACTGTTTTATTTGAAATATCTTGATGGTAACTTTATCAATAAGTTTGGAGGATTAAAATTGCAAATCATTGATTGATTTTTTAACAAAGTCTTTTTTATAAATTTATAAAGTTTAAAAAGTCTTAAAAATAACTTTGAAATTGCTAGAATGAATATATATATATATATATATATATATATATATATATATATATATATATATATATATATATATATATATATATATATATAATTTAGTGATTAAATTTATTAGATTAATTATTAGAAATTCAATTTTATTTAAAAGCATATATTTTAATAAAATTTCTTAAAAAAAATGTTGAAAACACAAGAAATTTAGATAACCGTTAAGTCCGAAGAAAAACTGTTTTGAACGATTTTAATTTTTATAGTAATATCATCCAGATAAATTCAATTAAAAAGTCTTAAAATCTTATTTCGCAGATAGATATTTAAAATATTTTCAAAATATATTAAAATATACAAAAACAAACATCGATTTTGAAAATCATAACTTCGAAAATAAATCAAGATATGAAAACAAAAATTCTTAAATGATGGCAGCTTGATTTCAAAACAATAATGCAAATATAGTCTCTTATAAAATTAATGATACGCCAATATTAGATAATGAGCCGTTAATAATACTGCGTTTATAATATTTTTGGAAAATTAAAGATAATAAATAGACTTGAATTATAAATCAAAACGGAAAAATTCTATGCATTTCATTTAGGTTGTATTTTCCCTCCGGAAATTAAGTAGTTGTTCTAAAAAATGGAATGCTAACATTTAACGGATTAATTGAATGTTTATTTGATTTATAAATAACTACCTGATATACTCAGGATAAAAATACTTTCGTTTACAATGCTTTTTTAATATAGACAATCTTTTTGCATAAAATATTATAATATGCAAATCTCCTTTTAAGTGTATATTTTGAAACAAAAGAGAAATTAATAAAATAATGATAGAGTAGTTTAAAGTTTTAACATTACATCCAAAAAATACCTATTTATAAGGTTTCTTATTTCAAAATCATCTGCGTTAATTTTTATAAAGAATTAATAAAAATTGAAAGAAAAATTCCACAAAAATGAAATTGGTATAGTTATAAAGACAAAACTTTTAATCTCATGATCATCTATATTTTTTTCGTGTTAATTTTTTCTAAAGTTTTTGTGAATGAAAGTCAAAGCATTGTTTAATTTATCACTGCTTGGATTGAATGTTATGGACGTAAATCGGTCTCATTTAGTCACAAGGACCCTTTCATTTCTAGGTTCCTTTTCAGCGATTGACTTGTGCTTAATTGTAGGCATTGTTAAACCATCAAATAAACAAAAACGTAAGCAAAAAAATTAATAGCGAAAACATATGAATTAAAAGTATTTAAAAAATTAGAGGTAAAGTAGTTTAAGGTTATCAATTTTAATGCGTTTTAATATTTAAAAAAATACTGAAATTTGGAAGAAATATAAAATTGATATTATAGAAATGGTTAAATCTTTGAAAAAATAAGATGATATAATTCAAATGGTAAAACTTTGATTTTTCGGATTTTATTAAAATATTTCTTAGAAGATCATTTGTTCCATTGCTACTGCAGAAAACCGGTAAAATGTTGGATAATTTTTAATTAATTGCATATTAAAATTAACTTCTACACTTTTGAATGTCGACATTATTCTTTCTCTTACTTTAAATAATAAATATACATAATAAAAGCTTGATGGAAATTAGACCAAGCTGTTTAGAAGATGTGAACATATATTACATAATGACAATGAGTTTTATTTAGATTAAGCTATGCCATTTTCAAACTACACTTTAATTTACTAAATATTTTGTCATTACTGACAACAGAAAATGTACAACATTTTGCCATATTTGTACAAAATTTTGCCAACATTTTAACAGAAAATACATAATTTCATCTGATGCTTTCAAATGGTTGCCAGAAATGTCTGCAAAATTGGAAGTAGATAGCCTCATATTAATCTCCTTTGATTTTGTCTTTTAAATTGTCTTGTATTTCAATATTTCACCCACTGTATTTGATTTTGAAATGGTTTTGCGTTCAATTCTTATACTTGCATATATAGAAATACTTGCTAGAAATTGATATTATTTTTCTTTCTTGAATAAGAAGTTTAGAAAGGATATGTAATATAATCATCAAATTTAACGTTATTCAATCTTCAAACGCTTAGATATTTTGGTGAATTTACTAATTTAGGACTATCTCGTAGTTTTAAAAAATCATTTATATCTTTATATTTGTTTATATAAAGTAGTTGAAAAATAAAAATAATAATGAATGAAATAATGAAATTTGTGGTTTTTCCAAAAAAAGTTGTAGATTTGAAACTTTTTATAAAAATATTGTCTGTCTCTGCTCATTCATTTGAATTTCAACATAGTAATTTAAAAATAAAACGAGCAGTTTGAAGGAAAAGTGGCGCTTAGTTTTATTATCAATATTATTCTTTGATAATTAAATTTTGCATCTAATTCTTCCTAAATTTGACCTTTTGTTACTCTGTCAATTGAAAAGTACGTGGAAACAATAACTGATGCTGAAATCAGATAAAGGAAATTCGATGTTTGTTTTTGCATCAAAACAATGAAATTTTGAATTTTATTGGTTAAAGGAGGGAAGTTTAAATGCCCACACACGCACACACACACACACACACACACACACACACACACACACACACACACATATTATGCACACGTATAGAAGTTTAAAAGCATATAAATGTTCATGTGCATTATATAAAAAGCGCCATTTTGTGTTCATACACGAAATACTCGAAGGAAGAACATACTCTGTAATGAATTATTATGTATAATTAGGATAAAACTATAATTTAACGATTAATGTTACAATTACTAGTTGCAAAATAATGGTCATTAACGATGTTGAATTACTTAATGTAGATAAATTTGCCATCGAAAATTTTGAAATTTACATAATTAAACGTGTTAAATAATTGTAAAAAAATATTGTCTTCCATTGAGAAATGAAATTTATTTGCAGATTTCATTCCTCATGGAATATATTTTCGGGACCATCTTTGTAATGTATCATAAGTAGCAAACTTTTTATGGAAGTACTTAATTCGTTATTGAAATGTTTTCAAGGCCATCTTTGTAAATCCTCTACCATAGAATGAAATTTTTTTTATATAAGTGATTCATTCCTCATCGAAATATTATCAGGGAAATCTTTGTCAAGCTGTACCATAGAAAGTAAATTTTTCATGGAAGTACTTCATTCCTCATTGAAATATTTTCAGGGTCATCCTTGTAATGTATCTACCATAGAAAATACATTCTTTTTAAAGGAAGTACTTCATTCCTCATTGAAATATTATCAGAGCCATCTTTATAATGCATTTATCATAAAAAGCACATTTTTTTATAGATGTACTTCATTCTTCATTAAAATATTTTCAGGGCCATTTTTGTAATGCATCTACTATAGAAAGCAAAATTTTATGGAAGTACTTCATTCCTCATCGAAATATTATCAAGGACATCTTTGTAATGTATCTACCAAGGAAAGCAAATTTTTTATGAAAGTACTTCATTCCTCATTGAAATATTATCAAGGCCATCATCTGCTTTTCGCGATCAATCCATCTATCCTCAAATCAAAATAATGTGACAATTTTCAGCTGACGCCAGCTGTTTGCAATCTAATAATCTCCAATTTCTCAGATTGGATCTAAACAAAGGTGAATTGCAATCAGTGCACTTACACGATAAGGTAAAACTATGAGATTTAAAAAAAAGTGTTTTTTTCCAATCAAATATAGAAATTTGAGAAAATGTTGATCTAATTTCGTGTATATGTTGCTTGTTTCTGGTATAAAAAATATTGGCGTAAAAAGGTATTATTGCAATGATATACTGAGAAGATTATGAAATATATAAAGAGAAAGAATTTAAAAAAATTTCAACTTCGATATTTTGATGAAACTTTACATTCCAAACTCCCCTGAGTTATAAAAATTCATGTTTTGAATATGTTTATTTGAGAAGGATGAATATACATAAAAAATAATCTAGAAACATTGCCAAACATAGGAAAGTCATCAAACAAACATTACAAAACCAACAACAACCAAACATATAAAATAGAGATGTAACAAACAACCAAATATACAGAAAAAAATAATCTAGAAACATTGCCAAATACAAGAAAGCCATCAAACAAACATGACAAAACCAAATATACAGAATAGATATGTGACAAACAACCAAATATAGAGATAAAATAATCTAGAAACATTGCCAAATACAAGAAAGCCATCAAACAAACATTACAAAACCAACAACAACCAAACATACAGAATAGAGATGTAACAAACAACCAAATATACAGAAAAAAATAATCTAGAAACATTGCCAAATACAAGAAAGCCATCAAACAAACATTACAAAACCAAATATACAGAATAGATATGTAACAAACATCCAAATATACAGATAAAATAATCTAGAAACATTGCCAAATACAAGAAAGCCATCAAACAAACATTACAAAACCAAATATATAGAATAGATATGTAACAAACATCCAAATATGCAGATAAAATAACCTAGAAACATTGCCAAACAGAAGAAAGCCATCAAACAAGCATTACAAAACCAACAACAACCAAACATACAGAATAGAGATGTAACAAACAACCAAATATACAGAAAAAAATAATCTAGAAACATTGCCAAATACAAGAAAGCCATCAAACAAACATTACAAAATCAAATATACAGAATAGAAATGTAACAAATAATCAAATATACAGAAAAAAATAATCTTGAAACATTGCCAAACATAAGAAAGCCATCAAACAAACATTACAAAACCAACAACAACCAAACATTGCCAACATTACAAAACAAGAGAATAAAAATAATTGATAATACACAGAATATATATGAGAAGAAATACATAAGAAATAATGAATTACAAAACAAAAACATCTGAAAATTTTTTGTATTTCTTAGTACAATTTAGCATCAAATACAGCAGTAGTACACCAATCCATTATAAGCAAAAATAATGTAAGCAGGTACCTTTAAAAACCATAACAGAAACAAATGGAAAACATCAAGATCATCAAACTATTTATTAAAAATTCTATGTAATTCATACAAATAAAAAATATCTATGTAATCAAATTTTACAATGACATTCTGAATATTCTTTGGCCTCTCAAAGCTCTGGCAGTCACGGAAAAACGAATAATGTCAAAAGTTAAAAAAATCATTCATGTTATTCACAATATTATAATACATAGCACACAATAATGATCTTCATGGGATTACATACCCTAAATATTGCAATTTCTACGGGGCCACACAGAAGGAATGCTATTTGGATCTAACAAATACAGCACTCGTTTTAAACTATTTCAGGATTTTTACATCTATTTTATAGTACAGATTTTAAATAACGCAACAATATTCTAGATTTAAGAGGAAAATATAGAAATTCAAAATTTTTATAGTTCGCTCATTGGACAAATCCTTGGTATAACGCATAAATTATTTCGAAATAATGCAAAACGATTACGCATAAATTATTTGGAAGGAATGCAAAATGATTATAAGATATCTTTCTCTCTTTGGTGCCACCAACATGTACACCTAAGAAGTGGAATGAAATAAAATTTCATATAGAGACAGTGGAAAACACTGGAAGATGAATTTCGTGAAACAATTTATAAAAGTCAGCAAATATAGAGAGATTTAACTGCTGCCGGCATGAAAACTGGTAAATATTTTAAACGAACTCAAGAAAATATGATTATGGAAATATAAATTTCATTTATTTTTAGTGATAAAAAAGTGCATATAGAAATAAATGATTGATGGAATTCAGTTAAACAATCTTAATTAATGTTAAGGTCTCTTGACTAAGTGCAATAGATTATAATGTGTTGACTTTCCTTGGGTACACGATATTGCATCCCATGATTATTTGTATAGTCGTTAAAAATGAAACACCTCTGTAATTTTGTTATTTACTATCAAATTTTCACAAAATTGATGTCGATGGTAATGGAGATAGACAAATTGATTAACCGAGTTAATTAACAACTATTTTCAAATTTTTCTAATATGGAAATTGAGATTTTTAATAATTCGATTCAGTAGGCGACTCTATGTAATATTATAATTATTTCATAAAGCTAAAAAATGTTTTATATAACAGTTCCGAGATATGGCCTTAAATTCATAAGACTCATTTAGCATTGGAAGCATCATTTTTCAAAATCTTATAACTCTCGAAATTATCATCAGAATTCCATAAATTTTTATTGCGATATTAATTCCATGTGACAAATCTACTCAATAAAAAAAATATTGATGATAGATTTAATATAAAATTTTCAAGATAGTAATTAATTAAACATATTAATTAATTCGATTAATCAGTTTGCTTATCTCAACAAGTCTTCCCCCCTCAAGTCATTACTATCGACACCAAATTTCTGAATAATAAAATTATAACTAAATAATAAATAAATAACAAATAACATAAATAACAAAATTACAGATGCACTCCACTTTTTTTGTTGATGACTATGCTTCTTTTACTTTCTTATACACACAGTGTTCAAAGAGAAAGTCTTGAAACTGTCACAATATTCGGATTCCAGATTTTGACGAAATTCCACATTTCAGACTTCTCCTAGTACGAAACATATTTGTTTGTCTCTCTGCACGATAACTCAAAACGCTTTGCACTAAACAGATGTAATTTGGTTTAGAGGTTTTACAATAAGTTTGAAGATTTCTGCCAAATTTTGAAAGAAACCATTACCATGGAAATGTCTTTTCGGCTGTTCGATTAAAAGTGAAGACGAGATGAAATTGAAAATACCTAGAGGAATAACATTTGGAGCACAGATTAAACATAGATATGTATCAAATTTGGAACCAAATCTCTCAACTGTTTGACTGTCTGTCTGCCTGTATCTTCGCAAGCATGTTAACGTGATACCTCATAGACAAATTGTCTTAAATGTATGATATTTGGCATGTGTATTTGTGACAACAATTGCAGTTCTATGTTCAATTTTGGCTTTGATCGGTCGAAAAGAAACAGTCTCATTCGAAATTCTGGTATTTTTGTATTACCTGGATTACCAATTAGTAATCGTTATAGATCGCATGCAAAATGTCTCTTTCGTAACTATTGTTTGTCAGTAGCTTGCGGTTAATAATAAAGTTTATTAACATTATTATTTTATCATTAGTTTAATTTATTAAAATTTTTAGTTTTTCAAAAATAACATTAGTTTATTAACATTTTTAGTTTTTTAACATTTTTAGTTTTTTAACAATAACATTAGTTTGTTAACATATGACATTAGTAAACGAGAAAGTTCCTGAGGGACCACTCTCATTAATTACCAAGCAAGGATTCAACTTTCCGTGCTTTCCAAATCTGTTTTCCTTCCGTCGGTTGGTTTTACAGGCTTTTACCTGGAAAAACCTTTTAAACAGGATAAGTTATTTTATGACCACTCTGTACTATTGATATGTTCTCGTAAGTATATAAGTAAGTTTTGCATCTAAAGCAATACCCCATTAAGTAATCATGCCTGAATGGATTAAAGTAGAACCATTTAATTTGTAAGAGTAAGTCAACCATTTGACTCACCGACTCGCTGCGAAGGCACACGGATTTAAACCATAAAACTGAATGACCGAACCGCCGCAACAACAACACTGGCGAGAACTGTGGTTGAGTCCTAAGGGCCATCACCGGCCACGGTACAATCCTCCCGGAAGGAAGTATGTCCCGTCATTGATGGGAGGAATCAGATCCCCCACCTATTTGTGTACGCTCCAGGGTGCGAGATCCATCCACCATGCCGAAAGCATCTCCTCCTCATTTCGAAGTCCAAGTAGTTTAGAATATCTCGCGACGAGTGAGGTGATATCTGCCTATTCAAAAGCTAAGTCCGATTCAACATTTCCAGGATGGAAAAAATAAATCGTGTAATATGTACAAAACCGTTTTCACTTATTTATTGACCTTCTCTTATTGTCTCCATCTGAATGATTCAATGAAAAATTACCCATAATTTGAAATCAGGGAAGTAACCCCTTTCATAGTAATGATTCATAACTGCAGTATATCAATATGGTTGTGGTGAATATAAACATAAATTTATGAAATTTATGAGTTATAAATTTATGAGAAGTATTTATGAGTTTACCAATTTTTCAGAAAAATGTTCAAATGTGAATTTTCTATTAATAAAAACGCAGTAATAAATTTCAAACAAACTGATATCAATTTTAATTTATATTTATCAAAATTTTTTAGTAGCTCTGAAATACGGTTTAAGGTTTAAAAACAGGTGTTTTGATTTCTGAATAATGTGAAAAGGTTTTATAATCGCAGGTGTGTTCCGATGGGTCCCATTATGTAACGATTAATGAATTATCAGTTAGTGCCAGGATGATAAAGATAAAAGTGCTTATAAATTATAGTTATATAACAATCTTATTTACTTTCTTAGATTCCGCTCGAAACTCATCTAGCAACATGAAGTACTTGGTTCTGTTCGCGGTTGCAGGTAAATATATTTTTTCATTCATTTTAATCACAAGAGATCCTAGTAACTCTTATTTTTTTACTCTAAATTTTTTTAAAGTTCATTCATATATTTTTTCTGCGAAAGGTTTTTAAGATAATGTGTAATAAAAATAGTGCTCTAATTTTGATAACTAGAAAATCTAATCTTATCTTTACTTTCCTTAATTAATTTTTCGTTGGTCTTCAAGCAGTTGTGAAGAATATCATTATTTTAAACAATAAGATGAAAATGGAAGTATATTTATTGAAAAATTAATTAATTATTAATTACATTGGACAATTGTGAAGAATATCATTTCATAAAATAGTAAGATGGAAAAAGAATAACAGTAAAAATAAATAAATGGAAGCTTATTTATTGAAAAATTAATTCATTGCTCATTGGTCTTCAAGCATTTGTAAAGAATATCATTACTTTGAACAGTAAGATGAAAATGGAAGTTTATTTATTGAAAAAATTAATTAACTGTCCATTTATCTTTAAGAAATTGTGAAGAATATAATTACTTTAAACAGTAAGATGAAAATGGAAGTAAATTTATCGGAAAATTAATTAATTGTTCATTGGTCTTCAATAAATTGTGAAGAATAACCTTATTTTAAACAATAAAATGAAAATGGAAGTCTATTTATTGAAAAATTAATTAATTATTCATTATATTGTACAAATGTGAAGAATATCATTTCTTTAAATAGTAAGATGGAATAAGAATAACAGTAAGAATAAATAAATGGAAGCTTATGTATTGAAAAATTAATTCATTGCTCATTGGTCTTCAAGCAGTTGTAAGGAATTTCATTACTTTGAACAGTAAGATGAAAACGGAAGTTTATTTACTGAAAAATTAATTAATTTTTCATTGGTCTTCAAACAGTTGTGAAGAATATCATAGTTTCGATTCATGAGAGAATGGGAACATTTGAAAACAATATGCTAATTCTATAATTATAACTGAAAAGTCAGCAAAAGTTGTCATTTTAACTTATAGAGGCAAGTTATTCAAAGAAAAAAATTTGAAGGTGTCAAAGAATACGACTTTAGTAGAAGAATTATCTGAGTTTAAAGAATCACTTTTTTTAAATTATTTTTATTAATTTGTTCATCTGTCTTTGAATACGGTAACTCTAAAATGGGTATATCTTGATTTCCACGCTACCGCAATTAAAACGACGCCAAAAATAACGCCAAACCAAAAAGAAAGTTTATATGGTTGCTCTTAATTTGAATATTTTTAGAGGTTTTTTTTTCTATGATAAGGCGGCTTATCGCAGTCGCCGTGGAAATCAAATTGTCAAATTGTACCCAAAAATGGAATGAATTACATAGAATTTGCTATACAGTCTTTATGTTCAAATTGGATGTTTGAATTATATTTGATATAAAGTTATCATCTGTCTATGTAAGTGCATCTGAAAGCCATAATTCTGAAACGCAACAAGTTAGAAGGATGAAATTTGTATGGGACTTTGGCTTGTTATAAAACTGTAGATTTTTGTTAAAATTTGAGACAGTCTGGAATTTGAGAAATGTTATATCAAAATGCAATTGCATTTTGACTCACTGTGTTGAAGAACATGACATTACATTGAATTAAAGACATGTTTTCAGTTCAAACTTAAATAATTTTGTATTGAAGATAACTAAAGAATTTCCAAACAAAGGTAATGGATTGAAAAGACGAAATAAAATTTTACCTACAATAGTAATGTTCTGTGGAGATTTATACATTTGAATTATAATTTCTACTACACACATGAAGAGATTTTCCCATAAGAAGCACGAAGTGTTGATACTGATTTTTAGGATATTTTAATTAAATTATAATATATATGTTCAAAAATGTCATATGTGTCACAAAATGAAATATTGTTTCTTGGTATAAAAAGAATGTCCAATAAATTGAAAAATTTAGACCCCTAATTGTTTTTCTTCTTTTTGCTTCGATTTACATTTACTTCTTGTTTGTTTGTTTGTTTCTTATGGCACTTGCCACTGACAAGCCCACTGTTACGAAGACAGCGATTTAAGCCTGATGGGAACGTCTCTTACTATTTATAGCAGCGCCAACTAGGGCCAAGAGTACGACTTTGCCACTTCACGCATCACTCATTCACTTGCACAACCCCTTTTTACAGGAGGGCACATTCACACATCTCACAGATAGTACAACAGAAGAACAACCATGCCCAAACCGGGACTCGAACCCGGGACGCCCAGATCACGGGGAAGACGCGCTACCCCTATGCCAGGACGCCGGCGCATTTACTTCTTTTAATATGATATTTTGTAATAATTTTTTAAACTTATTCGCTGATGAACAAGAGCACTGAAATTTTGTAGAAATGTATGTTCTCGAAGACATTGCAATATTTTAATATTTTGCTGTCTCCCCCTTGATCTGGGCGTCCTGGGTTCGAGTCCCGGTTTGGGCATGGATGTTCTTCCGTTGTTCTATCTGTGAGATGTGCGAATGTGCCCTCCTGTAAAAAGGGGTTGTGCAAGCGAATGAGTGAAGCGTGAGTAGCAAAGTCATACTCTTGACCCTAGTTGGCGCAACTAAAAAAACAAGAGACGCTTCCCCACCGGTTTAAAATCGCTGTCTTCGTAAGAGCGGGCTTGTCCATGGCAAGTGCCGTAAGAAACAACAATAACAATAATATTTTTATAAAGTGTCAATTATAATAATAATTCATAATTTAAGCATTAAAATAGCATTAATTATTATGCAATAATTAATTAATTATTAATTATTTAAAAATTGATTAAAAATAACTTAATATTTATAATAGTGGTTTATGAAATTCATTGAAAAGAAATAGAAAATAATTATATATGATATAAAGTATTACGAAAATAAAAATATACCTTTTTTTGTGCACTGAATTGGAGAAAATAATTCTTTGTATCAAAATCCAGATAAAAAATGCAAAATTGGAGAGTAAAATAATATTTACTGGAAACTATATTATAAGAATATATATAATAATTGTAAGAATGGGAGAATTATGAGAACTTATATAATAAATGAGAACGGCATTTGATTTTACTTAGAATATTTCCAAAAGTTTAACATTTTTGAGATATTTGTTACCACATTTAGATATTTGATTAAAAAATATTTTCTGCATTTTATACGCTAAAAATAGCGATTTTTCAAAAAATCACTTTTATAAATATTTTACTTGAATTATACTGCTTTAGAAGTTGGTACGGATTGTATTTTTATTACTAAGAAATAATTTGAAATTGTGTCTAATTTTCCTTATTTTGTAACGTCCTATATAATATTAACGTATTCAAAATGCAGTTCTTACTTTTATTGAATCCATTAACTTGCTTAGAATTCATTAATTTGCTTGAAAAATTTATGTGCTACTTATTTTAAACTAGCCGCCTTTGGCGACCAGCCGGTTCGCCAATCTTAATGTTCGTTAAAATTTTAATAATTAAATATTTTATGCAATTCCTACTTTCATAGCTTCGTCATCAAAATATTTTAAAACTTCAAATTTTGATTGTCATATAATTCATTCATAATATTATAAAGGCCTTCAGTCATAATGTAATATGTATCTCTCTAATTTTCTGTTAGCACCCGTAGAATTCATGCTTTAAATTAAAGTGGAAAGAATTAATCTTCAATTAATATAATAATATTTTTTACTGAAACAAAGCATTTTTTTTATAATCTGATTACTGAAAATAGTCACTCAGCGTTTAAACTTTATGCGCACTAAAGAATATCGTTTTTAATTTATGTAATATCTCAAGATTTTGTCAACAAAATTTTCTTAGATTCATTATGAGCAGATCGATTAATTAACAATGTTTAATTTTAAATGCATCAAACACTAAAAAAATAAAACGAATCGTTTAAAATAAACGGTTGAAAACAGGTTTTAAAAAAGCTACTTAAAAAAAGATGTACTTAAAACTATAAGCATATACAAAAAATATATAACTAACATAAATACATTTTAATTACAAAAGCATACAACGAACCTAAAAATAATTTAAATCCAGTCTGCATCCGTTGATAATAATTGTCAACACAATGCGGAATTCAGAACACAATGCACATGCGTGAATTTTCAACGCCAGTTACGTAAATACTTGATTTTTTTCTACGCCAGTTGGGGTAACGCTATGCGGTTTAGAAATTTTTAATTTCCTTTATTCTGTTTTATTTTAATTCAAAAGTATTTCAGAATGAATCTGAAAGATTGATTCATTAACAATGTTTCATTTTAAATGCATCAAACATTAAGAAAATAAACAGAATCGTTTGAAATAATCCGCCGAAAAATGTTAACCCTATTCTCATTACTGTTGGGAGAAGAAAAAAAAACTGAAGCCTTACTCATTTGGCGGTGGGGAAAATGGAAGATTTTTTTGGCTGGAAAGTTAGTTTTTAATTAATAATTAAAATTCTAATTAAAATTTCAAAAAAAGGAACCCCAGGTGCACATTCCCAACCTCCAAGGTATACATGTACCAAATTTGGTAGCTGTAGGTCAAACGGTCTGGCCTGTAGAGCGCCAAAACACACACACACACACATTGAGCTTTATTATAAGTATAGATTGCTGATTTGATCAGGAAAAAATTTCAGATTGCAATAAAATTATTTGGATATAATCAACAATTATTTCTAGAATTAATTGAAAAAGAAAGAAGACAGGTTTTCTAGAAATACAACTAATATCTTATAAAAATATATATATAAAAAAATATAAACAGAAAAAAAATAAAAAAAATGCTGTTTTGAGAATTGCAAAGTATAAGATATTTATTTAACGAATTCGAAAGCAGACGATGTCCTAAAATGTCACGGATTTGACAGAAATTCTCCAAGTTAAAGATAATTTTAATAACATCTAAATCAATTTCGGTTTTTAATTAATATTTAGAGACTTACTTTTTTATGAAATTCATTATGATTATATATTTTAAAAGTATTATTTTCTGTACCACATCCTTTAATGACTTGGTTTTATTATCCAGAATTTTTGATATCGAAATATTTTTTACTTTTCCTTTCAATTGTATAAACATATTTGATTTCTTTCATTCTATGAATAATTTCTTTCTACTTTCTAGTAGTTTTTAATATATGTCAAAAATCTTTATTAAAATTATTACGAACTTTGTAATAGCATTTTATTAATTCACTACAAGATTTTTCCTCCCTGTAATAATTAAACTTAATCGAATAATAGATCATATAATTCTGCAAATAGTAAAAATTTAATTGTGTTCGTAAAAAAGGTATACTTAATTTTATTTCTAATATGCCATAATAAGAATGAAAATTATCCGCACTATTTACTCTTTATAACATGGAAGGCACAAAAAGTTGAACTGTGTAAAATGGACGCCATTTTCTATTTAAACCTTAAATATTGAGTTTTCTAATCACATGATATTTTGCTTTCAGCTCTTTTTGGATGCGTCCAATGTGACAAAGAGTGCTTCAGAGGGGTGTTCAAAGAATGTATAAGAGAACCAGTCCCAATGGATCGAATGACTCTCTGTAAGTATCAACTTCTTGTCTGTAGAGAAAACGTTAGAAGACTAATTTTTGAAAAACCATTTTTAAATTATAACAAGTCGTAATTTTATTCAAGCGAAGTACAAATTGCTGTGTACGTTACTTTCGAAATTTGCAGACGAATATTTCTTTGAAAATAACCAAAAATTAAAAAAATTAAAGAAGAGCAAATAATGGGTTGAAAGAACTCAATATTTTTAATAAGCGTTTTTTTCGAGAAAGGTATTATATTCATAATTTATCTTATCAGTTATTGATTCTGCTGTTTTTGTTTTGCCATTTTTTAAAATTTCTATCCGCCATGCTGCTTAAGTTCATAATGTTTAAAAATATGTTTTAAAAACAAAACTCTTTTTCCTAACTGATGTAAATAAAAAATCGTTCTGTTTGAAAAAAAAAGTTTTTCATCAGTCATAAATTTCTTTTTCTGATTGATGTAAATATAAATAGAATATTAATAAATGCCTTTCATCATTTTGTGCAGAAATATCATCTTATTTCGGTCAGTCTTTTAAAACCGGAAGTCCCTCTATTCAAAATTCTTTAACTCCCGCAATTTTCATTATAGCTCCACTAATATTTGTTAGGATATTCTAGCTAATTTTATAACGAGTAATTTGTTCAGTGAAAAAATATTGATGGCCGTTACGAATTTTTTATAAAGCCGGTAATAAACTACGTTAATTAAATAGAGATATCAGTTAAGTCGTAAGCATACGTCGTCTTCAAAAAGTATTTTTGTACTTATAAACTTAAAGGAAATATTGCTGCATGCATTAACAAAAACAAATATTCACAAATAAGAATTTTTATAGCTGTTTTTTAATAAAATTTTAAAAATATACAAAAGCTTTTTATGTGAAAATTCAGTAATCAAAACGAAAAAGAAATTTTATCCCTTAAAGTCTTGATTCAAAAATGCATTAAAAAAATCTATGCGTATTTATAAATATTACGATATTTTGGTCAATTAGATGGATATCTTATAGCCTTCAGTTTCAGAACAGCTTTTGAATGATTGGGTATATAGAGAATAAGCTTTCTTTTTGCTAATACTGCATTCCTTTTTGGTTGCCTCATTATTTTTTTTACTCCTTTTTTCTTATCAATGTTGTATCTATGTATTATGATTTTCAATTCTCTCTAAATATGCCTTTTTGAGTTTCAATCTGGCGAATGGTGGTATTTTCAGGGAATTTACAGATCAAATAGACAAATAATAGGTCAAATAGAAATAAATAGGCAAAATAATAGATCACGTAGACGCAAATAGATTAAAAGTATATGACGTAGACGCAGATAGACAAGATAGTAGGTCAAGTAGACGCAAATAGAAAGGTAGTAAGTAGATAAAACAGACGCAAATAGAAAGAAAGAGATCAAATAGACGAAAATAGACAAGAGAATTAGAGACAATTATCGAGATATTAGAAACAAGTTTTCGAGGATTATCTTAGTAAAATCAAAGTATTTCCAATATCATATTTTGGGTTGATAATTTTTAATTGTAATTATATTTGGATAAGCTGCATAATTCCTTATTACATTAATAAATATCAAACTAAATAATACACGCAAAAACATCAGCATCCTTTACGACTCTAATAATACTTTTAATCTTTTTTCTTCTGTTCTTTATATAATTATGATTCCATCAGAATCAAAAATGTCACATATGCTTTCGTCTACACATGAGAGATCATTCCAATACGTTTTTCGGATTTATGCATCATCGATTTCGCGAAAAAAACCGTAAGCTTTTTATTTCCTTCATAACAAGAAGTTTACTCAAAGATGAACATTTTTGCAATCCAACTAAAATGAACACATTTCGTGTATTTCCAGATAAAATTAAAGCATAAAGCGTTTTACTGTAAATATCTTTAAAGCACTCAAACGTGAATTTTAAACAGTTTTTACCTTCTCATATACATAGTACAGTGAAAGTATGGTAATCGTCAAAAACTTCGAATTCGAAATTTTGACGAATCTCAGCGTTTTAGACCCACCCGAGTTCGAAAAACACATTTTTAGAAAATGTCCGTCTATCTGTGGCAAGGACAACTTAAAATAATTTAAGATGGACAAATTGCTGAAATTTTGTATACGGTCTGTAAAAAAATTTATAATTTCTGTTAAATTTTCAGTAAAATCTGTAGAGAGGAAATGTCGTCTGCCCGGCTGTTCGAATATAAGTTAACACGATAAGTATAAAACGAAGACATCTAGATATATGATTCGATACACAGATTTAATATCTATAGTTTAAACACCTCTCAAATTTTGAACTAAATCCAACTACAAGTTATTTGTCTGTTGTCGGTCTGTACCTTCAGAAACATATAAGCACACTAATTAAAAATCGCATCAACTTAAATATATAAAATTTTGTATGAGATTTTGTGATTATAGCTGTAGTTTTGTGTCAAATTTTTGTTTCAGTGGCTTCAGAAAAACGTCTAAAATATGAATTTGATTTTCGGTTACTATTAACCACGTGTCAAGGGTGTATCGGAAAAAAACTCGCCAAGGATCACACGATAGATACAACTAAAATCATAAATTCACGCCAAAAAGTATTTCGCAACGATTGTATGCCATATAAGGCGTCATGCCAGGCGTTTTTTTTTTTTTTTTTTTTTTTTTTTTTGTATGATAAACTTATTAGAGATTATATGTGAAAGTCGACATGTTCTTACTTTGGCTTTTCTTCTTTCAACTTTTCACATACCGCGTAGTAAAATGCGATAATTTACAATTTAGCGACATACCAATTGGGTTTACCACAACTATGATAAAAAAATAATCACTTTTAGATTGTTGTTTTTTATTTTTAAACGGCTACGGATTATTTTAAAATGATAATTAGAATATTTAGATGTAAGCAGCAAAGATTCTGCCAAACAATTTTCAAATGTAATCAAAAAATAAATTTGAAAAATAGTAATTTTCGTTACGAATTTATCCTCAGTTTTTTGAGGTAATATTACTTTTATGATTCATTTTATTTCTGTCTCCTTGTATTTTAATTTTTTATTAAAAAACAAAATACAATACAATAAAATAAAACCCATTATTTATTTTTTTGAATAACAAGGATATTATATGAAAAAACATTAGATTTCATATTCTAATTCAATTTCAGGTTTCATGTTAGCATTTTTTCTTCATACTTTTTAAATATATGAATTCTTTTGAAAGTCAATGTTGTTTAAAAAAGCAGTGAATTAATTCGGTTGACCATTTTGTGAATTTGAGTATCTCAACGTAAATTTATATATGTATCAACCATGTGAATGCACATTGTGTATTGCACAATAAACAAAGTTCTAGCTCTAGAGGCGTCACTTTTTTTCGCTGGACCAGTAAATAAATAAATAAAAATAATTAAATTGGAGTAAAGGACATAATTCTTTAAGTTCTACATTCAAATGACTGGTAAATGTTGTTTTTAGTAGTATTGTTATTTTTAGTAGTATTATTATATAACTATCACGTGGAAATATTTCTATATTAACTACCATTTAGTGCATCATTCAAATATACAAATGTATGCACAAATATTTATAAAATTTACAAGATATTTTAAAAGTTAACATATCTTGTAAATGATATAGAAAGATTTAATTATCATTTCCTATAATTTATAACAACCAGATTATTAACATTTATATATTACATCGAATTTTAACAATCAGAGAGATAATATATTTTTTTCAATATCCCCACAGTTCCTCCCCCCCCCTTGTGTTTCGGTTCCAGGTAGAAATAAATTTAGAGAAGTTTATACAAAGATAGGCCTAACTTCAGTGAAATGACATTACAATAAATATTTTGTCTTCTTTTCTTTGTATTCTATCGATTTAAACAATCGGTTAGATAATATCGTTTTCCCCATATCCTCTTAAGCATTTCCTCCCTTGTATTTCGGTTCCTTGTAGAAATAAAAATTTAGAGATGTTTATACAAAGATATACATGACTTTAGTGAAATGACATTACAATATATATCTATTCTTTTCTTCTATTCTTTGTTTTTAGATTTGTTTAAATATTATTTCACTTTATTTATTTATATTTATATTGTTATTAGTGTCATCATTGGTTAATCATCGGTTTAAGCTAGATAGAATTCCCATTTATGTATTGAAAGTTCACATGATGACATTTATCAATCTATTTTTTTTCAGGCGATGAAGTCAAATACCAGGTAGATTGTGTTGCTCGCGTTTCAAATGAATGCAACATGCCCTTCAAAGCAGATGCCGATAAACTCAAAACAGGTGTTATGAGAGTTTGTACACTTGATGCCATCAAACAATGTAAGAAAATTCATTATGTCAACAATTATTTCTATAAATTTTTTTATCCTCCATTTAAGCTAAAGTAGATTCTATTAGACACTCTCATAAACTTTTTTCATTTGTTAAATGAAGTTTTGTATAAATACATTTTATACAAAATACCAATTAGATATTTTTATCTAAACTTTTAAACTAAATATTATATATAAATATATATAATTTTGTTTAGATTTATTATAGAGAATATATATATATATATATATATATATATATATATATATATATATATATATATATATATATATAAGGTGTGTTTCAAATTTTTAGGGACACCATATAAAAACATAAAATCGAAATAATTTTTACATAATATCTGTAAAAACTTCTTTGAAAAACATAAAAATTAAATATAATAAAAAAATCTAAAATAATTAAATAAATATCAATGCTAATAAAAGAAGAAATTACAAAAAAATGCCAAATTTGTTTTTCAAATTTTTAGGGACAGCTAGATGAGATGGTATATAAATTCAAGTTAAATCTTTATTATTGCTCATTTTCATTTACTACCAGTTGTTTTAATAACTTAAAAAAGCTTATATTGAAAACGTCCTCGTTAGTACTTAATTTTTTGCCGAAGAAATATGGCTAAAGGGAAATGGTTATCAGATCTTGAAAAAGGCCAAATAAAAGCTTATTACAGCGAAAAAGTCTTTGAGAAATATTGCAGCCCTCATAAAACGTTCAAAACGTGCTGTGGAAAATTATGTGAAGCAGTTAAATGTGAAATCAACTGCCATTCAAAAGCGAGGACCTAAGCCAAAGCTCGATTCACGTACCCGCAGGAGAATTATTCAGAAATGTGTAAATGAAAAATCGTCAGTACGAAAAGTAACAAAAGAATTGAAACTGCTATGTTCTCACACTACTGTTTGGAGGTCAATCAAGAGCAATAAAAACATGAAATATGCGAAAAAGGCTTGCAAACCACCACTTGCCAAACAACACAAATTACAACCTTTATTCTGGGCAAAGGAATACATGCATTTCAAAGATGAGTGGATAGAAGTCATGTTCAGTGACGAGAAGAAGTTTAATCTAGATGGGCCAGACGGTTGGAGATATTACTGGCATGATCTAAGAAAAGAACCAGAGATTTTCTCCAAAAGGCAAATGGGTGGTGGATCTGTTATGATTTGGGGAGCGTTTAGCTTCAATGGTACATGCGAAATGGCATTTGTGAATGAAAGAATGGATTCTGATCGATACCAAAAAATGTTACAAACACATTTACTTAATGCAGGACTTGAAATATGTGGTCCAAATTGGACTTTTCAATAAGATAATGCATCTATGCACAGCTCAAAATCAACAAAAAAAGTGGTTTAGAGATAACAATGTGAAAGTTATGGATTGGCCAGCTAGAAGCCCTGATTTAAACCCCATTGGAAATCTATGGGGTCTTTTGTCAAGAACAGTTTATGAAGGAGGGCGTCAATTTTATTCGAAAATGCAACTTCAACAAGCAATAATGAAAGCTTGGTGTTCTCTGGATCCAACACTTCTTCAGAACCTAATATATTCCATGCCAAACAGAATATATGATGTCATAAAAAAAAATGTTGCTAATATTGAACGGTAAAAAAGTTTAATTTGAAGTTTTGAAGCTTTTAATTCCACTGTCCCTAAAAATGTGAAACACAAAATTTGTGCTGCTCTTTTGTTTAGTTATTTCAAAGTTGAAATTTATTTGTGTAATCTTTATTTGTTTAATCTAAATTATCTTACAATATTTATTTTTGTTATTATCTAACTTGTTTCAGAAATAAATGTCAAATATATATATATATATATATATATATATGTATATATATATATATATATATATATATATATATATATATATATATATATATATATATATATATATATATATATATATATATATATATATATATATATATATATATATATATATATATATATAAATATAATTTTTAACTAAATATTATCAGCTAAAAGTTTTAATTGTATTTAAAGTTTTTCCATAATATATTAAATTACATTAAAAATTATATGTATTTCCATAATATATAAATATACAAAAACTCTTCATATCCGTATAAATATATTTCAAAGATTTAAAAATTTGTTATTTGCTGTGAAGCTGCTGTAATTTAATATATAATATTCCTTTTTTATGAATGCTTGCTTTTATTTTTATTGTTACAATTACAGCGATAATGCAAAAATAAATACATTCAAAAAATTTAAAAAAAAGCAATTCTTTTATCTTAAAATTGCTCTTTTATTTAAAATTTGTTCTTTGAAATGTTAAGGAGTTTCATTGTCAATTTTTCCGTAAATTCACAAACAGTTGGTACCATTCATATCAAAATTATATTAAATTATTAATTAAAAATTAACGGCTTGCCAATATAAGAATATAGAAATGTCATTTGAAACATCTAAGTACTGAAAATTTAAGAAAAAATCTTCCTTATCAAAAAGTGAGGAGGAATCTATAATAAGATTTCATCTTTATATGCATAAAGTAAGATACATGTTTGAAAAAGAGATCATATTAAAAAAAATGATATTCACGATAAATTAACGTGTATAAGTTGCAAAATACGTTGTCTCCTGTTACTTTTCACGATACAATAGAAATGGATTTTAACTTAGTAAACAATGTAAGTGCTAGTGTTACTAGTAATGAATGAAGTGAAAATGATAAAGGTATAATGATATTAATGTAATTGTTATTGATATGTTTTTAAGTGCCTACTACATACACTTTCATTTTTGCTAATATATACTATATCTACTTTTATTTTGATTCAGGGTTTCTTAAAGAAAAACCTTGCTTCAGGAAATCTGTCAACGACAGCCAGTGTACTGGTCCCCTGGATGAAGCCACGAGTAACCTCAAGACTTCTGAAGATTCCATCAGGGCGAACAAAAAGGTTTGCAAGTAAGTAGTTTCATTATATTCGTAAGAAAAAAAGATAAGAGAATGGTAAACAATGAAGTTATATGGCCTTCTTTCTTTCTCCCCCCCCATACCTAACCATAAAACGGGAACTAAATTGTTGTCATAGATAGCAAATTAAATCAGTGAATTTATAACTTTCTCATCTGCTTCCTCTTTTCAACTGAAATAGTTACATCGACTGGGCAGCTTCATCAGTGAAATTAAGAAAAAAATCACAAGGTGCTATATCGAGTGAATATGGAGTGTTTGCTGCGTATATTTTACAAAAAAAGAGTCAGGAATAGTAATGGCACTGTGAGAAACATATTACAATTTTGCAAATCTCGTAAATTATTTTACCTCATTTCTCATAATTTTCGGTGAGTTCTTTCACCCAATGAGGTAAAATTCTTCAATAATATTCTGTTTTGAAATTTTTACAGCTTAGTACAAATTTAAATACACAGCACCTTTACAAAAACGAATACCGTTAAAGCTAATTTGATTTTTGAGTAGCGTTAATACGTTCATAATGGTCTTTTAAGTTCTTGTTCGATCTTTTAAGCATATTTTTCCATTTCAAATTTCTATTATCAAAATCATTCATTCGTTTTATAACAGTTAATAAAAATTCTTATAAAAAACTCGGTTTGTGAAATCATTTTCTTATGTACTTGAATTTGTTTGGGATAAATTCAAGATTCTTATAAAATTTAGAGAAGTGAAATCTCTTAAGTCTTTCAAAATTACATGACAAACAAAAGAAAATTATATGAATCATATTTTTAACATGTCTCTGATTATTAAACCATGATCACTAATCGCCAATTCATAGATCGAAACAATCTTTTCTTGTGATAAGGTCTAAGTTTTGTTACCAGAAGTTCTTAAGTTCAAGAACTCATTTCACCAAAGTGCCGCCATTTAAACGAGTGTGGTGCTTATTAATTGCGACGTGGATAAATATCCTTCGGCTGGTATGATGAGGAAGTTTGGAGAGGAGAAGTGTGCCTCCTCAAGTGTTATCCTCATCAACTGACCATAATTCAAAACTATGAGGTCCATCCCAAAGTAGCTTCAGTGTTGCTTTGAAACGGAATGTAGTGAAATGAAACTAAACTGATCGGCATTTTGGTTATTAATCGAAATGTGTATGTGTATGTATGTATGTGTAAAGGGGTGGGGTCTACCAGAATAACATAATGACAAAATTTCTAACTTCTATTTTTTAATTATTTTTAACTTTTAATATTTTACATCTTTAAAGGATTTTTACAATATTTTAAATTCTTTTTTATATAAAGTGCATTACTGTAAAAATTTAATGCACGTTCTTTGCGTTATGGCATTCAATATTTTGGAAAATCGACATGGTTAAAATTATCATATCATTAAAAACAAATCAATATTCTAAACGGTAACAAGAAATCCAATATTGCGTATTACCAGATTTTTATAAAAGAAGTAGAAACATTGTAAAAATTTATGCAAGCAATATCTAATATATATTTTTCACAGCTACATTACTTTCCATTTGTAGGTTATTCGAACCTTACTCAAACTGCGTAGAAGAGAAAGTTGAAAATAACTGTGGAAGAGCAGCTCAATTTTTGTTCGACTGGGTTTACAAGCCTTTCCGAAGCATGAGTAATTCTCTTTGCGAGGAGTTGATTCTTCCAGCAGATGAGAAAGACAGCCGACCTGACAACTTCGGACTCCTCAATATTTATTACACTGTAGTAGGACTCTTTTTTGCTTCTTAAATAAACATAAAAATGTATAAATTTATAAATTTATAAAATAAATGCCATGACTATAATGGTCTGTTTTATTTTCTTAATAATTTTTCATAAATAAGTTTACTGATGAAAACCCAAAGCAAAAGGTTTGAGATCATATATATTATGCTACCAGTTTCAAGTCATTGAAATAACAATAGCTATTGCAAAGCACAAAATAAGTGAATAAAAATAGTAGGTATTAAATGTAAAACTTTAATTCTGCTATTTTTCTGAAATTTGAAACTTTATTCTTAAAAAGTGATTAGTTATTCATTATTCAAAATACACTGATTCTCTAGCTAATACTTATTCCCATGCGTTTAGTAGTCGTCAGAAACCATCTCGAGAAAACGATAAGTCTTTTGGGGCGATCCTGCAATTGACTTATTTTTGGACTTCATAAGAATCGAAATGCTGATTAGTCAGACCGTATGCCATCGTTCGAAACAAATTGTAGTCGGAAGGATCAACGTTTGGTGAATACGGTGGGTGAGGCAACATCACGTGTTTTAGTGTTTTCAAATATGTCTGGACCGATCTTGAGATATGTGATAGAGCATTGGCATGCTGGATGATAACGTTGTTCGAATTTCTCTTGATACTAAAACCGTTTCCCCTTCAGTGCTCTGCTTAAAAGCACCATTTGCGTCCGATACAAATCTCTTGTAGTAGTTTTAATAGTATAGTAATAGTATATCGCAATAAACTGTTTTCAACAAATGCTGAATATAACTTATAAATCGGGAATATTTGGTCTGAAATATTGAAACCACTCACGACGTTTTCTTTCTTTAAGAGCATAGTGACGGTATATAAATGAAAGCATTCGATTCGCCTCACATTTCAGTTTTCTTCAAAGTTAAGTAGAAAATCAAAATATGTTGAAATTACCGGAATTCGGTAATTTCAACTGATATTTTGATTCAGTATAAATTTATGATGTAAACACAATTTGGTGCTATCATTACGTTGACAGATGTCCAAGCTTATTGAGTGACATTTCTGATTTATTGATTTCGATCACCACTTACCACTGCAGCTATTTATCGGAAATTGGTAGTGGCAAAAACAAACAACAAGTATAATTAATAATTAATGTTCTTGATTATTTTTAAAATGCTTATTTTAGTTTTGTTATTGACTTGGTGAATTATCAGCAGAATTCTAATCTATAAACGTGATTATAAGTAAAGCAATCGATGCACAGTGCAATGGATCGAAGGCTAATATATAAAGGGCGTCCCAAAATTAAAGCAATATTTGAATATGCCACCTTTCGTGTAATAAAGTGTAGAAAACCCTATTAAAAAATCATTTGACAGCTGATAGTTTAGGGTTAGTAAAAAGGGAGAATTACGTGGTAGAACAACGTGTTAACGCAAGATTTGAATAAAAAAATAGGGTTTTTTTTTATTAAAATTGTTATTTTTTATTGAATCTTGAAGTACTCAGATTAAGGTCATATATGGAAGTACACATAAGGAAAATGGTCTCCATGGCTTTTTTGGTACACTTTGTCGAAATTTTCCATGACTATATTGCATAAATGTGGTTGAATTTCGTTGATGCAGCATTGAATTCCTTCCTTCCATGCATGGATGCTTGTTGGCTTGTTGAAATACACTTTTCAAATAACCCCATAAAATGAAATACAATGATGTTAAATCACGCGATCTGGGCGCCACTTCTCAGATTTTTTAACTGTGACCTCCAGACTTTCATTATTTTTGAAATATTGTTCAACAATGGGAACACGTTGTTCTATCCTGTAAAGTACCATTTTTGCTAACCCAGCTTGTGCATAGCTTTTTAATAGGGTTGCCAACACTTTACTGCAGGAATAGTGGCAAATTCAAATCTTCAGTTAATTTTGTGACGCTCTTTATATATAAATCTTATTGCTAATATTTTCTATAACATATTTCTCAAATTTTATATGATATGATTGAAAATTGTGATGTACAAAATGCTGTTTTTAAAACCTGAGTTAATATAAAAGGAACAGAAAATTCGAAGAATTCTTAGTTTTATATATGCTATAAGTATGACACTTTTTTTAGATAAAATCATACAGAAGCATATAGTTACATTGGGTATAAAGAGGCAAGACAATATAATGAGGTGAAATAGAGTATTCGAATTCAGGCTTCATTACTTCTGCTTTCTGGATGACAGAGTCGTAATTATGCTCCAAATGAAGAAGAAGAATTGCCATATTGGCTATACTGTTGCTAATGTGTGTTTGTATTACAATTCCAGAGTGCTTATGTTCTTTTTTTTATAACCAACCGTTATTAAAAGTTATTGCAGTTGTATCAATTCTACTTAGTCCAGTATATTATATGCTAGCTTCGTCATTTATATTCTAACAAATAATAATGATCTATATGAATAGTAACGTGGTTCCGTTCTTTTATTATAAATTTTACCTGGTCTTGCCAATGGTAATGTGTTTCCGTCCCTTCATTATAAATTCTTCACCGCAACACTATGGTCTTGACAATAGTGTTGCGGTGCTGTTTCTTGTTATAAATTCTATCTAGACTTGTCTTTTGCATTTAAGTCTAAAATATAATTATTCTGAAGGATATAATATCTTGAGATCTCATTCAGAGAAAGATAAATCCACAGTGTTTAAAGCATGGAAGACAATCGATAATTATTCTGAAGGATATAATATCTTGAGATCTCATTCAGAGAAAGATAAATCCACAGTGTTTAAAGCATGGAAGGGGTGACTGAAAAAAAGTGTTCAGGTAGAATAGGATACTTGAGAGCAACAAAAGCTTCCAATATTCCACTGAGAAGTTTGAGTAAAATTACTCCAGTAAACCAAATATTTCCAATAAAGCGGCTATAAATAGTAGATTTGACCTTGCAACCATGTATTTTCTGAATAACAAGAACATTTTTTTTTTTTTACTATATCATATAATGTTGAGGAAGAATTTATCAATTTGGTTTAACTTTTCAAGATGTTCGATGATTAAAAATTTTGTAATTAAAAACAAATTTTTATTATGAATTCATTTATAGAATTAACAGGAACGGAATTAAATGGCAAAAGATTTTTTAAAAATGTATGAGATCAAGATTTTCTACGATTTGTAGGAAGCATTTCAACATCAAGAGCTATAAATTTCAATAAATAATAAATAGGCTTCTATTAGGTGCTTTCATGGATTTTAATCAGCGACATCTATTGGCAAACATGCGAAGATTCTATATAAACGATAATGGTTTTGGGTTTGACCAATTTACTAATTTACTATTACTTATAATCATTTTGAAAGTTTTCCCATTTAGTATTATTCAGTTAATCCAGAGTATAAAGAGCCCAATCATGGGACGCTCCAAATTGCATTTTTGACAATCAGTGCTTTTTTTTTTGTTTGATATGAAGAAATCTGCTGCCCTAAGACTGTTTTAGAAATTTATGGAGATGCTGCTTCGTCATATCTTATTTATCGGCTTTGGTTTTAACGATTTAAGAGTGATGATTTCGAGGTTAATAACAAAGAACGGCCTGGAGGAACAAGAAAGTTCGAAGACAATCGATTTCAAGATTTACTGCACAAAAATGGGAAAAAAATTGTTTAAAATGAAGGAAAATATTTTGATTGATATATATTGCATCAATTTTTCTCAATAAATATCTTTTTAAAGTGAAACAAATGGTCAAAATACATGCAAGCACCTCATAGAAATGTTTTGATTTGTCAAAGGCTTTGCACGCGAAACAAATATTTTTCCCCGGGCAGTGTTTTTAATATCGATGCTACAAGAATATCCATTTAGTCTATCTAATCATTAAAAATTATTGTTTAAGAGGGAACCAATCAGGTCGGGGCATTGATATACGATGAATAGTGTATATTAATTACTGCTGAGTTATATGTGGATTTCGTCGGCAACTTTATACGAATTTTCCTTTTTATATTTCGAAAAGGAGAAAACCCCATAATTTTCGATGATGCTATCATCTTTTCATAATATAATTTGCCTGTAGAGATGGAAATAAAAAAATTGTGTTTTTTTAACTAATTAATGAATTTCTAAACTTTATACTATTCTCTAATCTATCAACCAGAAATTCTAGATTTCTTGATTTTTGATGTTCATCTAATTCGTATGAAGTTATTCATTCCGATCAGCAATATTCGGTAAAACCATATTACTTTTCTGCGCTGACGCACATGACGTCCATAGAATACAGCAACTGGACACATAGACAACATGTTTCTATAAAAAGCCATTACCTTCATCCGGTGAACACGATGAAAGCACATTAGGCATTGATTGTTAAATAATCATTATGTTGTTCCAAACTCGAACAAAAGAAAAAAAGCGGATGTAATATCGAATGTGTCTTGGTTGGCATAAAAATATTGCCGTAGAGTAGAGGAAGAAGTCAATAACTTTGCATTTGGATTTTGTAATAAAACATTCTTGAACTATCGTATTGAATAAAAAGAAATGTCTACTACTTTTCCTATAAAAATATAATTCTCCTTACTTCCCATAATACTAAGATGTACATCCAGTCTTACCCCCACTTCTTCTTGTGGAAAGCCGACCACCCCGTAACCACTGAACAAAGCAGTATCGACAGGATTTGTTTGTGGCCGATTGCTGTCTTTATCAAATTTCATCCATGTCATTACTAGCTAATGTACCAAAGATATCCTCTTCGAGGGAGATGTCCCACAATCAGAAAGTGGTCAATATATGCCTTCCTCCTCATTTCCCCCTACAGCTATCATCCTACTTAACAAGGAGCAAGCCACTACTCTGAGAACATATCAAAATTCTCTTTATCCCTCCAAATGTGCGTTCCACAAAAAAAAAAAAAAAAAAAAAAAAAAGAGGTAAAAGTCTTACCCCACTAATAGCGAAAAAACAGATTCGAAATTTTTAATTAAATACTTTAAGTTAACCAAGGAAGTAATTGGATGCTGCATGAGTTCGTTCTCACATAACCCTTTGCGACGCAGTGTGCCATTACATAGAACACCCAACTTCGTTCGCTTCTAAAATCATTAAAATCAACTCTAAATGGAAAACAATATGTTTAAGTATCACTTTTAACCTCCTTTTTTAATAATAGATTACAATTTAAATTAAGCTGATCCATAATTTTTAGAAATAGCATGCTATGTGAAAACCTATTTTTTCAAAGAATTTCATCATTTTTTTTTGTAGTAAAAAATAATTATTAAAAAAATAATTTCAATCCTGAACTATTTATTATATATATATTTTTAAATTTTTCATACAAAAAGCATACGTTTAATTGTTGGATAAAACTAGATGTTCCATCTGCTGGAACACTGCAGCGATCATGTTACTCGACGAAACGCTATGCCGGAAAGAAAACATCTGTGTCTTCATTTCCTGTCCTTCTCCGTTTTTCGTGGAAAATGAAGTTAATTCAAAGAATAGGGTTTGAGGGGGATCAGAATGTTTGGAAATGAGCAATACTTAATCTGGGGCTGACATTTTGGGAGTTTTCTATCTATCTTTTTTTATCTGTAGCCTTTGCAATCTTTATTTAGAGTTGCGTGGATTTTCCGCTCTTTACTTTGAGTTTCGCTAAGGTTCGTTTTATATAATAGTGTAAATATTTTTAATTATATATATTATATCTTATTTTTTACTTTTAACATAACTATAGTCTTTTTGTAAATTAAGTGCATTAAAAATGAAGTTAAAGGATCAACCAAATTTTTCCTAAACACCAAAAATAATCCCTCAGTATGGAATCTGAGCATGTCTCTTTGTGGTGCACCGTTTTACACTAATTCAAGTTTTTTTACATCTATTTTATAGTACAGATTTTAAATAACATAATATTCTAGATTTAAGAGGAAAATGTAGAAATTTAAAATTTTTATAGTTCGGTCATTGGACAAATCCTTGGTACAACGCATAAATTATTTCGAAATAATGCAAAATGGCTATAAGATATCTTTCTCTCTTTGGTGCCACCAACACCTACACCTAAAAAGAGAAATGAAATAAAATTTCATATAGAGACAGTGGAAAATATTGGAAGATGAATTTCGTGAAACAATTTATAAAAGTCAGCAAATATAGAGAGATTTTACTGCTGCCCGCATGAAAACTGGTAAATATTTTAAACGGACTCAAGAAAATATGATTATGAAAATTTAAATTTCATTGATTTTTAGTGATAAAAAAGTGCATAAAGAAATAAATGATTGATTGAATTAATTCCGTTAAACTTTTTAAATTAATGTTAAGGTCCCCTGACTAATTGTAATAGATTATAATGTGTTGACTTTTCCTGGGTACACTGCATCACATGATACTTTGTAGAGTCGTTAGAAATGGAACCCTTCTGTAACTTTGTTATGTACTATCATATCTTCACAAAATTAGTGTCGATGGTAATAGAGATAGACAAATTGATTAACCGAGTTAATTAACAATTATCTTGAAATTTTTCTAATATGGAAATAGAGATTTTAATAATTGGCGACTCTATGTAATATTATAATTATTACATAAAATGAAAAAAATGTTTTATATAATAGTTCCGAGATATCACCTTGGAAGCATCATTTTTCAAAATCCAATGACTCTCGAAATTATCATCAGAATTCTATAAATTTTTATTGCGATATTAATTCCATGAGACAAATCGATTCAATAAAAAAAGATTCTTGAGAGATTTAATAGAAAATTTTCAAGATAGTAATTAATTTACCATGTTAATTAATTCGATTAATCAATTTACTTATCTCAATAAATCTTCCCCCTCAAGTCATTACTATCGGCACCAAATTTCAGAAGATTCGATAATAAATAACAATATTACAGATATGCTCCATTTTTTTTTGTTGATGACTGTGCTTCTTTTACTTTCTTATACACACAGTATTCGAAGAGAAAGTATTGAAACTGTTACAATATTCGGTTTCCAGATTTTGACGAAATGCCACATTTCAGCCTTTTCCTAGTACGATGCATATTTTTCTGGCTCTGAGCACGATAACTCAAAATGCTTTGCACTAAACAGATGAAATTTGGTTTAGGGGTTTTACACCAAGTTTGAAGATTTCTGATAAATTTTGAACGAAACCCATTACCAGGGAAATGTCTTTTCGGCTGTTCGAATAGAAGTGAACACGATAATTACAAGTTGAAAATATCTAGAGGAATAGAATTTGGAGCATAATATATCAAATTTGGAACTAAATTTCTCAACTGTTTGGCTATCTGTATGCCTGTATTTTCGCAAGCATGTTAACGCCATTCCTCAGAGACGGATTGTCTTAAATGTATGACATTTGACATGCGATTTTGTGACAACAATCACAGTTCTTTGTTCAATTTTGGCTTTAATCGGTCGGACCATTAAACCGTTCGAAATTCTGGCATTTTTGTATTACCTGGATTACTAATTATTAATCGTTATAGATTGCATGCTAAATGTCCCTTTCGTAACTATTATTCGTCAGTAGCATGAGATTAATAATATAAAAATACAATTATCAAAGAGTAAACGAGAAAGTTCTTCGGAGACCATTCTCACTTATTACAACAGGATTCAATTTTCCGTGCCTTTCATAGGCCGCATATGAAATCTGTTTTAATACCTTTGATTGGTTTTACAGGTTTTTACCTGGAAAAACCTTTTAAACCTTTTAAACAGGTTAAGTTATTTTATGACTACTCTTTTCTATTGATATGTTGTGAGAAAGTAAGTTTTGCATCTAAAGCAATACCCCATTAAGTAATCATGCCTGAATGGATTAAAGTAGAACCATTTATTTAGTAAGAGTAAGTCAACCATCTGACTCTACAACCCGCCACAAAGGCACACGGATTTAAACCATAAAACTGAATGACCGGACCGCCGCAACAACAACACTGGCAGGAACTGTGGTTGAGTTCTAAGGGCCATCACCGGCCACGGTACAACCCTCCCCGAAGGAAGTACGTCTCGTCATCGATGGGAGGAGTCAGATCCCCCCCTATTTGTGTACCCTCCAGGGTGGCGGCATCCAACCACCATGCTGGAAGCATCTCATCCTCATTTCGAGGTGCCCCCATGGGGGTATTTTTGGTAAGAGTAAATAAAAGATTGGATTTTATCAGAATAACTAAGAATACTGAACTCTTCTGTGTTTAAGATTTTTTTTTTCATTATTTGAGTCTTTCAAATAGTATAAATCGTTTTGCAAACGATTAGCTCTAATACAAGAATGTCTGCCTGCAAAACTGCCTGTTTATTATATATATTTAAAAAAAAACTGAAATATAAAATTTGCCATTTTGTTTTTTCTTCAATACCACAGACATGCATAAAATAATATTTGATCAAATAAATCCATTATTTAATCTTGTATAAATCTGTTTTGTTGATTCCTAAGCTTGTAAAAGTTATAGCTGAAAACTTGAACAAGTCAGAAAGTCTTAAATTTTATATATGAATCTGGTCAGTTAAATTTTAGATCTGTCTCTATTAACAGCTGAATGTATATGCATATTGAGGCTCCATAGGTTTGATAATTTGTTCTGAAGCTACTACACATGAGACATATGTACTGTAAAGGATAGGAATAGGCACCTCTCACCGATTCTTTCTAGTTAAAATTTTAAATAATTAAAAATTAAAAGAAATTTTAGAAATTTTTTCCCTATTATTTTCAAACATACAGCAATTCAAAATGATTTTTAGATAATCTTAAACTCAAAAAAAGTTTTTTTAGTGATCTCAATTATTTTTACCTTATAATTTTTTTTTTTCTATTTCTAAAACTAGTTCAAAAAATACTTTTGTATTTATTCGCCTGCCTAACTCCTTTTTTAATGAGATATGAGGAACATCCACCTTACACAAGAAAATAATTTTCGGAAGAGTACTACATTTGAAGCTACATTCCGCATTTGAATATCTGTTAAAACGCCAGAACTTATTTCAGACATGATTAAACATTAGTTAGTTAGAGTAAAACACTATAATTTTATTAATTCAGTGGATGAAAATATTTCTTGTAAAGATTCAATCGGTTTCATGAAACAAATTATTGTTTCTTTTGGAATTAACTAAAATCTAATTATTATATCCTATTTACTATATAAAATATATTTTTATTAATATTAATTATTGGAAAATATACAAATATTAATTATTTAAAATATATAATTATTTGAAAATTTCACTATACAATTCTCGTTAAAACAAGTAATAGGTAATAAAATTAATCAATAATAAACTTTAAACAGATAATATTGAATAAAAAATATTAAATATTATCTGTTTAAAGTTTATTATTGATTAATTTTATTACTTATTACTTGTTTCAACGAGAATATTATAGCGAAGTTTTCAAATAATTATCCCCCAAATTTCAAGTTCTTAGACCAAGTGGTTTAAAATATCTCGCGAAGAATGAGATGATAACTGACTATTCAAAAGCTAAATCCGATTCAACATTTTCCAGGATGGAAAAAATAAATCGTGTAATATGTACAAAAAAGTTTTCACTTATTCATTGACCTTCTCTTATTGTCTCCATCTGAATGATTCAAAGGAAAATGACCCATAATTTGAAATAAGAGAAATATCCCCTTTTATAGTAATGATTCATAAATGCAGTATATCAATAAGGTTTTGTTGAAGTTTACCAATTTTTCAAAAAAAAGATTGAAATGTGAATTTACTATAAATCAAAACGCAGTAATAAATTTCAAACAAACTGATATCCATTTTAATTGATATTTCATCAAAATTTCTTTAGCAGCTCTGAAATATTCATTTGCGGTTTAAAAACAGGTGTTTAAATTTCTGAATAATGTGATAAGGTTTTATAATCACAGGTGTGTTCCGATGGGTCCCAATATGCAATGATTAATGAATTGCCAGGATGATAAAGATAAAAGTGCTTATAAATTAAAGTTTACGAACAATCTTATTTACATTCTCAGTTCATCAAACAGTTTCGGCTCGAAACTCATCCAGCAACATGAAGTACTTGGTTCTGTTCGCGGTTGCAGGTAAATATAATTTTTTCATTCATTTTAATCACAAGAGATCCTAGTAACTCTTATTTTTTTACTCTAAATTTTTTTAAAGTTCATTCATATATTTTTTCTGCGAAAGGTTTTTAAGATAATGTGTAATAAAAATAGTGCTCTTATTTTGATAACTAGAAAATCTAATCTTATCTCTACTTTCCTTAATTAATTTTTCGTTGGTCTTCAAGAAGTTGTGAAAAAAATGTCATTATTTTAAACAATAAAGTGAAAATGGATGTCTATTTATTAAAAAATTAATTAATTATGCATTATATTGTACAATTTTGAAGAATATCATTTCTTTAAATTGTAAGATGGAATAAGAATAACAGTAAGAATAAATAAATGGAAGCTTATTTATTGGAAAATCAATTAATTGCTCATTGGTCTTCAATAAATTGTGAAGAATATCATTACTTTGAGCAGTAAGATGAAATTGGAAGTTTATTTATTGGAAAATTAATTAATTGTTCACTGGTCTTCAATAAATTGTGAAGAATACCATTATTTTAAACAATAAGATGAAAATGGTAGTCTATTTATTGAAAAATTAATTAATTATTAATTATATTGGACAATTGTGAAGAATATCATTTCCTAAAATAGTAAGATGGAATAAGAATAACAGTAAGAATAAATAAATGGAAGTTTATTTATTGAAAAATTAATTAATTTTTCATTGGTCTTTGTGAAAAATATCATAGTTTCGATTCACGGGAAAATTTGAAAATAATATGCTAATTCTATAATTATAACTGAAAAGTCAGCAAAAGTTCTCATTTTAAATTATAGAGGCAAGTTATTAAAAGAAAAAATTTGAAGGAGACAGAAAATGCGACTTTAGTGTAAGAATTATCTGTGTCTAAAGAATCATTTTTTTGAATTATTTCTATTAATTGGTTCATCTGTCTTTATATCTTGATGTCCAATGCGACGGCAATTAAAACGACCCCAAGCCAAAAAGAAAGTTTGTATGGTTGCTCTTAGTATGGCTATTTTTGGAGATTTTTTTCCATTATAAGGCGGTTTATCACAATCGCCGTGGAAATCAAATTGTGCCCAAAAATGGAATGAGCTCCATAGAATTTACTACAAAGTTTTTAAACCCAAATTGTATGTTTGAATTATATTTGATATAAAGTTCTCTTCTTTCTATGTAAGTGCATCTGAAAGCCCTAATTCGGAAACGCAACAAGCTAGGAGGATTAAATTTGTATGGGACTTTGGCAAGTTATAAAACTGTAGATATTTGTTAAAATTTGAGACAGCCTTGAATTTGAGAAATGTTATATCAAAGTGCAATTGCATTTTGACTCACTGAGTTGAAGAACATGACATTACATAGAATTAACGACTTGTTTTCAGTTTAGTACTGGATAGCTAAAGAATTTCAAAATAAACGTAAAGAATTGAAAAGATGAAATAAAATTTTATCTACAATTGTAATGTTCTGTGGAGATTTATACATTTGAATTATAATTTCTACTACACACATGAAGAGATTTTCCCATAAGAAGTATGAAGTGTTGACATTGATTTTTAGGATATTTTATTTAAATTATAATGTATGTGTTCAGATTGTAATAAAATTATTTGGATATAATCATCAATTATTTCTAGAATTAATTGATGAAGAAAGAAGACCCGTTTTCTAGAAATGCAACCAATATTTTTATAAAAGAAAAATTTTTAACAGAAAGAAAATTAAAAAAACGCTGTTTTGAGAATTGCAAAGTAAAAGATATTTATTTACCGAGTTCGAAAGGAGACGATATCCTAAAATGTCACGGATTTGACAGAAATTCTCGAAGTGAAGGGGAATTTTAATAACATCTAAATCGATTTGGGTTTTTAATTAATATTTAGAGACTTACGTTTTTATGATATTCATTATGATTATATATTTTAAAAGTATCATTTTCTGTACCACATCCTTTAATGACTTGATTTTATTATCCGGAATTTTTGATATCGAAATATTTTCTACTTTTCCTTTCAATTGTATAAACGTATTTGATTTCTTTCATTCTATGAATAATTGTTTTCTACTTTCTAGTAGTTTTTAATAAGTGACAAAAGTCTTTATTGTAATTCTTACGAACTTTATAATAGCCTTTTTTTAATCCGCGTCAAGATTTCTCCTCCCATATAATACCTTCCGTAATAATTAAACTTAATCGAATAATAGATCATGTAATTCTGAAGGTAGTAAATGTTTTTAATTGTCCTCGGAAACAAAAAGCTATACTTAATTTCATCCCTATAACGCCAGAATAAAAATGAAGATTATGTCACATTATTTCCTCATTATAAACATGGAAGGCACAAAAAGTTGAACTGTGTAAAATGGACACCATTTACTATTTAAACCTTAAATGTTGAATTTTGTAATCACATGATATTTTGCTTTCAGCTCTCTTTGGATGCGTCCAATGTGATAAAGAGTGCTTTAGAGGGGTGTTCAAAGAATGTATGAGGGAACCAGTCCCAACGGATCGAATGACTCTATGTAAGTATCAACTTCTTGTCTGTAGAGAAAAAGTTAGAAGACTAATTTTTGAAAAACCATTTTTAAATTATAACAAGTCGTTATTTTATCCAAGCGAAGTGTAAGTTGCTGTGTACGTTACTTTCGAAATTTGCAGACGAATATTTCTTTGAAAATAACCAAGAATTAAAAAAATATATTAAAGAAGAGCAAATAATGGGTTGAAAAAACTCAATATTTTTATTAAGCGTTTTTTTCAAGAAAGGTTATTATATTTCTAATTCATCTTATAGCCATTGATTCTGCTGTTTTTGTGTTACCATTTAAAAAAAATTTGTATTCGCCTTGCTGTTTTTGTTCATAATGTTTAGAAATATGTTTTAAAATAAAACTCTTTTTCTTGATTAATGTAAATAAAAAATCGTTCTCTTGAAAAAAAATTGATCAGTCGTAAATTTCTTTTTCTGATTGATGTAAATATAAATAATTCTATTGAAATAATAGTAATAAATGTATTTAATCATTTTGTGCAGAAATATCACCTTCTTTAGGTCAGTTTTTTAAAACTGGAAATTTTTCTATTCAAAATCTTTTAACTCCCGCAATTTTCTCTATAGCTACACTTATATTTGTAAGTTAATTCTTGCTAATTTTATGACGAGTAATTTGTTCAGTGAAAAAATATTGATGGCCGTAATGATTTTTTATAAAGCCTAAATCAGCTACGTTAATTAAATAGAGATATTGGTTAAGTCGTAAGCATACGTCGTCTTCAAAAGTGTTTGTATTTATAAATTAAAAGGAAATATTGCTGCATGCATTAACAAAAACAAATATTTCCAAATAAGAATTTTTATAGCTGTTTTGAATAACATTTTAAGAATATGCAAAAGCTGTTTTATGAAAATTCAAAAATTAAAAAGAAAAAGAAATTTTATCCCTTTAAGACTTGATTCAAAAATGCAAAAAAAAAATCTGTACGTATTAATAAATATATTGCGATGAGAACAGCTTTTCATTCAGAACAGCTTTTGAAGGATTAGGTATAGAGTGAATAAGTTTTTTTTTTTTTTTCTAATGCTGCATTCCTCATTTGTTGCATCATTATTTTTTTTACTCCTTTTTTCTTATTAATGCTGTGTCTATGTATTATGATTTTCAATTTCCTCTATGTCTTTTTGGGTTTCAATCTGGCGACTGATGTGGTATTTTTAGAGAACTTACTGATCAAATAAACAAGATAATAGATCAAATAGGCAAAATAATAGACCACGTAGACGCAAATATACATAATAGTAGATCACGTAACGCAAATATACAAAGCAGTAGATCACGTAGACCTACATAGACAAGATAGTAGTTCAAGTAGACACAAATAGACAAGATAGTTAGAAACAGTTATCGAGATAATAGATTATCGAGAATAGTTTGGGGGTTATCTTAGTAAAATCAAAGTCCTTACCAATATCATATTTTGGGTTGATAATTTTTAATTGTAATTATATTTGTGTAAGCTGCATAATTCCTTATTACATTAATAAATATTAAACTACATAATCCTGATGCACTCCAGCATCCTTTGACTCTAATAATTTTTTATCTTCTAATTATCTCTATTTATTTTCTTCTTCTTCTTTATATAAATATATAATTATGCATCCATCAGAATCAAAAATGTCACATATGCTTTCGTCTACATATGAGAGACCATTCCAATACATTTTTCGGATTTATGCATCATCGATGACGCGAAAAAAACCATAAGCTTTTTATTTCCTTCATAACAAGAAGTTTGCTCAAGGATGAACATTTTTGCAATCCAGCTGAAATGAGCACTTTTCGTGTATTTCCAGATAGTTTTCAGATAGTCGAGTAGTTTTTAAAAAATGTCCGTCTCTCTGTAACAAGGATAACTTAAAATGATTTAAGCTGGACAGATGAAATTTTGTATGCGGTCTTTATAAAAATTTATAATTTCTGTTAAATTTTCAGTAAAATCTGTACAGATGAAATGTCGTCTGCCCGGCTGTTCGAATATAAGTTAACACGATAAGTACAAAACGAAGACACCTAGATAGATGATTCGATACACATAATTGATATTTATAGTCTCAAATTTTGAACCAGATCCAACAACAGGTTATTTGTCTATCGGTCTATTCCTTCAGAAACATATAAACGTGATAATTAAAAAAAGCCCCGACTTAAATATATAAAATTTTGTATGAGATTATTTGATTATAAATGTAGTTATTTGTCAAATTTTTGTTTCAGTGACTTCAGGAAAAACGTCTAAATTATGAATTTGATTTTCGTTTACTATTAACCGCATATCACGGCTGTATCGCAAAAAAACTCGCCAAGGATCACACGATAGATACAACTAAAATCATAAATTCACGCCAAAAAGTATTTCGCAACGATTGTATGCCATATAAGGCGTCATGCCAGGCGTTTCTTTGCATTATAAACTTATTAGAGAGTATATGTGAAAGCCGACATGTTCTTACTTTGGCTTTTCTTCTTTCAACTTTTCACATACCGCGTAGTAAAATGCGTTAAATTTACAATTTAGCGACATACCAATTATGTTTACCACAACTGTGATAAAAAATAATCACATTTAGATTGTTGTTTTTTTATTTTTACACTGCTACGGATCATTTAAAAATGATAATTAGAATAATTAGATGTAAGCAGCAAAGATTCTACCAAACAATTTTCAAATATAATCAAAATATAAAAATAAAAGTGGAAGATGGTAATTTTAGTTACGAATTTATCCTAAATTTTTTGAGGTAATATTACTTTTATGATTCATTTTATTTCTGTTTCCTTGTATTTTAATTTTTTCATTGAAAAACAAAATACAATACAATAAAATAAAATCCATTTTTTTTGAATAACAAGGATATTATATGAAAAAACATTAGACTTCATATTCGAATTCAATTTCATGCTTCATGTCAGCATTTTTTCTTCATACTTTTTAAATATTTTAATTCTTTTGAAAGATATTGTTGTTTAAAAAAGCAGTGAATTAAATCGGTTGACCATTTTGTCAATTTGAATAAATCAACTTAAACATACATCTGTATCAACATTGTGAATGTGCATTGTGCATTGCACAATAAGCAATGTTCTATCTTTAAAGCGTCCCTTTTTTTCGCTGAACCAATAAATAAATAAATAAAAATAATTAAATTCGAGTAAAGGACATAATTCTTTGAGTTCTACATTCAAATGACTGGCAAATGTTGTTTTTAGTAGCATTGTTAGTTTTAGTAGCATTGTTATATAACTATCACATGGGCCCCTTTCTATATTAACTGCCATTTAGTGCCTCATTCAAATATACAAATGTATACACAGATATTTATAAAATTTACATTTTAAAAGTTAATATATCTTGAAAATGATATAGAAAGATTTAATTAACATTATTTCCTATAATTTATATTAACCAGATTATTAACATTTATATATTATATCGAATTATAACAATCAGAGACATAATATATTTTTTTCCAATATAGGTCCCCCCCCCTTCTGTTTCGGTTACTGGTAGAAATAAATTTAGAGAAGTTTATACAAAGATATACCTGACTTTAGTGAAATGACATTACAATATATATATTGTCTTCTTTTCTGTGTATTCTATCGATTTATAACAGTTGTATAGATAGTATCGTTTTCCCAATATCCTCTTAGGGATTTCCTCCCTTGTATTTCGGTTCCACGTAGAAATAGAAATTTAGAGAAGTTCATACAAAGATATACCTGACTTTAGTGAAATGACATTACAATATATATATATTGTCTTCTTTTCTGTGTATTCTATCGATTTATAACAGTTGTATAGATAGTATCTTTTTCCCAATATCCTCTTAGGGATTTCCTCCCTTGTATTTCGGTTCCACGTAGAAATAGAAATTTAGAGAAGTTCATACAAAGATATACCTGACTTTAGTGAAATGACATTACAATATATATATTGTCTTCTTTTCTGTGTATTCTATCGATTTATAACAGTTGTATAGATAGTATCTTTTTCCCAATATCCTCTTAGGGATTTCCTCCCTTGTATTTCGGTTCCACGTAGAAATCGAAATTTAGAGAAGTTTATACAAAAATATACATGACTTTAGTGAAATGACATTTCAATATATATATTTTCTATTTTTCTATTCTTTTTCTTTACATTTGTTAAAATTTTATTTCATTTTATTTATAATTATATTTATTATTGTTATATTTATTACGCTTTATATTTTGTCAGTTTTTTAATTTCTTATGTAATTTATATTGTTATTTATTGTCATCAGTGATGTCAATGGTTAAGCTAGATGGAATCCCCATTTATGTATTAAAAGTTCACATGATGGCATTTATCAATCTATTTTTTTTTCAGGCGATGAATTCAAATATCAGATAGATTGTGTTGCTCGCGTCGCAAATAAATGCAACATGCCTTTCAAAGAAGATGCTGATCAACTCAAAAGAAGTGTTACGACACTTTGTTCACTTGATGGCATGAAAGCATGTACGAAAATTCATTTTGTCAACAATTATTTCTATAATTATTTTTATCCTCCATTTAAGCTAAAGTAGATTCTATTAGACTCCTTCAAAAAATTTTGCATTTTTTTTTAAATGAAATTTTGTATAAATACATATCATAATATACCAATAGTTTTATCTAAACTTTTAAACTAAATATTATGTATAAATATATATAATTTTGTTTAGATTTATTATAGTCAAATATATATATAACTTTTAACTAAATGTTTTCAGCTAAAAGTTTTAAGTGTATTTAAAGTTTTTCCATAATATATTAAATTGCATTAAAAATTTTATATATTTCCATAATATATAAATATACAAAATCTTTTCATGTCCGTATAAATATATTTCAAAGATTTTAAAATTTTTTATTTGCTGTGAAGCAGCTGTAATTTAATATATAATATTCCTTTTTTATGAATGCTTGATTCTATTTTTATTGTTACAATTATATCGATAATGCATAAATAAATACATGTTAAAAATAAAAAAAAATAAAAACAATTCTTTTGTTTTAAAAAGTAAAAAATGTATTTATTTTAAATTATTCTTTTATTTGAAATTTGTTCTTTGAAATATTAAGGAATTTCATAGTCAATTTTTCCGTAAATTCACAAACAATTAGTACCATTCATATCGAAATTATATTAAATTATTAATTAAAAATGAATGGCTTGCCAATATAAGAATATGGAAATGTCATTTAAAACATCTAAGTGCTGAAAATTTAAAAAAATATTTCTTATCAAAAAGTGATGAGGAATCAGTAATAAAATTTAATCTTTATATGCATATAGTAAGACACATGTTTGAAAAAGAGATCAAATTTAAAAAAAAATTGATATGCACGGTAAATTAATGTGTATAAGTTGCAAAATACGTTATCTCCTGGTTATTTTTTCCGATACAATAGTAATAGATTTTTAATTTAGTAAAAAATGCAAGTGCTAGTGATGCTAGTAATGAATGAAGTGAAAATGATAAAGGTATAATGATATTAACGTCATTGTTATTGATATGTTTTTAAGTGTCTACTACATATACTTTCATTTTTACTAATATCTACTATATCTACTTTTATTTTTCATCAGGGTTTGATACAGAAAAGGCTTGCTTCAAGAAATCTGTCAACGACAAACAGTGTACTGGTCCCTTGGATGAAGCCACGAGCAACCTCAAGACTTCTGAAGATTTCATCAGAGCAAACAAAAAGGTTTGCAAGTAAGTAGTTTCATTATATTCTTAAGAAAAATGATAAGAGAATGATAAACAATGAAGTTATATGGCCTTTTTCCTCCCCCCCCCACATACCTAACCTTAAAACAGAAACTAAATTGTGGTCAGAGATAGCAAATTAAATCAGTGAATTAATAACTTTCTCATCTGCTTCCTACTTTCAACTGAAATATTTATATCCACAGGGCAGCTTCATCTGTGAAATTAAAAAAAAACACACACAAGGTGCTATATCGAGTGAATAGGGGGGGGGGGTGCTGATTATATTTTGCAAAAACGAGTCAGGAATAGTAATTTCATTGTGAGAAAAGAATTACAATTTTGCAAAACTCGTAAATTATTTTGCCTCATTTCTCATATTTTTCGGTGAGTTCTTTCACTCAAAGAGGTAAAATATTTCAATAATATTCTGTATTGAAATTTTTACAGCTTAGTAGAAAATTAAATTCACAACACCTTTACAAAAACGAATAAGCTAATTTGACTTATCAGTAACGTTAATACGGTCAATATGGTCTTTTAAGTTCTTATTTAATCTTTTAAGCTTATTTTTCCATTTCAACCTTCTATTATCAAAATCACGCATTCATTTTATAACAGTTAATAATGATTCTTACAAAGAATTCGGTTTGTGAAATCATTTTCTTATGTACTTGAATTTGTTTTTAGTAAATTCAAGATTCCTATAAAATTTTCCGCGAAATCAGCTTTCCTTAGAAGCGAAATCCCGTAACTCTTTCAAAATTACATGACAAACAACAGAAAATTACATGAAAAATATTTTTAACATGTCTCTGATTGTTAAACCATGATCACGATCGACAATTCTCTGATCTGATCTCCTTTTTCTTGTGATAAGGTATCGGCCTTGGGACTTGAAGTTCCTAAGTTCACGAATTCATTTCACCAAAGAACCGCCATGTAAACGAGTGTGGTGCTTATTAATTACGACGTGAACAAATGTCCTTTGGCTGTATGATGAGGAATTTTGGAAATAAGAAGTGTGCCTTCTCAAGTGTCATCCTCATCATCTGACCATAATTCAAAAGTACGAGGTCCATCCCAAAGTAGCTTCAGTGTTGCTTTGAAACGGAATGTAGTGAAATTAAACTAAACTGATCGGCATATTGGTTATTGATCGAAATGTGTTTGTGTATGTATGTATGTGTAAAGGGGTGGGGTCTACCAGAATAACATAATGACAAAATTTCTAATTTCCCATTTTTAATTATTTCTAACTTTTAATATTTTACATCTTTAAAGGATTTTTACAATATTTTAAATACTTTTTTTTACGAAATGCATCACTGTAAAAATTTCATGCATGTTCTTTGCGTAATAGCATTCAATATTTTGGAAAATCGACATGGTTAAAATTATTATATCATTAAAAACAAATCTTTATTCTAAACGGTAACAAGAAATCCAATATTGTGTGTTACCAGATTTTTATAAAAGAAGTAGAAAAATTGTAAAAATTTATGCAAGCAGTATCTAATATACATATTTCACAGCTACATTACTTTCGATTTGTAGGTTATTCGAACCTTACTCAAACTGCGTAGAAGAGAAAGTTGAAAAGAATTGTGGAACAGCAGCTCAACATTTGTTCGACTGGATTTACAAGCCTTTCCGAAGCATGAGCAATTCTCTCTGTGAGGAGCTGATTCTTCCAGCAGATGAGAAAGACAGCCGACCTGACAACTTCGGACTCCTCAATATTTATTTCACCGTAGTAGGAGTCTTTTTTGCTTCTTAAATAAACACAAAAATGTATACATTTATAAAATAATTGCCATGAATAAAATGGTCTGCTTTATTTTCTTAATAATTTTTCCTAACTAATTTAACTGATGAAAACCCAAAGCAAAAGGTTAGAGATCATATATATCATGCCACCAGTTTCAAGTCCTTGAAATAACAATAGCTATTGCAAAGCACAAAATAAGTGAATAAAAATAGTATGCATTAAACTTACAACTTTTCTTCTGCTAATTTTCTGAAATTTGTGACTTTATTCTTAAAGAGTGATTATTTATTCATTCTTCAAAGTACAGTGAGTCTCTAGATACTGCTTATTCCCATGCGTTTAGCAATCGTCAGATACCATCTCGAAAAAACGATAAGTCTTTTGGGGCGATCCTCGAATCCACTTACTTTTGGACTTTATAAGAATCGAAATGCTGATTAGTCAGGCCGTATGCCATCGTTCGAAACAAATTGTAGTCGGAAGGATCAACGTTTGAATACGGTGGGTGAGACAACATCACGTGATGAATACGGTGGGTGAGACAACATCACGTGATGAATACGGTGGGTGAGACAACATCACGTGTTTTAGTGTTTCCAAATATGTCCTGACCAATCTTGAGACATGTGATAGAATATTGGCATGCTGGATGGTAACTTTGTTCGAATCTCTCTTGATACTATCACCGTTTCCCCTTCAGTGCTCTGCTTAAAAGCACCATTTGCGTCTGATACTTATCTCTTGTAATAGTTTTTCCCGGTTTCAACAGCTCATAGTATATCACAAGGAACTGGTTTCAACAAATGCTGAATATAGCTTTTAAATCAGGAATTTTTGGTGTAAAACATCGAAACCACTCACGATGATTTGTTTCTTTAAGAGCAGATTTTCCGTACGTAATTGAAAGCATTCGATTCTCCTCAGTTTTCAGTTTTCTTCAAAATTAAGTTGAAAATAAAAAAACCTCGAAATGACAAGAATTTGGTCCAATAAAATTGATATTTTCGATTCAGAATAAATTTATGATGTAAACACAATTTGGTGCTGTCATTATGTTGATAGATGCCCAAGCTTATTGAGTGACATTTCTGATTGATCAATTTTGATCACCACTTACCACTGCAACCATTTATAGAAAATTGGAAGATGCAAAAATAAATAACTAATATATTTAATAATTAATGGTCTTAATTATTTTTTAAATGCTTATTTTAGCTTTGTTATTAACATGGTTAATTATCAGCAGAATTCAAATCTATAAACGAGATTATAAATAATGCAATAGATGCGCAGCGCAATGGATCGAACGCTCATATATAAAGGGTGTCCCAAAATTAAAACAATATTTGAATTTGCTACCATTCGTGCAGTAAAGTATTGGAAACCCTATTAAAAACCACTTTACAGCTGATAGTTTAAGGTTAGTAAAAATGGAGAGTTAAGCGTTAACGCAAGATTTGAATTAAATTAAAAACATAGTTTTTTTCTCCTTCAAATTGTTATCTTTTGTTGAATCGTGTAGTACACATATTAGGGTTGTATATGGAAGAACACATAAGGAAAATGGTCTGCACGGCTTTTTTGGCGCACTTTATTCAAATTTTCCATGGCCATTATGTGGCTGAATTTCGTCGATGCAGCGTTGAATTTCCTCTTTCAATGCACGCATGCCTTTTGGCTTGTTGAAATAGATTTTCGACTTCAAATAGCCAAATAAAATGAAATCCAATGATGTTAAGTGGTCAATCTATGCCTTCCTCCTCATTTCCCCCAACAAGTGTCATCCTGCTTAACAAGGATCAAACCCTTACTTTGAGAACATCTCAAAATTCTCTATATCCCACCAAATGTACGTTCCACAACAAAAACGAGGTAAAAGTCGTACCCCACTAATAGAGAAAAAGCAGATTCGAAATTTTTAATTAAATACTTTAAGTTCCCCAAGGAAGTAATCGGATGGTGCATTAGTTGAATTTTCACATAACCTTTCGCGGCGCAGTGTACCACTACATAGAACACCCAAATTCGTTCGTTTCTAAAATCGTTAAAATCAACTCTAAATGGAAAATAATAGGTTTAAGAATCACTTTTAATCTCCTTTTTTAATAATAGATTACAATTTAAATTAAGCTGATCCTCATTTTTAGAAATTTCATGGTATGCCAAAACCTATTTTTTCAAGGAATTTTATCATTTTTTTCTAGTAAAAAATAATTGTTAGAAAAATAATTTCATTGTTATTTTGTTGGATGTACCCTAAGCTATTTATTCTATATATTTTTAAATTTTTCATATAAAAGGCATACGTATAATTGTTGGAAAAAAACATATGTTCCATCAGCTGGAACACTGCAGCGATCATGTTACTCGACGAAACGCTATGTCAGAAAGAAAACATCTGTTTCTTCATTTCCTGTCCTTCTCCGTTTTTCGTGGAAAATGAAGTTAATTCAAAGAATAGGGTTTGAGGGGGATCAGAATGTTTGGAAATGAGCAATACTTAATCTGGGTCTGACATTTCGGGAGTTTTCTATCTAACTTTTCTTATCTGTAGCCTTTGCAATCATTATTTAGGGCTGCGTGGATTTTCCTGCCCTTTATTTTGAGTTTCGCCAAGGTTCGTTTTATATAATAGTGTAAATATGTTTAATTATATATATTATAGCTTATTTCTTATTTTAAACATGACTATAGATTTTTTTGTAAATTAATTGCATTAAAAATAACGTGAAAGGATCGACTAAATTTTTCGAAATACCAAAAATAAAGCAATATTTTATCCAAAACTGACATAGAGTAGTGTAAAAGAAAATTGTGCAATATCTTTTATGCGATTGGAATATCTGATCAAAGAGACATTTCTTTTTAGAAATAATCTCATAATTCACAATTATCTATCCGAAAATACATTGATAATAAAACATCTGTTTTTTACACAATATGGGAAATTTTAAGATTTTTAGACTGCAAACAGCTGGCTCAAGAATTGATTTATATCATTACTCTGATTTATGGATTGATAGATGGATTGACCTTTGACGACATATAGGAGATAATAACCCTAAAATTCTACTAATGAGCGATGAAATATATTCGTAAAGAGGTTTTTTTTATTATTGGTTAACTCGGTAATTTATGTAGGTATAACTTTTGGCGATAAATATTTGCGATTATAGTTATTGTATTAATCGAAGTCATTCTCACCAACTTCGATGAGCTGCATGTTATCACAAAGCTGAAAAGTTATATTTTAAATTAAACCGGGTTAATAATCATGAGACATTATTGTTGGTTATCAGTTCAGACTATAGATCTGATTGGTCTGCATATTGAAGAAAATTGCCCAGTTGTTAAGATTGGACATTTTTATTTTATTTCTCTGGAAGATTGAGAAATTTTAATATATTTTTCTCTGGACGATTGGGAAGTTTAATTGTAATTGTCTGAAAAATTGGACATAATTTTTTTCTTCTTTTTTTCAGATTGGGGAGTCTCATTTTTCCGTTTCTCTTGCAACATTAGACGGGAGGGGGAGAGGCGTGTAGACAACTACTGATGATATAGTTCTTAAGATTGGGAACTCTACCAAGAAGATAGGGCAGTTTTATCGTGTTTCCTCTTTAATATTGGGAAGTTTTACTGTATTTCTCTGGAAGATTGGGAAGTTATAATCTATTTTTCTGGAGATTGGGGGTGGGGGGCATTTTGCTGTTTCTCTTTCAGCATTAGATGGGGGGAGGGCAGGCAGGCAACCACTAGTGATGTGTCTAGGCGGCCAAGAGCATTACATTATGAAATAAAAATCATTGAAGTTGGTACTGCGATTATGGTCAGGAAATTTGTCACGATTTTTCATTATAAAAAGCTTGCAGTAACGTCGTGTTTTTGAAATGTAATCCTAAACTGGAGGTTGGTAGATGAAAAGCGACTATTGAAAGCGTACCTGAATGTATATAGTTTGCGACTATATATTGCATATTTAAGAGCTTCAGAATGAAGCAAAAATTGGCAAAATCGAATTAAGGATCTTGACCGGAATTTTTTGTTTTTGCATACCTAACAATTTTAGATAAATAAGTAGTTTAATTATAGTAATGATCATATAAAAATTAATCATCAAACGTGTACATGCTACGACGTTTATATGTGCTCACGCATTTGGTTCTTTGTCACATTTTATGGAATATTTCCTTGTATACTGAGCAAAATATCAAATATACATTTGGATCATTTATATTTAGATGACTCAATTCAAAATTTGATGACTTTTTACTATTTCAATTACATTAGAAATTTCATTCATCCATCATCATATTTTAGTATCATAATTTCATTTATATAATTGATTACATATCATAATTTCATTCACATAATTGATTACATATCATAATTTTATTCATCAGTCGTTTCGTTCACATACCTTAAATGCACAGGACATCAACAGTTAAAAAAGATTTGATCCAAAATGTGATAAAAATTTCTTGTTTTGTTTATAAAATTATAAGCTAAATTTTACCCACTTTGCCCTATTTTTTTAAAAGTTAGACATACTGGCAGACGAACAGACAGATAGACTTTCTCCAAACGAATTCCTCTCAAAATTTGAATGAATACTAAAATTGTTGTATAAAAACCATATAATAATTTCTTTATTTTTAGATGTTTTCTTAAGTTGTTTAACAGACCGATAGGCAGACATAATTCTGTAAAAATACTTCGACCCTCATTGAGGTTTGAAACTTGAATTTCCATCAAAATCCTGATGCCGGATTTCATAATAATTGCATTGCTTCCTATTCGTAATCGGTATATACAAGAGAAAACAATAAAAAATAATTTACATACAATCACTATCTGGAGACATGGAAGTGTATGAACTCAAGTACAGTCTCATTTGAAAACCAAACGCAATGAAATAAGAGTATAGGAATTTTTCAAATACAAGATAAATCAAAAGTCAGGAGGTTATTTCGGGGAGAGGGTCAATGAGATAAAAAAAAAATGAGGATAGCATTATATATTAAGGTAGCCGACTACGCTCGAAGCAATATTTTTGAAAAATTGGATTTTTTAAAAACTATTTATGGTTTTTAGATGTATTGTCAATTATAAACACTATATATACAAAAAAATTATTTGGAAATATAATATATTTTGAGAAATAGGAAAATTTGTAGCAAATTTTAATGAAATTTAACTTAAACGGTTAATACTCTACACAAAATTGTAATGCAGCAATCCTATTTTTCTTTGTACCCAAGTTAAAGAATATAATGATGAATGAAATGAACCAAAATCTAAGAAATATTTTGAGATGCAAAGAAATTATGGATAAAAATGTACGTATATATACATTTTTTCCATAAATTTACAACTTATTTTTTCTAAAAACACATATAAATGAAAAAGTATTTCACCAACAATAAAACTTTTGGTTCCTTTCATTGCCCATAGTATTTAAAACACACTCTGAAATTTTTATGTAAATACCTCTATTAGTTTTTGAGATATCATGTTAACGGTGGATAATTTTTATAAAAATTAAATTTTGAGAAAATTGAAGTTAAAAAAACATTTTAGCTAAAAAATTGTTTAAAATTATCCTGGATGATAGATCAGACCTTCCTATCCCTAGAAAATACTATTTTGGAAAGAGGAAAGCCTGAACTACAAGAAATAATAATAAAAAAAGAATTCGCCAATGTGGTCGAAAACCAGTGTTTTTAACGTAGTCGGATACCTTAATGTAACAGCACCTTTCCAGCTGTCAGAAAATTACCATCTTTTTTTACTAATATTAAATGGATGCGAAGTGTTAAAATGGTATATTAGTATCAAATCAATCAAGTAGGTACAATTCGGCGTTTTCTCGCAATTTTGTTGATTACATTAATCTATCAAGCACATTTCAAACTAAATAGTAACATTTTAATTAATGATATATGGAGTTGTACACATATTGATTATGTTATATGTATAAATACATATGAGATTCCCGTTTTTCCTTACATGGTAATTGGCCTTCATGCCAGATATAACGTCACCCGTTTTCCCTCACATAGGTAAGGGCATCAACCGCATTAAACACTGAAATCAACTTTAGAAAATTATGCAGTTTTTTTAAGTGGTCAAAATTTATAATTCGTAAGATTATAATTATGATGTAATTGAAAAGATTATCATTTAATCTTTAAGAAGGGGCAACGCTCATTTAACTGCTGCAATATTTCTGGAATTTACGACAGAAATCATAAAAATTTCGTATAATATTTAACTAGCACAAAAATTCACGCACATATGGATATTTATATTTTTCTTAGTAAAGGTGGTATTTCAAAAAAAAGTGTATTTATAAATGTAAATGTATAAATTTTGGCTCGGAAAAGAAATAATTCTTTAGTTCATATTTAAACTACAATTTGTTAAAATATATTGGCCTATAAAAGTTATGACAAAATTTATTTTTCAATTTGATAATAAATAAGTATAGAAAAAAATGAAGAAAATTTGCACTAAACAGTTCTTTAATGAATGCAACATAGAAACTTTCTGTAGTTTAATACAAATATGATTTGCAGCAAAAACTTCTCTACTGGCTGAGAACTGCATTCTTAGAGGACAGTCATTTAATATCTTTGAAACATTACAAAAGTGGTTTTTAATAAAGAATTCGATTTCGGCATGGACATTCCATGCTGAGAATCAAGCAGCCGGACACCAAAAGAGAAAGCAAATGCCAGATACGGAATAATATTTTTTCAGAAAATCCAACGACCTTGTAGAATGACATAAGGAACATCCTATCTCCCAGTATAGTGCCAACGACACTTTATCGAATTCAATTCTGGGGATCAAATTCGCCATTCCATTCGCTCCATACTTTAACCCTCAGGATAGCCTTAATAAGCCGAACTATATATTGTCAGAAATTGTCGTCCATCAAAATAAATAAATAAATAATAATTACCAATAGTAGTGGGAAAAGGGTAGGTTTACATAACGAAGCAGAGTTATACCTGTTCAATTCTTCTCCCACCACCTCTGACACTTTTGTTTTCAAAAATGTTGGTTTCGTTGCATCTGTTGCGTTGTTCCTTCCAGATCATATGACGACCCGAATCCCTCTCCCGTCAATTTCTATGAAGAGTATAGAAACTCATAGCTGATTGCTTCAGGTGATGCGTTTTCATCCTAACGTAAACTGGCAGCTCTCTTTCTTGGCTTTAAGGGGAGATGCACTACTAGTCGTCTTCCATATGTCTATATGTCACAAGTCTTTGTATCATGAAGATGCCTTCGCACTGATATGAGGAGATTCTTGTCCCTGTTGTTAAAAAATTGTCTGCCATTACTAAGTCTCAGTTTACATAATGAAGCAGAGTTATACCTGTTCAATTCTTCTCCCACCACCTCTGAAACTTTTGTTTTCAAAAATGTTGGTTTGGTTGCACCTGTTGCGTTGTTCCTTCCAGATCATCTGAATCCTACCTACTGAGCTGATACACTATAGTGTTTCTTCCCCTTCGGCCAAAAGAACTAAATAACTTTCTACCGCAGGTTTTATGACTAGTGGTAAGCTTGAAACATGTCTTCTAGACACAGAATCCTCGAATTGAATCTGATCCAATAGTCATTTGATCAGATTACGAATGCACTGAAACGTCTGTAACTGCGGTCTTCAAGAATGCGTGACTGGTTACATATGATGAACTCTTCTAGGAAGAGTTCAGAATCTAGTTGCTATTTGCTCCAAGAGACGTGTTTCTTACCCAAAGTAAATGGGCAAAATTGTGTCTCGGCTTGAAAGGGAGACACACAATATATGGTCCATACACACCTATATTAGATAGGTGTCTTCACACTATACTAGCAGAGGTTGCTATACCTGTTGCTAAAAAATGATCCCCCAGGAGCTGAGGAATGGTAATGTTTCTCCTCCTTCGGCCTAAATGAGGTAAATAATGTAGTTATGACTCTACGTCGACCAGAAACATTTCTTCTAGACACAGAATACTTGAATTGAAATTGATCCCATAGTCGTTTGACCACACTACGAACGCATTCAGATGCTTAGAATCATGAGCATGCGATAACACCATTTCTTTCGAGCTGACATATCATCAATGTGAGGAGGAAGGTCAGTCATTAACCAATTTGTGGCTGGAGACCAACTGTCTCGAAAAGGATGTCAGTTTGCTGAATTGATCAATGTTATGGATGCACTATGTTAAAGGCAGCAGCCAACCACAACAAATCCTGTCAATACTGCTTCGTTCAGTGTGGCGGGGTGGTTGGCTATACACAACAATAGTAACAAGATTGTCACCTGAACGAATCGGGTAAAAGACTTCTCTTAGAAACTGCTAGATTCTCATGGTATTGTCAACGAAAATGCAAATAACAATTGAAGATCAACAGTCACGCACAAAAATTACATACGAAATTGCGAAGACTAGATTTTCGAACATCCTCCCCCCCCCTACTATGTAAGTTTTCAATTCTTTAAAATAAAATTGATAGCTATTCTTTTTTAATAGTATTTTAAAAATTTATTACAATTGTGACTAAAATGCCTTTTCATGTTACTGCTGGTTGTTTAATGGTGAGTTAGGAAAAATTTACTGTTTCTTAAATATTGCAGGCCAGTGTAGTTTAAATATGTTGTTGAGAAATGTCTTTTGTTTTGCACACAATTGCTCAAACCGAAACTCATTCATTTACCTTAATTGAAATGTTTAAATCAATGGGATTATTCTCCTAATGGGGAAATTCCTCCTAGCTGTACATACAAGTGCAAAGTAAATTAGGTTGAGAACAAGATTACATATAATATTTTAGTTGCGCTGTTAGGAAGACTTATTTAAAGTGTAGGAAAAGATGGGGCAGGGAAATATTATTCAAGCATCTAATGAACCAATAACAAAAGGTTTACTACTGAATTGGATGTCAAATTCTTACGATCCTCTAGGACTATTCGCTCCAGTTATAGTCATTGTGAAGCTATTATTCCAAGATAGGCTTCCTAGTGGTATTCAGTGGTATTAATTATTATTATATAGTATATATGTGTGTGTGTGTGTGTAACATTGTTTTGGTTGAAACAGTGTGCATGTTTGAAGACATAGACGAGACGTTGTATTTTTAATTCTCTTTAATATCCATTCCGGTAAAGCAATTTATTTACAAGCAGACGCAGTGTGGCACAAAAGCATAAGTAAGAAAAAAGTGCGAAACAAATAATCACTAGTCTTAGATAACTTAGGATTTCCCGCCACGCGCGGAGGGAATACATATGATGACCTTTGACAAGAGCAAAAGTATCACTTTCATTTGATACGTAGTACTGATGGCGTTTTATTTTTACAAAGGAATTAATTAAACCGAATTGGATCATGAAATAAGAGAATATTTCAGAATGAAGTTATGATGGGCTAAATTAAGATAAAGTTTTGGAAATTAATTCGGATTAAATTAAGAGTTTAAAATATCTTTACATATATATATATATATATATATATATATATATATATATCGTTTGTTTCAGTATCCTGAGACGACCACTTTTTAACGATTCTATGTCACTAAGGGGTGAAACGTGGAAGGATGTGTGCATTTCCGGATTTATTAATATTATGATGCTAAATATAAGTATCTGCTGATTCCATCTTTCCACTCACCCCTATTTTGTCGAATTAAATCCATCCTAACGCATGCGCAAAAGCTTTTGTTATAAAAGTAACGTAACTATATAAACGTAAGGCGATATTGAGGAATTCGTGAATTAGATTGAGAAAATGTCATCTTCAAATGTAACCAGATTGATTTCAATCTTATTTTTCAAAATTCATTTTTGAAGAATTTACTCTGATGCCTGATTCAATCACATTAGGCAATAAATGCACGAAATGTTTACCCTTTTAAATTCTACATCATTAACCACTGAGAGAAATAAATTAAAAATCACTATTTTTTCACCGTAACTGGAGATGGAAGTCAAAATGATTCCTTGTTATTCATAAGCTCCGATTATCACGTGGTATTTTGTCCTTGAATACAATAATCTCCTCAGTACTTTCATGTTGTTCTTTTAGCAGTATGCTGGCAAAAGTCTAAATATGAACACATGCGTATGATGATGATATTTTTTGTCCAAATTTTTGTTGTTTTTTATGGAATCATACACTCCATATCTCTGACACTGCTTTTAATTTCAATAATGCAAAAAGAATATATTCTCAAAACAATATTTTGAAATATTGCATTCTTTGTTTTTGCTTTTTAAATTCGAACAGTTATTAACATTAGAGTAATTCTGTAGTATCTAAACGAAGTAAATGCTCATCAAAAGATTATTTATGTTTTTCTTATAATATATTTCCAAAATTTAATATTATAACTTTTAACATTTTTAATATTAATATTTTTTATATTTTTGGTAAGTACATGATTTTCAGAATGTATTGTGTTTCCAAAATAAATTTCAATGTTGTTTACAAAATACAAAAAAGAAACATAACAATGGAGTCATTTTGACTCCATGTCTCTGGTTGTGTGAGGAAAGTCTTGCCCCCAATTACGGGTTAAAACAATTAATCAAAATATCACTTTTTTGCTTATTAAAATTATATCTATTAAACATAGAATTTTTTTAAACATAGAAACTATTGTCATTCCATGATCTTATGATGGCAGGATGATACATAATCTCACAATTTATAGTTTGTCATTAGTTAATTTATGAAAGTTAGTGTATAAAATGTACTGTTACTATGATTTTTGAACTTTAGTTAAAAACTCAGTCTCGTTTTAAACCAACACTAAGTGTATTTCAAGAGCGACCTCGAACCATGTTAAATGATGAGGATGAAGCCCGAGTTGGCATCCTCTCTTCAAACTTCTACACCACACCAGCGATAAGCGTTTCGCACCGGAAGTTAGCGTGCACCGGTCTCGCTTACACGACAGTTCTCCGATGGAATTAGGTCTCGAACCTAAATCCTTCCGGTTCCAATGCCGAGACCTTATCAACAGGCCACTTTGGCCCTACTACTTTTTCAAAGGATTATCATTGTTATGTGCGATGAAAACCATAGCAGTAACCTTATCACGGAGCGAAACAATATTATAAATTCATAACAATATTTCAAGAATTACCTATTACCTATTCAAAGCCTTTATTTCCTTAATACATTTTGTTGTTTATTTAAGGGTTCAAAAAGATGGCTGCCACAGTCCCAAAAACATTGAGCTTTCCGAAGTTGTCAGGTCGGGTGTCTTTCTCATCAGCTGGGAGAATCAGCTCTTCGCAAAGAGAGTTGCTCAGCCTCTGGATGGGTACGAACAGCCAGTCGAACAAGTGTTTGTTCATTCTTCCGCAGTTCTCTTCGACGGTCTCACTCACACAGGTGGAGTAAGGTTTGAACAAACTGTAAATGAGAAATCATGTCTCTGCAATCAAAATTGCTATGAAAGTACCATTCAAAATGCATATAAACTATTTATAAGTCCCTTAGGTTGCGAGTCCGAACCCCGCCGGCCGAAGAATCCCCGCGTGCTTGGTGGCTGACGCGCGTTAAATCTGCCGTGGTCACAAAGTCCTCCATGTCGAGTGTAATACCACTGGGGGTACTGGATCAGGGGTGATCGTTCTCTGATTCAGGTCTAAATTACGATCTGTGGTTGAGTGAATGAAATGCGTGAATGAAGTCCGCCCCGTAAAAAGGGTTGTGACGTGTGTGTAGCTAAGTCGTTCTCTTGGCCCTAGATGGCGCTACTTTAGAAACAAGAGGCGCTCCCCCCTCAGGCTTAAATCGGCTGTCTTCGAACAACGGGCTTGTCCATGGCAAGTGCCATAAGATACAACAACAACAACTATTTATAAAATAACTTCAATAATTTAATGATAAACTTTTATGACTTACAAAAACATCTACTAATACTAAGTGTTTCATCTGCCGTTATTACCTGAATATAAATTTAATTTCATAAAAATAATTTAAAGTACCAATGTTTTAATTATTGATTCGTTTTGTTGGAATTTTATTTCTTTTTTTATCCTATAAATAAAATATTTTTTCAATAATGTGCCTAAAGAAAGCATGAGAAGATTTCATAAAACAACTAATTTATAAAAGACATTATTTAATGAGATGAGGTTGGTAAATGATTGGATATAAGAGCATATTAACTGTCAAATGCCGGCAACTTGAATAATGCTTAGATCAGTTTTTTTGACAGTGACTTTGTTCTGTTTCTATCTTCATTGAAGAATTATTGGAGTTTTACATAAATATTTATTAAAAATGTCATAAAGTTTGGCAAGAAAACCCATGATAAAAAATCCCACCTATATGCTGTTTCCTCCCAATAACTTTATTATTTCTGATTATTTTTTGGAAATATACTGCCAGAAATCTCAGTATTCGCCCGTTATGGCACCGTGTGACTTCTATTATTTCCATTTTATGACACTGTTTCACTTGAAAGGGAGAAACAAACAAACAAAAAATATATAAATTAGATGGTTGAATACTCTAGAATGAGATATTAGTTTCTGTTTTAAATAAATAATGGAAATATTAATTCTAACAAGAAAAATTTCGCATTACAATTTAAAACGAAAATTTAGCTTCCAGTTCATTTCTCTTTTTTTTGGGGGGGGGAGGAATGATGAAAGAATTCAATCCTAAATACTCTCTAATAGAAATATCTTCATCGCTATTATTTACTCAACATACAATGAAACCACTTACTTGCAAACCTTTTTGTTCGCCAAGATGAAATCTTCAGGAGTCTTAGGGTCACTCATAGCTTGGTTGATTGGTCCAACACATTCACTCGCGTTCACAGATTTCTTATAGCATTCCTTTTCTTTGTCGAACCCTGAAGCAAAATTAGACTTACTGCAACTTCAAAACTAGATCAGCAAACATAATTGTAGTACCATTTCCCAAAATACCAATGTATAATTTTTCTAAATTAAAATCTATTTTTCCTTTACCGAAAAGTGTAACCAAATGTGATTCATTTTATTATGTTTTGAGTTACCTTATTTTTTCTATTTCATCCCTTATTAAAACTTGAATTAATCGGTCTTGCTTCATGCAAGTAAAGATGAAATTTTGAAACAAATTTTTCATTTACTTCTTAATGTCTTTGAGTTTTGATATTTTAAACATTTTTGTGTTTCCGATGACCTTTCAGTGCCTTAAAAATTATAAGCATAGTTATCTATTAAATTAGTTAGATTTCGAATCCAAACGATTGATGCCATTTGATAGTAAATTTTGAAAAATAGCACTTCAAGATTAAAAATTGTGAAATAAAGTATAAAACACAGACAGAAGTCCATATAAAACTAATTTTAGATTTTAGCACAAAATTAGAAGTGATTTCCATAGTATAAAAAATAACTGTTTTCTTTATCTATAAAAAATTAGCTTAAATATCGTCTATACTATCACGAAAAAAGGAATACAGCATTCATTACTTTAAATATATTCATATTAATATGTTTTTTTTTATTAATAATAAGTTAATAAGTTAATCCTTGTGCACCACAAAGTACAGCACAAGGCTTACAGAGGTAAGTTGAAACAACTACATACATAGAAAAAAAAATATGTACATATAAAAATAAGAAAAAAAAACAGGAAAAATAAACAACAAAACTAATTAAAAAATGAAGCAGCAAAGGCAATAAATTTACAGAATGAGAAAAAAGCCATTTTGTTGTCGACCAAAACATGAAGCGGAGGTGGAAACTTAATATTACAGGCATCTAGACCCACAATAAAATCTCTTCTCCCTTCAGTAAGTTTGGAGCAGTGAAAAAGCAAGTGTTCGACATTTTGAACTCCACCCACGCTGCAAGAGCACAGATCAGTGTTCGATAATCCAAATTTCTTGAGATAGTAATTGAAATTACCGTGTCCAGTAAGAAATTTTGTTAAGTGAAAATCACTGAAAAAATGCTTGTTATTCAACCTTTGGGAAATTGTGGGGAAAAATAATTTGGTTAAAGAGGCAGTTGACGAATTTTGGTACAGCTCGTTCCATAAGAGAATGGTCTTTTTGTGATTCTCATTACGAATGTGAGATTTGGGAATGCTCATAGGATCAATGATGTTTAGTTTTGTAGCTTGCTTTGCAAGCCAATCGGCTCTTTCATTCCCTAAAATGCCAGAATGACCTCGGACATGAGAAAAACAAATGCTAATTCCTCTTGCTTTAAGCTCGTAAAGAGTGATGTGAAAATTCACTACAATTTTGTTGCAGGAAGAAACATTACTAAGTAAAAATAAGGATGAGAGAGAATCAGTACAAATAAGGAACCTAGATGACAGAGTACAGTGGTTTACGATCCATTTGAGCGAGTTACTGAGGCACAGCAATTCTGCTTGGAACACACTACACTCATCGGGAATTCTAAACATAAAGTGTTCCATTTCAACTGCGTCTTGAAACACAACAAAAGCAAGTCCAACACGGTGGTTGAGTTTACTGCCATCAGTAAAACACACTACAGGAAAATTGCTAAGAACATTGTCCTTATAATCGATAATTTCGATAGGGACACGTTCAGCAGGATGTGGAAGATTGGAAAAAGACACTTTGGAATCTTGTGTAATTTTTATAACGTTATCTTTGAAATCTTTATTTTGAATGACGAAAAGGTCAATTGGGGGAAACCCCGAAATGACAAAGCAGGCTTCGTAGCTTACAGTTCTGTAGCCACGTATAATTCTAAGTAAAATTCTTCTTTGAATTCTACGAAGATTTCGACTGTTAATCTTTTTTTTCAAAGCATTACCCCAAACCCTAGAGGCATAGCAGACAAAAGGAACAATTCCCTGTTTGTAGATCATACCAATAACGTTGGATTTCAATCCAAAGGTGTTGCAAGAGACACGATTAAGTCCTTTCAGAATGTTTTCACATTTTTTGGAAAGATATAAAATATGATTTTTCCAACAGAATTTGTCATCAAGCATTACCCCTAGGTATTTGATTTCATTTACCATTTCAAGTCGTATGTTGTCAAAAAATAGTTGTTTTCTAGAAAAGTCCACGTTCTTTTTCTTAATAGCCATAACCTTTGATTTATTCGGGTTGAATTCCATTTTCAAATCTCTTGCCCAGTTTAAAATATCATCCAATGTGCTTTGAGCAAGTTCAAAAATATCATCAAGACATTTTCCCTGAAAGCAGATGAGCAGATCGTCCGCGAAGGCTATGGTTTCACATCCTGTGATCTTCGAAAGTCTGGCAAGAAGGCTGTTCATTATTAAATTCCACAGAAGTGGACCAGAGACGGAGCCTTGGGGACAGCCCCTTTGCAAGGAACGGGAAACTGAAATACGACCGAGTGTAAGAGAGGCAGACCTATCATTCAAGAAATCTCTGACCAGATGAAATATGTTACTTGGAATAGCGAAATTTTTGAGCAAAACGAGAATAGCCGGCCACCAAGCATGATCAAAAGCTCCTTTGATATCAAGAAAAATCAAAATTGTAAGCATATTTTTCTTCTTGCCTTTATCAACTACGTCTTTCAGGTAAAGGAGAGCATCTTCACAACATTTTTGCGGAGTGAAACCGAACTGGGTCTCGTTTAAGAGTTTTTTGCTGTGCAAAAACCAGGAAATCCTATTAACAATTAGCTTTTCAAGACATTTTCCAATAGTTGGTAGGAGGCTGATACATCTCAAATTGTCCAGATGTGGACCACGAAAGTCATTATTTTTCGGAATTAAAAAGATGTTTGCTCCCTTCCAGGAGCGCGGAAAGGTACTAAGCTGTAAGCAGGCATTAAAAAGTTTAGAAAAAAAACAGGGGAACATCAAGTGAATGCGTTTCAAAGCTTCATTTTGTATGCAATCAGGACCAGGAGATTTATTAAGCTTAAGGGAGTTAATCACTCCATCTATTTCTGCAGTAGTAAATAGAGGATCAAGACTCGAAGAATAATTTTCCAAGGCTTTAGTTCGTTGCAATCCGTGGAAAGGAGTATCGGTATTAATAGTATCGATAGGAAAGCATTTTTTATAAATCTCATTTATAGTTTCTTAAACAGAAGTGGTGGCGGAACCATTTGGAAGACGAATCCCAGAGACTTCAATTTTTTTCATGAGGTTTTGTTTTATACCGTACGTATAGATTTTCTTCCAAACATTATGTTCGTTAATATCCTCTAGAAAGTCCTTCCAAGATTGGACTTTAGCCTCTTCAAGCATTGAACTGTAATTTTCTTTTATTTGTAAATACTTTTGTCTATAAAGATTTCTAAGAATAAAATTTCGAGTTCTTTGATACCTGCGCCTAGCAGCATTGAGCCTTTTCCTCATACACTCAATCTCTATGCTCCACCAAGGAACCCAGTGCATTCTTATCTTTTTAAGAGGCATTGAGGCTTTAGAGGCAGAAAGGACTACATCTTGAAAGTTTTCTATGACAGATATTAAGGTGTCCACATCAGCACAAGAATCGATACGATTAGAAAGGTCAACAAAAGGTTGCTTGCAAAAAGAGTCAAAGCGATCCCAATTTGCCTTCTTAACATTGAAATATAGAAAATTATTGCATCTGTTAGTGGTAGAGGGATTAGTTGTCGCAGTAACTTCAAATTCAATTGTATTATGATCGGAAAGGGATTCATATTCTGGAAGGCACCAATATGAAACGTCACCTAGCACATCTGTTCCCACAACAGTTATATCAATATAGCTGGAGCCCTGGGAGCCACTGAAGGTAGGACCGCAATCTTCATTAATTACAAATAAGTTGTTCATACTTAAAAAGTCACAGAGCTTAATACCGCGAGAGTCGGAAATTGGACTGTGCCAGAGTTCGGACTTACTGTTAGCGTCCATACCCCAGATTAGCCTACGGCAATCTATTACGGCAAACACTTCACTAATTTTATGTAAATCCAAATCAATATTTCTGTTGGGTTCAAAATAGTAGGACAGAAGAAGAAATTTGAAAGCATTGAACGTGATGTGAATAAAAACCATATTGTAATCGACATTATTTAAATCAAAAAAAGTTGAAAGTTCTTGGTTACGAACAATAATCGCCGCCTTGATAGTATCACAACCTGCGTTGAAGTACGTGCGATACGAAGATGGAAAGAAAGGAAGAGAACCATTATAAGCGTAAGGCTCCTGAACAAGAGCAACATCTATGTCCGAAGTGTCCATGTTAAGAATGAGCTGCTGAGTAGCAATCTTTGAGCGATGAAGGTTAAGCTGAATAACTCTAAGACTTGATCTGGACGAATTAAACATGAGAAATTCTTGAAATATTTCTGCTCTTCATAAAAATATGCGTGGGACACTTATCCGCAAAAGGTCTATGTTTAACATCAACTTTCTTAATGGCATCCTTTATCTTTTTATTGTAGCGAATGCAATTAACGCAAACTTGGCTTGCTGTATTCTCGCAATGTTCACTTTTATGTTCTTCAGCACATTTAAAACAAGCAACTGAATTCCTACAATCCACTGCTTTGTGATTATAACCAAGGCACTTAAAACACCTATTTATTATTACAAAATTTTCGACCCTGCAAATAGACCATTCAAAGTGTAAATAACCAGAAGATAAACACTTTTGATGGAGATTAGGTGGAAGTTCACACACACCATGTCTGTTATTTGGAAATTTCTTCAAGGTGAATTTTAAGTTAATGTCTTTGCTACTTTCACCGTCCGCAAAGATATCAGGATTTTGATCAAATATTATGTTAGCAATTTCATTATTGTCTATTTCAGTTGGCACATTTTTAACAAGAAGGGCCGGATTTTTCCCCTTTGGTTCAGCCGATTGAAGTAAACCATTAGTTTTCAATTCATTTTTTAATTTGTCCCGGTCAGCCGAGGAGCAACATTGAACAATAACTTTATTATTAGCTATTGCTCTAACATTTTTAATTCCTATTTTCTTCTCTCTTGGATTTATAACTTCTTTTAGCATTTTTTGCACATCATTGGAAGAGGCATTTTCAAAGCTTTCAGTAGCGCTGACAATAAGAGGACAACTATTTCGCGAATTGTTTACAAAGTCGCCCCTAGATGGCGATACTACCTCAGCGTAAGATGGCCTTGCAACCAAAGCAGCCAGACTTTCTTCGCAAGCCTTACGATAATTAACGGATTGTAATCGTTCAAAACTTTTAGTAATTGCAATTTTTAACTCACCCAAGGCATTCTTGGCTTGTTCCCTCAAGTCATGGTTCATGTTGCACTTCGAAACGAGCGCCATATGAATAGTTTCAAAGTGATTTTCAAGAGACGCGTACAACACATCAAGCACATTTTTTGCTGTTAATCCGTTTACAATTTATATTCATATAATTGCACAAAAAAGGTTTTCTGATCATTTAACTCTTATTTAATATTTTCTAAAATCTGGAAATATGAAATAGAGGAACTTGCAGAACTTACCCTGTAATAATTAATATATTTAACTACTAGTATTTTGAAAAATTGTTATTAAAAACTTATTTATTGAAGACCGCAGTTCAATGCATGAAAAGGTAAATGAATGGGATTAAAAACCTCAGCAATATGTTCCAGATACAGCAATATGTTTATATTTTTAGGTGCTTGCATGTATTTTGATCAGAGACATCCATTGTTAAACATGCGAAGTATATATATATAAATGGCAATGATTTTCTTTTTTACCATTTTACTATTACTTTATTGCTATCAGTTTGAAAGTTTTCCATTTCGTATTATTGAGTCATTCAGTGTATAAAGTGTCTCCCCCGGCTTCCTGGCATAGGGGTAGTGCTTCTTCCCCGAGATCTGGGCGTCCTGGATTCGAGTCCCGGTTTGAGCATTGTTGTTCTTCATCTGTTTTACTGTGAGATGTGTGAATGTGCCCCCTTGTAAAAAGGGATTGTGCAAGCAAATGTGATACTTGAGTAGCTAAGACGTTCTCTAGGTCCTAGGTGGCGCTACTAAAATAAGAGACGCTCCCTTGGCTTAAAATCGCTGATTTTGTCAGGCAAACACATTGTCCATGTCCAGTGCCATTATATACAACAAGATACGCTCATAATTGCATTTGCGACATTCAGTGCATTTTGGTTGTTTGATTTGAAGAAATCTGCTGCCGAATCAGACCGTTTACAAACTTATGGTGAATATGCTCTGTCATATCCCAATTGTCGGTTTCAACGATTTAAGACCGGTGATTTCAAAGTACGGCCTGGAGCACCAAAAAAATTCGAAGACAATCAATTGCAAGACTTCTTGGACGAAAATGGGAAAAAGTTGTAGAGAATATTTTGATTGATATATATTGTACGAATTTTTCTGAATAAATGCCTTTTAAAGTGTTAAAAATTGTAAAAATACATGCAAGCACTTAATAATTAATTGCATTGGAATAAAAAAAATCTTTTAATGTAATTCTAAAAATGTTTTAAATATATACATGATATACAAAGAATTTCATAATTAAAGTAAATAAAGTATTAAAGAACATTAGAGAATTTACTGTTCCGTAATTGGAACATGGAAGTTCCTTGATTGAATTACTTAGAAGTGAAAAGTTATAAAGTATTCAGTTATTGTATTTGTTAACATAATGAATTTTCTTACATTTCTTGACGGCGTCGGTTCTGCAAATTCTCGTAACAGCTATTTCGAGTTCGTCGGAAGATGTTTTGAATGGCATGTCGCATTTATAAGCATTTCGGGTAAAACACTGTATCTCATTAAAGAGTTCATCGCCTGAAAAAAAATACAGTGATCTATATTATTAGATACACTTTTAAGACATGAATGGGAATTCCATCTTGCCAAAGTTTGCAAAATAAAATATAAGAAAAAAGTAAAATAAGTAATTGTAGGATGTCTGAGAATGTGCAATAATATTATTGTAAAAATCATACGGGATGTAAAACATCAGAAATGCATTAAGAATAAAAATAAATAACTAATATGAAATAAAATAATATAAATATAAACAGCAAATAAGAAATATAAAGCTATTATATCGTATAACAGCTTAGTATCAGATATATATTAATGCCTATGATCTCCAAAATATTTTTCGACCAACAGCTGAAGAATTGTTTTAAACGATATTGAAAAAATGACTTTTATTGTTTATTAGGAAGCAAAATCGTTCAAAATGGTTGCGCTCTTTCATTTATTTATGTTCAAATCGCTCAATCGTGGAAAGAAAAATATATTAATGCCTATCATTTCCAAAATATTTTCCGACCAATAGTTAAGACGCGCAGGAGAATTGTTTTAAACGATATTGGAAAAATGACTTTTACTTTTTATTAGGGAGCAAAATCTTTTAAAATGTTTGCGTTCCTTCATTTATTTATGCTCAAATCGTTCAAACGTGGAAAGATGTATTGTGTTTTATAAATTTAATTTGTAAATGTTGCAAATATTTGAATGTTATTGGCATGGAATGTCATATTAAATAGCAGTTAATATTGAAATTTTTGAGCATTATTGCCATAAAATGGGACAATCAATCTAAAAATACCAGCATTTAAATGAAGAAGTTCTCCTAGATACTGTAAAGTCTCGATCCAATAAAAGGTAGCGTTATGGTCAAATTCTTTATTTACAGCTTTATTTACATAAAATTACAGTTCATCATCTAGGTTAAATTATTCTTATTCGACACAACAAGGATAGTTCCTCGAATTCTTTCGGAGAAACCTCCCTAGGAAACAGCTAGCCGACTCTTCTCGCAACGGCCTGTTCTACGCAACGGCCGACTCTACGGCCTGTTCTCGCAAACAGGCCGTAGCTCCAGGGATCCACTGAATCTTCTTGGGTGGAATTCTCGTCGGACAATCCGCTCTCTGCCTCCTTCTCCACAATTCTTCTCTCTTCCAATCTCCTCGCACTTTTATCCTGTTCCCACCCTCATTCACATAGGACCATTTTCCCGGTTATCCAATAATCGTTCAGCAACAACTTCACTGGTCTACCGTCGACCGTGGGAATCCGTTGGGGAGCCACCCTCCACAATGTAAAGAATGCAGGTTCACATCTGTTTCAAATACAATGCAGGTGGGGTCCCTTATCTGGACTCGCACTAATTGCCTAGATGACCTTACTTTAAAGGGGTTGACCACCTGGCACTTCTGGAAGCACTTACACTGCGGTAGGACGTCGCCATTGGTGATGTTGCTGTCTGGATGCTAATTATGGAGCGTTAGAAAAGAAACGTCACCATGGTCAAGCAGGGAAGAAGCTGAATCATTACAATACACTGAATTTTATTTCTGATATTAATTGTCATTTCTTTAGACTTGGGTCAGCGAAGAAAGAGGTAAAACCTTAATATTTAGAATATTTAATACCGTCTCTTCATGAAACTATTATTGAGACAAAATAACTCAAAATTTATTCAAGTTGGTAAAGAATAAAATCCATTCCTTTTTATGATGTGTCAAATGTTTCCTTTCTTGATCATTAATGTTTTTCTTTTTATATAAGCCTCGATAGTTAAATTATTTCATAAACATAAATTTATAGCGTTTTGATGGAAATTGCAGAGTAATAGTGTTTGATAATTGACACTTGAAGTAACAAATCATAACTAATTCTTAAAAATGTCATGTAATCTCTTGGTTATATCTGAGAAATTATTGTATATTTTCAAAAAAACTTTGGGCTCACTAAAAGAGAATGATTTTTCTATTCAAAATGCATAAAAAATAAATTAATTCTTTTGAAAACACTTTTTTCAAAATTTGACTTTTTCTTTGCAATGAATTTTTCCACTTTTATCCACTATAGAAAAATATTAAGATTATATTCCTAAAAAACATTAAAAAAATCCGATTGTATTTAGGAAATTAATTGAGTATTAAAAAAATACAAAGAAATAAAATTTGCTAAGACAAAAATAATCCACTTCAAAAAAAAAAAAAAAAAACTAATTAAAAAGGTTTCAAGTAATACTTTTAGCCATTTCAAATGATGATTTCAGCTATTATGAAAAACGTTATCACTTGCTAATGAATTTGTTCTTTCGAAATGTTTGTATATAAATTTTGAAAATATTACAAATGATTACACACGAATCACTAAAATCAAATTTGTCTTATTAAAAACGTTTTCACTTAAGAGCTAGATTACATACTTGAAAATATTGCTTTTTAAGGAAATTTTCACCTATTAATTAGTTTCATCCAAATTATCATAGGAAAATTTCGGAAATAACGTAGAAGGCTACGAATGTATTAACAAACTATATCCGGTTGTAATCCTGCAATTAACTGTAATGCATTTAACATATTCTTTCAAAAATTCATTTCCTAAAATTGAACTCTTTAGTCGGGAAGTTGATACTTACAGAGAGTCATCTTTTCCATTGGAACGGCGTCTCTCACGCAGTCTTTGATCACCTTTCTAAAGCACTCCGTGTCACACTGGACAGTTCCAAAGAGAACTGAAAGAGAAACGTCATTGGTTTTTGGAATTAGATATTAAGAATTTTAATATAAAATTTTGGTTGTTTCTACACAATTTTTCTTGTTTGTTAACAGGAGCTTCAGGGATTAATTTTGGTTCTATTTTCAGTGTGAAGCTGAACGCTTTTACAGATGTATATTTCTAGAATTGAATGCTAGAAATTGATATGGGGAATTTTATACGATAAAATGAAAAGAATAGTTCTATTATTTTTCCAAATACAATGAATTGCCCTTGATTTTCTATAAGTCTCACTACTTTATGAATCAAAAGTATTATTTTTTTTCAAAACAATTTTAAAATCAACTAAAAATTAATTTAATTTGCTGCTGATTAGATTTTGTTTCATTAGTATAGTTAAGAGGTAATTCTCTCTGGCAAAGATACGGTTATAATTTTCTTCATTATCAAATGTAGAGCTTTATTTCCAGCAATGCTTGTGTAAACGCTCTCTATGCCAAGCCATCGGACTAAGAGCTACCAAATTGGTATACGTGTTTTGTATGAGTATTCTTTGGTTGGTACAAATGTGTAACTGTGGGCAATAATTGTGACATTTTAATGAGTGATTGCAATACCGGGATACCGAATACCGGTATTTTGAGCCATTTGTACAATTTTGTAATACCGGTATTCACAAGTTTAAATATCGATTCTTCGGTATTTACTAGAAATTTTTAAAATTGTCTCCTCTATATGTTCAGGGATCGCCAACATAGCAAAATAGTATATGTTTTTGTTTTTATGTCTCCCTAACCGGCGAAATTAATTAGCCTAAGAAGAAAATTAAAGAAGACTAGGAAGAATTAAAACAAGAAAAGAGACTAACCAATTCAAATCTGATCAAGTTTGTAGAAAATTTTCTTAAAATTTTTTACCCACAAACCCATCTACATTCAGAAGAATTCGGTACAGTTATCGAAGATTATGATGACACTAATGTCGATAGTGAAAAGGAATTGTCTCTTTAGCAAAAATTAGAATTTGCGATCAATAAAAAAAATTTCGACAAACCAAAATACAATGCAGAAATCAGCTATATCCAAAACCATCCGACGAGAAATCGATTTCTTTGAAGATGAGGGATTTAGAACTAAATGCTTGGAAAAAGTATATCGCGCATTGCTAACAGTACCACCAACTAGCTTAGATGCCGAAAGAACGTTTTCGACAGCTGGTCATTTTTACACAAAATTACGTTCCAGGCTTAAAGACAGTACAATTGATGCATTATGTTTTTTTAAGATCACATTTCAAAAATTTGTAATAGTACCACAGACTGAATAGTGATATTTATACTTTTTGTGATTTAAATAAATAAGACTTTCCTTTACTGTTTTGTGATTCTTCATATAGTGTTATAATTTATAAGTTACAAAAATCCAAGTATCTTTTAAAAAGAATTCGCTTAGCGTAAGAATTTTTTATCCCTTCATTTGGGCCATGGGGACTTGTTGACTCCAACATTTTCAGAGCTTCTGTTGAATTAATTAAAATAAAGTAAAGGTGGCATTGGATCAGGAAATAAGAGAACATTTTAGAATGGAGTTAATATGGATAAAATTAAGATGAAAATTTGGGAATTAATTAGGATTTAAAATGAATTTTGAAATATCATTACATATATATATATAATATTTTAAGAGCAAAGTACTGCTGCTTTAATATTGGCATTTTAAATATTTCTTTAAAAATACTTTTGCCATTTTAAAATACGCTTTTTAAATTTGTCTATTTATAATTATTGCTATTATTTCCAATTACATAAATATAAAGAAATGAAGAAAAAAATTGGGAAATGCGTAGTGCAATGAACAAAACTATGTAAGGCTTCTAAAATAGTATAAATTACATAACCAATCAAAATTTTAAGCATAAATTTATTTTTCTAAGGAAACCCTTCATAATAAAGTCACGTAATTTTTTTTAAAGATTTTATCGATGATTAATTCCGGAAAATTAATTGGTTATAAATTACAAATTTCTGGTTAGTGAATAATAAAATGAACTAAAAAAATGTCAGAGAAAAATGGCGATATTATGATCCTCTCATACCAAAGGCGTGAAATAAATTTAATTACCTACAATTGCAAACAAAATCAAGAACTTCATGTTGGTCGATGTGTCTTTGAGCCGGAACCTCTTTGCTGGACTGAGAAAGTAAATAAGATGGCTCGATCATAAGAATTTATTGGCACTTTTTATCGTTTTCCCTCTGACATATGAGTGATAATTTATTAATCTTAATGCGTTCAAGCTCATCGAAAGACACCTGTGATTAAAAAAACTTATCTCATTATTCAGAAAATCAAACACCTGTTTTAAGCGTAAATGAATGTCCTAAGATATCAGGGTTATAATCGCAATCATAGCAAAGTATCAATCTACTTAGATATCAGTTGGTACCTTATTACAGTCTTTGAGCGAAATAACGCTTCAGACCATTACTGAATTGACTGTAAATCTTATTTATTTTTTATCGCAGTATAAATTCGCATTGACGTACTATATTTATAAACAGTTACTGGAAAGGGAAAAAAAATTTCTTTTATTCGAAACTGTAAACCAATATCTCTTAGAAGACCGAAGATAGATATGGAAAATACGAGAATGACAATGAATAGGATTAAGTAGATACTTACATACTGCAATTTTTTTTATATGTTGAAATTATTGAATTGAATCTGTGTATTGAAAAGGTAACTGCCATTGAATTCATTTGCTCAATGACTAGGTAATCTTCTCTTTCTAGAAAATAGAAATCAAGGAAGAAATTGGTCGAAAAATCCGTTATAAAATTTTTATTTACACAAACATTAAATAATAAAAGTGAAATAAAGATTGCTGAAGAAAAGTATTCTGGAATGAGAAGTAAAAACCGTTTTGATTATCTATATCTATATCTATATTATATATATATATATATATAGATAGATAGATAGATAGATAGATATAGATATAGATATCTATATATATATATATATATATATATATATATATATATATATATATATATATATATATAGATAGATAGATAGATAGATATAGATATAGATATATATATATATATATATATATATATACAAAAGTATTAAAATCAAGTTAATAGGAACATCAAATAAACCAAATAAAAAAGAATCCGGCTTGAAGACTTTTTCAAGGGTCACCCTCAGGCAGGGATTCAAAGAAAGGGATTTTTTCTGTGAGGAAATCCAGACAAAGGTCTAATAATGATTCCTCGTGACCCGAAAATCCCGTGAAATTAGGCCCAAGAGATATACCATTTTAACGGAAAGGAAAATACAAAACAACAAATTAGAAGAAAATAACCACCACAAAGTAAAAATACAATAACAAAATTAACAATATAAACAAAAATATCATAAAATAGCACTAACGGAAAAAAGAAAGGCAAGAACTTACCATTAGCAGTGAAGGAAATTTTTAAGCTATCGATTGTGACACGCGCTTTTTAAAAAAAAGTAACGGTAAATTAGGTAAGAAATTGTAGGCTCCCAGCGCCATCTATTGAGTGATCTAATATGCAAGGAAAGATCTATTTTTATTTAAGCTGTAGGATTAATCCCAAACCATACCTTGTTTAATTAAAAAATTGACATTACAGTAATTTCTTGGAAATTCATTTTTAATTAAATTTTTAAGGAGGTTGTTTGATGCTTCAATATAGAAATTTTTATTATTGCAAACCCTTTTGATCCTGTTAACTTGTGAGAAAATTAGATTTTTGAAAATTTTAGAGTTTAGATTGGAATGGTAGTTACATAGTTTTGTTATTTTAAAGTTGAATATATCCCTTTTATCGTATATACCAACTATTGTTTTATCCTTAGCAATTTTGATTTTTAAATCCAGAAAGGTAGCCTCAAGTTGATTTTTATTTGTTTCCTTTAGAATTAAATCTTTTGGATAGCAATTAGTAACAATATTAGTATTGTCGAAGTTAATCAAAAGTAGGTCATCAATATATCTCCACCCGTTTATTAAATTATATTTAATTATTTTTTTCTCATAGTAATGTAGGAAAATATTAGCTAAAGCACTTGAGAAAGCTGTTCCTATTGGAATGCCCTTGACTTGTTTATAAAAATTAATACCATTAAAAACGTAATTTTCAGTAATATTAAAATTACATAACTCAACTCAGTTATTTTTAGGAATGATATTTTCATTTAAATATTCGTCATATATAAAAGTGCATACCTTTATTAATTTTTCATGAGGTAGATTAGTGTATAAATTTTCGAAATCAAAAGAATTACATTTATTAATGTTGTTATCTTTAAGAAAATCCAGTACTTCTTTGTTACTAGAAATAATAAAGTTGTCTTCAGTTTTTGTTTTGTCCAGGATAATTTTTAAGTATTTAAAGAAATGTTTGCCCATATAGTAATTATAACTGCCAGTGCTACAGGTCACGAATCTGAATTTTAATGGATCTTTATGAAATTTAACTGTTGGGAATAAATAAGGATAGTTAAGAGAGCAAGTTTTAGTTTTGGTTTTTTTTGCGAAAGCTAGCATTCTTTTATCTAATTCCTTTTTCCTGGTGTTCTTTAACATATAAGTTGCATTAGAGTTATATTCATTAATTAAAAGTTCTTTATAATAATATTTACAAATTAAACAAAAATTATTTGCTGATTTATCTATTACTGTAATAACAAATTTTTCTTTTAAATTTTTTATTTCGTTTTTCAATGTTTTACTAAAATAAATCCCACGTTCTTTAGATCTGTCAAAATCAGTATTCATTTTTATTTTAATTTCCTTTAAAATTCTCACTTTCCATTCCCCGAAACCTTCCGCAGACCAATGGTATTTTCTAGATAATTTAGCAATAAAAACATCCAAATCATTACCAATAGAAATCAAAATTTTGTTATGGTTTATTTTTTCTCTTAATCTAAATTTTGTTCCTCATCCCATCAAATCTCTTAAAGAGTTGGATTCAATAATTTTTAAATTACCTGTAATAATATGACCTTTATGAACATCTATAAAATCTTTATAGTTTTCTTTGTGACAGCAACAATCTGTTTTATTTATTTTATCTAAATTTTTGCTATAGTAATTATAATTACAAATTTTTTTTCTTTAAAGTTGAAGTGCAACTAAACGCTATTGAAACATTTGTTTTATCTGATAGAGGAAAAAATATATTATCATTATGTATGATTTTGGGTAATTTTAGATATTCGAAGTAAATATCCAAGAATTTAATCACACAGAATTCTTTGTAAACATTATTTTTATTATTAAAAAGTAAATCGTTTTTTCCAATGTTAAGTTTAAATTTAATAAGATCTAGAATAATACATTTTGTGTACGAATTTTTAAACTCTAATTCCCCGAATTTATTATTTAAAAATTATTTAATTTTATTATTTCTAAGACCAAAAATGTATTTCCTAATTTTATGAATGTTTTCACTATTGTGTTCCAGATTACAGTAATTTAGAAATTCCTCAAATATAATTTGAAAATTGCCTCCTTTCCCTTTACCTCTTTTAAATCTTTTAGAAAAGTTATCTTTATTTAGAAAATATTTAAATATGTTATAAATGCAATTATTGTTTAAATCTGCATAACCATCCCCATTTAATTTACTATTGAGACCATAAGGAAATAAAGATTTCATATTGCAAATATAAATGTTTTCTAAATCTAATTTTTTGTTCAATTCGTTAATATTGTCTTCTAGAATGTAGATATTAATATTGTTGAAGTTATGGTTTTGAAAATGCTCTAGTTCAAAGTCAGTGGTCCTATTTTTAATGAAGTTTTTTATATCTGATCTGTGATTGTTAATTCTTAAATTAAGCTCGGTGCTAGTTTGGCCAATATATTTTAAATTACATTCTGAACAATTAAGGAGATAAATCAAGTTTTTGTTTTTACAGAATATTTGTAATTTTGAGATTTCATTATTGATCTGTTCCTTATCTGCTAATGGACATGTCTTACACTTCCCGTTTCCACAATTTTTATATTTTTTTGTATTTTTAAGGTTTTTTTAAACAAAACGATTGTGTCAGTAATTTTTTCTCCGTGAATGCTCCTGACACAAAGCTATCCACAGTGCCCCTTGGTAGAGCGCGCGACGGGCCATGCGCGATGATAAAATCGTTATTAACTTCTTGCATAGTTTAATTTATTTATTAAAATGAAAATATATCTTCCAAACGCCAAAAAACAAGGAATACTATGAAGTTTCTTTCCTTTTCCTTTTTTAGTTTTAGTTTGAATAGGTAATAATTTTTAATTGCGATTTCGAAACTGTTTTGTTTCGTTTTCGTTTCGTTTTCAAACTATTTCTTACTTTAGATTGGTTACTTATATATATATATATATATTGTTACGAAATTTTCGGGGGGGGGGTTTGTTAGGATAGTGGGGGTTATATGGTGTGGAGAACACTCAATCACCAGGCGGCAGTAGAAAATAAAACGAAGACGTTTATTTACACGAAGACACACAGGACCGCACAAAGACGACAACTATATACAGCACAGAAGATGATTATCTGCAGCCGAGACGTGCAGCATACAACAGTATACACAGCAGCTCTATTCCGTCGCTGCTCCGCTAGTCCCTGGAAAACGAGTTCTTCACCGTCGCTTCCGACTACGACTCCACTGTTCCACGACTCAATTCACCACTGCCCGGCAGCTGCAGGTGCTTCCTTTTATAGGTCTCAGAGGGCGGGCTAGAAGCCTCTCAACCAATCAGGGACGTTCGAGGCTTATCTCCGTTCCTACTGGACGGATCGGGATCTTTCGGGTATAATCTATTTTGGCACCAAAGTCGCCAAATTCGTCACCAAGTCCCCAAATGGTCATCAAGTTTGTCACCAAGCTCTGGGACCTCCTATGGAACCCGCTATGCTGGGAAGCCGCATCACAGGTTCGTAACAATATATATATATATATATATATATATATATATATATATATATATATATATATATATATATATATATATATATATATATATATATATATATATGATATAGAGCAAATTGATTCCAAAAGCTTTATCTTAATTTAGCCCATAGTAATTTCATTCTCTTATTTCCTGATCTCATTCCACTTTTAATTCAACTATGTAAAAATTACTGCGACATCAGTTGACCTTACCAAGGTGAACACGATTATTCAATTGACACGTGGCCGGAAATCCCATGTTATATAAGACTAGTGATCTTTTGTTTCGTTCCTTTTCTTACTTCTGCTTTTGTCTCACGCTGTGGCGGAAGTGCCATCTCCGCGTCTCTGATTGTAAATAATTATGCTTCCTCGGAATGGATATTAAAGAGAATTAAAAAATCGAAAGCGTCTTCTATGTCTTCGAACCTGCCTTCTACTTTGCAGAAATATTCTTACACACACATACACGGGAAATTAAATTTTTTTCTTAATTCAGATTCTCTCATATTTCTGACATCTCATGCTTTGATTTAATAAAAGATAATTTAATTTTAATAATTAATTTTTTAAAATAAGATAATTTAAGCAAATTTTTGGTTGTATAGAATCTATATTTCTAAGAAATGATTGTTTTTGCATCATTCAAATCGAAACTGTTTTTGAAAAATAAACTTGTTTGTTGTAGCATAAGCTACATATTAATTCTTGTGCCATAAAAGTCTCAAAGCTAACGAAACCAAACAAAACCAGCTAGGCCTATACTTATAATTCCAGTTAACCTTCTGGTTAACTGGAATTGAAAGCGTTTCGACGAAAACTGATCTGAAAACGAAATTAATTTTTAGATTGGAAAGAACAAAAGCCATTTTAGATTTTTCTCATATATTTCGAAACAAAAGGAGAAGAAGAAACTATGTAGAGATAAATATATTTTGGTGCGTGGTTTAACACGCATTGCCAAATTTACTTTAAATTAAAGTATTAAAACATTTTTACTTAATGAAAACTGATAGCCATGTAAATAACAAAAATAAATTTTAATTACAAATTAAATTAACAAATATAAATCATGATACATTGGCCGTAATTCCATCGACCAGAACGAGGCAGAAGTTCTAAGCCAGCTGGCGAAGGCAGGAAGTGAGTCACTCGTATCCGTTGGAGAGCAAAGTTCATCTTCATAGGTATGATTGATGCTTATCGCCAACTGGCGAAACAAACAGTCATTTATCGCCTGTTTGGCCGCTGCACACTCCCTCCGCAGTCTCATTGGAAATGGACATAACGACGTGGGGGTCGAACTTGTCGCCCTGTGCGAGTTGTTTGCCTTGCTGGAACGACGATGGATGTCTCAGCTGGAAGTGTTTTAGTATACTTAGTAGAACTTGCTTGTTGCTTGGCTGGTGGTATACTGAAACACTCAGGAGGAATTATAAAAGCAGGTTTCAGACGGTCTATAGAAATGGTGTGGGAAGTTCCCTTGATCTCCAGATCAAACGTTTTTTGTCGCCTGACAAGAACTTTGTACGGTCCATCATATGGCGCTTGTAGGGGTTTGCGTACACCGTCATGTCTCACAAATACATGTGAACACTCGTTGAGGTGAGGATGTACAAAGATAGTTCTTTGTCCATGACAGGAAGTTGGAATTGGTCTCATCATTGCAAAATGGCGTTTCAAGTCCTCCAAGAGTTGCTTGGGTGATGCGTCTCCAGGTGTTGGATCGAAATTTCTTCTGGTAGTCGCAGAGACTTGCCATATACCAGCTCAGCAGTCGTCGCTTGTAGATCCTCTTTGAAGACAGACCGGAATCCGAGTAACAAGGTGGGCAGTGCTGCAGACCACTGATCTGTGTTGTAGGCTTTCAAAGCTGCCTTTAATGGGCAGTGGAACTCTTCGATCAAGCCATTGGCCTGAGGATGATAAGGAGAAGATCTGATACTTTTAATTCCTAGTAGCTGAGAGAGAGCGCGGAACAAATCACTCTCAAACTGTCTGCCTTGGTCAGTAGTGATTCTTATAGGACAACCAAATCTGGCTATCTAGTGCTTAAAAAAATTTTGTGCTACTGTCTGTTCTGTCATGTCTGGAATTGGTACGGCTTCTGGCCATCTCGTGAACCTATCTATCATTGTTAAACAGTAATAGTTTCCTTGAGAAGGAGGCAGAGGGCCTACAAAGTCCAGGTGCACATGTTCGAACCTCTGTGATTGATCTGCAAATTTTCCTACTGGGGTTTTAGTATGGCGAATTACCTTCGATTTTTGACCCAATGCTTAGCCCAATTGTTGCAATCTTTTCGAATGGAAGGCCAAATAAAACGCGATCGAATTAATTTTGAAGTGCTGTGAATGCTAGGATGAGATAAATTATGTAGTGATGAAAAATTTGTTGACGAAATGATTCAGGAATATAAGGTCGAGCTGTACCTGTTGATACATCACAATAAATGGAAGTTTCGCAATTTGGAAAAGCAATTCTTTTAAATTGTAATGTTTCAGAATTATCGATTAAATTTTTTAATTCAGAATCAATTTGTTGCGCTTGTGCAATTTCGTTATAATCTATGGGATTTGGCATATTTATAGCGTTTATCCTAGAAAGTGCATCTGCTAATATATTCTCAGAGCCTTTTATGTGGTGAATATCGGTGGTAAACTGAGATATAAAATCTAATTGTCTAGCCTGTCTCGGAGAGCATTTGTCCAAGCGTTGTTGGAAAGCGTAAGTTAACGGCTTATGATCCGTAAACAAAGAGAAATTTCTAGCTTCAAGCATGTGCCTAAAGTGTTTGATGGCAGCATAAGCTGCTAATAACTCTCTGTCGTAAGCGCTATAGTTTCTTTCTGCTGGGGAGAGTTTCCGAGAAAAGAATGCGAGTGGTTGCAATTCTTCATCTACTAATTGAGACAATGACCCACCGACTGCAAAGTCTGAAGCGTCGACTTGTAAAATTAATATGGCATCTGGTTTTGGATGTGCCAATAAAACAGCATTTTCAATTAATTGTTTACAATTTTGGAATTCTTCTTCCGCTTTATCTGACCAGTCCAATTTCGTTTTATCATTCTTTTTCGCTTCTTTTAAATATGAAGTTAAATGTACCTGATGTTTTGCTATGTTCGGTAAAAATCTACGGAAGAAATTTTAAAAACCTAAAAATCTTTGAAGATCTTTAACTGTTTTTGGTTGTGAATATTTGAGAATCGGTTCAACTTTATGGGGTAAAGGTTTAGTTCCCGAACTGGTAATTAAATGACCTAAGAATGGAATTTCTGAGACGCCAAATATGCATTTTGAAACATTTATGGTTAGTCCATATGTATTTAATCTCTCTAGTACGATTCGTAAATGAGCTTTATGCTCTTCTTGGCTGGAACTAAATATTAAAATATCATCCAAATAGACATAGCAAAATTTAATATCTCCCATAATTTCATTCTTGAATCGCTGAAAAGTTTGTTCTGCCCCACATAGTCCAAAATTTAAGAATGGGAATTCAAACAGTCCAAATGGTGTACAAACTGCGGTTTTTTGTATATGATCCGGATGCACTAGTATGTGAAAATAAGCACGGACTATATCAAGTTTTGAAAAAATATTTTTTCCGTGGAGTGCATTTGAAAAATCCTGGATATGGGGTATGGGATAACGGTCCGGTACATACAGGCATTCAATCTCCTATAGTCGCCCACAGGACGAATGCTGCCTGATCTTTTGGAAACGACATGAAGGGGAGATGACCAGGGTGATTTTGATGGTCGGCATATGCCTTGATCCATCATGAACTGAAACTCTTTTTTGACAGCGTCATACATTTCTGGATTTAGCCTTCTAGGTTTACTATGGAAAGGCGGACCGGTTGTTTCAATAAAATGACCGTATTATGTTTAACAGGTTTTACACCAAATGTTAATTTTGTTAATTCTGGGAATTCTTCCAAAATTTTATGGTATAGTGATTCACCTGATTAGAGATGATTTAGAGATGCATAATTTGTTGATTTTGAAATTATTCCGGGTTGGGTAAATTTAGTTACATTATCAATAAATTTGCGCCCTTTGAGATCTATTAATAGGTCAAAGGTTTGTAAAAAATCTGCCCCTATTATGGGAACAGGCACATTAGCAATTAAAAATTTCCATGGAAAATTTCTTAGACCTAAGTCCACATTTAATAGTTTAGATCCATAAGTATAAATTTTTTAGTTGTTAGCTGTAAAAAGTTGCAGAGAATCAGGGTTTAGGTTTTTTTGGTTTTTGTTGAGCGGTATGCACGAAACATCAGAGCCAGAATCTATCAAAAACTTGAAATGGGATCTCTTATCAAAAACATGCAAACGATACGATTGTGCGGCTGCCGCCGATGTAGGTTGATCGACAGCCGCTATTGCGAGTTTTCCTGATCCGCTTTAGTTGAGTACGAACACGGCGATACGCACTTCAGTGCCTTTTCTCCGAAACGCGAATGATAATAACAGAATTTTCTCCCACGATCACCGGAACGCCCACGCGAAAAACTGCGCTGTCTATTTTTCCGATGGAACGGGCCTCTGCTTCTGTCGCGGGAAAGCCGTTGTACCTGCTTACTTAAAGCGGCGATTTCGCTTCGGAGTGCAGTAAACTCATCCGGAGTGGAAGCTTTCCGCATAGCAGTATTTTCCGCGCCTCGGGGGACAGCAAAAACGCTGTTATCTGTTGAGGAAATACGGACCTCGTCAATTTTGTCGGCCATGTTGGCCAAATTGTCCAGGGGTTCAGAACTTATTGATAAAATTGCCTGCATTTCTAATGGCAGTCTTTGCAGCCATAAAGTTTTGAGGAAATCATCTTTTATGCCTGTGCCACCACCGAGTTCGCGCATCTTTCGGAGTAACTGCGATGGTTTATCGGTGCCTAAATGTAGTTCCGAAAGCAGTCGACGGATCTGTTTATTTTCCGAAGCTGAAAATTAGGCTATAAGTCGAGTCTTTAACGCATCATATTTGTTGGTGTCAGAGGGTGTGAGTAAACTATCAGCTACCGCAGATAAAGTTTTCGGATCAATAGTTGCAATCAAATGATTGTATTTTGTAATATCATTGGTTATTTTAGCTAGAGCGAAATTGCTTTCTACTTGGATGAACCACAATTTTATATTGTTCCTCCACAGCGGTGGTATTTTCACCGAAAGATGGGACACCTGCGACTCTGTCGGAGCGTCAGCATTGACAGTTTTTCAGAATTAAGCATTTTTGGTTTCTCGTTGTGGAAAACTAATAATTTTTACAATATTTACGAATATCAGAAAAATTTATGATTATTTAAATACACGTGTTTTTAAAAAAAATTGGGAGTTAAGAATCATAATAATAAACATGGTAGCCAAACGAAAGTAATAAGAAATTAATACTTCGAATACGAAAAATAAGACGAAAAATAATACTGAATATAAATAACAAGATTTCTTCGCCAAAAAAATGGGAAAATGAAATATTGACCAATCACAGAGAAATGAACAGAAAATTCGAGCACATACCTGGTCCTTGATGCATTACTTCTTGGCACAATAATCCAAAATAATCCATAATGGGTGGTATGTACTAAAAATATTTGAAGAGCTCAGTTACTAAAATCTGATTTGAGCATATTTTAGAAATTTTGAGGCTGGACTTCGCAAGTTTTAGAAAAGTAAAGCAGAAAGTACCAGGTCACCAGTTTGGTGCGTGGTTTAACACGCATTGCCAAATTACTTTAAATTAAAGTATTAAAACATTTTTACTTAATGAAAACTGCCAGCCATGTAAATAACAAAAATAAATTTTAATTACAAGTTAAATTAACAAATATAAATCATGATACATTGGCCGTAATTCCATCGACCAGCACGAGGCAGAAGTTCTAAGCCAGCTGGCGAAGGCAGGAAGTGAGTCACTCGTATTCGTTGGAGAGCAAAGTTCATCTTCATAGGTATGATTGATGCTTATCGCCAACTGGCGAAACAAACAGTCATTTATCGCCTGTTTGGCCGCTGCAATATCATATTTCGATTCGCAAGGTGAAAAATGTCATATTTGGATTCATTCATGTGAACGTGAGGTTTATTATTTTATTTAACTTTAACCATGCTTATTGAAACTGGTGGTACAATTTTAGAAATAAATTCTTTTATTTTGATAGGCTGCCTAATCTTTATGCTATTTTTCCCTACCCTATAGATGTTCATTAAAAAAGTTAATTTCTGATTTAAAAACTAATTAAGAGCAAAAAAAACTATAATATTTTTTTTAAAAAAAATTAATATCATATTGCTTTATTTTGCAATCGGAAATAATTTTTAATAGAGAGAATTTTTAAGAACACATTACTTTTATTTATCGTATCTTGTTGTACTATTGCATCTGATATTTGGTCTTATACAGCCCAATACAATCAAACTAACCTAAATTGAGACTATTTCTGTATAATGTTGCGTCATAGTGGTAAACCCACATATGATTTTGAACTAAATCTACAAACTTCAAATTCTAACATTTCCGTATACAAAGAAAAAAGTGTTGTAATCGTGGCTAAAATCGAATTCAAGAGTTTATCATTGCAGAACGTTTCAGATCTCCATGAGTCCAATTAGAGTTTTTTACGCAGTGCGAAGCTGATAACTTAAAAGTACTTTAAATATACTGAGGAAACTTAGCACATACTTTCAACATTAAATTCGAGGATTTTTGTCAAATTTTAAACGAAAACCATTCTAACAAAACCCGACTATCCACTTCTCCAAATATTAGATAATTTGGGAATAAGATTCGTGAAAATCTAATAGAATAAAATTTATTCACAGTTTTAGCCTGAAAAGTGTAGATTCTCAGAAAATTATGAAATAAATTCGTCGCCAAGTTGATCTTCTGTCTGTCTACATAAAAGTATTCATGTAAAGGCATGATAACAACACAAAATGAAATGGCTGAAATCAATGAAATACTTTATATGATCCTGCGATTCAAATTAAGGTGCTAGGTCAAATTTCAATTGGTAATAAAAAAAGATCTCCAAAATAAATATTCTATTCTCTGATATTTATGTATTAACCACAAGACGGAGATTAACCATCAAACATCACAAGATAGTGTTACGAAATTTCCGGGGTTCGTTTGGATAGTGGGGGTTGTATGGTGTGAAGAACGCTCAATCACCAGGCGGCAGTAGAAAATAAAACAACGACGTTTATTTACACGAAGACACACAGGACAGCACAAAGACGACAACTATATACAGCACAGAAGACGATTTTCAGCCGAGACGTGCAGCAAACACAGCAGTATACAACAGTATACACAGCAGCTCTACTCCGTCGCTGCTCCGCTAGTCCCTGGAAGACGAGTTCTTCACCGTCGCTTCCGACTACTCTTCGACTCCACTGGTCCACGACTCAATTCACGATCACCCGTCCACTCTACTCTGTCGCTTCCGACTTCTCCTCAATTCACCACTGGTTCACAACTCGACTCACCACAGGTTTACAACCCAATTCACGACCGCCCGGCAGCTGCGAGTGTTTCCTTTTATAGGTCTCAGCAGGCGGGGCTAGAAGCCTCTCAACCAATCAGTAACATTCGAGGCGTATCTCCGTTTCTATTGGACGGTTCGGGAAAATTCTCGATGTTTCGGGTATAATCTATTTTGGCGCCAAAGTCGCCAAATGGTCGCCAAGTTTGTCGCCAAGCTCTGGGACCTCCCATGGAACCAACTATGCTAGAAAGCCGCATCACAGGTTCCTAACAATAGATTTAGCAAACATGCAAATCTTTTGTGATTATTATTATGCAATGGCGCGCAAAAGGTATCTTGCCGCCGTTAGCGTACCTGCACTCCATGAATAGATTTTATTACAATGATACCATGAGCCATTATGACAAATTTGTTTGGATATACAAGTTTTGGTTTGGATATTCAAGAACTCTGTGAATTTTTTATTGAGGCTCTATTGCGAGCTTAGAACCAGAATCTTTCTAGAAAATTCTCAACCCTGTTTCGAAGACTATAGAACTGCTCGAACCTTAATATTTTCAAGGGCCAGTCATTATAATTTTTGCAATATGATGAAAAACCACAATCAATGTTATTAACAGATTCTGTAGATATAAATTTTGCAATCAAATTTTTTTTTTTAAATCCCTCCTTCCGCAGAGGGTCGTCTGCTCGACTGAGGACACCGCCCGTCTAGAGCAATCTCTGTGTTGAAATTCTTTCAAAATAATTGCGGAAATTTCTTATAATAGCAGTAATTATGAATATTTTAGGATAATAAACATTTTTATTTATGATGATGATGATGTCGCATCCACGTGACCATGGAAAAGAGATGCAGTAGCTTCTGAGGCTGAGGACCCCTGAACTTTCGAGGGCAGAAGTCTTTCTAGCTCATATGAAGATGACACTCACACACTCGGTTGCACAACCACTTTTTACTGGGGGCTCCTTCACACACCTCATTGATAGAACACAGGGTGAAAACAACCATGCCCGAACCAGGATTGGAACCTGGGACGCCCAGGTCACGGGGAAGACGAGCTACCCTTAGGCCAGGAGGCCGGAATTTTTATTTAAGTTTTAGGTAATTTGAAACATTTGAAATATTAATAATACAGTTTGTAACATATTTATTACGAAATTTCTAAATTATATCTTATATATATAAATAATGAAAAATAGAACTCATTGCAAATTAATACAAAATATCCACTAAGAATAAAGTGCTAAAAATATATATTCACAATTAAATTGATTAATTAAAATTAATTTGTCTTTTTTCTAACACACAATGGTACATCGCATGTTTTGCACATTGTTCCGTGTTTTATGCAAACAGTTTTTGGAACAGCACAAAGATCATCTTCGATATCTTATCGGCATTTTTTTCATAATTTTCAAATGCAGAATACAATAATAATAATAAATACGAAAAATTTTTTTAAATAAAAATTAAGGTTATATAAACGCAGAAATGTATAGGGAAAAAACTCAAAAATTTAAGCAGAGCTTGAGCGTTAAAAATAAGAAACCATCTGGAGCGACAGGAAAATCTGAAAAGTGAAATGTTTTTTGGTTTCAAATATGAATATTCTTTCAATATAGATAATAAACACCCCTCTCCCCCTCCCCACGAACAGAAAATCTGCATCGCACCCTTCTGTGAAAAATATCAACTTCTTGTTTTCCCACGGATACGAAAGGCGGCATATCAGAAGATTAGCTAACTAAGATACAGATGCCCTAGATGGGCGGAGTCCCGAAATGAGACCAAAGAGAAATAAACCACTTTGGTTCGTACTGAAATTAATAAGAAGCTTCAAAAGAATTATTATTTAAAACTTCATGGATATTGTAAGAAAGAGGGTGATTGCTTTTGATAAAATTTCAGTTCTTAAGAACCCCCAAAAAATTTCCACATTTCAGGCAAAAAATGGAGGCAATTTTAAAATAAAATTAATACCAAAACAACAATATAAAATTGCTTGGGTTGCCATCTATTCATTAGAAAATAAAATAATTGCACTTTTCCTACAAAATTTTGAGTATGACACCTATCGTTTTTTTACAGGAAGTTTTAAAATTGGTGCCATTATTTGTGACCGCCACCCCTGAAGGGTTAAAGCTAATCAATCAAATACATTCTGTTTTTGAAGTACGATTGTGGACACAAGAGTTTTGAGTAATGTTAGCCTGCGCTTTTATTATTTTAAACATTTCCCATATCTGTAAGTGCTGCCTTATACTTGTTTCGGCTCCGTTTTATTGGCAGAATTTCATGTTTTTTCTAGTGGAAGAGCGAACCGTCTGCTATGGAGATAGTTGGGCTTCTCATCTCACAAGCACGGAACGAGGCCTTCGACTGATATTGTGCTGTGCGATCATTCCCTCAAAATTTGTTGTTTGCCTCTAACTTGTTGATTTCTGAATGTGCTGTATTTTCCTTGCTTCGGCTCCGTTTTATTGGCTGTATTTCGTGTTTTCTCGTGGAAGAGCGAAGCATCCATTATAGAAATAATTGGGTTTCTGGCTTCATAAAAACGGAACGAGGCCTTTGACTAGTATTGTTATGTGCGATTATTCTGTCAAAATTTGGTGTTTACCTGTGACTTCTAAATTTCTGTAAGTACAGTCTTATGTTTCTTTCGGCTCCGTTTTATTGGCTGTATTTCGAATTTTCTCATAGAAGAGTGAAGCATCCGTTATTGAATTAGTTGGGCTTCTCGCCTCACAAGTATGGAGTGAAGCAATTAACTGTTTTATGTCTTTTTTCAATCAAAATTTGATGTTTGATGTGACTTGTAGATTTCTTTAAGTAATGTCTTATATTTATTTCGTCTTCATTTTATTGGTCGTATTTTCTGTTTTCTCGTGGAAGAGTGAAGCATCTGTTATGAAATTAGTTGGGCTTCTCGCCTGATAAACACGAAACGAGGCCTTTGACTGATATTGTGTTGTACGATTATTCAATCAAAATTTCCTGCTTGCCTGTGTTTTGCAGTTTTTTAATGTTATGTTTTGTGCCCACTTTGGCTGCGTTTTATTGGCTATATTTCGTGTTTTTTACTGGAAGAGCGAAGAATCCGTTATGGGATCTGTTTGGTTTCTCTCCTCACAAGGACGGAACGAGGCCTTTGATGACATTGTGTTGTGCTTTTATTCAATCAAAATTTCCTGCTGCCTGTGTTTTGCAGTTTTTTGAAAATTCAGTCTTGTGCCTGCTTTGGCTGCGTTTTACTATCTGTGTTTCTCGTTTCCTCTTGGAAGAGTGAAGCATCCGTTATGGACTTATTCGTTTTCTCAAACTACACTCAATGGATGTTTTCCTTAAAAATATTGTATTCTTATTTAGGAGCGGAGCTTTAAAAATGTTTGTAGAATTTTTGATCAAGTGTAAAGTTTTTGCACTATTTGTTTAATAATAATGACCACATTTGTCTGCATTTTCTTCTGATCTCCGTAATAGTATTCATAGTTTCAAATTAAGCGGAGAGATTCGTTGCATGGTATTTTTCTATAAACTGATAAATGTTAATAAATTTGATGTAAAGGCCGTATATCAAATTTTATTCTTTTAGTTAAATGCAATTTTGAGTAATCCTGTGTTTGGAATTATATCTGTAGATATATAAGTGTAATTCCAAAAATGTATTTTGGAGATTCAGGGAAGTATGTAACATGAGGATTCATTAAATTATCGGGTACAATTTTTTTTTTACAAATACAATATACTTTCCTCTTGTGTACTTCGAATAAAAGGAATTATGAAAAAAAAAATGAAATCAGAAGTAATTTAATATATCATATAATTTAATAATAATAGCGTTCAATACATTTCATTATTTATTATTATTATTAATGTGAATTATTCTAATTATATTTTTCTCAATTTTAGTCATTAATGACAACAGTCATATAAAAAAATTGATTACAATTTACATATGTATTCAAAAACCATGTTCTAAAAACTTTAAATTATTATAATACCATCCAGAGAACAAGAGTGTTCAAAATTGTAGAGAGACGAGACACTTTATAATTTCACTGTGAGGTAGACGAAATAACAGACGAATTTCAGGAATAGTTATTTAATTATTTTCTAAATTCCCATTTCACAGGACAAAACAAACACGAACACGAACCTATACAACACTCACTAGAATACAATCTAATAATGACACCAAGAAGGATCATAGGAAATATACTTTGATTTTATAAAGGTAAGAGAAGATAGTAGAAATATGTAACTGCTACAACATTTTAAAACTTTAAAACTCATGCATTCAATGTGAAATCTATTATAAACTCCATCATTAGAAAATAAGGGAAGTTAATTTAATAAAAGCGTTTCAAAAAAGGCCCTTCTACTTCAGTATTATGTATTATTCAGTTTGTGCTTCAAGAAATAATTACATTGTGCTTTAAGAAATAATTCCATTTATACGAAAGCAAATTTGTTAAAATTAACCTATTACTACTAATATCATTATATCATAATATCATTGAAAATACACAAATGTGGAAAAGTTTAAAGTGAACATCAAATTGATTGGAACAAAATAAAAGCCAAGAAAGCCCCCCCCCCCAAAAAAAAAAATCTACTTCATTTTAAAGTATTTATTTTGTCTCTATTTGGTACAATTCTTCAAGGAAGTGTTAATATGGCTACAGTGGACTCTATGAGCCTCGGGAGTCCCAAAATGACCAACTCGTGCAAGTTGTCTTCAGCAGGTAGGATGACCTCGTTGCAGAGGAGCTTGTTCAATTTAATCACACTCTCGAAAGCAGATTTATAAAAATAGTCTGACTGGTGTTCTCCACAAAAGTGTTTGGTATTTGGTATGTTTGGTACTCCACAAAAGTGTTTGAACCGAACCAGTCCACTTTTCTGAAAAGAAAAAAAGAATAAACAGTTTTGAAAACATGAATGTATGTCTATTTAACCACCATATTTTAACTATTAAAAACAACAGAGCACCTTTATTAAGTTTAATCATTTATATGTAAGTTTATCAGAATTCCGATTCATTCGTTACTTTTATAATAATGAAGTTTTTCGTTTATGCAATGCAAAGATTCAGTTGCGTTCCGTTTGCTTTGCTTTCTTCTGAATTTGTAAATTTTCTACCTGCCATTAGTTCTCTATTCTTGTAGAGCAAAAAAAAAAAAAATCCTGGAAAACAAAGAGAACATCATCTTTTTCCTCTCTGAAAAGATAATTTTAAATGCTAATGATGAAAAATGTAGAGATATTATTCCATCATCCTTTAAAGACGCAGGGGACTGCAATGAAATTTCACAGTTATCTTGGCTAACATCATTCAATTGAAAAACTTTCCATGAACTCAAAATTAAAATCATTTTTTCTTTCCTAAAAAAGTGCAAATTTCCTACTTGTAATTATATCTCAATTCTTATTAAAGGAAAAAAAATCCTAGAAAACAAAGAGAACATCATCTTTCTGCTCTCTGAAAAGATAATTTTAAATGCTAATGATGAAAAATGTAGAGATATTATTCCATTATCCTTTAAAGACGCAGGGGACTGCAATGAAATTTCACAGTTATCTTGGCTAACATCATTCAATTGAAAAACTTTCCTTGAACTCAAAATTAAAATCATTTTTTCTTTCCTAAAAAAGTGCAAATTTCCTACTTGTAATTATATCTCAATTCTTATTAAAAGAAAAAAAATCCTAGAAAACAAAGAGAACATCATCTTTTTCCTCTCTGAAAAGATAATTTTAAATGCTAATGATGAAAAATGTAGAGATATTATTCCATCATCCTTTAAAGACGCAGGAGACTGCAATGAAATTTCACAGTTATCTTGACTAACATCATTCAATTGAAAAAATTTCCATAAACTCAATATTAGATAATTTTTTCTTTCCTAAAAAAGGGCAAATGTCCTACTTGTAATTATATCTCAATTCTTACTAAAGGAAAAAAAATCCTAGAAAACAAAGAGAACAGCATCTTTTCCTTATCTGGAATAGTTAATTTAATCGATGCTGAAGAAAAATGTAATAATGTCATTTAACTTTTCTTTAAAGGATGCAATGTATCTCATTAAAATTTTGAATTTATTTTGGCAATCCACATCGTATTACTCTTTCCTTTTCCATAAAACTGAAATTGCATCTCTCTACCAATCAAAGTGAAAAAGAATATGCATTATTAAAAAAAATCAAGTTAGAAAGAATGTATAATATGCAAATATTTGCACGCCAATGAACATATAATAACTGAATTGAAAATAAAATAATATCCCCCTCGTCATTTAATCTGACTTAATTATATTATATCCCTGCCACCACTGATTCTTACTTCACCATTACGAAAAATCTGACATTATTTTGCCACTTTCTTGTAATTTATAAACCATTAAATTTATATAAAAGCCATTTTAGTAAAAGGAAGAGTGGGGGCAGGGGGTCTTTCATCAAAGTCTACATTCCCCATTCAGTTAGAATAAATGGTTAGTGATAGAAACAATACGTTGTACATATTGAATTTAGATTAGAGCAGGCATTTTCAATACCAATATTAAGAAAATAATATTGCAGTAATAAAGCTTTTGAGAGTTTCTAATTTCTGGTAGTATTTCTTCCATATTTTATAAGAAATTCTGGCAGCACAGCTAGATGTATGTCTTTGAACATATAACCATTAATAATCTAGCTCATATTAATACAGAATATAATTCTAAACTATTATGTACTTTTAACGTGGTCGTTTGATGAACTTTAAACGATAAGAAACATATTTCTAGAACCAGGACTTTTTACTTCATTTTAAAAGGTAATCTCTACCAATAATATAGATGAATGTGTGTGTGTATTGGTGCTCTATAACCAAGACCGTTTGACCTACAGCAACAAAATTTAGCACATATATACATTTAAGGATGACAATGTCCAGGACGGAGTAATATTGTTACGAAATTTCCGGGGTTCGTTTGGATAGTGGGGGTTATATAGTGTGAAGAACGCTCAATCAGGATTCGGCAGTATAAAATAAAACAACGACGTTTATTTACACGAAGACACACAGGACAGCACAAAGACGACAACTATATACAGCACAGAAGACGATTATCTTCAGCCGAGACGTGCAGCATACACAGCAGCATTCAAAACAGCAGCTCTACTCCATCGCTGCTCCGCTAGTCCCTGGAAGACGAGTTCTTCGCCGTCGCTTCCGACTACTCTTCCACTCCACTGGTCCACGACTGCTCAATTCACCACTGGTTCACCAATCGACCCCGGCAGCTACAGGCTGCTCCTTTTATAGGTCTCAGGAGACGGGGCTAGAAGCCTCTCAACCAATCAGGAACGTTCGAGGCGTATCTCCATTCCTACTGGACGGATCAGGAAAATTCTCAATGTTTCGGGTAAAATCTATTTTGACGCCAAAGTCGCCAAGTTTGTCGCCAACTCTGGGACCTCCTATGGAACCAGCTATGCTGGGAAGCCGCATCACAGATTCGTAACAATATTTTAAAAATTTTAATAAGAATTTATTTAATTATAAATGAAACCGAATAAGTTTTTTTGCAAAAGCTTTTAATAATAATATTGCACAAAAAAGAAATTCATATGAGTTGAAAATTAAAAATAAATTTTTTTAATTAATATTTATTTAATAGTTGTGCAAATTTTTAAAATTTTTAGAAATATATTTTTTAAATCTAATTTACAAAAAAAAATTACATTATTAAGCAAAATTTCAAACTGATCCATCAAACATTTTACCGTTTGATTTTATTCCATCCCTCAAAACTGATGATGACGGTTTCCGTTAATCATGGGACTGCCTCCATTTGAAAGATTCATGTACATAATAAACGGAACTTAAGAAAAACAATTAAAATAACACGACCTTGTTGTATCACAATTTGACGGAATCATATATAAGAAGATATATCTGAGAGATTTATGAAAAATTAAATACAACCTGTATTCTCAGAGAGCTGGTTGCCTGAGACAAATAGCATTCAATTGAAAGCAATTTTAGGAACAATGTACTCATTTTTTCATTCATGGCGGTACAATTCGGAACAATACGATGATTTATTTAAGTTTGTGATGCCTACTTGAGATTTCAGTTTATTGCAGCATTATGTTTATTTATTTACTTGCAATCCTCTTTTAAACCTTTCAAGATGTCCTGAAGGGTTTTTCTGTCCTTCATGATCTCCTGGTACGGTCTATGGCAGTTTGATTCATTCACAGCGTATCCCAATCAGTTTCTAAATGATTCATAATCTGAAACAAAAAAGGAATAATTTGAAAGAGATTTTCCTGTTTAAATAACAAAATGTGAAAAAAAGATGCCATTTTATTATTGATTCTTTTGACTTACTATTATTTTGCTCTTGATTATATCAATAATAAAAAAAACAAAAATTCATTCAATATCATCGCAACATGCCTTTTTATGAACGAAGCACATAAAATAATGAGGAATATTATTGCAAAATGTCCTTAATACATATATTTTCTAAAGAATTTAAGTATGAGAAAATCGCATAAACCGTAACTTGCATAGAAAGCACAGTTATTACATAGAAAGGATGTGAAAATTGTATAAAAAAACGCAATCACCAATGGCAGGCATTTTTTTGTTCAGGTTTTAATGAATTGCACAGAAATAAAATATCCGTAGTTAAATATATATATATTTTTTAGTTTTAAAATGGTTTAAGATTAGTTTTTATGCAATAATGCGATCAGAAGATATGGACGAAGAACCATAATAGTTTGAATTTTTTTATCACAAATTTAATAAAAATCTTTTAAATGCTCTTTATAAGTGTTCACATAGTGATGAATCGATGGTAAAAATTTTTATCAACGACGGTTCTTGAGGTATTTCACAATTTTGAGCATGTCCCACTATTTGCAAGCAAGATTATGTGCACACATGAAAATCATCTAAGAAATAGCTGCTGTTCCAAAGAACTAATCACCAATCAATGGCGTAGATGAAAATAAACATCGACCAGGCATATTATGATTATTTTTCTCCTAAGCGTCATCAATGGTTTTGCAAGTTTAAATGGCCACTGGCCCATTGTATTACTTTTTTGCACACTCATTATATATATATATTCTTCTCATCCCAAGTTTGTCGAATTAAACCCATACAAACGCATGCACAAAAACTTTTGTTAGAATCTATATAAACATAAGGTAATATTGAGAAAGGCGTGAATTAGATTGAAAAAATGTTATTTTCAAATGTCACCTGATCGATCCCAATCTTATTTTTCAAAATTCTTTTTTTAAGAATTTACTTTGGTGTCTGATTCAATCACATTAGGCAATAAGTGCACGAAATGTTGACCTTTTTAAATTCTACATATTTAACCGGTGAGAGAAATAAATTAAAAATCATTATTTTTTAACTGTAACAGGAGATAGAAGTCAAAATGAATCCTCGTTGTTTATTAGCTCCGATTATCAAGTAGTATTTTTTCCTTGACCTTTGTTCATCTCCTCAGTACATTCAAGTTGTTCTTTCAACAGTATGTTGACAAAAGTCTATGAACACATGCGTATGACAAGTTATTCTTTGTCCAAATTTTTGTTGTTATTTATGGAATCATTGTGTCCATGTCTCTGAAAGTGCTTTTAATTTGTATAATGCAAAAATAATAAAGAAATATTCTCAAAATAATATTTTGAAATATTGTCATCTTCGTTTGCTTGTTAAATTCTAACAGTTATTAACATTAGAGTAATTCCGTAATATGTAAACGAAGTAAATATTCATCAAAAGATTATGTCATTATATAAATACTCATCAAAATATAATTTTTTTCCAAAATTTAATATTATAACATTTAACACTTTTAATATTAATATTTTTTTACATTTTTGGTAGCTACATGATTTTCAGAATGTATTCTGTTTCCAAAATAAAATCCAATGCTCTTTACAAAAGACAAAAAGGAAACATAATATAGAGTCATTCTGACTCCATGTCTCTGGTTGCGTGAGGAAATTCTTGTCTCCAATTACAGGTTAAGGCAATTAATCAAAATATCTATATTTGTTTATTGAAATCTTATCTATTAAATAAAGAATATAAAATCTTGCTTAATTGCCTAACTATTGTCTTCCCATGTTCGTACGATTGGAGGAAGATACATAATCTCACAATTTAATGAGATGTAGTGTATAAAAATTCTGTTACTATGAATTTCCAACTTTAGTCATAGTAACGTCCCGTTTTGAATTAACACTAGGGCTATTTCAAGCACGACCTCGTGACATTTAACCGCAGTCAAATAATGAGGATGATGCCTAATTAGGAAACCCCTCTCCAAACTTCACATCACATCGGTGGAGGTTTCGCTGATGGAGTTAGCGTTCATCAGGCCCGCTTACACGACAGTCCTTCGACGGCATTGGGTCTCCAACCTAAATCCCTCTGGTTCCACTACCGAGACCTTACCACCCGGCTGCTTTGGCCTTATTATTCTTTAAAGGATTGTCAGTGTGATGTGCTATGAAAACCATAGCAGTAACCTTATCATGAAAATGGTCGAGGAGCGAAACAATATTTTAAATTCATAACAATAATTCAGGAATCAATTTAGCCAGTGTACTTATTCAAAGCCTTCCTTTCATTAATACATTTTCATGTTTATTTAATTGGCAAAAAAGACAGCTGACACGGTCCAAAAAACATTCAAGTTTCCGAAGTTGTCAACTCGGAAATAATTTTTTTTAACAATTTAAAACCTTTGAGAATTTTTTAAAATATATCAAAACGTTTAAAACAAAAACATATCAAATGCTTTTTCTTATCTACATATAGCAAAGATATAGCAGTTTAATAAGCTTTCATTTTTGTTTTCAAAGATGACACATCGCCAAATAGTCGCCAAATCGCCGCCTATAGGCCCTTCAACCATTCAGTAACATTTAGAATCACCTCTAGAACATTCTCCCTTGTCATGAAAATGATGACACACGGAATAAAAATTCATTGCAATATTTCAAAAAAAGCACTTAGCCAGTGTACTTATTCAAAGCCTTTATTTCATTTATACATTTTCATGTTTATTTAATTAGCCAAAAAGATGGCTGCCACGTTCTGAAAAACATTGAGGTTTCCGAAGTTGTCAGGTCGGGTGTCTTTCTCATCAGCTGGGAGAATCAGCTCGTCGCAAAGAGAGTTGCTCAGCCTCTGGAGGGGAACGAACAGCCAGTCGAACAAGACCTTGTTTATTCTTCCGCAGTTCTCTTCGACGGTCTCACGCGCACAGGTGGAATAAGGTTTGAACAAACTAAAAACGGGAAATCATGTCACTGCAATCAAAATTGCTATGAAAGTACCATTCAAAATGCATAAAAACTATTTATAAAATAACTTGAATAATTTAATAAAAGTCTTTTACCACTTACAGAAACATCTGCTAATACTAAGCGCCTCCTCTCCCGTTATTACCTGAATATAAATTTAATTTCATGAAAATAATTTAGAGTATTAATTTTTCATTTATTAATTCGTTTTGACGGAATTTTATTTCTTGTTTTATCTTGTAAGTAAAACATTTTTTTTTTCAATAATGTGTTTAAAGAAATCATGAGAAGATTTCATAAAACAATTAATTTATAAAAGACATTATTTAATGAGATGAGGTTGGTAAATGATTTGATATAAGAGCATATAAACTTTCAAATGCCGGCAGCTTGAATAATGACTTAAATGTTTAGATCAGTGTTATTGACAGTGACTTTGTTCCTCACATGCCGTACTTTTATTGTTTATGAATTTCTAAAGATTTATGCTCATTTCTATCTTGATTGAAAGATTATTGGAGTTTTACATAAATCAATTTATTAAAACCACATAAAGTTTGGCAAAAAAAAAAAAAAAACACCCATGATATTTTACCTTTACATTGCTTCCTCCCAATAACTTTATTATTCCTGATTATTTTTTGGAAATATACCGCCAGAAATTTCAGTATTAGCATGTTCTGGCACCATGCGATTTTTATTTTTTTTCCAGTCTGTGACACTGTTTCATTTGAAAAGGAGAATTAAAAAAAATAATAATAATAAATAAATAAAATAATAAATAAATAAATAAAATAAAATAAATGATAAATAAATAAATAAAATAAAATAAAATAAATAATAAATAAATAAATAAAATAAAATAAAAATAAAAATAAATAAATAAAAAAAATGTAAATTCGATAATCTAATACTCAAGGATGAGAGATGAGTTTCTGTTTGAAATAAATAATGGAAATGTTAATTCTAATATGAAAAAAAAAAATCGTATCTCGATTTAAAACTGAAATCTAACTTTCAGTTCATTTCTTTTTTTAGGGGGGTGGAAGAAATGATGAAAGAATTCAATGCTTAATTCGCGCTAGAAGAAATATCGTCATCAATATTATTTCTCAACTTAAAATGACACCACTTACTTGCAAACCTTTTTGTTCGCCAAGATGAAATCTTCAGGAGTCTTAAGGTCACTCATAGCTTCGTTGATTGGTCCAACACATTGGGTGGCGTTGACAGATTTCTTATAGCATTCCTTTTCTTCGTCGAACCCTGAAGCAAGATTAGACTTAGTACAACTTAAAAAGCAGATCAGTAAAAATGACTGTAAAATGACATTTTCCAAAATGCATGTGTATTGTTTTTGCTGTATCGATAGATGTAAGTAAATGTGACTCATTTTATTTCGTTTTGAATTACCTTACACATTATTTTTTTCTATTTCATCCCTTATTCAAACTTGAATTAACCGGACTCTCTTCATACAAGTAAAGATGACATTTTGAAACAGATTTTTCATTTACTTCTTAACGTCTTTGAGTTTTGAAATTTTAAACATTTTTGTGTTTTCGATGACATTTCACTACTTTAAAAATTATAAACATATTTTCCAATTAATTTAGCTAGATTTCGAATCAAACGATAGTTGCAATTTAATGTTAAATTGTGAAAAATAGCACTTCAAAATTTAAAATTTTAAAATAAAGAATAAAACTCAAAAAGAAGTCCATATAAAACTAATTTTAGATTTTTTTGCACAAAAATAGAAGTAATTTTCATAATATAAAAAATAACTGTTTTCATTATCTGTAAAAAAAATTAGCTTAAATATCGTCTACACTATCACAAAAAAAAAAGGAATAAAAGCATTCACTACTTTAAATATCTTTATATTAATATGTTAGTTCAACATTTTTCGCTGTTAATTCCGCTTACAATGTATATTCATATAATTGCACAAAAATTGTTTTCTGATCATTTAACACTTATTTAGTATTTCCTAAGATCAGGAAATATGAAATAGAGGAACTGGTAGAACTTACCCTGTAATAATTAATATATTTAATTACCAGTATTTTGAAAAATTATTATTAAAAACTTATTTATTGAATACCGCAGTACAATGCATGAAAAGGTAAATGAATGGGATTAAAAACTTCAGCAATATGTTCCAGATACAGCAATATGTTTATATTTTTAGGTGCTTGCATGTATTTTGATCAGAGACATCCATTGTTAAACACGCGAAGTATCTATATAAACAACAATGAATTTCGCTTTCATCAATTTACTATTACTTTATTGTTATCATTTTGTAAGTTTTCCATTTAGAATTATTGAATCATTCAGGGTATAAAGAGACGCTCCAAATAAGGGGAGCTCCAAATTGCATTTCCGACATTCAGTTCTTTTTGGTTCTTTGATTTAAGAAATCTGCTGCCGAAGCCCATCAGAAAGTTTAAAAACTTATGATGATGTTGCTTTGTCATATCCCAATTGCTGGTGTTAGTTTCAACAATTTAAGACCGGTGATTTCGATATCAGTGTCAACCTGATAGCCTAAGCCAACAGCCTGAGGAACTAAAAAATTTGAAGACAATCAATTGTAAGACTTCTTGGACAAAAATGCGAATCTTTGTAGAAAATGATGAAAAATACATTGATTGATATATATTGTATAAATTTTTCTCAATAAAGGCCTTTTAAAGTGAAAAAATGATTAAAATGCATGCAAGCACTTAATAATTAATTGTATTGAAAAAAAAATCTTTAAATGTTTCTAAAATGTTTTACATACATATATGATATACAAAGAATTTCATAATTAAAGTAAATAAATTATTAAAGAACCTTAGAAAATATACTGTACATTAATTGCAACATGCAAGTTCCTTAATTGGATTAATTAGAAGTAAAATGTTAAAACGTTTTCAGACATATTTGTTAATATAAGGAATTTTCTTACATTTCTTGACGGCGTCGGTTCTGCATATTCTCAAAACAGCTATTTCGAGTTCGAAGGCAGATGTTTTGAATGACATGTCGCATTTATAAGCATTTCGGGCAATACACTGTATCTGAAAAGAGAGTTCATCGCCTGAAAAAAAAATGCATTAATTTACATTATTACATATACTTTGTAGACATAAATAGGGACTAAATGTAGCCGAAAAATCATACAGGATGTAAAACATCAAAAATGCAATAAGAATAAAATAAAAAACTAATATTAAATAAAATAATATAAATATCAATAGCAAATAAGAAATATAAGATTATTATATCGTGTCACAGCTTCGTATCAGAAATATAAGAATTATATAAAAATATAATATAAAATATCAATAAAAATATATATAAAATATAATATAAAAATTATTTTAAACGATATTGGAAAAATGAATTTTACTGTTTATTTGGAAGCAAAATCGTTCAAACTGGTTGCGTTCGTTCATTTACTTATGTTCAAATCGTTCAAACGTGGAAAGGTGTAGTGTGTTTTATAAATTTAATTTATAAATGTGGCAAATATTTATATGTTATTGGCATGGAAGGGCATATGAAATAGAAGTTAATATTGAAATTTTTGAGTATCATTGCCATAAAATATGACAATCAATATAAAAATAAAGGCATTCAAATGAAAATGTTCTCCTAGATACACTGAATTTTATTTCTGATATTAATTGTAATTTCTTTAGACTTGGGTCAGCGAAGAAAGAGGTAAAACCTTAGTATTTAGAATATTTAATACCGTCTCTTCATGAATCTATTATTGAGACAAAATAACGCAAAATTTAATCAAGTTGGTAAAGAATAAAATCTATTCCTTTTTATGATGTGTCAAATGTTTCCTTTCTCGGCCATTGATATTTTTCTTTTTATATACGCCTCTATCATTAAATTATTCCACAATAATAAATTTATTGAGTTTTAATGGAAATTGAAGAGTGATAGAGTTTGATAAGTGGCCTTTGAAGTAACAAATCATAACTAATTCTTAAAAATGTCATGTAATCTCTTGGTTATATCTGAGAAAGTATTGTATACTTTCAAAAAATCTTTGGGCTCACTAAAAGAGTATGATTTTTCTATTCAAAATGTATAAAAGATAAATTGATTCTTTTAAAAGTAAATTTTTCATAATTTGACACTCTGAAATGAAAGATTTGCGCTTTCATCAATTATAGAATAATATTAAAAGTATATTAATAAAAAAACCCCAGAAATTCCAAAAGTATTTAGATTATTAATGGAGTATTAAATTTGCTAAGAGATTTGCTAAGAGAAAAATAATCCACTTCGAAAAACACTCATTAAAATGGTCTCAAGTAATACTTTTAACCATTTTAAGAGATGGTTTCAGCTATAATTAAAAACGTTATCACTTGCTAATGAATTTGTTCTTTTTCAAATGTTTGTATATAATTTTTGAATATATTATAAACGGTTACACATGAGTCACTAAAATCAAATTTGTCTTATTAAAAACATTTTCATGTAAGAGCTTGATTACATAATACAAAATATTGCTTATTAAGAAAATTTTCAACTATTATTTATTTTCATCGAAAAATCATAAGGAAATTTCGAAAATAACGAAGAAGGCTACAAATGTATTAAGAAACAATATTCTGGTGTAATCCTGTGATTAACTGTAATGCATTTAACATATTCTTTCAAAAATTCAGTTCCTAAAATTGAACTCTTTAGTCGGGAAGTTGATACTTACAGAGAGTCATCTTTTCAATTGGAACGGCGTCTCTCGCGCAGTCTTTGAACACCTTTCTGAAGCACTCTGTGTCGCATTGGACAGTTCCAAAGAGAACTGAAAGAGAAACGTCATTGGTTTTTGGAATTAGATATTAAGAATTTTAATATAAAAATGTGCTGTTTCTACTCAACTTTTTCTTATCTGTTAACAGTAGGTGCAGCGATTAATTTTTGTTCCATTTTCAGTGTGTCGAAACTGAACGTTTTTGATGTACACTTCTGATCATAATTTAAATAATTCTAAATTATTTTGTAATTTGGTGAATTTTAATGAGATTTCATTCCATATCCATAGCGTTGTCCACTTGAGAATTTGAGAAAAAACTTTTAAATAAAGCCTTAATTATTGTAATAATGCAATATGAAATATAATAAAAATTAAAAGTAGAAAAATATTTGACAGAGTGTGAAATATTAAGCACGTTTTTACTATTAAAATAAAATGTAAAAAAAAAGTATTTTACCAAAACAAATGGAAACAGAAACAAAATCAGCGCAGAGAAAACGCTTAAAAACACACTTATGATGAATATAAAAAAATGGGAATTACCAATCATTAATTAATAAATTAGAATCGATTTGAGTGTGATTAAAGTTCTTCTTCTTTGAGAATATTTCTATCAATACCTCATTCTCTTTAGAAGCAACTTTTTTTCCTGTTCTAGAATTTGATGAAATTATTATATCGTCTTCTCTATAGTTAATAAAACGCCTCTTTTTACATAAATATTCTTTTTCTTTTTTCGTATTTTGGAAGAATATGATTGGATTTCTATAAAATGTTTGTATAAAATTTCAGTAATCTAGTTCATGAAGACGAAAAAAAAATGATTACAAAATGTGATCTTAATAAATAAAAAAATAAATTTTATAAATTTGTTTTTACTGAATATTAATTAAATAAGTTTAATAAAATGATTACGTAATAGAATAAAATGTAATAGGGCAGAGTTTGATGGAATATAACATTTCCTATTAGTAAAATATTTTGTCTGATTACAGAAAAAAAAAAACGTATAATTGAATGACATAACAGAAAAAGATGTTAACATGGCAGAATAATTCGGATGATTCTTTTATCAGATTATTCATAAATATTTCACTGTATGAGTACGAATAATACAACTACATCAATTTCGCTACAAGATAATTGCTACCAATAAAATGTTATTTCGTTTTTTTTAAATGTTTAAATATGTTAGATATAGCATATTTCTGGTCTATTTCCCCTAAACACTCGTGTATTCAGGTGTATCTTTTCTTCACATAATTCCACATAGTCCGCAAATCTACAATCAGACAAACTATTGAATTAACTTGGTAAAAACTCTTACAAATTCCAAAATTCCCCCCGCAAGCTCACTGAATTTTCTGTTAATGCACACATTTGATAAGAAGAGTCTATTTCATCCCACGTTTATATCAAACACACAATTTTGCAGTAAAGACTATGTACGAGTTTTTTTTATATGTAATATTTCATATGTTTAGTCCATTCTGTTCAGTAGGTATTGAATTCATAGAAAAACAGACTTACTAGCAAATATAATTCTAAAAATGTTCTTTTCCATAACAATAACATGGTGATCTATCAAATAATCGAATGCCAGAAATGGATAAGGCTAGTTTTATGCGATAAAATGAAAAGAATAGCTCTCTTATTTTTCCAAATGCAATTAATTGCCATTGATTTTCTATAAGTCAAACTCCTTCATGAATCAAAGGTGTTACATTTTTTGAAAACGATTTTAAAATCAACAAAAAATTAATTTAATATGCTGTTGTTAATTTGTTGTTTGTATCATTCTTTTAATTAAAAGGTAATTCTCTCAGGCAAAGATACGTTTATAACTTTCCTCGTTATCAATGTTGAGCTCTATTTCCAACAATGCGTGTGTCGATGTGTAAACACTCTCTATGCCAAGCCATCGGACTAAGAGCTACCAAACTGGCATCTGTATACGTATACTGTAACTCTATCTTGTATACATATTCTTTGGTGGCACAAATGCGCAACTCGGGGCAATGATTGTGGCAATTTAATATATATATATATATATATATATATATATATATATATATATATATATATATATATATATATATATATATATATATATATATATATATATATATATATATATATATATATATATCACAAAACATATACATTTTAAAGCAGCTTCGTAGTGGATAGGGATTGCAATACCGGACCAAAATTTCAATACCGGTATTCGGTATTTTTTAAATCTTAATACCGGGATACCGGTTTTAATACCGGTATTAGAAATTTTGGAAAAAGAAAGAAAACACAGGTGTTTCTTTTTTTTTATTTGCCAGTTTTGTTAGAGAGTGTAAATATCACAAAAAATAATTTGTAACTTATAAATTATAACAGTATATAATCACAAAAAAGTAAAGAAACATCTTATTTATTTAAATCACAAAAAAAGTGTAAATATCACCTTTCAGTTTGTGGTACTATTACAAATTTTTGAAATGTGATCTAAAAAAACGTAATGCATCAATTGTACTGTCATTAAGCTTGAAAAGTAATTTTGTGTAAAAATTATCAGCTGTCGAAAACGCTCTTTCGGCATCTACGCTAGTTGGTGGTACTGTTAGCAATGCGCAATATACTTTTTCCAAGTATTTACCTCTAAATCCCTCATCTTCAAATAAATCAATTTCTCTTCGGATGGTTTTGGATATAGCTGATTTCTGTATTGCATTTTGGTTCGTTGAAATTTTTTTATTTATTGCTAATTCTAATTTTGGTTGAAGAGACAATTCCTTTTCACTATCCACAGTAGTGACATCATAATCTTCGATAATTGAACCGAATTCTGAATGTAGATAGGTTTGTGGGAAAAAGTTTTTTAGAAATTTTACTCTAACTTAATCAGATTTGAATTGGTTATTTTCTTTTCTTCTTTTCATTTTCATTTTTAAAATCATTAGAATTATGTAAATACCATAAGACATTTTCTATTTCGGTATGCCTTTCTTCTGTGCGATTTTTCAATTTATTATAGTTGGAATCCGAAGTTTCTATATCCACAGTATTTGGATTCTTCTTTATATTTTTGGTATAATACATCTATTACTCCTAATTGAATTCCATGTGCAAAGCACAACTACTGATTTGTACCAATCAACTTTCCAACTTTTTTCATAATTGTTGCTCCATCAGTCGTTATGGATACAATATTTTCTTTCAGGGATAATCCATGTTTCGCTACTTTAGATTTAAGCAATTAATTACGCCATTCATTAGCTAATTAATTTCGCCCGTTAGGGAGACATAAAAACAAAAACGCATACTATATTGCTATGTTCGCGATACCTGAACATATAGTGGAGACAATTTTAAAAATTTCTAGTAAATACCGAAAAACCGGTATTTAAACTTGTGAATACCGGTATTACAAAATTGTACAAATGGCTCAAAATACCGGTATTCGGTATCCCGGTATACCGGTATTGCAATCCCTAGTAGTGGAGAAGAGAGAAGACATTAATTTTAAAACTTCGCTTCCTTCCATCTCAGGAGGCATAATGTAAGTAAAAGAAGCGCGGCAGAACTAAAGTCCGTTTACAAGGGATAGAAGAGCAGAAGACTGTAAAAAGAGAGAGAAAATATTTTTCCTGCCTTATTTATACTATGAGATTCTGATAGTGATTTCTTTGCACGTGTCGATATAGGATAGGAAAATCTAGGTATCTTTTAAAAAAGAATTCGTTTTGCTTGACTATTTTTTATCCTTTCACTCGGAGCGTGGAAACTTGTTAACTCCAGCAATATCAGAACTTGTGTTGAATTAATTGAAATAAAAAAAAGTGGAATTGGATCAGGAAATAAGGGAACATTTTAGAATAAAGTTAATATGGACTAAATAGGCATTTTAAATATTGCTTGAAACATACTTTAACCTTTTTAAAATACGCTTCATTTTTAAATTTGCTTATTTATAATTATTGCTTCTATTTCCTATTATATAAATATAGAGAAATGAAGAAAAAATTAGGAAAATGCATAGTGCAATGAACAAAACCATGTAAGCTTCTAAAATAGCATAAGTTACATATCCAATCAAAATTTTAAGCATAAATGTGTTTTTCTGAGGAAACCATTCATGATAAAGTCACGGATTTTTTTAAAATAAAAATTTCCGCAATGATCAATTTCGGTGAGTCAATTGGTTATAAAGTACAAATTTCAGGTTAGTAAATAATGAAATGAACTGAAAAAATGTCAGAAATAAAAATTGGAGATACTGTGATCTTCAGAAGGCTTGAAAAAAATTTAATTACCTGCAGTTGCAAACAAAATCAAGAACTTCATGTTGACCGATGTGGTTTTGAGTCGAAACCTCTTTGCTGGACTAAGAAAGTAAATAAGATGGCTCGATCATAAGAATTTATTGGCATTTTTAATCAGTTTCCCACTGACATATGAGTGATAATTCATTAATCTTAATGCACTCAAACTCATCTGAAGACAGCTGTGATTGAAAAAAAACTACTTATCTCATTATTCGGAAATTGTAACACCTGTTTTAGCCGCAGATGAACGTTTCTGATTATCAGAATAACGAACAAAATCACAGGCAATATCAATCAAATTAGATATCAATTTATTTGTAATTATTACACTGTTTGAATGAAATAATATTTGAGACATTTTCTGATGTACGTGCAAATCTAAATTCTGTTGCAATGCAATTTCTGTTTATCTTAACATAAATTCCCTTTGAGCTACTATATTTATAAACATTTAGAAAAGAGGAAATTTTTCTTTTATTCCAAATTGTATACTGATATCTTTTTGAAAGACGAAGGCAGGTACGAAAAATAAGAGAATGGCAATGAATATGATTAAGGGGAATCGTACAAATTACTATTTTGTTTTATATATATTTGTTAAAATTATTGAATCTGTATATTTAAAGGCAATTGCCACTGAAGTCATTTGATCACTCATTACAAAAACTTCTCTTTCTAGAAACTAGAAAGAAAGGCTGAAGAAAGAATAAATGAAGCAATGAAGAAGGGAGTGTAAAAAATAAAGGAAGAAATTGCCTGAAACTTTTATTACAAGACTTTTATCTCCACAAATATAAAAAAATAAAAGTTAAATAAAAATGAATAAAAAATATAATTATAAAAAAATAATAAAAGAGATAATAAAAAATAGAAAAGTATTTAGGGATTGTAAGCAGAAACTGTGTTAATACGCGCACGCACACACACACACACACACACACACACACACACACACACACACACACACACACACACACACACACACACACACACACACACACACACACACACACACACACACACATATATATATATATATATATATATATATATATTCAAGGATTAATCCCAAATCCCTTTTTAATTAAAAAATTAATATTGCAGTAGTTTCTGGGAAATTCATTATTAGTTAAATTATATAATTATATATATATATATATATATATATATATATATATATATATATATATATATATATATATATAATTATATAATTTAACTAATAATGAATTTCCCAGAAACTACTGCAATATTAATTTTTTAATTAAAAAGGGATTTGGGATTAATCCTTGAACTAAAATAAAAATAGACCTTCCGTTGCATATTAAATAACTCAATAGATGACGCTGAGAACCTCCAATTATTTTTTTTTTTATCTTGAAGGGCGTTAGCTAAAGCAGTTTTGGGAGCGGGAAACACAATGGAAGAGCTTATATTAAAAAAAATATTTTTTTTTGGCTGCTGCTGTAATGTCCTTTTCTTTTTGTTTCATAATTGGTTTGAGTGTTATTATATGGTTATTTTATGTTATTGTATTTTTGCTTATTAGTGGTCGTATTCTTCTAATTTATTTTTCTATTTTTTTTCTGTTAAAATGGTGTATCTATTAGGCCAATTTCGCGGGATTTTCGGGTCACGAGGAATTAATGCTGTTGGACATTTTAGTCTGTATTCCTTACAGAAAAAATCGTTTTTTTTAAAATCCCGGACTGAGGGTGACCCTTGAGAGTCTTCAGGCCGGATTCTAATTTTATTTGGTTTAATTCTGATACTTTTTTTTTCTTATTAACTTGGTTTTTATTACTATTATATATATATACCATTCAAATCGAAACTATTGAAGTTAAGCTTTCTTTGAACCAGAAATAAACTTACAGGGCACAGCATAACGGTTACCCTGGTTACATAATGGTTCTTGCGTTATAAAGCCTCGAAACTAACGAAACCAAACAAAATTTGCTAGATATTTCTGGTTAACTGGAATTCAAAGCGTTTCGAGAAAAACTGATTTGTCGCTTTATGTTTACTAACAAAAATTTCGATGTTTACGTTTTAACCTTGATAGTATAAATAAACAAGTATTTTCGCTACTTATTTCTGATAAAAATTACAACAGCGAGAAAAAGTGATAGTGAGAGAGAGGAGATAGCATACTCAAACACGAACAATGTGATGCCAGGTAATCTGAAAGTTAATAGTTCCTGGAGAAAAAATTTTGAGTTTTTCGGCTTTTGATCGAAAGTTGGAAGTATGAATAAAATTTCATACAGTACTGTATATTTTTCAAGCCATATCGCTAGTTCAAAACTGGTATGGCGCTTTAAAATAGGTGACATTTTTACTTTCTTCTTCACGTAGTTTAGAGTTCAATAAACGTCAAAAATCAATTTTAACTCGAGACCTTGACAAATCTACAATTTTAGACCTAACTGAGTTAGAAAATCACAATTTTTTGAAAATGTCAGTCTGTCTGTCTATGACAAAAATAACTCCAAAACTCTTGAAACAAGACGAATGAAATTAGGCATGCTGTATTGACACAAAAGTTGTAGATTTCTATCAAATTTTGAGAAAAATCCGTTCCGACAAATTATTTCTGTTCTGATGTTCGAATATAGATTGATACGATAGCCACAAACTAAAGAGAGCTAAATGTATAAGATTTGACACACAGAATTAAGACTTATAATCTAGAGACATATCAAATTTGGAGCGAAGCCCAATATATAGTTGGCCATCTATCTGTCTATACTTTCAGAAACATTTGAGAGAGATAACTCAAAAAACGCATTGTCTCAAATGTATCATATTCGATATGTGAATTTGTGACTAAAAGTTATGGTATGAATTGTGTGGTTTTGGTCCAAATTTTTCTTTTATTCGGTTGGAAAAAACGCTTCTAAGACACAAATTCGATTTTCGGATACTATTTACCGCATACCAGAGATTACTAGTCAAAATCTCTACAAGGATTACATGATAGATTCAATAAAAGTGCTGAATTCATTCCGAAGGCTACTGTTCGTCAAACCATGCAAGGCATTTCCGAGATAACTCCTTTATGAAAAAGTATGCGAGAAAGTTTTAGAAAGTTTTTATCATCCCCCCCCGACTTTTCGAAGTTGTTGTCCCTAATATTTGCTGAGATGTAGTACAAATAGTTGACTAACTTTGATAGTGAATAAATGAAATTTTTATCACTAATTAGAAGAACAGCCGGAGAAACAGTAGACGCAGCCAACTTTTATGAATTGGAATCAAGACAAGAGGGATTAAATTCTAATTCATCAAAGAACATCAAAAGTATCCTATTTTGGTTCAAAAAGAACAAATGCCTTTCTAGATTTTTCTTATATACTTCGAAAAAAAAGGAGAAGAGGAAATTATGTAGAAGAAAATACATAATATTTTGATTCAGTCATGAGAAAAATTATCATAATTGTCCTCCTTCATCTGAACGTAAGGTGTATTACTTTATTTTACTTTAACCATGCTTACAGAAATTGGTGCTACAATTTTAGAAATAAATTCTTTTATTTGGATAGGCTATACAAAATTTTGTGCTACTTTTTTCCTACACTAAAGATTTTCGCTTAAAAACTTAACTTTTGTTGTTTTAAAAAGTTAACTTGGCTTAGTCAACACTGGCTTTTATGGCATTATACAGCACACAAAAATAATCAAACTATTCCAAATTGGCAATATTTTTGTATAATGTTGCGTCACAGTGATAAATCCATATCTGAATTTGAACTAAATCTATGAATTTCAAATTCTTACTTTTCCGAACACTAAGAGAAAGTGTTGTCATCGTGGCTAAAATCTAATTCAAGAGTTTGACCTTGCGGCATGTTTGAGATCTCCTTGAGTCCGATTAGCCCTTTTTGGGATTATGTCTGTTCGTTTGTTGTTTGAACTTGATAGCTTAGAAATACTTTAACTAGACTAATTAATTTTAGTACATGATTATAAAATTAAATTTGAGGATTTATGTCACATTTTAAACAAAAGCCATTCTGACAAATCATGTCTATCCACCTGTCCAAATAAAAATGAAAAAGTTAATTAGAAAACAAGATAAAAAAAAAGTAGACTAAAAAAGTTGACTCAGAATTTTAGCCTCGATAATGTAGATTTTCAAAAAAATATGAAATGAATTCGTTGTCAAATGCATCGTCTGTCTGTCTGCATAATCGTATTTATATTAACACAAAATGCAATGGCTGAAATCAATAAAATTTGGTATGTCAGCTGGCGAATACAATTATAGCTCTAGAAGAAATTTAAATTTTGAACTACGAAAAAAATGCATCAAAAATAAATATTCGATTTTCTGAAACATATGTATTAACCACATGGTAGAGATCAACTGCCAAACATTGCAAGGTAGATGCAGCGAACATGTTAATATTTTGTTACTATTATTCTGCAATGGCACGCAAAAGGTATTCTTGCTGAATGCCGCTATAGCACCCGCGCTTCTTGAATGGTCATTATTGCCCTCCTCCTTAAGCCATGGTGACCAATTGGGCTGTTGAATATTCAAGAACTCTGTGAACGAGCTTGGAAAGAGCTTTTTACCAGCTTAGAATCAGAATCCACATAGAGAATTATTTGTGGTAGAGCACAGCATCCGTTATGGAACATGCTGTGCTTCTTAAGTACACTCAGTGGACTTAGGATCGTTGAGGAAAATGATTCTAGAATTCTTGAATAAGTCTAAAATTTTTGTCATACTTGTTTTATAGGGACAATTACAATTTTCTATACATATATTTAATTGATTTCTGTAATAATATTCATAGATTCAAATTTGTTTGGAGAGATTCTTTGCATGTTATTTTTCGATAAATTATAAATAACATTTTTTATTGGCATGAAATATACAGTTATGTTTATTTTGATATGCCAATTAGAATCTAGAGAGATAGGAGATTTTATAAGAATACCTTCATTATATTTAATTACTTTAAAAATTTTGCCTCCACAAACTTTGAAAATTCGTTTAAAATATTTTGATGTATCTCTGATTTTTTTAAATTCTTTTAAGGATAAATGTGTTTAGCCTGTGTTCTCAAAATTAATTAGTGCATTCTTATATTGTTCTGTGAAGTGCAGATGCTACGTGGTTATATTTTTTGAGGCTGTTTCTTATGTTTTCATTCGATTGCATTTTGTATATCATCGTTATTTTTATTTATTTATTTATCTTACCAAGCTTCAATATACCTGGATATTTTTTTTCTGTAATATTCAATTTCAAATATAAAATATCTTTTGAAAAAATTATGTTTTAGGATTCAGTTTATTTAATTATTTTTTTTATTTATTTGGCTATACTTCGTAACGGTAAAACCAAATCAATCAAACAGGAAAACCAAATTATACATATCGAAAAACATTTTTTGAGAAATTGAAAGCAAAAAATTATCACCCAAAACGAACATAAAGCTTGCCTATTCGGAATATTAATTTTGACAAAGACGGTAAATGTAATAAATAAAAAGGATTTAAATGTTTATCATAACCCCTGAAGGGGTTTTTCTCTTGTTATACAACTGGTTGCTTGACATTTGATATATCTTTTCAGCTTTCTTAAATATCGCTGCTTTCAATATTGTTAGGTTGACCTTTTATTTCGCATGGGTTCTCAGAAGCAACGTGATTTCATTGACTTTTAAGAGGGATCCACAACTCCAGATGTTTACATAGGAATTGTAAGAATGCCTTCATACACAGATTTTTGGGTTATAATTAAAATAAATTTCTAGGAGTGAATTAATTAAATAATTAAAAAAAAATTCTAAAAATACGTGAATATATTATAAACACTGAAGAGCCAGAAAAACTGGTATGGCAGGTCGTATGCAAATTATGAAGGTGTTCAACCAATTAATGTAAGGCGATGTGGTCGACATAGCGTAATTAAGAGGATAGGTGTCTGAAGGAGGTTATTGCATCGTATCTTGTTGTTGTAATAGAGGATTATCAATATTTTAGTGATTTTTCAACGGGGACTAATCGTCGGCACACCGGAAATGGGGCACAGCATTTCAAGGGTGTACCGCGAATATCAGGTTTTCTATGAAACTTCAAATCTCCGACAGCGGTACTGCCGGAAAAAAGACCTTGACAGAACGGATGATCGAGGGCTGAAAAAAAATCGTTCCACGAGATAGACGTTCCACTTCCTCAAATTGCTGCGGGTTTGAATGCAAGCCCTTCAACAAGCATCAGCGTACACACTGCTCAACGTACTCTAATTTATACGGGCTTCGAAGCCACAGACATCTCGTGGCCATTGTTGACTCAGCGGCACAAAGCTCTGCGCCTTGACTGGGTTCGCCAACACAGTCATTGGACTACTAATAATTTTAAAAACATTTTCCGCTCTGACGAATGCCGTTTCCAATTGTACCGAGTGGATGGACATGTACGGGTGTGGAGAAAACCCCATGCATCCATGGGTCTCTTATGCCCACAAGGAATTGTTCAAGCTGGTGGAGGTTCTGTGAGGAATGGAGCGTGTGCAGTTGGCATGAAATAGGACCGTTGATATTTCTGGATTCAGCCAGGACAGGTGAGCGGTACGTTAATATCCTGTTAAACAATTTGCATCCATTCATGCCATGTATGCATTCCTGCGGACGTGGACAATTCCAATAGGATAATGCACCACCCCACAGATCTACTGTAGCTACCAAGTGGCCTGAGGAAACACTCTTCTGAATTTCGTTCCATCTCTTGGCCACCTAATTCCTTTGACATGAGCATTATCAAGCATATCTGGGATGTTTTGCAACGTGCTGTCCTTAAAAGATCTCTACCATCTCGCACTTCCATGATTTTGTAGTGAACTATCTGTGTCTTTGTCTGTGAACTATCTGCAGAATATCTTAACAAATTAGTTAAATCCATGCCATGCCGTTTGCTCCATTTCTACGTGCTCGTGGGGAATCTACACAATATTAAATCGGTTTATTGTTATTGTGGCACCAGTGTATCTACTTAGTATGTTCAAAAAAGAAAAAAAAAGTACAACATTTCCTCATTTGCCAATTAAATTGTTATTGTAAACGAAATGATAAAATCCGTTTATAATTTGAAATAAAATGGATAAATTATATATTTATATGAAATAGTTTTATAATAGGATTAACAGTTGCTAATTTGACGCAATATCTATCATGATATTCTTAACATTATTATTTTTCTAGTTTAGTATCATTTTTCATCTCGTACATTGGGCTTCAAGAAATAATTCCATTTATACGGAAGCAAATTTGTTAACATTAACCTATTACTACTAATATCAGTGTATCATAATACCATTAAAAATACACAAGTGTGCAAAATTTCAAAAGTGAACATCAAATTGATTGGAAGTTCTTATTGAACAAAATAAAAGAAGCCAAGAAAGCCAAAAAAATTTCACTTCATTTTAAAGTATTTATTTTGTCTTTATTTGGTACAATTCTTCAAGGAAGTGTTAATATGGCTACAGTGGACTCTATAAGCCTCGGGAGTCCCAAAATGACCAACTCGTGCAAGTTATGTTCTGCAGGTAGGATGACCTCGTTGCAGAGGAGCTTGTTCAATTTAATCACACTGTCGAGCGCAGATTTATAAAAATAGTCTGACTGGTGTTCTCCACAAAAGTCTTTGGTATTTACTTCTAAACATCTACCTAACCAGTCAATTTTTCTGAAAAGAAACAAACAATAAACAGTTTTGAAAACATGAATGTCTATTTAAACACGATATTTTAACTATTAAAAGCAACGGAACACCATTATTTAGTCATTTATATCCTTAAGTTTATTCACTCTATAAGTTTATTAGAATCGCGATGCATTCTTTACTTTTATAATAATAAAGTATTTCATTTATACAAAGCAAAGATTCAGTGGCGTTTTGCTTGCTTTTTTTTATGAATTCCCAAATTTTCTACCTGCTATTAATCCTCCATTCTTATCAAGGAAAGAAATATAATGAAAAATGAAGAAAACAACATCTTTTTTCTCTCTAAAAACGCTAATTTTAAACACTGATGAAGAAAAAAGTATAAATATTTAATCTTCCTTTAAAAATGCAGTGATCTACATTAAAATTTCACATTTTGCTAATATCATTCAATTGAAAAACATTCCATGAGCCCAATATTATATAGTTTTTTCTTTTGTTTTTGAAAGTAAAAATTTTCTACTGGTAATTATATCTCCATTCTTATCAAAGGAAAAACATTTCCTGGAAAGCAAAAAGAACCTCATCATTTCCCTCTCTAGAAAATTTAATTTAAAGGATGATGAAGAAAAATATAATACTGTTATTTAATTTTCATTTAAAGAATGTAATGTATCTCATTAAAATTTTGAATTTACCGTGGCAATCAACCCCCTATTTAAAAGCATTCCATGTTCTCAGTACAATGTTAAATATTGTACTTAATACTCACAGACAAACAATATGTTAGACAGCTTTTTTTTTTTTTTTTTTTTTTTTTTTTGCAAATAAGCACTTATATACACTTAGCCAAAATGTCATGAAAAATATATTATTAGTATTCACAATATACAGCAAATGTATGATTTTGTCATTTTTATAGTAACTGCTTAATTTTAAAAGTAATTTAATGTTTATAAAACTAAGTAGTAATACGCATTATATATATATTAAAAAACCCTTTAAAATTACTAATATTAAATCAATTTGCATTAGTAGAATTTAATTAACCAAAATTATCTAAAACAGAAATTATAATCTTTATAATCCATGTATAATATTTTGTGCCAGATCCTTCAAGATACTATACCAGCATTTTACTGTAAAAACGAATTTTTTTCAGGAAAATCTACACAAGTGTGGGAAGACAGATTACTATCTACTGCATCCACACGTTTAGAAGGCAATTTACCCTTTTATGCAGTCAGAATACCATTCAAAGCTAAATGAATATAACAACCACAATTCAGAGTTAGGCAGTACAAAATGAAAACAATCAATGATTTTTTTGAAAAAACCCCACAACAAATTTATAGAAAATTGTAAATAATAATGATATGCTCATGCGATGACTGAACTTTCAGGAAGTGAGCGTTTTGACAATTAAAGCAAAATTCATATAACAACATTTCACAAGAAAGTTTTGATTATACTTTAAGTAGAGGGATAACTTGGCTTATGAAAACGATATTAATACTTTTCTAAATCCGCGACCTTATGTGATTTTATAATTTATCAGTATTTCAAAACTTCTCTCGTAAATAAAATAAGTTTTTCATTACTAAAGCCTTTATATCATGCACATAATTCCAAGTAAGAAAAAATTATTTTCTTACTCACTTCTGTGCTATTTTTCTAGAAGCTGCTACGCAAAAAAAAAAAAAAAAAAAAAAAAAAAAATCAGGAAACAGTTTTCTTGACTAATTATACATTTATACATATCGAGCCGCTCCTTATTTTTATACAATTTCTGATAAGCAATTCCATATCACGGTTACGAATATTTCTTAAAGACAATTAAAATTATTTTCTTCATAACTTATTAATTTCACAAGAAACTCGGTCAGTTTCCGTGTGATCATTAAAATATATTTGCCCTGCTTATCCTCACGAACTACTGATCGCTCACACTCCACATGAAAGTCTACTTTTCTTGATTGCCAAGCAAATAAGAAATCTTTTCTGTAAAACTTTCAAAACAATGGGAATGCACTGGGGTTATGAAGGGGAATTGATCCCGACAACGTATGAATTTCGAAATTTTAAATATGTATTTTTTAAATCTGATTTTCACCAAAAATTACAATATTACTCGAAATTTCAAATTGCTTCATTAAATATTTTATCATTTGGTTTTCTTCCATTGCTGAAAACTAATGATGAAGACTTCTAATAATTATGAGAACTGTCTCCATTTGGAAGGTTCATGCACACTATTGTCTAACTGTTTTACTTATTAATCAAATGATAAAATATTTCTATTTTAACTGTTTTACTTAAGTTCCGATCATGTACACTATTATGTACATGAACGGAACTTAAGTAAAACAGTTAAAATAACACGACTTTGATGTCATACAATTTGGTGGAATCATGCATAGGAAGATTCCACCAAAATAAATCTGATCTGATAAATCTAAGCGATTTATCAGAAAATAAATATAAACTGTATTTTCAGCGAACCAACTGGCTGCCAGACACGCATAGTATTCAATTGAAAGCAATTTTAGGAACAATATACTGTTTTTTTCATGGCGATACAATAGAGTACTTTTTGTGTAAGTTTGTGACGTTTATTTCAGGTCACAATTTATAGTAGAATTATGTCTATTTTTTACTTGAAAGCCTCTTTCAAACCTCTCAATATTTCTTGAAGAGTTTTTTTATCTTTCATGATCTTCTGGTGCTGTTTATGGCACTTTGATTCATTCACAGCGTATCCTAAACAGTTTCTAAATGATTCATAATCTGAAACAAAAAGAAATAATTTGAAAGAGATTTTACTGTCTAAACAACAAAACATGAAAGAAAGATGCCATTTTTTTCTTAATTCTTTTGACTTACTATTATTTTGCTCTTAATTATATCAATAATAACAAACACAAAAATGTATTCAATATCATCGCAACATGCATTGTTATGAATTAAGTACATCAAATAGTGAGAAATATCACTGTGAAATCTCCTCAATACATATATATTCTTAAATATTTAAGTATGAGAAAATCTCATAAACGGGAACTTGCATAGAAAACATAGGTATTACATTAAAAGGATAGAAAAATTGCACAAAAAGCGCAATGACCAATGGCAGGCATTTTTTGTTCAGTTTTAATGCATTGCACAGAAATAAAATGGGCGTAGTTAAATATTTTTTTGAGTTTTAAAATGGTTTAAGATTGGTTTTTATGCAATAATGTGATCAGAAGATATGGACGAAGAACCATAATAGTTTGAATTTTTTTTTATCACTAATTTAATAAAAATCTTTTAAATGCCCTTTCTAAGTAATCACGAAATGATGAATCGATGGAAAAAATTTTAATCAACGGCAGTTCTTGAGTTATTTCAAAATTTTGAGTATTCCTATGATATAAAATGAGCGTTTGTCCCACTATTGGCAAGCGAGATTATGTGCAAACATGACAATCATCTACCAAACAGCTGGTGTTCCAAAGAACTAATCATCAATCAATGGCGTAGATGAAGGTAAACATCGACCAGGCATAATATGATTATTTTTCTCCTAAGAGTCATCAATGGTTTTGCAAGTTTAAATGGCAACCGGCCCATTATATTACTGTTTGCACACTCATAATATATATAAACTTTTGGATAGCATTTAGTAACAAAAGATTTAATTCTAACAGAAGCAAATAAAAATCAACTTGAGGCTACCTTTCTGGATTTAAAAATCGAAATTGCTAATGATAAAACAATAGTTGGTATCTAAGATAAAAGGGATGAATTCAACTTTAAAGTGACAAAACTTTGTAACTATCATTCCAATCTAAACACTAAAATTTTCAAAAATCTTATTTTCTCACAAGTTAACAGGATCAAAAGGTTTTGCAATAATAAAAATTCCTATATTGAAGCATCTAATAACCTCATTAAAAATTTATTAAAAATGAATTTCCTAGAAATTACTGTAATGTCAACTGTTTAATTAAACAAGGTATGGTTTGGGACTAATCCTTTACCTTAAATAAAAATAGAACTTCCCTTGCATATTAGATCACTCAATAGATGGCGCTGGGTGCCTACAATTGTTTTTTACCTTAAATACGTTTGCTTTGTGGTTTCAAAAAGCGGCAATTACAATCGATAGCTTAAAATTTCTTTGCCTGCAGATGTTATGTTCTTTCCCTTTTTTCTTTAATGGTTTAAGTGTTATTTTATGGTATTTTTGTTTTTATTGTTATTTTTATTATTGTATTTTTACTTATTAGTGGTTATTTTCTTCTAATTTGTTGTTACTGTTTTTGTTTGTAATTTTCTTTCTGTTAAAATGGTATATCTCTTAGGCCTAAATTCAGGGGATTTTTGGGTCACGAGGAATCATTATTAGACTGTCTTGTCTGCATTCTTTTACAGAAAAATCCCTTCTTTTGAATCCCTGCCTGAGCGTGACCTTGGAAAAGATTTCAGGCTGGATTCTTTTTTTATTTGGTTGAATTTTTATATGGTTTATTTGATTTTCCTATTAACTTGACTTCAATACTTTTGTCTATATATATATATATATATTCTTCTCACCCTTAGTTTGTCGATTTAAACCCATACTAACGCATGCGCAAAAGCTTTTGTTAGAATCGATATAAACATAAGATGACATTGAGGAAGGCGTGAATTAGATTGAGAAAATGTTATCTTCAAATGTCACCTGATTGATCCCAATCTTATTTTTCAAAATTCTTTTTTTCAGAATTTACTTTGGCGTCTGATTCAATCACATTAGGCAATAAGTGCACGAAATGTTGACCTTTTTAAATTCTACATATTTAACCGCTGAGAGAAATAAATTAAAAATCATTATTTTTTTAACTGTAACAGGATATGGAAGTCAAAATGACTCTCCGTTGTTCATCAGCTCCGATTATCAAGTAGAATTTTTTCCTTGACCTCCTCAGTACCTAATCAGTAGAATTTTTTCATCTCCACAGTACATTCAAGTTGTTCTTTCAACAGTATGTTGACAAAAGTCTATGAACACATGCGTACGACAAATTATTCTTTGTGCAAATTTTTGTTGTTATTTTTGGAATCATTGTGTCCATGTCTCTGAAAGTGCTTTTAATTTGTATAATGCAAAAATAATAAAGAAATATTCTCAAAATAATATTTTGAAATATTGTCATCTTCGTTTTTGCTTGTTAAATTCTAACAGTTATTAACATTAGAGTAATTCCGTAATATCTAAACGAAGTAAATACTCATCAAAAGATTATGTTATTATATAAATACTCATCAAAAGATTATGTTATTATATAAATACTCATCAAAAGATTATGTTATTATATAAATACTCATCAAAAGATTATGTTATTATATAAATACTCATCAAAATATAATTTTTTTCCAAAATTTAATATTATAACATTTAAAACTTTTAGTATTAATATTTTTTTTATATTTTTGGTAGCTACATGATTTTCAGAATGTATTCTGTTTCCAAAATAAAATCCAATGCTGTTTACAAAAGACAAAAAAGGAACATAATATAGAGTCATTCTGACTCCATGTCTCTGGTTGCGTGAGGAAATTCTTGTCTCCAATTACGGGTTAAGGCAATTAATCAAAATATCACTTTTTTTCTTATTAAAATCTTATCTATTAACAATATAAAAGAGCGAAACAATATTTTAAATTCATAACAATAATTCAAGAATCAACTTAGCCAGTGTACTTATTCAAAGCCTTCCTTTCATTAATACATTTTCATGTTTATTTAATTGGCAAGAAAGATAGCTGACACGGTCCAAAAAACATTGAGGTTTCCGAAGTTGTCAACTCGGAAATAATTTTTTTTTAACAATTTAAAAGCTTTGAGATTTTTTAAAAATATATCAAAACGTTTAAAACAAAAACATATTAAATGCTTTTTCTTATCTACATATAGCAAAGATATAGCAGTTTAATAAGCTTTCATTTTTGTTGTCAAAGACGACACATCGCCAAATAGTCGCCAAATCGCCGCCCATAGGCCCGTCAACCATTCAGTAACAGCTAGAAGTAACTCTAGAACATTCTCTCTTGTCATGAAAATGATGACACACGGAATAAAAATTAATTGCAATATTTAAAAAAAAACCACTTAGCCAGTGTACTTATTCAAAGCCTTTATTTCATTAATACATTTTCATGTTTATTTAATTAGCCAAAAAGATGGCTGCCACGTTCTGAAAAACATTGAGGTTTCCGAAGTTGTCAGGTCGGGTGTCTTTCTCATCAGCTGGGAGAATCAGCTCCTCGCAAAGAGAGTTGCTCAGCCTCTGGAGGGGAACGAACAGCCAGTCGAACAAGACCTTGTTTATTCTTCCGCAGTTCTCTTCGACGGTCTCACGCACACAGGTGGAATAAGGTTTGAACAAACTAAAAATGGGAAATCATGTCACTGCAATCAAAATTGCTATAAAAGTACCATTCAAAATGCATAAAAACTATTTATAAAATAACTTGAATAATTTAATAAAAATCTTTTACGACTTACAGAAACATCTGCTAATACTAAGAGCCTCCTCTCCCGTTATTACCTGAATATAAATTTAATTTCATGAAAATAATTTAAAGTAATGATTTTTTTAATTATTAATTCGTTTGGACGGAATTTTATTTCTTGTTTTATCTTGTAAGTAAAACTTTTTTTTAATAATTTGGTTAAAGAAAGCATGAGAAGATTTCATAAAACAATTAATTTATAAAAGACATTATTTAAGGAGATGAGGTTGATAAATGATTTGATATAAGAGCATATAAACTGTCAAATGCCGGCAACTTGACTTAATGTTTATGTCAGTGTTATTGACAGTGACTTTGTTCCTCACATGCCATGCTTTTATTCTTTATGAATTTCTAAAGCTTTATGCTCATTTCTATCTTGATTGAAGGATTATTGGAGTTTTACATAAATCAATTTATTAAAACCACATAATGTTTGGCCAAAAAAAAACCATGATATTGTACCTTTATATTGTTTACTCCCAATAATTTTATTATTCCGGATTTTTTTTGGAAATATACCGCCAGAAATCTCAGTATTAGCATATACTGGCACCATGTGACTTTTATTTTTTCGGTCTGTGACACTGTTTCATTTGAAAAGGAGAAGCAAAAATAAATAAATAAATAAAATAAAATAAAATAAAAATAAAATGTAAATTCGATAATCTAATACGCAAGGATGTGAGATGAGTTTCTGTTTGAAATAAATAATCGAAATGTTAATACTAATATATAAAATAAAAAAATCGTACCACGATTTAAAACGGAAATCTAACTTTCAGTTCATTTCTTTTTTTAGGGGGGTGGGAAGAAATGATGAAAGAATTCAATGCTTAATTCGCACTAGAAAAAATATCGTCATCACTATTATTTCTCAACTTAAAATGACACCACTTACTTGCAAACCTTTTTGTTCGCCAAGATGAAATCTTCAGGAGTCTTAAGGTCACTCATAGCTTCGTTGATTGGTCCAACACATTGGGTGGCGTTGACAGATTTTTTATAGCATTCCTTTTCTTCGTCGAACCCTGAAGCAAGATTAGACATAGTACAACTTAAAAAGCAGATCAGTAAAAATGACATTTTCCAAAATGCATATGTATTGTTTTTGCTGTATCGATAAATGTAAGTAAATGTGACTCATTTTATTTCGTTTTGAATTACCTTACACATTATTTTTTTCTATTTCATCCCTTATTCAAACTTGAATTAACCGGATTCTCTTCATACAAGTAAAGATGACATTTTGAAACAAATATTTCATTTACTTCTTAACGTCTTTGAGTTTTGACATTTTAAACATTTTTGTGTTTCCGATGACATTTCAGTGTCTTAAAAATTATAAGCATAGTTATCTATTAAATTAGTTAGATTTCGAATCCAAACGATTGGTGCCATTTAATGGTAATTTGAAAAATAGCACTTCAAGATTGAAAATTGTGAACTAAAGAATAAAACACAGAAAGTAGTCCATATAAATCTAATTCCAGATTTTTTTCACAAAAATAGAAGTGATTTCCATAATATAAAAAATAACTGTTTTCTTTATCTACAAAAAATTAGCTTAAATATCGTCTACACTATCACGAAAAAAGCAATAAAAGCATTCATTACTTTAAATATATTTATATTAATAGGTTAATTCAACATTTTTTGCTGTTAATCCGTTTACAATTTATATTCATATAATTGCACAAAAAAGATTTTCTGATCATTTAACACTTATTTAATATTTTCTAAAATCTGGAAATATGAAATAGAGGAACTGGTAGAACTTACCCTGTAATAATTAATATATTTAATTACTAGTATTTTGAAAAATTATTATTAAAAACTTATTTATTGAAGACCGCAGTACTATGCATGAAAAGGAAAATGAATGGGATTAAAAACTTCAGCAATATGTTCCAGATACAGCAGTATGTTTATATTTTTAGGTTCTTGCATGTATTTTGATCAGAGACATCTATTGTTAAACATGCGAAGTATCTATATAAATGGAAATGAATTTCGCTTTCATCAATTTACTATTACTTTATTGTTATCATTTTGTAAGTTTTCCATTTAGAATTATTGAATCATTCAGGGTATAAAGAGACGCTCCAAATAAGGGGAGCTCCAAATTACATTTCCGACATTCAGTTCTTTTTGATTGTTTGATTTAAGAAATCTACTGCCGAAGCCCATCAGACAGTTTAAAAACTTATGATGATGTTGCTTTGTCATATCCCAATTGTTGGTGTTAGTTTCAACAATTTAAGACCGGTGATTTCGATATCAGTGTCAAAGAACGGCCTGAGGAAATAAAAAATTTGAAGATAATCAATTGCAAGACTTCTTGGACAAAAATGCGAACCTCTGTAAAAAATAATGAAAAATACATTGATTGATATATATTGTATAAATTTTTCTCAATAAATGCCTTTTAAAGTGAAAAAATGATTAAAATGCATGCAAGCACTTAATAATTAATTGTATTGAAAAAAAATCTTTAAATGTATTTCTAAAAATGTTTTACATACATATATGATATACAAAGAATTTCATAATTAAAGTAAATAAATTATTAAAGAACCTTAGAAAATATACTGTACATTAATTGCAACATGCAAGTTCCTTAATTGGATTAATTAGAAGTAAAATGTTAAAACGTTTTCAGACATATTTGTTAATATAAGGAATTTACTTACATTTCTTGACGGCGTCGGTTCTGCATATTCTCAAAACAGCCATTTCGAGTTCGAAGGCAGATGTTTTGAATGACATGTCGCATTTATAAGCCTTTCGGGCAATACACTGTATCTGAAAAGAGAGTTCATCGCCTGAAAAAAAAAATGAATTAATTTACATTTTTACATATACTTTGTAGACATAAATAGGGACTAAATGTAGACGAAACTTGCAAGATAAACATGACAAAAAAGTAAAATAAGTAAATAAAGGATGTATAAGTATGTGCAATAATATTATTGTAAAAATCATACAGGATGTAAAACATCAAAAATGCAATGAGAATAAAATAAAGAACTAATATTAAATAAAATAATATAAATATCAATAGCAAATAGGAAATATAAGATTATTATATCGTGTCACAGCTTCGTATCAGAAATATAAGAATTACATAAAAATATAATATAAAATATCAATAAAAAGATATATAAAATATAATATAAAAATTATTTTAAACGATATTGGAAAAATGAATTTTACTGTTTATTTGGAAGCAAAATCGTTCAAACTGGTTGCGTTCGTTCATTTACTTATGTTCAAATCGTTCAAACGTGGAAAGGTGTAGTGTGTTTTATAAATTTAATTTATAAATGTGGCAAATATTTATATGTTATTGGCATGGAACGGCATATGAAATAGCAGTTAATATTGAAAATTTGAGTATAATTGCCATAAAATATGACAATCAATCGAAAAATGCAAGCATTTAAATGAAGAAGTTCTCCTAGATACACTGAATTTTATTTCTGATATTACTTGTGATTTCTTTAGACTTGGGTCAGCGAAGAAAGAGGTAAAACCTTAGTATTTAGAATATTTAATACCGTCTCTTCATGAAACTATTATTGAGACAAAATAACTCAAAATTTATTCAAATTGGTAAAGAATAAAATCTATTCCTTTTTATGATGTGTCAAATGTTTCCTTTCTTGATCATTGATGTTTTTCTTTTTACATACGCCTCTATCATTAAATTATTCCACAAATATAAATTTATAGAGTTTTAATGGAAATTGCAGAGTAATAGTGTTTGATAATTGGCCTTTGAAGTAACAAATCATAACTAATTCTTAAAAATGTCATGTAATCTCTTGGTTATATCTGAGAAAGTATTGTATATTTTCACAAAATCTTTGGGTTCACTAAAGGAGTATGATTTTTCTTTTCAAAATGAATAAAAGATAAATTGATTCTTTTAAAAGTAAATTTTTGATAATTTGACACTCTGAAATGAAAGATTTGCGCTTTCATCAATTATAGAATTATTGAATATAAAATTATTAATGGAGTATTAAAGAAATAAAATTCGCTAAGAGAAAAATAATCCACTACGAAAAACACTCATTAAAATGGTCTAATACTTTTAACCATTTCAAGTGATGGTTTCAGCTATAAATAAAACCGTTATCACTTGCTAATGAATTTGTTCTTTCGAAATGTTTGTATATAATTTTTGAATATATTATAAATGGTTACACATGAGTCACTAAAATCAAATTTGTCTTATTAAAAACATTTTCATGTAAGAGCTTGATTACATAATTCAAAATATTGCTTATTAAGAAAATTTTCAACTATTAATTATTTTCATCTAAAAATCATAAGGAAATTTCGAAAATAACAAAGAAGTCTACAAATGCATTAAGAAACAATATTCTGGTGTAATCCTGTGATTAACTGTAATGCATTTAACATATTCTTTCAAAAATTCATTTCCTAAAATTGAACTCTTTAGTCGGGAAGTTGATACTTACAGAGAGTCATCTTTTCCATTGGAACGGCGTCTCTCGCGCAGTCTTTGAACACCTTTCTAAAGCACTCCGTGTCACACTGGACAGTTCCAACGAGAACTGAAAGAGAAACGTTATTGGTTTTTAGAAATATATATTAAGAATTTTAATATAAAAATTTGCTGTTTCTACTCAACTTTTTCTTGTTTGTTAACAGTAGGTGCAGCGATTAATTTTTGTTCCATTTTCAGTGTGTCGAAACTGAACGTTTTTGATGTACACTTCTGATCATAATTTAAATACTTCTAAATTATTTTGTAATTTTGTGAATTTTAATGAGATTTGATTCCATATCCGTAGCGTTGTCCACTTGAGAATTTGAGAAAAAACTTTTAAATAAATCCTTAATTATTGCAATATGAAATGAAATACAGGGTGTTTATAAAGTCCCGGACCCATTTTGATGTTTAATATCTCATAAAATAATAAAGATATAAACACACTTATGGCATTTATTGATGGAATAACTCGTATATTTTCCTTTTCAGGTTTGAATATTTTTATTTTTTAAATATCGTCTGCGCGTGTGGTTCATTTCAGATAATTTCATTTTCCAGTCTAAATATCTGTACTTTTCTAAATATTGTCTGCTTATTTATTGCATTTTTCTCTCTTTTGTTTTTGGCAACTATTGCAATGTTATGTTTACTTTTGATGTGTTTGTTCTATGTAGTACTTTTGTATGTGATGTTTTATTCGAGCGGATATTAAGGAGAATGCATACACCACAAGAGAAAGCACAGATTTTATGGTGGTTCATAGAAATGAAATCGATAGTGCGAGCACAGAGAAATTTCAGAAGAATTTACCAAAAAGATCCTCCATCCAAAAACAGCACCTTGCGGTGGAAAAAGAATTTTCTAGAAATTGGAAGTATCGAAGATAAGAAACGTTCCAGACGTCCTTGCACAAGTGATTTTGATGTTGAGCGTGTCAGAGAGACATTTTTACACAATCCTAGAATATCTGTGAGATCAGCGGCAACAGAATTGGATATGCCAATTTCGACGCTGTACAAGGTTATTAAGAAAAAATTAAGACTGTATGCATACAAAGTTCAAATTGTTCAAGTTTTGGAACCGAACGATAGACCTAGGAGGATGGCCTTTGCAACAGATATGCTAAGGAGGATAGAAGATGCTGCTGATTTTCTGAAGAGCATAATGTTCTCCGATGAAGCATCCTTTCATGTTTCTGGCATTGTTAATCGCCATAATGTGCGCAAATGGCTCTGTGGATGCCGACATGCTTGTCGCTACCTGGCGTGAAATTGACTATCGACTTGATATTCTCCGTGCGACGAAGGGGGCACACGTGGAAGTTCATTGACAAGGGTCATTAAACTTTTTGAGTCTATTTAACCATTTATGTTATTAATTTAAATCTATCTTTATTATTTTATGAGTTATTAAACATCAAAATGGGTCCGGGACTTTATAAACACCCTGTATATTAAAATTAAAAGTAGAAAAATATTTGGCAGAGTTAAAATATTAAACACGTTTTTACTATTAAATTAAAATGTAAAAAAAAATTATTTTACCAGAACAAATGGAAACAGAAACAAAATCAGCGCAGAGAAAACGCTTAAAAACACACTTATGATGAATATAAGAAATAAATGGGAATTACCAATCATTAATTAATAAATTAGAATCGATTTGAGTGTGATTAAAGTTCCTCTTCTTTGAGAGTATTTTTATCAATGCCTTATTCTCTTAGAAGTAAGTTTTTTTCCTGTTCTAGAATTTGATGAAATTATTATATCGTCTTCTCTATAGTTAATAAAAAGCCTCTTTTTTTCATAAATATTCTTTTTCTTTTTTCATATTTTGGAAGAGTATGATTGGATTTCTATAAAATGTTTGCATAAAATTTCATTAATCTAGTTCAAGAAGACGAAAAAAATGATTACAAAAGGTGATCTTAAGAAATAAATAAATAAATTTTATAAATTTATTTTTACTGAATATTAATTAAATAAGTTTAATAAAATGATTATGTAATAGAATAAAATGTAATAGGGCAGCGTTTGATGGAAGATAACATTTCCTATTAGTAAAATATTTTGTCTGATTACAGAAAAAAAAAACGTATAATTGAATGACATAACAGAAAAAGATGTTAACATGGCAGAATAATTCGGATGATTCTTTTATCAGATTATTCATAAATATTTCACCGTAGGAGTAGGAATAATACAACTACATCAATTTCTCCACAAGATAATTGCTACCAATAAAATGTTATTTCGTGGCTTTTAAATGTTTTCAATATGTTAGGTATAGCATATTTCTCGTCTATTTCCCCAAAACACTCGTGTATTAAGGTGTAACTTTACTTCGCATAGTGACATATAGTCCTCAAATTTACAATCAGACAAACTATCGAATTTACTTGGTAAAAACTCTTACAAATTCCAAAATTCCCCCCGCAAGCTCGCTGAATTTTCTGTTAATGCACACATTTGATAAGAAGAGTCTATTTCATCCCACGTTTATATCAAACACACAATTTTGCAGTAAAGACTATGTACGAGTTTTTTTTATATGCAATATTTCATATGTTTAGTTCATTCTGTTCCCTAGGTATTGAATTCATAGAAAAACAGACTTACTAGCAAATATAATTCTAAAAATGTTCTTTTCCAGAACAATAACATGGTGATCTATCAAATAATCGAATGCCAGAAATTGATATGGCGAGTTTTATGCGATAAAATGAAAAGAATAGCTCTCTTATTTTTCCAAATGCAATTAATTGCCATTGATTTTCTATAAGTCAAACTCCTTCATGAATCAAAGGTGTTACATTTTTTGAAAACGATTTTAAAATCAACAAAAAATTAATTTAATATGCCGTTGTTAATTTGTTGTTTGTATCATTCTTATAATTAAAAGGTAATTCTCTCAGGCAAAGATACGGTTATAACTTTCCTCGTTATCAATGTTGAGCTCTATTTCCAACAATGCGTGTGTCGATGTGTAAACGCTCTCTATGACAAGCCATCGGACTAAGAGCTACAAAACTGGTATCTGTATACGTATACTGTAACTGTATCTTGTATACATATTCTTTGGTGGGCACAAATGCGCAACTCGGGGCAATGATTGTGGCAATTTAATTAATGAAAAATTAACTGACAGTTATATATATATATATATATATATATATATATATATATATATATATGCCTCCTGAGATGGAATGAAGCGAAGTTTTAAAATTAGTGTATTTTCTTTCCTCCACTACGAAGCTGCTTTAAAATGTATATGTTTTGTAATATATATATATATATATATATATATATATATATATATATATATATATATATATATATATATATATATATATATATATATATATATATATATATATATATATATATATATATATATATATATATATATATATATATATATATATATATTAGAAAATACACTAATTTTAAAACTTCGCTTCATTCCATCTCAGGAGGCATAATTCAAGTAAAACAAGCGCGGGAGAACTAACGTTCGTTCGCAAGCGATAGAAGAGCAGAAGAGAGTGAAAAAAGAGAGAAAATGTTTTTCCCGACTTATTTATACTATGAGATTCTGATAGTGATTTCTTTGCACGTGTCGATATAGGAGAGGAAAATCTAGGTATCTTTTAAAAAAGAATTCGTTTTGCTTGACTATTTTTTATCCTTTCACTCGGCGCGTGGAAACTTGTTAACTCCAGCAATATCAGAACTTGTGTTGAATTAATTGAAATAAAAAAAGTGGAATTGGATCAGGAAATAAGAGAACATTTTAGAATGAAGTTAATATGGACTAAATTGGCATTTTAAATATTGCTTGAAAAATACTTTAACCTTTTTAAAATACGCTTCATTTTTAAATTTGCTTATTTATAATTATTGCTTCTATTTCCTATTATATAAATATAGAGAAATGAAGAAAAAATTAGGGAAATGCGTAGTACAATGATCAAAACCATATAATGCTTCTAAAATAGCATTAGTTACATATCCAATCAAAATTTTAAGCATAAATGGGTTTTTCTGAGGAAATCATTCATGATAAATTCACCGAATTTTTTAAAATAAAAATTTCCGCAATGATCCATTTCGGTGAGTCAATTGGTTATAAAGTACGAATTTCAGGTTAGTAAATAATGAAATGAACTGAAAAAATGTCAGAAATAAAAATTGGAGATATTAAGATCTTCAAAAGGCTTGAAAAAATTTTAATTACCTGCAGTTGCAAACAAAATCAAGAACTTCATGTTGACCGATGTGTTTGAGTCGAAACCTCTTTGCTGGACTAAGAAAGTAAATAAGATGGCTCGATCATAAGAATTTATAGGCATTTTTAATCATTTCCCACTGACATATGAATGATAATTCATTAATCGTAATGCACTCAAACTCATCTGAAGACAGCTGTGATTGAAAAAAAAAACTTATCTCATTATTTGGAAATTGTGACACCTGTTTTAGCCGCAGATGAACGTTTCTGTATATCAGAATAACGAACAAAATCACAGGCAATATCAATCAAATTAGATATCAATTTATTTGTAATTATTACACTTTTTGAATGAAATAATGTTTGAGAGATTTTCTGACGTACGTGCAAATCTAAATTCTGTTGCAATGCAACTTCTGTTTATCTTAACATAAATTCACTTTGAGCTACTATATTTATAAACATTTAGAAATGAGGAAATTTTTCTTTTATTCCAAATTGTATACTGATATCTTTTTGAAAGACGAAGGCAGGTACGAAAAATAAGAGAATGGCAATGAATATGATTAAGTGGATTCGTACAAATTACTATTTAGTTATATATATATATATATATATTTATATATTTGTTAAAATTATTGAATCTGTATATTTAAAGGCAATTGCCACTGAAATCATTTGATCACTCATTACAAAAACTTCTCTTTCTAGAAACTAGAAAGAAAGGCTGAAGAAAGAATGAATGAAGCAATGAAGAATGGAGTGTAAAAAATGAAGGATGAAATTACCTGAAACTTTTATTACAAGATTTTTATCTCCACAAATATAAAAAATAAAAGTTAAATAAAAATGAATAAAAAATATAATTATAAAAAATAATGAAAAAGTTAATAAAAAATAGAAAAAGTATTTAGGAATTGTAAGCAGAAACTGTGTTAATACGCGCGCGCTCACACACACATATATATATATAAAATGATTTCTAAGTAATTATTTTTTTAACCATTCATATCGAAACTATTAAAGTTAATCTTTGAACCAGAAGTAAACTTATAGGGCACAGCATAACTTACATAATGGTTCTTGCGCTATAAAGTCTCGGAGATAACGAAACCAAACAAAATCTACTAGATAGTTCTGGTTAACTGGAATTTAAAACGTTTCGAGAAAAACTGATCTGTTTCTTTATATTTACTAACAACAATTTCTATGTTTACATTTTAACCACGATAGTATAGATATACACGTATTTTCGCTACTTATTTCTGATAAAAAATACAACAGCAAGAAAAAGGGATAGTGAGAGGAGATAGCGTACTCAAACACGAACAATGTGAAGCCAGGTAATCGGAGAGTTAATATTCCTGGGGGAAAAATTTAGGGTTTTTCGCCTTTCGATCCAAAGCTTCAAATATGAATAAAATTTCATAGAGTACTGTATATTTTCCAAGCCATATCGCTAGCTCAAAACTTTTATGGCGCTTTAAAATAGGTTCCATTTTTACTTTCTTGTTCACGTAGTTTAGAGTACAATAATCATCAAAAATCAATTTTAACTCGAGAAAAATCTACACTTTTAGACCTCACTGAGTTAGAAAATCATATTTTTTTGAAAATGTCAGTCTCTCTTTCTATGACATAAATAATTCCAAAACTCTTGAAGCAAGACGAATGAAATTTGGCATATGGTATTTATACAAAATTTGTAGCTTTCTATCAAATTTTGTACAAAATCCGTTTCTCTCCGGATGTTCAAATATAGTTTGATACGATAATAACAAACCAAAGAGAGCTAAATATATAAGATTTGACACAAAGAATTAACACCCATAATCTAGAGACATATCAAATTTGGAGCGAAGCCCAATATATAGTTGACCATCTGTCTGTCTGTACTTTCAGAAACGCTTGTGAGAGATAACTCAAAAAACGCATTGTCTCAAATGTATCATATTCGATATGTGAATTTGTGACTAAAAGGCAGCGTATGAATTGTGTGGTTTTCTTTTATTCGGTTGGAAAAATCGACCAAAAAAAAAGACCCCAATTCGATTTTTGGATGCTATTAACCACATACCAGGGGTTAATAGTAGAAATCTCGACAAGGATTACACGATAGATTCAATAAAAATGCTGAATTCATGCCGAAGGCTATTGTCGGTCAAACCATGCAAGGCATTCTCCGAGATAACTCCTTTATGAAAAATTATTCGAGAAAATCTTAGAACGTTTTAATCACTCCCTCTAACTATTCGAAGTTGTTGTCTCTAATGTTCGCTGAGATGTAGCACCAATAATTGCCTAACTTTGATTGTGAATAAATGAAATTTTTATCACTAATTAGAAGAACAGCCGGAGAACACTACTAGACGCAGCCAACTTTTATGAATTTTAATCAAGACAAGAGGGAATAAAATCAAAAGCTCATCCATCAAAAAACATCAAAAGTGTCATATTTTGGTTCAAAAAGAACAAGAGCCTTTCTAGATTTTTCTCATATATCTCGAAAAAAAAGGAGAAAAGGAAATTATGTGGAGGAAAATACCTCATATTTCGATTCATTCATGGAAAAAATTATCATAATTGTCGCCGTTCATCTGGACGTAAGGTTTATTACTGTATTTTACTTTAACCATGCTTACAGAAATTGGTGCTTTAATTTTAAAAATAAATTATTTTATTTGGATAGGCTGAACAAAATTTTATGCTACTTTTTTCCTACACTAAAGAGTTTCTCTTAAAAAGTTAACATTTGTTGTTAAAAGTTAATATTTGTTGTTAAAAGTTAACTCTTGTTGTTTTAAAAAGTTAACTTGGCTTAATCAACATTCGTTCTTAAGCCAGTCTACATCATAATACAATCAAACTAACCTAAATTGGCAATATTTCTGTATAATGTTGCGTCACAGTGATAAATCCATATGTGATTTTGAACTAAACCTATAAATTTCAAATTATTACTTTTCCAAGCACAAAGAGAAAGCGTTGTAACCGTGGCTAAAATCTAATTCAAGAGTTTGACCTTGCGGCATGTTTGAGATCTCCTTGAGTCAGATTAGCCCTTTTTGGGATTATATCTGTTCGTTTGTTGTTTGAACTTGATAACTTAAAAATACTTTAACTAGACTAATTAAATTTAGTACATGATTTTAAAATTAAATTTGAGGATTTATGTCAAATTTTAAACAAAAGCCATTCTGACAAATCTTGTTTATCCACTTGTTTAAATAAAAATGAAAAAGATAACTAGAAAACAAGATAATATAAAAAATTATACTAATAAAGTTTATTCAGAATTTTCCCCTCAAAAATGTAGATTTTGAAATAAATTCACTGCCAAATGAATCGTTTGTCTGTCTGCATAATCGTATTTATATAAATATAGGATAATAACACAAAATGCAATGATTAAAATAAATAAAATTTGGTATGTGAGCTGGCGAATACAACTGTAGCCCTAGATGAAATTTAAATTTGGATCGATGAAAAAAAAATGCCTCAAAAATAAATATTCGATTTTCTGAAACATATGTATTAACCACATGGTAGAGATCAACTGCCAAACATCGCAAGATAGATGCAGCGAACATGTTAATATTTTGTAACTATTATTCTGCAATGGCACGCTAAATGCATTCTTGCTAAAGGAAAATGCGCTTCTTCAATGGGTTTTTATTTACCCTCCTCCTTAAGCCATGGTGACTAATTGGGCTATTGAATATTCAAGAACTTTGTGAACGAGATTGGAAAGAGCTTATTACCAGCTTAGAATCAGGCAGAGCGAAACATCCGTTATGGAACAAGCTGTGCTTCTTAAGTACACTCAGTGGATTTAGGATCCTTGAGAAAAACGATTCTAGAATTCTTGAACAAGTCTAAAATTTTTGACATACTTGTTTCATAGGCACAATTATATTTTTCTGTACATTCTACTGATTTCCGTAATAATATTCATAGAATCAAATTTGCTTGGAGAAATTCGCTGCATGTTATTTTTCGATAAATTATAAATAGCATTTTTTATTGGACTGAGATATACAGTTATGTTTGTTTTGCCATGCATGCTAGAATCTCGAGAGATAAGATATTTTATAAGAATACCTTCATTATATTTAATTACTTTAAAAAATTTGCCTGCACAAATCTTGAAAGTTTTTTTTAAATATTTTGATGTATCTCTGATTTTTAAAAATTCTTTTAAAGATAAATGTGTTTATCCTTTGTTCTCAAAATTAATTAGTGCATTCTTATATTGTTCTGTGAAGTGCAGATGCTACGTGGTTATATTTTTTGAGATTGTTTCTTATGTATTAATTCGAATGCATTTTGTATATCATTGTTATTTTTAATTATTTATTTATCTTACCAAGCTTCAATATACTCGAATATTTTTTCTGTAATATTCAATTTCAAGTATAAAAGTATCTTTTTAAAAAATTAGGTTTTAGGATTGTGGTGCTGTTTATGTAGAGTGTTGCATAAAGCACTTCATCGCAATTAGAAAAATAAACTCTTTATTCACTAACAACTATCGGAACATCACTGCTTAGCGCACGTATACATAGAACGGGGATTCCCCGGGCGAAGTATTAACCTAGATTGTACTAGGGAAAGTAGATGAATGCTTTGCTATAAGTAGATGAATGCTAGGGAAAGTAGATGATGCTTTAGAATAATATGAATGAATGATGGCGCTACGATCACTACAGGATTCAGTTTATTTAGTTATTTCTTTTATTTATTTGGCTATACTTCGTAACGGTAAAACCAAACCAGTCAAACGAGAAAACCAAATTATACATATCAAAAAACACATTTCGAGAAATTGAAAGCAAAAATATCACCCAAAACGAACATAAAACATGACAATTCGGAATATTAATTTTGACAAAGACCGTAAATGCAATAAATAAGAAGGATTTAAGGAAGGAAGGGATTTTGCTCTTGTTATACAACTGATTTCTTAACATTTGATATATCTTTTAAGCTTTCTTAAACATTGCTTCTTTCAATATTGTTAGGTTGACCCTTTATTTGGCTTGGTTTCTCAGAAGCAACGTGATTTCATTGACTTTTAAGGGGGATCTACAACTCCAGATGTTTACATAGGAATTGTAAGAATGCCTTCATACATAGATTTTTGGATTATAATTAAGATAAAATTCTAAATGAAAAATTAATTCAATAATTAAAAAATTTCTAAAAATATGTGAATATATTATAAACACTGAAGAACCAGAAAAATTGGTATGGCAGGTCGTATGCAAAAAATGGAGGTGTTCAACCAATCCATGTAAGACGATGTGGTCGACAGAGCGTAATTAAGAGGATAGGTGTCTGAAGGAGGTTAGTGCATCGAATCTTGTTATTGTAATGGTGGGTTATCAATATTTAAGTGATTTTTCAACGGGGACTAATCGTCGGCGCACAGGAAATGGGGCACAGCATTTCAAGGGTATACTGCGAATGTCAGTCAAGACTTCAAATCTCCGACAGTGGTACGGCCGGAAAAAAGACCTTGATAGAACGAAATAATCGATGAATGAAAAAAAAATCGTTACAAGAGATAGACGTTCAACACTTCCTCATATTTCTGCGGATTTGAGTGCAGGCCCATCAACAAGCGTCAGCGCAATGTACTCTGACACGAGCGTTTGAAGCCATAGACATCTCGAGGCCATTGTTGACTAAGCGGCTCAAAGCTCTGAGCCCTGACTGGGTTCGCAAACACCGTCATTGGACTACTAATGATTGGAAAAACATTTTCTACTCTGAGGAATGACTTTTCCAACTGCACCGACTGAATGGAGAAAACACCGTGAATCCATGTTCCCTTATGCCCACAAGGAATTGTTCAATCTGGTGGAGGATTTATGATGGAATGGGGCGTGTGCAGTTGGCACGAAATGGGACCGTTGATATGTCTAGACTCTACCAGGACAAGTCAGCGGTACGTTAATATTCTGTCAAACAACTTGCATCCATTCATGCCATGTGTGCATTCCTGAGGACGTGGACAATTCCAATTGGATAAAGCACCACCCCACAGATCTACCGTAGCTACCAAGTGGCCTGAGAAACATTCTTATGAATTTCGTTCCCTCTTTTGGCCACCTAATTCCCTTGACATGAGCATTATCGAGCATATCTAGCGTTGAAGACTTCCCTGCAAGTATCATGATGTGAACTGTCTACAGAATATCTTCGCAAATTAGTTAAATCTATGCCATGCCGTTTGCTCCACTTCTGCGTGCTCGTGGGGAATCTACACAATATTAAATCGGTTTATTGTTATTGTGGCACCAGTGTATCTACTTAGTATGTTCAAAAAAGAAAAAAAAAGTACAACATTTCCTCATTTGCCAATTAAATTGTTATTGTAAACGAAATGATAAAATCCGTTTATAATTTGAAATAAAATGGATAAATTATATATTTATATGAAATAGTTTTATAATAGGATTAAAAGTTGCTAATTTGACGTCATATCTGTCATGATATTGTTAATAGTAATATTTTTCTAGTTTAGTATCATATTTCATCTCGTACATTGTGCTTCAAGAAATAATTCCATTTATAAGGAAGCAAATTAGTTAAAATTAACCTATTACTACAAATATCAGTATATCAAAATATCATTGAAAACACACAAGTGTGCAAAATTTCAAAATTGAACATCAAATTGATTGGAAGTTCTTACTGAACAAAATAAAATAATCCAAGAAGACCAAAAAACTCTACTTCCTTCTAAAGTATTTATTTTGTCTCTATTTGGTACAATTCTTCAAGGAAGTGTTAATATGGCTACAGTGGATTCTATGATCCTCGGGAGTCCCAAAATGACCAACTCGTGCAAGTTGTCTTCTGCAGGTAGGATAACCTCGTTACAGAGGAGCTTGTTCAATTTAATCACACTCTCGAACACAGATTTATAAAAATAGTCTGACTGGTGTTCTCCACAAAAGTCTTTGGTATTTCCTTCTAGACATGAACCGAACCAGTCCACTTTTCTGAAAAGAAAAAGCAATATGCAGTTTTGAAAACATGAATGTATGTCTATAATAACTATTAAAAACAAATGAACACCATTATTTAGTCATTTATATTCTTAAGTTTATTCACTCTATAATTTTATCAGAATCCCGATGCATTCTTTACTTTTAAAATACTGAAGTATTTCGATTATATAATGCAAAGATTCAGTTGCGTTCCGTTTGCTTTTATTTATCTCAATTCCCAAATTTTCTACTTGCTATTAATCATCCATTCTTATCAAGGAAAAAAATATGCTGAAAATTGAAGAAAACAACATGTTTTTTTATCTCTAAGAACGCTAATTTTAAACACTGATGAAGAAAAACGTACAAATATTTAATCTTCCTTTAAAAATGCAGTGATCTACATTAAAATTTCACATTTTTGCTAACATCATTCATTTGAAAAACATTCCATGAGCCCAATATCATATAGTTTTTTTTCTTTTGTTTTGAAAGTAAAAATTTTCTACGGGTAATTATATCTCCATTCTTATAAAAGGAAAGACAATTCCTGGAAAGCAAAAATAAAGCATCATTTTCCTCTCTAGAAAAGTTAATTTAAAGGGTGATGAAAAAAAATATAATACTATTATTTAACTTTTGTTTAAAGGATGCAATGTATCTCATTAAAATTTTGAATTTATTTGACAATCAACACCCTGTTTAAAAATATTCCATGGACTCAGTACAATGTTAAATATTGTAGTTAATACTCACAGACGAACAATATGTCAGACACCAGCTACTGATTTTTTTTTTTGAAAATCTGCACTTATAAACACATAAATAAAATGAAATGAAAAGTCGATTATTAGTATTCACGGTATACAGCAAATGTACGATTTTTTCATTTTTACCGTAACTGCTTATTTTTAAAATTAATTTAATGTTCATAAAACTAAGTATTAATATTAAGTATTTTATATTAAAAAGAACCTTTAAAACTACTAATTTTAAATGAATTTGCATTAATAGAATTAAATTAACCAAAATTATCTAAAGCAGAATTTATAATCTTTATAATCTATGTATAATATTTTGTGCCTGTTCCTTGAAGATACTATACCAGCATTATACTGTAAAAACTAATTTCTTTCAGGGAATAATTCCACATTCAACAATCTACTTACAACCCAAGTGTGGGAAGACAGATTACTATCTACTGCGTCCACACGGGTAGAAGGCAATTTACACTTTAACGCAGTCAGAATACCATTCAAAGCTAAATGAATATAACAACCACAATTCAGCGTAAGGCAGTACAAAATAAAAACAATAAATTATTTTTTGACAAAAACCCACAAAAAATTTATAGAAAATTGTAAATAATAATGAAATGCTAGTAGGATGACTGAACTTTCAGGAAGTGAGCGTTTTGACAATTAAAGCAAAATTCATCTAATAGTTAATACTCCGCAAGAAAGAAAGTTTTGATTACACTTTAAGTAGAGGGATAACTTGGCGTATGAAAACGATATTAATACTTTTCTAAATCTACGACCTTATGTGATTTTATAATTTATCAGTATTTCAAAACTTCTCTCGTAACTAAAATAAGTTTTTCTTTTCTAAAGTTTTTATATCATGCACATAATTCCAGGTAAAAAAAAAATTATTTTCTTGCTCACTTCTGTGCTATTTTTCTAAAAGATGCTACGCAAAAAAAAAAAAAAAAAAAAAAAAAAATCAGGAAACAATTTTTTGACTAATCATACATTTATACATATCGAGCCGCTCCTTATTTTTATACAATTTCTGATAAGCAATTCCATATCACGGTTACGAATATTTCTTAAAGACAATTAAAATTATTTTCTTCATAACTTACTAATTTCACAAGAAACTCGGTGAGTTTCCGTGTGATCATTAAAGTATATTTGCCCTGCTTATCCTCACGAACTACTGATCGCTCAAACTCCACATGAAAGTCTACTTTTCTTGATTGCCAAGCAAATAAGAAATATTTTCTGTATAACTTTCAAAACAATGGGAATACTCTGCCATTTGGGGTTAGAAAGGGAAACTAATCCCGACATTGTGGGAATTTTCGAAATTTTGAAAATATTTTTTTATCTATTTTCCTCCAAAAATTTTATTATTTCCCAAAATATCAAATAGCTTCATCAAATATTTTATCATTTGATTTTCTTCCATCCGTGAAAACTAATGATGAAGGATTCTAATAATTATGAGAACTGTCTCCATTTGAAAGGTTCATGTACAATACTGTGTACATGAACGGAAAATAAGTAAAACAGTTAAAATAATACGACTTTGATGTCACGCAGTTTGGCAGAATCATGCATAGGAAGATATATCGGAGCGATTTATCAGAAAATAAATATAAACTGTATTTTCAGCGAACCAACTGACTGCCAGACACGCATAGTATTCAATTGAAAGCAATTTTAGGAACAATATACTGTTTTTTTCATGGCGATACAATAGAGTACTTTTTGCGTAAGTTTGTGACGTTTATTTCAGGTCACAATTTATAGTAGAATTATGTCTATTTTTTACTTGCAAGCCTCTTTCAACCCTCTCAAGATTTCTTGAAGAGTTTTTCTGTCCATCATGATCTCCTGGTACTGTTTATGGCAGTTTGATTCATTCACAGAGTATCCTAAACAGTTTCTAAATGATTCATAATCTGAAAGACAAAGATTTAATTTAAAAGAGATTTTACTGTCTAAACAACAAAACATGAAAGAAGGATACCATTTCATTCCTAATTCTTTAGACTTGCTATTATTTTGCTCTTAATTTTACTAATAATTACAAACACAAAAATGTATTCAATATCAGCGCAACAAGCATTGTTATAAATTAAGCACATAAAATAATGAGGTATATTACTGTGAAATGCCCTCAATACATATATTTTCTTAAATATTTAAGAATGAGAAAATCTCATAAACGGAAACTTGCATAGAGAGCAATGGCATTGCATAAAAAGAATAGAAAAATTGCACGAAAAGCACAATCACCAATGACAGGTATTTTTTATTCAGTCTCAATGCATTGCACAGAAATATAATGGGCATTATTAAATATATATTTTTTGAGTTTCAAAATGCTGTAGGATTCAATTTTATGCAATAATATAATAAAAAGATATGGACGAAGAATTTTAATAATTTTTTCAATACAAATTTAATAAAACCTTTAAAATACCCTTTTTAAGTCTGTATCTATTATCTTAGAAATAACTACAGTTTAATTTCTGTAGTTGTATATTCAAAGGAATGTCTACATATTATTATTTATCGCACTATACAGCTTCCAAATATTATAGTTACAAATCTATAATGTTGCTCCTCAACAAGATAAGTTCAATCACTGGAAATACATTTTTACAGTGAGTTCTATTGGATGCTGATTGGATGTCGAATCAGTGATCCCTAGACTTGGCGACAAACTTCGTGAGTAACTTGGCGACTCTGGTGACAAAATAGATAATACTGGAAACTTTCAGAATTTTAGCGATTGAGTCAATAGGAAGCGAGATATTCCTGATTGTTCCAGAACCTTCTCTGCCGGCCTCCAGGAACTATAAAAGATCGGCTGTCTCAATCCGGGGTCAGTAGTATGTTGAGCCGTAGAGGAGATAGCGAAGCAACGGCGGAATAGTTGAATCAATGCTGCGAAGCACAAGCGTAGAGTGGAGCTCAAGTGATTACTGAATTGAGGTGTGTGCCGAGTTCAGGTGTTTATTGTAGAAGCAGCATCGAGTCATGAGAGGAGTAGTCAGTCGTGTAGTAATGAATCGGCAGTTGGATGTATCTAAAACGAAGAGACAGTGGAGAATTGCAGGCGTCTGAAGAAACCATAGAGTTTGGCTACGAAGATTCCCTCCTTCTGTGGAATTCTGTCTGGACACTTTGTGTGCTGTGGTCGTTATTACTACTGATTGCCGATTGGGGTACAGTTTGTTGTAGTGTGCCGCTATATGTTCCTGTGTTCGTATCGGCGTATTCTTGTCTTTGTGTTTAATAAACTTCGTAGTTCGTTACTAAAGAACTGTTTATTTCATCAACCAACAAATCAGAAAAAAACTCCGTAACAGTATTCAACCTATAACTATTATAATATTAAAACAATAGTTAATAATAAAACGATCAATGGATGGAGACAATTTTAATATATATATATTAAATGCCGTAAAGCACGAATGTTTTATCTTCATGGTGCCCCTAAAACTAGTGCCAGGCGCATGTATATCCCTCTTGTTCATCAATTGTTACACTGTCGCTATGCTGAGCATCTTTATGAATAATACTTTTATTTCGGATAAGAAAAATAATACAACTCATTAACAATGACAGAGAAGATCGTTAGGAAACTAAGTAAGGTTAAAACGATTACAATAATCAATAATACACAAGGATAGTTGGAACTTTAAAAGAGCTACTCTCGCCCTTCCATAGCATCCAGGATGTATTTGAAATATCATGCCGTCATGAGAGTAAATCTCACAAAATGCTCATCATTAATTTGCATGCATTTCCATCCACGTAGTTAACTCAATCTATTGTTATGCCCACTAGAGAAGAGAGAATGTGCTTACATACATGGTAATTTCCTATCCTCATATATGAAGTCCCCACCAATTAGAGATCAGATAAGGAAAAAGTAAGCATCTAATGCAGCAAGAAATGAGAAATGTGCTAAAAATAATTCCATGTTCGAGTAATAATTGAATCCAGAATAAATACAATGCTTCTTGTGAGTTGGCGCGTAACATTTTGTGTTATTGCGTTGTATTGGATTTACATTTGATGAGGCCCTAAACCATTTGAGAAATGTGACTCATCATTAGTATATTTAGAGTAAATAACACTTGCACACTTGAACTATTTTTTTGTGTATTTCAAGAAATTTTTGCAGAAGCATACGTCTTCGTGCATTTGGCTTTTATGAGATAATGCGGAAAATCTATTGTATTTTAATTGAAGGCTAAATACAATAAATTTCCGATGTTACAGTAAAAACTAATTTTATGATATTCCAATTGATTTAATTTTGTATATTTATTATACAAAGGATGCTTATAAATGTTAAGTGTGTAGCTGGAATCTATGTTAGAAACAGAAACAAAACAGATTTGTTGAATCCATTTAAATTCATATTTAACTGAAAATAAGCTCAGATTTTATTCTTCATTTTTAATTATGCCGTTAATTATACGTTTACCATCCACGGAGGTAACTCAATCTATTATTATGCCCACAAGAGAGGAGAGGAAGCTTACTTTCATGGTAACTTCCCATCCTCATATATGAAGTCCCCACCAATTAGAGGACAAATAGGGATAAATTAAGCATCCAATGCAGCAAGAAATGAGAAACACGCTAAAAATAACTGCATGTTCGAGTAATAATTGAATCGAGAAGAAATAAAATGCTTCTCGTGAGATGGCCCGTAACATTTTGTGTCATTGCGCTGTATTGGATTTACATTTGATGAGGTCCTAAACCATTTGAGAAATGTGACTCATCATTAGTATATTTAGAGTAAATAACACTTGAACTATTTTTTTGTGTATTTCAAGAAGTTTTTGCAGAAGATGTGTCTTCGTGGCTTTGGCTTTGATTAGATAACGCTGAAAATATATTGTATTTTAATTGAAGGCTAAAAAACCAATTTTACAGTAAAAACTAATTTTATGACATTCCAATTAATTTAGTTGTGTATATTTACGATACAAAGTATGTTTATAAATGTTAAGTATTTATCTGAAATCTATGTTAGAAACAGAAACAAAACGTATCTGTGGAATCCATTTAAATTCATATTTAACTGAAAATAAGCTCAGATTTTATTCTGTATTTTTAACTATGCATGAATGAAATAAATAATTAAATTATATAAAATCAGATATTTCAAAATATCAACAATTATAAGTGATTCATGTGAATTATTATGAATTTTACATACAACTGTCTGCTTTCGTGCAGGCGTAATCCAGAATAAGTTCATATCTAGAGGCTTCAGCTACGAATCCTATCCTACAATCTAGAGCTGCAGAGTGAAGACACTTGCCCTGAGCTATCAGATTATCACCTTTAAAGAAAAAAAGAAAAGAAAACACAACTATAGCAGATTTACAAGCAACTAAATGCAATACATGGCTAAATAAAGAAAAGACAATAATTCTGCTCATAGAATGTTTTAACTGCAATTCATTTATGGCTTAATTCTCACACATTTCAGCTGTCCATCTTGTAGGATGGTAGAAAATAACTTCAGTGCATAAATTGATGGTTTGCTGAAGAATTTCGTTTTAAATAGGGCCCTACCATTACTTGTCATAGCAGTAATTGTTTAAAGACTTGAAATGCAAGAATTGCATAGAAAAACCTTAGGATTATGCAGTGGAAATTTGAGAATTTTTAATCGATGTTTAGCTACCTATTCGTGGATATTTTTTACACTGTTTCATTTCAGCATCCCTTTTAAGAGCTTAGCTCTGGGTTTGAATTTTGTGACTTATTTAAGTCTTAACAACCTGTTGCAGAATTGTTGAGTATTAATGTTAATCAATGAGTGAAGAGCCTTTATTGTCGAAAATGAAACTCAACATCTTTTTTCTATCTTTAGTGGAAGCTTAAGTTTCAAGAGGAGTTAAAAGCAATGATGTTGTCTCTCTACATCCAGCCGTTTGGAAATAGCTTTGAAATGATGGTTCGAAATTGGCGAAGTTGGCTTACTCCACAAACTTGGCAAAATATTTTTACCTTCTTCTGTATATGACTTCAGTTAAAATAAACAAATACATATCCGTCGTCATCTGCTTTTCTGATAGATATTTGGATATCAATGTGAGAAGATTTTACACAACTGAGATTTACGGAAACGATAGGGAAGGGTTTCTTATAGTCAGTGTCACAACAGTTTTACCTGTGAGGATTCGATCAATCTGATCAATAAGAATGCCCATACTCGCACACATGTAAAGTGAATGGCAGAAAGCTATGTGTAATTTGATGACTTTTGTGACCAGTATTCAAGTGTCCCGTCGAGTTTCTGAACCATATTCAGGTTATAATACTGATACCACTTGAATATGACGCATTGTAGGGCATACTATTTTCTATACAATAGTTTTATTCAATGATAAATTTCTAAAGTAAACTCGTATTCTGCTCGAAGAAAATTGAAAACCATTTTGTATGCTGCTTTGGATTAATTCTGGAACAAGTAATTCGAATCTGAACATCAGAAGTTATTTTGTCATTCTATTTTGGAAACTTTGGTTGACAACACTATCAGACTCCAGCGATGAATTTTTATTGTAAAGTTTACAGAAGAACTCTCTTCTTACTAGCATCACTGGCTCTCTTTAATTCCTTTTCATGTTGTCTTCTGTAATAATCTGCAGTTTTATCGGCAGCTGTTTTATGGCAGCTGTTCATGATGTTTACGCATGCATATCCTAATCTGTATAACCACTATATCATGAGGTCAGCATGGAACAAGTGTTATAGAGTAATTGTAATGGTTCTGGAGCATGTGATTTGGATCTGAATGTCGCCATCTATTCTGCCAGTCTAATTTGGAACCTTCTATTGACAATATTGTCAAACTTGAACGATAGGTATTTATTGGAAAGGTTGAAGAAGAATTCACTCGTACTTACAGCTCTGATTGTTTCTTATTTTTTTTACATTTTCGAGTTGCATTCTTCTGGTAATAGGGTCTGCTGTATTATCAGCAGATCTTGCAGATGCATGCATATCGTAGTCTATATGGCCTCCATATAGAGAAACTAGCATTAAATAGGTGTTATAATATCGTTTTATTTGTAAATGAATACTTTAGTTATTATCAAGTAGCGTCTCATTGGTCGTATGGGAATCTGATCACAGACTTGATGCCATTAAATTTAGCATTTTGGACAAAAATTCCAAATTTAATAACTGATAAATTTAAATAAAACAATTAAATAGTCTATATTTTTTCGTTAGCTTACTAGATTTTACCACAACAAAGATATTAAAACCTACTAATTAGTTTTCCTATCAGCAATATTAATTGTATCAATAATAGTTGATGGATATGTTGGATTTTAATTACTAAGATATCAAAAATGTTTGCAAGGTAAGTTGTATAATTTTGGTTATTAAAACTTTAATAAATTAATTTTTGGCTTTTGGTACGCACAGTAAACCAGCAGTAGTGGTTTCTACAAAATGTTCGTACATACTTTCTAATATTTATTACTATTATCATTAGCGAATTATAATTACGGGATATCTTCAGCGTTTAATTGTTGCGATACAGTTAGAATTAGGGATTGCAATACCGGTATACCGGGATACCGAATACCGGTATTTTGAACCATTTTACAATTTTGAAATACCGGTATTTACAATTTTGAAATACCGGTATTTACAAGTTTAAATACCGGTTTTTCGGTATTTAATTGCTTAATTAATTGCTTAAATCTAAATTAGCGAAACATTGATTATCCCTGAAAGAAGATATTGTATCCATAAAGACTAATGGAACAACAATTATGAAAAAAGTTGGAAAGTTGATTGATGCAAATCAGCAATTGTGCTATGCTCATGGAATTCAATTAGGAGTAATAGATGTATTGTACCAAAAGAATAAAGAACGGAAGAATTCAAATACTGTGGATATAGAAACTTTGGATTCCGACATTGAATAAGTGTGAGAGTGATATTGACAATGAAGATAATGACAATGTAATTGTTGAAGAAGATATTGCTAATGAGGATGAAATATTAACCGATCAAGAATTGCTTCCTATAATTTATAAAGTTCGAAAAATTGTTAAGATATTTAAACGTTCCCCTATAAATAATGACATATTACTAAAATATATACTAACTGAAAATAAAACAGAATATATGTTAATAATAGATTCTAAGACACGTTGGAACAGTTTACTCCTAATGATGGAACGATTTTTGAAATTTAGAAATCCAATCCAAAAAGCGATAATCGACTTAAACCTGTAAATTAATTTTTCAGATAGTGAATTCGACTTAATATGCAGAACTATATCAGCTCTACTTCCAACAAAACTGACTATAGAGGCATTATGTCGGAAAGATTTTAATTTATTAACAGCAAATGCAACAATAAATTTCATGTTGAAGTCATGAAAGAACAGCACACATCACTATCTGAAGAATTATATGTTACATTGAAAAATCGCACAGAAGAAAGGCATACCGAAATAGAATATGTCTTATGGTATTTACATAATAATAATGATTTTAAAAATAAAAATGAAAAAGAAGAAAAGAAAATAATCATTTCAAATCTGATTAAGTTTATAATAAATTTTCTTAAAATTTTTTACCCATAAACCTATCCACATTCAGAAGAATTCGATTCAGTTATCGAAGATTATAATGACACTAATGTCGATAGTGAAAAGGAATTGTCTCTTGAACAAAAATTCGAATTAGCAATAAATAAAAAAATCAAAGAACCAAAATACAATACAGAAATCAGCTATATCCAAAACCATCCGACGAGAAATTGATTTATTTGAAGATGAGGGATTTATTGGTAAATACATGGAAAAAATATATCGCGCATTGCTAACAGTATCACCAACTACCGTAGATGCCGAAAGAGCGTTTTCGGCAGCTGGTAATTTTCTCACAAAATTACTTTTCACGTTTAAAGACAGTACAATTGATGCATTATGTTTTTTAAGATCACATTTCAAAAATTTGTAATAGTACCACAGACTAAATAGTGATATTTACACTTTTTTTGTGATTTAAATAAATAAGTTGTTCCTTTACTTTTTTGTGATTCTTTATATACTGTTCTAATTTATAAGTTACATATTATTTTTTGCGATATTTACACTCCCTTATAAAACCGGCAAATGAAACAAAGAAACACCTGTGTTTTCTTTCTTTTTCTAAAATTTCTAATACCGGTATTAAAACCGGTATCCCGGTATTAAGATCTAAAAAATACCGAATACCGGTATTGAAATTTTGGTCCGGTATTGCAATCCCTAGTTAGAATACAGGTACCAGAAAACCGAATTGGTATTTTGGAAGTTTTTTCACTACCAATTGAAACTAAAATTTGACACAGAACTACAAGTCTAGTCACAAAATGACACACCAAATGTCATATATTTAAATCAAACCGTCTGTGAGTTTTCGCGTTTCAATATTTGCAGATGCAGGCGATCAATATTTTAAGAGATTTCATTCCAAATTTAATATACATTTATACATAATATCTTAAATCATCTAGATCTTTTCATTTTGTGGTCATTGGGTTAACTTATATTCGGACAGCTGAACAGACAAATTTCCCCTGAAAGAATTTCGTTCAAAACTTGGTACAAATCTACCCATTTTATGTAAACATACACCAAATTTCATACGTCTAGCTTTACATTTTAAGTTTCCATCTTCACAAACAGATACATATAATGCCAAAATGTGTTTTTCGAATTCAAAGACATCTGAAACTTGGAGATTTGCAAACATCGCAATACGGTTACGGTACTTTTTCTTTATATACTTCATATGCAAAATGAAAAAAAATCATTATGAGACGAGTAATGACCCGGTAAGTCTAAGGTAAGGTTTCTTAAAGAAAAAGTTTCTTGGGGCTGAAAACAACAAAACACTATCCATAAATAATGAGTGGCATATTTTACAGCATACTGACTAGACCTGAGCGGGGTTGTCCTTGACATGATGAATGCCAGCGAAATGAATACCTTAACAAGTCATATTCTATCATTTTGTATTTTTTTTTCAATATTTTTTGTACGATCTTCTATCATATATACTTTGGTCAGTCAAATTAGTTGCACTCTTTCACAAAAAGTTTCAATGAAAGTCTATTTAGATAGAACTTTTTGGAAACAATTCAGATATTTTCTGTATCGCCCTACCTAGCGGCTCAAAAGCAGCAATTTGAAGTTATCTAATAATCAATCGTAAACATGCATCGACAGCTGCAAGTGACTCCAAAATGGAAATGCGTGCAATGGTGTATGAAAAGGTATAAATACATTTCAATCTAGCGGTAGTAATTAAGTGCATGGTGAAAATGCAATGTCACGCCAAGTTATATCAATGATACAACACATTTGAGAATTGACGTATAAATATTGACGACGTTGAATGGAGTGAAAACCATCAACCGTGATAAATTCTGACATCAATGCCCGTGTGGATGATTTTGGTCGGGAATTCTTTGTGGAAGGTATTGCAAAAGTTATACCTTCTATAAAAGTTTATCTCAAATAACAGAAAACATTAAACGCGATTGTTATCTATGATTAACATGTTACTGGAGACATCAATTTCCCTACATGATAAGATATATGGAGTCAAAATGACTCCATTGCTATTTGTCTTTTGTAAACCGAGTTGGAATTTATTTTGGAAACATAAAACATTCTAGAAATCATGTAGTTAACAAAAATATAAATATTAAAAATGTTAAATCTTATAATATTAAAAGTTGTAAAAATGTTATAAGAAAAACCTACACAATCTTTTAATGAGTATTTATTTCATTTTAATATTACGGAATTGTTATCTATGATTAACACATAACTGGAGACATCAATTTCCATACATGGTAAGAGACATGGAGTCTAAAATGACTCCATTGTTATTTGCCTCTTGTAAGCAAAGTTGGAATTTATTTTGCAAGCACAATACATTCTAGAAATCATGTAGTTAACAAAAATATTAATATTAAAAATGTTAAATCTTATAATATTAAAAGTTGTAAAAATGTTATAAGAAAAACCTAAACAATCTTTTAATGAGTATTTATTTCATTTTAATATTACGGAATTGTTATCTATGATTAACACATAACTGGAGACATCAATTTCCATGCATGGTAAGAGACATGGAGTCTAAAGTGACTCCATTGTTATTTGCCTCTTGTAAGCAAAGTTGGAATTTATTTTGCAAGCACAATACATTCTAGAAATCATGTAGTTAACAAAAATATAAATATTAAAAATGTTAAATCTTATAATATTAAAAGTTGGAAAAGTTTTATAAGAAAAACCTAAACAATCTTTTAATGAGTATTTATTTCGTTTTAATATTACGGAATTGTTATCTATGATTAACCCATAACTGGAGACATCAATTTCCATACATGGTAAGAGACATGGAGTCTAAAATGACTCCATTGTTATTTGCCTCTTGTAAGCAAAGTTGGAATTTATTTTGCAAGCACAATACATTCTAGAAATCATGTAGTTAACAAAAATATAAATATTAAAAATGTTAAATCTTATAATATTAAAAGTTGGAAAAGTGTTATAAGAAAAACATAAACAATCTTTTGATGAGTATTTACTTCATTTAGATATAACGGAATTACACTAATGTTAATAATTGTCAGAATTTAACAAACAAAAATGTAGAATACAATATTTTAAAACATTATTTTAAGCATATATTTTTTTATTCTTGTTTGCATTATTAAAATTAAAAGTAGTTTCAGAGACATGAAGTCAATAAAACTATAAATAACAAAAAAAAAAAAAACTTTAAAAAAGAATAACTCAGTTATACACACGTGTTCATACTTCGACTTTTGCCAACATACTGCTGAAAGAACAACTTGAAGGTACTGAGGAGATGATTGTATTCAAGGACAAAATATCACGTGATAAGCAGAGCTAATGAACAACGCAGAGTCCTTTTGACTCCCGTCTCCATTTACGGATTAAATTGCGTTATAAATTATTTTTAACAAACGTTATTACAACTGGACAGAAATAATTTTTAACAAATGGAATATTATATTCTTTTTTATAACATCACAAAATAAATCCATATGATTTGTGTTTAAATTGTGATTACTCCTGTTGTCAAAATTGTTCATATTTCTTTAATATAATTAATAGAACTTGTACTTACATGAGTTATATACTTTATTAATATCGTCGATAGAGTTTGAAACACAGCTTGCAAATTGCTTACTGAAGCAAGTGTCTTCGCACCATGCTGATCCAAACAAAACTGGAAAGCAAGAACTTTTTATTAATAAGACCTATTAAACATCGATAAATCTTGGATTAAATGTAGTACCTTTAATAATCACAGGGAAAGATTACAAAATTTAGAATAACTAAACATTTTTTAATGTATATACTGTGTTATACTGGGATAAAGAAGTAATAATTAAATTCCAAAAGAATTTTTTGTAGTTTATTTGGCTTTCATACAACGAAATTATTACTTTAAAATAAAAATAAAAATATTTATCGATTTAATAAAGAAATATCGTTATCGATATCGGTATCAATTTAATAAAGAAATTGAATTATTAGATCCCTAAAAAGCACCAATTTTTTGAAAAGCACAATTTAAGTAAAAGTATTTTTTTTTGCTTCTAAAATTAACATCAGTAATTTGTAGGTAAACAACTGTCTTCTCTGCAGAAAAAGTTACATATTTGCATTTATAATTACGCATTCCTTGCAAAACGCAAGGAATATCTTTACTAATAATAAGTATGAATGTGCATGCATGTGTGTATATAAAGACACACAATTTGGAATACGCATACTTTTGAAATTAGGATTGGGAATTTCCAAGCGATTTTATAATTTTAATGAGAATTTCAATTAATTAAAAATAAAGCACAATTTTGGGGCTTGCCTATTTTAATTTTCGAAAATATCACGGTACGAAGATAAATTTCTCACATTCTGAAAATCCAAAGATTTTCTTTTTAAAGGATAACAATTAAAAGTGATCGCGTGCGGGTCACCAATATGGCTGATTGGTACGAGTGGGGATCGAACCTGTGACGCTAGCGTCCGTAGCTACGTAACATAACCACTAGACAAAAGTGATCGCCTCTGTCCAGAGCCTGTTAACTCGCTTATGAAGCTAGCGCCACAAATCATCCTGTAAAATTATCTTTCTAAATGCTGGCAATTTTTAAAAAACTTTTTTTTGCATAATTTTAACAATTAAAAGTGATCGCGTCCGGGTCACCAATGTGGCTGATTGGTACGAGTGGGGATCGAACCTGTGACGCTAGCGTCCGTAGCTACGTAACATAACCACTAGACAAAAGTGATCGCCTCTGTCCAGAGCCTGTTAACTCGCTTATGAAGCTAGCGCCACAAATCATCCTGTAAAATTATCTTTCTAAATGCTGGCAATTTTTTAAAAACTTTTTTTTGCATAATTTTAACACTAGATTTTATTGAAGATTAAATTACTTAAATTACTATCTAGCGTTAAGCTAGATAGAGCTGAAATTAATATCATTTTCATTACTCTGTGAAGCATTTAACCGTTTGATCTTCTTCCATTGTTAAGTGTAAAGTAGAAAGATTATTTTTAATATCTGTATATTTTACATGAGAAATAATGTTAACTTACAATATCATATAAGTTAGGATACACAATGAAAAAAAAAAGGAATAAAGATATTGATATTACATTGCTTTTATATTTGTCACAATTTGGTGCTTAGAAATATTTTTTGGATAAACACGACCATTACATTTTCTATAACTGATTTAATTGAAAGTAAACATAACACTCAACTCGCTGGTCGCCAAAGGCTTATAGCCTGGAATCTGATTGGAAATATCTGCATAACTACACTCTTTCCATAACTGCAATATTCTCTGTCAGGTATTTTATCAAAAAAGGTATTCCATCATCTGTAGTTACACTGTTGTAATATAATTTGATAATCTTGCTGTCCGAATATTCACTGAAATTGAATTTACTCTACTGTCTATGTGTATTTGAAAATACCAGGTACGTATTTATACTTCATAAATAACGAAACTGAATTTTTCATCTTTTTATTCATCTAATGTATTCGAATTGAAAAAAATGTATTATTGCTTAACCTTTTAAAGGGCCATTTTTTTCTAGTCATATTATGTTAAAATATTTTTACTCTTGAAATTAAAATAAGATAAGGGATTCATTTAGCTTATTAGATAAATTTAATTTAATTGATTAATTAATTTGGTTAATTAATAATTAAGTAAAAAATCAAGACACATCATTTTTTGTGAGATAAAGAACTGAAGCATCTAAGTTTCTATCTTTCTTAAAAAAGTTTGTCAGAACTTATGCCAACCTACATAATTTCATACAAAGATTGATAAATTTGGTGGGAAGCACACTTTCCACAGCCCTAGAAAGGGTTAAATAAAAATGATAATAAGAAATTTTTAACTTCATTAAAAAGATTAAAGAAGAATTATTCATATTAAAATATGTTTAGATATTAAAAATATATATAAATAAAATACATTACAATGCAACCAAATGATTCGAAGTTTTAATAAATGATTATTACCTCCAAATGTGAATAATAATAGGACGTTCATTTTTTTACCAGTTAATGTGACGACAAATTTCCGAATTGAAATCAAACAGCATAAACTGATTTCTGCGTATGAACTCATTTATATATAAATTTATTCATTTTATGTTATCAGTATGGGTGTAATGCCATATGTCTCTCAATCTTTTAATTACTGCAAACGATTTTATTTTCAAATTTCTGCAGATATTTTTACTATCCTTTTATCCACATTTGCTATTTCATCTGAAATGTCCTTGATGGATTGATTTAATCAATATATTGATAGGAATACTCTGAATTGCGCATGATTTATTGATTTGATTAATAAGCCATTTCGATTCTTTGCATTTATTCAGAATTTTTTTCCTAAATAAATAAGCTTACCATTTTCTGACTATTAGAAATGTATCATAACATACATGCAATTCTTTCAAAATGTTCTCATTTTTTTTTTTATCGCAAAGACTCTCTCGTGGATCTATTTTAAGCGGTCATACTTATGATTTTTGATTTACCTTATATTTTAAAAACTTAGGCTCACTTACTTCATGGGCTTTGCTTCTTTTTTTTATATTTGTATTCAGATTGTGACTAGTAATCACTTTTTTTTATTTTTATTAATGAAGCATGGGGATAGAGAGTGACATAATTTTCAACACATTCGTATCCGCAATTTTGATGGATCTCTAAATTTGAAGCCTCGACAAGATCCAAAACTGTTTTAGAGAATTATATTTGTCTAGGTACACACGTAGAATAACGAAATTTCTTATGTTGGATTCACACAAAAATTTTAGTTTTCAATAAAATTTGTCTCCGGGAAGTCTATCCGTCTATTTGTATACATGAATTTGAACAAAATAACTCAAAAGTTCATTGAATATGAGGATTGAAATTTGGCTTACAGTTTTATAATGGTTGATAGAAATGTTTATCTCGTTTTAGATAAAAAATTTTTTTAAAAAGGTTGATAGTATGTCTATTGAAAAGAATATGTGAAGAGAAGGTGCACGATGTCTGATGCATGAAGCAACTAGATGAATGAAATTTGGTATATTATCTTGACATAAAAATGGCAAAATTATGTCAAGTTTTGAACCATAGTCAACTAAAGGAAACAAGTCCAAATGTATATTTTGCTATTTTCATTGAATTTTAATAGTTCACACAAAACTTTATTGTGCTCATATAAGAAAAAAAAACTGAAAGAACACATACGGTTATTATTATTATACATTAGTATAATTTAACCATCTGTATAGTTAAAATAATTAGGGAAATCGAAGAAACAATTCTTTTGCCCAATCAACTATTCCGATTTCACCTTATGAAAACTAATTTTCTCTACATAAATCAGTAGTAGACTATGCTTTACCAGGTTCCATTTTTGAAAGAAATATCAAAAGCATTATTTCACTAAGTAGAAACCAGCGGCAGAATTCTCCAACCATAACCACTGTGCAAATCTCGAGACTTTTTATTTCATTAATAAGCTCTTCACTTCTAAAATACATCATTAATCGTAACCTGTTCCCCACGCTCCTGAAAGTTAAAGGAATATGGGAAAATGAAACTTCGGAAGAATCTCTGGCCTTAACAATTGTACCGATTTCACCAATTTAAACAGACTGCTAACCAATCAGAAGGTTCAATGTTTATTACCCAATTTAGAATATAATTTCTATTGCTGTGATATATGAAGTTCATCGATTTTGGTAGGCCCGATTTGATTAATATAATTAATGCAACTGGTGGCTGATGGAAGCCAGTTAATATAACAGTTACATAATTGAATGTTCTAATTAATAAATTTCAAAAATAAAACTCTTTATGAAAACATTTTATCATTCATTAGAAGAGTGTCAAAGTCATCATCTTTATATGCGGTCAGTGAATCTAACCACTCATAAATCTTAATGATGAGACAAATCACTTCTTGTAGCAGCTGTTTGCAATCTAAAAATGTTGAATTTCTCAGATTCCGTAAAAACGCAGGTGAGTTATAATCAGTGTATTTGGTAGATAAGGGCGAAATTAGGAGAATATCCACAGAAAAAATTATCTCTGATCAGATACAAGAATATTTCACTGTTTTGATTTTCATGATAGTTTTTCGATTGTTAAGAAACAACGATTAAAGGCAGATAATATGTCGGATAGAATGTGTAGACTGCTCATCTTCTAAAATTTCACCCTTGATATTTTAACAGCAAATTCAACAACAAAAAATCTGGTAAAAATGACCTACAGTGGTTACAAAAATTGTGGACACTTTTGAAAATCGTTATGTTTGCTAAATTTGTATGCTTATAGAAAATGTTACATTTCACAAAATACAAACTCTTACATATCATTTTAAAGAAAATTTAATGCTGATTTCAATACAAAAAGCAAAATTCAAATATTGTCTATACAAAAAAAGTTATTCTTACTTTATTCTGAATGACAAATGCAATGCTGAAGTGGATTGTAATTTATAACTTTCCTGACCTATCATTGTTCTTATTCTGTGAATTAATAAAATGTTAATAACTTCCAGAAGAAGATGGCATCATGTTTAAAGTTGGAACAGGTCATTCTTGTGCTTTTTTCTATAGAAGGAAGACTGATTTTTATGCAATCAAATCACAAGTAAGAAAGTCTGTTTTTTTAATATTTAGTGGGAAATGTTGTAAATATTTCTGATATTTAGTCATGAAGCAATGGCATCAAATAAAAGAATAGATTGGACATTTAGGAAGAGAACTAAGATTATTGTGTTACATGAATGTGGTCTTTCCAATGCTTAAATTTCAAAACAGGTGGGTGGTTCAGTAACTACATCTGGCGTCCGAAAGTTTTGTTTACGATACCAGGAGATAAATTAAATAAAAAACAAAACAGGAAATAGCTGAAAAAAATACATCACATCTAAAAAGACTATGTCTCCATGATCGAAGAATGTGATCAGCGGCCACCAGAAGTGAAATGAACGATGCTGGCATTTATGTCAGTTCAAGAATAAACAGTAGAAGATTATTAGATGTTAGACTAAGAAGTAGAATTCAACGAAAAAATTTACAGCAGCGTATAAAAAGATTACAGTGGGCAAAAGAACACATTAATTGGCCAGATGATGAGTGGTTACAAGTTAAACGGAGTGATGAAACAAAGATATTGTTATTTAGTAGCGATGGCGAAAACAGGTAAGACATAGAATAAGCTAAGAACTACATCCTGACTGCATTCAGGCAACTATGAAGAACTCGGTTAGTGTAATGATTTGGTCATGCATGTCAGCAGACAATATTGGTCTCTTTCATGTTATCGATGGGACATTGAATGCAAGAAAATACATTGACATTATTTTAGAGCCAAAAATTACACCTTCTATCAGTGATATCTTTTCCAACAATGAATCATTTATTTTTCAGAAGGATTCAGCTCTTTGCCATACAGTAAATATCGAAAATATGATTTAGTACAAACGTCATTGAATTGTGATCATGGCCAGGAAAGAGTCCTAAACTCAAAATTATTGAGAACTTATGGGACCGTTTGAAAACTCTTATATAAATGAAGCGTTCGTCAAATGAAAGAGGATTAATTGAGTTTATAATTGTTTCCTGGCATCAAGCAATAACAAAGGAAGAGCGTAAAACTGTCGTCAGTTCAATGAAACACCAGTGTGAAGCTGTAATAAAAATAAAGGCTACTTTACTAAGTACTGATAACTCACTGCAGTCATCAGCATCTAATGTATCTCGTTAATTATTGCCTCTCAACTTTTTTGTATTGCAAATATTGAATTTTGCTTTTGGTATTGAAATCAGCATTAAATTCCCTTTAAAACGATATGTAAGTGTTTCCATTTTGTGAAACATTACATTTTTTATAAGCATACAAAGTTAGAAAATATTAAAATTTTCTAAAGTGTCCACAATTTTGGCCACTACTGTATATCAAAAATGAATGATAATACAGAAAAATACAAGAGTGGAAAAAAGGTACACACAAAAAAAACAAACATATATGTCAAAAACAATTTAATAAAAACAAACTGTAGTACAAAAAATATAAAATGAAAATGAAAGTACCATCGCAAATTTCAAGTTATCGAGTGGGAACATTATTAGTTTTTAAGTCAATATTTAACTTAATTAATTTAAGTCATTAACCAGTTTAAACCAATTTGAAACAATCACGAGACTTCTCTATCGGCCTCTATCCCCCCCCCTCTCTCTCTATATATATATATAAAATGATAATTTTTTTGAATTTCCATTTTCAATTTTTCTAGCTGGCAAACAAAGTTTTGAAGATCGACCGATTTTGAGATGAAATAACAGCTATGATGTCATAATTCTACGTCAACCTTTTAAAAACGCATCGGCTGTCAAAGAAGCATACGTAATAATAAAACAATACTGGTAAGAGCAGGTCAAACTTTTAAAACCGCATCTGCTTTCAAAGAAGCAAAAATAATAATAATAATATAATACTGGTTGAAGCAGGTAAAAAAATAGATGCGATTAAAAGATGGTGATGAAAATTGCCATTTATGCTTTATTCATTGCCTATGCAATTTCGAGCTTCAAAACCCCCTAACCAAAACAACATCATGTTTTCACATGATAACAAGGGTAAAATAAAGCACACAAACATTGAAAAAAAAAACATTGAATTATAAAGTAATTGTGCAAAGAAAATACTTATTCTTTACAAAAATATAAACATCAAATACTATTATACAATTCTAATTAGTTATAAAGAAAGAAGATAAAATTTATAAGATATATAAAAAAGTATCATCAAAATATTTCTTTAATATTTCGTAATATTCCTGAAAAAAATTTGCCTTTACAATTAAACTTCGCAAAGACGTTCTGAAAACGTTTTCTAACTTTGGAAATTTTCCCCGGGAATGTAAATTGAATATAGGTAAATAATTCTTTGGAATCTTTGCATTTGATTTATAATAGTGTAATGTTTTTTTTTTTTTTTCATTAGAATACTGTAAAAAAACATTCTGAGCTCCTAGGCAAAACGTTCGCTTTCAGGGCATCAAATTCATGTGAAATTAGCTTTAAATGTCTCGGCATAAAAATATCTGTTAACTTGTATAATAGTAAGAAAATTATAAAAGGCATTTCCATATCACATAGGTATTGTTATTTTATCCGCTTAGAGAAAATATGTTTGAAGGAAATTAATTAAAATTATTGATTAAGATAGGTATTTTTTACCATCCCAAATTTACTTCATTATATTTCTTACTTTTGTCTAACTTGCATTATAAATCAATAAAACTGTCATCCAAACTAGAGGAAAAGCTCAGAAAACAGTTGCAAATAAGATAGTTCTTATATATTGAAAATAAAGCAAATCAGTTCTCAATTTATTATGTTCTACGAAAAAAGAAAAGGAAAAGAAAAAAAAATTCCTCTAAATTGAAAATACAGCAAACAAATTTTCACTTTATTATGTTCTACTACAAAAAATGAAATTTTTGATAAAATGAAAATGAAACAAATCAATTCTCAACTTATTATGCTCCCCTACAAAAAAAATTTCTTATAAACTGAAAATGAAATAAAATATTCTTCATTCTATTATAATCCCCTTTAAAAAAAATAAATTTCTTTTAAACTTTAAAGGAAGCAACCAATTCTCAATTTATTATGATTCCCCGCAAATATAAATAAATAAGTTGTACCAATATTTTTTACTATATAATTATTTCCGCTGTTATTAACCAGCTCAAAAATATTTTAAGCGTATTGTACAACATTATATTTATTGTTGGTATGCAACTAAAATAAGTTTGATTATTGATAACTAATATTTGAAACTAGTTGTTCATTTTCTCATATAGAATATATAATGTACAAATAAATCTATACGAAAAAAAAAAATCCAAAATTCGGAAATTGACGAATTTCCATATTTCAGATCTTTCTGAGTTTTAAAAATATATTTTTGATATCATGTTTGTCTGTCGGTCTGTTTGTTGATTTGTGAACACGATTATTCAAAAACGGTTTGAGCTGGATCCATGAAATTTTGTATAATATCTCAGTATGAATTGTTTAGACTTCTATCAAATTTTAATCGAAACTCATTTAACGGAATCTCTATTTCTAACTCTCTAAATATAACACAATAACTACAAAACGAAGAGAGCTAGATGGATTAAATTTAGAACCTTTTAATATTTAACCCTTTCTAGGGCCGTGGGAAGTATGCTTCCCACCAAATTTATCAATCTTTGTATGAAATTATGTAGGTTGGCATAAGTTCTGACAAACTTTTTTAGAAAGACAGAAACTTAGATGCTTCAGCTCTTTATCTCACAAAAAATTATGCGTCTTGATTTGTTACTTAATTATTTATTAACCAATTTAATTAATTAATCAACTTAAATTTATCTAATAAGCTAAATGAATCCCTTTTCTTATTCTAATTTCAAGTCTAAAAATATTTTAACATAATATGACTAGAAAAAATGGCCCTTTAAAGCGTAAATAGCTATCAAAAGCGTAAATAGCTATCGTTAAAGCGTAGATAGCTATCAAATCAAGATCTAGATGGATGAAATTTAGAACTTTTTAATATTTAAAGCGTAGATAGCTATCCGTCAAGGATTGACTTTTTTTCGGTCTGCATTTTCACTAGCATGTAAACAATGGCAGGATAATAATAATATTTTTATTAGAGAACATGCGAAATATCATTTATTTTGGAGAGACTATTAATGCTGCTTACGCGATAATAGATGATCAGAGTACGATGGTTCAGCTTATTTTATCATGTTCAGTGGATTTCAGTACACGTTAGGTCTTTATTAGAATTTTTGAAATTTTCTTGTACACAAAATTAAGGATTAATTTTAAAATCGATCAATAGTGAAAATTTTTTTAAGTGTCTATTTTTTAGCATTGGCCCTCTTTCTGATATAATTAGATATACAAAGAAGATTAATAATTCATTTAGAACATAATAATATAGGGTTTAGGAACATTATGTGCTATATGCATATTAATATTACGCAAAGCATTTTATCGAAACTTTTAGCAGCCATTAAACCTTGGAATTGATTGGTCCAAGATAAATACATGATGAATTTTCATGATAAAATTAGATTTACAACAGTTAACTATATTAATTGGAAATAGGCTTAAAAATATTTTTTTAAATTAATTAAAAGTTAACAAAAAATTATAAAGCAATTGAAATACACACATTTTAGGGATTAAAATGATGACTTTCCGTGACAAAAAGGAATGCCCTAAAATTGAAAAATGTATTCCCCTATATTAGTACATAATTTTTCTGAATAAAGCAACGGCGACATTAAGGTGTACGTACACACTGGAAGATTTTTTTTTAAATTTTAACTTTAAAAATCCATTTTTTTCACAGTAGGTTATTAATATACGTTTAAACTCATTTCAGTGAGAAAAAAACCCAATTATACTAATTATTAATCGATTAAATAATATTTAATGAGCTAATTAGCCTATTTTTTGAAACATGATATCTTAAATTCTAATTCGTACAGACACACAATTCTAGTTGGAAATGATGCCTAATATTAGTCTTCATGTTGTCTGCCTCAAAAAAATTATAAAAATTTATAGTTTTTTTTTAAATTTTTTCATCAACGATTAATAGAAGAAGCGAGATTTTTTCTGTCATTTTAACTTTTAAACAGCCATTAAAAATTTATTTCTATAAATATAATTTGACTGACTCACAAAACATCCGCTATTTCATACAGATTGTTTTTATATATAAATAACTGTATTTGGTTCATTTCTTGTTGAGTTATGATTGTTTGAATAAAGCAACATAGTGGAAAAATATCATTCTTCATAAAATGAGTTTTAAAAACACCGTAACTAGAATTTTTAATGAAAGCACCTCAAGAAAAATAATTATAACTCGAGAAATATTTCGAATATTGACAACATCTTGGTATCATCTGAAAGCTAAGTGATCAGAGAACATTATCAAGCAATAAAAAAATATTCGATATTTTGAACGATTTTCGAAGTTTCAAGTGTGTACATACACCTTAAATTTAGCAGCAGAAAAAGTAAGCATTAATAATAATATTAAAAGAAAATCGAAAAAAAAAGAGTCAGAGGTAATAGGACATGAGAATAAATTTTTCATTTTAGGATGTCTCATTTTCAAGTCATAGAAGGTTCACAATTTTCATATCATATACCTCCATCAATTTTACAGATAATTCGATGAAGCCGTTTCTTGCATTTTTTTTATTCTACAGACTACATTTTTCTAATTGGACTTTCAGGTCTATTACTTTTATTTATTTATTTATTTTTGGATTTTTTTTCTAATTTCTTTAATTTACCTCCTGGGGCGCTGTAACATTTCCCAATAAATTCAACATAATCATTTTACTATAGGTAGACGTTACTTTCTTGTCTCTATAAATTTAAGGACTTAAAAGAAATTCATTGATAACCCTGTACATAATTTCAATTTCCCGTTTACTAAAAATAATTATTCTCTCCACAGTCAGGCTTTACTTTAACTTCTGAGTTGCCCAGACTCTTATTTTATCACGCTGATTGCAACACCTGCCAAACCTAAAAAGCGGCTTCAACAAATTCGCTTTTGTAATTATACAAGTTCAAAATTCAAATTTCCTTTATAAGCTTTCTTTTGTCTTCTTCAGTCTTAATATTCGGACAACGCTTATATTTGTTCCTGGGTCTAAGAAGAAACTCTTACAATTCATCTTAATAATTGAAGTCTTTCCCTAATCATGAAGAACATTAAGGATTTGATTTCCAATTAATCATATTCATTCTCCTCTGTTAAGAAAACTCTTTCATATGAATGTATGCTTCTGTGCAAGTGTAAATATCAGTGAAAGTGATCTCCCAAACTTTCTATCATAGTCTCAATAAAGGTGTTATCCAAGAGAACGTCTTGGATGATACTGGCAGACAATAGTAACGAAATATTAACTTTGCCATGAATTTAGAATTGTTACTGAATCCATCGGGTCATCCTTGGCAAGTGACTATGCGATTAATCCTGGCTCGCATTAAATAGTACCCAAAAATTGAATATATGTATTAGACGTTTTCTTCCAACCGATGGAAACACAACTTTGACACAAAATTATACTTATAGTCATAAAATCTCATTCCAAATTTGACCTATTTAAAACATTGCATTTTTGAGTTAACGCTTTTACATGTTTCTAAATGAGCAGATCGACAGACGGTCAACCTCTTGTTGAATTTATCTCAAAATTTGATAGGAATTTACTAATATGGTATAAAGATCGTATACCAAATTTCATAGATTTAGCTCAAAACGTTTTTGAATTATCTTTGTCCCTGACCGACAGACATTTTCAAAAACATATTTTTCGAACATATATTTTCGAAAAAGTGGAGATTCGTCCAAATTTCGAATTCGAATTTTTTGACCTTTATAATACTTTATACTTCGTATCCGAGAGAGTAAAACGTGAACACAATGTTTCCGCAAATCGAAGAAAGCTAATATTTATTGACTCATCGACAAACTTAATTAATTTACCGTCAAAATACATTGGGGAAGAAAACAAAAGCATATGTTTCATTTTCTTGCTTTTACAAATAACGACAGTTGCAGAAGCAAACCTTAAACACCTCAAAAATATTTCATTGATGAGCCTTGCATTTGAACTGACAAAATTTGTGTATTACAACTTGCCTTTTAATCTTTAAGAAGCAATTTGTGAAAATTTTACTATTAAAATATATAATATTATGATTACAATTCTGATAATAACTGTAATACCTATGCTAATTTAATACACTTTACTGGAAGAAAACGTACAGGCAATCATTAAATTTTTAAACCTTAATCATCTTTTCTTTAATGACTTGCATTAAACTTGATAAAATTAATAACTGTGGTGATAAAATTTTATAACTGATTTTTCATCAATTACTTAGTAGCAACTTAGATTACTTTCACGCAGTTTAGTGGAAGAAAACGTACAAGCAATCAATTAAAGTTTTTTCATCTCATCCTTAATCATCCCTTCTTTAATGACTTGCATTAAACTTGACAAATTTAATGACTATGATGGTAAAATTTTGTATTTATTTTTCAAGCAATTACTTCTCCAATTTGAAGTTCTTAGAAGTACTGTACATTTGAGAGGCTAATGACTCTCAAATGTACAGTATCAATTCAATATTTTCAGCACACCAAAAATAAATACAACTTGTAATATTATGTATAGAAAAAAATTTAATCACGTTCATTGTAATTCTCGTATTTTTCTATCAATCTGCCTGACTTAATGAAATAGTGGCATTAACTACAAACCATAGTATAGCATAATAGTGGCATTAACATAGTGGCACAACTGCAAACCAAGAAAATTTCCTCATTTTCAGTTTTCTGTTTATAGATATAAGACGACAATGCGAATTCATAGAATATAAACAGAAATTATTATAAACTATAGAACATTGTGATAATAATTCCGATAATATAATACCTATGATGAATTAATCAGCTTTAGGGGAAGAAAATATACAAGCAATCAATTTAAGTTTTTAAAACTATCCTTAGATATTTCTTTTTCAATGACTTGCATTGAACTTGATAAATTTAATAACTGTGGAGATAAAATTGTAATGAAATTTTCAATCTATTACTGCTTACTTCTACTACAATTACAACAAGCAATTACTGGGCCCAGGTTGAATGATGATAGGGCCTCAGACAGGCCGCTGTAGGATTCTAGACTCGAGATCCGACACCACTGAAGAGCTATTGTGTAAATGGGTCTCGTGCACGCTAAATCCGAGAGGGCCAAACGTCCTTCCGTTGGTATGGCACAGACATTTGGAAAGTCGTTGACAGCTCAAATGTCGTCTTCGTCATCTGAATGTGGTTCAAAATTACGAGATCGATCCCAAATGGCCCTAGTGTTGCTTAAAATGGGAGTTAATATAACTAAAATGAATCAAGCAATTTGTTTTGAAGTTCTTAGAACAGAAGATTTGGTAATAAATATACTGGAATGACATTCACTTTTCAGTTTAGATTGAATTCATTATTCTCAGCACATAAAAAATAAAATTATTTCGTAATATGTAAAATAAATCTTTTTATTATATTCACTGTCATTCTCGTGTTATCCCTATCAATCCACATGATTTAATGAAATATTCAATTGCAACTCCAAAACAATGAAAAGTTTTTTCCTTTTAAATTTACAGTATATAAGTGTAATATAGCAATGTGGATTTATAGGAGACAAACCGAAATTAAGTTCTAATTCATATTTAAAATTTACAGACATTTCAAAAAAAGGTCTCAAGTATGAACCCGTTATGTCACTCAGAGGATGTAATAAGTTACAAACAAACTGATATCTAATTTGATTGATATTCCCTTGTGATTTCGTTCCTTACGCTCATATCTTGAAATGTTCAGTTCTGGCTAAAACAGATGCTTGAATTTCTGAATAATGCGATAAGTTACTTTTTTAATCACAGATGTCTTTCGATGAGTTTAAATGCATTAAGATTAATGAATTATCTCTTCTATGTCAGAGTGAGAAAGATAAAAGTGCCTATAAATTATGGTGTTCGAGTAATCTTATTTACTTTCTCAATCTAGCAAAGAGATTTCGGCTCGAAAACTCATAGGTCAACATGAAGTTCTTGATTTTGTTTGCAACTGCAGGTAACAACAACTGTTCGAGCCTTTAATATCAGACGATCACGCTATCGCTAATATTTTGTTCTGACATTTTTTCGGCTCTTTCTTCATGTATAGTGTTCATTCTCATGGCGTTTTATAGTTATATAGAATATGAATTTAATTTTTATATAATGAATTTAGAAAACATTCAAAATTATAAATGACAAACACATGATCATGTATTTCTGAGCAATGTCATTCCTACCTTCAAATTTGCTGCGATATCTGTCACTTTTAAGGGGTCAGTGGACTTTGAAAAATGCAAAAATGATTAAAAGGTGCAATTTTATTTTTATCGTTTCAACACTAAAATATATGTTTATATTGTACTAAACTAGTGTCATAATATTTATTTTTCAATAAAGTGAATATCTGAAGAACCTAGAGTGAAAAATACCTTTTAATGTCTTGCAGTTTTAGATTAAAATGTCTTTACAATATTCGTACGTCCTTAATTTCCTTTAGTGCTTTAATTTTCATAGTTTTTGAGGAAATTAAATAGAATCGTTAATAAATATTTCAGTTAAACGTTAAAAGAAAATAGGGTATGCGTTTTATATTTCTGAGTCTTTTTATAGATAGTTGATGTCAATTTCAGTTCAGAAAAAAATAAAATTTTTATGGCAATTCGGTAAGTTTGGATAAAAATGTTTCTAAAAAATTAACATTAAATTGGAATTAGAAACTCATACATTGTTTTACTCCAATTAAATTTATATTAAGTAATAAAGGAAAAATAATAGAAGAAAAATTAAAAATTAAGATGGCTGGAATGTTTTGAAATACTTAAACAAATTATAATATTTTTTTAATAATATATATCATTTAAAGAATTATTTTTGTTAGATATTTGATGTATACATTTATTTCAATACATATGCGTTAAAAAATTTCATAATCTTAAGTGAATAATTCTCTAAGTGCCTAATAGACTCCACCGTCCCCCTGAAACGTTTAACAACAAAGTAATAACATTTTAGTTTTAACATCTACTTTCTGGTGAAATTTATCTATTACCATTATAGTTTATAATATTCATACAAATAATTATTTAAACGAATCGTCCGAACTATTCTCTCATGCTGTCACCTGTGTTTATTTTGTAACACAAATCGTTTGGAATCAAACAAAATATTTTGCAAGAAATATTCTCTTCCGTCAAAAGCTTCTATATCTTATATTATCATATTTTCTAATCATTTTTAAACTTATTTAATTATTATTCAATACAATTTTTTAAATAAATTTATAAAATAATTTTTTTTAGTATCACCTTTTGTAATCATTTTTTTGCTTCATTGTCTCATGAAATAGATCTCTGAATTTTTCCCCCAGCAGTTCATAGAAATACAATCGCTCTCTTAAAAAAATACGAAAAAGGAAAAATAAAAATAGTATTTAAGAAAAATGCTATTTTATGAACTACAAAGAAAGAAAAAATTTCATCGAATTCTAGAACAGGACAAAAGTTGATGTCTTAAGAGAACGAGCCGTTAGCAGAAATATCCTCAAAGAAGAAGAAATTCAATCACATTGAAATCAATTTTAATTTTTAATTAATGATTCAAAATATCTATTGTTTTGATATTGCTCGTAGATGTATATCTTAAATGAAGTGTCTATGCTTTTTGTGATTTTGTATCCATTTCCATGGATTTAATAAAAAAACATGTAAAATGTTAAACATTTTTAGTATAAACATGTTTAATATTTAACATTCTATTAAATATTTTTCTATATTTAATTTTAACATATTTCGTTTTTCATTAGTTCTGTAACAATATAATTAATTTTTTTTCACAAATTCCCAAGTGGAATGTGATCTCGGAATGGAATAAAACTATTTAAAATTCACTAAATAACAAAATAATTTAGAAATATTAAAGCAATAAGAAGAAAATTGGAATTTTAAAGAAATTGCCATCGAAAGTACATATTTGAATATTTCCGATGTATACTTCAGATTTTGCATACGTCTGAAAAATTTGATATTGACTGATATTAAAATGGAATGAAAAATTAATCATTGAACAGCTGTTAACAAACATGAAAAATTGTGCAGAAACAAATATTTCATAATAAACCTCTTAATATCTGATTTCACAAACAAATTTTCTCTCTCTTTTAGTTGTCTTTGGAACTGTCCAATGCGACACGGAGTGCTTCAGAAAGGTGTTCAAAGACTGCGTCAGGGAACCCGTTCCAATGGACAAGATGACTCTGTGTAAGTATCGCCTTCCGGCCTACGGAGTCCGTTTTAGGATATTAATTTTTGAAAGAGCAGGTTTAAATTACAAAAAAATATATATATATAATTCAAGAATATATTAGCAGCCATTTAAGCTATTTTCCGGATTCGCATATGATTGTTTCGATGAAAATAATTAATAGGTAAAAAAACCTCTTAACTAGCAATTTTTTCAAAAATGTGATTTTGCCTTTACATGAAATCTTTTTGTATTTAACCAGATTAATTTGGATTTAGTGATATATTAGTATGCATTTATAATATTTTAAAAAATCATTAATGAGGAAGGATTTTTTTAATAATGGCTGAAACCATTATTTGAAACCTTTTTTAATGAATATTTTTTGATGTGGATTTTTTTTTTGTCTCATTAAGTTTTCTTTCATTGTCTTTTATTTAATATTCAGCTAATATTTTAAAAACTATATATTTCATTGTGTTTTTAATGAATAGGATTTAAAAATTCTTCATGCATATGATCTTAACCTGACATGAAATCATTATTTTTAACTAGATTTATTTCATTTTAGCGATATATTAATAAATATTTTTAATATTTTCAAAAATTGCATAGAAATATTTCGAAAAAATAAATAAATTGTTAAAAAACCATTAAGAAAGAATGATATTTTAATAAAGGTTCAAACTATTACTTGAAATGGCTGAAACCATTACTTGAAACATTTATAATGTGTGTTTTTCGAAGTGGATTAATTTTGCCGTTGCTAGAATTATTTCATTGTATTTTTTTTCGATATTCAATTAATATTCTAAATACCATTGGATTTCTTTGTCTGTGTTTTTAATACAATATAATAATATTCATACACATAGTTATATTTATTTTGCAATCTTAGGCTATATGAAGTTGCCATTTATGTCTTCAAATTGTATCTAATAATATAAATCAATGTATTTTTTTCAGGCGATGAACTCTCTTATCAGATACAGTGTTTTACCCGAAATGCTTATAAATGCGACATGTCATTCAAAACATCTGCCTTCGAACTCGAAATAGCTGTTACGAGAATTTGCAGAACCGACGCCGTCAAGAAATGTAAGAAAATTCATTAATGTTAACAAATACATCTGAATACTTTATAACTTTTTATCTTCCAATTACGGATATTCTTTACGGATATATTATTTTATGTCTTTTAATTAATTATTTGCATTAATTACGATTTTTTTCTACATTATATATATAAAATGACGAAGAAATGTATTCGGAATCTTTAAAAATATATTTAAACATTTTTAAGAATCAGATTTAAAAATTTTCTTATTCCAATACAAAAAAATATGTACAATTGAATTGTTTTACATCCGGGATATTTTACTTATGTTTTCATTTCCTTTATGTATTCATCATGAATTCATTCATGTATTTTATCACTGTTGTCTGTAATAGAGAATCTGAAAATAACAATTTCTAAAAACTGGTATGGTTAATAATATTAATGATTACAGAGAAAACTTTTACAGTCCCTCTACTTCATCTATGCGGGTTGCATCTTGCATCGTTTGGATTCGAAACGTAGTTAAATTAATATATATCTATAGTTTGGAATTTTTAAAGCAATGTAACAAATAAATGAAAGCATTGTTATAAGTAAATGAACTTAAGAAGTAAATAAAAAAAATCTGTTTCAAAATTTCATCTTTACTTACATGAAGCGAGTCCGATTAATTCAAGTTTGAATAAGTGATGAAATACAAAAAAAAAAAAAAAAAGAAGCAAGGTAATTAAGTATTCAGAACGAAACAAAATGCGTCACATTTGGTTACACTTATGGGTATAGAAAAAGAGATCTTAATTTAGTAAAAAAATACATATGTATTTTGGAAAATGGTACTATAGTCATTTGTACAGATCTGTTTTTCAAGTTGCACTAAGTCTAATCTTGCTTTAGGGTTCGACGAAGAAAAGGAATGCTATAAGAAATCTGTGAACGCGAGTGAATGTGTTGGACCAATCAACCAAGCTATGAGTGACCTTAAGACTCCTGAAGATTTCATCTTGTCGAACAAAAAGGTTTGCAAGTAAGTGGTTTCATTGTATGTTGAGTAAAAATAACGATGAAGATATTTCTATTTAGGTGAGTCAAAGATTGAATTATTCCAATGTTTCTCCCGAAGAAGAGAAATGAACTGGAAGCTAAATCTATTTTTTAATCAGGATACGAAGGCTTTTTTTTTTCTTCTTAGAATGAGCATTTTTTTTATTTATTTAAAAAAGAAACTAACCTGCCATCCTAGAATATAAAATCATCGAATTCACATTTTCCCCATTTGTTTCTCCCTTTCAAATGAAGCAGTGTCTTTCACTAGATAAAATAAAAGTCACATGGTGCCATATCAAGTTTATTCTGAACTTTCTAGCCGTATATTTTCAAAAAAAAAAAATCAGGAGCAATAAAGCTATTGTGCGAATAGTATAGACGTGCAAGATCATGAGTTTTCTTGCCACAATGTATGACGATTTTAATAAATTGATTTATGTAATCCTCCAATAATTCTTTAATGAAAAGTGAAATGCGCAGAATGCTTTAGAAATTTATAGTCAATAAATGCACGGCAAGTGAAGAACAAAGTCACTGTGATTGAAATTAATGCAAGCATTTAATTCTTGTTTCATTATTCAAGATGCCCTGGCATTTGATTCAATTCATACCTTTCATTCATACCTTTGGCATTCTCATTTCAATCAATAATACCTTTTTATAAAATAATTTCTTTTATAAATCTCCTTTTGCTATATTTAAACACTTTGTCGAAAACATACTTAAATTGTTAGATAAAACGAGAAACAGAAAAAATAATTAATAGTTCAAAACTGTAATAATTACTTGAAATTATTTTTATCAAATTGAATTTATATTTAAACAATAACAAGAGATGAGATACTGTTAGCAGATGTTTCCATAGGTCGTAAAATTTTTTATTAAAATTATTTAGGTCATTGTTGTAAGAGTGTATATGTATTTTAAATGGAACATATATTTTACATTTTATTACAGTTATATAATTTCTCATTTATAGTTTGTTCAAACCTTATTCCACCTGTGCGCGTGAGACCGTCGAAGAGAACTGCGGAAGAATAAACAAGGTCTTGTTCGACTGGCTGTTCGTTCCCCTCCAGAGGCTGAGCAACTCTCTTTGCGAGGAGCTGATTCTCCCAGCTGATGAGAAAGACACCCGACCTGACAACTTCGGAAACCTCAATGTTTTTGCCACTGTGGCAGCCATCTTCTTTGCTAATTAATTAAACATATATATGTATTAATGAAATAAAGGCTTTGAATAAGTACACTGGCTAAGTGGTTTCTTGAAATATTGCTATGTTTTTTTTTCTCGTGGTGATTCTAACTGTTATTGAGTAGTTGACGGGCCTATGGGCGGCGATTTGGCAATTTGTCGTCTTTGACAACAAAAATGAAAGAACATTAAGCTGCTAGTTCTTTGCGATATGCTGATAAGAAGAAGCATTTGATATTTTTTTTAAACGTTTTGATCTGTTTTTAAAAAATCTCGAAGCTTTTTTAATGTAGGTAAAAAAATGTTTTTCGCTGTCATAAAAGCTTTAAAATGCCATTGGAGATATTGTTACAAATTTATTTTATTGCTTCCATGCGTAGTCACATGACAAGAAAAATTTACATAGAAACCTAGCGGACCCTAAATAGACACAGGATCGCGTATTTCGCAAGTGTGCTGTCATCTTTCAACCGTTGGTGTTATTCTAACTTTTAATCAATCACAAATCTAATTTCACATGATATAAAAATAAGAATGTAAACAAAATACTGTAAAGCAATATCTCTACAATGCCTATTACGGTTCAAAATGAAACTCTTTGGTTTTATATTTTATGACTCATTTTGAATAGTAGATTGCTTCATCATTTAAGATATACTTTAAAAATTAATTAGTGGTTTTTAAGTTTTAAGTAAAGTTGGTTTAAGTTTATGAAATATCCAAAAGCTATAATCTTTAAACTTAATTATTTGCAGATGGTAATTTTCATTATAATCAAACTGATGAAACATAACCGAATTCATTAATATTAAAGAAAAAAAATTGATATCTATTTTCGACAAAGAAATGAGAAATACGAATGTTTAATTTCTTTGACGCTATCAAAATACATAAAAAATAAAAGACAATTTTTCTGTTCATATAACATTTTAGAAAAAGTAGATTTACAAATATAATCTGGAGACCTAAGCAGTGTTAATATGCCTGCTCTATAACATTTGACTTCCCATAGAAGATAGAACCCTCTCCCATCCATTTGTTAACAATGATCCTTAGCTTAATGAACTTTGAATCAACATCTTGCATTATTTACGTAGAGCTGTTATACAGTTTATCTCCCTAAGGCAATATTTCTCATAATTTATATAATATTTGTAGTTAGAGAGTCATTAAGTCTCATGTGAAATATTTAAAACTACAAAAACAGTTTTTCACATAATATAACAAATTTAGTTGTTTAACAAAGATGTAAAAGACATGGCTTATATATTTGACTGTAATTTCTATTTTAACCAGCAAATAAGAGTTAATACTTCGCTATATCAATCAACCATACGTTGATTGCAATAGCGAAATGTCTCAAATAAAACTTTATTATTGATTGCAAAATTATTATTGTATTAGTATCTACGTTTCGGATTGGATTTATAATAACTGCACAAAAAATTAACCAAACTACAAAGACAATAACTTGATATTATTTGTTTACATTTGCTGTTTTAAAAATTTAAGGCATCGAACATTCTGTACGCTGATCCGTAGCGTAATGGGTTGAAATTAAGAATACTACACCTGATTGCAAAATAAATGTGCGTTATGAGTCTTTGAAAACTGGGGTGTACGATCATTTGTGACTGGGTGACCAAATTCGTATTGGAACGAATTCGTATTCAAGATTTTGATGGATCTCGAAACTTGAAGCCTCAATAAGATTCAAAATTGTTTTAGAGAATTATATTTCACTAACACGATTAGAATAATGAAATTTCATAAGTCGGAAAAATTTTGGATTTCAATAATATTTGACTAGAAAAAGTCTATTAAATTGTTTGTCCTCATGAATTTGAACAAGATTAACTAAAAATTACAATGTTAACATTGTGTTAAATTTGTATTATAGTTTTATCATCGATTCTAGAAATATTTATCGATCGATTGACAAAATCTTTTAAGGGTTTGATTATCTGTCTATTGAAGAGAATATGTGAAGAGAAGGTAAACATTGGCTGATGCATGAAACGGCTAGATGAATGAAATTTGGTATGATCTTGACATAAAAATAGCAAAAATATGTCAAATTTTGAACCTAGTCAACTAAATAAAACAAGTCCAAATGTATATTTTGTTATATTCATTGCATTTTAATAGTTCACGCAAAACATTATTGTGTTTGTATAAGAAAAAACTAAAAGAACACATAGAGTGATTATTATTATAAACACATTACTATAATTTAATCATATGTATAATTAAAATAATTAGGTAAATCAAGGAAACAATTCTTTTGCCCGACCAAATGATCAGATTTCATCTTATGAAAATTAATTTTCTGTACATATATCACGAGTAGACAATTCTTCATCACTCTCCATTTTTGAAAAAATTATCAAAAACATTATATCACTACTCCCGTCTAAGCTAGAAACTCAAGACAGAATTACGCAACCATAACCACTGCACGGATATCGAGCCTTTTTTTTTCATTAATAGCTCTTCACTTCCTAAATACATCATTCATCGTAACCTGCTCCCCACGGTCCTGACAGTTAAAGGAATATGTAAACTGAAACTACGGAACAGTCTCTGGCCTTAACAATTGTACCGATTTCACCAATTTAAACAGACTGCTAACTAATCAGAACTTTCAATGCTCATTACTCAATTTAGAATAATATTTTCTATTGCTGTGATATATGAAGTTCATCGATTTTGGTAGGAAAGACATGATTAATATAATTAATACAACTGGTCACTGATGGCAGCTATTTAATTCAACAGCTACATAAATGGATGTTCTAATTAATCAATTGCAAAAAGAACATTCTTTTTGACAATATTTTATCATTCATTAGAAGAGTGTCAGAGTCATCATTTTTATATGCGGTCAGTGAATCTATCTACTCATAAATCTTAATAATGCAACAAATCATTTCTTGAAGCAGCTGTTTGCAAACTAAAAATGTTGAATTTCTGAGATTGGATAAAATTACAGGTGAGTTATAAACAGTGTATTTATTAGATATGGGAGATATAAGAAGAATATCCACAAAAAAATTATCTCTGATCAGTTATAAGATTATTTCACTGTTTTGATTTAAATGTTAGTTTTTCGATTGTTATGACACAGAAAATAAAGGCAGATAATATGTCGGAAAGAATGTTTAGAAGACTGCCCATCTTCTAAAATTTCATCCTTGATATTTTAACAGCAAATGCTACAAAAAAATATAGGTGAAATTACATATGTCAAAAATGAATAATAAAAATGAATGATAATACAAAAAATACAGGTGAAAAAAAGGTTACACAAAGAAAAAATTATGTTTAAAACAATTTAATAATAAAAAAAAAGATAATACAAATAATGCAAGGTTAAAAAAAAGCACACAAAAATTAAAAAACAACATTGAATTATAAAGTAATTGTACAAAGAAAGTAGGTATAATTCACAAAAATATAAACATCAAATATTATTATACAATACGAATAGGGATTGCAATACCTGTATACCGGGATACCGAATACCGGTATTTTGAGCCATTTGTACAATTTCGTAATACCGGTCTTTTCAAGTTTAAATACCGTTTTTTTGGTATTTACTAGAAATTTTTAAAATTGTCTCCATTATATGTTCAGGGATCGCGAACATAGCAAAATAGTATGCGTTTTTGTTTTTATGTCTCCCTAACGGGCGAAATTAATTAGCTAATTAACGGCTTAATTAATTGCTTAAATCCAATTAGCGAAACATGGATTATCCCTGAACGAAGATATTGTATCCATAACGACTGATAGAGCAACAATTATGAAAAAAGTTTAAAAATTGATTGGTGCAAATCAGCAATTGTGCTATGCTCATGGAATTCAATTAGGAATAATACATGTATTATACCAAAAAATAAAAAAAAACAGAAGAATCCAAATACTGTGGATATAGAAACTTCGGATTCCAACTTTGAACAGAGTAAGAGTGAGAGTGATATTCACAATGAAGATAATGATAATGTAATTGTTGAAGAATATATTGCTAATGATGATGAAATATTAACCGATCAAGAATTGCTTCCTATAATTTATAAAGTTCGAAAAATTGTTAAGATATTTAAACGTTCCCCTATAAATAATGACATATTACTAAAATATATACTAACTGAAAATAAAACAGAGTACATGTTAACATTAGATTCTAAAACACGTTGGAACAGTTTACTTCTAATGATGGAATGATTTTTGAAACTGAGAAATCCAATTCAAAAAGCAATAATCGACTTAAACTAGTAAATTAATTTTTCAGATACTAAATTCGATTCAATATCCAGAACTGCATCAGCTCTACTTCCAATAAAACTGACTGTTGAAGCATTATGTCAGAGAGATTCTAATTTATTAACAGCTAATGCAACAATAAATTTCATGTTGCAGTCACTGAAAGAGCAGCACACATCTCTATCTGAAGAATTATATATTACATTGAAAAATCGCACAGAAGAAAGGCATACCGAAGTAGAAAATGTTTTATGGAATTTATTTAATTTATGATGATTTTAAAAATGCAATTGAAAAAGAAGAAAAGAAAATAACCAATTCAAATCTGATTAAGTTTAGAGTAAATTTTAGAATTTTAGAATTTTTTACCCACAGAATTTTTACCCTTAGAATTTTTTACCCACAGACTTATCCACATTCAGAAGAATTCGGTTCAGTTATCGAAGATTTTGATGACACTAATATCGATAGTGAAAAGGAATTGTCTCTTGAACAAAAATTAGAATTAGCGATAAATAAAAGAATTTCAACGAACCAAAATACAATGCAGAAATCAGCTATATCCAAAACCACCCGACGACAAATCGTTTTATTTGAAGATGAGGGATTTAGAGGTAAATACTTGGAAAAGAAAAAATATATCGCGCATTGCTAACAGTACCACCACTAGCGTAGATGCCGAAAGAGCGTTTTCAACAGATGGTAATTTTTGCACAAAATTACGTTAGAGGCTTAATGACAGTACAATTGACGCATTATGTTTTTTTAAGATCATATTTCAAAAATTTGTAATAGTACCATAGACTAAATAGTGATATTTACACTTTTTTTGTGATTTAAATAAATAAGATGTTCCTTTACTTTTTTGTGATTCTTTATATACTGTTATAATTTATAAGTTACAATTTTTTTTTGTGATATTTACACTCTCTAATAAAACTGGCAAATAAAACAAAAAAAACACCTGTGTTTTCTTTCTTTTTCTAAAATTTCTAATACCGGTATTAAGATCTAAAAAATACCGAATACAGCTATTGAAATTTTGTTCCGATATTTCAATCCCTAAATACGAATTAGTTATAAAGGAAAAAGAAAAACTCTATAAGATATATAAAAATTATAATTAAAATATTTCTTTAATAATTCGTAAATTTCCCGAAAAAAAATATTGTGGCAATTAAACTTTGCAAAGACGTTCTGAAATAACTTCCTGACTTTGGAAATTTTGTCTGCAATGTAAATTGAATGCATGTAAGTAATTATTTAGAATTTTTGAATTTGACTTATAATAGTGTAATGTTTTTTTTTCAATAAAATACTATAACAAAAATTCTGATCTCCTAGGCAAACTTAAGGCTTCAAATTCATACGAAATTAGCTTTAAATATCTCGGTATAAAAATATCTGTTGACCTGTGTAATAGAAAGAAAATTTTAGAATAGGTGTTTACATATTAAGAAGGTATATTATTTTATATTCTTAGAGAAAACATGTTTAAATGCAATTAATTAAAATTATTGATTAAAATAAGTATTTTTCACTGTCCCAAATTTACTTGATAAGATCCCTTAATTTTGTCTAACTTCAATTATAAATCAATCAAACTGTCATCCAGAAGTAGATGAAAAGCCCAAGAAACAGTTACAGATTAGATAGTTCTTCTATATTGAAAATAAAGCAAATCAATTCTCAATTTATTATGTTCTACGAAAAAAAGAAAAGGAGAAAAAAAAGAAATTTCTTTTAAATTAAAAATAAAGCAAACAAATTTTCACTTTATTATGTTCTAGCACAAAAAATGAAATTTCTTATAAAATGAAAACGAAACAAACTAATTTCCAACTTATTACGCTTCCCTACAAAAAAGATTCTTATGAACTGAAAATGAAGCAAAGTAATTTTCAGTCTACTATGATGCCCTTCGAAAAAAAGAAACTTCCTATAAAGTGAAAATAAAGCAAATCAATTCTCAATTTATTGTGATTCCCAGCAAAAAATTTACTATACTAATATCGTTTTTGTCATCTGAATGTGGTTCGAAATTACGAGATCGATCCAAAATGGCCTTAGTGTTGCTTTAAAATGAGAGTTAATATAACTAAACTGAATCAAGCAATTTGTTTTGAAGTTCCTAGAATAGAAGATTTGGTAATAAATATACTGGAGTAACATTCACTTTTCAGTTTAGATTGAATTCCTTATTATCAGCACATAAAAAATAAAATTATTTTGTAATATGGAAAATAAATCTTTTTATTATAATCATTGTCATTCTCGTGTTATCCCTATCAATCCACATGATTTAATAAAATATTGAATTGCAACTCCAAAACAATGAAAAGTTTTTTTCCTTTTAAATTTCCTGTGTATCAGTATAATATAGCAATGTGGATTTATAAGAGACAAACAGAAATTAAGTTCTAATTCATATTTAAAATTTACAGACATTTCAAAAAGTGGTTCCAAGTATGAACCCGTTATGTCACTCAAAGGATGTAATAAGTTACAAACAAACTGATATCCAATTTGATTGATATTCCCCTGTGATTTCGTTCCTTACGCTCATATCTTGAAATGTTCAGTTCTGGGTAAAACAGATGTCTGAATTTCTGAATAATGTGATAAGTTACTTTTTTAATCTCAGGTGTCCGTCGGGGAGTTTAAATCATTAAGATTAATGAATTATCTCTTCTATGTCAGAGTGAGAAAGATAAAAGTGCCTATAAACCTTATTACTTAGTGCCTATAATCTTATTTATTGTCTCTGTTTAGCAAAGACATTTCGGCTCGAAAACTCATCGGTCAACATGAAGTTCTTGATTTTGTTTGCAACTGCAGGTAACTACAATTTTTCGAGCTTTTAATATCAGAGGATCACACTTTCGCCATTTTTTAGTTTTGACATTTTTTTCAGTTCATTCTTTTTGTGTAGTGTTCATTCTTATAGAGTTTTCTTAGTAATACATGATGAATTTAATTTCAGTATGCTAAATTTCGAAAACTTTCGAAATTATCAATAAATATATTTAAGAAATGATAAACACATGATCATCTATTTCTGAGCAGTGGATTTCTACCTTCAAATATGCTGTATCTGACAGTGGACTATATCTGGGTCAGTGGACTTTGAAATCAGCAAAAATTCCCCAAAACTAGAAATTTTATTTTTATCGTTTCATCCTTAAAATATATGTTTATATTAAACTAAAATAGTGCCATAATATGCATTTTTCAATAAAGTAAATATCTGAAGGATCTAGAGTTAAAAAATACCTTTTTTTTTGTCTTTTCTTAAAAAGATATTTTAATTAGATTGAAATGTCTTGGAAATATTCCTGCGTCTTAATTTTTGAGGAAATTAAATATAATCGATAGTAAATGTTTCAGTTAATCGTTAAAAGAAAATAGAGTATGCGGTTTATATTTCAAAGTTTTTTATAGATAGTTAAAGTCAATTTTAGTTCTGAAAAAATAAAATTTCTATGAAAATTCAAGAAGTTTGAATAAAAATGTTTTTAAATAATTAGCATTTAATTGGAATTACAAACTCATACATAGCTATGTTCCAAAAAAAATTATAATAAGTAATAACGGAAATATAATAGACAAAAAAAAATTAAAAATTAAGGTGCCTGAAATATTTTAAAATATTAAAAAATATATAATATTTATCATTTTTTAATAATTTGTTTTATTTAAAGAATTTTTCTTGTTAGATATATAATGCATACATATACCGGGTACCTCATAAATTCGTGCAAACTTCAAAAAGTCATAATAAAAAAAGTAATGCTCGAAACGAATTTCGGGTTGAGGGAATATGTTCAGAGAGTCTTTGGATTTCCATATTTTCATTAAAAAAATGTATTTAAAAATGACCGATAGTTGGCGCTCACACGATCATACCGAGACGGTTTATACAAATCAGGAAAACAGAGCACAGTAACATTATAGTACATTTTATTTTAAAGCAAAATATGCTCAACATGACCACCACTAGAAGGTATTAAGCAAGTGACGCGCGTAACTACACATATTACAGCTGCGTGTAACATGTCGGTATCGATGCCACTAACGACCAATTGAATGGCATCTTTCAGTTCTATCAAGTGGCAGGAGAGCCCCGGTAGACACGAGACTTCAGGTATCTCCACAACCAAAAGTAAACTGGAGAAAGATCTGGTGATCATGAGGGTCACTCATTCTTACATCCTCTGCTTATCACTCTGTCCTCAGTGGATGTGTCTAGGAGGAACGTCTTAACGGAGCTTGCAACGGTGGGCGGGGGACCATCCTGCATGAAGGTGACCGAAGATTTGCTGCAAATCAGGAATAACGTGGTCTCGCAAAAGCCTAAGATAGCGTTCTACAGTGACGGAAGAGGTTTTCCAACCGAATACTGGACAACGCTCTTCAAAAAAGAAAGGGCCTAGAATGAAGGACACAGTGAAACCGCACCAAACAGTCACATGTGGAGAATGTAGTGATTTGGTCGTGTACGCACGAGGGTTTGATGCTGCCAAGATACGACTGTTATGCGTATTGACGTCACCATGCAATGAAAAGTGGGCTTCATCTGTCCACATGATGTTCAGTAACCATTGTGGGTCACGTTCCATTTGTGCGAGCACCCATTTTGCAAAGGCTTGTCTTTTCTCGCATTCTGCTGGCAAGAGCAGGTGAAATGCCTTTATCTTGTACGGATGCGGCGTCAAGATTTCATGCAGAATGCGTCGGATCGACCTTTCCGGAATTCCTGTTATTTTACCTGCTTCACGTGCACTGGAACTCCCCGTTGAAGTCTCGGCTGCTACATTTCTCATGACCCTTTGGACAACAGGGACGCGGTCAGCGTTGATGGATGGTCTGCCACTAATCTTCCCGTTTCCTCAAAACGGCGAACTAAATTCAATATTCCATTCAATGAAATTGGGTTTTTCTTCGCCTTAATTCCTTTCATCGTCCATAACTGTCGCAATGCTTTAGTCGCGAATTCACCTTTCTTATAGAACAGTTTCACCACTAATGCTCGATCCAGTAGCGATAGCATGCTACTGGAGTCGAATGACAAATCCGTTTCCAGCCTTGTGTTTTATAGCTATACTGATTTGCATAAAGTCTCCGTATGACGTGTGAGCGCCATCTATCAGTCATTTTTTAAATACATTTTTTTAATGGAAATAACGAAATCCAAAGGCTCTCTGTACATATTCCCGCAAACCGCAATTTTTTTCGAGCATTACTTTTTTTCAATGATTTTTTGAAGTTTGCACGAATTTATGCCGCACCCGGTGTTTCAATACATATGCGTAAAACATTTCATAATTTTAAATGAATAATTCGTAAAAGTGCCTAAGAGAGTCCACCGTTCTCTTGAAGAGTTTAACAACAAAGAAATAACATTTTAGTTTTAACATCTACTTTCTGGCGAAGTTTATGCATTAGCATAATAGTTTATAATATTCATACGAAGAAATATTGAAAAAAAATCATCCGAACTAATCTCTCAAGGTGTCATTTATGTTTATTTTGTCACACAAACCATTTGGAATCAAATAAAATATTTTGCAAGAAATATTCTCTTCCGTCAAAAGTTACCATATCTCATATTGCCATACTTTTAATCATTTTTAATTATTATTCAATACATTTTTTTAAATAAATTTATAACATTTGTTTTGTTTATTTTATAACATTATCTGTTGTTATCATTTTTTTTGTTTCATTGTCTCATGAACAAGATTTCTGAATTTTTTTCCTAACATTTTATAGAAATACAATCACTCTCTTAAAAAATACGAAAAAGGAAAAATAAAAATATTATTTAAGAAAACATGCTATTTTATGAACTACAAAGAAAGAAGAAATTTCATCGAATTCTAGAACAGGACAAAAGCTGGTGTCTTAATAGAACGAGGCGTTAGCAGAAATATCCTCAAAGAAGAAGAAATTTAGGCACACTGCAATCAATTTTCATTTTTAATTAATGATTCGAAATATCCATTGTTTTGATATTGGTCTTAGATGTATATCTTAAATGAAGTGTCTATGCTTGCAATTTTATTTCTTTTTCCAGTGGATTTAATAAAAAAACACATGTTAAATATTAAACATTTTTAGTATAAACATGTTTAATATTTAACATTCTATTAAATATTTTTCTATATTTAATTTTTAATATATTTCGTTTTTTATTAGTTCCGTAACAATATAATTAATTTTTTCACAAATTCCCAAATGGAATGTGCTCTTGGTACGGAATAAAACTTATTAAAATTCACTAAATAACAAAATAATTTAGAAATATTACAGAAATATTAAAATAATAAGAAGAAAATAGAAATTTTAAAGAAATTGCCATCGAAAGTACATATTTGAATATTTCCGATGTATACTTCAGATTTTGCATACTTCTGAAAAATTTGATATTGACTGATATTAAAATGGAATGAATAATTAATCATTGAACAGCTGTTAACAAACATGAAAAATTGTGCAGAAACAAATATTTCACAATAAACCTCTTAATATCTGATTTCACAAACAAATTGTTTTTCTCTTTTAGTTCTCTTTGAAACTGTCCAATGCGACAAGGAGTGCTTTAGAAAGGTGTTCAAAGACTGCGTCAGAGAACCCGTTCGAATGGACAAGATGACTCTGTGTAAGTATCGCCTTCCCGCCTATGGAGTCCTTTTTAGGATATTAATATTTGAAAGAACATGTTTAAATTACAACAAAATATATTTACATAATTTATTAGCAGCCATTTTAGTTATTTTCGGAAATGGCATAGGATTTTTTCGAAGAAAATAATTAATATGTGAAAAACGTCTTCACAAGCAATCTTTTCAAGTATATGATCATGCCCTTAGATGAAATATTTTTGTTTTTAACCAGATTAGTTGGGTTTTATCGATACATTAGTATGTATTTATAATATTTTAAAAAATCATTATTCAGTAATGATATTTTTTATAATGGCTGAAACATTACTTGAAGTGGCTGAAACCATTTTTTGAAACCTTTTTTAATGAATATTCTTCGAAGTGGATTTTTTTGTCTATAGTAAGTTTTCTTGCATTGTCTTTTATTTAATATCCATCTAATATTTTAAAAACTATTCATTTCATTGTGTTTTTAAAGAATATGATTTTAAAATTCTTCATATATATTTGATCATAACCTTATATGAAATCTTTGTTTCTAACTAGATTAATTTGATTTTAGCGATATATTAATGACCATTTTTAATATTTTCAAAAAATTACATACAAAGACTTGAAAAAAATAAATTAATGGTTAAAAAATCATTAACAAATAATGATATTTTAATAATGCTTGAAACTATTACTTGAAATGGCTGAAGCCATTACTTGAAACATTTTTAATGTGTATTTTTCGAAGTGGATTATTTTTCTTTTCCCGGTTTATTTAATTGTATTTTTTTTTATTTTCAATAAATATTCTAAATACCATAGGATTTCTTTGCGTGTTTTTTTTATGAATATGCTTTTAAAAATTTTCTACAGTTGATGAAATCATAAATCGTTCATTGTAAAGAGAGAGTCAAATTTCGAAACAATTTATTTTTTTAAATAACCAATTTATATTTTGTGCTAAAATATCATGCTCCTTTAGCACAAAGAATTTTGAGAAATGTACAATAATTTCCCAGAAATATCCAGGAGATTACATGAGCTGTTTAAGGATTGGTTATGAATTGATACTGTACGAGCCAATTACCAAACTCTATTACTTTTGCAATTTCCCTTAGAACCCTATAAATTTATTTTATATGTTAATTTCATGTCGAGGCGCTTGTATAAAGAAAAATATCAATGACTAGGAAAGAAAACTTTGGCAGAGCATAAAAAGAAACAGATTGAATTCTTTACCGATTTTAATAAATTTTGCATTGTTTTTCTTCAACAATTTTCAGAAGATACGGTTATAAATATTCTAATTGCTGCGATTTTACATCTTTTCCCCTGGTCAGAGTACAAAAAAAGGATTTAAGTAATAAGTGGAATAAAATTCAGAGTATCTAGGAGAGCTTAAATGCTTAACATTTTTAGATGGATTGCTATATTTTATGGCAATTAACTATATTTTATGAAAATTTTTAACATCAACTACTTTTTAATATGCTATTCAATATCAGTAATATACAAGTATTTCAACATTTACAACTTTAATTTTTAACACAATACACCTTTTCCCCATTTGAACAATTTAAACATAAGTAAATGAACGAATGCAGCCATTTTGAAAGAATTTGCTCACCAGTAAATAAATAAATAAATAAAACTCCTTTTACCCAGTATCGATTGATATAATTTTAATGCACGTTTTCAGTTGCTGACCGAAAATATTTTGGATATATTTTGTTGTTGTTGTTGTCTTGTCCAGTAGTGCAATAGGATTAGATCTGTCCAAAAGTTCTAAAATGGCTTTGGCCACATCAATAACCTCAGTAGAGTAGAGGAGTTAATGCAGTGAATCGAGATGGATCTTGAAAAGCTTCGCCAAAATGGCTGGAAAATCTAAGATATGGTCGGGGGAGAGTTCAGTATCAATGCAGTGATGACAACTTCCGTAGCTTCTATGGCCATCGGAAGATATTTTCATTTCCCTGAAGTGTTTAGTCCCCAATCTAACAATGATTGTGGTTTTAGGTTTTAGTTATATTAACGTCCCGTTTGAAGCAACACTAGGGCTATTTTGGGACGGACCTCGTAATTTTGAACCACAGTCAGATGACGAGGATGACACCTGAGCTGGCACCCCCCTCTCCACACCAGCGGGAGGACGTTTGGTCATGACGGATTTAACGTGCAACAGACCCCCTTACACGACGGTTCTTCGGGGAATCGGGTCTCGAACCTGAAGCCCTCCGGTTCTGAAGCCGAGACTTCACCCCCAGGCCACCGTGGCCCAGCAATGGTTGTGGATATAGTACGATCACAATTTAAGGCAGGGATGGAGTACTGAAAAGAAGCAGGAAGTAGTCTGCGGCTGGCTATTGCATCAGCATCAATCAGGGTCAGTCTGTAAGAAAGTGGAGGGTTTTCTGACCAGGATATCAGCCTTCTCATTACCCTTGATATTGACGTGTGCCGGAATCCATTGGAGAATGCAGGCTCTTTGGGCCTTAGTTATTTCCTTTAAGAGCAGGATGATATCTTGGGTGAGCTGGGAGTTTCCTCTTAATCTGGCCTGGAGGGCAGAGCAAGAGTCCGAGAATAATAAAAGTCCATAAGAATTTCGGATTGCTTTGTTGTAGTAGAGATTCAAAGCCTCCTTTATAGCCACCAGCTCAATTTTACCAACAGATATTTTGTGGGATTCAGATTTGTCATTTGCATAGATCAAGAAGATGCCGGCACCACCCCGGTCAAGACTGGAGTCTGAATAGCCATCGGTAAAAGCAATGGCCACATTCTGAGTCGAATTTCAGAGCTCACGTATGGTGCGGAGACCCTTCTCCCTTATCACTGCAGCTGGTTCTTTTTTCGGGCAAGGCTGTAGAAGATTTAAATTCATTTTAGCCCTTGGTGAGGGACTGATGGGGAAAGAGGGTTTCTGAATATAAGAAAAATCCTCATGCTGTAAGCTGATTTCCGTTCTAGTTTCTTTGTCAAACTGAAGGGTGGAAGACCGTTTTAATCTGGCCTTGCCATTCCATACCTTAAATGCCCTACTTGAGATATGGAAATATGTTGTGCTTCTAATTTTATTTGTGAACTTTATGGTGGCCAATTTTCTTCTGTTTTCCAGAGGTGCTAGGCCGCACTCAGTTTCAGCTTTATATTTGAAAGCTGAAATTGAGTGCGGCCTAGCACCTCTTTTGGATATGGTATAGTAGGCATTTATATATTTCTGATACGAAGCTGTTATGCCATATAATAACCTTATATTTCTTATTCGCTGTTTATATTTATATTATTTTATTTCATATTAGTTATTTATTTTCATTCTTATTGCATTTCAGATGTTTTACATCCCGTATGATTTTTACAATAATATTATTGCACATTCTTATACTTCCTTCATTTACTATGTATTTTGCAAGCTTAGGCTACATGAAGTTGCCATTTACGTCTTCAAAATGTATCTAATAATATAGATCAATCTATTCTTTTCAGGCGGTGAACTCTCTTATCGGATACAGTGTTTTACCCGAAAGGCTTATAAATGTGACATGCCATTCAAAACATCTTCCGACGAGCTCGAAATTGCTATTACGAGAATATGCAGAACCGACGCCGTCAAGAAATGTAAGAAAATTCATTATATTAACAAATACATCGGTAAACTTTTTAACTTTTTATCTTCCAATTACGGGACGATATATTCTTTTATGTTTTTTAATAAATTATTTGCTTTAATTATGATTTTTTCTATATTATATATATATATATATATATGTTACGTCCAAAGCCCGAAGTTCGGCCAGTTCGGGAATTGGCTGGCCAATTCGCGTTTTCGCCAAAGTCCGAAGTACTTACAATTAATATTGTATATTCTACTTTGGCTGGCCATTTCGCTAAGTGGCTGGGAATCCTTGTCCAAAGCCCGATGTGATAATGGTAGATGTAATTGCAATACCAAGAGCGGAACAAATATCTGTAGATGTAGGAAGAATCAACGCTTATGCAATGAGAAATGCCATGGAAGTTCTTGTTGTAATAAATGATGCTTAACACTATCGTAATTATTTTTATCATCTAAATTGAGTATTAAAACAAAATACTTAAAAAGATGTAAAATGTACTCATTCTTGAGTACTTCATGTTGCTATAATAGCTCCGAGTAAAATAGACTTAAATTTGAGAAATGCATGTACTCACTTTTTAAATACGTACAGGGATTCAAATATGAGTATGTTTTTTTTTTCTTTTCAAATTTGCTGAAATTTTGCAAACCTTAATTTTTCAAAAAGAAATCTCGACTGACATAGTTGGACCCAGATGGATTCGAACACAGACCGTTCGACCTACAGCCCATTGCGCTGCCATGTAGGCTAACTCGTACAAGGACGTTGTGTTCCAAGAAATGTTTTAAGGGGGATCGTAAATCTTTTTCTGCCCCATAGACCTAATGCTAAATTTTCCAGATTACATTCTCTTCCGAAATATCGATTCATAAAATACGAACGTTTTTACAAGGGAAAAAAACAATATGAAGTGTAAATTAAAATAAATATAACGACATTTAAGTATAAAATATAAATAAGGACATGTTGTAAGTGAAATTCGACAGATGGCGCCAACAAAGAAATGTCTTTAAATAATATTAACAAGAAAACTATTTTTCCTTCATATTTGTTTTAATTAGCCCCTATATTTGCTATTTGCCTTTGGAAAAAATTTCATATTTTTTGAAGCGATATTTCGGGAGACAATGTGATCTAGGATCTTTAAGGCTTATGGAGCAGAAAAAGATTAAGCATCATCCTTAAATATGATTGACAAATTGAGTACTCAATTTGCCTTTGTATTCATACGCGATAAGCAGCGCATTTGCTCAAGACATAATTCGTCATTTTGTAGGGCGCAAATCTAATCTTCACACTATCACGTTGTTACAGCTAGGAATTGCAATACCGGGATACCGAATACCGGTATTTTGAGCCATTTGTACAATTTTGTAATTCGGTACTTACTAGAAATTTTTAAAATTGTCTCCACTATATGTTCAGGGATCGCTAACATAATAAAATAGTATACGTTTTTGTTTTTTTCTCTCCCTATCGACGAAATTAATTAGACTGTGAATACAAAGTTGCATCGTAAAATCAAGAGAAGTGATAAAAAACTGTTTGGCAACGGATTGTAAAACCCTCCGCGCATTTACGCATGAATTAGGATGGGTTATATTCGACAAAATAGGGGTGAGAAGAAAGATAAAAGGAGGAGATGTTTACATTCCTCAATGAAGACTCGCGGTTTTATGAGACGTAAACTTTACAGATAATTAGTAATACAGAAGGGAAAAGGCACTAATACACAGTAAAATATTTCCGAGCAATTTTTATTTAATATAAGGTACATAAACATTAAACATCAACCTGCAAATTAATTTTTCAGATAGTGAATTCGACTTAATATCCAGAACTGTATCAGCTCTACTTCCAATAAAACTGGCTCCTGAGGCATTATGTCGGAGAGATTCTAATTAATTAACAACAGCTAATGCAATAATAATTTTCTTGTTGCAGTCACTGAAAGAATAGCACACATCACTATTTGAAGAAATAATATTACATTGAAAAATCTCACAGAAGAAAAGCATACCGAAATAGAAAATGTCTTACGGTATTTACGTAATTATAATGAGTTTAAAAATGAAAATGAAAAAGAAGAAAAGAGACTAACCAATTCAAATCTGATCAAATTTATAAAAAAAATTTTAAATTTTCTTTTACCCACAAACATCTCCACATTCAGCACATTTCGGTACAGTTATCGATTATGATGACACTAATATCGATAGAGAAAAGGAATTGTCTCTTGAACAAAAATTAGAATTAGCGATAAATAAAAAAAAATTTCAACAAACCAAAATACAATACAGAAATCAGCTATATCCAAAACCATCCGACGAGAAATCGATTTTTTTTTTTTTTTTGAAGATGAGGGATTTAGAGGTAAATACTTGGAAAAAGTATATCGCGCATTGCTAACAGTACCACCAATTAGCGTAGATGTCGAAAGAACGTTTTCGACAGCTAGTAATTTTTGCACAAAATTACGTTCCAGGCTTAATGACAGTACAATTGATGCATTATGTTTTTAAGATCACATTTCAAAAATTTGTAATAGTACCACAGACTGATTAGTTATATTTACACTTTTTTGTGATTTAAATAAATGAGATGTTCCTTTACTTTTTAGTCATTCTTTATATACTGTTATAAATTACAAATTATTTTTTGTGATATCTGCACTCTCTAATAAAATTTGCAAATAAAACAAAGAAATAACTTGTGTTTTCTTCCTTTTTTCTAAAATTTCTAATACCGGTATTAAAACCGGTATCCCGGTATTAAGATCTAATAAATACCGAATACCGATATTGAACTTTTGGTCCGATATTGCAATCCCTAGTTACAGCATATGTGTTCACTGAATAATTTCTATTATGGTTTTAATATGAGAACAGAATAACACGAGATTATATTTTTATATATTACAAGCTTATTTTTAACTCAGAGGTGTAACTTATATTTGAACTAATTTCTGAAACGATTGTACTTCAAAAACACAGTACACAGAAGTACTCATTTTTAAATACTGGGTGGTTATAATTAAAGTTACGCTGTTTAGACCTACGTAATGTCCTCTCTGGGGGAAGGATGTCGAAGAAACTTGATACTTAGGTTGTATGGATCATGGGGAAGAGAAATCTGCAATAAAAAAAAATTAGTTCCAATTTCTACCGCCAGGTGAGAAGGCAGCGCATGAAAAACAAAAAATACAATTTGGAACTTAAAAACTTTATTTAATTACAATATACGTTCAACGTGCATTCCATTTACGTCAAGCACATGTTCAAAGCATGTTATGGCGTGTTCTACAGTGGCACGAAGGGTTTCTCGATCAATTGCAGCAACATGACGTGTTATACGTGCTTTCAATTCATGCGGAGTCCGTATGCTTCCTCCATAGACACGATCTTTCAGGAATCCCCACAACCAGAAACTACAGGGATTCAAGTCCGGAAAACGCGGAAGCCAGGCAGTTGTAAAACTTCTTGAAATTACCCGTTGATCTTCAAAATAGGCACGAAGCAATGCCGTCACTGGTCGAGCAATGTGAGGTGGTGCACCATCTTGCATGAAGACAGTAGTCCAAAACATTCTCGTTCTTGTAACGCAAGAATGACTTGCTGCTGAAGAAGGTCGCGGTAACGGGCACCCGTAACGGAAGACTTTTGAGGGCCTTGAGGGCCTTGTTCTCCTCAAAAAAAAAAAGGAACCAAGAATGAAATCAGCAGTAAAACCACACCATACAGTAATGCAATCAAGATGTAAAGACTGTTCATGCACATCATTAGGACTTGCAGTACCCCATATGCTACAGTTCTGAGTATTAACTGCTCTTCCTAGGGTAAAATGAGCCTCGTCCGACTACAAAATGTTCCAAGGTAATGAATTGTCAACGACTATTCTGGCTAAAAAATTTTAGCAAATTGATTTCGTTTCTCCGGGTCTGCAGGATTCAGCGCTTGCACATGATGGACGTGTATGGATACCACTTTACAATGGGTCGAAGAACTTTTCGTACTGTAGACCAAGGGAGGGACAAATCACGTGTCACCGCTTGAGCACTTGATGAAGAATATTACGAATCAGACGCTCTTCCGACACGGCAAGAGCGACATCTTCCGAAGTTTCATTTGAAATCCGTTTCCGTTCTCTTCCTTGTACCACACCCAACTCTCCAGTCTTTTCAAATATAATAATCCTCTTTTTCAAAGCCAGCCTGGACATAGGCCCTTTTCGTAAGTCTTTCAAGCGCCGAAATTCTCGCAGTGCAGCTGACAAATTATGCTGTTCTGATAAAACAACTTTATCAGTAAAGCTCTTCTTTTCTTCTCTAACGACATGGCGAAGAATTATTTTGAGGCAGTGAGTACTGGCTTTTTAAATTACTCTAAATTTGCATAACGGCCTTTATCGTACATGAAAACCGCCATCTATCGGCCGAAATTTGAACTATTTTTTTTTATTGCAGATTTCTTTTCTCTATGATCCTTACAACCTAAATATCAAGTTTCTTCGACATCCTTCCACTAGAGCGGACACTACGTAGGTCTAAACAGGTTAACTTTAATTATAAACACCCTGTACTTCATTTTTAACAATGTGTAAAACAATCTGCTCTTGATTTCTTTCTTCCTACTTTGGCCGATCGTCCCAAGTCACTTCGCGAATTGGCTGGCCAAAGCACGAAATCAAGAAAAGATCGGACATTGGGCGGTAAATTTACAGCAACGTTGGCCAAAACGCAAATTGGCCGGTTAATTCGCGAACGCCGATTTCGGGATTTGGCCGTAACATATATAACAATGGAAACAAGTATTTGGAATCTTTAAAAATATATATAAATTAGATATTTTAAGAATCAGATTTAAAAATTTTCTTATTCCAATACAATAAAAATATGTACAATTGATTCGTTTTACATCTGATATATTTTACTTATTTTTTCACGTTATGTATTCATCATGAATTCATTCATGTAATTTCCTGCTGTCTGTAATAGAGAATTTGACAAAATAATTTCTTAAAATTGCTATGGTTAATAATATTAATGATTATAGAGAAAATTTTAACAGTTCTTCTATTACATCTTTACAGGTTTTTAAATAACTGTTAAAAGATAAGATTGCTTTTTCTATACAATTATATCAAATATTTGATACAAACAAATTAACAGCAAAAAAAAAACATGTTATATTATAAACTTGTAGTAGTGTATGCTTTTATTCTTTTTTTTCGTGATAATATATGATATATATGCAAATTATTTTCAAATAAATTATTAATTTTTACTTCAATTATTGCGCTAAAAAATTAGACTATTTTCTACGTTTGATAATTTAATTCAAAATTTTAAATCTTGAAGTGATATTTTTTAAAAGTTTACCATCAAATGCCTCCAATTATTTGGATTCGAAACCTAATTACATTAATAGCTATCTATGCTTTGGTATTTTTTTATAATGTAACCTCATCGAAAACAGAAAAAATGCTTAAAATTTTAAAACTCAAGAACATTAAAAAGTAAATAAAAAAAAATCTCTTTCAAAATTTCACCTTTACTTGCATGAAGCAATTCTGATTAATTAAAGTTTGAATAAAAGATGAAATAGGAAAAATAATAGGTAAAGTGACTCAAAACGTAATAAAAAGAGTCGCATTTGGTTACACTTTTCGGTAAAGGAAAAATAGATTTTAATTTAGAAAAATTATACATTAGTATTTTGGGAAATGGTACTACAATCATGTTTGCTGATCTACTTCAGAAGTTGCAGTAAGTCTAATTTTGCTTCAGGGTTCGACGAACAAAAGGAATGCTATAAGAAATCTCTCAACGCGAGCCAATGTATTGAACCGATCAACCAAGTTATGACTGACCTTACGACTCCTGAAGCTTTCATCTTGGCGAACAAAAAGGCTTGCAAGTAAGTGGTTTCATTGTAAGTTGAGGTAAAATAATGATTAAGATATTTCTATTAGAGAGTATTAAGGATTGAATTCTTTCATCATTCCTCCCCTCCCCCCCCCCAAAAAAAAACAAAGAAATGAACTGGAAGCCTATTTTTTCTTTTTTGAATGAGCGTCTCCATTATTTGTTTAAAACAGAAACTAATCTGTCATCCTAGAGTTTTATACAATCGATTTAACATTTTCTTGTTTATTTCTCCCTTTCAAATGAAGCAGTGTCTTTGACTGAAAAAAAAATAAAAGTCACACGGTGCCAGATCAAGTTGATACTGATATTTCTAGCCATATATTTTCAAAAAAATAATCAGGTATAGTAAAGCTATTGTGGGAAAGTAGATTAGAGGTGCAAGATCATAAGTTTTCTTGCCAAAATTTATGACATTTTTAATAAATTAATTTATGTAAATCTCAAATAATTTTTAATGAAAAATGAAATGTGCAGAATATTTTAGAAGTTCGTAATCAATAAAAGTGATGAACAAAGTCATTGTGAATAAAATTGATTTAAGCATTCAAGTCTTGTTTCATTATTCAATTTGCCCTTTTTTTAAGGTTAATCTGTTTCTATATCAAAGCATTTACACGTTTCAACTCATTAAATAATTCCATTTCTAAATTAATTGCTTTGTGAAATCTTCTTATGCTTGTTTAAACGCATTGTTGAAAAATGTTTTAATTCTAGATAAAAAGAGAAATAAAATGCTGAAAAACTAATTAATAATTCAAAAATAAATTAATACTTAAATTTATTTTTAACAAATTAAATTTATATTCATTAAATAACAAAGAATGAGACGCTTACAAACTTCCAATAATTCTTTAATAGAGAAAGAAATTCGCAAAATGCTTTACAAATTCATAATGAACAAAATCACGACAATATAATAGTCACTGTGGATAAAATTAATCACATCTTTTAAATCTCGTTTCATTGGTGAAGTTGCCCACATTTTACATTTTATGGCTGCTTCCTCATCAAAGCATTTCTCATTTCATTTCAATCAATAAGGCCTTTTATAAAATAATTTCTTTAAGGAATTGTCTTTTTCCATTGTAACAATCCCCGTTTCCCAGCACTGATAAGACATTTACAGCCAGCTGTGTCGTCGCTGTTGATTACGAAACTCCTCGAGATAGCCAGATGGTGGATCTTTCAACCTGGGTGGTTTCGCATCTGTTCATTAGCGACTACAGTGAAAGATCACATGTGGGAATTCCCCGTCCAAGAGATATTGATAGTACCTTCAAAGAGAAAGGGGTGTCCAAACATCTGGATGCTAAATGTTTCGCATTGTGAAAGGACTATGATAACCCCGTGTTCCAGAATAGTCAGTTATGAAAGGAGCATCACTAAAAGGACCTTTCCACGACCGACTGGCGCCGCCGAGGGAGCACATTGCTGAACCCCGATTGGCCGAAAGAGAGCTCAAATGACCAATGTAATTTAAGAGGCGGAGATTTGCGCCGAAATAAAGTGAGGAGATTTTTTTAGGGAGAGGAGAAGAAACGAATTGGAGGCAGACTGTTGGACTACACCCACGAATTCGGAGTCCAAGAGCTACCCCTGGAGTGGTCTTGTTGACTAACAAACTGTTAGTTCCCTGTGATGTTGTTTCTCCGTATTGATGGAGAACTGAGGTTTAAGATAAACCTTCGACTTCGACTGTTGTGCCTCCTACTACCGGTGTAAATAACTATTTAACCAAGATTAGAACAAGTTGTTCTTTTGTATATATAGGGCTGTAAAATAAAGAATTGTCTGAAAATTCTGCTTCGTTATTTGATCAATCTAGATGAAGACATTACACCATATTTAAACACATTGTTGAAAAAGTGCTAATACAAATGAAATAGTTATAAACTGAGAAGCAAAATACCTCAAACTAATTAATAATTTTAAAATAAAAATCATTTTTTATCAAATCAAATTTATATTCAGGCGATGAGATAAATGAGATTCTTAGTGCTAACAGATTATTCTATAAGCCGTAAAAGTTTTTCATAACATGTTTCAAGTTATTTTAGTTGTATTGTATATGTATTTTGTATGGAACATACATTTTACATTTTACTACAGTAATATAATTTCTCATTTATAGTTTGTTCAAACCTTATTCCACCTGTGCGCGTGAGACCGTCGAAGAGAACTGCGGAACAATAAACAAAGTCTTGTTCGACTGGTTGTTCGTTCCCCTCCAGAGGCTGAGCAGCTCGCTTTGCGAGGAGCTGATTCTTCCAGCTGATGAGAAAGACACCCGACCTGACAACTTCGGAAACCTCAATGTTTTTGCCACTGTGGCAGCCATCTTTCTTGCCAATTAAATAAACATGTAAATGTATTAATGAAATAAAAGCTTTGAATAAGTACACTGGCTAAGATGATTCTTGAAATATTTTTATGAATTTCTATTGTTTCCGTTTGCCACCTTTTTCATAATAAGGGAAATAGTTCTAGAGATGTTTCTAATTGGTATTAAATGATTGACGGCTTATGAGTCCTGTATTTGGCGAGTTTTTGCTGATTGGACGTTTGTGACGACAAAAATGAATGCTCATGAAGCTGCGAGATCTTTGCGATATATCGATAAGAACCGAAGTTTTCATAAGTTTAAAAAAAAAAAAAAATTCGCTGTCATAGAAATTATGAAATACCAAATTCTATATTGTTTCAAATTTGTTTTATTGCTTCACTGCGCAGTCACGTAAAAGAAAATTTTACATATAACTCTGACGGAACTTAAATTGACGGGGTCGCGCATTTCTCAATTGCGCTGTCATCTTCCAACCGTTGGTGTTATCCCAACTTTCAACCAATCACAACTCTAATTTCGTATGACATAAAAATAAGAATGTAAACAAATACTGCAATACAATAGCTTTACAACGCTTGTTATAGTTCAAAATGAAACTCTTAATCTCTAATTATTTTATGACTGATTTTGAATAGTAGATTGCTTAATCATTTAAGACATTTTGTAATAATTTATATTTTTTTGTTATATTTTCACTTATTTATTGTATTTTTTTATCTAGGTCATTTTTTAATTTTGATTCTTTTTGATATAGTCAAAGTGTTAAAACTAACTTGTAGCGTATTTCAAAGTAATGACATATGAATTATCCCATATGAGGTATTATTTAAATTTAATTATTTTAGAGGGTTTTTTTTATTATAATCGAAATCCGAATCATAACTGATTACATCAACATTAAAGAGAAAATTTGATATCCTTTTTCAAAAAAATCATTTAGAAGTTCAAATGCTTAGTTTCTATCACTTTATCAAAATATATAAAAAAATAATTGGCAATATTTCTGTTCCTAAGGCATTTTAAAAGAATTTGATTATAAATGTAATCTGGAGACATAAGTAATGGTAATTTACCAGCCCTATAACGTTGGATTTTCCATAGAAGATAGAACCTCCTCCCATAGGCTTGTTAATAATTATCGTCAGCCTTACCAACCTTAAATCAAGATTTTACCATGCTTTACATTTATTTGTTATTCAGTTTATCCAACCCACCTGAGCAATATTTCCCATTTTTAATATAATATTTGTAGTTAGAGTACAGCAAAGTTAAAGTTTCTTGTGAAATCTTTAAAACCATGAAAACAGTTTATCATGATCTAACAAGTTTGATTGTTCAGCTAAGATATAAAAGTTCTCATCTTGTATATTAGAAGGTAATTTCTATTTAAACCAGCATATAATATGCTAACACTAAGATACGGCAACGAAATTTTATAATTGATTGCAAAATTGTAACTGTATCAGAAATTAAATTTAGCATTTTATTAACAAAAAATGCATCAAAAACGAATCAAACAGCAAAAACAATATGAGGTGACAGCCCACTACCAATGACAATATATGCCTCCTATGGAAAATATTGTCGCGTAGGTACTCTAGTGTGGAACTCTATGACACACACAAGAAGTAGAGCTAAACCAATTTATTAACTCAACTCAGAACACAGTGGCTGACCCATCGTCTGCTTTTATACTAGCATGGAAAGTTCCAGAATACTTTTCTGGAAACATTAAGAAAAGTCCAGAATACTTTTCTGGAAACAGTAAGAAAAGTCCAGAACACTTGTCTGGTAAACTAAAGAAATGTCCAGAATCTTCTGGAACATGATATAAAGGGAAGCATAAAATAAAGGAATTAAATATTTACATATACTAGGAACCGCATTGTCTCTAGAGGGATTCGAACTTACGATCATGAGACTGGTGTCTTGACCATTCGGCCATAGAGATTCGGCTGTCTTACATCAATGCGGCAATATGGTACAGTGGCCATAGATTATACTTTGGAATCATCATTAGTTTCTCCCAAAGTCTTCAAGGCATCTGGTTGCGAAAATCTTTTCTGTGTGCCTCAGGACGGATCCGAGAATTCAGCTTTAATTTGCAACGCTTAACACATATTCAGACATTTTAAAAATTATTGTAACAGTATTTTTCATGCACTAAATTTCATAATTTAATTGATGTCAAACAGCAAATATAGAGATAATATATCTGCCTGCCGTCGTAAAATCTTGAGATGAAAACACTTAATCAATATTTTATATTTTGTCCTTAATATATAGGAATTAACAAGCAGAAAAGTATAAAATTAAGCGAAATTTCAGCGTTTTTTTGTGATAAATTACAGAAATATTACAGCAGACAAATGAGCCTTACGCCTTCTTAAATATTAAATTATTAACTCTTCAATTACATCATAATTATAATGTTTCGAATTATAAATTTTCGCAATTTAAAAAAAGTTATTGCGTAATGAAAAATATTCAAATACTTTGAAACTATTTTCAATGTTACATAAATAATGTAACTGCATGATATTTTTCCAATGTTTTAAGCTAAAGAAAAGGGATTCAATTTAATAACTGAACTTTATTCATGAAGAACAAAAGCTCCATTAACCTGGAACTTAAATTTTCAATAGAATCTTGATGCCATGACTTTATCAAGATATTTCATATACGCTATAAGCATGATATGTACAAGGTTACTGAGATAAAACGGTTTATATGTCGGCAAAAATTTATAGTTTAATAAATTTTATTGTATTAGAAAGTTAATTGAAAGTAGATACAACAAACAATTTTCCTCTAAAATCAACACTCCTGTCCTAACACTCCTTTAATAATTGCTACAGCACTCTGCGGAGCTATTTTCTCTAAAAAAAATATTTCATTAACTGCAATTACATTATTGTGATATAAGTTGATTATTTTACTAACCAAATTTTTACTGAAATCGAAATTTCATGTTTAGATATACACTGCAGTTTCAACATTCTCCCCTGCATTTATTTATATTTAATAAAAGACGCAATGGCCCTTTTCGCATTTTTACTTTCTAATGCGTTCAAACAAGAACCAACATGCTGTTAAATAAAAAAAATTGTTTATGTTATATGTTTCGTAAATTTTCCAGATAAATGAGTGAAACATTATTCATATTAACTAAGTACGTTATAAAACACAATACAATTTATAAAGGAAAAATTGTTTTGAATGAAATGTAACACAATAAGCGAAAAGGATAGATAAATAACTACATCCAAATGGGAATAATAATGGAATTTTCAATCCTGTAATTGTAAAATGTCACGACAAATTTTCTAAAGAAAATCAAAGTACGTAAACTGCTTTCTGCATGAGAATTCAATTTATATGCATTTATAGATATCAGACTATCGGTATTCGTAAAATGCCATATATTTCTCAATCATATAATTACTTTGAGCAAATTCGTTTTAAAAAGTAAGCAGATATTTTTACGGTCTTTTTCTGCGCAATTACTATTTTGTCTGAAATATTCTGAATGGATTAATCTTTACTTATAATAAAGCTCAATGTGTGCGTGTGTGTGTGTTGGTGCTCTACAGGCCAGAATATTCAACCTACAGCTACCAAATTTGGCACGTGTATACCTTGGAGGCCGGGAATGTGCAGCTGGGTTTTTTTCGCATTTTTAATTAAAATTTTATTTATTTAAAAAATAATCGAAATTTTGGGGTGTTTCTGCTATAACTTCCGAAAATATTACCGCACAAAAAAGATTTTTACATGAAGTTAAAGATCAAAAATTTATTTTTTAAATGATACCAATGTTTTAACCTTAAAATTAAATTACTATTTTTAATTAATTTTAAATAAATATTTTAACTATATTTTTCAACAATTTTTTTTAGTACAAAATAAAAATAAAATTTAAGCTGCAAGAGCATGTTTCGCATTCATGGGGAAAAATAAGTTTTTTTTTTCAAAGTGTTGCCATCACATTGATTAAAGCTCCATTTAAAAATAAATGAAATCTTTTTGGAAATGAAATCTGCAAAAATGTAATTTTCGGCACGTGTCTGTAGGAAATGAAACAAATATGAAATATTGTTTTTCTAAAAAATAAATTCAAGAAAAATTATTTTATGATCTTTTACACTCTCTATATTATTATTCCAATAAATCAGTTTTATTTTAAGGCAAGTTTTGTTTAATATGAACAGGATATCCATTCAAATCAGGGCCACACAGCTAATTTGTAAACCTTTAGTAAGACACAGATCTGCTGAAATGGTCTAAATGGAAAATGATTATATTTTATGTAACTTGATTCAATAAATGCTCTAATAAAAAACGAATTTTTGATTTTACATAAAGATTCTACTGTGGAAATCACGAATAATAAAATGTTCTTGAAACACTATTATTTTAAATAAAAAGAGTTAATTTCCAATCAACTAAATCAATCACTTAAACTGAATTATTTATGAAAATTTGAATATCACTATTCAATAAAAAAGGGTTAATTTTAGATTTTCCATCGATCGTTTCAAAGAAAATACGCCAATCAGCGCGCAGGTTTCTCAAAATTAATTGGCCTAAGATTATGAAAATGTTGAGTTTTTCTAAATTTTTAAAATTCAAAACTTCATAAATAAGTCTTAGTTGATCGTGGAAAATAGAAACATTCATTCATTTATTTAAAAGTTGGTGTGTTCAGAATATTTCTCAGAATCTGATATCTTACTGCATTAAATTTTGACTTCATAATTTTTGAAATATATTTATAGGCCGGAACAAAATATTATTATTGATTTACTTTCAATCCTTTTGAAAGCAAAACTAAAAACTGAATTTTATGCTGAATTTGAGAAATTTTTGTTGAATTATTGTTTGAGATATTACATAAATTAAGAAATTTTTTTTGTAGTTCACATAAGACTTAAATACTGAACGATTCTGTTTGCAATACTCATATTCAATAATAATAATAATGAAAAAATAACAATAAAGATGATAAATAAAATAAAACGCTTGGCTTCATTAAAAAATATTTTCATATTAATTGCAATTTCATCATTTCCACTTTAAATTAAAGTTGAAGTTTTACCGGAAATGACAACACATTAGCAAAATATATATAGTAAATTGAATCTAAACAACAGTATAAGTTTGGTATGACTATCAAAATTTGAAAATTAAAAATGTTTTGTTTGAGAATCTATTAAGAGACCAGTTACTTAAAATATTTAATTGAAAATTGCAGCCAGCGGTAATACTGGCGAACCAGCTGGTCGCCAAAGGCGGCTAATTTAATAAATAAAATTAAGAGAAAACACTGAATTGTCCTTTCTTGATTGATTTGATATTAATATACCATTTTAACACTTAGAATATATTTAATATTTTCTTTCAGTAAATACGCTTGCTATTTCCTAACAATTGGAAAATTACTATTACATACATATAATTCTTTCAAAAAGGCCTCAGAAATTCTTATCTTAATGATCCTTTCCCCGAACTAAATCGGCAAAATTCCTTACTTTCGATTTTTCTTGTATTTGGAAAATCTCCCTCACACTTAATTCACTACATTTGGTTTTCAAATAAAATCACAATTGATTTCTTACAGTTTCACGCTTTCAGATAGTCATTAACATTTTATTTTTCTTTTATAAAAACTTACGAATAGGAAGCAATGTATTTATCTAGAAATCCAAATTCCAGATTTTTTTTTTATGGATTTTCAAGTCACAGACTTCATTGAGACTTCAAGTATCTTTACGGAGTTAAATCTGACTACCTGTCTACAAAACAAATATCTAAAATAAAGATATTATGTATGCGTTTTTATACAACACTTTCAGCATTCCATTTTGGGTGAAATTCGTCTGGAGGACGTTTATTTGTGTGTTCATCTGCCAGTAGGTCTAATATAATATTAAAATTTTATATATTCAATCTTATGGAAAAAATCTTTTTAAACAATGCAACATTTTAGAAATTTCAATGAACTTTGAACCATGCAGATATTTCTTTATGTTTTTCACTATATGTTTTACTTTTAACAGGATTTGTAGTAGCTTTAATAATAAAAATTTTAAAAAATACAAACTCTCAGTTAAAAATATTTAGGGTTAGAAATTTATCAGAAGAAAAAAATTGACAAATATTTTTAACTAAGAGAATTCGGATCTGGCAGCCAAATTTTCTCTAAGAAGTAGTAACAACATTTTGAATAAGTATTTATTTTCTTTATTAAAACTATTACAGTAGTAACTATAATTAAATTGTTATGCCACTAAAGTGAACAAGTGTGAGTTTGTGAAATTCTTCAGCATTTGATTTGATCGATTTCATTTCATATAGCATTCATATAGATTTCATTTCATTTCATATCATATTCAATTCAAAATAAACTAAACTTACAATGGTGAAATTCAGTGATAAATTAATAAACATTTTCTCTTGTTTCAACTATTATTTCATTTTGTTACAAAATTTTAAATAATATTATGAAAATTTGCTTCCAGCAAAAGTGAGATAATTTCATTTGATTTCATTCATTTAAATAATTTCATTCATTTAATTTCATTCATTATTCCTATGCTCTGACACCTTACAAATAGTTATGTATTTTAAATACGTATTTGTTAAAGTTATATAAGAAATTATTTAATTGCTTTGATTTAAATTTTTAATTATTATCATGTTAAATTAGGGACATTTTGCCTGTCGGAAAATTTCACCATTGTTTAACATTTACCAAGTGTTATCAGTCTACCTTAAGCAAAAAATAGCATTTTTGACATTTTGTGTATCTAATTATTTGCTCTAAGAAATAACAGAACGTATTGTTATATATCTCAAAATTCAATCATGCAAGTTCAAAATTTATTAAACATAAATCTCATGTGTGCAACGTATATGTTATTTGTAAATAAAATCGCTACCTTTCTTACTCCTATATCCATTTAGTTATCATCACTTTCGGATGCTATGTTTAATTTAGCGTTATCTCGAATGTGGAGCACGTGATTTACCAAGATACGTCAACACATAATCATTTTCAGATATGTTCCGCGTCGGGAAAAGCGAACTACTTTAGGCGGGACATTTTGCTGAGCGATTTAGAGTTTAACACTTGAGATAGAAAAACTGCTAGTTCATTTTTATTCGTTTCTTCCATAAAAGGATACTAAGTTTTCGCGAAAAGCGTTTGTAACAACTGATTACTTTAAGAATTACACTTGTAACTTGGAGACTGTCATCAGAATGAATTCTCATAAAGAGGACATTGATAATTCTGCGCTCAGTGCAAATGAATGTACTTCAAAATTTGACGAAAACGAATCGAGCCCAAAGCCACTGAATCCTGTAGATTTTCTCGTAGTAACTCGAATCCCCATGAAAGTCTGCAAATTCCAGTGGATTATTCGACAATTTTCAATTCTGCCCAAAAATAAAGAGCTCTACAGCACTTGCATTCATGTTTCAGATACCTCCTGTCATAAACTCCAGCTGACTAAATGTGAACACGGATTTGATCTGTTTCATGTGAGTCAAACGAGAGAGGAGTCATGTGGGAAAAATGTAGTAAAAAATCAAAATAAATTGCAATCAAACGAGATAAATAGTACTCCAGTGTGTACAGGATTTTTCGGTTCTGCAAGTAACGAAACAAAAGCATTTGCGACACCATTTCAGTTCGGCTCAAAAAACAACACAAAAAGTGTGTTCGAGATTCCAGCATCGCAAAACGTCTCGTATGACACATCAGAAAGGGGATTTGGGAAAGCAATATTTGCATCGTCACATGCGAGACCACATGATCACTCAAGTCTACCACAACAGAAAGAACCCAAAACAGCTCAAAATACCAGTGAATTCGGTATCATGCGAATGGAGTATCAAATATCTGCTACTGATAGCAGAGGAAATGAGTTAATAAAATGGTCAGTTTGTTTCTCAGATGACAGAGTATCCCGGAGTTGCAAAATTGGAGACTATATAAACAACACCTTGGAAATATTTCCCGATGATTCGCTTATATTGGATTGCAACCTTAAAGTCATTTCGACGCCAACTTCGGAAGAAATGCCAATTGCCTCTGAACCATCTCTTGAATGCAATGGTTACGAAAAACTTTCAAAGGATTTTAAAGCCTTATACCAAAATTCTCTGGACACCGATGTCACATTGCTGGTTGGAAATGAGAAAATTTGTGCCCACAAGTTAATTCTGACAGCTAGATCACCAATTTTCGATAAAATATTTCACCACGATATGAAGGAAACAGGACGGAATTCTGTGACCATAACGGATGTTCAGTTTTCAGCTTTGCAAAGACTAGTCGAATTTTTGTACTCTGGGGATATACAGGATGCCGATAATAAAGACATGGATCTTAAAGAAATCTATGACCTTTACTATGCAGCAGATAAGTACCAAGTTATGGATCTACGACGGATGGCAGGAAACACCCTGCTGGGAGGGATTCAAGTGGATAATGCAAGCGAATTATTGATATGGGCTGATCGCCATAATGACGAGGATTTGAAATCAAGAATAATGAATTTCATTCGGATAAATTTTGAAGAAGTGGCTACCAGAGATGCATGGAAGTTTTTCACGCTTGAACACTCAAGACTAGCAGTGGAAGTCGTCAATCTGTATGCGAAAAACATCCAAAACAGAGCCAACAAAGTGTGAAAATTCATTTGTTGCTAGTATCAGCTTTTATGGAGTGCTTGCACTAAAGGTTTTTAACCTCCGGACATAACAGGTGAATAGAATAATGGCAGACAATCAAGTCTTAGCTAAATAAAACTCTCTCTGCCAAAGAGATAAATTAAGAATATAAAGGTAATCAAATTAGAAATACCTTTTTATTGATTTCATTTACCAAATGTTGTACTGTTTTTAATGGCTTAGAAGTATAAATTTTAAATCTTTTATGTCTAAATGGTTTTTATTTCGATGTGAATAATTTGTTTCTTAAAATATTTTTCTAATCTGTAATCAAAATAATTTTGGGGAGAATTTTATTTTCTTGTATCTGTCAGTAAATAAATTTCCTTTTATCATTCAAATTTGAAATATTTCTTTTCATATTTCAAAAACCATGCATTTCAAATTAGGCTAACTGAACATATTTTTAATTCAAATTTATGATAATTCAAAGAATTTCAGTCATTTTTTTATTAACAAAATGATAAAATATCGTTTGCATTTATGATTCTAAATTTAATCTAAAAACTGATAATATAATTTATTTCTTCCTGAATTATTTTCTTTAGTTAAATGTCAGTATCATAGGATCTTTCTGAAAGTGAATTAATATGTTGAAACCTTTAATTTACTGTTGTGCATTTCATTCAATAAAAAACAAAATTTAAAATAATTTCTTTAAAACTTTGTTCATGTAAGATAAATACTGCTTATTTTTAAAGTTTTTCTGCATAATTCTTCCATTCCAAGTGCTGAATATTATTTGTTTATTGAAATGATTTATTTACTAAGATCTTTGTCTTTAAATTATTGAAAATATATAATTATCACCACATTTTTATAAAGATTATTTTAAATTTATGTACTGATTATGCGTCATTTGTAAAAACTAAATCTCTACTAAAAGAAAAATGTTGAAACATGCCAGATTTTTTTTAATACTACATTACCTTTTGCATTCATTTTTTCCCTTATTATTGTTTTCTTGTAATAAGTTAATAATCCACAAAAATTCATTGTATGCTATTTTTTAATTTTTTTCATTTTATGAATTTTAAGGAATTTTTTTAAATTTTTAATTAATGAAATTTTTTCATTCATTTTTATTTTAATGAAATTAGAACAATAATTTTGACGTTCGAAAGTAATTTGATTATTAATTATGCGTAGTTTATAAATACTAAATACTTACTAGAAGAAAAAATTCAAAATGTTGAAAAATTCTAAGTAATTATTTTTACTACATTAATTTTATATACATTTTTTAAAAATATATTATTGTTGTCTTGTAAGCTAATAACCTGCAGAATTTCTATTTTAATGAAATTAGAACATTATTTTGAGATTAGAAGGTATTTTGATCATATTTATGCATAATTAATAAATACTAAATCTCTACTAGAAGAAAAAAAACCCAAAAATTTTGAAAAAACTTCAAGGGTCTTTTTTTACTACATTTACTGTTACACACAGGTTTTTTTCCTTAAATCATATTATTTTTACTGTCTTGTAAGCTAATATTCTGCAAAGTTTCTATTTTATTGAAATTAGAGCATTATTTTGAGGTTTGAAGCCATTTTGATTAAAAAACAAGTTATTTATATATATAAATAATAGTTATTTATACCTGATATAAAAACAGGTTATTTATGTCAATAATCTGGCCTTCCTGGCATGAAACTATCTGGTGAATTTGATTCACCAGACAGCCATAGATTAAAAATATAGATATTGTAACATGCATCGAATACTCCTGATTATGAACAACTGAAACACTAATTCCTCACTGGAAGATAGATTCCATGATTGGTGATTGAACCACTGGCGAATTTCTGCTCCATTTTTACACCTACTGGGAAATTAAGAACCTAAGTATTGAATCCGGCAATTCTTCGCCCCTGTGCTTGAGCAATTTCTACTCCCGAGTAATTTAAAAATACTTCAAAGAAAGATGTACTTTAACATGCAAAACACTTGAATGCATTTATGGAATTGAAATTGGCATTTGATCGATTTAACTGATATTGATTCATTTGACATTGGATTCATTCATTTGAAACTAAAAGCAAACTTCTATACATAGTATAAAATGAAGTCTCCTGAAAGCGTCTGTAAGTTTAAAAGAGAAAAACTCTTGAAATACTTTACTAATATTGGTGATATTTGTACCATTTTATAGGCAGGGCATTTATTGGGGAAGGCTTTAGTGTATTAAAGTCATATAAAAATAAAAAAAAGTTTTATAATTGCGATTTTAACTATTTTCATACTATTATTCGCGCATGCGTAAAACAGTAGTATCTGTGCTTTGCACTTATCTGCGCATGTGTGAAATTTCACGCAAATAACAAGAGCTGTGATATGCATATGCGATACATTTCTTCGTTTATGTCTGATTTTAAATAGCGATTCAAAACTTAGTATGCCCCAAAAAAAAGGAAATCCAACCTGGGCCGGATTACATTAGAGGCCTAAACGTTTTGTTTGTTGCGCGATAATAAAAATGTAAAGGAAAGAAACATTTGGTTATCGAATATCAGAGAAAAATGTCCACGCTCAGGAAAGGAGAGTCTTCTGTTGAGCGAAGTAACCTCTCTCTTTAAACCGCACTGCAATTGAATAACAGAGACAGAATGAAACGTTTCACACTGCTGGAATCGACTTAAGCAAAGAAAAGTTCCATGTTTTTCTCATGGACAACTTTATGTGGCACTTTCTAGAATTACAACGAAACAAAATCATTTTTGTCTTGGCTTCAGAAGGAAAAACAGTCAATATATAGTCTACAAAGGAATATTATGAAGCAAGCTGAATTTTATTTTCATAACAGATTATACAAAGTTCATAAACAAGTGTGGAGCAATGGAAACAATGACTTATTTGCATATTATTGAATTTTAAAACAGCTCTTCTATTGTATATTTTTAGTGAATTGTTTTATTTATGAACATATCATATTTTTACCTTTTTAACAGTCTAAATATTTCTGAATGTGTGCTGTAAAAATTGTTTTGTAGTTATTTTTAATGATTCTAAATTATTTTTATGTTTGTTTAATGTTGCGTGACATGCCCTAGTTTTAATATACAAATGAACTGACTTCATATTTTATACAATAAGTGTTTCGCCAAATAGTACAGATGATTCAATGTGCGTTTATATATATGTGTATGTTGGTACTCAACATATTAGATCTATTAACCTAGGGATAACCATCATTTAATCAAACTCGACACATATATACTTTGGAGGACGAAATGTGCACCTCAGAGTAATTTTTTTTTAAATTTAAATTCCAATTAATCAAAAATTAGTCGAAATGCCGTATGTTCACCTTAACTTCTCAAAATAATACGGCATAAAAATTATTTTTACATCAGGTCAAAATTAGCAAAATTATCTTTCCATTATATGAATTTTTTAAATGCTATAAGCATAATTTACAACAATATATTTCATTGTTGTAATGAATTCAGTCAGTTTTTATTGTTGCTTTTAATATTCCATCTTTATTTTTTTCTCCGCCATTTAGGATGACGATATGAATATGTTGCTTATTTTTCCATGTTGAGAATGTCTTAGCACAAAGCGTGTTTTCAATATTTTTTTTTTAATTTGTTGCATTTGTTATAAAAGTTTAGCTTCAAAATTAAATCACTTGGGAAATGTTTAAAGTGAGTCCATTTTTAAACAATTTTGCATTTTTCTGTGTTACTTAGTACCAAGATATTATGTTTATTCTTTATAGATACACCAAGTATTCTAAAAAGAAGAAATAGAATACAAGAAAAATGCATAGCACCATAAGCAGAACGGTGTAAAATTTTGTAAAATAGTAAGATTTATGTCTAAAAAAATTTGTTTAAAAACATTTCGCTGAATTATCTATTAAAACAAAGCTATGCAAAATATTTAATTAAAATATTAAGAAATCATAATCTCGGTGAACAATTTGATAGCCAAAGCGTTTAGTATAGTATAAAGGGTGAACTGTTCCCTCTTCAGTTGCACAATGTATACATTTGATGACAAAAACACTTAGTATAACATAAATGGTGATTTTTTTTCATCTTCAGTTGCACAATGTACACCTTTGATGACAAAATTGTTTTCGGACTTGATCAGGCCGAATATGAATCGCCATACGTCTTTTCTTAACTTTCATTAAGTCTTTTAAATCAATTTATATCTTGAACGTTTGACAAATACTAATCTACATATATTTGTTGCAACCACGAATATTTTCTTTAACAATTTGCAACCTTAAAAATGAATTTCTTATTAACACACTACTTCTTTAAAACATAAATATGCTTGTTTTTTTCTTCCTCGGCGTCCATGAGCGTATGTTTTCGAAAAGAGATTACAAGCGTCCTGTGTGATATATGGAGTGGAGATAAGAGAGGATGGTCTAATCAAAGTCATATGACACACATGTGGGTTTTTTATTGTTGACTTGCAAAAGGCAACGCCTGTTTTAGAAAAAAATCTCGTAGTTATGAGCTGTAGCCCGATGACAGGGATGATGCTTGTGTCTGCATGCATCCCTCTCCAATTTTTTGCACTACACAAGCAAAAGAACTTATGACTTCGACGGTATAACGTGAAGGAAGCTGTGAAATCCAATTCCGGACTCGGAGACCCAAACAAAGACTTGATCACCAAATCGCTTCTCATCACGCGTTAAGCGTTAATAAAGCTACGGGCTGAAGAGCTCCACGCTCGAGTCAGACTCCACCAAAGATCCACAATGTAAATAAGGCTGGTGCCAGGTGAATTTTTTCATGGAAAACATTGTTCATGGTGTAATGTAGAAGTCTAAAGAGGCTGAAGGCCAAAAAACACTATCTTTATCTGATTTTGACTCAAAATTTATAGGATCATCCCGAAAAAATAAATGTTACTTCAGAGCGAGAAGTTAATATAACACAAGAGAAGGTAATTTTCACCCAAAATTTAAAAACTATCAAACATTTTGGTGTAAAACCTACCTACCTAACATCAAACTTCTAGATTTTCTCGGTTCTAAGTTATTGTATTTACAGAAAGACCGATAAACAGACATAATCAAAGAAACAAGAAATTTCTAAGAATCATTTTTAAGGTTGTTTCAGAATATATGTGAATATTCATCAAAATTTCAAATCGAATTTTTTGATAATATCATTGCATTTTTTCCATACGTCATGCTCGACGAGATTAAATAAATATGGATTGCAATGGTTCCAAGAAATTTAATTCGGTTTATTATCATGTGAAAATATGATGTTCATTTGGTTTGAGGTTTCTGAAGCCAAAAAATACATGGGCAGAAAATTTTATCTTTTTTGGGCATTTATCATTTTATCGCTTTTGAGACGAATGATCGTTTTTCATCAGTTTATCGCTTTTAGAGTTTTAGAATATGATAAATAATGTTGTCACTTCTGGCGACTTATCGCCAACAAAAAGGTACAACTCGGCCAGAATGTCTATCATGTACCTATTCTCTTACTTCGCCAATAAAGGACTGGATAGTAAGAAGTTATCGTCCGAAGAAGCTGAGAGAAGAAACAACGAAGACAGGTATCAAAAGTTATATATATATATATATATATAATTTTTTTAATTTTTATTTTTTCTCGTTAGCAAAAAAATGTTTTGGGGTTCGGATGATTTTGAGATGGAAAAAACAAAAAAAAACAAAAAAAAAAACATGGTTTTTGAAAGCGTTGACTATTGCACAATACAATGGTCATGTGATCATTTCATGCCAGTTTAAACCATATTTTAGAAAAAATAAATAAAAATGAAATAAAATAATTCTGCTCTCGAGATAATGTTTTATAGCTCCTCGAGCGGTTTTGAGATGAAAACAAAACACACACACACACACAAAAAAAAAAAAAAACCATATTTTTCTAAATACCGTAGCATAAGGAATCTGATAATCGAATGATTATTTAAAACCGGTTTAAACTGAATTTTTGCGTAAAAAATTCTGAGCTCGAGAAAAAGTATTTTAGAACTCGATTGATTTTGAGATGGGCAAAAACTATCGCTTTTTCAAATGTTGGTGTTTGCGAAGTATGTAAGACATGCGAGAACATGATTCTTTTCTGTCTATCTGATATCACGTGACTTAAAGAAAATAAAGTTTTCACATGATAACTTTTTACATGATAATTTTTTTATTTGCCATCTTTGTACACTTATTTAATCATAATGAAATATATCTACAATAAGCTCGAATATGCTTGGTAGACCAAACGTGAAATATTGGTCTGAATTCTTGTCGGCCGGTATTACAACTTCTTTACAGTAGGCAACGTACAAATTAACCAGAGGGGTAAAGACCGTCTTAAAGATATCAAGTTTGTTTTTTCCACAGTCATCCTCTACGCTGCTGGTTATGCAGCGCTCAAACCAGAACACTTCCCTGTAAATATAAGAATAAGTTTATTAAAAACACATTCTGTAAAGTGGTCTCTCTAAAACTTTCTCGCCTGGGCTCTAATAAAAGCGTTCTCCCAGAGATAATCTTGCATAGCATTGGCTTACACTAGTTACGGAATATTAATCTTTGACATGAATATAGCATTTTCACTGAATATATCGTGTCGTCTTGGCGACTTAGTTGGCGATTAATCCTCGTCATGCGTATATATTTGATAATCGAATTTGTGTTTTTCTCAACCGATTGAAATAAAAAATCTGACATGAAACTACACTTGTGATCACAAAATCACTCATCAAATTTGATGTATTTAAGTAATACCATTTTTAAACTATCACATTTCCATATTTCTAGAATTACAGACCAACAGGCGATCAATCTGCTGTTGAATTTGGCTCAAAATTTTATAGTTGTCTAAATTATAGATGTTGATACTGTGTATGCAATTTTATCTATCTGGCTTTCTTCATTTTTTAGTTATCTCGTTATATTCGAATAGCCGACATATACACTTCTTGTGAACGGTTATAGCTACAATTTCCATAAAAATCTACATATTTGGTATAAAGACCGTAAAATAAATTTCCTTCATCTAGATCAAATCATTTGTAGGTTATCGTTGTTACAAACACACAGACAGATGTACATTTTCTAAAAATTTGTTTTTCGAACTCATGGAGATTTAAAACGTGGACATTCGTCCAAATCTCGAGTTTGAATTTTTAGAAGATTGCTATATTTTCTTTATAACGATTGAAAGACTGCTCTGAAAAATGTGGTGAAAGGTGCATGAAAGATTATTTCTTGGCTTTTTGAAAAGTCTAATGAATGCACATAAAAACTCTAATGAAGTGAGGCGGCTAGAAATAATTGGATTACAAAACGTTTTTCTGATAACACAAGCGATAAACATTTCAAAAAACGCATATATATGCGTTTTTTGATTGAAATAAATAATCTAAAAACTCATGGATAAAGTAGTACTTATTAAATAGAAAAAGTTATCTCTGTTATCAATATGTCATACGGTAAATCTATCAAAGTATTTTATTAATTGTCTCAGTTTGTTATTTATGATATGTGGTTGCTTTATGTGGTCACAAAATATCACACGCCACTAGTGGTTCCAGGTCTTGAAATCAAATATTGATAGTTTCATATGTGAGGGTTATATATTTTGTATAATAGGGATGATATAAAAAATAAACTTTTATTTTTGGATCCACAAACTCCCAATTTGCACTTTGTAGGCATTCAGCTGAAGGCGATTATGTATTTATAAATTACAACTCAAAGAATTTTACTTGGCAACAATGCGATCTTAGCGCATTTGCTTTACACTTTAATATCCTTAATAAAATTCTTTGAGTTGTAATTTACGAATATGTAATCGGTTTTTGCGTAATATTTTTTATTCGAAAGTTATAAGGTACGGAAACCCCGACAATAATTAATGAACACCCTGTATATCAAGGAACTCCAATGGAGACGTTTTAAGGCATTTTACGTGATAAAAATGCATTTGTATTAAAACCTCTGCCAATTTTTGCATTCAAATAATTTTGCGATCTTTAAAACCCTCACAGTCCTTTAACATAATTAGTATTTAGATTATCAAATTCTGTTAGTTATTGATGATGAGTTATCCATATGACCATAAAGAAATCTAGGAACACTAAGTGGGGATTATACTTATATCTAGTAATTAGAGGATGGTACAGTTTATAAGCTTATAAATGTGTATGGAAAAATTCAGAAAAAATATAAAGACTCTGTAAAAAATGAAATAAGTAATAAATCTAGTGTATATTAATATAAGGATTTAGTAATAATAAAATAAATAATAAATCAAGTGCAGATAAATATTAAGATTCAATAACAATAAAATATAAGGAATTAATAATTATAAAATAATAAATATGTAGATAATTATAACAATTCTGTAATAATAAAATAAATAATAAATCTAGTGTGCATAAATATATAGATTCAATAATAATAAAATATATGAATTTAATAATAAAAAATAATAATTATAAAGAAATTTATAAAGATTCAGAAATTATAAAATATGAGAATTAAGTTAAAATAAAATAAATAATAAATATGTAGATAATTATAAAGATTATGTAATAATAAAGTAAATAATAAATCAAGTGCAGATAAATATTAAGATTCAATAATAATAAAATATAAGGAATTAATAATTATAAAATAATAAATATGTAGATAATTATAAAAATTCAGTAATAATAAAATAAATAATATCTGTAGTGTACATGAATATAAAGATTCAGTAATAATAAAATAAATAATAAATCAAGTGCAGATAAATATAAAGATTCTGTAATAATAAAATATAAGAATTTAATAATAATAAAATAATAAATATGAAGATAATTATAAAAATTCAGTAATAATAAAATAAATAATAAATCTAGTATACATAAATATAAAGATTCAGTAATAATAAAATAAATAATAAATCTAGTGTGGATAAATATAAAGATTCAATAATAATAAAATATAAGAATTAAGTTAAAATAAAATAATAAATATGTAGAAAATTATAAAGATTCAGTAATAATAAAATATAAAGTTTAAGTTAAAATAAAATAAATAATAAATATGTAGATAATTATAAAAATTCAGTAATAATAAAATAAATAATAAGTCTAGTGTGCATAAATATAAAGATTCAATAATGATAAAACATAAGAATTTAATAATAATAAAATAATAAATATGTAGAAAATTATAAAGATTCAGTAATAATAAAATGTAAGGATTAAATTAAAATAAAATAAATAATAAATATGTAGATAATTATAAAATTTCAGTAATAATAAAATAAGGAATAAATCTAATGTACTCAAATATAAAGATTCAGTAATAATAAAATATAAGGATTCAGATAAAATATAATATATGAATAATTTCCGTAAAGAAAATTTTTCATTAATTAATCAAGTATTTCCTTACACGCAAGTCTCATTCATTGCCTTCAGGACTTCCTTGCGTGTTGTTCTGTTGCTCATGATTTTTTCGATGGGGGCGTGGCATTTACGATCCTTGACAGCGATGCTGAAACATTCCTGATTATCGCGAAAGTCTAAAAGCATGGGAAAAAATTCATTATCTACATCATTCAAGACAGTTTCAATTTCTGTTGAAAATAAATTCTTAGAAATATACATATCGCTGAGAGATTAGATTGATATTCTCAGAAATATACAATCTAAAATCGTAATCTTTAGAATCATATTTCAAAGTTTGAACTTGTTGACTTGAAAATGTTTATAGACAACCAATTTATCTATAAATTCCATGATCCAAAATATTGTTCAAATGATCTACGAACCACAAAGTTATTTCTAGAGTTACCGAATTTGGTCAGCATTAACTTCTATAGTATTAGATATTCACTAACAAAGGATTTTGAAAATTCTAATTAATTTTAATAAAGAATTAATAAAAATCACAACATTTATCCTCAATAAATTCTTAACATGTAGAGCGCAAGTAGTAATTTTACATCCTAAAATTCAAAACATTAGTTTTGCAGGGATACTTATGCAATTCTTTCTTCAATTTCAATAAACATTCTAAAATTTTTATGTAATTGCTATTGCAATTGATATTTATCATTCATTCTTTATACGCACAAATATTTTCTATTATGAAGTCGGCTTTCAAAGTTAAAACTTTTAATCTAAATAATTTAGTAAATAGTATTTAAAAATATTTAATTTTCAAAAAGTGCTTGCATCATTGTATTTTTATATAAAATTATGAATTTGAAAAATTGTTTTAAAACCGACGGCGAAATAGTGTTACAAAATTGCAGACGATAAAATAAATAATGGTTTTAAGGAAATTATTTTTATTATTAAACGTGTGTTTTAATTAAAACTTCGAATTTCCATTGTTCATACTATGTTGTAGTTGTTTATTTTGTAATTCTCGGTAGTCTTTCCCACTCTGTCTTGGAATTTAATGTAATTTATCATATAAAATTGCGACAAACAGAAAAGGAATGAATACTAAAATTGAATGAAAGTACTTGAGATATTCCAATAATTTTTAATAATTTTTCAAAAAGTTTTTTTTTATTAAGTATTAATTGATTTTTATATTATTTAAACGATAAACAAAAGCACAGACTTTAATATGAATTATTCTGTTAAATCATTTCACTTTATTTCAATATAAATTCTGCTAAATGATTTTACATATGAAACAGTATGAGTTTTAAGTTTTCTGAAAAATTGTGCTAAGTGATGATGTTAAGACTAATAGGTAGTGTATACATGCAGTGCCAATGTTTAGAATGCTCAATACAGCCAAAGAGCATTTATTCATTCATTTAACTTAAGTGATAGGCGTCACATTTCAACAGATATGAATGGCTATCATTAAGTAGTTGTCTATTAATCATTCATACATATCTGATATAGCAACGTTTTATTTGAATGAATAATAGAAATAGTAGTATTAAGCATTGAGTGTGGAATTTGAATGAGTAGAAACTCTAGATAATGGACCGAACTCATTCAAATCTGATATTAAGCACAATTTACCGAAAGGAATAAATGAATATTACCAAGCGGTTGTTTGTTAACCATTCATGTTTGGTGATATGCATATATAGTAGTATCACTGCATTTGAATGTACAATGCAGCCAAATAATGGTCTAAATCTAATATTATGAATAGATTGCCGGTACAATTGAATGAATATAAACACATGATAATTGACTGTTAACTCGTTCAAGAATAGTTCGACACATCATTTACCGAAAGAAATGAATGAGTATCACTAAGTGGTTGTTCATTAAGCATTCATATCGGGTAATAATTATTTGACACCATTATATTCGAATGAGCAGTGCTACTGTGATTCCTGTTTAGTATTATGCATAGTGTCGAAGTATTTGAATGAGTTAAAACACTTGACAATGAACCGTTGTCTCATTCAAGTATAGTATGTTAAGTATTATTTACCGAAAGAAATGAATGAGTATCAATAAATGGTGATATGCGTTTGGAATCCCTGTATTCGAATGAGCAGTATCCCTAAGTAGGCTTCAAATCTAGCATTATGTATATAATTACGAAGGATTTGAAGAATTGAAATATTAGATAATAAAATGTTAATTCATTCAAGAATAGTGCTAAGCATCATTTACCGAAAGAACCGAATGAGTGACTCTAAATGGCTATTCATATCTGGGGATATGTATTTGGAACCACTGCATTCGAATGAGTAGTAATACTAAGTAATGTTTAAAATCTCGTGTTATGCATAGAATGTCGACGTATTTGAATTAGTTGAAATATTAGTTAATGAACTGTTCACTCCTTTAAGACTAGTTGAAATGTTATTTAATGAACTGTTCGCTCATTTAGGACTAGTTAAAATATTAGTTAATGAACTGTTCACTCCTTTAAGACTACTTGAAATATTAGTTAATGAACTGTTCACTCCTTTAAGACTAGGTGAAATATTAGTTAATGAACTGCTTACTCCTTTAAGACAAGTTGAAATATTATAGTTTGTGTATTTTCTGTAGACTGTTCAAGGCCTGGTTACTGGCACCAGACAACCAATAACCGAGGTAGAAAATGTGACCTTGAACCACCTACAGAAAATACACAGACTATAGTTAATGAACTGTTCCCTCCTTTAAGACTGATACTAAGCATTATTTACCAAAAGAAATGAATGAGTTTCACAAAATGGTAGTCAATAATTGTTTAAATTTTGTGATATACATGGAGTACCGACGCTTTTGAATAAATATCTGATATTGATCTTTTAAATCAATTTATCTTGGTAACATATGATACATCTGTAGACACATATCTTGTATCATCAAACAAAATGACCTAAAACCAAAAAAAAAAAAAAAAATCGGATTTGGAATTCTCCACCTTGGAGATTCTCCCATATGTGGGGCGTTTTAAGGATTTTAAAACTTTTTCCTTATATATTCTAAGAGTATTCGAAAGTGAAAATTAATTAATTAATTTTGTTAAAGTGCTAAAAATATTTTTTACTTTCTACATTTTAAACTGTAATTTATAAATTTCTATTACATTTTTTAAAAGATTTTGAAATTTATTTATTTTTTCCTTTCTGAAATTAACTATCAAATAAAGCCATTAATATCGAAAAGAAATTTAATTGAATTATTCGGTTAGCTGATAATTAGGTTCTGAAAAAATTAAAATTGCGTAATAATCAACAATTGTTCAAAAGTTTTTAACTTTTAAAAGTGATAAACGTTTTTTTTCCACAGATAAATTGTTTCGAAATCATCAAAAATAAGTTTTTTAAAATATAATATACACGTTTGCAAAACGGACTAAATAGTATAAAATAATTTATCCTAACCCCATGTACACTTACAATTTCATACAGAATATCCTAAAATTGAAATAAATTTTAAAGATTCACCATCGCAATTTTTTTTAGGATCATATGTATTGTGTTAGGAATATGTACTGGGATATTAGAAATTATTTTATGCTTTTTAGTCCTATTAAAAAATCTGATATATTAATTTTCCATTTAATAATCATTTCCTTTTTTTAGTCTTGTGTGGGTGTAAAATTTTGCAATCGATTTTAAATTAACTTCCTGATGAGCTAATGATTCAACATGGCGCCATCTGCTGTCAGTAATGAAAGTTTTTAATCGATTGCAAAATTTGTACCAAACAGATACAGCACAAAATGAGTTAATAAAAACATGTTAAAAACCCCAATCAAACAACAAAGTTTGCAAATTATCATATATGGTCCAGTTTAAATGTTTTTATAGATGCCAAATGATATTGAATATCCGTGATGAATCTCATCATTAGTTTTGATCCCACGTAAAACAACTTTCAGGTACTTACATTTCAGTTTGTCTTCACATACTTTTCTCAGGTATTCATCAGCTTGCTGGGCCTTCATGATGAACCCCATTTGACAATCGATTGCCGCAGAGAGAACGCATTTGGATTGCTGAAGCATGATTGGGCCTGAAAACAAAACAAGGTTTTTCAAAACCTCTGATTTCCAGATATTCATCTTCAATTATGTAATAGACAAACACTTACTATACAAGTCATTTGTGTAGATTAAGTTAGTTATAGAAATGAATTTCTTTAAATCACTTAATAATATAAAAAGACCTAGCTGGAGAGCCTCACCGAAATTTTCTTTTATATTCTCTAATAAATGTAATTATATTTTATTAATATCATACGATTAAACAACAATGGTTACGACACAATCTATAAAAATACGATATTTGGTGATCGTTTTTTTTGCAGTCAATACAATAAAACCGAAACCCGAATGTGTATTTTAAACGCTTTTTTTCCACTCCCTTGAAACTAATATTTGACACGGAATTACCACTGTATTCATAAAATAATATACAAAATTACCTACTTTTAAGACTCTGTGTTGATAAATTATCGTATTAACATGGTTGTGAAAGTACCGACCGATAGATGATTACCTCTAAACGGATTTTTTCAAGTTCAATACATATCAACACTTCAGATGTTAAAACGTATACTAAATTTCATTCATCTAGACTCTTAATTTCATGGTTATCGTGTTAATTTATATTCGGACAGTTAAAAAGACACTCTTCTTTTTGAATGGATTTCTTTGAAAATTTGACAGTTATTGATAAATTTAATATTAGGATAACATAACGAATTTAACCCGTATGGCTAAAAGCGTTTTAGTGTTAATGTGTTTAGAGGCAGAAATAATTACAGAAAAAAAAAATTCTGACTTGGGAAGGTATGAAACAAGGATATTCATCAAAACCATGACTTGGAATTTTTTGACGATAGCAACACTTTCTTTATGTATACTTTGTATACGATAAAATAAGAAAGAAGAAATTTCGTTAATATTGTATATTTTTAATATAAATAATTAGGCAATTTCGCCACCTTCTTGCTTTCGTTCGAAAACCCTCACTTTTGATACACCCGATGTTCTTCAGTTGAAGTAAGCAAGTAGCTATTTGTTCAACTTTGGATCTACCCAATCTAATAATTATCAATACATCCATATATCCAATCTACTCACCAATTAGTCTATATGATCTATCTATCCATCAATCCAATCAACTCACCAATTAGTCTGTCTGATCTATCTATCCATCAATCCAATCTACTCACTAATTAGTCTATCTATCCATCAATCCATTCTACTCATCAGTTAGTCTACCTATCCTTCAATCCAATCTACTCATCAATCAGTATATCTACACAATCTGTTGGTCAGTCTATTCAATCTACTCATCAATTCGTCTATCTATCCATTCTATTCCTCATTCTATCCATCTATCAAATCTACTCAACAAACAATTTATCTATCTATCTATCCAATCTACCTATCAATCAATATATCTATCCATCAATCTAAATGTATTCTTAACTTTAAATATATTAATCCATCTATGATCGAAACAAACTTCAGTCAAAGTTCTTTCCAAAAAGTAAGTTAAGTAATACTTACAGGAATCGGGCTCTGTTTCGAGATTGTCTTGGATTCTCTGAACGCATGGTGTAACTCTCCGGTTGTAACAGTCTCCATCACCGCAATAAGCTAATCCAAAGAGAGCTGAAATGAATAAATTCATACAGTAAATTTCACGAAAATTAATTACTCTAAATTACATGATAAGACAAAAATGAACCATGTGATTTTGAGAACACGTTTAATGTATCATTATATTTATTTACAGTAAAATTATCCCTACTTCATAACGACGATCTCAAAGATTATAATCATTTAATATTATCAAATCTAGCAGTTTATGACAACTATTTGGTTAGATGGGAATATTGATACAGTTTAGTTTCAACCACATCAAATAACTTTCGAAAACATTTTTAATGTATTGTAATAAAGTTATTTCTGCTTCTTAAAGACAATGTCAGAAATTATAATCAAAACTAGCCACTTAAGGTGATCAAACATTTGATTGTAATATCGGCTTGTGTTTAATTTGAATCAAATATTGTTTACATAACTTTATGGTTTTTATCCCCCCCCCAAAAAGTAATTTTAAATATCGAATTGTATTCGGCATGAAAGTTGTATTATTTTAATAGCATTACACAAATTTATCGTGCAAATGTATCAATGTCCCATGTTTTTATAATGCCTTTATAAAGGTAACTATTCTATTCTTTAATTTCACAGTGTCTTTAAGGAACAGTAATTTGAATTATTTATTTTTGCTATCACTTGAGCAAACAATAAGACTTTTTTTAATTTAAACCATTTTGTAACCATTTTTATCCATTATTTAATAAACATTTTTAATTAATAATTTCAACATTTTGTACGCTTTTCAAGGCTGATTCAAAAACAAAATGGAAAATAATCCTCCCTCGGATTAATATTTAATGAAAAAATGAAATCGCTTCAAATTTCAATGAAACAATGAGAAGTATTATTGAAAATTATAAAAAATATCTTAAAAAAATTTGGAAAAAATATAAATGGCAATTAAATTATAAAAATATAATCTTTTGATTTAAAAAAAAATGTGCAAAAGTAATTTTTATGCAATGATGAATTCGGAACTTATTGAGAAAAATTGCCAAAATCTCGCTTAACTTTTACTAATCGAAATTTAAAATTAATGTTCTTCTTCATCTAGTTTCCTCTCCCGTGTCCGTTGCCGCGGTGACCTGGTGGTTCGGAACCGGAAGGTTTCAGGTTCGAAACCCAATTCCACCGAAGAACCATCGTGTGAGCGGGTCTGGTGCACGTTAAACGTCCTGACCAAACGTTCTCCCGCTGGTGTAGAGAAGTGGGTGCCAGCTCAGGTGTCGTCCTCGTCATCCAACCGTGGTTCAAAATGATGAGACCTGTCCCAAAATAGCCCTAGTGTTGCTTTAAAACGGGACGTTAATATTACTATACTTACACCTATACTCCCGCTTCCGTTGCTAGATGCTTTCTAGAAATGCTACATTGATTCCTGTATCACCAAAACTTCCATTCACTCAGAGGAAAGAAGATGTGAAAGAAATGCAGAAAAAATATGCATCAAAAAGAAAGAAAGTGTCATCGAGGTGAAAATAATGTTAACCATCACCATATAATGACTATATCTTCCAAAAATATTATTCTCACAAAAATGTTTTGTGTTTTATCTTATTTAGACGAAACAATTTTACAGAAATTAAAAAAAAAAAAACTTTTTACTAATAATTTAATTTCTGTTCAGTTTTTTTCTTTGTTTTTCATAAATTTCTAAATTTAATTTGTTAAATAAACTATTACAACGTTTTTTAATGTTTTGATGAAATTTAAATTTATCCATAAAAACAATCGGTCAGGTACTTTTGTTGAAAATAAAAATATTGATAAAAGAATAGCACTCTTAGGACTTTAACTGCGAAAAATCATTTTTCACCTCCATTTTTACTTGATATTTTCTAATTTGCATGAACAATAGTTTAGAGCAGATTGGTCCAATTGAATTCAGTAATTTTATGTATAAAATAAAAACCTAAATCTTTTTAAAAACTGCTTTTTATATTAATTATTTCAGGAGACAGTGGACTTCGAAACGAGCAAAAAATGTCCGAAAACGTGCAATTTTAGTTTTATCGTTTCATTAACAAAATATATGTTTATATTCAATTAAAACAATGTTATAAAATATCAAGTAAGTTCAATACTATAAATATTTGAAGAGTTAAGATTTAAAATAAGTACATCTTAATTACTTTTCTCAAAATGATATTGTAAATAGATTTAAATACTTTTGAAATGTCCTAGGTGACTTAATTTTTGAAGAAATTAAAGGAAAGTGATAATAAAGATTTCGGTCAAACATTAAAAGAAAATGGGGTATGCATTTTACGTTTTGAGTTTTTTATTAGATAGTTAAAATTTCTTTTTAGTTCAGAAAAACATAAAATTCCTATAAAAATTCATTAAGTGTACATAAAAATATTTTTAAAAAATTAGCATTTCATTGGAATTAAAAATTTATACGTAATTTTGTTCCAAATAAATTTACATTGGGTAATAAGAAAAAAATACTAGAAAAAAATTAAACATTAAGACGCTTGGAATATTTTGTATTTTTTTTAATTATATATTTCGTTTTAAAATTATTTTTTTATGAAATCTGACGTATTTATATTTTAATACATACCCTAACTGAATATCAAACTAATCCTAACTCAATCCAAGAGGGTATAATAGAATTCACTCTTTCCTTAACAGCCTAAATAACCAATAATCTAGAACAAATTAGTTGTGAAATAAAATACAATAATTTTTTATTATGATGCGAAAATTTCATTTGCGGATTACAACCTAGTTTTATGCTATTAAAATAATTATAATTATATCAAAAATAATCTGTTGAAGTATTACAATAATTTTTACTTGACCAAGCGTATCTGGTCACAATTTTATTAAACATTTCAATGCACTAAATAAGGTCTACTATTAGACTAGCAAAATAATTTTAATTTTATCAAAAATGACCTGCTACTTGGTTATTAAAATAATCGTAATCATGTAAAGCCCCACCTGGTTAAAAATTATTAAAATTTTTAAGTGTACCAAACATAGGTTGGTTAAAAACTATTAAAATAATTTTGACTGCACCAAACACAGGCTGGTTAAAAACTGTTGAAACAATTTTAAAGGTGCTAAATACGGCCTATTTAAAAACTATAAGACAATTTTAACTATGCCAAATACAACCAGATATAAAACTGCTAAAATAATTTTAAGTATAGCGAAACAGCCAAGTTAAAAATTATTACAGCAATTTTACGTATTCCAAATACAACCTAGTTAAAAACAATTACGATTTTAACTATTTTAATACAGCCTATTTAAAAACTATTAAGACAATTTTAACTATGCCAAATACAATCTGATTAAGAACTATTAAAACTATTTTAAGTATGTCCAAATACAGCCAGGTTAAAAAAAATTGTAGCAATTTTAACTGTGGCAAATACTGCCTATTTAAAAACTATTAAGACAATTTTAATTGTGCCAAATACAACCTGGTTTAAAACTGTTAAATATTGTTAAATATGCCAAACATAGCCTAGTTAAAAATTATTACAGCAATTTTAAGTATGGCAAATACAGTCTAGTTAACAACAATTACAGCAATTTTAACTGTGACAAATGCAGGCCTATTTAAAAACTATTAAGTCAATTTTACCTGTGCCAAATACAATACGGTAAAAAACTATTACAGCAATTTTAAGTAGGTCAAATACAGATTAGTTAAAAACAATTACAACAATTTTAATAGTGACAAATATAACCTGTTTAAAAACTATTAAAACAATTTTAACAGTGACAAATATATGCTGGTTAAAAAAATATTAAAACACTTTTAACTGCGCCAAATACAATCAGTTCGTAACACCCACAGAATTTGTCACACTTTATTCTAACACAGCTCGAAAAAAATTTGGAAATAATTACCTGAAACTGCTAGCAATGCCACGAAACTCATCTTTTTGATGCTGGTCTTAGGAGATCTTGTATTAAAAACATCCAAACTCTTCTTTGTCTATCTATTTTTCCAGTTATTGTAAGGACAACAAACAATGCTTTTCTTTCATACAATTTTCGAACTCGGCCAGAATACACCTTATCTGTAAAGATAGAGGTATCTGTTGTTGTAATCTCTAACAAGTCAGACACCCTTCTAGTGATAAGATTATATCACAAAATAAACATGTGATAGATAGTTTCAAAAAATTACTTCCTTTCCTATCTTTGTTATAAAAGTTGAGAATCAGAGAATCGGGATTCAAAAGGGAATCAATGAAAGTGACGTCACAGCTCATGATAAACGAACATTAGATAATAGTTTGAACTGAAAAATTATTCAAAAACTTTTACGAAGTCACCAGATTGAGCAAAAAGTACGAATCGATGAATAATAACGCAAATAAAAAATCTAATAAACTTATGTAACATCTTCTGGCTCCACAAAGGCCTTAGATATAAAAAAAGAGCCAAAATTCGTTTATATTATTATTATTATAATAACAAGACTCTGTGAGAACCACTTTGTTCGACCAGATAATTGACTTTTTAGGCTGTTAAATGATTTATACAGTAATTAATTTTTTTAAATTAAAAAAAATTAATTACTGTATGAATTGACTGAGAAACATGAATTTAACCTCTTAACTGTTTTGCTCGAGTGCCATACGTGCATCGATTTATCGAATTTTGATAGTTGTAAGCAAAAAGTAAACCATTCATAACGATTATAATTCAATATTAAAATTATTTCGAATACACAGATAAGTCAGGTATTCAATGGATTTCCATGTGAATCAAATTTTAGATTTATTTTTTTAGAATCTTATTTTAAATTTAATATCCAAAGATACAGTTTTTATCTTAATTTTAATTTTGGAGAAAATACGCAATAGAATGCTTTGATGAAGACTTTGAGTTTCCTCATAACATTGAAAACACTGTTACATATTGAACATAAATGTTAATATTTATTAAGAAAAAGAAAAAAAAATGTTCAAAAATAAAATTGATATCATTAAATAGATAACTTATTAATTTTTTGTATAATTCAAAGCTCTTTGTGTGCAATAATAGTTTTGGAAGATATAATCATCGATTTTCATACTTGGAGTTATTATCCATCAGGTGACTGTTGAGCTTATTTTCGAGCGCATTTGAACTTTCTGTTTGGCACCAGTTTTTTAGATTTATTTCATATCTTATTTCTTTGGATTGGATGGAGTTTGGATGACGCGGTGAACCCTCTTCTGAGCATTACTAATACCATTTTATACTTTCATGAGCTAGAGAAGCGTTGAATTAAGTACAGCTGTGAGAAAGTTCAATAAAACAGTCCAAAATACTGACATAGTGAGTTGTTTATATTTGGTGCCATCAAGTAATAAGGGATTTGTGTGTCACGTTCGTTAATATTTTATGTATAAAAATTATTATTGAAATAGAAAAATTTTCATCGACTGTTTATTATAACTTTCGCTATTTATCACTTAATTTCTTCAAAATAATTTAAAAAAATCAAAACATATCCGTTACTTCGAGTCATGAATTTTTCCCAAAGATGACAAAAACATTAGCAGTTATTTTAATATATTTTTTTCAAATCATAATCCTTACTATACTCAGCAAATATCATCTCATCAAAGATTATTTAGCTCTGAAATTTCATTTCTTTATTCTTGATACTACAATGCAAGTAAAACTTCAAAATGGTATTATTTTTTAACTAAGAAAAGGAACAATCGGATTTCTCAAGAAAAAACTTCTATCTATGATATGTATTTTTTTTTATTTTGTGCCGCCCCCCCTTTTTTTTGGTTTTTTTTAAGCAGCATAATTTTTGTTTTATAGAACAATTTCTTGTATAGCATTATTTGATATATGTATATTCCATTTCTAATAGGTAATATAATTTGTTAGCGGAAAAGCGATTGCTTTGTGCTGCTGTGCATATTCTAGCGTCTTTTATGCTTAAATAAAAAGATAAATTCGATCTTTCATGATTTTATATATTTATGTCTTGCATATCATTATTTCTCTTACGAGGCATTACAGCATATACATATATGTATATACTATGTGTATGCTGTATTTATCCTTGTAACAAATAGAATATCCCTCTAGCGGTGATAGAGAGAAACAAGCTCCAGCCGCCCGAAATGGGGTGTCATTAGGATTTGTCTAAATTGTTTTATGTGTTAAGTGTGTTGTATATAATTGTTTGTGACTATAGATCACGAGATCTTAAATATAATCTTATTTGAGCTAGCCGGCGTCTGTCATTCTTAAATCACTCAGTCACATCTTGTGTTTTTCCATCTGTTGGACTTTATCAGTCTTTACATAATTTCTGCTTCAAGTACCTTCTTTATTGAAATGTTATTACCTTTTTATGCTTCATTAGAATTCTTTATATGAAATTCAAGCCACATAGACTGTCTTACATATGCTCCAACTCAAGAAGTTTTTTTCCTAGCAATTTATTACGTCTTCTTCACTCTATTCCAATTTTTTTATGCCTATCTTAAGTATTAAAATCTGACTTCCACAGATTCTATACTGCCTAATCTAATCTTATAACTTTATTTCGTGGATCTTGGAAACGATTCTAACGACTTGGATCGCATTTTATATTTATATAAGGGTTTGCTTTTTCAGTTTATCTACATAGGTGTAGATAAACTAAAAAAGCAAACTCCCGAAAAAACGCGATTTTACACATTTTTTTTTATAATTAAATATTGGCAAGTGGCTACACATGCCCAGTATAAGCGTATCAGAAATGGAGTAGTGGTTAAGACTTCGGACATCTATGCATACTTTTTAAGTTTTATCTCACGTTTGCAGTTCAATTAGTTTTAGCTTATAATTTTAAAAGAGGAATAAGATTTTATTTATGATTTTTAAAAAAAAAACTTTGAAGAAGAAGAAAGGCGGAAAAAAGAAGAAAAAGAAGATGCCGAGCGAAGTTTTACTTTGACTTATATAATGTTCCATTTTCTGTTTTATTCTTAAATAAAAGTTATTTTTGACTATCTTACGCAGTACCTCTCTATTAATATTCGACTCAATTTTTTTCTCTTTCTGGTATCGAGTTATTCAGATACAGAGTGCTTCAGACAGATATATACGAAAGGCAGTCGACAAGTTTTAAATCCTGGTAACTTAGACACGAAGCCCTCTCTTTCTAAGTACACATAGTATAAAAAAAATATTTGCCTGAACTTTTGAAAACTGTTGCAGAATTTTCAGCAACGCTTTTCAACCAGATACTAAGAAACAAGTTGCAGATAATTATAAAATATTTCTGCAGTAGATATAAGTTATAACATTTGAATACTTTAATACAACTAGTAAATAAATGTTGTGGGAAAACTTATTGTTGATATAAAAGTTAATGCAGATTTCTAACATTTATAACATTTCAATACCTTACAATTTTACTTTATTTGCAGTTGTTTGCTTCCTATTACCACAATGTATAGTAAGATATCTTCGCTATGTTGCTTGGTATTCTAACTGACGTATAATATTGCGGTATTTGTTGAACATTTTGTGTGAAAACGGCTGCAGTTCTTAAAATATTTACCTATATTATTAATCGAAAAAGGATGAGAGATAAGTCCATGTGGAGCATCACTATAGCAAGTTTATCCCATCTGTAATTGTTTTTGATTTATAATGAGTAGATGCGCAAAATCCAAGAAAATCCAAATTTATTTTTAGTTTCTGAAAGAATTCTTTAAAAATGACTGCATATTTGAAAGAAAAGTCTTTAAAGGTGACACTATTTTTATCAAGTTATCTGAATTTAAAGGCAGATTACGATTTCTGAAACACAAGAGTGTTTCAGAAATGCAAAATTGAATTGTCGCCAAAGTATGCAATCGATAATGTTAAAATGTTGTCTTCTTGCTAAAGCCCATCAAATTTATCATTCTGAGGGTGCTGGTGAGGGTGTTTTTTTTTTCTCTTCCTAAATATATGGTTATTTTTTTTTCGTAAACTTGTTTTGGGTCAAAGACTCTACATTTTCCCTACTGATTTGACGCATTTTCTATCTATGCGCCCGAAAACAATTAGATATAATCAAGTACTGCTATACTGACATTCCATACATTCCATATGTGCTCTTATATCAATTTTCTGACGTTGGCAGATTAGATTGAATTCAGCCTTTTATTTTCTATTAACACATTTATTTTTCATTTTACTAATTACATAACTATTACAAAGAATTTAGCTAAAGTGGCTGAATTCTCTGAATTATACTCTGCTATTGTGAAAAGAGTGGGAGCAAATGGTGACGTCAGAAATCCGGAATGCCCCAACTTATCAGGATAGATTAGCAGACGCACTTATGATAGCACAAGGCTATATGTAACAAAAAAGAATAATACGTAGATGAATTATGACAATAGTATTCAGTATTAATTAACATAGAATTAAGATATATACTTTGTTGAATATGTTATATATTTTTTATTTGCTAGCAGAAAAATTGTAAAGTGAAAGTACTATAACTGCCGAAAAAGTAGACTTTGAAATATTGACGAATGTTTTTCTAATTCTAAAACGGATATTTACATAGTCTGTAAATATCAGTTTTAGAATTATACCTGCCTGTCTGTGCATGCTATAAATCGATGTTATAGCAAAATCTATAAGCTATGTGGAATGGATTTTAATGCACTGTGTATCAAAAACATACATTTTGATTGAATTTTTTAGTGAAATCCACCAATGAGAAGTCTACTTGTCCTTATATGCAAGTATTATGTGTAAGCATATTTGTCAAATATTCTTTCATATTTGCATATAAATATACGAAAATAAAGCCTGTCCTTTAGAATGGAACTTTATACAAAGTTTAATACCTAGAAATGTAGATTTGTATCAGATTTTATACAAGATATGTTTACAGGTTGTTTGTCCTGTGTATGTGTCTATAATCCCGATAATCAGAAAACGAAATAAGCTGAATGGGACAGTTCTGGTACGTTATCTATTCCCTAAAAGTATATATGTCTTATTTTGTATTAAATTCATCCAAGAGAATCAAACTGTTTAAAGGACTTAACTACGAAGCTAAATATAAATTGTGATATTTTGTGCAGATATACGAATATATTAAGGAGAAAATATCTCTGTGGGATTTTTTATTAAACCTCCGAAAAATATTCATAGAATGTACATATTATACACCGCATAATCTATACAGGGTGTTTCATAAATGATGGGAGTAACTTTAAGGGGTGATAGTACACATGAAGACGAGTAATAGTAAATAGGATACCAAGTGTCCCAAACGTCTTCCGAAGGAGATAGGCGCCATCAAAGTTTAGGGCCCTAAATTTCAAATGATGATAAAAAACGGAAAAATGGATCGATTCATTTGCGGTTTTCCCTAAAATCATTCTTTAAATTAGTATTTTCTTTAAAAAAATTTTTAAAGACAAAGTTTAAAAAATGCCGATAGAGGGCGCTCTAGACGTTGGAGTACCGAACAACTACTTTTTACCAGTATTTTTTTTATTTTGTTAAATGTTTACTAAAGCTTAGACTTTAACTTAAATTTTGAGCCCAAAATTGCATATAGATAAAACGCTAGCGTAAGTAGGATAAAATTCCCTTTTTCTTACTTACTGCTGAATGGCAACAGCTAGATGTAAACAAAACAAATGTAAACAAAAACATTATTATAGCTGCACATATCTAACGCTTCGCTAATGAATGAAGTTGTAAAATATTAAAAATACTTTGGATAGAGATGGCGGTGCCACTAAAAAATCCATTCAGGTGAAAGAATGAAGAAACAAAAATATCGAGAAATAGATCTCAAACAGAGAGATTAATCCAGCACGAAAATAGACTTAAGCATCGTCAGATGGGCCGACTATGACTTACTTATGGAAATGGATGACCAAATATTCCAAAACTGCCTCAGTAACTCGTTCAAATGGATCGTAAATCACTGTTCTCTGTCATCCAGGTTTCTCATTTGTACTGATTCTCTCTCATCCTTATTTTTGCTTAGTAATATTACTTCCTGCAACAAAATTGTAGTGAATTTTCAAATCACTCTTTAGCAGCTTAAAGCAAGAGGAATTAGTGTCTGTTTTTCTCACGTACGAGGTCATTCTGGCATTTTAGGGAATGAAAGAGCCAACTGGCTTGCAAAACAAGCTACAAAACTAAGCATCATTGATCCTGTGATCATCCGCAATTCTAACATTCGTAATGAGAATCACAAGAAGACCATTCTCTTATGGAACGAGCTGTACCAAAATTCGTCAACTGCCTCTTTAACCAAATTATTTTTCCCCACAATTTCTCAAAGGTTGAATAACAAGCATTATTTCAGTGATTTTCACTTAACAAAATTTCTTACTGGACACGGTCATTTCAATTATTATCTCAAGAAATTTGGATTATAGAACACTGATCTGTGCTCTTGCAGCGTGGGTGGAGTTCAAAATGTCGAACACTTGCTTTTAGATTGCTCCAGACTTACTGAAGGGAGAAGAGATTTTATTGTGGATCTCGATGCCTGTAATATTAACTTTCCACCTCCACTTCATGTTTTCGTCGACCACAAAATGGCTTTCTTTTCATTCTGTAAATTTATTGCCTTTGCTGCTTCAATTTTTAATTAGCTTTGTTGTTTATTTTTTCCTGTTGTTTTTATCTTTATTTTTATATGTACATATTTTTATCTATGTATGTAGTTGTTTCTGCTTACTTCTGTAAGCCTTGTGCTGTACTTTCTGGTGCAATTGTTTTATATTATTTTAAAACTCAACTCAAAAAAATGACTTTTTAATGATATCAGACTCTTTCTTGTAGAATTTTTTCTTTATCATTATGGACATTTTTTAATGCAATACACAACTTAAATGCAATACATGTTGAATTTTTCTGGCTTTTGCTATTTGGAAAACGAGGTTTTGGTAGTGATTATTTAAACAAGGCAAGTTTATTCGTCCTTCATAGCGCCATTTGAATTATACACCAAACAGGATGGTCAAAAGCATATGCTATGTAATGTTGAGATAAAATTCAAATTATTCATCAAAACAATAAATCGCGTGCTTTTGCCAATTTTAAAACTTGTAAAAAAATTTGCTTCCTTTGGATTTTAAATACGAAATAGGATTTGCACTTGCTCTTCCATTTGCCCCCACAATAATTAGACACACATTGATGCAATTCAACTCATTTTTGACTGTATCTAATAATAAGGTAAAATGAAAAAAAAAGCATATATTTATGGCTTAACGATGCAAAAAAAAAAGAAAAGAAATCTTTCATTTGAAGGAATAAGCTGATGGCAAAAGATCGATAGTTCTCCATATTTGCTGAACTGTATATATAACTATTTTTTTAACCACAGGAACAGCAAGATTTCACTATTTATTACTTTCTCGTATATGTAGTATAGAGAAAGTGTAGAACTTGTCAAAAATTTCGAACTCTTGATCTTCATGTTTTAGAGCACTTTGAGTTCGAAAAATACATTTTCAGAAAATGCCCGTCTGTCTGTCTGCGACAAAGATAACTCAAAAACACTTTGAGCTAGATCGATGAAATTTGGTATGTAGTCTTTATACCAAATTTATATATTTCTGTCAAATTTCGAACAAACTCCGCTCAGGGGAAGTCTATCTGTCCGGCCGTTCGAATATAATTTAACATTATTATTACAAAGCGAAGAGAGACGGACAGATAACATTCGATACAGAGAATGAACACCTGTAGTCTAGATACCTGTCCAATGCTGAGCCAAATCCAACAATGGATTGACTATCTGCCAATCTATACTTTTAGAAACATGTAAATGCGATAAATCAAAGTCGTAATGATTTAAATATATGAAAAATGGTATGTAATTTATGGATACGTGTGTAGCTTTGTGTCTAATTCTTATTTCAATTGGCTGCAATAAAAAGCGCCAAAACACAAATTTGATTCTCTGATACTATTAACCTCATGCCAAGAATTAATCACCAAATAACTCGCTAAGAGCAGATTGTGTAAAAATGCTAAATTACACAGAGATAAATGAGGGAAAAGCCTTTGGGTATTTTATCCCTGGTCTTATATAACCTGAGATTTTGATAGGGAAAATATTTCTTTACAGTACTAATATATTATTAAGATTCTGATAGGGATTTCTGATGCATGTCAATCACATGTAAGGGAAACACAGGGATCTTTTAAAAAGAATGTGCTTAATGGACATTTTTTACCCCTTCACGCCGAGCTTGTGAAAGTGTAGGCGTTTAGCCGATTCAGCAGTTTTATAAATCTCATCTTGAATTAAGGAGAGAAAGTGGAATTGGATCACGAAATAAGAGAATAAACTTACTATGGGTTAAATTAATATAAAAGCTTGGAAATTAATTAAATTGAAATTAAAAGTTTAAAATATCATTACATATATATATACTAGCTGACCCGGCAAACGTTTTTCTGCCATATAAATTATTTTTAGTGAAAATTTTGATTTTTAATAAAAAATAACGAATATATTGTAAGTGTGAGGGAATGGGATCTATGACAGAAAGAAGAATGGAGCACTGTAGACGATGATTGACGATAAAAAAAAACAAAAAAAAACATTCATTTTCTCAATAAAATGTATTTCATTAAAGTAACGAATGTATAGATTGTTTGATCTCTTAAAAGTTAAACGTAAAGTGAAAAAAGTAATACATTTTTTATCATAAAGTAAAAAATAAAATAAAGAAAATCAATCTTCATTTCAAAGAGCAATTGAGTGTATGATATTTTTTATCAGTCCGTCTTTAGCCAACACAAATAAGCTCGATGGTTTGCCCACACGAGAACATGCCACGTATAATTGTCCGTGTGAAAAACATGGTGTGCCCAAATTTAAGCAGCAAAAAGACGTCTTTCGGAGTTGATACTTATTGGTTGTCAATGTGAATGGCAATCTAATAGAAAATTGAACGTGTTTGAATTCAATTGGCACGTCTGTGACAATCATTGGAATCATTGGCAGCAAAACATGGTTCTGCTGGAAATCAGATGTAAAGAATGTTTAAACTGCGAGCTTTCTATGTTGGAAAAAGTTATTTAGCTAATTCAAGAAGGAAAAAAAACACCTTTTCAAACTGTGCTTCTTAACAATCAGAATGACAAAGAGGCTCGAAAGTTAGATTTTCACTGAGGAAGTTCAAAGATATAAAATTCATTTTAAGATTTTACACTGCTGATTTCTATAATTTGACTTCTTAAAACTAAGAAGTGAAAAATAGTTCAAAGTTTTTAAAATCATATATATTACAGCATTTATGAAAATATTTTTAATTTTCTTTTTCTTTTTTTTAGTTTTCATATATTTGTTGCGAGACCTGCTATGCAAAACATTTTCCGATGGAAATAAATTCCCTGAGTGAGGTCGTTGGAATTTGACAGTCAACGATCACATATCTGACAATCCTGCAGCTGCATAACAGCTGAAATGTGTTTTATCTGGCCCAAGATAAATAAATAACTACGTTTCATCCTTTTTCTATCACGGATGGGAAACAGCAATCATTCTGCTTTATTTAAATTTTTATTTATTTATTATTATTTTTATTTCCCCCGCATTATATATCTCATGTTTATCTTGTCGCTCTTCTGCCATTATTCTTTGGCAGATGCCAAGCGAACAGGTGTTCAAGGAAGGAGAAAAAATGTTTATGCCAGATGCAGTATTTACAAAACCTGACAAACCTCTCAAAAATAAGTCAACACAATTTCTGACCTTTTGAAAATGTTTTTTATTCATTGAAAAATATGTCAAGAATTCACTATTGTGAATGTCTGTCATTCATAAAAATCTTCTAAATAAAAGGCGCGCAATGAAAAAAGAAGACTCAAAATCGTCTGCCAGCGACGAGTCTTCTTATTCAACTTCTTAACGTTGAATCTAATCCACGATCTCTGATTCGTAAGCTACTGAAAACTTCGTACCTGTAAGTGCAGAACTTTCAAATTTATGTTCACTTTCATCTTGGAAAATCTAATATGTTTTTCTCACATTAAAATGCATTTATATTTCGGGCAATTTAATACCTGTCAATTTTTTAATGTTGGTTGGATCAATTTCATTGCCTATTTTTGTCCTTGATTAGATAATTTGAAGGTAATTGTTTACTTTAGTAATATAACAGTAAAGCAGCTGTATCCCATTTACAAATTATGTTTTAGTAGACTCTAAAACGAAATACAATTTTAAATTATAATGTAAGTTTTGGTTATGATACAATGTGCGAAGATTTAAAAATCAATTCAAAATTTCTTTCTAAATGGTATTTTCATAGCTCAAGCGTTTATTTTTTGTTAAAGTTTCCAAAGAAGCTTAAATATATATATATATATACATTTTGCTCAATATTTCTGATGCACAATACATATTGAGTATATACTATGTTACAAGGTTTAAAAAAAGTTATGTTTAGGTTTACTATGTTACAAGGTTTAAAAAAGTTGTCATTTTTCTTTTCATTCACTACTATCTATCTGGGTTTCTTAAGGATATATGATCATACATCACTTTTATAGATTTGTTATTCACATAAAAATTCAAGCTATTTTCTTAAAACTTAACAAAGGACGGGATTTTGTGGCTTCGCCAGGGTAAGCGGCGTCCGGGTAGAATACGATTCTTTCCTCTTCTCGCTATCGTCATAAGATACTTTAAAAAGTGTTATTGGCGACTAACTTTATAATTAAATGATATTTTATAATATATCTAGGATTTGTTCAATATTTTTAATACCTGTCAATAATGTGAGGATATCGTAATAGTGTTATTCAGCCTTTTGTGTTAATAGGCTGGGGATACGGTATAATTTAATTATTCGAAACCGAGCATAAATACATTAATATTTCATCTTCAAGCTGTCCCTTAATACAAGCAGCAGGGTTTCTACGTCTCGAAGAAAACTTGGCCTTTCGATTTATACTACGCTTGTTCCAAAGGGTCTTTTCTCCTTTTAATTTTATCTTTCTTTCTAGCTGGGTCTGTTTGCTTTCTCCTTCCTTCCCTCGGTGAAGAGTGAAAGAGTTCTCCACGAGAAACCGTTGTTTCTCTGTTTGCATTCTGTTTCTTTTGGATAGCCGAAGGCCTACGTGTGGACAGCATGAGGTAATCCATGTGGTCGTATCGGTCGTACCCAGCGTATCGTTTTGATTGGCAGCTGTCCTCCTAAATAATTCGTGTCTTAAAGTACAAATGAAAAAGCCACACCTTGGACCTTGTCCTTAAGAGAACACTGTAATCACCGATCAGTGTCCCCGGAAGTGGCTCCCTGCATATACAGGTTCCGATTCACACTTTGGTAAGATTGCCTGAAGTTGGGAAATTTTAGAAACAATGGCTACCATACTTTGTCAGTCTTTGCAGTAGTGGATACTGTCTGACCTGATTTTTTTTTCCCATATCGTATTGGTTTAAAAAAAGAAGATATCTCTAGTGGGTTTTGAATAAAATTTTGATCCTCAATATGGCTTGACTTTCTGCAGGTAATATAAAATTACCAGAGGGATCTTTCATCCCAAGTTCATTGAGTTGCTTTCAGTGTTTAGCACCTTGGCGAATCAAAAGCAAATTGCCGCAGAACTGTCACTTTTGTTTGTTATGCAATAAAAAGTCAAGAATGCCAATTATGTCTTTCATAGAAAAAATACTTGACCTGCATTAAAATTTTAAATCCTATTTTTCTCCTTTCTCACTAGAATCCTGAAAAATAATCAACTACAGCTAAAATAAAAACATGCGATATCCTGAAGCTAAACGAAAATTCGTTACACAAACAGTTTAAGTTTTCGTTTATGTCCGCTTTTCAAAAAACAATTTGCTCAAATTGCTTATACACAAATGTAATAAAATATGAGACCTCTTCTAAATGCTCTGAAAAAGCGCCTTCTGATATTGAGCAATCCCTGAACAGGGCACTGAAACTCTTACACTGGAACAAATCTAAAAAACTAACTGATATTAAAGCTTTCAAAATACAGTCCACATGAACTTTATTCCCTTATCCAGTGGCATATCAAACAATCCTAGTATCTAATTTCATCCGAATGAGGATGAAGGTGATCGTGAGAAGAGTTGCGAAATTTAAATTACTTCATTTGTTATTCCTATTACATCTTCAGCGGCAAATTCTTTTAATGGATAACTTCTTCTCTTGGAATAATAAAGGCATTCATTTAGAATTGCAGACCTTCAAGAGCATTCTTGAGAACTTCATCCTGTCTTTTTTTACCTTCCAAGAAACTTTTTTGAATCCTAATAATCTCTGAAGCTCCATATTTGTAACAGTGTGAGGAAATATACTGACACTGGAGTTCATAAGGCTGTCGAACAGTTATGTGTGTGTAAATTTTGAGATATCAGAAAAAATATAATTCTATTCGCCTCGTCAAGGCCAGTATAAGCTTGCTGAGGGCTCCAGGTGCTGATGTTCCTTATGCACGAACACTGACCCAATCTGATGTACTCATTTTCTGCCTTATGGGTAATCAGTAACAGGAAGTTAGCAGCATAGATGATCAGCTTTCCACCAGTTTCTGTTTACAAGTCATTTCATTCGATATAGAATTTTGTGGGATTCGGATTCTTGAACTATGGATTGAACGGTTCATCCCTGATATCTGTATTTCTCTGTATAATAATAATAATAAAAAAATGTATCGCAGTGAACATGAGTAAATCCTCCACAGTCTCGATATGGTTATCTCTTTTCTTGAGCTGTTATCGTTGCTCGGCTTTACAATTGGTGAATATGCCTATAATAAGCAAAATTTTTTCTATTATTTTCACACTTGCTGATGGAGATTAATCTTAACATTGCCTACAGCGTTATCCATATGAGAAATCGGCTATATCTCTGAGAATATAGTATTTTCTGTAGACATTTTAAAACATGTACAGTATGTGGTTGATACCATAATAAATGCGTCACCTAATACTATTTCAAACTGTGCTATGTCCCTTCTCTAAGACAATTTTGCTGTCCTTGGTAAAACGAAATTTGTCACGATAATTTCGAGATAAAAGAAAAATTGGGAAAACTTTTAAAAGATATACCTAAACAGAAAACCATTTCACTTCTGAGAGAGTGTAAGTTCGTCCTCGCATTTGCTATCATCGTCAAAGGGGAAAAAATATTTTTGTTCCATCCATTTCATCTTCAACTTGCAATAAACATTCATAGAAGGAAGTTGAGTCTTCTAAGTTTATTTACCTTGAATCAGCCTTGCCTAATCACAAAATTGGAAATGACGTATTCTACCCCATTAAACATTCCCAATACTCCAGACATATTTGTACTTGTATCTGCTATTAATTCTTAAAGAATTTTTTGGCTACTACGAAGAGTACGAGCTTAATCGTGCTACGAAGTATATATATTATAGATGCTTCATAGTAAAGTATATATATATATATATATATATATATATATATATATATATATATATATATTTAATTTTAGAAGTAGAAACATGGCCAAAGAGAAAGAAGATGACGCTTTGAATATTTTACTTCGCTTTATTTCCATCCTAAGAGCCATGATTTATGTACCAGAGGCGCGGACAAGGCACGTCCGTCCACAGTGCGATATAAGAGCAGATTAGCGTAAAAGATAGGAAGAATAATTTTTCCAGCTCCTATATACCGTGAGATTCTGATAAGGATTTCCTAAAGGAGTCGCCCACAGCCAAGGGAATCATTGGGATCTTTTAGAAGAATTCGCAAGGTTTTCCATTTTTTATCCCTACACTCGCAGCATGTGAAAGTTCAACTTTAGGTCGTTTTACAAAGTTTCTGTTGAATGAATTAAATTGAAAAGTGGAAACGGATCAGGAAATAACAGAATATTTTAGAATGAAATTAATATGGACTAATTCAAGAATAAGCTGTCTATCTATGTGTACTGTGAAATATATTCTTTGAATGCCCTTTTCTTCAGTCTCGCCATATTTATCATCTCTAATTCTGAAATATTTTGTGGGTGAAATGCATCGGTCAAATATATTTAATTTTTCGAAAGCTGCTTGGTTTAACTCCTGCACTTAACACGTTTTAACTTTGTTTTCTGCTTATGCTTTATTTTTTCATAATGTACAGTTGCTTATTATTTCACCTGTGTTCTTTTAAAGTTTTACATTTAAAGGAAGCTTAACAGAACTAGTATTAAAACCATAATTTTATATTTACAGACCGTTCGACGCATACGTTGATTCACATCTAACAATTCTCTTATGGAAAATATGATAAAAATGAGATTCACCGTTCCTTGCGCGGTGATCTTTCTGCTCTTATTCGTATGTGCTATAGCTGAAAAAGGTAAGTTTTAATATCTATTTACAATCATCGCAATAAATGTCATAAGTTACAAAATAGCATATAATTTATTGAATTTATTATGCTAAATGTGTGCACTTTTTAAAAAATCTGTTCTTGATATACAAATGCTCTACATGAATAATAACTTTTAATAAAAATGAAGCAATTTATGTACATAAAACTTTTAATGTTCGTATCATGAAAATCTCTCTTATTACTCATTGTCGAATGGCAACAATCAAATGTAATCAAACCGTCATAAGAACTTTTCAGAACTTTTTACAGTTATTTACCGTTTCATACAAGTTCCGATTTGTCAATTACGGGACTGTAAAATATAGTCTGTAAACTGTAAAAACTTCTGTCTTCGAAGAGGGCTCGGCAGTTTTATTGACTCTCCATGTTACCAAAAACTCCAAACATCCAGAGGAAAAAAGATGTAGAAGAAACAGAATTATAGAAGTGGGCGTTAAAGTTAATCGAGTATCAAAACAGGCTGCTGGATGTGAATAACCGCTATGGCTTGCCTATGGACATCGACACACCTTCCAAAATTAGTATCTCCCAGAAAAGATTTGTGCATTACCTTAAAATTTAAAATGATGGAGTCAACATCATTACTTTACAGGTTCTTTAATATATAATATTGCACACAATCTGTTTTGAATGTTATGATGAAATTCAAACACATCCCTCAAAACACTCAATCGCTTGCTTTGGCCAGTGGTAAATTTTATATTTAAAAAACTGCTTCCTTTCGACATGAACACCAAGGCAGGAATTTTAATTCTGTTTTTATTTCGTTGCATGTACACTTTTTAATTTGCACACTCTGTTATTTGTAGTAGACTAGTCGCATTTGGCGATCAGCTGGTTCGTCAGTATTAATGCCCGCTAAAATTTTCAATTAAACATTTGATGTAACTTGGTTTCATAATAGGTTTTGCAGCAAACTACTTTTAAACTTCAAATTTCGATAGTTATGTCACTCACTCATATTAATATGTAAGCCTTCAGCAGTCCTTTTCATTCTACAAAGTATCTCTCTCTCTCTAATTTTCTGTCAGCGCCCAAAAAATTTCAACTTTAAATTAAAGGGTAAAGGGTAACTGCATTTAAAATAAAAATATATCTTAGTGACACGAACCACGTCTTTTTTTAAATATTAGAATAAAAAGCATAGTCGTTCGTCAGTGAAGTTTTATGTGCATTACGGAATTATATAATGTCTCAAAGAATTATTCAAGAAAGGGTTCTCTGAGAAGTTGAAGTTCTCTGAGTTACCTTTCTGATTGCAACTATGTTGAAAAATTTTGAATCATTTTTTGCAGTAAATATTACAAAAAAAATGATAGCTCATCATTATTTATAACGTTATCCTATTATTTTTTATAGCTGATGAGGAAACGTTTCCTTTAAGTGAATCGTTAGACGAATTGGATGGTGCCGAAAGTAGGATGTCTTTGTTTAAAGATGAATACAGGTAAGAGATATGCCTTACTGAAAAAAAAGCATATGGTATGGTTTGATCAGAAACGATGGATCTGATTATAGTGGTTGCGACGACAGGTGCTCTCATATGGCGTTTAACATAACTACTCGTTTTTTTACGGTGCGTGATTATGAGCTACTATAAATTTTTACAAGATGCACAGTGAATTCAGGAATTGATTCTGGTCATGACATTTTCACATCAGCATAAATTATGAGACTTCAATAGTCTGAACATCAAATGATGTCGATGAAAGATGAATTGCAATATGATAAAATTTCTTCCCAATGTTCAATTCTAATCATTGTTTTATTAACTAATAATCATTGTTTTATTATTAACATTAGCAAAGCATTTAAAAGAGAAAATTTGCTGTTCGAAAAAGACATCAGCCCAGTTTGTGTAAATGAAACATAAAAAAAAAAAAAAAGGCTTTAAACATCGAAAGAAATTTGCTGAAAATTTTATATTTCAGTTACTTTCCGGTAAATTTTCTTCTGACTTTCGTTTTCTTTCTGACACAAATAGGAATTTTGAAAAAAACAAAAGATTTTTTTAAAGAAAATATTTCAATTTTGCAATAATAATAACTATATACTAAATTACAAATTTTAATTCACTAAAAATTAAATTAATTTTGAAAAATCTATCAGTGCATTCAAATTAAAAAAAAAATCTACTCGTGTTTTTGGGCAATAAGAATGTTCATTATTAAATCAGAAGCCACACAGTCTAATCGCGATTTTCACCTCATAAGAATTTTTAAAAAATGACAGTTTTGAAGCAGATGTACCTTAGATTCGCATATAAGGAGGATATCTGTTCTCATTCTTCCTATTTCGGCCATTTGTATGGAATGTTCTACTGAAACTTAAGATACGTATTCGAACTGAAGCAGTAGTAAAATGTGTTTTGTTTATATGTTTGGATGTGCAGTTAGATTTAAAGATTCCCTTTTAATAATACTTCGAAGTTCAGAAATATTCATGGGTCTTTAGATATTTATAATTGCTAAAATGAATTTTATTTTTGATGCTTTCTTTTAAATATGAAGCGCATCATTTCAAAAAACTTTAGAACTCTTAAAAATATAATAATCAGCAGGAACTCAAACGATTAATTTCTGAGAACGTTCAGTGCAAACAAATCTGCATTAATTTGAAAAATTACCAGATTTGAAAAATAGCTTTTTTTAATGACGCACAGTTTCATAAAGCGTTCTGAATAGAAAATCGTTTAAACACTCAATTCTTACTTTGATAGAAGCTCAAAATTTCTTTCTGCTGAATTTTCTGCAAATATGAAAAATTTATTATAATTTTTCGTTGGTTGTTTTTTATAGTTTCAGGAATTCTTTAAGATATATATTAAGAAAATTGAGCATGTCTGTCAAATTTCTTTTTAACTTTTTTCGAAAGAAGTGTTTCATTTCAAAAGCGAAGGTTTTTCAGATCCGATGACTGTATACCGCTTCACCATGACAGCACCGAGAATCGTCATGGTTGTTGCCGAAGTCAGACGTTCAAATACAAATGTTGGTGCTTTTACAAAGCGGGGAACCAATCTCACCCCACAAATGAAGAAACGTGCTCTTGTCAGGAGAAATGTTATCTACGCATAACAGATCAATTCCTGGACAAAGCATCCAAATTCTTTTTGAAGGCAGCCCTCGGCTGATTAAAAAAAAATTATTGACATAGCTTTAAATCAAGAACTTAATTTTATCATGCAGCGTGTCTCTGACTTTCGCTCCGTTTTTTTTTCAAAGTAGCTGAAATCTATACTTTTGCATTTGTTAATTGAAAAGGTGTAAATGTGTATTAATGTCCGAAAGAAATAATCCCTTTCTCTGATCTGGGGTCTTTCATTCGGAAATGATGCCATAAAATTATCAAAACAAATGGCACTTGAAAATAAACTACGTACTGCGAACCTTTAATCGTACTATAGTTCTTTTTTCTAAGGCATATATAAAAGTATCACTTTTATATATGTGGTTGAAGCAGTTCTCATATTAATATCTCAGTAATTCCACGTTAATCTATCCGTTCGAAGACGGTGCATACGATTTTTTTTTCGTAAAATATCTCAATTGCAGTTTCTCAATATATGAACAGCATATTTATTCAAGAAATAGTAATTTAAATATCTTGTGAATAATATTTTGAATACAGCATGCAAGAGTATTCTCGCTTCAGGATATCCTCCTAACAAACAAAATACAGAAAATGCAACAGGAAATCATTCATATAAAATTTATTCAGAAAATTAAAAAATAATTGCATATTTTAACACATTTTGTATCTTCGTTAACGCTATGATGAGCGAAAAGGTGGATGAATAGTGAAAAAGATCACAGTATTTTTAATAAAGAATATTCGAACATGTAATTTTTAATTATTTTTTAGTAAACATTTGTAAGGAATGACTGTTACTGAACACTTAGAATTTTGTTATTTCCAATACAACTATTTTTAAATCGTTTGCAAATCATTTTTTTATCAAAGAATTATATTCAAGAAAGCCCTTGTAAATTTCCAATTCAGTTTTCGTATGCAACAGAAAATTACTCAAAATTGATGGATAGCCGCAACTTCATGCGAATAAGTGAAAGTGCCGATAGTTTACCCCTTTTTCTTAGAGGTAGTAAAATGCACTAACGAGAGAGAATTGTTCTTTTTCAGGAAGGAGAACAGGAAGTGCATCGAGAAGCACCACGAATGTACCCACGACAAGCACAACTGCTGCAGAGGGACGCACTTCAAGTACAAGTGTCACTGCCACGACGTGGTGGACGAAAAGGGACAGAAGACAGAACGCTGCGCTTGCCACAACCCTTTCCGCTACAAAGTCGTCGATTTGGCAGTGAACGTCGGCAAAAAAATTATCTGAGGCAACCCACCTCACTCCTTTTGTCAAATATCTCTTAAATAAAGACAATTTATAGAACGATTCATAGCTGAAAATTTCACGTTTCTAGGTTTTTCGTGATTTTATTGAAAATGAAATAAATATAAAAGAATCTCATTTCATATTGAAATACTCTCACAATTTACTCTCAAATATAATAAAATCGCTATTGTTTTATAGTCTTTATAAAATTATGATATAAGGATTGAAATAAATAAAAAAAAATCAGGAAAGAAATTAAAGCAAAACATATAATTTTGCAAAAAAAACCATTAATAAAGATTTATTTATATATATTCCATAAGAAAATCTTATATGAAAAAGTCAATTTCATTAAAAAAATTCCTAACATTAATTTTTTATTGCATCCATACACTAATAATATTTTTCTTTAGCGAATTCAATTTCTTTAATGGATTTAATAATGAGAGAAAAACTCTTATTTTAAATCAGTAATAAATTATCTACTTTTTAATTTGTTTTCACATTTTAGTTTAAAACAATCTATGAAATATTCATAAAAATATTCCTGTATCTGTTTTAGTGAAATAATATATCCTACAAGGCAGTTTTTACAAGATTTTATAAAATAAGGTTTAGTATAATGGAGCAATTTCACATGACACCATGATTGCAAGACAAACATAGTTGCACAAAACACATGTCAACGAACATCCAATGCAAGACTGTTTTACAATATGTATATATGTTTTACAATGACTATTGTTGTTATTAAATCCTTGAAAGGAAATCCATCATGATGAGGTTCACGTTGAGCGACGCGGCAAAAAGTAGAATACGGGATGTAAATAAAAAAAATCATCAGGAGTAATCCCTCCTAAAATTTCTTTCTTCTCTTGTCTCTGATTAAAGCGATTTTCCCCTTTCATCTTCCCACTTAAAATTTGGCGTCAGGCAAGATAATGAACTCGTAGGATGCTCGAATGCACACACATGAGCTATTGTGCGTCGTTGAGCAGCAAAGAAAACCAAGTATGTCATTTTTTATCAATCGATTAAAGCCAAAATTGGAAGCAGAATTACAATTTTATTGACAAAATAGTAATATATGTATCTAACTTGTTGAATTTTTGAGATAGCGCTTACAACCTACTTACATCTTGCTCTCTGTATAGACAGTTTGATAGATCTAGTTCATAATTTCATAGGATTAAGATTAAATAATTGATTGTATAAGATGATAAAGTTGATGTTGAAGTTATACTAGTCTTGTACATACAGACATAAAGACTTTTCTTCGGTGGATTTCGTTCAAATCATGATCGAAGACTACAAATTTTGTATTAAAATTGCATGTAAATTTTTTTCCATCTAGCTCAAGAAATTCCTGAATAATTGTGATCATAGAAAAATGGACATAATTTCAAAAATGTGGTTTTCGGTCAAAGAGGGGACGAGTTTTTAATGTTAATGGAACCTCATCTTTTTTTTTGTTGGTTTTGTACTTTTTAAATAAGAAAGTAAAAAAAGAGAAAGAGGAAGAGAGAGAGAGAGAAACTGACACAGAAAACATAGGGAAAAGTGCATAATCAATGTCGTAATGGCTGACGAAACCATTTAAAATAAATTTAACTGATGATATCATGTTTCCGTTTTTCAAAAATCCTCGTAATCATTATCATCGGTGACGAATCTTTTGTTTCGAAAATTTTAATACTAGGTCGACACGCTTCTTGAACTGCGCTGACTTAAAAGGGGTGCAGTAGCTTCTGAGGGTAAAGACCCTGAGCAACGGAGAGCAGAAGTCTGACTTCAGCTCATATGAAGACGACACTCACTCATTCGCTTGCACAACCCCTTTTTACATGGAGTCTCTTTCGCACACCTCACAGATAGGACACATGATAAAAACAACCACACCCGAACCAGAGACGCCCAGATCACGCTGAAGACGAGCTATACCAAGGCCAATGCGCCGTCGTTTCATGCAGTTATGATAAGTTGCTAATCAATGAAAAAATTGATTAATAATGAAATACCAATCTCTATTTTTAAATTTATAAAATATTTACTTTTTTTTTAACTAAACAGTAACTTTCACTTTCTTTTGTTTCCTACACTTTTTCGCTACCTAATTCTTGTATGTTCCTATATCCATCTCAGCCTTAGGGAAAGGTGTTTACTTTCCCCCTGTTATAAAATGAAATAGATATGTTATTTTCGTTTTTTACGTGTCAATAAACTGGATAAATTTTAACTTCCCATGGAAATTCTAATTACTAATCATACTTGCAATCAATATTTATATTTATATTCACACAATTTCTTTAGATAGTAACTTTCACTTTTAGCTCCCAACGAAATTCTTGTGCGTGATTATTGGCATTTATTCTATTGTTAAGATGGTAATAATTATCATCGTATTTCAATTGTTATCGAACAAATAATAATTCCAACAGTCCCTTTTGTTATTGCTGTTAACAGCAATGTAGCTATTGAAATACTCAGCAAAATTACAAAATGCGAACAATGTAGCAGAAGGAACAATCAAAGCATACACTGTTGCTTTCTGTTGAAATTCATTTACTGTTCAGCAACCGATCGTTTTGCGACTTTTTCGTTTTCTGAGTAATGCTTAGTGCGTTTCTTGACTGTTTCAATGAGGCTACGGCCATCGTTGGCCTCATCAGTTTTGTGACTATATGGGAATTGGTAAAATATTCCCTATTTCTTCGTCTACCATCTTCTGGGGATTCTTTCCGCATTTGATCCGAATTTGGATCCAAATGCAGAAATACCATCTCATCCGCCTGAACCGCAAGTTGCCGTGGTGCGCTGGTATGCAGTGTTTTGACTTTGCCAGGCATTGGAGATTCCAGCTGAACTGGCTCCTACTGGAGTCCAGAAAGCTGATGCTCCGGTAATGAAATCATACAAGATTTATAAAATGTGTTGTGGTTTAAGCTTGCTAGCCCGATTGGCTGCTATTGGTGTCCCAGTTGTGGAGTCATATAAAGTCTATGGATTTTGCTTGGCTTTGGACTTACCAGTGGAATACAGACAGCGGTTATAGTCAGTTTAACATCGCAACTGCCGACAGTCTCCGAAAATACTGCTTATGACTGATCCAAAGATTGTATGTTGCCAAATGTGCAAAGACCGTTGTCTACTCCGGATGCTGGTTCACAAACTGCTATGTGCTACTGGAAGCTATTTAATATTATTTTATACATCAAAAACTACGGCCAACTGTCATATCAAGTTATGAAACAAGTATGTTGTCAACATTTCAATGCTGATATTTAAAAGAAAAAATAAAAAAAAAAACTTTTACGGGTTTTTAAAAAAAACGGGTGGGGAATGAGAGTAGCCCACCTCCACGTGGTGTTCCCCGGGCAGCGGTGCAGTTCACTGGAACTGCAACGGCTAAGAGGCTACTCAAGCATGAAATATAAATTTAGAACTTTTAGTTCGTCTGCTAAAACTGCATAGATATCATTTTTTGGGTTTTTTTTTTTTTCATTATCTCGAATTTTTGGATAAGAAACCAATGATTAATACTTGAACATTAGTTTCTGCATTTTTAATATGTTAATGTTTATGGGTTAGCATACGTTCTACGTATTACATTGTACGACATGCATGATTTAAAATTATTCAAAACTCACTTTAAATCGGATATTTCGCCTCAAGCTAGCAAATTCAGAAAAAAACATTATTTATAGGGTTTTGGTCTTGCATATACCACACAACATAAAAACCAGAGAGAGAGATGGCTGCAAAACTTACTCACACATACTATTTAAAACTGTTGCTCCTCTGATTTTGAAATTACAATGTGGGCCTTGGGTAAGACCACAAACACCTAGTATGGCAAAGGCGAATGTTAATAAAGAAAGATATAATAAGAATAAAGAAATATTAATATATTAATAAAGAAATTATAGATCTTTGGCTTGAATATAATTTTTTTTATTGTATTTATTATGAGAATATGTATTTTTCATGTCTTTTAATTTGTCCGATTTTGTGATCACAATCAATAAAAACAAACAGCAAAAGAAAGAGAGAGAGAGAAAGAAAAATCAGGCAAAATGAAGAATGAGAATAAATGCTATTTGCAAAATGAAAGAAAATGAAAAGTTAAAAAAGAAGCACAGAAGAAAAGGAAGTATTTATAAAAACTAAATGAATAAAAATTCGATTAAATCTTCATTTTTTTTAATATACATAGCGTTTAATTTTCCATGCACAACATGGCATTTTAAACTACATTGACAGTTTATAACAAACAGCAATATTTATTCAATACTACTATAAAACAACTTATTTGATAAAATGTTTCAGCTTTCTTTAATTCAAACATTATTAACTGTTCTTAACATTTTTCACTATTGCCTCTACAGGCTTTTGAATATCAAAATTTCGATGAAAGCTATCATTAACACGTAAGGATTAAGAACACCTAATCGTTGAAAGGAGAATGAATCGTCATTCTCCTTTGCTGTGAGGATGGACTCTTCACAGATGCCTTCACGTAACTCCACCAATGGATGAAACAGATAGAATAACATAGAATGGTCATCACAGTTGTCCTGTACACTTTTCCTCACGCATTTTGAAAAGGAATTCAAATGCCTGAAAACAAAAAAACAAAATAAAACGGAATATGCAAAGTGGCAAGGAGGAATTCTTTAACCATTTTAATTTATTATTCAAGTATTTGGTATTTTACGTTTTTTTTTTCATAAACAATTTTATGTAAAACTAAACAGCTCTAAATAAATAACGCAATTTTTGTTATTACTATTTCATTAATATTACTGCCAAATTTTACGAAAAAAATTCGCAAATGAGTTCTATTTCTTAACCCAACAGAATTTTTAATTGCATATTGAAGAACAGCTATACTAAGTTCCCCCCACACAAAGTTCCCCACAGGCACAACGATTTTTCCCACTAAACCTAATTTTAATTAAAAATTCTTATAAAATCATTGCTGCAAATAAATACGCTGAAATTTATAGTTTATTGCAATTGATAGTATCTGAATATACTGTAATAAAATTGTAGAGGTATTTAAAAAACAATTGCGAAATTTAAAATAAATGAAATAAAATAAAGAAACATTTTTATTAGAGTGAAATTTTCATAAATAAATTTAATAATAATATATACTTTCAGAAAATGGCATACATTTGCTTACTAATATTCAAAATATGGAAAATATTAGAAAACAATGTCAAACGATTACTAAATTGTATCTAAATTGTTTGAAGTTTATGGTATATTTTAAAACATATTTCAGGACAAAGCCCTACATCGAATAGTTTTGCATTTATAGTAAGATAATTTCCGCTTTTATTCTTTTAAAGAACTATCTGATTCATTCTTCAATTTAGAAATCTCACTCTCACTTAAATATTTTGCTCTTTTCGCCATAATGACTAAAATAAAACTTACCCAAAATATATAAACAAAAAAAAACCTATCTAGCAAACTCCAAATGCAAACGATAAATCTACACCCACAGAAACCAATAAGTAATCTTTTATGCATCTTAGTCAAAATATAAATATAAATCCAAAGCCCAGGCATTGAAGGTCCTGTAAATGCCCTATCTCTCGAGAGAGCCGAAAAAGTGTCATTGTTTATATGTTTAAATACCCGGATCAAATAAAAAAAAAATAAACTCGAAAACAAACGAGCCTATTGAAGGTCAATGTTCTGCGAAACATTATTCGAAATTTTAACGGACTTCAACCGCCATCTAGTGCATTTAAACACAACTTTCCAAATTAAAATCACGCATACGCGATCACGAGCTCCTGGAGTGGGAAAGGCTGTTACATATACGAGATGGCGGGCCCTGAAGGGAGACTTCCGTGATAACATGTACGTGATCATGGTGCTCAACGGGATAAGAACCTCTCGAGGATGAAACATGTCACCAAATTTCATACTAAACGGTATTGTCCATTTCAGTATCCAGAGACAACCATTTATCGATGCTTCTATCTCGCTAAGGGACGAAACGCGGAAGGATAAGCGCATTTCTAGAATTCTGCGTCATTTTTCGACCTTGATCTCCGCCTCACTACAGTACACTCCCGATTATCCGCGGAATTGGGTGGCGCGGCCACCGCGGATAACAAAAATCGCGAATAATCCGAAAAAAGCTAAAAACGGGTATAGCAAAAGAGAAAACAGTCATTCCAACTTTGAAAAATCGTTTTATGTACAATGAAACGTAAAATAAACAGCAGTAAATGTTTAACTAATGTTTAATATTTTAGTATATCACTCAAAACTAACCTAAAATGCATTTTGTTAATGAAAATAGAAAAGTGCTTTGCACTTACGAGAGGCGTCAAGGATACACAGAAAAATGAATACATATGTACTGTTTTAATACTGTAATGTATTATGTAATTACAAAAGCATCACTGTAAAACTACACCTTTTTGAAGAAATCAGTCATTTGTGTTTGCTTCTTGCTTTGGAAGCATTTTCTCTTTGCTTGGAAGCAAAAAAAAAAAAAAAAAAAAAACTTAGTGCGGCAGGCGCGGATAATCGGGAGTCTACTGTACTTACTTTTCCGTTCAATTTGAAGAGGTAGGGACGCGCTAGGATAGAACCTGGGACCTTTAGGTTAGGAGTCCAGTAACAATCCGATTATGCCAAAACAGCTGTTCTGGCAGAAGAGCTGTTACTGGCTTATATGCAATTCACCACAAATTTTATTTACAAGTGTATGTGAATGTCGGGTTGTTTCTAAATTTTATTTTATTTTAATTTAGTCTGCGAGTCATCCGAGTGTACTTTATTGTTAAATGAAAACCTCTCCTCCTTTCACATTTCGAATTATCCCAATTTTGACAATTTAAACCCATCCTAACAGATGCACAAATGCGCGGAGGATTTTAGAATCTATTGGCAAATAGTATATTTCTTGTATGAATTGCAATGTGCTTTTTCAGTCTAATCTAGATAAAGGTAATTAACATGTGCTTATGTGACTTGTCATAAACAAACCAGGTGAAAAAGTCAGCAATGTTAAGTCGAGTTTTAACGTCTCTTGTTAAAGTGGTGCCATGCAGGAGCAAGAGTACATTTTAGCAACTCATGCGTCACAGCCTTTTCCATTTCATTTACTCCTCCACATATAGTAATTTAGATTTGTATGAGAGAACGATTATTTCTGATCCAGTGCCTCCAGTGGTATTGTCTCGAATTGCAAGACTTCGTGTCTATGACAGATTTATACGTGCACCAGCCACTACGTAGAAGGAGAGTCTTTAGCCGACGGGATTCGAACTCATAACCCGCCGACCTACCGTTCAGACTATCCCGGCCTAATTGACATGTTGACAGCCTTATCATCCATTGTCTGGTTACATCGAAAGTTCTAATTTAGTATAGAATTTGATGCAAGTATGTTTAGCTTATTTCTCCTTGTTTTAACAAATTGTGCACCATGCGAATCGCTCGTGATTCACGTCTACTGACCAATTCTCTTTTTATATTACATTTAAAAGTTAGCAAGGAAGTAAGCTTCTTATTAAATAGTGATCTGAATCACAGACGTGAATCATGGCTGTTAACACGTTAAAATTCATCCACTATGTTAATTAGTTATATAGAAAATGCACGAAATCTCAGATAACATGAAGAACAGAATTTCCCCAAGAAATTATTCTGGATCTCTAATGAATTTGGCTCTGTACTTTCAGGCATTAATTATTGCACTAAAGGATTGCTAGGACATGAATTTGTATTTTGATAATTTGAAACACATCGCGCTGATCAGTCCGTTCGTCACAACCATTTGAATGTTTCACTTTCATACCATTCAAAAGGGATTTTGTCGGTTCACTCAGAGTACCGACGAAGATCACTGTGAAATTTTATTTAAAAAATAATCCTTCCTCACACCTTTATATTTATGACGAAATCAATTAACTCCAAAAGTCTGGAGGATCGGAAACTTCGCCCAACGATATGACAAATGTTTAAATATTCTTAGTGATAATGTCAAACAATAACCAAGCTTAATTATGTAGAATGTAACTTTTGGTAATAAATTTATTTTCTTCTCTGCTCATGTTGTTTTTTCTTGCTGATTCACAGAAGATCTAAAACAACCCCATATATTTTATAGCTTTAATGTAATATTAATATGAGAAAATTTTCTGCCGCATGCTTCTATTCAAATATGATGTTTGATTGCACCAAACTTACGCTTAAAAAGTTGTGAAAAATAAAAGAGACAGAAAAATATGCCTGCAGCATAGGGTGGCCGTGGAGACAGAATTCATATTACAGCAACGTTGCTATTCAAAAAACGACAAGCTCGATGGCATCAAAAATCAAACTATGAATGAAAATAATGAAATATGAAAATATCAAATGAAAATAAATATTATTAAAATATGAATATACTCAAAAAAAGTGCATTTGAAATCATGAGGGAATGACTGTCCACAAAATTTTGTTGAATATATAAAATGCCAAACATTGAAGTTCCTCTTTAACACGGAATTCTGAATTTCCTTTTAATTTTCGATAAATTCCTTAAAAATTCGTTTGTTTCTTTGTGAATAATTCTTAACTTTACCAGAGCATTCATTCTTTGCATTTATTTGGTTTCATGAGTTAATTCACACATTTCTATCATTTTACATTTCCACTGACTCCTTGTAATCAAATATTGTTAAATTATCTTTCTTTCTTGCAACCTTCTTTATTCCTATCGCTTTCTTAGTGCTCCTTTGCCCAAAATGATTTTGCCAACGGATTCGGTGCAGTTCTTATTGTAAATAGCAGGCGTGTAGCATTCCTGCTGTTTTTGGCGCTCTAAAAAAATAATGTATTTCATTTTTTTTTGAAAAATAATACATTCTCATTGAAAACTGTTAAATAGTGTTGGACTTGGTGATTTCCTTTTTTAAATTTAAATCCTTGGAAATAATTAATAACTTGATAAAACCGTTCTAAAGTAAAAATTAAAACAATTTTTGGTTTATCTTATATGAAATATAAAGAGAGAGAAAGAGAGTGCGTACCATAATAAATAAAAAAAAATTCGCAAATCGAGATTATGATGAATTTTCTTGTTTTAGCCTTATATGATTTTAACAAAATTTTGCTTGGAAGAAATCGTTTTTGTATGAGAATAGGAAGACTTAAAAGCACAATAAGCTAGACAAATGAAACTTGGTAAAAAGCTTTATCATCGGAATTGAACATTTCTCTCAAATTTTCTAACAAGTCTAAATATGTCAAGTCTGCCTTTCTATTAACGCATCCATTTCATTTGGAAATGTTTGTTAAAGAATGTAACAAACTAGACGAATGAATTTTTGTATGATTTTTTTACATCAAAATTCTATATTTGCGTCTACGAGTTTCCTTAAATAGACGGACTGACAAAGAAACTGTAGAAGGATTATTTTTTCCAATCTTTGACACAAATCTGTTTTTTTTTTCAATCTGTCATATTCTAAGATTTATCCATCTCATTCATATATTTGTCGATTTGTCTATTTCACTTATACATGGATGTAAAGACAGGTAGACTTATGTAGACTGATTTCGACCTAATAAATAATTGCATTGATTTTATTACCTTGCATTGCATTGAATTTATTGCAAAGACATAGACTTCAAATCTGTTAATTGTCTTTTATCATTACAAATTCTTTTCCTTTTTTTAAAAAAAAATCGAGAACGAAATGAAATTAGGTTTATTTATGATACATGATACAAAAAGAACAGAAGTCGCTTATATTTTGAAAAACCTTTACTTCTGGCTCATTAAATAAACTTAACACGACCAACGAAGGAGAACATTTTTTTTCTATCCTGCATTTTGTTGTAAAATTATTTAAATAATGTGTATGAATATTTATCTAACCAGCAATACTCTCTTTGTAAAAATCGTTAAGTGTAACTTAATTCTTGCTGTTTTGAGAAGAGACAAATACAAAAGCAGTAATTCTAGAGTATCTAGCAGTGAAAATCAATTTTCTTACACTTTAGCTATGTGTTTTAAGTCCTTCTTACTTTTACTGTAATAATTTTGAACTATTGATGTACGAATCGGAATATTTGAATATATGAATTGGAATTTTTTCAGATGAGAGCGATTTTATTTTCTGGAATTCATGCTTATCACTGCACAGTCATTCTGAATCTTATTATCATGCAAATTCTATTCATTTTTCTGTCCTCAGTATCAAATTCAAATTGGCAGATGAATCTGGACTGCTAATCCTTTGAACTATTAATCCTTCATTTCAAGCTTCCACTCATTCATTTTGCAAATTTAACCAAAATTTGACAGTGCAATTTAATGTAGATTTGGAATAAATCGTTATGTAACAGTATGGTTCTATTGAAATAAATTACATTTATAAGAATATTTATTCATAATTAGCGTTTTGCTGACTAGCAATAATAGAATTCGAGAATGCTTCCTTAAATTTGCTTTGTATTATGAATTTGAAGTGAGTGCTTTGAACAGTTTGAAGACATTGAAAATTCATGTGGCTAGATTAAGTAGGATGTTAATTTATTTTAATCAAATGTCTGTCAAATAATCATTTATGGATTGAAAGAAAATATAATGTCTTTTGTATTAGTTTTTATATTTAAAAATGCTCCTGCTTTAATAGAAAAGTATTTGTAATATTAAAAAAAAAATTATTCCTACAAAATTGTGTTTTTAGTGTCCGATTTCCTTGGCTTTCCGTTTTTATTTATGTTTTGTCGATGGTGTTAAAATATTTTCTTCTTAGTTAAGTATAAATTGGCATCGTATATATTTTTTAAAATGAAATTTTGTGATGAAATGTGAATTTTGTGAAAAATGTCGCTTAATAACTTTTCATTGTGATTTAAAATAGCACTTATCTTGTAATATCTTTTTTTAAAATGTTTTTACAATATGGTTATATTAATTGAAAGACAAGGTGAAGAAGGTTTTTTTTAAAACAATTCTTGTTTTTTGGCCGCAGTTTCATCTCTATTTCTAGAATACAATTAAAAGTCTGTTTCTTTATTCATTTTCAATAACCACATTCATTTTAATTGAAAAATTAAACTAAAAATCATCTGCAGCCATATCTTAGAGATGAAATTAAAAATATTTTAATTATTTTGCTTCTGCATCGCTTGAAATAATACTTCATGGAAATAATTTTTTTCTCTCTTTTTACTTAATAAAATGTATATAATTAAAAGATGAGAAATTTTATGTAAAATATACAGCTTTTTAAAAATTCTTTTAGAGTTTATTAAAAACAAGATGGATTTTGAAAAATGTTGCCAGAACTTCAATTTCAACATTTCAATTATATTTTGAGAAAAAAGAACATGACTGATTGGGAGAGAATTTTCTACAGATAGTTCTTATGATGACTATGACAATTCTCAATGATACAGATAAAACTGCATATACGGCTTATTTAGATAATGAAGATTAATGTTTAATTGTCCATAAGTTGATTATTATTATTAAAGTATTAATTGTCATTCTGTGTTTAAATGAGCTGCATCAGTGCATTTGTACATTTGCAAATGAACAGAATAATTTAAAAAAAAATGGTTTGAAGAATGACATTATAGATTACCAGAGTATCCATAATTGTGTGAAGAAAAGCAGATAAAAAACAAATATGTGGAAGGATTGACCAATTGTCTTTCACTCTATTTTGGAGTTTGTCATGCATAACACTTTTGGGTAGATGGATTATTTTATGGTCCTTCTCCTCAGCAACATTTTGTTAATAAAGCTGTATTTTAATTAATTTTAATACTCAAGTATCTTCATAATTCATTTATTAAGAGGATAAACTTGAAGGTAATTGATTAACGCGATCCTAGCATAAACTTGTTCATTGAACATTTTTTTTGAATACCTTCAGGCCATTTTCGTTATATATTCTCAAATTTTCAAAAAAAATTGCAAAGTAATTACATTATTGAGGGAAATCGGAGGCATATTTTATACAAATGAATTACAATATTTAAAGAATCAATCAGTTTTTTTCCCCAATGTTTTTCATCTTTATTTTTTTAAATGATCTGATGTTTTTGTTTCAGAGATATATTTAATTAAAGGATTCCCTCATATAGACATTCTTCTTAAATAGTTCAAAATTCCAATTAAGAAGAAAAAAGTTTTAGTTTGAATTTTGAAAATTCTTGTCTGGGAATAAGCTGTCGATATATATATATATATATATATATATATATATATATATATATATATATATATATATATATATATATATATATATATATATTAGCTGACCCGGTAATTACCATATGATTTATTTCTAGTAAATATTTCGTTGTAAATTAAAAAATAACGAATGTATTGTAATTGTGTGGGAATAGGATGACAAAAAGAGGAATGGAGCGCTGTAGATGATGATGGCCGATGAAAAAAACACCAACCATTTTTTTCTCAATACAATGTATTTCATTAACATAACGAACATATACATTGTTTGATCTATTAAAAGTAAAACGTAAAGTGAAAAATGTAATATATTTTTTATCCTCAAATATAAAAATGAAATAAAGAAAATCAATATTCATTTAGAAGAGCAATTGAGTGTTCGATATTTTTTGTTAGTCCGTCTTTAGCCAACACAAATAAGCTCGATGGTTTGCGTACACGAGAAAATGCCACGTAAAATATTCCGTGTGAAAAACAAGGTGTGCCCAAATCTAAGCTGCAAACAGACATCGTTTGGCTTTGCGACTTGATTGTCATTGCGAATGCCAATCTAATAGGAAATTCAACGCGTTTGAATTCAATTGGCACGTCTGTGAGAATCATTGGAATTCGTGGCTGCAGAACAAGGTCTGCTGGAAATCAGAACTGATGTAAAGAATGCTTAAACTGCGAAATTTCTATGTTGGAGAAAGTTATTTATCTTACTCAATAACGGGAAAAAAACCTCTTTAAACTGTACTTCTTAATACTGAGAATGGCAAACAGGCTGGAAAGATAGATTTTCACTCAAAAATTTCAAAGATATTAAATTCATTTTAAGATTTTACAATGCTGATTTCTAGAAATTCACTTCTTAAAACTAAGAAGTGAAAAACATTTTATTTTTTTTAAATCATACATATTAGAGCCTTTATGAAAATATTTTTAATTTTAAAAAAAAAATTCAGTTTTTATATATTGTTCGTTGCGACTTATTTTTGTGATATATTGTTATGACAGTCAACGATCACACATTTGACAATCCTGCAACTGCATGATCGCTGAAATGTGTTTTATTTGACATAAGATAAATAAATAACTTCATGTCTCATCCTTTTTCTATCACGGATGGGAAAGAGCATTCATTCTGTTTTATTTATTTATTTTATTATTATATTTATTTTCCCAGTATTATTTCTCTCTCGCTTATCTTGTCGCTCTTCTGCCATTATTCTTTGGTTGATGCTAAGAGAACAGGTGTTCAAAGAAGGGGAAAAATGTTTATGCCAGATGCAGTATTTACAAAACATGACAAATTTCTCAAAAATAAGTCAACAGAATTCCTGACCTTTTGCAAATGTGTATTTCTTCATAGCAAAATATGTCAAGAATTCACAAGACTATTTTGAATGCCTGTCATTCATAATAATCTTCTGAATAAAAGGCGCGCACTGAAAAAAGAAGACTCTAAATCGTCTGCCAGCGACGAGTCTTTTTATTCAAATTCTTAACGTTGAATCTAATCCACGATCTCTTTCTTATTCGTAGACTACTGAAAACTTCGTACTTGTAAGTGCAGAAATTTCAAATTTAAGTTCACTTTCATCTTAGAAAATCTAATCTGTTTTTTATATCAAAATGTATTTCTGTTTAGGGCAATTTAATACTTCTCAATTTTTTAATTTTGGTTGTATCGATTTCATTGGATATTTTTGTACTTTTTCGGATAATTTAAAGGTAATTGTTTACTTTAGTAATATAATAGGTAAAGCAGCTGTATCATACTTACAAATTATGTTTTAGAAGACTCAAAAACGAAATATAATTTTAAATTATAATGTAAGATTTGGTTATGATACAATGTTGGAAGAGTTCAGAATTAATTCAAAATTTCTTTCTAAATGCGACTTTATTAGCTCAAGTGTTTATTTTTTGTTAAAATTTAAAAAGAATCTTATATTATATAACCAGGAGTATTCGATTTATAATCAATTGAAAATGTAAAGGTCAAAATTTTCATTTGTTGATCACTGCCTTTCAATCGCGAGTTTACTAAAAAACCTAAAAATGTATGTTAGCAACCTGGAAATCTTTAGCTGCAATAATAATATAGATACTTGCTAATGTAGAATAAAGCAAAAATAAATAAATAAATAAAAAATCAAGAAACTTTGATATTTTTTAACTAAAGAGTATGCTTCCTGAGGAGCTTGCATCCAATCACATTCTTATGAGAATATATTCGGAATGTTGTATATCAAGAGAAATATTAAATTAATATCCGTTGAGACAAATTCGAGTTCCAAGAATATCCACTGATTTTATAGATTAAAGTTTTTTGTGTATGAATCCAGTTACAGAGTGAATGTTGCCAACTTCTGTGCTATTCAATAAAAAGCAGGGTGAGAACTTATTAATGGCAGTAAGTTACAGATCAATTAAGTTGTGACTGCTTAAAATACAAATATCTTAAGTTAAATAGATAAATCTTCAAGGGTGTTCGTCAAGAAGATCTTCTACAAAGAAGCCAACAGCATGAAATTGCTTGAAACAAATATTTGAAGGCCGACTTTGAAACAAAAGGGCTCTCAGTTCGTTCACCAGAATCCTTTTAATTCTTATTGTAAATGTAATAAAAAAATATGCATATTCTATCTATTATCACCACTCATTCTATAAGAATTTACCTTACTGAAGAGAAAAACACGAGCCTGAATTTTTAAGGCAAGATAGGGCAATGAAATTTGTAATTCCGTAGAATACATGGATTGACTTAGTTAAAAAATTTCAGTGGACAATCTACTAAAGTCCAATTTTCATTTATTAAATTTGATTTGTGCAATTTTAGCTTAGTTTATTTTGACTGTGCATAGGTATTTTATGTAGTTACTTGTTAATGGAAAAGTTCTTTTGTATCATTACAAAAATTAGTATTTTTTAAGACTAATTCTTGAAAGCTACGATTTTTAATGTTTATTTACTTACTCTAAATGTATTAATGTATTTTAAGCCCTCCATCCTTCAGGAGTTATGTAAAATTTACAGACTTTTTTTTTTGTTCAATATTTCTGATGCACAAAATATATTGATTTATACTATGATTGAAGTAACATGGTTTAAAAAAAGTTATGTAGTCGCCATTTTTCTTTTCATTCTCTAGTTTCTGTCTGGGTTTCTTAAGGATATATGATCATACATGACTTTTAAAGATTTGTTATTCACATGAAAATTCAAGCTATTTTCTGAAAACTTAAAAAATGACGGCATTTTGTGGCTTCGCCACGTTAAGCGGCGTCCGGGTAGAATACGATTCTTTCGTCTTCTCGTTACCGTCATAAGAGACTTTAAAAAGTGTAAATGGCGACTAGTTTTATAATTACAAGATATTTTATAATATATCCACTATGTTTTTCAATATTTTTTATACCTCTCAATAATGTGATGAATAATATCATTAATCAATAATCGTAATAGTGTTATTCGGCCTTTTGTGTTAATAGGCTGGGGTTCGGTGTTATTTATTTATTCGAAACGGAGCATAAATACATTAATATTTCATCTACAAGCTGCCCCTAATACGAGCGCCAGGGCTATGTCTCGAAGAAGCCTTGGCCCCTCGATTTATTCGCGGCTGGTTCCAAAGGGTCTTTTCTCCTTTTAGTTTTATCTTTCTTTCTAGCAGGGTCGGTTTTCTTTCTCCTTCCTTCCCTCGGTGACAGGTGAAAGAGTTTTCCACGAGAAGCCGTTGTCTCTCTCCGAATGCCTACGTGTGGGCAGCTTGAGGTAATTCAGGTGGTCGTTCTCAGCATATCGTTTTCATTGGCAGCTGTCCGCCTACATCGTTCGTGTCTTAAAGTACAAATGAAAAAGTCACACCTTCAGCCTTTTCCTTTAAAGGACACCGTCCTTAATGATTAATGTCCCCGAAAGTGACTCCCCGCATAGAGGTTCCGATTCACACTAAGGTAAGAGTACTTGTTGTGAAGGTCTATGATGCCTCCACAATTGAGATTGAGAACTAAATAATGCGGTGTAACTAATTTAAAATTAACTAAGGAATTGCGGTGTAGCTATAAGAATGAAAACGATGCTTCTATAAAATGCGGTTTATTTCTATGAGAAGGGGTATGGAGTCACCCCACTACCAACGGTAAGCATCGCGTTCCGAGTTCTAAAAAGTTCTGGCGGATCATGACCCGCGCAGTTACAAAAAAAGGAGCAACCCTAGAATGGACGCTTTTCGCGTTGGTAGCAAAATAATGGACAGTGCCTGAAGTTGGGAAATTTCAGAACCAATGGTTATCCTACTTTCTTAGTCTTTGCAGTGGTTGATAACGTCTGACTTGATTTTTTTCCCATATCGTATTGGTTTAAAAAAAGAAGATCTCTCTAGTGGGTTTTGAATAAAATTTTGATCCTTAACATAGCTTGATTTTGTGCAGGTTATATAAAATTACAAGAGGAATCTTTCATCCCAAGTTCATTAAATTCCTTTCAGTGTAGAGCACTTTAGCGAATCAAAAGCAAAGTGCGGCAGACCTCCCACACTTCCTTGTTATTCAAAAAAAGGTCATGATAACCAATAAATACTTGACCTGCATTAAAATTATAAATCCCATTTTTCTCCTGTCTCACTAGAATCCTGAAAAATAATCAACTACAGCTAAAATAAAAAGATGCGATATCCTGAAGCTAGACGAAAATTCCTAACACAAACAACTAAATTTACGTTTATATCCGCGTTTCAAAATGAATTTGCTCAAATTGCTTATACACAAATTGAATAAAATAAGAGACCTCTTTTAAATGCCCTGAAAAAGCGTCATCTGATATTGAGCAATCCCTAAACAGTGCACTGAAACTCTTACACTAGAACAAATCTAAAAACTAACTGATATAAAGCTTTCAAAATGCAGTCCACATGAACTTTATTCCCTTATTCAATGACGTATCAAACATTCCAAGTCTCTAATTTCATCCGTATGAGGATGAGGGTGATCATGAGAAGAGTTGCGAAATTCAAGGGACTTCATTTGTTATTCCTATTACATCTTCAGCGACACATTCTTTTAATGCATAACTTCTTTTCTTGGAATAATAGAGTCATTCAATTGCAGACAATCAAGAGCATTCTTGAGAACTTCATCCTGTTTATTTTTTTTACCTTCAAGAAACTTTTTTGAAACCTTATTACAACCGTAGCTCCATATTTGTAATAGTGTGAGGAAATATAATGACACTTAAGTTCATAAGTCTGTCGAACAGTTATGTGTGTGTAAATTTTGAGATATCAGAAAAATATAATTCCATTCGCCTCGCCAAGGCCAGTATAAGCTTGCTGAGGGCTCCAGGTGCTGATGTTCCTTATGCACGAACACTGACCCAATCTGATGTACTCATTTTCTGCCGTATTGGTATCAGTAACAGGAAGTTAAATGCATAGTAGATCAGCTTTCCACTATTTTCTGTTTCCAAGCCATTTCATTCGATATATAATTTTGTGGGATTCGGATTCTTGAACTATGGATTGGACGGTTCATCCCTGATATCTGTTTCTCTCTGTCCAATAATAAATAATAAAAAAAATTATTTCAGTGAACATGCGTATATCCTCCACATTCTCGATATGGCTTTCTCTTTTCTTGAGCCATTAACGTTGCTCGACTTTACAATTAGAAAATATGTCTATAATAAGGAAAATGTTTCTTTTACTTTCTCATTTGCTGATGGAAATGAATTTTAACATTGCCTAAAGCGTTATCGATTTGAGAAATCGGCTATATCTCTGAGAATATAGTATTTTCTATAGACATTTCAAAAGCTGTACAGTGCGTGCTTGATACCATAATAAATGCGTCTCGTAATACTATTTCAAAGTGCTTCTCTAAGAAAGTTTTGCTGTCCTTGGTAAAACGAAATTTGTCACGATAATTTCGAGATAAAAGAAAATTTGGGGAAACTTTTAAAAATATACCTTAACAGAAACACCATGTCACTTCTGAGCGAGTCTAATTATTTTCTCGCATTTCCTCTCGTAGTCAGACGGACACTAATAATTTTTGTTCCATCCATTTCATCTTCAACTTCCAATGAACAATCATGGAATGAAGTCGAGTCTTCTGAGTTTATTTACCCTGAATCAGCCTTGCCTAATCTCAAAACTGGAAATGACGTATTCTACCCCATTAAACATTCCCAATGCTCCAGACATATTTGTATTTGTATCTGCTATTAATTATTAAAGAATGTTTGGGCTTCTACGAAGAGTACGAGCTTAATCGTGCTACGAAGTATATATATATATATTTATTTAATTTTTGAAGAAGAATCATGGCCGAAGAAAAGGAAGATGACGCTTTGAATTTTTAACTTCGTTTTATTTCCATCCCGGGAGCCATAATTTATGTACAGGAGGCGCAGACAAGGCACGTCCACCCAGAGTGCGATGTAAGAGCAAATTAGTGTAATAGAGAAGGAGAATAATTTTTCCAGGGCCTATATACCGTGAGATTCTGATAAGGATTTCCTAAAGGAGTCGCCAACAGGCAAGGGAACCATAAGGATCTTTTAGAAGAATTTGCTAGGCTTGCCATTTTTATCCCTTCACTCGGAGCAAGTGAAAGTTCAACTTTAGGTCTTTTTACAAACTTTCTGTTGAATTAATTAAATAGAAAAAGTGGAAACGTATCATGAAATAAGAGAATATTTTAGAATGAAATTATTATGGACTAGTTCACCAATAAGCTGTCTATCTATGAGTACTGTGAAATATATTCTTTGAATGCCCCTTTCTTCAGTCTCGCCGTACTCACCATATTTATTATCCCTAACTCTGAAAGATTTTTTGGGTGAGATGCATCACTCAAATATGTTTAATTTTTCGAAAGCTGCTCGGTTTAACTCCTGCACTTAATGCATTTTAACTTTGTTTTCTGCTTATGCTTTATTTTTTTCATAATGTGCAGTTATCTATTATTTCATCACTGTTCTTCAGTTTTACATTTTACAGAAGCTTAAGCTTTGTATTTAAATACTATTTACGTCCACTGCGTTTTTTGCATAATGTGCCATTGGTGTCTGTTGTATCAAAATAATCCAATGACCAACTATACCAACCATCCGTATGTATTTAAATTGTGAATGAAATCTTGATGATATGAATTTTTTTGATTTTTAATTTAGAAAATGTAAGTAAACTAGAAATAATTAAGAAAAACAAGATTGATTAAATTGTAATCATTTTTTTTTTCTTTTTAAACTAGAATTAAAACCATCATTTTATATTTACAGACCGTTCGACGCAAACGTTGATTCTGAATCACATCTAACAATTCTCTTATTGAAAATATAATAAAAATGAGATTCACCGTTCCTTGCGCAGTGATCTTACTGCTCTTGTTCGCCTGTGCTATAGCTGCAAAAGGTAAGATTTAATATCTGTTTACAGTCATCGCAATAAATGCCATAAGTTACAAAATAGCATATAATTTATTGAATTTAATATACAAATGTGTGCACTTTTAAAAAAATCTGCTCTTGATATGCAAAAGCCCAACATGAGTAATAACTTTTAATAAACATGAAGCAATTTATGTACATAAAACTCTTAATGCACGTGTCACGAAAATATCTCTTATTACTCATTGCCGAATGGTAACAATCAAATGTAAACAAACCGTCATAAGAACGTTTTTACAGCTTTTTACAGTTTCATACAAGTTCCGATTTGCTAATAAAGGAACTGTAAAATATCGTGTAAATACAATATCTCCGAAAAGAACTCGGCAGTTTTGTCGACTCTCCATGTCAACAAAAACTCCAATCATTCAGAGGAACAAAGATGTAGAAGAAATCAGAATTACAGAAGTGGGCTTTAAAGTTAGTCGAGTATAAATATAGGCTTAGCTACTGCTGGATGTGAATAATCGTTCTGGCCTGCCTATGAAGATCGACGCTCCTTCCAAAATTAATGTCTCCCAAAAATGATTTTTGCCTTACCTTAAAATTTAAAATAATGGCGTCAATTCCATTACTTTACAGTTTTTTCTAACATATAATTTTGCACACATTCTGTTCTGAATGCTTTGATGAAATTGAAACACATCCATCAAAACACTCAATCGCGTGCTTTGGCTAATGTTAAATTTTATATTTAAAAAAATTTCTTCCTTTAGACATGATCACCAATGCAGGATTTTTAATTCCATTTTTATTTCGTTGCATATACATTTTTTAATTTGCACGCTCAGTAATTTAAAGTAGAGTAGCTGCCTTTGGCGATCAGTTGGTTCGCCAGCATTAATGCTCGCTAAAAATTTTTAATAAATATTTGATGCAAGTTGGTTTTATAATAGGTTTTTCATCCAAATATTTTTAAACTTCAAATTTCGATAGTTTTGTAACTCACTCATACTAATATGTAGGCCTTCAGCAGTCCTGTTCATTCTACAAAGTATCTCTCTCTGTCTAATTTTCTGTCAGCGCCCATAAAATTTCAACTTTAAATTAAATGGGAAATGTTAAACTGCAGTCAAAATAAAAATATTTCTGGGTGACACCAACCATGTCTATTTTTAAATATGCGAATAAAAAGCAGAGTCGTTCGTCAGTGAAGTTTTATATGCATTACAAAATAGTTTCATAATTTATATAATGTCTTAAAGAATTTTTCAAGAAAGGGTTCTCTGAGAATTCAGTTGTATCGTAAAGTTCAATTTTTAACTGTTTAAATGATTAAAACAAAACTATTTTATTTTATTTCATTCAATAAATGTACTTTTGAAAAAAATTATGATGTTTAAATTTTAGAAAGTCTTTTCGTACTAAGGGATCATATTCTGTGAAATAAATTTGACGGTCCAATTTTTAGAAACCCTGATGTATATTCTTTGAGAAACCCTACTCTCTAGAAACCCTGACGTATATTCTTTGAGACTGTCAATGGAGTTTTCTAAAATTGCCAATATATTTTTAATCAAAGAGTGATATTAAAATTTTATAAATTAGTCAGTTTAGGTGATTTATTTGGTTGATTGGAGTACAACTCTTTTTATTTAAAATATTAGTGTCTCAAGAATGTGAAGTCAGATGTGATAGCTTTGGTCCAACCGTTTGCTAGTAAGAGCGGTTTTGAAAATGTTTGCATTCTGCATCTCGCATTTAGCCTTCTGTTTGCAACTATGTTGAAAAATTTTGAATCATTTTTATAGTAAATATTACAAAAAAATGTTGATAGCTCCTCATTGTATATAACGGTATCTTATTATTTTTTATAGCTGATGAGGAAACGTTTCCTTTAAGTGAATCGTTAGAAGAATTGGATGCTGCCGAAAGTAGGATGTCCTGATCTAAAGAGGAATACAGGTAAGAGATTTGCCTCACTAAAAAAAAGAAGCATATGTTAATTAATGTGGTGTAGCTTTCAGAATTTAATCAGAAACGATGGATTATAGTGGCTATGACAATTGACATAGCTTTAAATTAAGAACTTATTTTAATCATGCAGTGTCTCTCTGACTGTCTTTCCGTTCTTTTTAAAGTAACTGAAGTCTATACTTTTGCATTGGTTAATTGAAAATGTGTAAATATGTATTGAGGTCCGAAAGAAATAATCCCTTTCTCTGATCTGGGGTCTTCCATTCGGAAATGATGTCATAAAATTATCAAAACAAATGACACTTGAAAATAAACTACGCATTTCGAACCTTTTATCGTACTCTAGCTCTTTTTTATAAGCCATAGATAAAAGTATCACTCGAATCCTTTTAAGAAATGACCATTCAAGACTTTACCCAAATATTTGGTTTTGCTAAATCACTGCATCCTTCCGTATTTTAGTATCCTGCTTAGACTTGGTTGTCTATATGTTAATATTCCAATTCATCAGCTGTGGTTCATTGTATTGAATTGGAGAGTTTTCCTCAGTTACATTTTTTTAATACAAACTGATGCTCTGAATCGTGTTTAATTTTTTACGATTCTGGGAATGTTTTGGCTTCTAATAATTTCTTGTGTTAATTTCTTTTATTCGGTTCTAAACTTTGCATGAAACTATTAATGTTTTTTTATAGAAAGACGGAACAATACCGTCGTGCTTCCTTTCGAAAGTGAAAGTGATCGTGTGAGAAGTTGGGCGTCTTCGTACGTTTAACATCTTTGTTTCTTCTTAAATGAAGCATGCAAAATTTAACATTTTCTAATTAGTGTTAAAGAGAGCAAGCATTCAAACAATTCTTTTGTTTAAAAACTATGCAGCGAAAACGGAAATGTAAAATATACTAGTCCCTTGCCTGTAACGGCATACTACAAAACTGTACATCCATTTGTATGCTTAAAATGGAAGCCTACAAGGGTGCCGATTTCGAAATCGATTGAACCAATGATTCACAATGCATGCGCTCAGTACATACGATGGCATCAAAGTGTTCGTGGTGATGTGGTGTGGTTTAAAAAATAACAATGTATCAAAGATACTAAATAATGTTTGTTTGATGAAGGAATATCAATGAAATTAACCTGAATCAATCAATAATTTAAAGCCCAATTTTAATTTTGGGGAGTAGGAGATAAAAAAGAAAGGGTATTCAGTAGGGATGCTTTTACTTTATCTCTACTTAAATTTTCTACTACTGCAATAAAATAATTCATTATTTTATTTTACTGCTTTAAAGCTCTGGTGTGGTTGAAACATTTCTCATATTAATATCTCAGTAATTCCAAATTAATCCCTCCGTTCAAAGATAATGCATACAAATTTTTTTTTTGCGTAAAATATCTCAAATTGTAACTACTCAATATATGAATGGCGTATTTATTGAAGAAATACTAATTTAACTATCTTGTGAATAATAATTAGAATACAGCAGGCAAATATTATTCTCGTTTCAATTTATCCTCTAACAAACAAAATGCAGAAAATGTAAAAGGAAATTATTCATATAAATTTTAGTAAGCTAATTAAAAAATAATTGCATATTTTAACACATTTTGTATCTTTGTTAACGCTATGATGAGAGAAAAGGTGGATGAATAGTGAAAAAGATCACAGTATTTTTAATAAAGAATATTCGAGCATGTAATTTTCTAATTATTTTTTTAGTAAACATTTGTAAAGAATGACTCTTACTGAATACTTAGAATTTTGCAATTTGAAATTAAACAATTTTTAAATCGTTTGCTAATCACTTTTTTATCAAAAAATAATATTCACGAAAGCCCTTGTAAATTTCCACACCAGTTTTCGTATGCAACAGGAAAATACTCAAAATTAATGGATAGCCACAACTTCATGCAAATAAGTGAAAGTGCCGATAGTTTATCTCTTTTTCTTAGAGGTAGTAAAACGCACTTACGAGAGTGACTTGTTCCTTTTCAGGAAGGAGGACAGGAAGTGCATCGAGAAGCACCACGAGTGCACCCACGACAAGCACAACTGCTGCAGAGGAAAGCTCTTCAAGTACAAGTGCCACTGCCACGACGTGGTGGACGAAAAGGGAGAAAAGACAGAACGCTGCGCTTGCCACAACCCTTTCCGCTACAAAGTCGTCGATTTGGCAGTGAACGTCGGCAAAAAAATTATCTGAGGCAACCCACCTCACTCCTTTTGTCAAATATCTCTTAAATAAAGACAATTTATAGAACGATTCATAGCTGCAAATTTCACGTTTCTAGCTTTTTCGTGATTTTATTGAAAATGAAATAAATATAAAAGAATCTCATTTCATACTGAAATACTCTCACAATTTACTCTCAAATATAATAAAATCGCTATTGTTTTATAGTCTTTATAAAATTATGATATAAGGATTGAAATAAATAAAAAAAAAATCACGAAAGAAATTAAAGCAAAACATATAATTTTGCAAAAAAAAACCATTAATAAAGATTTATTTATATATATTCCATAAGAAAATCTTATATGAAAAAGTCAATTTCATTAAAAAAATTTCTAACATTAATTTTTTATTGCATCCATACACTAATAATATTTTTCTTTAGCAAATTCAATTTATTTAATGGATTTAACAATGAGAGAAAAACTCTTATTTTAAATCAGTAATAAATTATCTATTTTTTAATTTTTTTTTACATTTTAGTTTAAAACATTCTATGAAATATTCATAAAAATATTCCTGTATCTGTTTTAGTGAAATAATATATCCTACAAGGCAGTTTTTACAAGATTTTATAAAATAAGGTTTAGTATAATGGAGCAATTTCACATGGCACCATGATTGCAAGACAAACATAGTTGCACAAAACACATGTCAGCGAACATCCTATGCAAGACTGTTTTACAATATGTTCCGTTTTTCTTTTTCTGCCCGAAAGATGTGAAAAGATTTCAAACCTATGTTGGTGCCCATATCAGATGAGTGATCATAATGGATTTTCAAATGTTACAAACCATATAAAATATAAAAAAATATTCTTTAAACATTTTTTGTTTAATTATTTCAAATCTATCAAAAAGTGTTATTTTCGCCTGAAAGTTAAGAATTATTAGCATCTCCATAAGTATATTAACTATTGTTTGTTTGTTTGTTGTTTGTTTCTTATGGCACTTCCCACTGACAAGCCCGCTGTTACGAAGACAGCGATTTAAGCCTGAGGGGAACGTCTCTTATTTTTTATAGCAGCGCCAACTAGGGCCAAGAGTACGACTTTGCCACTCACGCATCATTCATTCGCTTGCACAACCCCTTTTTACAGGAGGGCGCATTCACACATCTCACAGATAGAACAACAGAAGAACAACCATGCCCAAACCGGGACGCCCAGATCACGGGGAAGACGCGCTACCCCTATGCCAGGACGCCGGCATATTAACTATAATTTTATTCAAAATACCTATTACTATACAAAATTAATATGCCTACCAAAAATATATATAAAAAAGCAAACTTTTATTTTTATTTTGAACGTAATTGAGGGTCGATGCATAGCATTCCCCGTGTTCATCTTACTCATTTGGATAAATACAAATTTGGAAAATGAAATCGGAAAAAAATATTTCGAATAGAAATTTATTAAAAAGTAGGTTATACATTATCTTAATAAGCTTTTGTACTTTTATTAGTCAGAGATTTATAAATATCGTTTTTGTGAATTAAAAAAAAAGAGTGTCTTACATATTTATTGACCTTTGTTACTTCATAATGACTATTGTTGTTATTAAATCCTTGCGAGGGAATCCAGCCTGACGAGGTTCACGTTGAAACACACGGCAAAAAGTAGAATACGGGATGTAAATACAAAAAATAACCAGGAGTAATCCCTCCTAATCTTTCTTTCTTCTCTTGTCTCTGATTAAAGCGATTTTCCCCTTTCATCTTCCCACTTAAAATTTGGGCGTCAGGCAAGATAATGAACTCGTAGGATGCTCGAATGCACGCACATGAGCTATTGTGCGTCGTTGAGCAGCAAAGAAAACCAAGTATGTCATTTTTTATCAATCGATTAAAGCCAAAATTGGAAGCAGAATTACAATTTTATTGACAAAATAGTAATATATGTATCTAACTTGTTGAATTTTTGAGATAGCGCTTACAACCTACTTACATCTTGCTCTCTGTATAGACAGTTTGATAGATCTAGTTCATAATTTCATAGAGTTAAGATTAAATAATTGATTATATATGATAAATTTGATGTTGAAGTTATAGTATTTTTGTACATACAGACATAAAGACTCTTCTTCGGTGGATTTCGTTCAAATCATGATCGAAGACTACAAATTTTGTATTAAAATTGCATGTAAATTTTTTTCCATCTAGCTCAAGAAGTTTCTGAATAATTGTGATCATAGAAAAATGGACATAATTTCAAAAATGTGGTTTTCGGTCAAAGAGGGGACAAGTTTTTAATGTTAATGAAAGTTCATCTTTTTTTTTTTCTTTTTTTGTACTTTTTATATAAGAAAGTAAAAAAAGAAAGAGGAAGAGAGAGAAAGAAACTGACATAGAAAACATAGTGAAAAGTGCATCATCAATGTCGTAATGGCTGATGAAACCATTTAAAATAAATTTAACTGATGATATCATGTTTCCGTTTTTCAAAAATCCTCGTAATCATTATCGGCAACAAATCTTTTGTTTCGAAAATTTTAATACTAGGTGACAGCTTTCTTAAACTGAGCTGACTTAAAAGGGGTGCAGTAGCTTCTGAGGGTAAAGACCCCTGAGCAACTGAGAGCAGAAGTCTGACTTCAGCTCATATGAAGACGACACTCACTCATTCGCTTGCACAACCCCTTTTTACATGGAGTCTCTTCGGCACACCTCACAGATAGGACACAGGATAAAAACAACCACGCCCGAACCAGAGACGCCCAGATCAAGCGGAAGACGAGCTATACCAAGGCCAAGGCGCCGTCGTTTCATGCAGTTATGATAAGTTGCTAATCAATGAAAAAATTGATTAATAATGAAATACCAATCTCTATTTTAAAATTTATAAAATATTTACTTTTTTTTTTAACTAAACAGTAACTTTCACTTTCTTTTGTTTCCTACATTTTTTCGCTACCTAATTCTTGTATGTTACTATATCCATCTCAGCCTTAGGGAGAGGGGTTTACTTTCTCCCTCTTATAAAATGAAATAGATATGATATTTTCGTTTTTTACGTGTCGATAAACTGGATTAATTTTAACTTCCCATGGAAATTCTACTTACTAATCATATTTGCAATCAATATTTATATTTATATTCACACAATTTCTTTAGATAGTAACTTTCACTTTTAGCTCCCAACGAAATTCTTGTGCGTGATTATTGGCCTTTATTCTATTATTAAGATGGTAATAATTATCATCGTATTTCAATTGTTATCGAACAAATAATTATTCCATCAATCACTTTTGTTATTGCTGTTAACAGCAATGTAGCTATTGAAATACTCAACAAAATTACAAAATGCGAACAATGTAGCAGAAGGAACAATGAAAGCATGCACTGTTGCTTTCTGTTGAAATTCATTTACTGTTCAGCAACCGATTGTTGTGCGAGTTTTTCGTTTTCTGAGTAATGCTTAGTGCGTTTCTTGACTGTTTCAATGAGGCTACGGCCATCGTTGCCCTCATCAGTTTTGTGACTATATGGGAATTGGTAAAATATTCCCTATTTCTTCGTCTACCATCTTCTGGGGATTCTTTCCGCATTTGATCCGGATTTGGATCCAAATGCGGAAATACCATCTCATCCGCCTGAACCGCAAGTTGCCGTGGTGCGCTCGTATGCAGTTTTTAGACCTTGCCAGGCATTGGAGATCCCAGCTGAACCGGCTCCTACTCGAGTCCAGAAAGCTGATGTTCCGGTAGTGAAATCACACATGATTTATAAAATGTGTTGTGGTTTAAACTTGCCGGTGAGTCATATGAAGTCTATGGATTTTGCTTGGCTTTGGACTTACCAGTGGAATACAGACAGCGGTTATAGTCAGTTTAACATCGCAACTGCCGAGAGTCTCCGAAAATACTGCTTATGACTGATCCAAAGATTGTCTTTTGTCAAATGTTGAAAGACCGTTGTCTACTCCGGATGCTGGTTCACAAACTGCCATGCGCTACTGGAAGCTATTTAATATTATTTTATACATCAAAAACTGCGGCCAACTGTCATATCAAGTTATGAAACAAGTATGTTGTCAACATCTCTATGCTGTTATTTTAAAAAAAAATTTTAAAAAACTTTTGCCGGTTACAGCGATGAAGGGAGGGTTGGCGGGTGGGGAACGAGAGTAGCCCACCTCCACGTGGTGTTCCCCGGGCAACGGTGCAGTTCACTGGAACTGCAACGGCTAAGAGGCTACTCAAGCATGAAATATAAATTTAGAGCTTTTAGTTCGTCTGCTAAAACTGCATAGATATCATTTTTTTTTGGTTTTTTTTTTCATTATCTCGAATTTTTCGGATAAGAAACCAATAATTAATACTTGAACATTAGTTTCTGCATTTTTAATATATTAATGTTTATGGATTAGCATACGTTCTACGTATTACATTGTACGACATGCATGATTAAAATTATTTAACACTGATTTTAAGTCGGATATTTCACCTCAAGCTAGCAAATTCAGAAAAAAACATTATTTATAGGGCTTTGGTCTTGTATATACCAGACAACTTAAAAACCAGAGAGAGAGATGGCTGCAAATCTTACTCACACATACTATTTAAAACTGTTGCTCCTCTAATTCGGCAATAACAATGTGGGCCTTGGGTAAGACCACAAACACCTTGTATGGCAAAGGCGAATGTTAATAAAGAAAGATATAATAAGAATAAAGAAATATTAATATATTAATAAAGAAATTATAGATCTTTGGCTTGAATCTAATTTTTTTATTGTATTTATTATGAGAATATGCATTTTTCATGTCTTTTAATTTGTCCGATTTTGTGATCACAATCAATAAAAACAAACAGCAAAAGAAAGAGAGAGAGAGAAAGAAAAATCAGGCAAAATGAAGAATGAGAATAAATGCTATTTGCAAAATGAAAGAAAATGAAAAGTTAAAAAAGAAGCACAGAAGAAAAGGAAGTATTTATAAAAACTAAATGAATAAAAATTCGATTAAATCTTCATTTTTTTTAATATACAGAGCGTTTAATTTTCCATGCCCAACATTGTATTTTAAACTACATTGAAAGTTTATAACAAACACCAATATCCATTGAATACTATTATAAAACAACTTATTTGATAAAATATTTCAGCTTTCTTTAATTCAAACATTATTAACTGTTCTTAACATTTTTCACTATTGCCTCTACAGGCTTTTGAATATCAAAATTTCGATGAAAGCTATCATCAACACGTAAGGATTAAGAACACCTAATCGTTGAAAGGACAATGAATCGTCATTCTCCATTGCTGTGAGGATGGACTCTTCACAGATGCCTTCACATAACTCCACCAATGGATCAAACAGATAGGAAAAGGTAGAATGGTCATCACAGTTGTCCTGTACACTTTCCCTCACGCATTTTGAAAAGGAATTCAAATGCCTGAAAACAAAAAAACAAAATAAAACGGAATATGCAAAGTGGCAAGGAGGAATTCTTTAACCATTTTAATTTATTAGTCAAGTATTTGGTATTTTACGTTTTTTTTTTTCATAAACAATTTTATGTAAAACTAAACAGCTCTAAATAAATAACGCAATTTTTTTTATTACTATTTTATTAATATTACTGCCAAATTTTACAAAAAAAATTCGCAAATGAGTTCTATTTCTTAACCCAACATAATTTTTAATTGCATATTGAAGAACAGCTATACTAAGTTTACCCCCACACAAAGTTCCCCACAGGCACAACGATTTTTCCCACTAAACCTAATTTTAATTAAAAATTCTTATAAAATCATTGCTGCAAATAAATACGCTGAAATTTATAGTTTATTGCAATTGATAGTATCTGAATATACTGTAATAAAATTGTAGAGGTATTTAAAAAACAATTGCGAAATTTAAAATAAATGAAATAAAATAAAGAAACATTTTTATTAGAGTGAAATTTTAATAAATAAAGTTAATAATAATATATACCTTCAGAAAATGGCATACATTTGCTTACTAATATTCAAAACATGGAAAATATTAGAAAACAATGTCAAACGATTACTAAATTATATCTAAATTGTTTGAAGTTTATGGTATATTTTAAAACATATTTCAGGACAAAGCCCTACATCGAATAGTTTTGCATTTATAGTAAGATAATTTCCGTTTTTATTCTTTTAAAGAACTATCTGATTCATTCCTCAATTTAGAAATCTTACTCTCACTTAAATATTTTGCTCTTTTCGCCATAATGACTAAAATAAAACTTACCCAAAATATATAAACATAAAAAAACCTATCTAGCAAACTCCAAATGCAAACGATAAATCTACACCCCCAGAAACCAATAAGTAATCTTTTATGCATCTTAGTCAAAATATAAATATAAATCCAAAGCCCAGGCATTGAAGGTCCTGTAAATGCCCTACCTCTCGAGAGAGCCGAAAAAGTGTCATTGTTTATATGTTTAAATACCCGGATCAAATAAAAAAAATAAACTCGAAAACAAATGAACCTATTGAAGGTCAATGTTCTGCGAAACATTATTCGAAATTTTAACGGACTTCAACCGCCATCTAGTGCATTTAAACACAACTTTCCAAATTAAAATCACGCATACGCGATCACGAGCTCCTAGAGAGGGAAAGGCTGTCACATATACGAGATGGCGGGCCCTGAAGGGAGACTCGCGTGATCACGTATATGTGATCATGGTGCTCAACGGGATAAGAACCTCTCGAGGATGAAATATGTCACCAAATTTCATACTAAACGGTATTGTCCATTTCAGTATCCAGAGACAACCATTTATCGATGCTTCTATCTCGCTAAGGGACGAAACGCGGAAGGATAAGCGCATTTCCAGCATTCTGCGTCATTTTTCGACCTTGATCTCCGTCTCACTACAGTACACTCCCGATTATCCGCGGATTTGGGTGGCGCGGCCACCGCGGATAACAAAAATCGCGGATAATCCGAAAAAAGCTAAAAACGGGTATAGCAAAAGAGAAAACAGTCATTCCAACTTTGAAAAATCGTTTTATGTACAATAAAACGTAAAATAAACAGCAGTAAATGTTTAACTAACGTTTAATATTTTAGTATATCACTCAAAACTAACCTAAAATGCATTTTGTTAATGAAAATAGAAAAGTGCTTTGCACTTACGAGAGGCGTCAAGGATACACAGAAAAATTAATACATATGTACTGTTTTAATACTGTAATGTATTATGTAATTACAAAAGCATAAATGTAAAACTACACCTTTTTGAAGAAATCAGTCATTTGTGTTTGCTTCTTGCTTTTGGAAGCTTTTTCTCTTTGCTTGGAAGCAAAAAAAAAAAAAAAACTTAGTGCGGCAGGCGCGGATAATCGGGAGTCTACTGTACCTACTTTTCCGTTCAATTTTATTTACAAGTGTATGTGAATGTCGGGTTGTTTCTAAATTTTATTTTATTTTAATTTAGTCTGCGAGTCATCCGAGTGTACTTTATTGTTAAATGAAAACATCTCCTCCTTTCATATTTCGTGTTATCCCAATTTGGACAATTTAAACCCATCCTAACAGATGCACAAATGCGCGGAGGACTTTAGAATCTATTGGCAAATAGTATATTTCTTGTATGAATTGGAATGTGCTTTTTCAGTCTAATCTAGATAAAGGTAATTAACATGTGCTATTGTTGTTGCCTATGTGACTTGTCATAAACAAACCAGCTGAAAAAGTCATCAATGTTAAGTCTAGTTTTAACGTTTCTTGTTTCAGTGGTGCCATGCAGGAGCAAGAGTACATTTTAGCAACTCATGCGTCACAGCCTTTTCCATTTCATTTACTCCTCCACAGATAGTAATTTAGATTTGTATAAGAGAACGATTTTTTCTGATCCAGTGCCTCGAGTGGTATTGTCTCGAATTGCAAGACTTCGTGTCGACGACAGATTTATACGTGCACCAGCCACTACGTAGAAGGAGAGTCTTTAGCCGGCGGGGTTCGAACTCATAACCCGCCGACCTACCGTTCAGACTATCCCGGCCTAATTGACATGTTGACAGCCGTATCATCCATTGTCTGGTTACATCGAAATCTCTAATTTAGTATAGAATTTGATGCAAGTATGTTTAGCTTATTTCTCCTTGTTTTAACAAATTGTGCACCATGCGAATCGCTCGGGATTCACGTCTACTGACCAATTCTCTTTTTATATTACATTTAAAAGTTAGCAAAGAAGTAAGCTTCTTATTAAATAGTGATCTGAATCACAGACGTGAATCATGGCTGTTAAAATTCATCCACTATGTTAATTAGTTATATAGAAAATGCACGAAATCTCAGATAACATGAAGAACAGAATTGCCCCCAAAAATTATTCTGGATCTCTAATGAATTTGGCTCTGTACTTTCAGGCATTAATTATTGCACTAAGGGTTGCTAGGAGATGAACTTGTATTTTGATAATTTGAAACACATCGCGCTGATCAGTCCGTTCGTCACAACCATTTGAATGTTTCACTTTCATCCCATTCAAAAGGGATTTTGTCGGTTCACTCAGAGTACCGACGAAGATCACTGTGAAATTTTATTAAAAAAATAATCCTCCCTCAACCTTTATACTTATGACGGAGTCAATTAACTCCAAAAGTCGGGAGGATCGGGAACTTCGCCCGACGATATGACAAATGTTGAAATATTCTTAGTGATCATGTCAAAAAATAACCGAGCTTAATTATGTAGAACAGAACTTTTGGTAATAAATTCATTTTCTTCTCTGCTCAGGTTTACTTTGCTGATTCACAGAAGGTCGGAAAAAACCTTCCATTTTATAGCTGTAATGTAGTATTAATACGAGAAAACTTTCTGTCTTATGATTCTATTCAAAAATTATGTTTATTTACACCCGACTGACGTTTAAAAAGTTGTAAAAAAAAAGAAAAAGAGAGAGACAGAAAAATATGTTTGTAGCATAGAGAGGCCGTAGATCCAGAATTCGTATAACAGCAAGGCTGTTATTCACAAAATGACAAACTCGATGGCATCAGAAATCAAACAAGTTGCTGGATGCAATAGTGTAGTATAAAAATAATAGCAAAATACATTGGGACAATGCACAAAATAAAATGAAAATAAATATTATTAAAATACGAATATACCCCAAACAAAGTGCATTTAAAATCATGAGGGAATCACTGTCCACAAAACTTTGTTGAATATATAAAATGTCAAACATTGCAGTTCTTATTTTTGCACGGAATTCTGAACTTCCTTTTAATTTCCGACATATCCCTTGAAAATTCATTTGTTTCTTTGTGAATAATTCTTAACCTTAATAGAGCATTCATTCCTAGCATTGATTTGGTTTTATGAGTTAATTCACACATTTCTATCATTTTGCATTTCCACCGACTCCTTGTAATCAAATATATTGTTAAATTATCTATAAGTAGGAACTGAACATGCGTTTAATTCTTACCTGCAACCTCCTTTATACCTAATTATCGCTTCCTTAGTGCTCCTGTGCCCACAATGATCTTGCCAATGGAATCGGTGCCTTTCTTATTGTAAATAGCAAGAATGTAGCATTTCTCCTGTTTTCGGAGCTCTGAAAAAATAACTTATTTCATTTTTTTGAAAAATAATACATTTTCATTAAAACCTGTAAAACAATTTTGGATTTCGTGATTTCCTTTTTTAATTTTAAATCCTCGGAAATAATTAATAACTTAATAAAAGCGTTCTAAAGTAAAAATTAAAACAATTTTTGGTTTCTCGTATATGAAATACAAGGAGAGAGAGAGAGAGAGAGAAAGTACCATAATAAATGAAATAAAATCGCAAAAAAAAAAATTCAAATTCGAGATTATGATGTATTTTCATGTTTTAGCCTTATATGCTTTTAACAAAAAATTTTTTGGAAGAAATCATTTTTGTCTGAGAATAGGAAGACTTAAAAACACAACAAGCTAGACAAATGAAATTTGGTAAAAAGCTTTATCATCAGAATTGAAATTTTCTCTCAAATTTTGGTCTAAATATGTCTATATCAAGTCTGCCTCTCTGCTAATGCATCCAGTTCATTTGAACATGTTTGTTAAAGAATGTAACGAACTAGACGAATGAATTTTTGTATGATTTTTTACATCAAAATTCTATATTTACATCTATGAGTTTCCTTAAATAGACGGATTGACAGAGAAACTGTAGAAGGATTTTTTTCAATCTTTGACATAAATCTGTTTCTTTTTATCTGTCGCATTCTAAGATTCATCCATTTCACTCATAGATTTGTCGGTTTGTCTATTTCACTTACACATGGATGCAAAGACAGGCAGACTTATGTAGACTAATTTCGACCTAATAAATAAAATTATTGCAAAGACGTCGTGATAAATTTCGACCGTTTTATTTGTTGTATACTTGAATTATCCAATTCACAAACATACGTAATATCCAAAATGGTGTTTGTGGACTCAGCAAGCTATGGATATTCATTCATTTTCAAAGTTGGGGCTTTTGAAGATTTGATTCCAGTACTTTTTCTTAGTGTACGTATACAAGAAAGTAAACTTCGTTGAAGGTAAGATTCAAGAACTAAACAGATAATTCGAATAATTCATCATCCGAGAAAGATTGTATAATTCATTATATTAGAAAACGAATGTAATTACATCCTTATCTTTACTATATTTTATAAACTCAGCACGAGTGGTCTTCCAAAAACTTTCCCTCATACACTCTAATAAATGTGTTATCCCAGTGAGTGCCTGGCATAGCATTAGCGTACATTAGTTATGAAATATTAACTTTCAGCTTGAATTCAGCATTTTGACTGAATTTATCGTGTCATCCTTGGCGAGGATCATACAGCGAGTCAAACAAGATATCTGATGTTTTACCGAAGTTTTTTTGCAGCGTTTTCTTCCACACATTTGAGCAAGCTTCCAAAAAACCCGCAAAAAGAATAAAAAAATATCTGCAATCGAAATAAGGAGTGGAAATGGTCTCAACAAAACTTTCTCGCAAACACTTTAATAAACTTGTCATGCCAAGAAATGTCTTACACAGAAATGGCATACAATAGTTACGATATATTTTTTTGCGTGATTTTATTGAATCTATCATGTGATACTTGGCGAATTATTTGGCGATAAATCCCTGGCATGTGGTTAAGAGTATTCGAAAGTTGGGTTTGTGTTTTAGAAGACTTTTTCTCCACTGATTAAAAAAAACATTTCACACAGAACTTTAGTTATAGTCACAGCATCACATTGCGTGTTTTGAGTTTTTTATTGCTTTTGTATATTTATAAAAGTACAGAACAACAGAGGGTCAATCTGCTGTTGAATCTCGATCACAATATGACAGTTGTCTACATCATAGATTTAAATCTGTGCACCGATTTTTATCTGTTTAGCTCTCTTCCTTCTGTAGTTATCATGTTAAATTATATTCGAACAGCCAGACATCCTCCCAGCAGAGTTTGATCCAAATTTGATAGAAATTTACAAAGTTAATGTAATGACCATATACTAAATTTTACCCATCTGATTTAAAGCGTTTTTGAGTAATCATTGTCACAAGCAGAGAGACAGACAGACGGACATTTTCCAAATATGCATTTATCGAACTCAGGGTGATCCAAAACGGGTGATCTAAAATTTGAAATGCTATGTGAGAGGGCTATTTCCTAGTTTTTTTGCATATTTCCACACTATGCGTATTATTGTGTACACTCTTTATATAGCTTGGTTGTCGTATCCAAAATCTAATTCATCAAAATCTCGAGTTCGAATTTTTATATGGTTACTATACTTTCTCTATACGAAGAATACGAGAAAGTAAAAATTACAAGAAAATTATTCGAAATTGCGACAGTTGATTCTTTTAAAAGCAAGAAACATCATAGTATTTTCTTACGTGATTTAATAAGATTTCTATCTATGCGAATTTCTTCCAAGATTTTGTTGAATTTCTGGGCCTCACCTGAAAATATCATGTTGCATTCAACAGCTTTCTTTTTTTTTCAAAGCATCCCTATTGCTCCTGATATAATTTCACATTTAGATGATACTAAGCCAACCCGAATATGTGGGAGTGCTGTTTCCTAGTTTTTTTGCATATTTCCACAATATGCGTATTATTGTTTACACTCTTTATATAACTTGGTCGTTGCATCCAAAATTTAATACAGAATTGCAAACTTGGCGTAAAAGTCGTACATAAAATTGGACCTATCTAATTTGTTGCATCCCTGTGTGTATCGTCTGTCCTACTATATCAATTTTCGTTCTTTCGTCCTCCACCGCAGCAAACAGCGTAAATATTTTGTCAATAGGCAAGAATTTCCAGATAGGATATATGCCCCATCCATTTACTGACAGAAAAATACTCCGAAAATTTCAAATTTTACATATTTTGATATTTTATGCAAAATATATATATAGACTTTTATGAAAACCAGTGATGCTGCAAGAATTTCAATCCAGAAAGTTCTATCGTTGTTGTTTTTTGTTTTTTTTGACAAAAATTAAGAAAATTGAAAAATAAAAACCCTCTAAAACTTAAAAGACATTTTTATTTCTGAAGGGAGTTTCCATAATTTTCTCTTTCGAATAAGTTGATTTTCTGTGCCCGGTTCACTAAATTCTTTTTACATTTTGGGCATTTGTTAAGGAAGCTGTGGGAGTGAAAATTAAAGAAAGAGATTTTATCGGTAACTTAACTAATAACGCATTTTTATGATAAACTATTCAAATTTTATAATAGTAATTTCCAAGTTTTCAAGACAAATAGAAATTATGAAATGTAACATTTAATAAGCAGTCTGTATGTATCAAGAAAAACTAAAAGTACATTAAAATTGATCAGAAAGTTGATTTAGAATTTGTTGAAATATTCGACTTAGAAAAGAGATTAAAGGTGGTTAATATAACTATTAAAAATCTAAGACACCTCATCAAATGGAAATATCTAATGGATAATGTTTAAACTATGTTATTTGTGGTATACATTTTATCATGTAAAAGTAACCTAGAAGTTTATTCATATAGTTGTGGCCATAAGTAATTAAAGAAAAGTCTAAGTAAGAGAAAAGTAGCACAGTAATCAAATAGACATAAGTAACTAGATTATTTTTTACATTTCAAAATCGTATAAAAAACATTATTTTTGATAATTATCTTTTTATCATTAGAAATTCCTTCAATTTAAAAAAATCAAGAACAACATGTTTATTTACGATATATGATACAAAAAGAACAGAAGTCGCTTATATTTTGAAAAACATTTACTTCTGGCTCATTAAATAAACATAAAAAGACTAACGAACTAGCACAATTTTTTTTTATCCTGCATTTCGTTGTAAAATAGTTTAAATAATGTGTATGAATATTTATCTTACCAGCAATGCTCACTTTGTAAATATTGCTAAATGTAAGTTCATTCTTGCTGTTTGGAGTAGAGACAAATACAAACGCAGTAATGCTAATGCATCTAGCAATGAAAACCGATTTTCGTACACGTTAGCTATGAGTTTTAAGTCCTTCTCACTTTTACTGCAATAATTTTAAAATAATGGTGTACGAATCGGAATATTTGAATATATGAACTGGAATTTTTTCAGATGAGAGCGATTTTATTTTCTGGAACTTGATGCCAATCAGTGCACAATAATTCTGAATCTTATTATTATGCAAATTTCATTCATTTTTCTGCCCTCAGTATCAAATTCAAATTGGCAGATGAATCTGGACTGCTAATCCTTTGAAATATTTATCCTCCATTTCAAGCTTCCACTCATTCATTTTGCAAATTGAATCATCATTGGACAGTAGTGCAATGGAATGTTGATTTGGAATAAATCGTTATGTAACAGTATGGTTCTATTGAAATAAATTATATTTATAATAATATTTATTCATAATTAGCAACCTTTTGCCTATTTAGTAATAGAATTCGAGAATGTTTCCAGAAACTGCCACGTTTTAGGAATTTGAAGCGAGTGCTTTGAACAATTTAAAAACATTGAAAATTATTGCGGCTAGACTAAGTATGATATTTATCAAGTAATTTAAATGAAATATCTGTGAAATAATCATTTATGGATTGAAAAAAATATAGGCTGTTTTTGTATTAGTTTTTATATTTAAAAATGTTCCTGCCTTAATATGAAAGGAATTATAATATTGGAAAAAATAATCTAACAAAATTGGGTTTTCTGTGTCCGAAGTTCTTGGTCTTTTATTTTTATTCATGTGTTGTCGATGATGTTAAAATATTTTCTTCTTAGTTAAGTATGAATTGTCATCGTATACAATTATTAAGATGAAATTTTGTGATGTAATTTTTTTTTTTCATTTTCCCCACTCATTTGTTTTATTTGAAAATAAAAATACCACTTTGAAATGATGTATGACCAAGAATATTAAGAAAAAGGATATTTTACATCATTCTACCGTCAAGATAAAAGTTTATTTGAAGTATGTATGCATATGCTTGTCATCCTCATTTCAATGAAATCGTGAGATGCTTCATTTTTCCTCTTGAAATATTGTTCGATTACAGGATACTGCATTTTCCTGCAAATTAAACTAAAAGTCATCTGCAGCCATATCTTAGAGGTTAAATTAAAAATATTTTAATTATTTTGCTTCTGCATTGCTTGAAATAATCCTTCATGGAAATAGTTTTTTTTCTCTCACTTTTTACTTTGTAAAATACATATAATTAAAAGATGGAAATTTTCTTCCTGTGAAATTTTATGTAAAATATATTGCTTTTTTAAATCCTTTTAGAGTTTATTAAAAACAAGATGAATATTGAAAAATATTGCCAGAATACTGCCTTGAATTGCAGCATTTCAAATATATTTTAAGGGGGAAAGAAAATGATTGATTGAGGGAGAATTTTCTACAGATAGTTCTTATGATACAGAAAAATTCTCAATGATACAGAAAAAATTCCGTATACAGCTTATTTGGATAATTTCAGATGGAGGTTTTCATTTACACATGTATACATTTGATTATAATTTGATTATTATTATCAAAGTATTAATTGTCATTCTGTATTTAAATGAGTTGCATCAGTGCACTTGCACATTTTTATGTGAACATGATAATAAAAACAAACTAAAAACGGTCTGGAGAGTGATATTATAGATTGCCAGAGTATCAATAATTGTGTGAAGAAAAGCAGATTAAAAAACTAATTTGTGCAAGGATTAACCAATTGTGTTTCACTCTATTTTGGAGTTAGTAATACATAACAATTTTGGAAAGATGGATTATTTTATGGCCTTTGTCCTCAGCAACATTTTCTTAATAAAGCTGTATTTTAATTAATTTTAATACTCAAATATTGTCATAATTCATGTATTAAGAGGATAAATTTGAAGATAATTGATTAACGTGATCCTAGCATAAACCTGTTCATTAAACACTTTATTTTTGAAAAATGTGAGGCCATTTTCATTCTATTTTCTCAAATTTTCAAAAAATTGTGTTAGCTATAATTTTTTTCCTGATATTTGTTTGTACATAAAAAGCTTAACAATTTTTTATCGCCAAAAGTAATTCCATTATTGAGGGAAATCTGCGGCATATTTAATAATATACAAATAAATTACAATATTTAAAGAATCAATCATTTTTTTCATCTTTATTTTTTTTAAATGATTTGATTTTTTTGTTTGAATGATATATCCAATTAAAGGATTCCCTCATATAAATTTTCTTCTTAAATAGTTCAAAATTCCAATTAAAAAGAAAAAAGTTTTAGTTTGAATTTTGAAAATTTCTCTCTTGGAATAAGCTTGTCTTGGAATAAGGATATATATATATATATATATATATATATATATATATCTATATATATATATATATAATTGCCATGTGATTTATTTCTTTAGAATATTTGGTTGTAAATTAAAAAATAACGAATATATTGTAAGTGTGTGGGGATGGGAAAGAGGACTGCAGCGCTGTAGACGATGTCGCCGATAAAAAAAAAAGACAAACCATTTTTTTTTTCTCAATACTATGTATTTCATTAACGTAACGAACATATACATTGTTTGATCTCTTAAAAGTAAAACGTAAAGTGAAAAAAGTAATAAATATTTTATCCTAAAATGTAAAAATGAAATAAAGAAAATCGATATTCATTTCGAAGAGCAATTGAGTGTACGATATTTTTTGTCAGTCCGTCTTTAGCCAAAGCAAATAAGATCGATGGTTTGCCCACACGAGAACATGCCACGTATAATTGTCCGTGTGAAAAACATGTTGTGCCCAAATCTAAGCTGCAAACAGACTTCGTTTTGCCTGGCGACTTATTGAATGTCATTGCGAATGTCAATCTAATAGGAAATTAAAAGCGTTTGAATTCAATTGGCACGTCTGTGTGAATCATTGGAATCATTGGCAGCAAAACAGGATCTGCTGGAAATCAGAATTGCTGTTAAGAATGATTAAACTGCGATCTTTCTATGTTGGAAAAAGTTATTTAGCTATTTCAATAAGGGAAAAAACTTTTTCAAACTGTGCATCTTAACACTGAGAATAATAAACTGGCTCGGAAGTTAGATTTTCACTGAGAAAGTTCAAAGATATTGAATTCATTTTAAGATTTTACGCTGCTGATTTCTGTAATTTCACTTCTTAAAACTAAGAAGTGAAAAATTCAAGCCAATGAATTCAAGTTTTTAAAATCATACATATTAGGGAGCATTTATGAAAATATTTTAAATTTTTTTTATTTTTTCAGTTTTCATATATTGTTCGTTGCGACTTATTTTTGCGATATATTGTTATGACAGTCAACGATCACATATTTGATAATCCTGCAACTGCATGATCGCTGAAATGTATTTTATCTGTCCCAAAATAAATAAATAACTTTTCCATGTTTCATCCTCTCTCTATCACGGATGCGAAACAACAATCATTCTGTTTTATTTATTTATTTATAATTATTTTTATTTTCCCCATATTTTTTCTCTCTTGCTTATCTTTTCTCTCTTCTGCCATTATTCTTTGGCAGATGATAAGAGAACAGGTGTTCAAAGAAGGGGAAAAAATGTTTGAGCCAGATATAGTATTTACAAAACATGACAAACTTCTCAAAAATAATTCAACACAATTTCTGACCTTTTGCAAATGTTTATTTATTCATAGAAAAATATGTCAGGAATTCACAAGACTATTGTGAATTCCTGTCAATCATAATAATCTTCTGAATAAAAGGCGCGCACTGGAAAAAGAAGACTCAAAATCGTCTGCCAGTGACGAGTCTTCTTATTCAAATTCTTAACGTTGAATCTAATCCACGATCTCTTATTCATAGACTACTGAAAACTTCGTACTTGTAAGTGCAGAAATTTAGAATTTATGTTCACTTTCATCTTGGAAAATCTAATATGTTTTTTATACATTAAAATGTATTTTTATTTCGAACTTTTAATACTTCTCATTTTTTAAATTTTGGTTGAATCCATTTCATTGGCTATTTTTGTCCTTTTTCTGAAAATTTAAAGGTAATTGTTTACTTTAGTACTAAATTAAGTGAAGCAGCTGTATCATACTTACAAATTATGTTTTAGTAGACCAAAAAACGAAACATAATTTTAAATTAAAATGTAAATCTTGGTTATGATACAGTGTGGGAAGAGTTCAGAATCAATTCAAAATTTCTTTCTGAATGCGACTTTCATAGCTCAAGTGTTTTTAGTTTTTGTTAAAGTTTCCAAAGAAGCTTATATTATAAAACCAGGAGACTTATAATCAAAATAAAAACGTAAAAATATTAATTTGTGGAACACTGTCTTTCAATAGCGAGTTTACTAAAAAAACTTAAAACGTGTATTTGCAACTTAGAAATCTTTAGCTGCAATAATAATGTAGATGTGTGTTTATGTAGAAGAAAGCAAAAAAAAATCAAAGAAAGTTTTGTATTTCTCATCAAAAGGGTATGGAGGAGCCTGCATTCAATCATATTCATATTAGTATATATTTGGAATGTTGTATACCAAGAGAAATATTAAATTAATATCCGCTGAGACAGATTCAAATTCCAAGAATATCAACTCATTTTACAGTTGACAAGTTTTTTGTGTATGAATACAGTTACGTAGTGAATGTTGTCAATTTCTGTGCTATTCAATAAAACGCAGGGTGAGAACATATTTATGGCTATAAGTTACAGATCAATTAAGTTGCGACTGCTGAAAATACAAATATCTAAAGTGAAATAAATGAAACGGAAGGATATTCGCTAGAAGATTGGAATATTGTATTTGAAATATGAAGAAAAATATTACAGAGGTTATTAGGTAAACATAAAAGGGCTCGAATATTGACTCAGTGAAATCAAATTCCATCTTCTACAAACAAGCCAACAAGATGAATTTGTATGAAACAAATATTTGAAAGCCGACTTTCAAACAAACGGGCTCACAGTTCGTTCACCAGAATCCTTTTAATTCTGATAGTAAATGCATATTGGATCTATTATCACCACTCATTCTGTAAGAATTTATCTTACTAAAGAGAAAAACACGAGCCTCCATTTTAAAGGCAAGGTAGGGCAATGAAAGTTATAACTCTGCAGAATACATAGATTGATTTAGTTAAAAAATTTCAGTGGAAAATCACCTAATGTCCAATTTTTATTTATTAAATTTAATTTGAGCAATTTTAGCTTAGTATATTTTGAATGTGCATCCGTTTTTAATGTAGTTACATATTAATGGAAAAGTTCTTTTGTATCATTAAAAAAATAAAGTATTTTTGAAGACTAATTCTTGAATACTCTCATTTTTAATATTTATTTACTACCTCTCAATGTATTTTAAGCCCTCCTGTTTTCAGGAGTTATGTAAAATGTTCAGACTATTTTTTTGCTCAATATTTCTGATACACAAAATGTATTGAGAATATTCTATGACACAAGTTCCAAGGTAAAAAAAAAGTTATGTTGTTGACATTATTCTTTTTATTCACTAGTTTCTATCCGAGTTTCTTAAGGATATATGATCATACATCACTTTTATGGATTTGTTATTCACATGAAAATGCAAGCTATTTTCTGAAAACTTAACACATGACGGGATTTTGTGGCGTCGCCAGGGTAAGCGGCGTCCGGGTATAATACGATTCTTTCCTCTCCCCGCTATCGCCATAAGAGACGTTAATGGCAACTCACTTAATAATTACAAGATAAAATATAATATATCTAGGATGCTTTTCAAAATTTTTAATACCTATCAACAATGTGAGGATATCATAATAGTGTTTTTCATCTTTTTGTGTTAATAGGCTGGGGATACTTTATTCTTTATTTATTTGAAATGAAGCATAAATACAATAATATTTCATCATAAATGCTTCCCGTAAGACGAGCGCCAGGGATTCTAGGCCTCGAAGATACGCCGCTGGTTCGAAACGATATTTTCTCCTTTTATTTTTATCTTAATTTCTAGCTGGGGATTATTGCTTTCTCCTTCCTTCCCTCGGTGACAAGCAAAAGAGTTTTCCCAGAGAAACCGTTGTTTCTCTGTTTGCATTCTGTTTTTTTTTTTTTTTTTTTTTTTTGGATATCCGAAAGTCTACGTGTGAGCAGCGCAGTGTAATCCAGGCGGTCGTCCCCAGCATATCGTTTTCATTGGCAGCTGTCCGCCTACATCGTTCGTGTCTTAAAGTACAAATGAAAAAGCCAACTCTTTGGGTCTTGTCCTTAAGAGAACACCGTCCTCATTGATCGGTGTCTCCGTAAGTGACTCCCCGCATACAGGTTCCGATTCACACTATGGTACGAGTGCCTGAAGTTTCGAAATTTCAGAACCAATGGCTACCATACTTTCTTAGTCTTTGCAGTGGTTGGTGCCTTCTAGCCTGATTTTTTTTTTCACCATATCGTATTGGTTTAAAAAAAGATCTCTCTAGTGGGTTTTGAATAAAGTTTTGATCCTTAACACAGCTTGATTTTGTGCAGATCATATAAAATTACAAGAGGGATCTTTCGTCCCATATTTCTTAAGTTGCTTTCAGTGTCCAGCACTTAGAGGAATCAAAAGCAAATTGTCGCAGAACCCCCACTTTTGCTTGTTAAGCAATAAAAGTTCAAGATAGCCAATTATGTGTTTCATAGCAAAAATACTTGACCTGCATTAAAATTATAAATCCTATTTTTTCTCCTGTCGCACTAGAAACCTGAAAAATAATCAACTACAGCTAAAATAAAAACATGCGATATCCTGAATCTAGACGAAAATTCCTAACAAAAACAACTTAAGTTTTCGTTTATGTCCGCGTGTCAAAAATCAATTTTCTTAAATTGCTTATACACAAATTGAATAAAATATGAGACCTCTTCTCAATGCTCTGAAAAGGCTTCTTCTGATGTTAAACAATCCCTAAACAGTGCACTGAAACTCTTACATTAGAACAAATCTAAAAACTAATTGATATTAAAGATTTCAAAATGCAGTCCACAAGAACTTTATTCCCTTATTCAGAGACCTATCAAACAATCCAAGTCTCTAATTTTATCCGTATGAGGATGAGGGTGATCGTGAGATGGGTTGCGAAATTCAAGGAACTTCATTTGTTATTCTTATTACATGTTCAGCGCCACATTCTTTTAATGGATAAGTTCTTTTCTTGGAATAATAGAGACATTCACTAAGAATTTCAGACAATCAAGATCTTTCTTGAGAACTTCATCCTGTTTTTTTAACCTTCCAAGAAACATTTTTGAAACCTAATAACCTCTGAAGCTCCATATTTGTAAGAGTGTGAGGAAATATAATGACACTTATGTTTATAAGTCTAATTTGCTTATCCAGTTCCAAAATTTAATTTTCCTGTATTTTGAAAGTCAAAATTCTTATTTGACAAAACTGATTGAAAGAAACGGGGGCACATTATAATCATTTATATTGTCTTTTCATTGCTCTCTGACCTGCCCGAATGCACACGGATAATAAATATTGAATGTTCGGACCGCCGCAACAAACACACTGGCGGGAACTGTGGTTGAGTCCTGGAAGTACGCCAGTCCATGGGAGAGTAAAAAAAGAATCATAATATTACATCATAAATTGTATAAATGTTCAAATTCGTTTTGAAAGATTTTAATGAAATATTGCTAGAGTTGTGCAAAAAACACTTGATATGCTAATAGTTTTGTCACAAAAAGCTATTAAGATTAGATATTCGAACAGTTATGTGTATGGAAATTTTGATATATCAGAAAAATATAATTCCATTCGCCTCGTCAAGGCCTGTATAAGCTTGCTGAGGGCTCCTGGTGCTGATGTTCCTCACGCACGAACACTGTCTATCTATTTGTGCTGAGAAATATATTCTTTGAATGCCCTTTTCTTCAGTCTCTGCATACTCACCATATTTATCACCTCTAACTCTGAAAGATTTTGTGGGTGAGAAGCATCATTCAAATATGTTTAATTTTTCGAAAGCTGCTCGGTTTAACTCCTGCACTCAGCGCGTTTTAACTTTTTTTTTGCTTATGCTTTATTTTTTCATAACGTACAGTTATCTATTATTTCATCTGTGTTCTTTCAAAGTTTTACATTTTACAGAAGCTTAAGTTTTATATTTAAATACAATTTACGGCCACAGCGTTTGTTGCGCAGTTATGCCATTGGTGGAGGTTGTATGAAATAAATCCAATGACCAACAAGGCCAACCATCAATATAAATTTAAATTTTGAATAAAACCTTGATGCTATTAATTTTTTGATTTTTGATTTCAAAAATGTAAGTAAACTGGAAATGATTAAGAAAAACAAGCTTGATTAAATTGTAATAATATTTTTCTCTTTAAACTAGAATTAAAACCATCATTTTATATTTACAGATCGTTCGAAGCATACTTTGTTTCTTAATCGCATTTAACAATTCTCTTATGGAAAATATAATAAAAATGAGATTCGCAGTTCCTTGTGCGGTGATCTCTCTGCTCTTATTCGCCTGTGCTATAGCTGAAACAGGTATGTTTTAATATGTATTTACAGTAATCGCAATAAATGTCATAAGTTACAAAATAGCATATAATTTATTGATTTTAATATACTAAATGTGTGCACTTTTTAAAAGAATCTGCTCTTCATATACAAATGCTCAACATGAATAATAAGTTTTAATAAACATGGAGCAATTTATTTACATAAAACTCTTAATGGACGTGTCACGAAAATCTCTCTTATTACTCATTGTCGAATGGCAACAATCAAATGTAAACAAACCTTCATAAGAACGTTTCAGACTATTGAACATTTTTACAACATTTTACAGTTTCATACAAGTTCCGATTTGATAATAAAGGAACTGTAAAATATAGTCTGTAAACTGTCAAATATCGTGTAAATACAATATCACCGAAGAGGACTCGGCAGTTTTATCGACTCTCCACGCCACCAAAAACTCAAATCATTCAGAGGAAAAAAGATGTAAAAGAAATCAGAATTATAGAAGTGGGCGTTTAAGTTAATCGAGTATCAAAATAGGTTTAGGCACTGCTTTATGTGAATAATCGCTATGGCTTCCAAAAAATATCTCCCTCAAATGATTTTTGCATTACCTTAAAATTTAAAAGGATTGTGTCAATATCAATACTCTACATTTTTTTTAACATATAAACTTGCACACAATCTGTAATGAATATTATGATAAAATTCAAACACATCCAACAAAACACTCAATCGCTTATTTGTCCAATGTTAAATTTTATATTTAAAAAATTGCTTCCTTTAGACATTAGCACCAAGGCAGGAATTTTAGTTTTATTTTTATTTCGTTGCATGTACACTTTTTCAATTTGCACGCTCACTAATTTATAGTAGACTAGCCGCCTTTGAGGATCAGCTGGGAATCGCCAAATAATTTTATATATATTTTTCAGCAAAATATTTTTAAACTTCAAATTTCGATAGTTTTGTAACTCACTCATACTAATATGTAGGCCTTCAGCAGTCCTTTTCATTCTACAACGTATCTCTCTCTCTCTAACTTATCTTCTGCCAGCGCCCATAAAATTTCACTTTAAATTAAAGGGAAATATTAAACTGCAGTTAAAATAAAAATATTTCTTAATGACACCAACCATGTCTTTTATTAAATATGCGAATTAAAAGCAGGGTCGTTCGTCAGTGAAGTTTTATGTGCATTACAGAATAGTTTTCATAATTTATATAATATCTCAAAGAATGATTCAACAAAAGTTTCTCTGAGAATTCAGTTCTCTCGTAAAGTTCAGTTTTTAAAGGTTTCTATTGACTTTCAAAACGTTTAAAGACTGAAAACAAAATTATTTTATTTTATTTCAGTCAATAAATGTACTTTTGAAAAAAATTATGAAGTTAAAATTTTAGAAAGTGTTTTGGGAGGGGATCATAATAAGGGATCATATTCTGCGAAATAATTTTGACACTCCAATTTTTAAATAAATAAATAGTTTCTATCTTCGGCGATTAAATCGGACCGATTTTTGACGTTTTTATGTCAACATTTTAGAACAATCATCATTTTTATAATCATAGGCCATTGACTCTCTAGAAACCCTGACGTTTGTTCTTTGAGACTGTCGATGAAGTTTTCTAAAATTGAATTTTTTTTTAAATCGAAGAGTGATGTTAAAATTTCATAAATTAGTCCGTTTAGTTGATTGATTTAGTTGATTGGAGTGCAACTATTTTTATTTAAAATATTAGTATCTCAAGAATGTGATGCCATATGTTATAGTTTAGGTCTCGCAGTTAGCTTTCTGTTTGCAACTATGCTGAAAAATTTTGAATCATTTTTACAGTAAATATTACAAAAAAATGGTGATAGCTCATCATCGTATATAACGGTATCTTATTATTTTTTATAGCTGATGGGGAAACGTTTCCTTTAAGTGAATCGTTAGAAGAATTGGATGCTGCCGAAAGTAGGATGTCTTTGTTTAAAGATGAATACAGGTAAGAGATCTGCCTTACTGAAAAAAAGAAGCATATAGTGATTAATGTGGTGTAGCTTTCAGAGATTGATCAGAAACGATGGCTCTGATTATAGCGGTTGTGATGACATGTGCTTTCGTACGCTGTTTTGCATAACTACTCGTTACTACTAATGATACTACAAAAAACAAATGATGGATTATCTTTTGTATATTTCTAAGGATTGAATATTGCTTTCTTTCTTTTTCGAGAAGTACGTTTTCAAAATTGTGCATGTCTGTCAATTTTTTTCAAACTTTATCCGAAAGAAGAGTTTTATTTCAAAGGCGATGGTTTTTCAGATGACTGCATACCGCTTCACCATGACTGCACCTTGAATCGTCATGGTTGCTGCCGAAGTGAGACGTTCAAATACAAATGTTGGTCCTTTTACATAGCGGGGAACCACTCTCACCCTAGAAATGAAGAAACGTTCTCTTGTCAGGAGAAATGTTATCTCCGCATAACAGATCAATTCCTGGACAAAGCATCCAAATTCTTTCTGAAGGCAGCCCTCGGCTGATTAAAAAAAATTATTGACATAGCTTTAAATTAAGAACTTATTTTAATCATGCAGTGTCTCTCTGACTGTCTTTCCGTTCTTTTTAAAGTAACTGAAGTCTATACTTTTGCATTGGTTAATTGAAAATGTGTAAATATGTATTGAGGTCCGAAAGAAATAATCCCTTTCTCTGATCTGGGGTCTTCCATTCGGAAATGATGTCATAAAATTATCAAAACAAATGACACTTGAAAATAAACTACGCATTTCGAACCTTTTATCGTACTCTAGCTCTTTTTTATAAGCCATAGATAAAAGTATCACTCGAATCCTTTTAAGAAATGACCATTCAAGACTTAACCCAAATATTTGGTTTTGCTAAATCATTGCATCCTGCCGTATTTTAATATCCTGCTTAGCCTTGGTTGTCTATACGTTAATATTGTAATTGATCAGCTGTGGTTCATTGCATTGAATTGGTGAGTTTTACGCAGTTACATTTTTTTAATGCAAACTGATACCCTGAATCGTGTTTAATTTTTAACTATTCTTGGTATGTTTTGGCTTCTATGTTCTTGGTATGTTCTGCCTGTAACAGCATACTACAAAACCGTACATCCATTTGTATGCTTAAAATGGAAGCCTACAAGGGTGTCGGTTTCGGAATCGATTGAACCAATGATTCACAACGCATGCGCTCTGTGCATGCGATGGTATCAAAGTCTTCGTGTCTCATCATACAACAATGAATGAAAGGGACTAAATAATCCTTATTTGATGAAGGAATATAAACGAAATGATCCTGAACTAATGAATAATTTAAAGCCCAATTATAATTTTTGTACAATTTTTATAAGTGTATTCAGCTTTTACTGCATCTCTACTTAAATTTTCTACAACTGTAATAAATTTATTCATTATTTTATATTACTGCTTTAAATATCTGGTGTGCTTGAAAACAGTTCTCATATTAATATCTCAGTAATTCCAAATTAATCTATTCTTTCAAACATAGTTCATACAATTTTTTTTCGTAAAATATCTCAAAATTGTAGTTTTTCAATTCATGAACAGTATATTTATTCAAGAAATACTAATTTAACTATCTTTTGAATTATAAATAGAATAAAGCAGGCAAAGAGTATTCTCGCTTCAGGGTATCCTCCTAACAAACATAAATGCAGAAAATGTAACAGGAAATCATTCATATAAATTTTATTCAGCTAATTAAAAAATAGTTGCATTTTAACACTTTTTGTATCTTTGTAACGCTATGATGAGCGAAAAGGTGGATGAACAGGGAAAAAGATCACAGTATTTTTTAATAAAGAATATTCGAGCAAGTCACTTTTTAATCATTTTTTAGTAAACATTTGTAAGGAATGATTGTTAATAAACACTTAGAATTTTGCAATTTCCAATTAAACTATTTTTAAATCGTTTTTTTTTTATCAAAGAATTATATTCAAGAAAGAGCTTGTAAATTTCCAATCTAGTTTTCGTATGCAACAGAAAATTACTCAAAATTGATGGATAGCCTCAACTTCATGCACATAATGAAAGTGCCGATAGTTTACCCCTTTTTCTTAGAGGTAGTAAAACGCACTTACGAGAGAGAATTGTTCCTTTTCAGGAAGGAGGACAGGAAGTGCATCGAGAAGCACCACGAGTGCACGCACCCACGACAAGCATAACTGCTGCAGAGGGAAGCACTACAAGTACGAGTGTCTCTGCCTCAACGTAAAGGACGAAAAGGGAGAAAGGAGAGAACGCTGCACTTGCCACAAACCTTACCGCTACAGAGTCGTCGATTTGGCTTTGAACATCGGCAAAAACATAGTCTGAGGCAACCTACCTCAATCCTTTTGTCAAATATCTGTTCAATAAAGACAGTTTATAGAACGAGTCATAGCTCAAAATTCCACGTTTCTATCTTTTCAGTGATTTTATTGAAAATGAAATAAATATAAAAGGATGGCATTTCATAACGAAATACTCTCACAATTTGCTCTCAAATATAGTAAAATCGATATTGTTTTATAGTCTTTTTGAAATGAGGATTTGAGGATTTAAAGGAATAAAAACAATTAAAATTACGGAAAAAATAAAAGCAGAAGCATAATTTTGCAAAAAAAAAAAAAAAAAAAACTTAGTAAAGATTTATTTATTTATTTTCCATACGAAATTCTTATATGAAAAAGACAATTTCATTTCAAAAAAAAATTTCTATAACTAATTTTTGATTTCATCCATATACTTATAATTCTATCCTTCAGCGAATTCAATTTATTACATGGATTTATCAATGAAAGAAAAGCTCTTATTTTACATCCTTAATAAATGATATATTTTTTTTTAATTTTTTCGCTTTTTAGTTTAAAACCTTTTATGAAATATTCCAAAAAACATTCCTGTATCTACTTTAGTGAAAAAATATATCCTACATGCCAGTTTTTACAAGATTTGTTTATAAAATAAGGTTTAGCATAATAGAGCAATTTCATATGACACAATGAGTGCAAGAGTACGTTGATATGTGTTGTACAACACACATGTCAACGAACATCGAACTACTCGACTGTTTTACGATATGTTCCGATTTTCTTTTTCTGCCTGAAACATGTGAATGGATTTCAAATCTATGTTGGTACCCATATCAGCTAAGTGAGCATAATGGATATTGAAATGTTTCAAACCAGCTGTGAATAGATTTAAGATAATTCTAATACGCTTTTATGATGGAGTAACCGAAAAGGATGGAGTATCTTGTATTTAAAATATGGAGATGGAAAAAAGTATATATCCTGTTTATTGTCAGTTGATCTGTAAACCAACTGTGAACAGATTTCAAACCTATGTTGGTGCCCACATCAGCTAAGTGAGCATAATGGATTGTAAAATGTTACAAACCATATAAAATTTAAAAAAAAAAATTAAAAATTTTCTGTTATTGACTAGCACATTGTTAAAAACTAGCACAAAATATTATTTTCGCCAGAAAGTTATGAATTATTTGTATCTCCATAAGTATATTAACTATAATTTTATTCAAAATATCTCTTACTGCACAAAATTTATTTGCCTACCAAAAATATTGATAAAAATTCAAAATTTTTATTTAATTCGAACGTAACTGAGGATCGATACATAGCATTCGCCGTTTTTATCTTACTCATTTGGATAAATAAAAATTTGGGAAATGAAATTGGAAAAAATGTTTCGTAATGAAACTTAATACAAAGTAGGTTATACGTTATCTTCATAAGCTTTTGTACTATTATTAGTCAGAAATTTATAAATATCATTTTTGTGAATTTAAAAAAGAGTGTCTTATATCTTTATAGCCCTTTTTTACTTCGCAATGACTATTGTTGTTATTCAATCCTTCCGAGGGAATCCATCCTGATGAGGTTCACGTTGAGAGACGCGGCAAAAAGTAGAATACAGTATGTAAATAAAAAATCACCAGGAGTGATCCCTCGAAAACTTTCTTTCTTCTCTTGTCTTTAATTAAAGCGATTTTCCCCTTCAACTTCCCGCATAAAAATTTGGGCGTCAGGCAAGATAATGAAATCGGAGAATGCTCGATTTTCACGCACATGAGCTATTGTGCGTCGTTGAGGAGCGAAGAAAACCGAGTATGCCATTTTTTATCAATCGATTGGAGTCAAAATTAGTCACAGATTGACAATTTTATTAACAAAATAGTATTGTATGTATTTAACTTGTTGCATCTGTGAGATATCGCATATAACTACTTACATCCTGCTCTTTGTATAGACAGTTTGATAGATCTAGTTCAAGATTTCATAGGATTAAGATTAAATAATTGATTGTATAAGATGATAAAGTTGATGTTGAAGTTATAGTATTTCTGTACATACAGACATAAAGACTTTCCTTCGGTGGATTTGTTCAAATCATGATCGAAGAATACAAATTTGGTATTAAAACTGCATGCAAAATTTTTTCCATCTAGCTCAAGAAATTCCTGAATAATTGTGATCATAGAAAAATGGACATAATTTCAAAAATCTGCTTTTCGGTCAAACAGAGGTCGAGTTTTTAATGTTAATAAAACCTTATCTTCTTTTTTTTTTTGTACTTTGTACTTTTTTTTTGTCCTTATACAAGAAAGTAAAAAAAAGAGAGATAGAGAGAGAAAGAGAAAAGTTGACACAGAAAACATTGTGAAAAGTGCATCATCAATGTCGTAATGGCTGATGAAAGCATTTAAAATAATTTTTGACTGATGATATCATGTTTCCGTTTTTGTAAAAGCTTCATAACTCTCATTATCGGGCCATCGATATTTTGTTTCGGAAATTTAATACTAGGTCGATACGCTACTTAAACTGAGATTGGTAAAATGAAAAAACTTCAATAACAAAAACAAAATAACAATAAAAAAAACGTACAATAACATGTGACCTAGATCACACCGCGAACATGGAAACGTAAAAAGAACCTACAGAGATATGACACCTGTGGACCTGTATCCTGCGATGAACTAGCTGAATATTGAGTTGAAAGAGGCTTGGTTAACACATTAGCATGAAACGCGAATAGTGAAGTCCCATCTCCTGAAGGTCTATCTATCTTTACAAATTTCAATGAAGCACATTTCGAGATATTTTTACGGCATGACTCATTTCAGGATCATCTTGTGGTTTCCCGTACATCCATGAGTGGTTTGTTTGGTTAACTGATCAGCGTCTTTGTTTCTTATTACTCAGGAGTGCTCGTTAACCGGGAGGTGCGAATTTCATTTGTTAAGGCTGTCAGAAGTTTACGATTTCCCTTTACAAATTTCAATGAAGCACATTTCGAGATATTTTTACGGCATGACTCATTTCAGGATCATCTTGTGGTTTTCCATACATCCATGAGTGGTTTGTTTGGTTAACTGATCAGCGTCTTTGTTTCTTATTACTCAGGAGTGCTCGTTAACCGGGAGGTGCGAATTTCATTTGTTAAGGCTGTCAGAAATTTACGATTTCCCTTTACAAATTTCAATGAAGCACATTTCGAGATATTTTTACGGCATGACTCATTTCAAGATCATCTTTTGGTTTTCCGTACATCCATGAGTGGTTTGTTTGGTTAACTGATCAGCGTCTTTGTTTCTTATTACTCAGGAGTGCTCGTTAACCGGGAGGTGCGAATTTCATTTGTTAAGGCTGTCAGAAGTTTACGATTTCCCGATCATTAAGGAGGAGGGTGGGGTCAGCTGCAGAACCACAAGAGCTTGTAGACACAATTGAGTATCTGTATGAAAATGAATTTTGACTAAAACTCATCAAATATCACGAATTTGGTCAATTGATTCAAAATAGGTAAGAATAAGCAAGGAATCAATCAAAGTTGCGTTATAAGCCTTACAAGTTATAGAAGCAAATATTCGTTGTGTAGAATTTTTAACTTAGTTAGTTTATGCCTCTAATTCCGCAAGCATGCAAAAATATTCTTATTGCAATATATTTGTACCCCGCGTGGACTATATGATCACGAATTCCATCTTTTCTATAACGGAAAATAAATATAACAGATAGATAATTGGCGCATTTTGATTTCAAATTCCGCCAAAGCTCTCACAAAGTATCTATGTGAGAGCTTTTGGTTTAAAGTTTCTTCTTGACATTTAAAGGTTAAATGCATTTAATATTAATGTTTCTGAGTTTGAAACTAAACTTTCTAAACTGTCAAGGGTTATTAAAGACTATTGCAGTGAGATTATTGAAGAACATATTGGGAGTATTTTTTGGTGTCATATCATTGAACTTTGATGTATCAGAGCAGTAGATATCGACGAACTTAATGGAAAGGTCATTAATTTAAAACAGAAAATCGCCAGCGAATGCTTGAAAATGTGTGCGCGATTCTCATGGGAAAATCTGGATGGAGTTCACAATTTGATTCCACAAAAAGAGGGTCAGATTGGAACTTGTGGACAGCCTTTCGGCATGCTAGAGCGCTTTATAACGAATTTCGAGCTCCTAAGTTTTCTATGACATCCCTTATTTAGGCAGTCCTTCATAATAGGGAACAATTTTCTGAAATAGCTTGTACGATGGATAATTGTGATGACCACGGAATTATCAGTTTATATTCAGGACAATCATTGGTATACTGTTTCACTCTTGGTTTCTTTGAAATATGCCAAAGACAACTGAATTATGAAGAATCTTTTTATAAATCCACACTTATTGTCATAAACTTATTTGTCTTAACTTTATAAACAGGCTTATTGTCATAATCCACGGTTATTTGAAACTTATTTGATTTTCGCTTATTGTCATAAATATTTGAGTAAGATATTTAACATTAAGAGTGTGACGCATTCCGTACACCTAGAAATACCAGTCAGCTAATTTGACCACCTCTGTCCAAGCCACACGGTTTTCAAAATTTAATTCCTAAAACAGATTTTTAGATTATATTTAGTTATTAAATTTTACAGTTCGATCACATATTTCCATTTATTTGTTTTGTTATGTCGTCAGTTTAGTTCCTAGTCAGAATACTCCCCAGTTCTCACACTACACTTTTATATCAAATTCCTTATATTTTCAAGCTTTTATTTTTCTTCAATTTTTAATATTTTTGCAAATATGGGTTTCATTTTCAGTAATTTACGACCTGCCAGATCATCAAATACTCATGTTACCAGCATGAAAAAAAACTTTTAAAAATGTGCTTTTACTTAAAAAAATGCGTTCAATTTTGGAGTTTTGATTTATGATAAAGAAATGAGATGATGTAAGGCATTGATGTTTTAAAAATGATTGTATGGTAATTTGAAAGTTAATTTTATTTTTAACTTCTCCGGAACTATTTATTTGTTTTAGCTTTCAAGTAAGAAATTTCTTTCGCTTTGAATGATGCATTGCATATTGTTATTTCACGAAGAAAAAACACATTATCTTTTGAAGAACTTGTTTATTCATTGTTATATTACTTGTTAGAAATTTCGAATCCAATTTTTCTGTTGTTAATGATTTACTGGTCAAAATGTTTTTGAATATTTGGTGGTGATGATTAGAAACTGCAACAAAATTATGAAATGAACTTCAGTATGTCATTTTTTCATTGAAATTGTAAATTTGTAATCAATTTATTTCTAAGTCAGAGTCGATGAATCTTAACGAAATCTTATCATTTTTGAAGTTTTGTTTATCTGTCAGTCTGCCAATATGATATCTCGAAACTGCAGAGGTTTGAAATGTGATATGTGGCTTTTATCTTAATTTCAGAAATATTTGAGACGTTATGTCAGATTTGTTTTTTGGATGTGTGTCTGTATCTCCAAACATTATCATGTGAGCAAGATAATTGAAAATCAGAATGAGCTAATAAATAACTAAATTCCATCCGCTGCTTTATCATTAAATGTGCATATTCAACCAGCTTTTAGGTGTAAATACTTTCTAAGATTTGACCATTGGTCAGCCAGGCTTTTTTCATGATTGGAATAGTATAATTGCTGAACACGATTTGGATTTTTATCTGCTGTTGTCGCCATGATTCTGTGTGAAGTTTTGCTCTGTTTTCTTTGCTAATCTTAAGTTGCTTTGCTATATAATATTGCTTCAAGAACATTGAAACTAGGGAAGTATAAAAAAGCAATTAAAAGTTATAGGAAATACCTTTGAAAGATAGAAATTGAAAAAAAAAATATTAAAATAATTCAAAGGATTCAAGTCCTTTTTATTTAAATTGAGTAGTTTCATCGTTTTTTTAATGATTTTCCTCTGTTCTGAGAGTATTGTAGAATAAATAAAATGCATTATTTATTTTGGTAGAATGTTTATATTTTACCTTTTTTGCATTGATTTTATCTTTTAGAATATTTCTTATTGTTTTGCAACAATTTGAATCTCATTGAAGTTTTTAAAATTTACCAGATTACACTCTACTGTGATAATAAAATGGTTAATTTTAAGGCCTGTTTTTTTAGGCCTTTTGAAGATATTAGAAATATTGTCGCCGTTCACCAGCGAAACGTTTTCATACCGCTTGTTGTAAAACCGTTTTAGTCGGTATTTCTATTTAGCAAGGTCATTTAATGATAAGTGATAAATATTGTTCTTTCATAATGTCACTCAGTGATCCACCCTTTATCATGTTTGCTTTCTAAGTCTTATTTTAATGCGCAATATTAGAATGTGTGCTCTACTTTATTTATGTTAAATAATTTCTATTAATTGGATTTTTAATTTAGAGACAAATGCGCATAAAACATCAATAACAATTGTCTTTATGATAAAGTCATGATATGCAGAGAAAATTCTATTTTTCAAGCATTAAATCATAGGTTTTTTTTATCTTATTTGTGTATATTGTGTATTAGTAGAGAAGTTTTTAAACTTTTTGTTTGTCTTATTTCATGATCTTTCGTGTGGCAAAAAATATCTTCGATTTTCATTTTTGTCTATTTGACCATTTTTTTTTTTTTTGTGATGCATGATTGTTTCTGCAGCATCAGTATTCACAATTGACAGTTCTCTTTATCTTTTTATTTTTAAAAATCTTTATTGGATTTTCTTCATCCACGATTATTGTTCAAATTTTTCATAAAACTGTTATTTTTTAAATTGGACTACTATGACATGTTGAAATACCATTATAGTGAGAAATTCCGTGTCTTCTAATGTGCTGTTGTGTTTCCTGCAATGTCCTGTTGTGTTTCCGGTAATTCAATTCTAATGTGCTGTTGTGTTGACACTTGTCCTGCATTATTATTCTTTCTTTAGAAATCTATTTGCGGTATGTTCATTGGATATCATTGGATGTGTTGAAGAAGCTTGACATTTTTTATATTAATTGTTTGAGTTTAGAAGTTTCCAGGTGTTTTTTTCTTCTAAATATTGGAAATAAACATGGTTTTTCTTCCCTTAAACATACTTAGATATCTAAATATTTTGAAGGAAATTATACAATTTTATCACTCGCATGCAAATAGTAAAGTCTCATTTACAAACAATGTATTTTATTTTTTATTATTCCCTTTATATTTGCAAGACTGGGGCTTTTTAGTGGAATTCAATTTTTTTCACATTTCATTGAGTCTGCATTCATTAATTTTTCAATTATTACATTAACAGATATACAAGACATTAAATTAAACTCCAGTTATTCATTTTCAAAGAATACGATTTATTTGTCATTTCACTTTTACATCGGTAGTGTTACTCTGACTTAATATGTATGAAAATCTTAGAACTAATTTTTCAAAGCAACCACCTCTAAATAATGTTGAAATTTCTAATGATTCAATTTGAGTATTGTTTCTGGAAGTTTCAGATTATTCTCTTGTATTTCAATTGCACCATTTATTATTCATTTGCTGTTTGTATTGCATTTTACATAATTTCAGGAGAATTATGAAAAATGATGACTGATATGTTCAATCTTTAACATATCAGTCTGCCCATTCATTAATATTTCTACTAATTGAAAATATTTATTTCAGGAACTCGGTAATTCAAAAGCTTGGATTTATGGGATCTGGCTTTTTACTTGTTGGGAAGCAAATTTTGTTATATACTTCAGCATGTTAGTAGTTTATGTCTCTCGAAAGGTATTCTAAGTGTCACAAATCGCATTTCGAAGTCTGGTTTGTTTGTGTTTCATCAAAGGAAGCGCAGGAGTAATATATTTCTATCCATATTTTTGAAAAGAGTAGCTGGAAAGGAGTTCAGGGTTTGTTCATTTAAGTGAATGTCTCAATCTTTATACATTTTCTAACATTGCGTAGATCAGTCTGATAATGCTTGCTTTTAAATTCATTTTTTTTTGTAAAAGACACAATGTTATTTGGGCTTAAACTTTAGAAAACCAAATGTTTAAAAGATGTGAAATTGCTACCATGGCATTCTTTTTTTTTAAATGTAGGATGAACACTTAACACCTTTTTTAGGAATGATTAATCGTATTTAATGATGTGTTTCAAGGACTGAATTTTGGTAATCATACTTGGTTTTAGCCCAGTGTTCATTCCATAGGTGTTAAATTATTTGATATGATGTTATTAAATATCTTTTAATTTCGAAACAAATGCGTCATACTTTTGCAGCTTTGTGGGTTATTGTTTTAATATTCTGAATTTAATTAGACTGTTCCATGGTTTTCCTTTAGGTATATAGTTCATTTTATGTTTCAGAGATGGCAACAAGAAATTGAATTTTATAGTTGCATTATGCTTTTAATATTTTTCTCATTTGGAATTACTGTTTCATTCATCCGTGACTTTAAATTTTTTCGTGGCTGTAAAGGATTCCCATTACTTAATACGAACCCCCTTCAGAATATTGAGTTAATTCATTTCATGTGCAGGAATTGCTCTTGATATTTCTTTGTGTCCATTTTTATTTATCGCACTGGGAAAGAAAGAATAGATTTAGAAAGAAATGTGAAAGTTAATGTTTTGAATTTTAAAGTATTAATCAAAATCACGCGTCAGATGTAGAAAGCTAATACTAATTTTTTTACTTATGGTTTATGTTAAACAAGTGTGATGCGACCAATTGTACGAATGATTTCGAATTTCCGAATTCTTGATTGTTATCTGTCAATTCTTTCTAAAGGTAATTGCTGCTTCTAGTGTGATTTGGCGATAATATTGACTGCAGAAGTGCCATCCTGATTATGTTTTGATCTAGAGAACTCATATTTTCTGCATGCTGCTGCATTTTCTAGAATTCTAACTGATCCAATATAAATTGATATGGCTAATATTTTGTATTCCGTTAGGAAGTCCGATGCAGAAACTCTCTTAATATCTATATATTTTAGAAAACAATTTTTTTTATTTATTTTTTATTTTTTCTTATTTTTTTTATTTTTGCAAGAAATTCTTACATGTTTCGGAAATTTCGAATTCTGTTTATTTATAGGACGGCTCTCTGTTTCATTCTCATTTAGATTCATTTTTCTTTGACTATTCTATAGAGTTATTAATGCATATTCACAGTTGGAATAAGTTTTTAAAACTCGGTACCATTATTTCAATTTTTATCCCTCCTTTTCACAAGATCTGGGTATTTTCATGGAGTGCAGTCTGTTTCAAATAGTAAGAAGATTTATTGGTTCTTGATTGTTAGCTTTCTTAAATCTTCTTGGCTAACAATGAGTGGATTTTTATTGTTGATGTCACAATAAATTTCATTATCGAATAACATTGAAAAATTTAGCATTTCTCTTCCCTCACCTCCAAAGCAATTTTTGCTTTTAGTATATTGACAATACCTCTATTGTGGATTGATTTCTCATCAAACTATTTTGAATAGATTACTTTATTTTGAATAGACTGCGAAGTTCTCGTTTCCTTTACGATTTTATAATCCTTTGCAGAAATGAAGTCTCGAAATTTAAAATTAGGAAATGCATTTCTTTCTGAGTTTTTAGTTCAATGTTATGTATTTCATTGCTTTTTAACCATTAAACTGCCCATTTTTTTCAAAAAATTTTGCATATGAAATCCACATAATTGAAAACTGATTAATTATAAATAAAACATACCAGAATTAATTTAAGTTCCATTTCTTATATATCTTTTTATTGAAGTTTCCATTGGTAGTTTTTATCGTTTTTTTATTCCCTTTCTTTGAATATTGTAAAACATTCAGGTTTTAATCTTTTAATTAAATTATGGAATCCTCGAGGTCAGGTTATTTTTCTTCTCGTACACTTTGTCAGTGCCCATTCGATTTTGCATTGCTACCAATTCTGGGATATGATCTTACGGATGGGCACACATCTTTTAGTTTTGTATCGATAGATTAAAATATTTGCAAAAGAATCTGAAATGCTTAAAAGAATAGTTGTCTTTTAAAAATTTTATAAGGATAAAAATGATTTAATTTTGTTTCTTTTCAGTTCTCTTTTGATTTTGGATAGAAAGACCAGAATTGTTTTGCAAATATTTTTATGAGCTCACACTGCAAACAGTAAATGAAAAACTGAAAACTGATATCTTGCTGAAGATTGTAGATGCATCCGAAAAAGTCGGAATTATTTTTATACAGCCCTATAAAATTCAAGTGAAAGTCTTTGAAATGAAACAGCAGAAATAATCACTACCTTGTGAGTTATTTCGTCCGATGATTGATTGATTGTATGTTCCTGGACCTTTCTATTTAATTTTCTTGTTTTGTTGCATTTTTCCACTTGTTTTCTTCGGCAATGAATATACATTAGTCTTTCAGATAATAACATAAAAGTTAACTTTTTATAGCGGTGTAATTCATACTTTTAATTCTTTCAAGTTTCAGTTGTTCAATAATCAACATCAGCAGTGACTGTAAAAGACAATACTTTAGTAAATCTTGTGAACCACTCGAGAATTTCCTATTGCCTAATTACATTCATTGATGGGTTGAATTCCTGAACATTTTCCATTGTGATTTTATATTTCATACACTTTAAAGTGAATTAGAAATAAGTGTTAGTGCATTTGTTTCATTTTATCACATATATTTTTCGTATCTGGTGCAGTATTTCGTTTTAACTTGGAACATTTTTATGCAGTTTCAATAATTGTGATTTTTCTCAATACCATGCATTTTTATATCTGGAACCTTGAGCCATGTGCTGCATTGCTAAAAATATTTCTTTGATTTGGAAATGTTCTTTTCCTTTATGTTGGTTTTGTTCATATTTCTATTTATAGCTAATATTCATCATGAATTATTTCTCATTTCACTGTAATTTATATTCAGTTTTATTAAAGCCATGGAGTTGATCGTTTTATAAGAAATTTATTATAAATCTTGAAGAGAATTTTGCTCCTGGGTCAATTTTTTTGACATATTTCTGAACTCACAGAAAAGCTCTTGATGCAACTTGCTAATTGTAGGCAGGAAAGCTGGCAGGTGACAAAATAATTTATTCATATTGCTATCTAGAAAGAAAAAAAAATTATTATCTATGAAACTTTAATTTATTTGATTATGATTTAAGTTAAGGAGAGCGATAAGTAACTAGAGTAGTGCTGATGTTTCTGAAATTTCATTTAAGAGTTATTTACCTAGAAAGTAAAAGAATATTACGTCAAATTTCGAAGGAAGATTTTCAAAATTATTATTGTTTTTGAAATCTGTTAATTCTTCTTTATCATTAGAAACTCCTTTCCTTTTTTAAAAAAAATCAAGAACGAAATGAAATTATGTTTATTTACGATATATGATACAAAAAGAACAGAAGTTGCTTATATTTTGAAAAAACATTTACTTCTGGCTTATTAAATAAACATAACATGATTAATGAGCTTGCACATTTTTTTTTCTATACTTCATTTTGTTGTAAAATTATTTAAATAATGTGTATGAATATTTATCTTACCATTCATTCTGAATCTTATTATCATGCAAATTTCCTGCATTTTTCTGTCTTCACTATCAAATTCAAATTTGGCAGATGAATCTTGACAGCTAATGCTTTGAACTATTTATCCTCCCTTTCAAGCTTCCCCTCATTCATTTTCCAAATTTAACCATCATTTGACAGTAGTGCAATGGAATGTTAATTTGGAATAAATCGTTATGTAACAGTATGGTTCTATTGAAATAAATTATATTTATAATAATATTTATTCATAATTAGCAACCTTTTGCCTATTTAGTAATAGAATTCTAGAATGTTTCCTTAAATTTGCCTTGTTTCAGAAATTTGAAGCGAGAGCTTTGATCTGTTGGAAAACATTGAAAATCCTTGTGGGTAGATTAAGTATGATGTTTATCAATTAATTTAAATGAAATGTCTGTCAAATAATCATTTATGGATTGAAAAATATAAATTGTTTTGTATTAGTTTTTATATTTAAAAAATCCTCCTGCTTTTATATGAAATAATTTGTAAAATTTAAAAAATTAATCCATCAAAATTGTGTTTTCAATGTCCGAAGTCCTTGGCCTTTCATTTTTATTAATGTGTTGTCGATGATGTTAAAATATTTTCTTCTTAGTTAAGTATAAATTGTCGTCGTATATATTTTTTAAGATGGAATTTTGTGATGTATTTTTTTTCTTCATTTTTTTCCATTTATTTCTTTTATTTGAAAAAAAATACCACTTTCAAATGATGTTTGACCAAGAACATTAAGAAAAGTTTATTTTGTGTGTGTATGTACGCAAATGCTTGTCATTTTCATTTCAGTGAAATGTTTTGATGTTTTATTTTTCCTCTTCAAACATTGTTCGATTACAGAATACTGCATTTTCCTTTCGACGTGAATTTGTTTTTGTTTAAGAAATGACAGTAAAGTGTTTGTTTTAAAATTTAAAAGTATTCTTGTAATCTGAAAAATAAGAGTTAAAATGGTAAAAATGTCACTGAATATTTTTTCATTGTGATTTAAAATTGGACTTATCTTGTAATATCTTTTTTTAAATGTTTTCACAACATGGTTATAATAATTGAAAGACAAGGTAAAGAAGGTTTTTTAAAGGAATTCTTGTTTTTTGGCCGCAGTTTCATCTCTATTTCTAGAATACAATTAAAAGTCTGTTTCTTTATTCATTTTTAATAACCATATTCATTTTAATTGAAAAATTAAACTAAAAATCATCTGCAGCCGTATCTTAGAGGTTAAATTAAAAATATTTTAATTATTTTGCTTCTGCATGGCTTGAAATAATCCTTCATAGAAATAGTTTTTTCTCTCTTTTTACTTAATAAAATGTAAATAATTAACAGATGGAAATTTTCTTCTTGTGAAATTTTATGTAAAATATATAACTTTTTTAAAAATCCTTTTAGAGTTTATTAAAAACAAGATGAATTTTGAAAAATGTTGCCAGAACAATGCCTTGAATTTCAGCAATTCAAATATATTTTGAAGGTAAAAGAAAATGATTGAGAGAGAGAAAATGTTCTTAACATAGTTCTGATGATGACTATGACAAATCTCAATGATACAGATAAAACTGCATATACAGCTTATTTGGATAATGAAGATGAATGTTTAATTGTCCATAATTTGATTATTATTATTAAAGTATTAATTCCCATTATGTACTTAAATGAGTTGCATCAGTGCATTTGCACATGAACAGGATAATTTTTAAAAAATATGGTTTGAAGAATGACATTATAGATTGCCAGAGTATCATTAATTGTGTGAAGAAAGACAGATTTAAAAACTAATTTGGGGAAGGATTATCAAATATCGTCCTAATTTATTTATAAAGAGGATAAACTAGAAGGCAATTGAATAATGTGATCCTAGAATAAACTTGTTCATTGAACATTTTATTTTTGAAACCCTTGAGGCCATTTTCCTTCTATATTCTCAAATTTTCAAAAAATTGTGTTACCTTTAAATTTTTTCCTGATATTTGTTTGTACCTAAAATGCTTAAAAATTTTTTATCGCCAAAAGTAATTCCATTATTGAGGGAAATCTGCGGCATATTTAATTCCAAATCAATTACAATAAGTAATGAATCAATCAGTTTTTTTCACAATGTTTTTCATCTTTACTTTTCTTTTAAGTCATTTGATGTTTTATTTTTTTATATTAATCATTGAGATATATTTATTTAAAAGATTCTCTCATATAGATTTTCTTCCTAAAAAAGTTCAAAATTCGAATAAAGGAAAAAATTTGAAATGTTTTTCACTTCTTTAAACTAAAAAGTGAAAAACAATTCAAAATTTTTTGAATCATGCATATTAGAACATTTATGAAAATCTTTTTAATTTTTTTTATTTTTTCAGTTATTTTCAGTTCAGTTTTTCAGTTATTTATTGTTCGTTGCGACTTATTTTTGTACTATATTGTTATGACAGATCATATATCTGACAATCCTGCAAGTGCAAGATCGCTAAAATGTATTTTATCTGGCCCAAAATAAATAAGTAACTTTTCCATGTTTCATCCTCTCTCTATCACGGATGCGAAACAACAATCATACTGTTTTATTTATTTATTTATTATTATTTTTATTTTCCCAGTATTATTTCTCTCTTACTTATCTTGTCGCTCTTCTGCCATTATTCTTTGGTTGATGCTAAGAGAACAGGTGTTCAAAGAAGGGGAAAAATGTTTATGCCAGATGCAGTATTTACAAAACATGCCACATTTCTCAAAAATAAGTCAATACAATTTATGACCTTTCGCAAATAGTTTTTTATTCATGGAAAAATATGTCACGAATTCACAAGACTATTGTGAATGCCGGTCAATCATAATAATCTTCTGAATAAAAGGCACGCACTGAAAAAAGAAGACTCAAAATCGTCTGCCAGCGACGAGTCTTCTGATTCAACTTGTTTATGTTGAAACTAATCCACGATCTCTGATTCGTAAGTTACTGAAAACTTCGTACCTGTAAGTGCAGAAATTTAAAGTTTATGTTCACTTTCATTTTGGAAAATCTAATATGTTTTTTATTTTAAAATGTATTTGTATTTCGGGCTATTTAATACTTCTCAATATTTTTAATTTTGGTTGGATCGATTTCATTGGCTATTTTTGTAGTTTTTCAGATAATTTAAAGGTAATTGTTTACTTTAGTAATATAATAGATAAAGAAGCTGTATCATACTTAATAATATATTTTAGAAGACCAAAAAACGAAATATAATTTTAAATTAAAAGGTAAGTTTTGGTTATGATACAATGTGGGAAGAGTTCAGAATCAATTCAAAATTTCTTTCTAAATGCGACTTTCATAGCTCAAGTGTTTTTAGTTTTTGTTAAAGTTTCCAAAGAAGCTTATATTATATAACCAGGAGTCTTCGACTCATAATCACTTCAAAATGAAAAGGTAAAAATATTCAATTGTGGATCTCTGTCTTTCAATAGAGAGTTTGCTAAAAAACCAAATACGTGTATTTGCAACTTGGAAATCTTTAGCTGCAATAATAATATAAATGCGTGTTTATGTAGAATAAAGCAAAAAAAAAAATCCAAGAAAGTTTTGTATTTCTTATCAAAAGCGTATGGAGGAGCCTGCATTCAATCATATTCATATGAGTATATATTAGGAATGTTGTATACCAAGAGAAATATTAAATTAATATCCGCTGTGACAGATTCAAATTCCAAGAATATCCACTCATTTGACAGTTAATAAATTTTTTGTGTATGAATCCAGTTACATAGTGAATGTTGCCAATTTCTTTGCTACTAAATAAAAAGCAGGGTGAGAACTTACTTATGGCTGTAAGTTAAACATCAATTAAGCTGCGACTGCCTAAAATACAAATATCCAAACTGAAATAAATGAAGCTTGAAGGGTATTCGGCCAGATGACTGGTATACTGTATTTGAAATATGAAAAAAATATTATAGAGGTTATAAGGTAAACATAAAAGGGATGGGATATTGTCTCAGTGAAATCAAATTCCATCTTCTACAAAGAAGCCAACAAGATGAATTTGTATGAAACAAATATTTGAAAGCCGACTTTCAAACAAGCGGGCTCACAGTTCGTTCACCAGAATCCTTTTAATTCTGATAGTAAATGTAATAGAAATGCATGCATATTGAATCTATTATCACCACTCATTCTGTAAGAATTTACCTTACTAAAGAGAAAAACACGAGCCTCAATTTTAAAGTCAAGATAGGGCAATGAAAGGTTTAATTCTGTAGAATACATAGATTGACTTAGTCAAAAAATTTCAGTGTAAAATCAACTGAAGTCCAATTTTTATTTATTAAATATAATTTGAACACTTTTAGCTTGGTGTATTTTGAATGTGGATCGGGTTTTTATGTAATTACATATTAATGGAAAAGTTATTTTGTATCTTTAGAAAAAATAAAGTATTTTTAAGACTAATTCTTGAATACTCTCATTTTTAATATTTATTTACTACCTCTCAATGTATTTTAAGCCGTCCTGTTTTCAGGAGTTATGTAAAATGTTCGGATTTTTTTTTTTTTTTTTGCTGAATATTTCTGATGCACAAAACATATTGAGTATATACTATGATTCAAGTTACAACTTTTAAAAAAACAGTTATGTTGTTGACATTTTTCTTTCCATTCTCTAGTTTCTATCTGGATTCTAGAGAATGGAAAGAAAAATGTCAACAACATAACTGTTTTTTTAAAAGTTGTAACTTGAAACATAGTATATACTCAATATGTTTTGTGCATCAGAAATATTGAGCAAAAAAAAAAACAAAAAAAAATCTGAACATTTTACATAACTCCTGAAAACAGGACGGCTTAAAATACATTGAGAGGTAGTAAATAAATATTAAAAATGAAAGTATTCAAGAATTAGTCTTAAAAATACTTTATTTTTTCTAAAGATACAAAATAACTTTTCCATTAATATGTAATTACATAAAAACCCGATGCACATTCAAAATACACTAAGCTAAAATTGCTCAAATTATATTTAATAAATAAAAATTGGACTTCAGTTGATGAGACATCACTTTTATGGAATTGTTATTCACACGAAAATTCAAGCTATTTTCAGAAAACTTAAGATATGACAATATTTTATGGCGTCGCCAGGGTAAGCGGCGTCCGGGTATAATACGATTCTTTCGTCTTCCCGCTATCGTCATAAGAGACTTTAAAAAGTGCTAATGGTAACTCACGTAATAATTACAAGATATTTTATAATGTATCTAGGATGATTTTCAAAATTTTTAATACCTATCAATAATGTGAGGATATCCTAAAAGTGTTATTCAGCCTTTTGTGTTAATAGGCTGGGGATACTGTATTCTTTATTTATTCGAAATGAAGCATAAATACATTAATATTTCCTCATAAATGTTTCCCCTAAGACGAGCGCCAGGGATTCTACGCCTCGAAAATACGCCGCTGGTTCCAAACGATATTTTCTCCTTTTATTTTTATCTTTCTTTCTAGCTGGGGATTTTTTCTTTCTCCTTCCTTCCCTCGGTGACAAGCGAAAGAGTTTTTCAAGAGAAGCCAATGTTTCTCTGTTTACATTCTGTTTCTTTTGGATATCCGAAGGATTATGTGTGAGCTGCGCGATGTAATCCAGGCGATCGTCCCTAGCATATCGTTTTCATTGGCAGCTGTCCACCCTCATCGTTCGTGTCTTAAAGTTCAAATGAAGTCAACACCTAGAGCCTTGTCCTTAAGAGAACACCGTCCTTACTGATCAGTGTCCCCGGAAGTGGCTCCCCGCATGTACAGGTTCCGATTCATACTATGGTCAGATTGCCTGATATTGTGAAATTTCAGAACCAATGCTACCATACTTTGTCAGTCTTTGCAGTGGTTGATACCGTCTGACGATTTTTTTTTCCCATATCATATTGGTTTAAAAAAAAGAAGATCTCTCTAGTGGGTTTTGAATAAAGTTTTGATCCTGAACATAGCTTGACTTTGTGCAGGTACTATAAAATTACCAGAGGGATCTTTCATCCCAAATTCATTAAATTGCTTTCAGTGTAGAGCACTTTGGCGAATCAAAAGCAAATTGCCGCAGAAACGCCACTTTTGCTTGTTATGCAATAAAGGGTCGAAACAGCCAATTATGTGTTTCATAGAAAAAATACTTGACCTGCATTAAAATTATAAATCCTATTTTTTCTCCTGTCTCACTAGAAAACTGAAAAGTAACCAACAACTGCTAAAATAAAAAGAGACGATATTCTGAATCTAGACGAAAATTCCTAACACAAACAGCTTAAGTTTTCGTTTATGTCCACGTTTCAAAAAACAATTTCCTCAAATTGCTTATACACAAAGTGAATAAAATAGGTGACATCTTCTAAGTGCCCTGAAAATGCGTCTTCTGATGTTAAGCAATCCCTAATCAGTGCACTGAAACTCTTACACTAGAAAAATCTAAAAACTTACTGATATTAAAGCTTTCAAAATGCAGTCCACAAGAACTTTATTCCCTTTTTCAGTGGCATATTAAACTGTCCAAGTCTCTAATTTCATCCGTATGAGGATGAGGGTGAGCGTTAGATTAGTATCGAAATTCATGGCCCTTCATTTGTTATTCCTATTACATCTTCAGCGACACATTCTTTTAATGGATAACTTCTTTTCTTGGAATAATAGAGACACTCACTTAGAATTTCAGACAATCAAGAGCTTTCTTGAGAACTCCATCCTGTCTTTTTTTTACCTTCCAAGAACGGTTTTTGAAACCTTATTACCTCTGAAGCTCCATATTTGTAGTAGTGTGAGGAAATATAATGACACTTAAGTTTATAAGTCTAATTTGCTTATCCAGTTCCAAAATTCAATTTTCCTGTATTTTGAAAGTCAAAATTCTTATTTTACATAACTGATTGAAAGAAACGGGGACACATTATATTCATTTATATTGTCTTTTCATTGCTCTCTGACCCGCCCCAATGCACACGGATAATAAATATTGAATGACCGGACCGCCGCTACAACAACACTGGCGGAAACTGTGGTTGAGTCCTGAGGGCCATCACCGGCCACAGTACAATTATTCCCTAAGGAAGTACGCTCCATCCTTGATGGGAGCGTCAAAAAGAAACCGTAATATTACATCATAAACAGTTCAAATGTTCGAATTCGTTTTGAAAGATTTTAATAAAATATTGCTAGAGTTGTTCAAAAAACACTTGATATGCTAATAGTTTTGCCACTATAAACTATTAAGATTAGATATTCGAGCAGTTATGTGTATGGAACTTTTGAGATATCAGAAAATATAATTACATTGGCTTCGTCTAGGCCATTATAAGATTGCTGAGGGCTTCTAGTGCTGATGTTCCTCACGCACGAACACTGTCTATCTATGTGTGCTGTGAAATATATTCTTTGAATGCCCTTTTCTTAAGTTTCGCCATATTCAGTCTCACCATATTTATCATCTCTAACTCTGAAAGATTTTGTTAGTGTTTAGCATCACTCAAATATGTTTAATTTTTCGAAAGCTGCTCGGCTTAACTCCTGCACTTAACGCGTTTTAACTTTGTTTTCTGCTTATGTTTTTTTTTTTTTTTCATAATGTACAGTTATCTATTATTTCATCTGTGTTCTTTCAAACTTTTACATTTTACAGAAGTTTAAGCTTTGTATTTAAATACAATTTACGGCGACTGCGTTTGTTGCACAGTTGTGCCATTGGTGTCTATTGTATCAAAATAATCCAATGACCAATCCAACCATCAATGTAAATTTAAATTTTGAATAAAACCTTGATCTGTTAATATTTTGATTTTTGATTTAAAAAATGTAAATAAACTAGAAATGATTAAGAAAAACAAGTTTGATTAAATTGTAATCATATTTTTCTGTTTAAACTAGAATTAAAACCATCATTTTATATTTACAGGCCATTCGACGCATACGTTGATTCTCAATCGCAACAATTCTCTTATGGAAAATATAATAAAAATGAGATTCGCTGTTCCTTGCGCGGTGATCACTGTGCTCTTATTCGCCTGTGTTGTAGCTGAAACAGGTAAGTTTTAATATATATTTACAATCATCGCAATAAATGTCATAAGCTACAAAATAGCATATAATTTATTTAATTTAATATACTGAATGTGTTCACTTTTTAAAAAAATCTGCGCTTGATATACAAATGCTCAACATGAATAATAACTTTTAATAAACATGAAATGATTTACGTACATAAAACTCTTAATGCACTTGTCACGAAAATCTCTCTTATTACTCATTGCCGATTGGCAACAATCAAATGTAAACAAACCGCCATAAGAACGTTTCAGACTACTGAACATTTTTAAAGCTGTTTACGGTTTTATACAAGTTTCGATTTGCTAATAAAGGAACTGTAAAATATAGTCTGTAAACTGTAAAATATCGTGTAAATATATTATCTCCGAAGAGGACTCGGCAGTTTTATCGACTCTCCACGTCACAAAAAATTCCAGTCCCTGAAGAGGAAAAAAGATGTAGAAGAAATCAGAATTATAGAAGTGGTCGTTAAATTTAGTCGAGTATCAAAACTGGCTTAGCCACTTCTGGATGTGAAAAATCGCCATGGCTTCCTATGGAGATCAACGCACCTTCCAAAATTAATATCTCCCAAAAATGATTTTTGCTTTACTTTAAAATTTAAGTTGATGGCATCAATTTCATTACTCTACATTTTTTTAACATATAATCTTGCAAACAATCTGTTCTGAATGTTATGATGAAATTCAAACACATCCAACAAAACACTCAATCGCTTGCTTTGGCCAATATTAAATTTTATGTTTAAAAAATTGCTTCCTTTAGACATCAACACCAAGGCAAGAATTTTAGTTCTATTTTTATTTCGTTGCATGTACACTTTTTAATTTGTATGGTAAGTAATTTGTAGTAGACTAGCCGCCTTTGGCGATCAGCTGGTTCGCCAGTATAAATGCTCTCTAAAATTTTCAATTACAAATTTGATGCAACTGGGTTTCATAATAGGTTTTTCAGCAAAATATTTTTAAACTTCAAATTTCGATAGTTATGTGACTCAGTCATAATAATATTTAGGCCTTCAGCAGTCCTGTTCATTTTATAACGCATCTCTCTCTCTCTCTAATTAATTTTCTGTCAGCGCCCATAAAATGTCACTTTAAAACAAAGGGAAATGTTAAACTGCAGTTAAAATAAAAATATTTCTTAATGAGATAAACCATGTCTTTTATTAAATATGCGAATTAAAAGCAGAGTCGTTCTTCAGTGAAGCTTTATGTGTCTTATTATTTTTTATAGCTGATGAGAAAACGTTTCCTTTAAGTGAATCGTTAGACGAATTGGATGCTGCCGAAAGTAGGATGTCTTTATCTAAAGAAGAATACAGGTAAGAGATCTGCTATACTACAAAATAAAAACATATGATAATTAATGTGGTGTGGCTTTCAGAGTTTGATCAGAAACAATGGCTCTGATTATAGTGGGTGTGACGACAGGTGCTTTCGTATGATTTTTAGCATAACTACTCTTACGCTGCTTGACTATGTGCAACTTTAATTTTTACAAGAAGCACAATGGTTTCAGGAATTGATTCTAGTTATGGCATTTTCACATGAGCATAAATTATTCGACTTCAATAGTCTGAACTTCCAATTATGTCGATGAAAAATGAAATTCAATATGATAAACCGAAAATTTATTCCCAACGTTCACTTCTAGTCATTGTTTTATTAACTAATAATCATTGTTTTATTATTAACATTTGCAAAATATTTGAAAAGAAAATTTGCTGTGTGAAAGAGACATTAACTCAGTTTATGGAAATGATATGGCATTAGACGTAGGAAGAAATTCGCAGAAAATTTTATATTTCAGTTACTTTCTGGTAAATTTTCTTCTTACTTTCATTTTCTTTCTAATGCAAATTTTTACAACACAAATTTAAAAAAAAAATTTAAGAAAATATTTCAATTTTGTAATAATAATACTTATGCCGAAAAAAAAACCCACTACGAAATTACAAAATTTTAATTCACTAAAAAATAAATTAATTTTGAAAAATCTATCATTGCATTCACATTTTTTTTAAAAAAATAATCTAATCGCGTTTTCGGGCAATAAGAATGTGCATTAATAAATCAGAAGCGTCACAATATAATCGCTATTTTCACCTCATAAGAATAAGAAAAATATGAGAGCTTCGAAGCAGATGAACTTTAGATACGCATGTAAGGAGGGGATCAGTTCTCATTCTTCATACTTCGGCCATTTTTATGGAATGTACTACTGAAACTTTAGATACTTATTTGAACTGAAGCAGTAATAAATTTTGTTTTGTTTATCTGCTTTGATTGGTAGTTAGATTTTAAGATTCCCTTTTAATGATACTTCGAAGTTCAGAAATATTCATGGGTCTTTAGATATTAATAATTGCTTCAATTTCTTTTATTTTTGATGCTTTCTTTTTAATATGAAGTGCATCATTATAACAATTAACTTAAGAACTCTTAAAAATATGATAATCAGCAGAAAATGAAACGATTAATTATAGAGAACATTCAGTGCAAACAAATCTACATTAAATTGAAAAATTTAGTAAAAGTATTTTTTTTTTTTTTTTTTTTTTTTTTTTATGAAGCACAGTTTTGTAAAGCGTTCTGAATAGAAATCGCTTAAACTTTCAAACCTTACTTCGATAGAAGTACAACACTTCGTTGTTCTGAATTTTCTACAAATAGGAAAACTTTATTTCAATTTTTAGTTGGTCGATTTTACACTTTCAGGAATTCTTAAGATATTTATTTTATTGATTTTACCGAAAATGATTCTACAAAACCAAAAGATGGATCATTATTCGTATATTTCTAAGGAATGAATATTGCTTTCTTCCTTTTTTTTTTTTTTTCTAGAAGTAAATTTTCAAAATTGTGCATGTTTGTTAAATATGATTTTAACTTTATCCGAAAGAATTGTTTCATTTCAAAGACGATGGTTTTTCAGATCCGATGACTGCATACCGCTTCACCATGACTGCACCAAGAATCGTCATGGTTGCTGCCGAAGTGATATGTTCAAATACAAATGTGTGTGCTTTTACAAAGCGGGGAAAGCAAATGAAGAAACGTGCTCTTGTCAGGAGAAATGGTATCTCCGCATGGCGGAGAAAGCCCTGGACAAAGGATCCAAATACTTTCGAATCGGCTGATTTGAAAAAAAAAAAATCTTGAAGTAGTTTTAAATAAAGAACTTATTTGAATGATGCAATGTCTCTATGAATTTCATTCTGTTATTTTTAAAGTAGCTGAAATATATATATTTGCATTTGTTGATTGAAAAGGTGTAAATATGCATTAAGATCCGAAAGAAATAATCCCTTCCTCTGATGTGCGGTCTTTCATTCGGAAATGATGCCATAAAATTATCAAAACAAATAACACTTGAAAATAAACTAAGTATAGAAGAACCCTTAATCGTACTCTAGTTCTTTTTCCTAAGCCATAGATAAAAGTATCACTCGAATCCTTTTAAGAATGCCTATTCAGGCCTTAACTCAAATATTTGGTTTTGCAAAATCATTGCATCCTTCCGTATTTTAATATCCTGCTTAGCCTTGGTTGTATACTTATCAATATTGTAATTCATCAGCTGTGGTTCATAGCATTGAATGGGAGAGTTTTACGCAGTTACATTTATTTGATGAAAACTGACGCCCTGAATCGTGTTTAATTTTTAACTGCTCTTGGTATGTTATGGCTTCTAATAATTTCTTGTGTTCATTTCTTTTATTCGGTTCTAAAGTTTGCATGAAACTGTTAATGTTCTTTTATAGAAAGACGGAACAATACCATCATGCTTCTTTTCGAAAGTGATCGTGGGAGAAGTTGGGCGTCTACGTATGTTTAACATCTTTGTTTCTTCTTAAATGTAGCATGCAAAATTTACCATTTTCTAATTAGTGTTACAGAGGGCAAGCATTCAAACAATTCTTTTGTTTAAAAACTATGCAGAGAAAAAAATGCTAAATCGACTATTGCCTTGCCTGTAACGGCATACTACAAAACTGTACATCAATTTGTATGCTTAAAATGGAAGCCTAATAATTAGCCTCTTTAATAAATGATCTATTTTTTAAGTTGTTTTCGTTTTTTAGTTTAAAAACTTCTATGAAATATTCATAAAAATATTCCTGTACCTATTTTGGTGAAAAAATATATCGTACATAGTAGTTTTTACAAGATTTGTTTATGAAATAAGGTTTAGTATAATGGAGCAATTTCACATGACACCATGATTGCAAGACAACGTAGTTTCACAAAAAACATGTCAACGAATATCCAATGACACGACTGTTTTACAATATGTTCCGTTTTTCTTTTTCTGCCCGAAAGATGTGAAAAGATTTCAAGCCTATGTTGGTACCCATATCAACTAAGTGATCATAATGTATTTCAAAATGTTACAAACCATATAAAATTTTTAAAAAAATTAACATTTTTCTTTAATTGTTAAAAACCAGCACAAAGTCTTATTTTCGCAAGAAAGTTATGAATTATTATCAACTCCATAAGTATATTAACTATAATTTTATTCAATATATCTCTTACTATACAAAATTAATTTGCCTACCAAAAATATAAATAAAAATGCAAACTTTCATTTTTATTTCGGACGTAACTGAGGGTCGATACATAGCATTCTCCGTGTTTATCTTACTTATTTGGTAAATACAAATTTGGAAAATGAAATTGAAAAAAATATTTCGAATAAAACTTTAATACAAAGTAGTTTATACGTTATCTTAATAAGCTTTGTACTTTTATTAATCAGAAATTTATAAATATCATTTTTGTGAATTAAAAAAAACAGCTTCTTACATCGGTTTTGACCTTTGCTACTTCGCAATGACTATTGTTATTAAATTCTTCTGAGAGAATCCATCATGATGCGGTTCACGTTGAGAGACGCCCTATCGACAAAAAGTAGAATACAGGATGTAAATAAAAAATCCCCAGGAGTGATTCCTCCAAAACTTTCTTTCTTCTCTTGTCTGTAATTAAAGCGATTTTCCCCTTCACCTTCCCACATAAAAATTTGGGCATCAAGCAAGATAATGAACTGGGAGGATGCTCGAATTTCAAGCACATGAGCTATTGTACGTCGTTGAGCAGCGAAGAAAACCGAGTATGCCATATTTTATTAATCGCCCAAATTTGCCGTAGAATTACAATTTTATTGACAAAATAGCAATGTATGTATCTAACGTTGCATTTTTCACATATCGCATACAACCTAGTTACATCCTGCTATCTGAATAGACAGTTTGATAGGTCTAGTTCAAAATTTCATATTATTAAGATTAAATAATTGGTAGTATTTGATGATAAAGTTGATATTGAAGTTATAGTATTTTTGTACATACAGACATAAACACTTTTCTTCGGTGGATTTCGTTCAAATCATGATCGAAGACTACAAATTTGATATTAAAATTGCATGCAAAATTTTTTCCATCTAGCTCAAGAAATTCCTGAATAATTGTGATCATAGAAAAAAGGACATAATTTCAAAAATGTGATTTTCGGGCAAAGAGAAGTCGAGTTTTTAATGTTAATGAAACTTTTTTTTTGTACTTCTTATACAAAAAAGTAAAAAAAAAAAAGACAGAGAGAGTGAGAAGGTGACACAGAAAACATAGTGAAAAGCGCATCATCAATGTCAAAGCCTCATAATCATCAGTATCGGGCCACGGATATTTTGTTTCGGAAATTTTAATACTAGGTCGATACGCTTCTTAAACTGGGCTGACTAAAAAGGGCTGCAGATGCTTCTGAGGGTAAATACCCCTGAGCACCGGAGAGCAAAAGTCTAACTTCAGCTCATATAAAGACGACACTCACTCATTCGCTTGCACAACCCCTTCTTACATGGCGTCTCTTCCGCACACCTCACAGATTGGTCACAGGGTAAGGACAGCCATACTCGAACCAGAGACGCCCAGATCACGCTGAGGACGCGCTATACCATGGCCTTTGCGCCGGCGTTTCTCGTAATTGTGATAAGTAACTAATCAATGAAAAAATTGATTTATAATGAAATACCAGTCTCTAATTTAAAATGTATAAAATATTTACTTTTTTAACTAAACTGTAATAACTTCCACTTTCTTTTGTTTCCTACACTTTTTCGCTACCTAATTCTGGTATGTTCCTATATCCATCTCAGCCTTAGGGAAAGGTGTTTACTCCCCCCCCCCTTATAAAATGAAATAGATAAGTTATTTTCATTTTTTACGTTTCGATTAATTGGATTCATTTTAACTTCCCATGGAAATTCGAATTACTTATCATACTTCCAATAAATATTTATATTTATATCCACATAATTCCTTTAGATAGTAAATTTCACTTTTATTTCCCAACGAAATTCCTATCCGTGATTATTGGCATTTATTCTATTGTTAAGATGGTAATAATTATCACCGTTTTTCAATTGTTATCGAACAAATAGTTATTTCAACAGTCACTTTTTGTTATTGTTGTTAACAGCAATATAGATGTTTAATTCTCAACAAAATTACAAAATGCGAACAATGTAGCAGAAGGAACAATGAAAGCATACACTGTTGCTTTCTGTTGAAATTTATTTACTGTTCAGCAGCAGATCGTTGTGCGACTTTTACTTTTTCTGAGTTATGCTTGGTACGTTTCTTGACTGTTTCAATGAGGCTACGGCAATCGTTGGCCTGATCATTTTAGTGACTATTTGGGAATTGGTGAAATATTCCCTATTTCCCCGTCTACCATCTTCTGGGGATTTTGTTTCTGATCCTGATTTGAATCCAAATGCGGAAAATACCATCTCATCCGCCTGAACCGCGAGTTGTCGTGTTGCGCTCGTATGCAATGTTTAGACTTTGACAGGCATTGGAGATCCGAACTGAACTGGCTCCTATTCGAGTCCAGAAAGCTGATGCTCCGGCAGTGAAATCATACATGATTTATAAAATGTGTTGTGGTTTAAACTTGCCGGCCCGATTGGCTCCCATTGGTGTCCCAGTTGTGGTGTCATATGAAATCTATCAATTTTTGCCTGGCTTTGGACTTACCGGTGGAATACCGACAGCGGTAATAGTCAATTTAACATCGAAACTGTCGACAATCTCCGAATACTGCTTATGACTGATCCAAAGATTGTATGTTGCCAAATGTGCAAAGACCGTTGTCTACTCCAGATGCTGGTTCACAAAATGCCATGCGCTACTGGAAGCTATTTAATATTATTTTATACATCAAAAACTGCGGCCAACTGTCATATCAAGTTATGAAACAAGTATGTTGTCAACATCTCAGTGCTGTTATTTTAAAAATTTTTTTTCAAAAACTTGTGTCGGTTACAGCGATGAAGGGAGGGTTGGCGGGTGGGGAACGAGAGTAGCCCACCTCCACGTGGTGTTCTCCGGGCAACGGTGCACTGGAACTGCAACGGCTAAGAGGCTACTCAAGCATGAAATATCAATTTAGAACTTTTATTTTGTCTGGCAAAACTTTTGAGATATCATTTGTTGATTTTTTTTCATTATCTCGAATTTTCTGATAGGAATCCAATAATTAATACTTGAACATTAGTTTCTGCATTTTTAACATGATAATGTTTTTAGGTTAGCATACGTTCTACGTATTACATTATACGACCTGCATGATTTAAAATTTTACCAGACAACATAAAAAACCAGAGGGAGTAATGGCTTCAAAACTTACTCACACATAGTATAAAAAATTGTTGCTCCTCTAATTCTGAAATAACAATGCGGGCCTTGGGTAAGATCACAAACACCTTGCATGGCAAATGCGAATGTAAAAAGAAAGTAAGAATAAAGAAATAATAATATATTAATGAAAAAAGTATAGATCTTTGGCTTGATTCTAACATTTTTATTGAATTTATTATGAGAATACGTATTTTTCATGCCTTTTATTTTGTCCGATTTCGTGATTGCAGTCAGTAAAAACAAACAGCAAAAGAAAGAGGCAGAGAGAGAGAAAAGAGGCAAAATGAAGAATGAGAATAAATGCTATTTACAAAATGAAAGAAAATGAAATTTAAAAAAAAGGGCAGAAGAAAAGAAAGTATTTATAAAAAATAAATGAATAAAACATCGTTCAAATCTTCATTTTTTAAATATACAGAGTGTTTAATTTTCCATGCACATCATTATATTTTAAAATACATTAACAGTTTATAACAAACACCAATATTCATTCAATACTATTATAAAGCAACTTATTTCCTTGATAAAATATTTCGCCTTTATTTAATTCAAACATTATTATTCTAACTGTTTTTTACATTTTTTCACTACTGCCTCTACAGGCGTTCGAATATCAAACTTTCGAATAGCATTTATTTCGATCATTATCGCGTAAGGACTAAGAACACCTAAATTGTCAGATGAATCGCCATTCTCCTTTACTTCTCACAGATGCCCTGATATAACTCCACCACTGGATCAAACAGATAGGAAAACGTAGAATGGTCATCACAGTTGTCCTGAACACTTTTCCTCACACATTTTGAAAAGGAAGTCAAAAGCCTAGAAAAAAAAAACGAAATACGCAAAGTGGCAAGGAGGAATTCTTTAACCATTTTAATTTATTAGTCAAGTATTTGGCGTTTCCCGTTATTTTTTTCATTCACTATATTGTGTAAAATTAAAAGGAAATTAAACAGCTCTATATGAATAACGCAATTTTTGTTGTTATTTTTTATTAATATTACTGCCAAATTTTATGAAAATAATTTTCAAATTAATTCTATTTCTTAACCCAATTTTTAATTGCATATTGAAGGACATCTATACTAAGTTCCCCCTTCAGGACAGCTGAAAGGAGAAAGAAGCATTCCCCCACAGGCCCGCGTGTTCCGAGAGTGTACACCCACAGGCCCGGACAATTTTTCTCACTAAGCCTAATTTTAATTAAAAATTCTTATAAAATCATTGTTTCAAATAAATACGCTGAAATTTATAGTTTATTATAATTGATATTATCTGAATATACTGTATTATATATATGTATATACAATATATATAAGAATATACTCTATATACAATTGCGCTATTTAAAGTAAATGAAATAAAACAAAGAAACATTTTATTAGAGTAAAATTTTAATAAATAAAGTTAATAATAATATATACCTTCAGAAAATGACATACATTTGCTTACTAATATTCAAAACATGGAAAATATTAGGAAACAATGTAAAAAAATTACTAAATTATATTTAAAATGTTTGAAGGTTATGATATATTTTAAAACATATTTCAGGACAAAGCCCAACATTGAATAGTTTTGCATTTATAATAAGGTAATTTCCATTTTTATTCTTTTAAAGAACTATCTGATTCATTCCTCAATTTAGAAATCTCACTCTCAGTTTGCTCTTTTCGCCAGAATGACTAAAATAAAACTAACCCAAAATATACACAAAAAAAAAAAACCTATCTAGCAAACTCCAAAAGCAAACGATAAATGTACACCCACATAAAACAATAAGTAATCTTTTATCCATCTTAGTTAAAATATAAATGTAAACCCAGAGCCAAGGCATTCAAGGTCCTTTAAATGCCCAAACTCTCGAGAGAGCCTAAAAAGTGTAATTGTAACAGAAACCAATGAGTATATTGATGGTCAATGTTCTGTGAATCATTATTATTCGACATTTTAACGGATTTCAACGCCATCTAGTGTCATTTAAACAAAACGTTCCAAATTGAAATCACGCATACGCGATCACGAGCTCCTGGAGAGGGAAAGACTGATCACATATACGACATGACGGAGCCCTGAAGGGAGACTCGCGTGATCACGTATATGTGATCATGGTTCTCAACGGGATAAGAACCTCTCGAGGATGAAACATGTCACCAAATTTCATACTAAACGGTATTGTCCGTTTCAGTATCCAGAGACGACCACTTTTCGATGCTTCTATCTCGCTAAGGGATGAAACGCGGAAGAATGAGAGAATTTCCAGAATTCTTCGTCATTTTTCGACCTTGATCTCCGCTTCACTAGCTACTTTTCAGTTCAATTTTTTTCAAGTATATTTGAATGTCGTCTTGTTTCTAACCTTATTATTTTATTAATTAATTTACTTTCATTTTATTATTATTTTATTTTATTCCCTTGTGTCAGTGGTGCCATATGGGACAAAGGGTACATCTTAGGTACTCATGGGTCACAGCCCTTTTCACGGAGCGCACTTCATTTTGAATTTCCCTTATTCAACCACAGAAAAAAATTTAGATCCGTATCAGAGAACGATTACTTCTGATCCAGTACCTCCAGTGGTATTGTCGCGAATCGGAGGACTTCGTGTCTACAACAGATTGATACCTGCACCAGCCACTATGCAAAAGGAAAGTCTTTAGCCGGCGGGGTGCGAACTAACAACCCAACGCCCTACCAACTGGACTATCCCGGTCTAATGAACATGTTGACAGCCGTATTATCCATTTTCTGGTTACATCGAAAGTTCTAATTTAGTATAGAATTTCCTGCGAGTATGTTTAGCTTACATCTCCTTGTTTTAACAAATTGTCCACCGTGCAAATCGCTCGTGATTCCCGTCTAATGTCTAATTAAATATTCTCTTTTTTTATTACATTTAAATGATAGCAAAGAAGTAAGCATCTTATTAAATAGGGATCTGAATCACAGACATGAATCATGGCTGTTAAATTTCATCCACTATGTTAATTATTTATATAATAGATGCACGAAATCTCAGATAGCATGAAAAACAGAATTGCCTCCCAAAATTATTCTGGATTACTAATCAATTTGGCACTGTACTTTTAGGCAATAATTATTGCACTAAGGGACTGCTTAGAGATGAATTTGTATTCATATTTGTAACTTGATAATTTGAAACGCATCGCGCTAATCTGTCCGTTTGTCACAAACATTTGAATGTTTCACTTTCATTTGAATGTTTCACTTTCATTTGAATGTTTCACTCTCATTTGAATGTTTCACTGCCTCTCTTCTAATGCATCCATTTCATTTGGACATGATTGTTAACGAATGTAACAAACTAAACGATTGAATTTTTTACATCAAAATTCTAGATTTGCATCTATGAGTTTCCTTAAATAGACGGATTGACAGAGAAACTGTAGAATGATTTTTTTTTTCAATCATTGTCACAAATCTGTTTTTTTTTGTTTGTCATTTTCTATAATTCATTCATCTCATTCATAGATTTGTCGATTTGTCTATTTCACTTATACATGGATGTAAAGACAGGCAGCACTTATGTAAACTGATTTCGATATAATAAATAAAATTATTGCATTGATTTTAATGCAAAGACGTCGTCTTCAAATCTCTTAATTATCCTTTATCATTAGAAATTCCTTTCGTTTTTTTTAAAAAAAATTAAGAACGAAATGAAGTTATGTTTATTTATGATACATGATACAAAACGAACAAAAGTCGCTTATATTTTTAAAAACATTTACTTCTGGCTCATTAAATAAACATAACACGACCAACGAACAAGCATAATTTTTTTTCTACCCTGCATTTTGTTGTAAAATTATTCAAATAATGTATATGAATATTTATCTTTACAGCAATGCTTTCTTTGTAAAAATTGTTAGTTGTAACTTCATTCTTGCTGTTTTGAATAGAGACAAATACAAGAACAGTAATGCTAGTACATCAATGAATGAAAAACAATTTTCGTACACGTTAACGATATGTTTTAAGTCCTCCTCACGTTTACTGTAATAATTTTACAATAATGATTACGAATCGGAATATTTGAATATATGAATTAGAATTTTTTAGATGAGAGCGATTTTACTTTCTGAAATTTGATGCTTATCTGTGCACAGTCATTCTGAATCTTATTATCATACAAATTTCATTCATTTTTCTGTCCTCAGTATCAAATTAAAATTGGCAGATGAATCTGGACTGCTAATCCTTTGAACTATTTATCCTCCATTTCAAGCGTCCACTCATTCATTTTGCAAATTTAACCATTGTTTGGCAGAAGTGCAATCGAATGTTGATTTGGAATAAATCGTTATATAACAGTATGGTTCTATTGAAATAAATTACATTTATAAGAATATTTATTCATAATTAGAGACCTTTTGCTGACTAGCAACAGTGTTCGAGAATGTTTCCTGAAATTACCTTGTTTTAGGAATTTGAAGCGAGTGTTTGCTTATGATGCTTATCAATTAATTTAAATAAAATGTCGTTCAAATAATCATTTATGGATTGAAAAAAAATATATAATCTTTTTTGTAATAGCTTTTATATTTAAAAATTCACCTGCTTTTATAGAAAAGGATTTGTAATATTAAAAAATTTAATCCATCAAAATTGTGTTTTCAGCGTCCGAAGTCCTTGGCTTTCTTTTTTTATTTATGTGTTGTCGATGATGTTAAAATATTTTCTTCTTAGTTAAGAAGAAATTGTCATCGTGTATATTTTTTTATGATGGGATTTTGTGATGCATTTTTTTTCCATTCATTTCTTTTATTTGAAAAAAAATACCACTTTGAAATGATGTTTGACCAAGAACATTAAGAAAATGGTTATTTTACATAATTCCACTGTCAAGGTAAAAGTTTATTTCGAGTGTGTATGTACGCTTGAGCAGTCCTCTCTCAATCATCTTCATTTCAGTCAAATCGTGTCATGCTTCATTTTTCCTCTTGAAATGTTGTTCTCTTCCAGAATACTGCATTTTCCTTTCGACATGTATTTGTTTTTGTTTAAGAAATTACAGAAAACTGTGTATTTTAAATTTTCAAAGTATTCTTGTACGCTGGAAAATGAGAGTTAAAATGGTCAAAATGTCGCTTAATATTTTATTATTGTGAATTAAAATTGGACCTATCTTGTAATATCTTTTTTTAATGTTTTTACAACATGCTTATATTAATTGAAAGACAAGGTGAAAAAGGTTTTTTTTTAAAAAAAATCTTGCTTTTTGGCAGCAGTTTCATCTTTATTTCTAGTATACAATTAAAAGTCTGCTTCTTTATTCATTTCACTAACCAAATTCATTTTAATTGAAAAATTAAACTAAAAATCATCTGCAGCCGTATCTTAGAGGTTAAATTAAGAATATTTTAATTATTTCGCTTCTGCATTGCTTGAAATAATCCTTCATGGAAATAGTTTTTTTCTCTCTTTTTACTCAGTAAAATGCATATAATTAAAAGATGGAAATTTTCTTCCTGTGAAATTTTATGTAAAATATATAACATTTTTTGAAATCCTTTAGAGTTTATTAAAAACAAGATGAATTTGGAAAAATGTTACCAGAATAATGCCTTGAATTGCAGCATTTCAAATACATTTTGAGGGGAAAAGAAAATGATTGATTGAGAGAGAATTTTCTACAGATAGTTCTTATGATGACTCTGACAACTCTCAATGATACAGATAAAATTGCATATACAGCTTATTTGGATAATGAAGATGAATGTTTTCAGTTACTCATGTTTACTTATCCATAATTTGATTATTATTATTGAAGTATTAATTGTCATTCTGTATTTCAATGAGTTGCATCAGTGCACTTGCACATTTGCATGTGAATAGGATAAATAAAAAATACCTACAGTTGGAAGAATGATATTTTAGATTGCCAGAGTACCAACAATTGTGTGAAGAAAAGCAGATTTAAAAACTAATTTGTGGAAGGATTGACCAATTGTCTTTCACTCTATTTTGGAGTTAGTAATGCATGAAGATGGATGATTTTATGGCACTTGTCTTCAGCAACATTTTATTAAAAAGGCTGTATTTTAATTAATTTTAATATTTAAGTATCGCCATAATTCATTTATTAAGAAGAAAAACTTGAAGGCTATTCATTAACAAGATCCCAGCATAAACTTGTTCGTTGAACATTTAAAAAAAAAACTTTGAGGCCATTTTCCTTCTTTATTCTTAAAATTTCAAAAAATTGGGTTAGATATAATTTTTTCCTAATATTTATTTGTACACAAAATGTTTAAATTTTTTTATCCCCAAAAAGTAATTTCATTATTGAGGGAAATTTGCGGCATATTTAATTCCAAATGAATTACAATAAGTAATGAATCAATATATAGATGAACCAGCTGACCCGGCAAACCTCGTTCTGCCATATAAATTATTTCTAGTGAATATTTCGGTTGTTAATTAAAAAATAACGAATATAGTGTAAGTGTGAGGGGATGGGATCTATGACAGAAAGAGAAATGGAGCTCTGCAGACGATGGTTGCCAATAAAAACAAAAAAACAAATGACATTAATTTTCTCAATTCAGTGTATTTCATTAACGTCACGAACATATACATTGTTAAAAGTTAAAAGTAAAATGAAAAAAGTAATATATATTTTATCCTAAAATATAAAAATGAAATAAAGTAAATCAATATTCATTCCGAAGAGCAATTGAGTGAACGACTTTTTTTTGTCAGTCCATCTTTAGCCAACACAAATAAGCTCGACGGTTTGCCCACGCGAGAACATGCCACGTATAAATGTCCGAGTGAAAAACATAGTGTGCCCAAATTTAACCTGCAAAAAGACGTCCTTTGGGCTACCTACTTATTGACTGTCATTGCGAATGTCAATCTAATAGGAAATTGAACGCGTTTGAATTATATTGGCACGGCTGTGACAATCATTAGAATTCGTGGCAGCAAAACATGGTTCTGCTGGAAATCAGAACTGATGTAAAGAATGATTAAAATGCGAGCTTTCTATGTTGGAAAAAGTTATTTAGCTCATTCAAGAAGGAAAAAAAACCTTTTCAAACTGTGCTTCTTAACAATCAGAATGACAAAGAGGCTCGAAAGTTAGATTTTCACTAAAAAATTTCAAAGATATTAAATTCATTTTAAGATTTTACAGAGCTGATTTCCATAATTTCACTTCTTAAAACTAAGAAGTGAAAAATAATTCAAAGTTTTTAAAAATCATTCATATTAGAGCATTTATGAAAATATTTTAAATTTTTATTTTACTTTTTTCAGTTTTCATATATTGTTTGTTGCGACTTATTTTTGCGATATACTGTTATGATAGTCAACGATCATATATCTGACAATCCTGCAGCTGCATAACAGCTGAAATGTGTTTTATCTGGCGCAAGATAAATAAATGCCTTCATGTTTCATCCTTTCTCTATCACGGATGGGAAATAGCAATCGTTCTGTTTATTTATTTATTTTTTTTATTATTTTTTTAATTTTCCCCGCATTATTTCTCTCATGTTTATCTTGTCGCTCATCTGCCATTATTCTTTGGCGGATGCTAAGAGAACATGTGTTCAAGGAAGGGGTAAAATGTTTAAGCCAGATATACTATTTACAAAACATGACAAAAATAAGCCAATCATTCTCAAAAATAAGTCAAAACAATTTCTGACATTTTGCAAATGTTTTTTATTCATTGAAAAATATGTCAAGAATTCACTATTGTGAATGTCTGTCATTCATAAAAATCTTCTGAATAAAAGGCTCGCACTGAAAAAAGAAGACTCAAAATCGTCTGCCAGTGACGAGTCTTCTTATTTAATTTATCATTGAATCTAATACACGATCTCTTATTCGTAGACTACTGAAAACGTCTTACCTGTAAGTACTGAAATTATGTTCACTTTCATCTTGGAAAATCTAATATGTTTATTTATATTAAAATGTAATTGTATTTCGGGCTATTTAATACTTCTCAATTTTTTAATTTTAGTTGGACCGATTTCATTGGCTATTTTGGGCCTTTTTCAGATAATTTAAAGGTAATTGTTTCAATAAAATAGGTAAAGCAGTTATATCAAACTTACAAATCATGTTTTAGAAGATTCTAAAACGAAACATAATTTTAAATTAGAAGGTAAGTTTTGGTTATGATACAATGTGGGAAGAGTTCAGAATCAATTCAAAATTTCTTTCTAAATGCGAATTTCACAACCCAAGTGTTTATTTTTTGTTAAAATTTCCAAAGAAGCTTATATTATATAACCAGGAGTCTTCGACTCATAATCATTTGAAAATGAAAAGGGAAAAATATTCATTTGTTGATGACTGTCTTTCAATAGCGAGTTTGCTAGAAAGAACTAAATATGTGTGTTTGCAACTAGGAAATCCTTAGCTGCAATAATAATATATATGCGTGCTAATGTAGAATAAAAAAAAATCCAAGAACGTTTGGTATTTCTTATCAAAAGGGTATGCTTCCTGAGGCGATTGCACAAAATCATGTTTATATGAGTATATATTCGAAAGGTTGTATACCAAGAGAAATATTTAATTAATATCCGCTGAGACAGATTATAATTCCAAGAATATCCACTCATTTTACAGTTGACAAGTTTTTTGTGTATGAATACAGTTACGTAGTGAATGTTGTCAATTTCTGCGCTATTCAATAAAACGCAGGGTGAGAACTTATTTATGGCTGTAAGTTACAGATCAATTAAGTTGAGACTGATTAAAATAGAAATATCTTAAGAGAAATAAATGAAGCTTGAAGGGTGTTCATACAGAAGATTGGAATGCTCTATCTCAAATATGAAAAAAAAATATTATAGAGGGTATAAGTTCAACATAAAAGGGCTGAGATATTGCCTGAATGAAATCAAATTCCATCTTCTACAAAGAAGTCAACAAGATGAATTTGTATGAAACAACTATTTCAAAGCCCACTTTGAAACAAACGGGCTCCCAGTTCTTTCCTCAGAATCCTTTTAATTCTGATAGCAAATGTAATAAAAAAATATGCACATTCGATCTATTATCACCACTTATCATTCTGTAAGAATTTATGTTACTAAAGAGAAAAACACGAGCCTCCATTTTAAAGGTAAGATAGTGCAATGAAGGTTGTAATTCTGTAGAATACATAGATTTATTTAGTTAAAAAATTTCAGTGGACAGTCCACCAAAATCCAAGTTTAATTTATTAAATTTAATTTGAGAAATTTTAGCTTAGTTTATTTTGATTGCGCATAGGCTTTTTTATGTATTTACTTATTAATGGAAAAGTTCTTTTGTATCATTAAAAAAATAAGTATTTTTTTTAAGACTAATTCTTGAAAGCTCTCATTTTTAATGTTTTTTACTTACGCTAAATGTATTTTAAGCCCTCTTTTTTTCAGAAGTTATGTAAAATTTACAGACTTTTTCTTTTTTTGCTCAATATTTCTGATGCACAAAACATATTGAATATATACCATGACTCAAGTTACAAGGTTAAAAAAAAGTTATGTTGTTGACATTTTTCTTTTCTTTCTCTAGTTTCTATCTGTTTTTTCTTAAGGATATATGATCATACATCACTTTTATGGATTTGTTATTGACATGAAAATTGAAGTTATTTTCTGATAAACTTAACAAATGACGTGATTTTGTGGCGTCGCCAGGGTAAGCAGCGTCCGGGTTGAATACGATTCTTTCGTCTTCTCGCTATTGTCATAAGGGACTTTAAAAAGTGTTAATGGCAACTAACTTTACAATTACAAGATATTTTATGCTATATCTAGGATGTTGTTCTATATTTTTATTTGCTATCAATAATGTGAGGATATCGTAATAGTGTTATTCAGCCTTTTGTGTTAATAGGCTGGGGGTACGGCATTATTTATTTATTCCAAAAGGAGCATAAATACATTAATATTTCATCTTCAAGCTGACACCTAAGACGAGCGCCAGGGCTTCTATGTCTCAAAGAAGCCTTGACCTTATATGCCTCTTGTTCCAAAGGGTCTTTTCTCCTTTTATTTTTTTCTTTCTTTCTAGCTGGGTCTGTTTGCTTTCTTCTTCCTTCCCTCGGTGAAGAGTGAAAGAGTTCTCCACGAGAAACCATTGTTTATCTGTTTGCATTCTGTTTCTTTTGGATATCCGAAGGTCTCCGTGTGGACAGCATGAGGTAATCCAGGCGGTTGTCCCCAGTATATCGTTTTGATTGGCTGCTGCCCGCCCACATCGTTCGTTTCTTAAAGTACAAATGAAAAAGTCACACCTTGGGCCTTGTCCTTAAGAGAACTCTGTCCTTACTGATGAGTGTCTACGGAAATGACTCCCCGCATACAGGTTCCGATTCACACTATGGTAAGAATGCCTGATAATGGGAAATTTCAGAACCAATGGCTACCATAATTTGTTAGTATTTGCAGTGGTTTGTTCCGTCTGGCCTAATTTTTTTTTCACAATATCGTATTGGCTTAAAAAAAGAAGATCTCTCTAGTGCGTTTTGAATAAAGCTTACTTTGTACAGATAATATAAAATTACCAGAGATATCTTTCCTTCCAAGTTCATCAAATTGCTTTCAGTGTCTAGCACTTTGGCGAATCAAAATCAAATTGCCTCAGAACTCCCACATTTGCTTGTTATGCAAAAAAAGGTAATGATAGCCAATGATGTGTTTCATAGAAAAAATACTTGACCTGCATTAAAATTATAAATCCTATTTTTCTCCTGCCTCACTAGAAATCTGAAAAATAATCAACTACAGCTAAAATAAAAACATGCGATATCCTGAAGCAAGACGAAAATTCCTAACACAAACAGCTTAAGTTTTCGTTTATGTCCGCATTTCAAAATCAGTCTGCTCAAATTGCTTATACATAAATTGAATAAAATATGAGACCTCTTCTAAATGCCCTGAAAATGCCTCTTCTGATATTGAGCAATCCGTAAACAGTGCACTGAAACACTTACGTTAGAACAAATATAAAAAGTAACTGATATTAAAGCTTTCAAAATGCAGTCCACAATACCTTTATTCCCTTATCCAGTGGCATATCAATCAGTCCGAGTCTCTAATTTCATCCGTATGAGGATGAGGGTGATCATGAGATGAGTTGCGAAATTCAAGGGACTTCATTTGTTATTCCTATTACATCTTCAGCGACACATTCTTTTAATGGATAACTTCTTTTCTTGGAATAATAGAGACATTCACTTAGAATTGCAGACAATCAAGAGCATTCTTGAGAACTTCATCCTGTCTTTTTTACCTTCCAATAAGCTTTTTTGAAACCTAATAACCTCCAAAGCTCCATATTTGTAATAGTGTGAGGAAATATAATGACACTGGAAATCATAAGTCTGATTTGTTTATCCAGTTCAAACATTCAATTTTCCTGCATTTTGAAAGTTACAATTCTTATTTTAGATATCTGATTGACAGCAACGACGGCACATTATAATAATTTATATTGTCTTCTCATTGCTGTCCGAACAGCAAGAATGCGCACGGAAAATAAATACTGAATGACCGGACCGCCGCAACAACCACACTGGCGGGAACTGTGGTTGACTCCAAAGGGCCATCACCAGCCACAGTACCACTCTTCCCTAAGGAAGTACGTCTTGTCCTCGATGGGAATGCCAAAAAGGAATCATTACATTATATCATAAATTGTTTAAATGCTTGAATTCGTTTTGAAATATTTTAATGAAATATTGCTTTAGTTATGCAAAAAACACTTAATATGCTCATAGTTTTGCCACTATAAACTATTAAGATTAAATATTGGAACAGTTATGTGTGTGGAAATTTTGAGATATCAGAAAAATATAATTCCATTCGCCTCGTCAAGGCTAGTGTAAGCTTGCTGAGGGCTCTTGGTGCTGATGTTCCTCACGCAAGAACTGACCAATCTGCTGTATTCATTTGTTGCCTTATCAGTTATCAGTAACAGGAAGTTAACAGCATAATAGATCAGCTTTCCTGTGTCCAGGTCATTTCATTCAATATAGAATTTTGTGGGATTCGGATTCTTGAACTATGGATTAGACGGTTCATAACTGACATCTGTTTCTCCCTGTTCAATAATAAAAGAAATGTATTTCAGTGAACATGGCGCAATGCAGCGTTGAAGCTTCTCTCGCATATTTAATTTTAATTCTTTTAATTCCTTTGATAATTTCGCACAGATATATCCTGTCGGCTCTTAAAATGTAAACATTTAATTTTTCAAGTAGAATCGTTGCCGAAGAGAGAGAAGATGACACTTTGCATTTTTAGCTTCGTTATATTTCCATTCCGGGAGCCATGATTACTGTACCAGATACACGGACAAGGCACGTCCGTTCCACAGTGCGATATAAGAGCAGATTAGCGTAAAAGAGAAGCAGAATAATTTTCCCAGTGCCTATATACCTTGAGATTCCGAGAGGGATTTCCTACAGGAGTCAACCACAAGCAAGGGAATCATAGAGATCTTGTAGAAAAATTCGCTAAGCTTGCCATTTTTTATCCCTTCACTCGGAGCGTTTGAAAGTGCAACTTCAGGCATTTTACAAAGTTTCTGTTCAATTAATATAATAGAAGAAATGAAATGGGATCAGGAAATAAGAGAATAATTTAAAATGAGATTATTATGGGCTAGTTCACCAATAAGCTTTTTATCTATGTGTACTGTGAATTATATTCTTTGAATGAACTTTTCTTCAGTCTCGCCATACTCATCTTATTTATCATCTCTATCTCTGAAAGATTTTGTGGGTGAGAAGCCTCACTTAAATCTGTTTAATTTTTCGACAGCTGCTCGGTTTAAATCCTACACTTAACGCGTTTTAACTTTGTTTTTTCTTAATGTACAGTTATCTATTATTTCGTCTGTGTTCTTTCAAAGTTTTACATTTTACAGAGGCTTCAGCTTTGTATTTAAATACAATTTACGGCCGCTGCGTTTGTTGCACAGTTGTGCCATTGGTGGCTGTTGTAACAAAATAATCCAATGACCAACTAGGCCAACCATCAATATTAATTTGAATTGTGAATAAAACCTTGATGCTATTAATTTTTTTGATTTAAAAAATGAAAGTAACCTAAAAATGATTAAGGAAAACAAGTTTTATTAAATTGTAATCATATTTTTCAATTTAAGCTAGAATTAAAACCATCATTTTATATTTACAGACCGTTCGACGCATACGTTAATTCTCAATCGCATTTCACAATTCTCTTATGGAAAATATAATAAAAATGAGATTCGCCGTTCCTTGCGCGGTGATCTGTCTGCTCTTATTCGCCTGTGCTATAGCTGAAAAAGGTAAGTGTTAATATATATTTACAATCATCGCAATAAATGTCATAAGTTACAAAATATCATATAATTTATTGAATTTAATGTACCAAATGTGTGCACTTTTTAAAAAAATCTGCTCTTCATATACAAATGCTCTACATGAATAATAAGTTTTAATAAACATGAACCAATTTATGCACATAAAACTCTTAATGGACGTGTCACGAAAATCTCTCTTATTACTCATTGTCGAACGGCAACAATCAAATGTAAACCAACCGTCGTAAGAACGTTTCAGACTATTTCTTGAAATTTTTTACAGCTTTTTACAGTTTCAAAAATGTTCCGATTTGCTAATTAAGGAACTGTAAATTATAGATTGTAAACTGTAAAATATAATGTAAATATATCAATTTCATTACAGTTTTTTTAACGTGTAATTGTGCACCCAGTCTGTTTTGAATGTTAAGATGAACTTCAAACACATCCATCAAAGCACTCAATCTCTTGCTTTGGCCAATGTTAAATTTTATATTTAAGAAATTGCTTCCTTTAGACATGACCACCAAGGCAGGAATTTTAGTTCTGTTTTTATTTCGTTGCATGTACATTTTTTAATTTGTACGCTCAGTAATTTAAAGTAGACTTGCTGCCTTTGGCGATCAGCTGGTTCGCCAGTATTAATGCTCGCTGTAATTTTGAAATAAATATTTGATGCAACTTGGTTTTATAATAGGTTTTTCATCCAAATATTTTTAAACTTCAAATTTCGAAAGTTTTGTAACTCACTCATACTAATATGTAGGCCTTCAGCAGTCCTGTTCATTCTACAACGTAATATCTTTCCCTATATAATTTTCTGTCAGCACCCTTAAAATTTCAACTTTAAATTAAAGGTTAAATGTTAAACTGCGTTTAAAATAAAAATATCTCTTAGTGACACCAACCATGTCTTTTTTTTAATATGCGAATTAAAAGCAGAGTCGTTCGTCAATGAAGTTTATGTGCATTACAGAAAAGTTTTCATAATTTATATAATGTCTCATAGAATTATTCAACAAAAGTTTTTCTGAGAATTCAGTTCTCTCGTAAAGTTCAGTTTTTGAAGGTTTCTATTTCACTTTCAAAATATTTAAATGATGATAAAAAAACTATTTTTTTTTCAGTCAATAAATGCACTTTTGAAAAAAAATTATGAAGTTTAAATTTTAGACAGTCTTTTGGTACTAAGGGATCATATTCTGCGGAATAATCTTGACACTCCAACTTTTAAATAAATAAATAGTTTCTACCTTCTGCGATTAAATCTGACCGACTAATGACGTTTTTATATTACCGTTTCAGAACAATTAACATTTTCATAATCACAGGCCATTCACTCGCTAGAAACCCTAACGTATCTTCTTTGAGACTGTTCATAAAGTTTTCTAAAATTGAAATTTTTTTAAAAAATCAAAGAATGATATTAATATTTCATAAATTAGTTAGTTTAGGTGATTCATTTAGTTGATTGGAGTGCAACTCTTTTTATTTAAAATAGTAGTGTCTCAAGAATGTGATGCCCGATGTCATTGTTTAGGTCCAACTGTTTCTAGGAAGAGCATTTTTAGAAAAAATTTGCATTCTGCATCTCGCAGTTAGCTTTCTGTTTACAACTATGTTGAAAATTTTTGAACCATTTTTATAGTAAATATTACAAAAAAAAAAAAAAAAAAAATGGTGATAACTCATCATTGTATGTAATGGTATCTTATTATTTTTAATAGCTGATGAGGAAACGTTTCCTTTAAGTGAATCGTTAGATGAATTGGATGCTGCCGAAAGCAGGATGTCTTTATCTAAAGAAGAATACAGGTAAGAGATCTGCCTTATTGAAAAAAAAGCATATGGTAATTATGGCATATGGTAATGGCTCTGATTATAGAGGTTGTGACGACAGGTGTTTTCGTATGCCGTTTAGAAAACTACTCGAAATTCTTCGCCGCGTGATTATGTGCAACTTTAATTTTTACAAGATGCACAGTGGATTCAGGAATTGATTCTGGTCATGTCATTTTCAAATGAACATAAATGATGTCTAGTCATTGTTTTATTAACTAATAACCATTGCCTTTCTGGTAAATTTTCTTCTGACTTTCGTTTTCTTTCTGATACAAATTTTTACAACACAAAGTTTGAAAAAACAAAAGATTTTTTTAAGAAAATATTTCAATTTTGCAATAATAATAACTCTTTCGAAAAAATAATTCTACAAAATTACAAATTTTAATTTACAAAAAAATAAATTAGTTTTGAAAAAGCTATCAATGCATTCACATTTTTTTAAAAAAAATCTACTCGTGTTTTTGGGCAATAAGAATGTGCATTAATAAATGAGACGCCACACAGTCTAATCGCGATTTTCACCTCATAAGAATAAAAATATATATATATTAGAGTTCCGAAGCAGATGTACCTTAGATACGCATGTAAGGCGGGGATCAGTTCTCACTCTTCATACTTCGGCCATTTTTATGGAATGTTCGACTGAAACTTAAGATACTTATTTGAACTGAAGCAGTGGTAAAATGTGTTCTGTTTATCTGTTTTGATGTGCAGTTAGATTTAAAGATTTCCTTTTAATAACACTTCGAAGTTTAGTAATATTCATGGGTCTTTATATATTAATAATTTTTCAATGTCTTTTATTTTTGATGCTTTCTTTTTAATATGAAGCGCATCATTTCAAAAAACTTTAGAACTCTTAAAAATATAATAATCAGCAGAAACTCAAAGGATTTATTTTAGAGAACGTTCAGTGCAAACAAATCTACATTAAATTGAAAAATTTGGCAAAATTAAAAAAAATAGCTATTTTATGAAGTGCAGTTCCATAAAGCTTTCTGAATAGAAAATCGCCTCAACTCCCAACTTACTTTGACAGAAGTACAAAATTTCTTTGTGCTGAATTTTCTACCAATAGGAAAATTTTATTTTAATTTTTAGTTGGTTGCTTTTTACACTTTCAGGAATTCTTAAGATATTTTTTTTATTGAATTTACCGAAAATGATTCTACAAAAGCAATAGATGGATCATATTTTGTATATTTCTAAGGAATGAACATTGCTTTTTTTTCTTTCTTTTTTTTCCCGAGAAGTAAATTATCAAGATTGTGCATGTCTGTCAAATTTCTTTTTAACTTTATCAGAAAGAAGTGTTTCATTTCAAAGGCGATGGATTTTCAGATCCGATGTCTGCATACCGCTTCACCATGACTGCACCAGAATCGTCATGATTGCTGCCGAAGTGAGACGTTGCCGTTCAAATACAAATGTTGGTGCTTTCAGAAAGCGGGGAACCACTCTCAACCTACAAATGAAGAAACGTGCTCTTATCAGGAGAAATGGTATCTCCGCATAACGGAGCAATTCCTGGACAAAGTATCGAAAATCTTTCTGAATGCAGCCCTAGGCTGATTTGAAAAAAAAATTCTTGAAATAGCTTTAATTAAAGAACATTTTTTAACTATGCAGTGACTCCCCGACTTTCGTTCCGTTATTTTTAAAGTAGCTGAAATCTATACATTTGCATTTGTTAATTGAAAGAGTGCAAATATATATTAAAATCAGATAGAAATAATCCCTTCCACTGATCTGCGGTCTTTCATTCGGAAATGATGCCATAAAATTATCAAAACAAATAACACTTGAAAATAAACTAAGTATAGAAGAACCCTTAATCGTACTCTAGTTCTTTTTCCTAAGCCATAGATAAAAGTATCACTCGAATCCTTTTAAGAATGCCTATTCAGGCCTTAACTCAAATATTTGGTTTTGCAAAATCATTGCATCCTGCCGTATTTTAATATCCTGCTTAGCCTTGGCTTTTTTTACGTTAATATTGTAATTCATCAGCTGTGGTTCATTGCATTGAATTGGAGAGTTTTACGCAGTTACAATTTTTTTAATGCAAACTGATGCCCTCAATCGTGTTTCATTTTTAACTATTCTTGGTATGTTTGGGCTTCAAATAATTTCTTGTGTTCATTACTTTTATTCGGTTCTAAAGTTTTCATGAAACTGTTAATGTTCTTTTATAGAAAGACAGAACAATACCACCGTGCTTCCTTTCGAAAGTGATAGTGTGAGAAGTTGGGCGTCTTCGTACGTTTAACATCTTTGTTTCTTCTTAAATGTATTATGCAAAATTTAACATTTTCTAATTACTGTTACAGAGAGCAAGCATTCAAACAATTCTTTTGTTTAAAAACTATGCAGCGAAAACGGAAATGTAAAATAGACTAGTGCCTTGCCTGTAAGGGCATAATACAAAACTGTACATCAATTTGTATGCTTAAAATAGAAGCCTAGAAGGGTGTCGGTTTCGAATTCGATTGGACCAATGACTCACAACTCAGGCGCTCAGTACATGCGATGGTATCAAAGTCTTCGTGGTGTTATGGTGTGGACTCATCATATAACAATGAATCAAAGGGACTAAATAATCCTTATTTGATGAAGGAATATCAACGAAATTAACCTGAACTAATGAATAATTTAAAGCCCAATTTTAATTTTGGGGAGTAGGAGATGAAAAAAAGGGTATTCAGCTTTTACTGCATCTCTACTTAAATTTTCTACTACTGCAATTTACTAATTCATTATTTAATTTTACTGCTTTAAAGTTCTGGTGGTGTTGAAACAGTTCTTATATTAATATCTCAGTGATTCCAAATTAATCCATCCGTTCAAAGATAGTGCATACAATTTTTTTTTTTTTTCGTAAAATATCTCAATTGTAGTTACTCAATATATGAATAGCATATTTACTCAAGAAATACTAATTTAACTATCTTGTGAATAATAATTAGAATACAGCAGGCAAAGAGTATTTTCGCTTCAGGGTATCCTCCTAACAAACAAAATGCAGAAAATGTAACAAGAAATTATTCACATGAATTTTAGTCAGCTAATTAAAAAATAATTGCATATTTTTACACATTTTGTATCTTTGTTAACGCTATGATGAGCGAAAAGGTGGATCAATAGTGAAAAAGATCACAGTATTTTAAATAAAGAATATTCGAACATGTCACTTTTTAATTTTCCAATTAACTATTTTTAAATCGTTTGCTAATCATTATTTTTGATCAAAGAATTATATTTAAGAAAGAGCTTGTAAATTCCCAATCCAGATTTCGTATGCAACAGAAAATTACTCAAAATTGATGGATAGCCACAACTTCATGCAAATAAGTGAAAGTGCCGATAATTTATCCCTTTTTCTTAGAGGTAGTAAAACGCACTTACGAGAGAGAAATGTTCCTTTTCAGGAAGGAGGACAGGAAGTGCATTGAGAAGCACCACGAGTGCACTCACGACAAGCACAACTGCTGCAGAGGAAAGTTCTTCAAGTACGAGTGTCACTGCCACGACGTGGTGGACGAAAAGGGAAAAAAGAGAGAACGCTGCGCTTGCCACAACCCTCTCCGCTACAAAGTCGTCGATTTGGCATGGAACGTCGGCACAAAAATGGTTTGAGGCAACCCACCTCACTCCTTTTGTCAAATACCTCTGCAATGAAGACAATTTATAGAACGAGTCATAACTGAAAATTCCACATTTCTAGTTTTTTTTGTGTGATTTTATTGAAAATGAAATAAATAAAAAAACTTGGCATTTCATAATGAAATACTCTCACAATTTACTCTCAAATATATAAAATCGCTATTGCTTTATAGTCTTTATAAAATAATAATTTGAGGATTGAAATAAATAAAAAAAATTAAATTAATGAATAAATAAAAGCAAACACATAATTTTGCAAAAAAAAAAAAAAAACTTTTAATAAAGATTTATTAAATACGAATATCTCATATGAAAAATACAATTTTATAAAAAAAAAATTCTAACATTAATTTACATCCCTACACCAATAATTCTTTTCTTCAGCGAATGCAATTTATTTAATGCAGCGTTTCTCAACCTGTGGGGCACGAGAATATACAAGAGAAAATTTTATTTAAAAAAATTGATTAACTGACTGAAAGGAAAGCACAGATACACATAGAAAACAAAATACATTTCGACATATTTAATAACTAATTAAAGTAAAACAACTTAATTAATCAAAACATACTAAATTAAAGCAAATTTATTAATTATTAGTGACTTCTGGGGGCCTGTCTTACAGAGCAAAGTTTTTCGAAGGAAGGCTTAATATTAGAAATAGCCACTCTCAGTTCTGCTGAGATATATATTTTGTCTTCACGTAGTTACAGCAGGAAATCCAGTTTCACAAAGGTAGGATGTTGAAAATGGTAATAGAATGCGAAATGCCCTTGTGTTTAGTGCAATTAAAATCTTCCTCTACTCCTACCCAAAATTCAAATTGTGATTTATTACTAAATTGTCTTCTAGTTTTTCCCCTTGTCGTGAGGTCTATGAATTTTTTTTACTAATCAATTAAGAGTCCTTCAGGTATCTTATGAAATGGATTCCTAACCCACTCGTAACTTGCTATCAGTTTGTTGTCAGCAAGAAAATACTTTTTAAAATTCTTTGCCACCATGGCTAAATGACTTTCAGTGGTTACAAATGCAACTTTTACATATTCTTCTTCAGCCTTGTAAGTTTTAGTACAATCATCCACATTTGCAAGCATTGTTAGATTTCTTTCCTTTAAATTTCTTCTCCACAGTTCCAATTTTCCACAAAAAGCATTAACTTTATCACTCGTATCCAACATATGTGTATTTTCTCCTTGGAGTTGAAGATTCAAGTTTATTGAAATTGAGCTATTTGGTATATTGACCAAGTAGCTCAATTTCATCAGAAATAAACCATCCAGAAAATTCTTGGCCTCCGGTCTGTTTTCTTCTTCTAGGAAAATGGCGATATCTTCTCTCAATTCGTGAACACGTTGCAAAAATTTCCCAAGTGATAACCATCTTGCCTCGCAATGAAATAGTAAAGCTGAATGTACTGAAACCATGTCTTTACAAAGTGCGGAAAAGATTCTCGATTTCAGGGGGTCTCATTTTTATATAATTTACTACGATTACAACCGTAGTTAACACAATATGCAGACCAGGACACATTTCTTTGGAAGCCAAAGCTTCTCTGTGGATCCTGCAATGTGTCCAGACGCACTGAGGCGATTTTTGTTTTACAAGTGCTTGTATTTCTTGGAATCTTCCGGACATTGAACGAGCCCCATCGGTGCATATTCCGACGCAATTTTTCCATTCTATATTTGCCTAGTTCATAAAATCATTTAAAATAGCAAATAATGCGAGGGGCGTTGTTTTGAGTTCTATTGGTTTGCAGAAATGTAGTTCTTCTACTACTGACATATTATCACAAAATTGAACATAGGCAATTAAATGAGCATCTTTATTATTATCTGCTGTTTTATCAAGCTATATTGAAAACAATTTGTCACGCAACTTCGAGAAAAGCTGACACTGTACATCTTCAGTTATATCACCAATTCGACGAGCAACAGTATCATTTGAAACAGATACGAACTGCAATTGTTTTGAAAAATTATCTCCAAACATAGTTTCTACAATTTCAATTGCTGCTGGAAAAATATGCTCTTCACCAATTGTGTGAGGTTCTTTACATCCGGCTATTTTATATGAAACTTTATAAGATGCAATTAAAGCTTTTTTATTCACAGACAAAATTTATTTAAAAAATGATTTTTGCTTTTTATATGATTTTAATTTTAATTCGAAGAATTCCCTGGGTTTGTTGACGTACTCACTATGAAGCGTTTCCAAATGTCGTTTAAGTTTATTAGGTTTCATGCTGTCTGCGGCCAATATTTTTGAGCAAATGATACACAGGGGACTTTCTTCTTCATTTGCTTCAGTACTGGTAAACCCAAAATTTAAGCATTCTGGAGAATATTTTCTTGATTTTATTTTCGGAATCACGCTCGTCTGTGTACGTGTTGATGCTTGACTGTCGTCTACTGCTCGCTTACTTCCGCTTAAATATTTATCCATGAATCTGCATAAATCTGCTGCCTTAAATATTTAATATGGTGAATTGCAATTAACACGAAAATATATATAACATGCACATTCACGATATATTCGATAGCGATAGAAGGATCGACTCGAATGAGACTGGCTGGAATTGAAACTTGCGTTATCAAACATTTTCTTTCTTCCTGTGAGAAAACATCTGCGCATGCTCGAGACGGCATCGATCGTGTGGATTCTCTTCCACAAACATTACTTATTTTTTTCTCTTTTGTTTATCCATGCTTCTGTTTTATTTCTTTTATTATTCGAAAAAATGTATTCCCAGTTTCTAAATTTAGCTCATCCCGTCTAGGTAAACTTTCATTAACGAATTGTCCTACTTTCTTATTCTTTTAAAATTATCTCCCTGTTTGGCTTTCATTTCAAATATAATATTTAAATTTCCCCCGCTTTCATTGGCTTCGACTGTTCACTGCCCGCTTTGCAAAATGCCAGATGTGATTTCTCACCAATGTTGACTCGCTTTTGCTCTTTTTTTGGCAGTTAGCTAAAACTAATTTTAAAAAACAATACAAAATACACAATATACATTTTTGTCGTATACTTTTTATTGTAAGCGGGAGGGGGATAAAATTATGATTGAAAACTGGGCTACGAATACTGAAAGGTTGAGAAACGCTGATTTAATGGATTTAACAATGAAAGAAAAACTTTTATTTTAAATCGGTAATAAATTATCTATTTTTTTATTTCACATTTTAGTTTAAAACTTTCTATTAAATATTCATAACAATATTCCTGTATCTATTTTAATGAAATAATATATCCTACATGACAGTTTTAACAAGATTTGTTTATAAAATAATGTTTAGTATAATGGAGAAATTTCACATGACACCATAATTACAAGACAACATAGTTGCACAGAACACATGCCAACGAACATCCAATGACACGCCAGTTTTACCATATGTTTGTTTGTTTTTTTCTCTGGCCGAAAAATGTGAAAAGATTTCAAACCTATGTTAGTACCCATATCAGTTGAGTAAGCATAATGGATATTAAAATGTTACAAACCATATAAAATGTTAAAAAAATATTTTTTTGAACATTTTTCTTTAATTGTTAAATACTATCACAGAGTGTTATGTTCACCAGAAAGTTATGAATTATTAGCAATTCCATAAGTATATTAAATATAATTTTATTCAAAATATCTCTTACTACACAAAATTAATTTGCCAACCAAAAATATAGATAAAAATGCAAACTTTTTATTTTATTTCTAATGTAACTGAGGATCGATACATAGCATTCACCGTGTTTATCTTACTCATTTGGATAAATACAAATTTGGAAAATAAAATTGGAAAAAAATATTTCGAATAGAAATTTAATACAAAATAGGTTATTCGATATCTTAATAAGATTTTTGTACTTTTATTAGTCAGAAATTTATAAATATCATTTTTGTGAATTAAAAAAAGAGCGTCTTATATATTTATTGACCTTTGTTACTTCGCAATGACTATTGTTCTTATTAAATCCTTGCGAGGGAATCTATCCTGATGAGTTTCACGTTGAGAGACGCCCTCGCGGCAAAAAGTAGAATACGGGATGTAAATAAAATATCACCAGGAGTGATCCCTCCAAAACTTTCTTTCTTCTCTTGTCTGTAATTAAAGCGAGTTTCCACTTCATCTTTCCACATAAAATTTGGGTGTCAGGCAAGATAATGAACACGGATTATGCTCGAATTTCACGCACATGATCTATTGTGCGTCGTTGAGCAATACTGGCGGCAGAATTACAATTTTATTGACAAAATAGCAATGTATGTATCTAACGTTGCATCTTTGAGATATCGCATACAACCTACTTACATCCTGCTCTCTGTATAGACAGTTTGATAAATCTAGTTCAAAATTTTATAGGATTAAGTTTAAATAATTGATCGTATTAGATGATAAAGTGGATGTTGAAGTTATAGTATTTCTGTACATACAGACATAAAGACGTTTCTTCGATGGATTTGTTCAAATCCTGATCGAAGAATACAAATTTGGTATTAAAACTGCATGCAAAATGTTTTCCATCTAGCTCAAGAAATTCCTGAATAATTGTGATCATAGAAAAATGGACATAATTTCAAAAATCTGCTTTTCGGGCAAAGAGAGGTCGAGTTTTTAATGCTAATAAAACCTTATCTATATTTTTTTTGTACTACTTTACAAGAAAGTAAAAAGAGAGAGAGAGAAGCTGACACACAAAACGTAGTGAAAAGTGCATCCTCAATGTCGTAATGGCTGACGAAACCATTTAAAATAAATTTAACTCATGATATAATTTTTCCTTTTTTGTAAAAGTCTCATAATCATCATTATCGGGCGACGGATCTTTTGTTTCTTAAATTTTAATACTAGGTGATACGCTCCTTAAACTGAGCAGACTTAAAAGGGGTGCTGTAGCTTCTGAGGATAAAGACCCCTGAGCACCGGACAACAGAAGTCTGACTTCAGCTCATATGAAGACGACAATCTCTCATTCGCTTGCACAACCGATTTTTACATGGGGTCTCTTTCGCACACCTCACAGATATGACACAGGGTAAGGACAGCCGTGCGCCAACCAGAGACGCCCACATCACGCTGAAGACGCGTTATCCCTACGCCAAGGCGCTATCGTTTAATGCAGTTTTGATAAATTACTAATCAATAAAAAAATTGGTTAATAATGAAATACCAAACTCTATTTTTTTTAAATGTATAAAATATTTACTATTTTAACTAAACAGTAACTTCCACTTTCTTCTGTTTCCTACTTTTTTTCGCTACCTAATTCTTGTATGTTCCTATATCCATCTCTGCCTTAGGAAAGGGTGTTTACTTTCCCCCTCTTATAAAATGAAATAGATGAGTTATTTTCATATTTTACGTGTCGATAAATTGGATTAATTTTAACTTCCCGTGGAAATTCTAATTACTAATCATACTTGCAATAAATATTTATATTTATATCGACATAATTCCTTTAGATAATAACTTTCACTTTTAGCTCCCAACGAAATCCCTATCCGTGATTATTGACATTTATTCTATTGGTAAGATAGTAATAATTATCATCGTATTTCAATTGTTATCGAACAAAAAAAAATATTCCAACAGTCACTTTTGTTATTTTTGTTAACGGCAATGTAGCTATTTAAATACTCAACAAAATTACAAAAGGCAAACAACGTATCAGAAAGAGAAATGAAAGCATACTGTTGCTTTCTGTTGAAATTCATTTACTGTTCAACAACCGATCGTTGTGTGACTTTTTCTTCTTCTGAGCAATGCTTAGTGCGTTTCTTGACTGTTTCAATGAGACTACGGCCATCGTTGGCCTCATCGTTTTTGTGACTATTTGGGAGTTTATATAATATTCCCTATTTCCCCGTCTAACATTTTCAGGGGATTTTTATAATTACCTGATTTAAATCCAAATGTGAAAATACCTTCTCATCCGCCTGAGCCGCGAGTTGCCGTGGTGAGCTCGTATGCAGTGTTTAGACTTTGCCAGGCATTAGAAATCCCAGCTGAACTGGTTCCTACTCGAACCCAGAAAGCTCCGGTAGTGAAATCGCACATAATTCATAAAATGTGCTGTGGTTTAAACTTTCCGGCACGATTGGCCCCCATTGGTGTCTTAGTTGTGGAGTCATGTGAAATCTAACAATTTTGCTTGGCTTTGGACTTGCCGATGGAATACCGACTGCTGTTACAGTCAGTTTAACATCGGAACTGTCGACAGTCTCCGAATACTGCCTATGACTGATCCAAAGATTGTCTGTTGCCAAATGTTCAAAGACCGTTATCTTCTCCAGATGCAGGTTCATAAACTGTCATGCACTACTGGAATCTATTTAATATTATTTTCTACATCAAGAGCTGTGGTCAGCTGTCATATAAAGTTTTGAGACAAGCATGTTGTCAGCATCTCAATGCTGTTATATATATATATATATATATATATATATATATATATATATATATATATAAAACCTTTTGCGGACTACAGCGATGAAGGGAGGGTTGGTGGGTGGGGAACTAGAGTAGCCCAACTCCACGTGGTGTTCCCTGGGCAACGGTACAGTTCACTATAACTGCAAAGGCTAAGAGGCTACTCAAGCATGGAATATAAATTTAGAACTTTTAGTTCGTCTGGAAATACTGTATAGATATCATTTTTTTTTTTCATTATCTCTAATTTTCTGATAGGAAGACAATAATTAATACTTGGACATTAGTTTCTGCATTTTTAATATGTTAATGTCTATAGCCTAGCATCGGTCTATGTATTACATTGTACGACATGCATGATTAAAAATTATATAGAAGTCACTTTAAGTCGGACATTTCACCTCAAGCTAGCAAATTCAGAAAAAAATATTCTTTCTAGGGATTTGGTCTTATATATATCAGACAACATAAAAAACCATAAAGAATGATGGCTTCAAAACTTACTCACACATAATAAATAAAACTGTTGTTCCTCTGATTCTGGAATAACAATGTGGGCCTCGGGTAAGACCACAAATACCTTGCTTGGCAAAGGAGAGTATTAATAAAGAAAGTATAGATCTTTGGCTTGAATTTAACATTTTTATTGAATTTATTGGGAAAATACGTTTTTTCTAAGCCAAATATTTTGTCCGATTATAACCAAAATTTGACTCAAATCTACGTATTCGCGAGATCACATACCGAATTTCATTTAAGTCATATATTTACGAATTATTGTGTTCACGTGCATACACAAATTGATGGATATAGACAGGCAACCCTTTAACAGATTTGGCTGCAAATGTGATTAGAAGCTGTAATTCAAATGCTAAATCTGGATACCAGATACTATACTGGATACCAGTATGGGCTAGACTTCACATACAAGAAAGTAAAAATACTATTATTTTATTCAATCTACGTTCTGGTGATTTTGGAATTTTTTATTGGAATATTATTAGCTACAAATGTAGGGATGAAAAAAATTTAAACCTTTCTATTTTATTTCCTTTCTATTTTACCTTTCTATTTTATTTCCCTGTTTTTTGCATTTTTTCCTTTGTATTCTTCGTTAATGAATATAACATTAGTCTTTCAGATAATAGCATAAAAGTTAACATTTTTGTAGTATTAAAATTCATACTTTTAATTCTTTCAAGTTTCAGTTGATCAGTAATTAACATCAGCAGTGAACTTTAAAAGACAATCCTTTAGTAAATCTTATGAACCACTCAAGAAATCCCTGTTGCCTACTTGCATTCAATGATCTATAGAATTCCTGGGAATTTTCCATTGCGATTTTGATCATACACTTTAAAGTGAATTAGAAATAAGTGTTAGTGCATTTGTTTCCTTTTGTCACATATATTTTTTGTATCTGGTGCAGTATTTCGTTTTAACTTGGAACATTTTTAAGCAATTTCAATCATTTTTTTAATTTTTCTCAACGCTATGTATTTTTATATCGGGAACCATGAAACATGTTCTGCAGTGATAAAAATATTTTTTTGATTTGGAAATGTTCATTTTCTTTGTGTTGCTTATGTTAATACTTCCATTTACAGCTAATATTCTGTCATCATGAATTGTTTTTGATTTCACTGTAATTTATATTCAATTTATTGAAGCCATGTATTTGATCGGTTTATTCGAAAGTTATTTTTTAATCTTGAGGAGAATTTTGCTCGTGGGTCAATTTTTCGACATATTTCTGAACTCACAGAAAAGCTCTTGACGCAACTTGCTAATTGTAGGCAGGACAGCTATCAGGTGACAAAATAATTTATTCATATTGCTATCTAGAAAGAAAAAAAAAATTATTATCTATGAAACTTTAATTTATTTGATTATGATTTAAGTTAAGGAGAACGACAAGTAACCACAGTAGTGCTCATGTTTCTGAAATTTCATTTAAGAGTTATTTTCCTAGAAAGTAAAAGAATGAAACGTCAAATATCGGAGGAAGATTTTCAAAATAATTATTGCTTTTCAAATTTGTTAATTATCCTTTATCATTAGAAATTCCTTTCCTTTATTTAAAAACAAGAATCAAGAACGAAATGAAGTTATGTTTATTTATGATACATGATGCAAAAAGAACAGAAGTCGGTTATATTTTGAAAAACATGTACTTTACTGGCTTGTTAAATAAACTTAAGACGGCCAATGGGCTAGAACAATTTTTTTTCCATTCTACATTTTGTTGTAAAATTATTTAAATAATGTTTATGAATATTTATCTTACCAGTAATGCTCTCTTTTTAAATATTGCTAATTGTAACTTCATTCTTGCTGTTTTGAGTAGAGACAAATATAAAAGCAGTAATGCTAGTGTATCTAGGAATGAAAAACCATCTTCGTTTTCAGTGTCCGAAGTCCTTGGCCTTTCTTTCTTATTTATGTGTTGTCGATGATGTTAAAATATTTTCTTCTTATTAAAGTATAAATTGTCATCGCATATATTTTTTAAGATAGAATTTTGTGACTTACATTTTTTCCATTCATTTCTTTTATTTGAAAAAAAAAATACCACTTTGAAATGATGTTTGATCAAGAACATTTAGAAAACGGTTCCTTTACATAATGCCACTGTCAAGGTGAAAGTTTATTTCCAGTATGTATGTATGCTTGTCATCTTCATTTCAGTGAAATCGTATGATGCTTCATTTTTCCTCTTGAAATATTGTTCGATTACAGGATACTGCATTTTCCTTTCAACGTGAATTTGTTTTTGTTTAAGAAATTACAGTAAAGTGTTTGTTTTAAAATTTAAAAGTATTTTTGTACGCTGGAAATAAGAGTTAAAATGGTGAAAATGTCGCTTAATATTTTTTCATTGTGATTTAAAATTCGACCTATCTTGTAATATATTTATTTTAATGTTTTTACAACATGCTTATATTAATTAAAAGACAAAGTGAAGATGGTATTTTTTTTTTAAATTTTGATTTTTGGCAGCAGTTTCATCTCTATTTCTAGAATACAATTAAAAGTCTGTTTCTTTATTCATTTCAATAACAAATTCATTTTAATTGAAAAATTAAACTAAAAATCCTCTGTAGCCGTCTCTTATAGGTTAAATTAAAAATATTTTAATTATTTCGCTTCTGCATTGCTTGAAATAATCCTTCATGGAAATAGTTTTTTTCTCTCTTTTTACTTAGTAAAATGCATATAATCAAAAGATGGAAATTTTCTTCCTGTGAAATTTTATATAAAATATATAACTTTTACAACATGGTTATATTAATTAAAAGACAAGGTGAAGAAAGTTTTTTTGAAACAATTCTTGTTCTTTGGATTTCATCTCTATTTCCTATGTCTTGAATTGCAGCATTTCAAATATATTTTGAGGGAAAAGGAAAATGATTGATTGAGAGAGAATTTTCTACAGATAGTTCTTATGATGACTATGACAATTCTCAATGATACAGATGAAACTGCATATACGGCTTATTTGGATAATAAAGATGAATGTTTAATTGTCCATAATTTGATTATTATTATTAAAGTATTAATTGTCATTATGTGTTTAAATGAGTTGCGTCAGTGAATTTGCACATTTGCATGTAAACAGGATATTCCAAAAAAAAAAAAAAAAGAGCGGTTTGAAGAATGACATTATATATTGCCAGAGTACCAATAATTGTGTGTAAAAAAGCAGATTTAAAAACTTATTTGTGGAAGGATTGACCAATTGTCTTTCAGTTTGGAGTTTTGGAGTTAGTAATGCATAACACTTTCGGGTAGATGGATTATTTTAAGGTCCTTGTCCTCAGCAACATTTTGTTAATAAAGTTGTATTTTAATTAATTTTAACACTCAAGTATCGTCATAATTCATGTATTAAGAGGATAAACTTAAAGGTAATTCATTAACGTGATCCTAGCATAAACTTGTTCATTGATTTTTTTTTTTTTTTTGAAAAATTTGAGACCATTTTCCTTCTATATTCTAAAATTCTTCTCTCAATTCTTCTGTGTTAGTTACAATTTTTATCCTGATATTTGTTTACACAAAAAATGCTTAAGCATTTTTTGTCGCCAAAAAGTAATTACATTATTGAGGGAAATCTGCGGCATATTTAATACAAATGGATTACAATATTTAATGAATCAATCTGTTTTTTTCCCAATGTTTTTCATCTGTATTTTTTTTAATGATTTGATGTTTTTGTTTGAGAGATATATTTAATTAAAGGTTCAAAATTCCAAATATATATATATATATATATATATATATATATATATATATATATATATATATATATATATATTAGATGACCTAGTAATTGCCATATGATATATTTCTAGTGAATATTTGATTGTAAATTAAAAAATAATGTATGTATTTGTATTGTAAGTTTGTGGGGATGGGATTTATGACTGAAAGAGGAATGGAGCGCTGTAGATGACGATCGCCGCTAAAAAAAATATATAAATCATTTTTTACAGTACAATGTATAAATCATTTTTTACAATACAATGTATTTCATTAACGTAACGAACATATACATTGTTTGATTTCTTAGAAGTAAAATGTAAAGTGAAAAAAGTAATATATATTTAATCCTAAAATATAAAAATGAAATAAAGTAAATCAATATTCATTTCGAAGAGCAATTGAGTGTACGATAATTTTGTCAGTCCGTCTTTAGCCATCACAAATAAGCTCAGTGGTTTGCACACGCGAGAGCATGCCACGTATAATTTTCCGTGTAAAAAACAAGGTGTGCCCAAATCTAAGCTGGAAACGTTTGGCCTTGCGACTTGATTGCCATTGCGAATGCCAATCTAATAGGACATTCAACGCGTTCGAATTCAATTGGCACGTCTGCGAGAATCATTTGAATCACTGGCTGCAAAACAAGATCTGCTGGAAATCAGAACTGATGTAAAGAATGTTTAAACTGCGAGATTTCTATGTTGTAAAAAGTTATTTATCTTATTCAATAAGGGGGAAAAAACCTTTTCAAACTGCACTTCTTAATACTGAGAATGACAAACAGGCTCTAAAGTTAGATTTTCACTGAGAAATTTCAAAGATATTATATTGATTTTAAGATTTTACACTACTGATTTCTATAATTTCACTTCTTAAAACTAAGAAGTGAAAAATGATTCAAAGTTTTTAAAATCATACATATTAGAGCCTTTATGAAAATATTTTTAAATTTTTTCTTTTTTAAGTTTTCATATATTGTTGGTTGCGACTAATTTTTGCGACATATTGTCATGACAATTAACAATCACATATCTGTCAATCCTGCAACTGCATGATCGATGAAATGTGTTTTATTTGGCCAAGATAAATAAATAACTTCATGTCTCATCCTTTTTCTCTCACGGATGGGAAACAGCATTCATTCTGTTTTATTTATTTATTTTATTATTATTTTTATTTTTCCTGTATTATTTTTCACATGCTTATCTTGTCGCTCTTCTGCCATCATTCTTTGGCAGATGCTAAGATAACAGGTGTTCAAAGAAGGGGAAAAAATGTTTATGCCAGATACAGTATTTACAAAACATGACAAACTTCTCAAAAATAAGTCAACAGAATTCCTGACCTTTTGCAAATGTTTATTTCTTCATAGAGAAATATGTCAAGAATTCACAAGACTATTGTGAATGCCTGTCATTCATAATAATCTTCTGAATAAAAGGCGCGCACTGAAAAAAGAAGACTCAAAATCGTCTGCCAGCGAATAGTCTACTTATTCAATTTCTTAACGTTGAATCTAATCCACGATCTTATTCTACTGAAAACTTCGTACCTGTAAGTGCAAAAATTTCAAATTTACGCTCACTTTCATCTTAGAAAATCTAATATGTTTTTATATTAAAATGTATTTGTATTTAGGGCTATTTAATACTTCTCGATTTAAAATTTTTGTTGTATCGATTTCATTCGCTATAATTGTACTTTTTCAGATTATATAAAGGTAATTGTTTACTTTAGTAATAATATAGGTAAAGCAGCTATATCATACTTACAAATTATGGTTTAGAAGACTCAGAAACGAAACATAATTTTAAATTATAAGGTAAGTTTTGGTTATGATACAATGTAGGAAGTGTTCAGAATCAACTCAAAATTTCTTTCTAAATGCGACTTCCATAGCTCAAGTAGCTTCCGTCTTCTTCAAAGAAACCAACAAGATTTGTATGAAACAAATATTTCAAAGCCGACTTTGAAATAATCGGGCATCCAGTTCGTTCACTTATATAACCAGGTGCCTTCGACTTATAATAACATTTTTCAAAATGAAAAATGAAAAATATTCATTTGTTGATCACTGTCTTTCAATAGTGAGTTTGCTAAAAAAAATTAAAAATGTATGTTTGCAACTTGGAAATCCTTAGCTGCAGTAATAATATAGATGCGTGCTAATGAAGAATAAAAAAAAATTCCAAGAAAGTTTGGTATTTTTTATCAATAGGGTATGCTTCCTGAGGAGCTTGCATCCAATCAGATTCATAAGAGTATATATTTGGAATGTTGTATACCAAGATAAATATTAAATTAATATCCGCTGGAACAAATTCAAGTTCCAAGAATATCCATTGATTTTATAGATTACAAGACTTTTCTGTGTGAATCCTGTTACAAAGTGAATGTTGCCAATTTCTGTTCTATTAAATAAAAAGCAGGGTGAGAACTTATTTATGGCTGTAAGTTACAAATCTATTAAGTTCCGACTGCTTAAAACGCAAATATCTTAAATGAAATAAATGAAGTTTGAAGGGTGTTCGTCCAGAAGATTGGAGTATTTGAATTATGAAGAAAAATATTATAGAGGGTATAGTGTTAACATAAAAGGGCTGGGATATTGCCGCAATGAAATCAAATTGAAACAAAGAAACCAACAAGATGAATTTGTATAAAACAAATATTTCAAAGCCGACTTTGAAACAAACAGATTCCCAGTTCGTTCACCATAATCCTTTTAATTTTGATAGTAAATGTAATAAAAAAGTATGCATATTCGATCTATTATCACCCCTCATTCTGTGAGAGTTTACCTTACTGAAGAGAAAAACACGAACCTCCATTTTAAAGTCTAGATAGGGCAATGAAAATTGTAATTCTGTAGAATACATAGATTGACTTAGTTAAAAAATTTCAGTGGACAATCAACCAAAGTCCAATTTTCATTTATTGAATTTACTTTGAGCAATTTTAGCTTAGTTTACTTTGACTGTGCATATTCTTTTTATGTAGTTACTTATTAAAAAAAAAGTTCTTTTGTATAATTACAAAAATTAGTATTTTTTAAGACTAATTCTTGAAAACTCTCATTTGTAATATTTATTTACTTTTTTCTGATGCACAAAAAATATTGAGTATATACTATGATTCAAGTGACAAGATTTAAAAAAAAGTTATGTTGTTGACATTTTTCTTTTCTTTCTGTAATTTCTATCTGGGTTTCTAAAGGATATATGATCATACATTACTTTTATGGATTTGTTATTCAAATGAAAATTCAAACTATTTTCTAAAAACTTAAGAAATGAAGGAATTTTATCGTCGCCAATTTAAGCGCCGTCCGGGTAGAATACGATTCTTTCGTCATCTCGCTATCGTCATAAAAGACTTTAAAAAGTGTTAATGGCGACTAACTTTATAATTACAAGACATTTTATAATATATCTACGATGCTTTTCACTACTTTTAATACCTATCAATAATGTGAGGATATTGTAATAGTGTAATTCAGCCTTTTGTATTAATAGGCTGTGGGTAGGGCATTATTTATTTATTCGAAACGGAGCATAAATCCATTAATATTTCATCTTCATGCTGTCCCCTAAGATTAGCGCCAGCGCTTTTACGTCTCGGAAGCCTTGGCCCTTCGATTTAAACGCGGCTGTTTCCAAAGGGTCTTTTGTCCTTTTAGTTTTATCTTTCTTCCTAGTAGGGGCGGTTTGCTTTCTCCTTCCATCCCTCGGTGACAAGTGAAAGAGTTTTTTCCACGAGAAGCCGTTATCTGTCTGTTTACATTTTGTTTCTTTTGGATATCTGAAGTACTACGTGTGACAGCGTGAGGTAATCCAGGTGGTAGTCCTCAGTGTATCGTTTTGATTGGCACCTGTCCGCCTATATAGCTCGTGTCTTAAAGTGCAAATGAAAAGTCACACTTTGGGCCTTGTACTTTAAAGAACACCGTCCTTACTGATCAGTGTCCCCGGAAGTAACTCCCCGCATACAGGTTCTTATTCACACTATGCTAAGAGTGTCTGAAATTTCAGAACCAATGGCTACCATACTTTGTTAGTCTTTGCAGTGGTTGGTACCGTCTAGCCTGATTTTTTCTTTTTACCATGTCCTATTGGTTTAAAAAACGAAAATCTCTTTATTGGGTTTTTAACAAAGTTTTTATCCTCAACATAGCTTGACTTTGTGCAGGTAATGTAAAATTTCCAAAGGGATCTTTCATGACAAGTTCATTGAGTTGCTTTCAATGTCCAGCACTTTGGCGAATCAAAAGCAAATTGCCGCAGAACTCATACTTTTGCTTGTTATGCAATAAAACGGCAAGATAGCCAATTATGTTTTGTATAGAAAAAATACTTGACCTGCTTTAAAATTATAAATCCTATTTTTTTTCTCCTCTCTCACTACCAACCTGAAAAATAATCAACTACATCTAAAATAAAAATATGCGATATCCTGAAGCAAGACGAAAATTCCTCACACAAACAGCTGAAGTGTTCGTTTATGTTCGTGTTTCAAAAAACAATTTGCTAAAATTGCTTATACACAAATTGAATAAAATATGAGACCTCTTTTAAATGCTCTGAAAAGGCGTCATCTGATATTCAGCAATCCCTAAACAGTGCACTGAAACACTTACGCTAGAACAAATATAAAATCTAACTGACTTTAAAGCTTTCAAAATGTAGTGCACAACAACTTTATTCCCTTATTCAGTGACGTATCAAACAATCCTTGTCTCTAATTTCAACCGCATGAGGATGAGGGTGATCGTGAGATGAGTTGCGAAATTGAAGGGACTTCATTTGTTATTCCTATTACATCTTCAGTGACTCATTCTTTTAATGTATAACTTCTTTTCTTGGAATAATAGTGACATTCACTTAGAATTGCAGACCATTAAGAATATTCTTGAGAACTTCATCCTGTCTTTTTTTACCTTCCAAGAAACTTTTTTGAAACCTTTTAACCTCTGAAGCTGCATAAAAGTGTGAGGAAATGTAATGACACTGGAGGTCATGGGTCTGAATTTCTTATCCAGTTCCAAAATTCAATTTTCCTGTATTTCAAAAGTCACAATTCTTATTTTACATATTTGATTGAAAACAACGGCGCAACATTATAATAAATTATATTGTCTTTTCATTGCTTTCTGACCAGCCCGAATGCACACGGATAATATATACCGAATGTTCGGACCACCTCTACAACAAACCTGTGGTTGAGTCCTAAGGGCTGTGGTTGAGGGCCATCATCTCGTCCTCATTTCGAGGTGCCCCCACAGGTAGATTTGCTTAAGAGTAAAGTAAAATATGGATTTACCTGAGTAACCGTGAATCTTCTCCAACAAAAGAGAAACAAATGATTCAAAGGTTAGGTGAAACAAGGAAATAAATCTGATCTGACTTTCAACAAATCAATCATCGATGTCAAATCATACCTAGAAATATCTGTAAAAATGTGTTAAAGTTGGGGATGATTGCGCAATTAAATATGTCATTGCAAAATTTAATGTTTGAATTGTAGATAAATATAAAAGGTGTTTTTAATATTTATAAGTTAAAATTTTTTGAATCAGTTAATATTTTCAGAAGTTATCACTAAAAGCAGCAAAATTTCGCTTCTTTTTTGATTATTTTAAATTTATTTAAACTTCAAAAAATTTATCTGCAGTGCATGTTCCGATCTTTTGAAATATATTTGTGTCATGTTTAATAAGATGAATTTCAACAATTTGGTCTGTAACTCGCCGACAGAGAGACACGAAAAAGGACACATTTCCGGTTTTAGTAATAACAGAATTAACTGTTTTCTTCAACATTAAATATAGCGGCTCTTTCATCAAAAAGATTCATAATATAACATCATAAATTTTTTAAATGTACGAATTCGTTTTGAAAGATTTTAATGAAATATTGCTAGTGTTGTGCTTCATATGCTCATAGTTTTGCCACTAAAAAGTATTAAGATAAGATATTCGAACAGTTATGTGTGTGGAAATTTTGAGATAGCAGAAAAATATAATTCCATTCGCCTCGTCAAGGTCAGTATTAGCTTCAAGGGCTCCTGGCACTGATGTTCCTCACGCACGAACACTGACACAATCTGCTGTATTCATTTGCTGCCTTATATGTTATCAGTAACAGGAAATTTACAGCATTGTAGATCAGCTTTCCACTAGTTTTCGTTTCCAAGTCATTTCATTCGATATATAATTTTGTGGGATTCGGATTCTTGAACAATGGATTGGACGATTCATCCCTGATATCTGTTTCTCTCTGTTCAATAATAATAATAAAAAAATGTATTTCAGTAAACATGCGTGCATCCTCCACAGTCTTGATATTGTTATCTCTTTTCTTGAGCTGTTATCATTGCTCGACTGTACAATTGTAGAATATGTCCATAATAAAGAAAATTTATCTATTATTTTCTCACTTGCTGATGGAGATGAATCTTAACATTGCTTACAGCGTTTTCCATTTCAAAAATCGGCTATGTCTCTCATAATATAGTATTTTCTGTAGGCATTTCTAAAGCTGTACAGTGCGTGGTTGATACCATAATAAATGCGTCTCATAATGCTATTTCAAAGTGCGCCATGTCCTTTCTATAATAAAATTATGCTGACCTTGGTAAAATGAAATCTGTCACGATAATTTCGAGATAAAAGAAAATTCTGGAAAACTAAGATACACCTTAACAGAAAAAACATGTCACTTCTGAGGGAGTCTAAGTTCTTTCTCGCATCTGCTATCGTAGTCAGAGGGAAACTTAAATTATTTTTGTTATATCCATTTCATCTTCAACTTCCAATAAACAATCATGGAAGGAAGTCGAGTCTTGTGAGTTTATTTACCCTGAATCAGCCTCGCCTAATCATAAAACTGGAAATGAGGCATTCTATTCCATTAAGCATTCCCAATGCTCCAGACATATTTGTACTTGTATCTGCTATTAATAGTGCGAGCTTAATCGTGCTACAAAGCATAAATATTATATATACTACTTAGTCGTAAAGTATATATATATATATATATATATATATATATATATATATATATATATATATATATATATATAAACATTTAATTTTTGAAGTAGCTTTATATCCGAAAGAATAATGTTCTCAGTGCCTATATACCGTGAGATTCCGATAGGGATTTCCTACAGGGAAGGGCATCATGGGGATCTTGTAGAAGAATTCGCTACGCTTGCCATTTCTTATCCCTTCACTCACAGCATGTAAAAGTTCAACTTTAGGCATTTTTACAAAGTTTTTGTTGAATTAATTAAATAGAAAAATTGGAATGGGATCAGGAAATAAGAGAATATTTTAGAATTAAATTAATAAAGGCTAGTTTACCAATAAGCTGTCTATCTATGTGTACTGTGAAATATGTTCTTTGAAGCCCTTTTCTTCAGTCTCGCCATACTCACCTTATTTATCATCTCTAATTCTGAAAGATTTTGTGGGTGAGAAGCATCACTCAAATATGTTTCATTTTTCGAAATCTGCTCGGTTTAACTCCTGCACTGAACGCGTTTTAACTTTGTTTCCTGCTTATGCTTTATTTTTTCATAATGTACTTTTAACTATTATTTCATCTGTCTCTTTCAAAATTTTACATTTTACAGAAACTTAAGCTTTGTATTTAAATACTATTTACTTCCACTACGTTTGTTGCACAGTTGTGCCATTGGTGACTGTTTTATCAAAATAATCGAATGACCAACTAGGACAATCATCAATATAAATTTAAATTGTGAATAAAACCTTCATGCTATAAATTTTTTGATTTAAAAAATGAAAGTAAATTAAAAAAGATTAAGAAAAAAAAGTTTTATTAAATTGTAATCATATTTTTTGTTTTAAACTAGAAATAAAACCATCATTTTATATTTACAGACCGTTCGACGCATACGTTGATTCTCAATCGCATTTAACAATTATCTTATGGAAAATATAATAAAAATGAGATTCGCCGTTCCTTGCGCGGTGATCTTTCTGCTCTTATTCGCCTGTGCTGTAGCTGAAACAGGTAAGTTTTAATATCTATTTACAATCATCGCAATAAATGTCATAAGTTACAAAATAGCATATAATTTATTGAATTTAATATACTAAATGTGTGCACTTTTTAAAAAAATCTGCGCTTGATATACAAATTCTCTACATGAATAATAAGTTTTAATAAACATGGAGCAATTTATGTACATAAAACTCTTAATGTGCGTTTCAGAAAAATCTCTCTTATTACTCATTGTTGAATGGCAACAATCAAATGTAAAAAAACCGTCATAAGAACGTTTCAGACTATTTCTTGAACATTTTCACAGCTGTTTATAGTTTCATACAGGTTTCGATTTGCTAATTAAGGAACTGTAAAATATAGTCTGTAAACTGTAAAATATCGTGTAAATATACTGTCTCCGACTCGGCAGTTTTATTGACTCTCCATGTCACCAAAAACTCCAATCTTTCAGAAGAAAAAAGATGTAGAAGAAATCAGAATTATAGAAGTGGACGTTAAAGTTAATCGAGTATCCAAATAGGCTTAGCCATTGCTGGATGTGAACAATCGCTATGACGTGCATATGGAGATCGACACACCTTCGAAAATTAATATCCCCCCCCCAAATGATTTTTCATTGCCTAAAAATTTAAAATGATGGTGTCAACATCATTAGTTTACAGCTTTTTTAACATATAATTTTGCACAAAATCTGTTCTGAACGTTATGATGAAATTCAAACACATCCATCAAAACACTCAATCGCTTGCTTTGGCCAGTGGTAAATTTTATATTTAAAAAATTGCTTCCTTTAGACATGAACACCAAGGCAGGAATTTTAATTCTGTTTTTATTTCGTTGCATGTACACTTTTTAATTTGCACTCTCAGTAATTTATAGTAGACTAGCTGCCTTTGGCGATTAGCTGGTGCGTCAGTATTAATGCCCGCTAAAATTTTTAATTCAATATTTGATGCAACTTCGTTTTATAATTGGAATTTCAGCAACATGTTTATAAACTTCAAATTTCGATAGTTATGTAACTCACTCATACTAATATGTAGGCCTTCAGCAGTCCTTTTTATTCTACAAAGTATCTCTCTCTCTCTAATTTTCTGTCAACGCCATTAAAATTTCAGCTTTAAATTAAGGGGGAAATATTAAACTGCAGTTAAAATAAAAATATTTCTTAGTGACAACAACCATGTCTTTTTTTAATATGCGAATTAAAAGCAGAGTCGTTCGCCAGAGAAGTTTTATGTGCATTACAGAATAGTTTTCATAATTTATATAATGTCTCAAAGAATTATTCAACAAAAGTTTCTCTGAAAATTCAGTTATCTCATAAAGTTCAGTTTTTAAAGGTTTCTATTTCATTTTCAAAAGATTTAAATGAGGAAAATAAAACTATTTTATTTTATTTCAGTCAATAAATGTACTTTGGAAAAAAATTATGCAGTTTAAATTTTAGACAGTCTTTTGGTAATAAGGGATCATATTCTGCGAAATAATTTTGACACTCCAATTTTTATATAAATAAATAATTTCTATCTTCTGCGCTAAATCTGACGGATTTATGACGCTTTTATATTACCGTTTTAGAACAATGAACATTTTCATAATCACAGGCCATTCACTCTCTAGAAACTCTGACGTACTTCTTTGAGACTGTCTATTAAGTGGTCTAAAATTGCTAATTTTTTATTAAATGAAGTGTGATATTAAAATTTCATAAATTAGTCAGTTTAGGTGATTGATTTAGTTGATTGGGGTGCAGCTCTTTTTATTTAAAATATTAGTGTCTCAAGAATGTGATGCCAGATGTGATAGTTTAGTCCAACAGTTTGCTAGGAAGAGTGTTTTTGAAAAAGTTTGCATTCTGCATCTCGCAGTTAGCTTTATGTTTGCAACTATGTTGAAAAATTTTGAATCATTTTTACAGTAAATATTACAAAAAACAATGGTGATAGCTTATCATCGTATATAACGGTATCTTATTATTTTTTATAGCTGATGAGGAAACGTTTCCTTTAAGTGAATCGTTAGACGAATTGGATGCTGCCGAAAGTAGGATGTCTTTATCTAAAGATGAATACAGGTAAGAAATCTGGTTCACTGAAAAAAAGAAGCATATGGTAATTAATGTGTTGTAGCTCTCAGAGTGTGATCAGAAACGATGGCTCTGATTATAGCCTTTGTGACAACAGGTGCTTTCGTATGCTGTTTAGCATAACTACTCGTTAAGTGATTAACGCCGCGTGATTATGTGCAACTTTAATTTTTACAAGACGCACAGTGAATCGAGGAATTGATTCTGGCCATGGCATTTTCACATGAGTATAAATTATTAGACTTCAATAGTCTGAACTTCAAATGATGTCGATGAAAAATGAATTGCAATATGATAAACCAAAGATTTCTTCCCAATGTTCACTTCTAGTCACAGTTTTTTTTAACTAATAATCATTGTTTTATTATTAACATTTGCAAAATATATGAAGAGAAAATTTTCTGTTTGAAAGAGACATCAGCTCAGTTTATGGAAATGAAACATTAAAAAGGCATTAAACGTATTAAGAAATTCGCTGAAAATTACATATTTCAGTTACTTTCTGGTAAATTTTCTTCTGACTTTCGTTTTCTTTCTGACACAAATTTTTACAACGGAAATTTTGAAAAAAAACAAAAGATTTTTTTAAAGAAAATATTTCAATTTTGCAATAATAATTACTGTGTTTGAAAAAAATCACTATTAAATTACAAACTTTAATTCACTAAAAAATAAATTAATTTTGAAAAATTTATCAGTGCATTAAAAAAAGCACATTAAAAAAATATAATCTCGTTTTCGGGGAAAAAGAATGTGCATTAATAAATCAGAAGACGCACAGTCTCATCGCGATTTTCATATAATAATAATAATAATAATAAAAATGAGAGCTTCGAAGGAGATGTACCTTCGATACGCATGTAAGGAGGAGATGAGTTCTCATTCTTCATACTTCGGCCATTTTTATAGAATTTACTACTGAAACTTAAGATACTTATTCGAACTGAAGCAGTACTAAATTGTTTTTTGTTTATCTGTTTTGATGTGCAGTTAAATTTAAAGATTCCCTTTTAATAACACTTCGAAATTCAGTAACATTCATGGGTCTTCAGATATTAATAATTGCTTCAATGTCTTTCATTTTAGATGCTTTCTTTTTAATATGAAGTGCAGCATTTAAAAACATAATTAACTTAAGAACTCGTAAAAATATAATAATCAGCAGAAAATGAAACTATTAATTTTAGAGAATGTTCAATGTCAACAAATCTACATTAAATTAAAAAATTTAGCAAAATTTAAAAAATAGCTTTTTTTTTTATGAAGCATAGTTTCATAAGGCGTTCTGAATAGAAAATCGTTTAGACTCTCAAACCTTACTTTGATAGAAGTACAAAATATCTTTGTGCTGAATTTACTACAAATATGAAAATTTTATTTTAATTTTTTCTCGGTTGTTTTTTACACTTTCAATAATTCTTAAGACATTTCTTTTTTTATTGATTTTATCGAAAATGATTCTACAAACAGCAAAAGAAGGGCCAACTTTCGTATATTTCTATGGAATGAATATTGCTTTCTTTCTTTCTTTCTTTTTCGAGAAGTAAATTTTGAAAGTTGTGCATGTCTGACAAATTTCTTTTTAACTTTATCCGAAAGAACTGTTTCATTTCAAAGGCGATGATTTTTTCAGATCCGATGCCTGCATACCGCTTCACCATGACTGCACCAAGAATCGTCATGGCTGCTGCCGAAGTGAGAAGTTCAAATACAAATGTTGGTGCTTTTACAAAGCGGGGAACAACTCTCACCCTACAAATGAAGAAACGTGCTCTTGTCAGGAGAAATGGTATCTCCGCATGACGGAGAAAGTCCTGGACAAAGGAGCCAAATACATCGGCTGATTTGAAAAAAAATTATATTCTTGAAATAGTATTAAATAAAGAACTCATTTTCATTATGCAGTATCTCTCTGATTTGAGGATTTAAAGAAATAAAAAAAATTAAATTTAGGAAAAAATAAAAGCAGACACATAATTTTGCAAAAAAAAAAAAAAAAAACATAATAAAGATTAATTCATATACATTCCATACGAAAATCTTATATTAAAATCTTATATAATTATTTTCATTTAAAAAAAATTCTAACATTAATTTTTGATTGCATCCATACACTAATAATTCTTTTCTTCAGCGAATGCAATTTATTGAATGGATTTAACAATGAAAAAAAAATTCTTATTTTAAATCGGTAATAAATTATCTATTTTTAAATATTTTTTTTCTCTTTTTAGTTTAAAACCTTCTATGAAATATTTATAAAAATATTCCTGGGTCTATTTTAGTGAAAAAATACATCCTATATGCCAGTTTTTACAACATTTGTTTATAAAATAATGTTTAGTATAATGGAGGAATTTTACATGACACCATAATCCCAAGACAACATAGTTGCACAAAACACATGTCAACGAACATCCAGTTACGCGACTGTTTTATAATATGTTCCGTTTTTCTTTTGATGCCTGAAATAACAATAGATTTCAAACCTATGTTGATGCCCATATCAGCTGAGTGAGCATAATAGATTTTAAAATAATACAAACCATATAAAATTTTTAAAAAAATTTAACATTTCATACATATTCCTGTATCTATTTTAGTATTCAACATATTCCTGTATCTATTTTAGTGAAAAAAATATATCCTACATGCCAGTTTTTGCAAGATTTGTTTACAAAATAAGATTCAGTAAAATGGAGCAATTTCATATGTCACAATAATTTCAAGAGTTTGGTGACATGTGTTGCACAAAACACATGTCAACGAACATGGAATTACGCGACTGTTTTACAATATGTTCAATTTTTCTTTTTCTGCCAGAAAGATGGGAACAGATTTCAAACCTGTGTTGGTACCCATATCAGCTAAGTGAGCATAATTTATTTTTAAATGGTACAAATCAGCTATGAATAGATTTAAGCTAATTGTATTACGCTTGTATGATGGAGTATCCGAAAAGGATGGAGTATCTTGTATGAAAAGTATTTAGATTGAAAAAAGTATATATCCTGTTTATTGTCAGTTGGTCTGTAAACCAACTGTGAACAGATTTCAAACCTATGTTGGTGCCCACATCAGCTAAGTGAGCATAATGGATTTTAAAGTGTTAAAAATAATGTAAAATTAAAAAAAAATATATTTTTAAACATTTTTTCTTTAATTGTTAAAAACTATCACAAAGTGTTATTTTTGCCAGAAAGTTATGAATTGTTAGCATCTCCATAAGTATATTAACTATAATTTTATTCAAAATATCTCTTACTACACAAAATTAATTTGAATGCCAAAAATATAGATAAAGATGCAAACTTTTAATTTTATTTCGAACGTAACTGAGGATCGATACATAGCATTCTCATTGTTTATCTTACTCATTTGGATAAATATAAATTTGGGAAATGAAATTGGAAAAAATATTTCGTATAGAAACTTAATACAAAGTAGGTTATACGTTATCTTAATAAGCTTTTGTACTTTTATTAGTCAGAAATTTATTAAATATCATTTTTGTGAATTAAAAAAAGAGTGTCTTACATATTTATTGACTTTTTTACTTCTCAATGACTATTGTTGTTATTAAAACCTTGCAAAGGAATCTATCCTGCTGAGGTTCACCTTGAGGGACGCGGCAAAAAGTACAAAACAGGGTATAAATAAAAAATCATCAGGAGTGTCCCTCCAAAACTTTCTTTCTTCTGTTGTCTCTAATTAAAGCGAGTTTCCCCTTCATCTTCTCGCATAAAAATTTGGACGTCAGGCAAGATGATGAACTCGGAGGATGCTCGAATTTCACGCACATGAGTTATTGTACGTCGTTGAGCAGCGAAGAAAGCCGAGTAGGCCATTTTTTATCAATCGATTGAATTGGCTGGAATGCAGATGAATTGGCTATCGAAAATTGGCTGCAGAATTACAATTTTATTGACAAAACGTTAATGTATGTATCTAACTTGTTGCATCTTTGAGTTATCGCAAACAACCTACTTACATCCTGCTCTCTGTACAGAAAATTTGATAGATCGAGTTCAAAATTTCATAGGATTAAGATTAAATAATTGATAGTATTAGATGATAAAGTGGATGTTGAAGTTATAGTATTTTTGTACATACCGACATAAAGACTTTCCTTCGGTGAATTCCGTTCAAATCATGATAGAAGACTACACATTTGGTATTAAAACTGCATGCAAAAATTTTTCCATCTAGCTCAGGAAATTCCTGAATAATTATGATCATAAAAAATGGACACAATTTCAAAAATGAGCTTTTCGGTCAATGAGAGGTCGAGTTTTTAATTTTAGTAAAACCTTATCTTTTTTTTTGTACTTCTTATACAATAAAAAAAAAGAGAAAGAGAGAGAAACAGAGAAGCTGACACAGAAAACATAGTGAAAAGTGTATCATCAATGTCGTAATGACTGATGAAAGTATTTAAAATAATTTTTAAATGATGATATCATTTTTCCGTTTCTTAAAAGATTCATAATCTTCATTATTTTTCCACGGATTTTCTGTTTCGAAAATTTTAATACTAGTTCGATACGCTTCTTAAACTGAGCTTGGAAAAATTAAAAAACTTCAATAACAAAAACAAAATAACAATAAAAAAACATGCAATAACAAGTGGCCTGGATCACACCGCGAGCATGGAAACCTAAACCGAACCTAAAGAGATATGACATCTGTGGAACTATATCCTGCGACGAACTAGCTGAATTTTGAGTTGAAAGAGGCTTGGTTAACACATTAGCATGAAACGCGAATAGTGAAGGTCCATCTCCTGAAGGTCTATCCATCTTTACAAATTTCAAGGAAGCACATTTCGAGATATTTTTACTGCACGATTCATTTCAGGTTCATCTTGTTGTTTTCCGTACTTCCATGAGTGGTTTGTTTGGTTAACCGATCAGCAACTTTGAACCTGATTACTCAGGAGCGCTCCTTAACCGGAAGGTGCGAATTTCATTTTTTAAGGCTGTCATATGTTTAAGATTTCCCAATCATTAAGAGGGATGGTGGGATCAGCTGAAGAACCGCAGGCGCTTGCAGACACAATTGTGTATCTCTATAAAAATGCATTTTGACTAAAACTCATCAAATATCCGACTCCTGGCTTTATTCAATGCAATCATTTCCGCTTTCTAAACATTATTACTATCATATTTGATCCATCTTTTGTAATATATAAACTACGGCGAAATAAAGAGAAGGTACAGGCTTTTCCTTTTTTGTGGTGTAGGTAAAAATATGAAATTCGTTTAAAACACTGCATCACTTTTCCACCAAGAAAATGGCAATAGGCGTGTGAGAAGATTGGAAAAGACTATGCAATAAAGTTTTATAAGCAGATTCAAAAAACCTTTCTAAAAACTGAATAGAAACTGAATATACGATGGCACTGGTGAAGGCAACCTGCCTTACACTAATTTGGTAGATTCAAAAAAGGTAAGAAGAAGCAAGGAATCACTCAATGTTGCGATATAAGCCTTACAAGTTATAGAAGAAAACATTCGCTGTGTAGAATTTTTAACTTAGTTAGTTTATGCCTCTAATTCCGTATGCATACAAAAATATTCTTATTGCAACATATTTGTCCCCCACGTGGACGATATGATCACGAATTCCATCTTTTCTATAACGGAAAATAAATAGAACAGATAGATGATTGGCGCATTTTGATTTCAAATTCCTAATGTGGTATCTATGTGAGAGTTTTTAGTCTAAAGTTTCTTCTTGACATTTAAAGGTGTGCATTTATATCAATGTTTCTGAGTTTGAAAACTGTATTTATCTTTCTAAACTGTCATGGGATTCCTCAGGGGCACACCTACTATAGGTGAGTACGGGTGTCCCAATCCCGAGGTACCCAGGGTACCCATCCAAACCACACCAACGAGAGGACATTTGGCCCAGACGGATTAGAAGAGTACCAGACCCGCTTACTCGGTAGCTCTTAGGGGGGCGCAGGTCTCGAACTGGTACCCTGCGGTCCTCAAGTCGGGCCCTAAAAGCCATGCCACCATGACCGTTGCTATGTTGTCTGAGTGATATTATTGCAGTCAGGAATTTTGCTTGAATGCAGTTTCTCTCTCTCTCTCTCTCTCTCTCTCTCTTTCTCTCTTTTAATTGAAAATATCTGAATACCTCTTATTTTGTTAATTACAAAATCTCGACGAGGCTAAGGCCTTTTCCTAATAAAATTTTGACTATTTTTTGACGAAGTGAAATAATTGTCATCAGTTTTATGGTATTATGAAGGTTCTGGTGATTTCTTCAATGACAACTTCAATTCTGCATTTTCTTCTAAATATGAAAAGCCAATCAACAAATAATCTGACTGAATATCAGCTGTTTATCCAGGAGTTTTTCTCCAAATTATCGGTGTTTCCGTACTTACATTGCACGAATAGAAAACATACCAATTCCAGGGAATAGTTGTTCACTTGCCGTCATGATTTTATTTGCTTTGTAACAAAGTGAACAATTTTCTTTCATGATTTCTCGGAATTTGTTGCGTGCAATTGCTTCATAAGAACAGTTTAACCGCAATACTGCATCAAAAATAGTTTATTTAAATACTTTAAAGAATGTCCAGTTTCTCTACAGACAAGCATTAATACTGCATATCCCGAAAGTATCTATTAGTTTTGTCTTCTGTGTACCATTGTTTGAAATGCAGATTTTTTCACTTATCAAAAATCTCCACGCACCTGTAAAATTCCCAAGACTTATATGCGTATGGCAGAGACCGCGATCCAGTCACTTCTTTTCTTACACTGCTCAAAACAATTTAAGGATACTGAGGTTGTGGATTGATCTTGCACCTGGAGAATTGTTTGAATGATTGATGCATTATCGACTATATGAGATAAAAATGACATTTGTTTGGCAGAAAAAAAATGCGTTTTATTGAGAATTTGGGTACAAAAGGAAAAAAAAACACTATATGTGCATATGTGAAAAACAAATTAAAAAAAGGGTTTCCTGTAAAGAAAATCGTTTTTAGTAGGGGATATGGTTTCTCCGGACGGCCAGAAACGTTGAACATATCTGAAGCATCAAGTGAATGAGGCTGTAAATAAGGAAATAGGGTATTCTGTCCTACTCCTCCCGAAGAGCTCTTTCTAGTTTTTGGAGAGTTTGTGGGGGTGGCAATTCGTCAATTCGTCTGCCAAGAAGGTCCCAAACATGTTCGATTGGGTTAATGTCGGGAGAACACGCTGGGCAATCCATTTGTATGATTCCTTCCTCCATAGGAAATCATTCACCAAGTTAGCACGATGTGGCCTGCACTTTTCTTCCATAAACATGAAGTCATCTCCAATTGCTGCAGCGCAAGGGACGGCAATAGGTCTCAGGATCTCATCCCTATATCGGCGACCGGTCAGAGCTCCATTTCGAATGATATGGAGATCGGTGCGCCCATCAATGGAGATGTCAGCATAGATCATCACTTCCCCACCGCCAAATCTTACACTTTCGTGCACGAACACAGGATTGTTTCTAGTGTCGCGTTCCCTCCAAATGAAAATACGCCTATTATCAGAATGAACAGAAAAACGGGACTCGTCAGAGAAAATAATATTGCGCCATTCAATTCTCCTCCAGTTCACATGCTGCTGTCCAGTCCCTGCGGGCGCGACGGTGTCTTGCAGTTAACGTGACAACACACCATTGGTCGGCGATCATACAAATCTACAGCATGAAGGCGGTTTCGGAAGTTTTTGTCGAAACTATGGTGGCAGTAGCCGAGCGAAGGTGTTTTTGAAGTAGAATGGCATTCATATTTCGGCGTCTCCGGGCCGTTAGTGTTCATTGGGCGTTGTTGCACGTCTACACCCTTGTCCTGATCTTCGGCCTGCATTTCTAGTCTCCAAATAACAGTTACAGATCCTGGAAACTCACTTTTTGATACTCCAATGGCTTCTGCTACTTCAGCTTGCCCCCCCCCCTCTCACGTTCCAGCAACTCTCCAAGCTTTTGATTCGGTTAAATGACTTCGTTGAGACATCGCACTCACCGAAACAACACGCTTACTGGAATGTCGATCATTCATCTCCGCTTTGTCTTATATTAAGTGTAAGGCCAAATCAAATTCGCTGCCTCTGAAACGTCGTCTTGGACGTCAAACTCAAAATCTGCATTATTGCGAAGTTTGAAAATAATAAAAATTAGCATTTGTGACTCTCTTCTTCAATTTTATGCAAAAAACATTTGCTTATGCCGCTACCTTATACAATACTTACAATATCCTTTAATTGTTTTGAGCAGTATACTTTGCATTTCTGCAGTCTTTCTCAGAGATAGTGTCAATGGGAGAGGGGGAGAGATACAAAAAGTAGTATGTGGGAGAAATTGTTTTCGAAGAGAAAACTTCTTCCACACGATATTATAAATTTCTCCATTTTACAATTTTCCCACAATAAGCAACTCTTCTTTGTTTTATTAGAGACATTACGAGATTCGTTGAGCACATGTGGATGGCTGAGCCCTGAAAGGAAGATAGGGCGTAAGAGCGTCGGAGCAACAATTATAAATTTCTTTGAAGGCAGGAAATACCTTTGCTTTTGATCAACTATACAGCTGAAAATCACAACACTTGAAAATCGATCTGAAGAATATGCGTCGTGGGGCTTCAAGGAAGAAAGACCCATCTAAATCGAAAAAAATCAATGGAATTGTAACACTATATTTTTTGAGCTGTTGAGTCATTTTGCAAAGGAATAGATTGATAACAATTGAATGCACTCTACCTGTGTTAACATGCCCAGGCGAAAGTTCGGTATTCGATTTTTAAAAAATTATATCCGATCTCCCAGGTTCAGAATAGGCTCCAAAGTTTCTTTATCTTTAAAGTGAGTAGTAGCAAATCAGGAAAATCTAATTTGCTTCTTATAGTGGAAAAGCCGAATTCAGCTGCTGTAATGCCATTAGAATCTGCTGTCCCTATGAGCTGGTGGTTTATCATATTTTCCAATGAGATCTAACCAGTTTGGCTATTTACTGTTAGATCTATTTAAAATTATAACAAATTAATATGTTATTCCAAATTTATTCATTTTGTTGTATGAAATTTACCACTGAATACCTAGAAAGGGGGATAGAATTGCACTATCTCTTTGTAAATATTTAAACTGAATACTTATCTCGCATTTAAACGTACAGTATGTATTGTATTCATATTCTTTCTGAACTCTTGTAACGAATTTTTTTAGAAAAAGCGTTATAACGTTATTTAAAAAAGTTGCCGAGAGATGTATAACGCATGTTACCGTAATTAAATTCAATCATTTGTGATTTCTTCGTAGAATCTTATTTCTTCGAGAGAAAAAAATATGTCCGGAAAAATGATATTCAAAGAAATGAATACAAACTATTCCAAAAAAAAAAAAAAAAAGTAGAACAGAGCACACAACCTTGCTAGTTTTTCTTAAGCTTTTTTTCCTACGCCCGATTTCATTCATATCCTGTCGCTTTAAGTTCTATTCAGATTCCTGCAAAATAAAAGACGAATAGGGTACAGATAGCAATAAAAAAAGAAAAAGAAATGTAGCATGAGTTACGATGTTTGTTCAGCGGACAAAATGACTGCAGTTACTCTTTCTAGTTATACAAGAACGATAATGATGAATATAGCCACAATAATAATGGATTTTTTTTTTAAATTTTGTGTGTTATGAATAACAAGAAAAATTAAATGAACAAAAAAGAAGTAAAAACTAAACAAGGGAAATGTGTACATTTGAATTTTATTTGTTAAAATTTTTGCTTCCTTCTTTCCAGTGTTAATATTTCTGAGAATGAGCTATTCTGGAATTTTACCAAGGCAAGAAATGAGGCAGACTGACATGCAGCAGTTCAGATCTGTTGAATCAATATTAAATAATAACTTGATTATGTTTCTTTCCACATCGTCAGTTTCACTTTTCTTGAGGTTATTGAAAGCGAAATCCAGTTCCTCAAAAGGGGGTTGTCTGGAAGATTGGAAAGTGAGGGAGGAATGGTGGAGTCCAAAATGTGAGGGACATCATGGTTGCAGGTGCGGAAAAAGTCTTGTTTCTTAAAAGACGGCAAAAAGCTACAAAGGAGAAATCGCATTGATACAAAAAGAATTTTTAGAAATCTTTCTTTTGATAAGGACATTTTACCTTAGCAAGTATATGTTGCTAAAAGGTTTTCAATTGGAAACATTTTGTAAAACTTATCAATCAATGCTCGCGATTTCGTTCGTTCGCCTTCGTTCCAACATTTCATTTCTCCCTGATGTGAGTAATATTTCTTTTTGCAAAATTTATCAATCAAGGATTTGAGTTCAAGAGCAATCATTGCGAGTAAAGAAATAGAGAAAGGATTATTTGCTCTACTGAATTGTGGTTAAAAAATTATTTTAAAAAATTAGATTTTTAAGTTCGAATTTTATAATCTTGGAGACATCCATGCGCCGTTTCATTTCCTTCACAAGTAGTGGAATAAGACCAGTCTTTGAGTGAATCTACTGCTGATCGCTTAGAGATACAATATCTATAAAATCCCATTTCCGGACAAAATGAAATATACTGCAACCATGGAATTTAGGTTGGACAACTTTCGTACTGACTGAGTTTGGAAAGCTGACAAAGATTGGCTGTTATTTAGAATTAGATTGAAACTTACAGCGAAATCCAAGGCGGAGTTTTCTTTGTTAGGTACTCTTGATGTCATTAGCAGGATATGCCTTGGCCGGCAAATGCGATTTCTGGATACGATGTTGTTTTTACTTTAATTAATACACTTCGCTTATGAGCTATCAAATACACAGAAAGACCAGCAAATATAATTCAAATATATTTTCTATAAAAGTCTTTTTATTTTTCATCTCTTTTCATTTTCTTTGGATGTTATTTGATAAACAAGGATATTCGAACTTTCGCCACCACTGCTGGGCAAGAATTGGTGTAAAATGTTCGCCGCTTGTTTACCCTCAGTATAAGATTTCATTTCACCAGTAATTCATCAGAGATTGTATTAAACTAGATGTTTGATCGCAGAAGAGAGAAACCAAGTTATTTCGACAATCGCCTACAGAGAAATGACATCGTTATTACAATTCTGCTAAATATTTGGTTAAATAACTCTCTCTGTCCATCAATAATAATGAGAAACACACATCTATAAACATGCACTTACCTTTCTCAATCTTGATCTGGCCATCTGTTCCCTTGAACTAAAGCCGTTGTTAAAATTAACAGTTAGCTGTAATAGTGATCATTTACCATCATTTAACTTTCATACTGATAGAAGCATGCGTACTATTGCCCTCAGAGTTCTCTATTTCAACTGGCAGACTAGACTACGTTTTCTTGATTATGCTGTGAATACGGAAATTCCACAGATATTTCGCAAGCAGTACAGTATGCCGTATGCAGTCCAGTATGCAGTATGCCATAACAAACAAACCAAAAAGAGCATTAAGAAGCATTAGCTGCCTTATGCAAGTATGAACGTGCATACGAGGAATTTAACTTCCTCATCACTGCTCACTGAAGTCTGAAGTCTTCGAATGGAACTTTTATTTTCAATGATCCACTGAGAGTATATTATAATTTCAAATATTCCATTGGGCAATTCCCTTTTAACTACAGTAAAGAACAAATTTCAACAGAAAATCACCATAACTTTGTTAACTGTGGCTTCCCAACTCGACTTTGATACACGCAAAACAAACACGGGGACACATGTGATTTGAAAAAAGTATGTTAAAATTTGAAAAAAAAAAAAAAATTAAAATGGCAGCGTAGCCAAATTTTTATATAGATTTCTGCGGCATTTTTGCCAAATCATATTATTAAAGTCAAATATCAAATAAAATGTAAATTTAAAAATTATTCTGTAATGCAGCTATATGCTGATTTAAACAAAGAAAGAAATTCTTAATGTCTTCGAATGAATGGGGTGTTCAAGTCACTTCAGTTGATATGTAAAAGAAAAAAACTCGATACATTTAAAATAAGAACGCTGAATGAAATTTGCAAATAACTTAGAAAGATTAAAATGTGCACGAAGGCTAACTTTAAATGTCTTCTCTGTGCGATGACACATTTAATACTTGATTTAGAAACTAAGTAGGGAACCAAGCACTTTTTTCAAAAAGAAGTGACTAAGTTGTCCTGACACTAACAATTAATGCTATAACAGAAAGATATAGAGAAAATTTTATTCTTAAAAATGGCCGAAAAGCAATCGATTTTCCCCACTTTTCCCATTTTTAAGCTTCATGCGGAAGCCGTAGATATCAGTCATTTTATTAATCATTTTCCCCAATATATTTGTCACCATTTTGCTCTTTTAAGCACTATAACAACATGAAAAAATGATTTTTTTTTTTTTGCTCACTTTTTTTTTGCTCATTTAAAATGATAAAAGATAGGTGCTTTATTTTAATTATTAAATTTTATTAAAGTTATTAAATATTTATATCTTGATAGAAGAAGAAAATAAAATCAAATTCTTGCTTTCAAAACGTAAAAAACTTAAATGTGAAAGAAATGCATGTTTGTGTGTGCGCGTGCCTGCATTTCAAACAGCTGCCCCAAAATACTCTTTTTTTCAGTTTCAGATTTTTCCGCATCTTGCGATGCTTTTTTTTTTAATTACAAGGTCTTGCATAACTGACATCAAAATACATTCAACTTTTGAAAAGCAGCTGTTCAGGGAAAAATATTACAAAACGAACAAAATCCGCTTTCTTTGGGTGGTTGGAAGTTCTTCTAAGAAGATCCAGAAATCAAAGGTACTCGTTTCTTGACTTTTATTTTAAGATTTACTATTTTAAAATATTCGCTTGGTGAAACCTTGCATTGCGGAATGACTTAAAGATATATTGCTGCCATTTTAATTGTTTTCCCATCCAGAAATATTCGAAATTATTTAATAAAATTCGCAAAACTATTACTTAAATTCTTGATTTCAATGAAAAATGTTTTTAGCTACGAAATTTTAGTTAAGCAGTTCATTTTTTTAGATAATACATTTTTATTTTAAATGAGAGTCCAAAGTGAATTTTTAATCATTTATAATTTTTTTCGAGAAATATTTTACTAAAAGAAGCTGTAAGTGAAATAAAAATCCTTATATATGTTTTTAAATATTTAGTACTTACATAATTCCTTAAATACATCTGAATTTTAAAAGAATTCATACTTTTGTTCAAATTGTAAAGTGATCGCATTCATTTTCAATTGCATCAACAGCGAATCCTGTAAAGTGGAAACTGTACAGGAGACTGTACAGTTCATCAATGTAAGAGGACGCCCCCCTCAAAATTTAAGCTTAATGGTTTTAGTATAGAATAAAAATTAATTCACTGCTTAGGTCCAATAAAAAAATAAAGTTTTACTTTTCTTAAGTTTCTTTGTTTAAATTTCAAAGTTTATATAATATATATTTTTGTTTTCATTTAAGAATGATACATAATAAATCAAGAAATTAATAATTTATTCTTTACAAAATATAATAGTTCCAAATGTTCAACACTTAGTTCTCTTTTAATGATTGTTAATACATTTTTTTTCTTTGAAAATAATTTCAAAAATTTAATTTCATAATCAGGACCTTTTATTTCATTTTTCACTTAAAGATATTATCACATTTAGCATCACATACTGCAGCATCGTATTAAGTCAATAAAATTAAATATACAGTGATGTGGGCATTTTAAAATTTACTGCATCCACTAGCATTTTGCAATTAAATTCCGCCGCAGCCGATTTTTCACGTGAACTAATATTGAAATGCTTTCATTTTGCTAAAAAATATTATTTATTTCGTATAAATCACAATTGTACTTTAGTTCAAATGTTTTAATCTTTTGAATTAATAGAGAAGAATAGTTAAGCAATCAGTATTAATTGTTTAATAGATAAGTTAACCATGCTTAAATTTACTTCTAGGCTAAAGCTTGATGTGAAATGCCGCTATTTTGGCCTATTTTGCCTACATATTTTAAAAAAATATGTTTCTTTAAGTTCAACACTGTTTGAGCAAAAACCTCAAAATTTGAACAAGATATATATAGAGAGAGAGAGAGTGTGAGCTAATAGTAGGAATGGAAAAAGGGGCAATTGTCTTAAAGCAATTCTATATTAATTGTCTAGTAACATAATCTAACTATGTTTTCCTTCGTAATAGACTAATCAATACATCTCTATTTTCGTTTGAACTGATACAACCGCATCAATGTTAATTATTGTCCCGAATTTTTGTGGGTCGACCGCCTTTAACCAATTCATTCGTTCTAACTAATCAAATCACTCTAATAATAACTCTCGTAATTAAACCACTAGAAAAATACGTATGCCCATTTTTTTTTTCAAGTCCCGCATTTTTTGACTAACTAATCAAACCACTGGAAAATTAATGACTCATTCCTATTTTTACTCAATCATTTGTTATTTAAAGCAACCCAACCTATTAATTACACAACTATAATATTAATAATCCTTGACCAATTCAAGCATTCTAAGAATAATGACTTTTCCGTACTTTTTTTCTGTCCTCTATCTTTTTTTAACTAATCAGCTAATGAAGTAATTAATCAAACCACTCTAATAATAACTAATTACCAGTATTTATTTATTTATTATTTTTTAACAGTCATTATATTTTTGTCTGATCAGTCTCGAAGCTTAACTAATAAAGCCCTTAAAATAACTATCGACCTTGTATTTTTTAAAATCAAACTAATTATCCAAACCAACCAACCACACTAATAATAATTCGTTCTCCCGTTGTTTTTAACTGACTAAGACACTTTGATAAATCGTGCAACTCAAATAATAATCAGGGAACTAATTAAATCACTAACAAATGAAACCAGTTAACTAACTGAGCGATCCACTAGAAAAATAGCCCCTTTTCTCTCTCTCTCTCTCTCACTATTATATACTATATACACTACATATACTATATATATATATATATATATATATATATATATATATATATATATATAGTATATGTAGTGTATATAGTATATAATAGTGAGAGAGAGAGAGAAAAGGGGCTATATATATATATATATAAACCGTTTATTTTTAAGTTCCCGTACATAACAGAATGAAACTGCCTCTAAATAAATATTTCCGATGGTTTCATTGGTCATCCATGCTTCTCCCACGCAAATTAGAAGTGATGCAATCCAAAACATGTGCTTCGTTAAAAAGCGAATTAATGAGAGATTTCTTTGATAATTCCGAATGAATTCGTAATTGTTTTAGAAAATCCCTTCATGTATTATGTATGCTTCGAGAAGTCCTTCTATGGCGAAATTTTTTAATTTCCATATTTTTATTCCTTATTATTATATCTTTTTCAGGAATTGTAGTATAAGATGCGTCTCGAAATTTCAAATTCCCCGCATGGTCAGCTACATAGACAAAGAGGTGTGCTCTGCCTGCTCCGAGGTGATTCTCCAAAAAGTTAACGCCCTCTGCATCCACGTCATGCGTGCTTATTCCCTCCTACTACTTCCGTCTGCGGTCGGAAAAAAAGCTTTTTCCGCTTTCAGTTGCATTGGCAGGGTAGGATTGTTTATTCGTCGAAGGATTGCTATCACTTCCGAAACGCTCTTTGCTAAGGAATAATAATTCATCACATTCTGTAATTACGTTCCCGTGATTCTTTCTACTGACTTCGATCTTTTCCCGCCTCGGTCGAGTGTGAAATTTGAACAGTGTCGTTTTTCTTTCAATCGTTATATTTTTGGGATTATAAAATGTCGTTTAGTTGTCGCGAAAGAAATTATAAAGTCCCCCCCCCCCGAAAGATGAGAATCTGTGAAAACGCCTTTCAGCGAAAGAATTTTGAAACCGACAAAGGCTTGTTACCAATTTCATCAATAAAAAGTGTTAACTTTTTTATTTTCGTCACAATTGTCTTTTTTTTTTCATGTTTTCTTTGAATTTATTTTTACGTAAGTAAGTATTCTAGTGCAAATTAGGGTATTTCTTTATCAATAATTTTTGTCCGTTTGTTTATTGACTCTTTAATATGATTTATTTTATATAATCTCTCTCTCTCTCTCTCTCTTTCTCTCTCTTTATATATATATATATATATATATATATATATATATATATATATATATATATATATATATATATATATATATATATATATATATATATATATATATATATAGTTTCGTTTTCAAACTATTTCTTACTTTAGATTGGTTATATATATATATATATTAACATTATCAAGATTGAAAATGTGTTCGAGTGCATTATTGATCAAAATAACTACCCCCCCTTTTTTTTTCCTTTGCAATATTACAATTTTAGTTATTACAATCCATTCTGCCTAGTTTCTGTTAAACGAAAGTAAATTATTTTGAATATCGGCATTACGACTTATATGTTATAACCTAAACACTGGATTTAAATTAGTAAATAAACTTTTTAATTTCCGTACAGGAGGGACAGTCGAAAGTTTAAGCCTGTAGTTTTTAAGAGTTCAGCTACCTCAGATTAATAACCAATCTGTAGGAAATGACACGTAAAATGGCATTTTTTTATCTTTGGAGATTTGACGAATACCGTAGTATAAAACGTTTTGTATTTTAATTCATTACATGCACAAATATTATTATTTTTTATTATACTGTTTTTCTCATATATATATATATATATAAATTTGTATTTCCACATAGATAATAAGCATTTTTAGAATGCAAAGGCGTGACTGTGTGGGGTGCTTATTCTAAGAAAAATTCAATTCATTTTCGAATCAAAATAAATTTCTAGACAAGAAAGGTGTTCTTCATTCGACTACTAAAAGTTTGCCTCATAGAAGAAATTTTCAGCTTTAATTCACTAGCACAAATGTAAAAAAAATTCCCATTTTGGTGCATTTTCAGTTCAATCCACCAACTAGCGGGTTTCGAACCGAATTACTGACAATCTCCTATTTAAATTGCCTTTGAAATTTGAACTGTGCTCAGCAGGAGGTTTTCGATGCTGAGGAGCCTTCTTAACAGAACCCATATATCTAAAAGGTATTTTTGTCTCATTATATGCATTCGTATCTTAATTTTTTTCAAAATGAACGATGAAATTTCAACTGTTGCGAAATTAAAAATCCAAAGGGTCATCCATGGATAACTTAATATTACTAATGCATAATAATTTGCATTTTTTATTTATATTTTTTCCCTCATTCTAATCATATCATCATAATTAATATTTCCATCCATTTTGAGGGATTTTTCCATAACCAACTCTGCCACCTGTCTTTTTTATTCCTATCTTCTTAAATTTAAAATTATCTGTAAGATTGAAAGTGATGAAATTTTTACGCGTCGCTTTACATGCCAATTCTCAATATAAGTCGTTCGTGGAGTGAAAGTACCTGATGATGCTGACATCTACATTTGAGTAGCAACATTAATAACATTTTCCAATGAAGAAACAGATATATGTGGCTTTCTCTTAGTGTCTATGTCAGAAGGCAGCACAATAATTTTAAAACAATGAATATGAAGGAGAAGATCATACATATATATATTTTACACCACAATTGTAGATATTTGACTAATTTTAGACTGCACCTGAAAGAATATTAATTAACATTTAAACGACTGTCTTTCAAAAATACCATTCTTTAGATGGAAATTCGAAGATTTATATTTTTATTCACATTACGTTGCTTCTTTACTAGTTAATAACTTTCCCGCATGATTATGAAAAGTGAAAGCTAGAAATCGATATCAAATTCATCTAAATGGTGCTTTTACAAAAACAACATAAATGCGAAAGAACCCTTGTCATCTGTCGTACCGTCAACAGTTTTTCTGAATTAGATTGTTCTTATGGACAACGTTTCATTCAAATGCATTCAAATTAAAAAATTGGAAAAAAACACCGTACTTAAAAGAGAGCTACTATTTTTAAGACCGAAATAAAATTTGGACCAAATAAACGAAATCTGAACCAAATAAACTCATATTTTTGATTATCAGAAACTTTCAGTTTATTACTAAGAGTTGTAAAATAAACCTCGGATACACTATCAAAAAGTTCGCAAACTCTCATTTGCAACCTTCCGGAGTTTACGAATATTCTGTGAAATATTCTTATAACAGGGTGGTGACGATTTTAACCAGTGTCCACCAAATTAAGTTCAGGCTTAATACATTCGATGATTAATGTCTGCGATTCTAACACTATCTAACAAGATGCTTATTTCTTTGCTCTCTCTAAATTGTGTGAAAGAAGAGAATATCGAATTCGATAATAGTTTTGAGTCACTGCCGATTCGCACGGTAAATAACGCGTTAAAGCAAAGTGATATAAACTAAACATAGTCCTGTTCTGTTCACATCAAATTCGATTCTGAATTTTTGCAGTTACCGGATTAGTTTAGTTTAGTTTAGTTATATTAACGTCCCGTTTAAAGCAACACCTGGGCTGTTTTGAGACTGATCTCTTGAATCTGAACCGGGGTAAAATGTCGAAACGCCACCTGAGCTGACACCTCCCCCTCCAAACTTCCGCACCACACCAACGGGTGGACGTTTGGCCGCGACGGATTTAGCGTACACCAAAACCGCTTACACGACGGTTTTTCGGTACAATCGGACCTCAAACCCGAAACCTTACCACCAAGCCACCACCGCCGGAATACTGATGACAAGGCACTCAACCTATTGAAGAATGCTGGCCAAACCACTTCAGTAACAATTGAAATAGAAAATAACTTGACTCGTGCATCTGAGAGTACATTGGCTCTTTGGGAGACTTTAAGTGGGAACTGCACCACATTTGTATTTCTTTGGATTGGATCAAAGAGAGGCCCTCCATTGTCAGCGTGACTACCACTAGCACCACGAAAGAAAAAGAGAATTTATTTAATCTAAAATGAATCAGATCAACAATTAATAAGTGAGACTGTAAACAGTAAGCGATGAGTTTTATTAATCATTCGATTAAAACTATAAAACACCAATTTATTAGCTTTCGAGATGCATAAATCGAATTAATTTCTTCGAATGATATTTCTATGACCTTAAGAATTTTTTTAAAATTTGTTTGCCTTTTAGCCATCTGTAATGAACTCGATCTCACATGTGAGAGCATTGTTGAAAGAATGCGACTTTCTGCAGTTAAGGAAGATATTCATACTAAACAAGTTTTTAGGCACTTCAATTAATTATCTTTTTTTATTTTAATGAAAATTAATAATTGCATTAATATTTCCAGATTTTGCGTCTCTAACAAACTTACGGGACGTGCACATATTATGCCTGAGTTCTACAAAGGAAGTTTCGTTCAAAAACTGGTCAGAAGTATGGACATATAATGCAAGTTGCACTTGCGTCGCATATATATATATATATTATTTTTAAGTAAAAGTCTTTCATTCAGTTGCTGTTGCTTTTCTCCAGGGAATGAACACCAATTCAAAGCAAGTCCAAGAGAACTCGGAAAAAGGGGTGCAGTAGCTTCTGAGGGCAAAGAAACCTGAGCGACGGAGAGCAAAAGTCTCACATGGAGACGCATTCTTTTTACATGGGATCTCCTCACAGATAGAACAAAGTGTAAGGACAACCATGCCCAAATCAGGACTCGAACCCGAGACGCCCAGATCACACTTAAGACGTGCTACCCCTAGACCAATTTGCCGGCATTTCATGCGCTTGTGATAAATTACTAATCAATGAAAAAAATTTTTGATGAATACAAATTTCTATTTTAAAATTTATAAAATATTTACTTTTTTAACTAAACAGTAACTTCCACTTTCTTTTGTTTTCTACACTTTTTCGCTAACTAATTCTTGTATGTTCCTATATCCATCTCAGCGTTAGAAAAAGATGTTTACTTTCCCCCTCTTATAAAATGAAATAGATATGTTATTTTCGTTTTTTACGTGTTGATAAACTGGATTAATTTTAACTTCCCATGGAATTATAATTACTAATCATACTTGCAATAAATATTTATATTTATATCCACATAATTCCTTTAGATCGTAACTTTCACTTTTAGCTCCCAACGAAATTCCCATCCGTGATTATTGGCATTTATTCGATTGTTAAGATGGTAATAATTATCATCGTATTTCAATTATTATCGAACAAAAAACTATTCCAACAGTCACTTTTGTGATTGTTGTTAACAGCAATGTAGCTGTTTAAACACTCAACAAAATTACAAAATGCAAACAATGTAACAGAAGGAACAATCAAAGCATGCACTGTTGCTTTCTGTTGAAATTCATTTTCTGTTAAGCAACCGATCGTTGTGCGACTTTTTCTTCTTCTGAGCAATGAATGCTTAGTGCGTTTCTTGACTGTTTCAATGAGGCTACAGCCATCGTTGGCCTCATCGTTTTAGTGACTATTTAGGCATTGGTAAAATATTCCCTATTTCCCTGTCTACCATCATTTGGGGATTTTGTTTCTGATCCTGATTCGGATCCAAATGCGGAAATAATATCTATCCGCCTGAACCGCGAGTTGCCGTGGTGCGCACGCATGCAGTGTTTGCCAGGCATTGGAGATCCCAGCTGAACTGGCTCCTACTCGAGTCCAGGAAACAGATGTTCCGATAGTGAAATCATACATGATTTATAAAATGTGTTGTGGTTTAAACTTACCGGCCCGATTGGCTCCCTTTGGTGTCCCAGTTGTGGAGTCATATGAAGTATCTCTGTTTTGCTTAGCTCTGGACTTACTGGTTGAATACCGACAGTTGTTGTAGTCAGTTTAACATCGAAATTGTCGACAGTCTCCGGATGCTGTTTATGACTGATCCAAAGATTGTATGTTGCCAAATATTCAAGACCGTCGTCTACTCCAGATGGTTGGTTCACAAAATGTCATGCGCTACTGGAAACTGTTTAATATTATTTTCTACATCAAAAACTTTTGCCAGCAGTCATATACAGTTATGAAACAAGCATGTTGTCAACATCTCAATGTTGTTATTATTAAAAAACACTTTTGTCGGCTACAGCGATGAAGGCAGTGTTGGCGGGTGGGGAACGAGAGTAGCCCACCTCCACGTGGTGTTTCCCGGGCAACGGTGCAGTTCATTGGGACTGCAACGGCTAAGAGGCTACTCAAGCATGAAATATAAATTTTGAACTCTTAGTTCGTCTGGTAAAACTGCATGATTATCATTTTTTGATTTTTTTTTTTCATTAGCTCGAATTTTCTTATAGGAAACTAATAATTAATACTTGAACATTAGTTTCTGCATTTTTAACATGTTAATGTTTATGGGTTAGCATACATTCTATGTATTACATTGTACAACATGCATGATTAAAAATTATTCATTTTAAATCGGATATTTCACCTGAAGCTTGCAAATTCAGAAAAAAAAATTATTTCTTGGGCTTTGGTCTTAGATATACCAGACAACATAAAAACCAGAGGCAGTGGCGGCTGCAAAACTTACTCACACATAATAAATAAAACTGTTGCTCCTCTGATTCTGAAATAACAATGTGGGCCTTGGGTAAGACCACAAACACCTTGCTTGGCAAAGGCAAATATTGATAACGAAGTATAGATCTTTGGTAGATTTAACATTTTTATTAAATTTATTGGGATAATACGTATTCTATACGCCTTTTATTTTGTCCGATTGTAACCAAAGTTTGACACAAATCTACGTATTCGCGAGATCACGTACCGAATTTAAGTCATACATTTACGAATTATTGCTTTCACGTGGATACACAAATGCATAGAGTTAGACAGGCAAGCCTTTAATTGATTTGGCTGTGAATGGGATTAGAAGCCATAATTTAAATGCTAAATCTGGGTACCAGATACTATACTGGATACTAGCACGTGCTATACTTCACATACATGAAAGTAAAAATACTATTATTTTATTCAATCTAAGTTCTGGTGAATTAAGAATTTTATATTAGGGTATTATTGCTGCAAATGTTAGGGATGAAAAAAATTTAAAGTGTCCGGGTTGTCCAGACAAGTTTTTAATTCCAAATCACGGTCAACTGTCAGCATGACAGAATACGCATACCTATAAAGAAAAATGAGCAATAATCGGAAAATTGAAGATGCTGCATTCTAAAACACCCTGCCCCTATTCTATGTACAATAAAATTTGAAAAGAAAAATTCTTTTGAAGCTATTATTTATTTTAAATTAATTCTAATTATAACATTTTTAAAACAAATCCTTGATTCATAAATAAAAATGTAAAATTTCGGAGCACTGAATGAAATTCAAGATAAATACAGGACTCACAATCAAGAATCAGAATCGTTTAGGCTAATCCAGTTTTCATAGAAGCCTGTTTTCCTAGAATATTCTTCAATATTGTAAGTATTGTCTGGTTTTCTCATGACTTTTTGTATCTATGAAATGTTAATCAAACGGAATCAATTGTTTTAAATCAGGGAGTCGAAGGGTTCTTTAAAAAAAAATTATATATAACTACAAAATACGGGCAAATAAGAAATGCATGATTTAAATTCTCTCTCATTATTTAGTTAAGAAAAGATCGTTTTCTGGCGAGCAATTTTTTGGATGACTTGCTTCCAAAGGCATTTTTAGAATATCCCATATAAAGCATGCCCACATATCCCTTTCGCCATATAGAAATTGTGGAACTCGGGAAATTCCATTAAATGTCACAAGTGATCAAATTTTTATTTTCAAAGTCTATAAACATGAACAATTTATACTTTCGAGTATAATTGAGAAACTGTGTATGTATTTCGGAATCATTTTTTAACCAATTGAAACCAAAATTTAACACAGATATACAATTTTAGTAATAAGATCAGATGCCTATTTTTTTTTTTTTTTTTTTTTTTTTTTTTTACCTAAGACATTGCTATATTAAGTCGTTTGTATACATTTATATGAATGTACAAACTGACAGATGATCAACTTACAGTTGATATTAAATTTTATTTCACTAGTTCTTGAAGTTTCATAATTATCATGTTCATTTACACTTGGAAGATAGACAAACTTCCTATGAGTGAATTTTGTTTAAAATTTCATAGAAATTTCAATGCACTTGAAATTACCAGTGATATTTTGATGCATTTATTAAACGAATAATGAAAAGTATTTTTCAATTATTTAAAAACAAACAGCAATAGCCATTTCATTATCCCTGTTTCTTATTGCATGTCAGGGGTAAATCCTTTGTGAGTTGCTATAAATCGTGTGTCTCACCGAGAAGCACCACAAATATAAGGATAAGAAGTGACAAGTATGGTGATTTGTTTTGACTTTCTAGATGGGTACAAGTCTGTGGTTTTGAAATTAATTTCATTCCCATGACAGGATATATCTTCTGTTGGAAGCATTATACAGTGACCCAACCTCCGTGCCATCGCGAAGACTGTTATTAGGATACGCTGCACTAGTCAAAAGGTCAAAAAGAACCCTCGTATAACTGCTATAAGTTATGCTACGAGTAATAAATGGGTTTTGTAGAAAAATATTGAATTACATTGCTCTCCTTTCTGGGCAAATGGCACTTTTCCATCTTCATTCGAAGTGAATTATAGATTTTTAAAATTACTGCGGAGCTCTCAGTCATCATGTACTTAGTATAAAGTATGTTATTAACTAAATAAAATACATTTTGGAACTACTCAATGGCCTAATGAATGCATTTAAAAACTGAACAATGACCAAATAATGACATATATCTATATTGCAATGTGTTTTAATACATGCGGAAATAAGGATTCATAATCTGATTTACGATCTAAATGAAGAGTTTCTTTCGCTGGAGATAGTAACAATAGCACCTAGTGAGTGCAATATAATGCAGAAGTATTATCTCATTCTCTAAGATAAGACAAAAAGTATCAGTTTGAGCGCCCCATTCAAGAAATAGCAGATATGATAATAAAGCTGCGGTATAAAAGGTGTCGCCAAAATAACTGATGGCTTTTGAAATTCAATATAAAGAGAGGGAGAAATCACCCCCAAACGCTCTCGCTTCTCGATAATAAACTTTTCAAGCCAAAGAAAACTTTACATGACCCTGGCGTACAATAATTACGAAATATTAACTTTTGGCGTCGATTCAGCATTTTTACTGAATCTAACGTGTAGTCCTTGGATGGTTATTTAGCGATTAATCCCTGACATACTGTTAATAGTACCTAAAAATCGAATTTGGGCTTTAGGTGTGCTTTTCTAAACCGGTTGAAACAGAAATTTGGCACAGAATGAATTAATTGTAGTCATAGTACCAAATACTGAATTTCATATATATATATATATATATATATATATATATATATATATATATATATATATATATATATATATATATATATATATATATATATATAATATAAGTTATTGCGTCTTTGAGTTAACGCGTTTGCATGTTTTTAAAAGTACAGACCGACAGACGGTCAATTTCTTGTTGGATTTGGCTAAAAATTTGATAGGTGTCCGCACAATAAATTCTATGCAGGTTTTATCGACACAGCTCTCTTCGGTTTATAGTTAACTTATATGCAGACAGCCGGGCAGACATATTTCCTCTGAAAATATTTTACACAAAATATGGTAGAAATTGGCTTATTTGGCTTAAATACCGTATACCAAATTTCAACCGTCTAATTCGAAGCGTTTTTGAGTCATCTTTGTCACAGACAGATAGACAGACAGACATTTTAAAAACGTATTATTTGAACCCACGGAGGTCTAAAACGTGAAGATTCATCAATATCTTGAGATGGAATCTTTTGACGATTTCTAGACTTTATACTATGTATACGAGAAAGTAAGCATTAAACAAAGTTGTTTTCATAGTAACCCGATTTGTAGCTATAAAATGGCAACAGTTTGAGACAAAAATTTGCAGATATTCGTGCAAACATGTTCATTTGGAATAATATCACATCCAATACAGCTGTGTTGTTACATTTCTGCAATTGTTTATGGAGTTGACGGTATATCTGGGTCTTTCAGGTACCTCCCGATGAAAATGGTCACATGGCATATTCTGCCGAAAGAGGAGGCCATGTTATGACACTTCCATTATGCATGTCGTAACCCTAGGTCATTGAAATGTTCACTCAAGAAATCAAATACCTCAGGAGTTCGATGTGAACGAACGACATCTTGGATGAACCAGGAGTTTATTGACGGCTCTCCAAAGCAATATGAATCGCCACAAATTCCCTCAGAATTTCAAGATATCGTGCAGAATTTAATGGTTATTCTCCAAAAAAATGCACCAATTAATCTTTTGAAGGAAACCGTGGCACATATCATTATTTTTGAGGAATACAGGGATGAAGGTTTAGAAAATGAGTATATCCGGTTTTTCAAATTCGAGCTTTCTGCTTATTGTCATAACCATCGAAGTGAAAATATGCTTCGTCCGAGAACCATATGTTGACAACATCGAATTCACTGTTATTCAAAAGTTACGACATAGCATAGATATAATTTTAAAGCTCGCCGGGTTTCTACCATCCTCCATTTTCAAGAGATTCCAGCTTCAACAAATGGACCGCTTTCGACAGTTAATTTCGTCACTTTCATGCAATCTAATCATCATGATAATAAATAATAAATCTTGAAGATCTAATCAATTATTCTTCATGTTTCTTGCTTATAATTTAAAATAGTACTATAATGTCGTATATAATAAGATGTAATTTATCAAATTTAGTTGGCTTTACTAGGCAAATGCTTTTAAAATGGTTGGAGAGATGACGGTCACAAAGATAGTTAAGTCGAATCTGTTAGTTATTGTTAAAACTTTTGAATTACTTATAGTAAAAATGACATAATTGCATATGCAGAATGATCTAAAAATTCCTTGATGAACATATTTCATTTCCCATCAGAAAATTTTATGGATTATTATCTTCTATCTATCTAACCAAAATACATAATAATGTGATAATTGACTACCAATACCTGGTGCTTGCCCTTCAAATTCCATCATTTTCCAAGACTGAGTAAAACCACAGGTGAGATATAATCAGTGAATTTAACTGATAAGGATAAATAAAGAAAATCATTACCCAATAAATAATTTTTTCTACAAAAATAGGAAGAATTAAAAATAGCACACTATTTTCTATTAAATTCTTTGTTTTATGTTGTTCTTAAAATGTAAAAAATATATCGTTGAATTGGAGAATTCATGCACTTTGTTTTAAACGAATGTTTGAACATTTTTATTTATATTTCATAAGTAATTTTCATAATGAGAAAATGATTTTTTAATGCATACGTAGTATAGAGAAAGTTTAGTAATCTTCAAATAATTCGAAATCAAATTTTGAACAATCTCCATATTTTAGACTTCTCTCAGTTCGAAAAACACATTTTTGGAAAATGTCCATCCGTCTGTTAGTCTGTGACAAAGATTACTCAAAAATGTTTTGAGAACTAGATGGTCGAAAATTGGTATAAGATCATTATAACATATTTGCCTATTTTTATCAAATTTTTAACAACATCTGTTCAGGAAAACTCCTTTTGTCCGGCTGTTCGAAAGCTAGCTAGATAAAATTCGGTACATAGATTTCACATCAATAGCGTAGACACCTATCAAAATTTAAGCCAAATCCAACAAGTGATTGACTGTCTGTTTGACTTAGAAGTACGTAAACGCGTTAACTCAAAGAATGAAGGATTTAAATATATCGAATTTGGTGTGTGACTGTCAAATGTTTCTTTCCATCTTTATTCTTGAGATGTATCTAGTTATTGAACTGCTTCTAAGATTGACCCATTTTTGATCAAAGGTAATGCTGTAAAACTGCACGATATAGAGTCAGCGAGGTCATTAAAGAATGGAATAAGAGTTTTCTTTCATTTTCGTAAGATGTCAGTGACTCTTAACGGAAATCTACAGAAATAAACAAGAAACAGTTTACTTGGCATATCAAGGATTGATTAGAAGTTTTTCTATAATTCCAACAGATTATATAAAAATGCTTTTTTAATTAACAATAAATAAGCTTTATAAGCATTAGCAGTAAATAGGAAAACTTTATATTTAATACAGAATTTAATTGACTAATCGTTCTGAAAGTTAAAAAAAAATGTATCATTATCCACAACTCTATAGCACATCAAAAAATGAAAAAAGAGTATAAAAATTCTCAGCATTGATTAAATTATGAATAAAAATCATATTAAATTACAGAATTAACCTTATGAATTGTAATATTTTACAGTATTTTGTAGTTTTAATAAATATATTAATTTATAATTTTTCAGTATTTACATTAATTCTATTACTAGCCGCCATTGGCGTTTCATAAATAAAAACGAACCATATCAAAAATAAAAAGATTATGATCATGAATCAAAAGGATAATGATTAACATTCTAAAATGAAAAAAAAAGCATTTTTTTTCAGCGAAGAATTTTATATATATCGGCCTTGTAATTATTTTATTATTTAGACATGTCATTATTTTCTGTATAAAAGAATTATCTTCATATTTTGCCATGTAAGGACGAAACAAGACGACACGAGACAGAATGCTTTAATTTACTCAGTTCCATCGTCCTAATATAAAGGGTGTCCAAAAATTAATGCAAGATTTAAATTTTCCACCATTGTTGCAATAAAGTGTTGGCAACCCTATTAAATATCTATTTGACAGCTAATAGTATAAAGTGAGAAAAAATGGAGTATTACATGATAAAACAACATATTAATGCAAAATTTGAATAAAATAAAAAATACAGTTTTTTCCTTAAATTGTTATATTTTTATTGAATCGTAAAATAAAGATAGGATTATGTATGGAATAACACATAGGGAAAATGGTCTTCACGGCTTTGAAGGCATATACGCACTCTTTTGTTGAAATTTTTCATGACCATTATTCGTAAATGCGGCTGAATTGCGTTGATGTTGATGCAGCGCTTAATTTATTATTTCAATGCACGCGTGCTTTTGGGCTTGTTGGCATAGTTGTTTCTTTTTATGGGGTTATTTGAAATCAAATAACCCCATGAAAAGAAATCCAATAGTGTTAAATCACACGATGTAGGGGCCGACTCTCAAATTTTCGACCTGTGGCCACTAGATTTTTTATTATTTTTGAAATATTGTTCAACGATGAAAGCACTTTGTTCAATCGTGTATAAAGCTCCAATTTTACTCACCCTAAACTATCAGCTGTCAAACGGTTTTCTTAATACGGTCACCAGCACTTTTATGCACAAATAGTGGCAAATTCGAATCTTGCGTTCATTTTCAGACACACTTTATCGATTCATCTGTCTGCGACATTCGATGAGATAGTAACTTAACAATTTGAAATGAAAGAAATCTTTCCTCTTTTCGGTAAATGTTTATAAATAGAGTTCGGCATTACGCCTTCTTGTGGAGATAAAGCAAAACTGTCATTTCAGATGACGTTTCTGAAAAGTTTCATCGATCATATTATCATTTCGCTTGAAAGCAGTAAGAATTATCAAACAAACTGATATCCACTTTGATTGATTTGTTGCCATGACTTCATTTGTCATATTGATAGCTTGGAAAGTTCATTTACGTTTTAAACAGGTGTTCGAATTTCTGTATAACAGGAAATTTTTTTAATCAACACTGTCCTTCAATGATTATTTATATTTTAAGACTAATAAATGAATTATCCGCTTCTGCTATTGGATGAAAAGATAAAAAATATCTATAAATTGAAATGTTCAAGTAATCTTATTTACATTTGCGGTTTCGAATCTAATCAATCAACATGAGGTTTTTAATCCTTTTTGCAGTTGGAGGTAAATATATTTTTTCATTTTATCGAAGGAATTATTATATTTACAAGTTTTCCTGAAACTTTTTCAGTTTATCTATGTAAATAACTGTTTGTAAATAATAAATTGACAATTCCGACCCACCCTGAGGCATACGGAAAAAGTTAACTGACCGGACTGCCGTTACCGCAACACTGACGGGGACTGCAGTTGATTTCTAAGGGCCAGAACAAGCCATGTTAAAACCTTTCCCGTGTTAAGTACATCCCGTTATCCATGGGAGGTAGACAATCCCTGCCTTTTCTGTACACACCAGGGTGGGCGAGAATCAACCACCATACCGGAAGCTTTACTAATTGTTTACAAAAACAAAATTTATTCATTAAATTAATACGAAACTGTTATCTGATATTTGATGTTTTTTATGCTGAAAAATTAAAAGAAATCATCAAGTGCAGTTTAAAGTAATTCTTAGTTTATCTAAGAATATATATTCGGTATTTTGGAACTTTAATTGAAGAATGAGTTTTATTGAAATCAGTATAAAACGTTATCATTAATTAAAATTTGCAATGCATATAAACCTTAATTTTCACTCTTTCGCAGAATTTGCAGTCTATAAGAAATCTGAAATTGAGATTGTTATGAAACATCGTCTTGTAGACCGCTCTGAGTGTGGATAAAATAGCATCATTGAAATTATATTTCTTTATTGGTCCATGAGTCTATCAAAACGATAACTTAAAGTAGGGAACAATTTAACAGCTGGAATTTGGGTAAAGATATTTATACTGATAATATAGATGTGTTTCAAAACTGAGACCCAATTCTTCCAATGGCAGTCTGTATGTCTTCCATGTACATTGGAACATCATAATTCAGTCAACAGGAGTGTTTTCTTCTCTTATTTCTTGTATGCTTCGTAAATATAGCGCATTCGCACCTTCTTTTTAGTCCCCCTTATCTCTGCATCGTTTTGCGGAGCCTAGAGTGGTAAACGATAAACCTCAAGGGTTCATACCAAAGTCGGCAGGTGGAAATGTTCTCAACATCAGCTCTTGTTTACATCACGGCTCGTTTTGCGTTTCGTAGTATAGAGAAGAAAATCAAAACATAAGTTTGTATGCCTATCTTTCAAACTTAAGGTGTTATGGATTTTTTCCAACCTTTAGGAAGTGGTTGAACATAAAAAAGTGATCGATTTCATAGATATTACAAAAAATATGGATTAAAGACCTCCTTTCAGCTTCAAAATATGACTATAACTGCTGAATTCCAATAATATCCTCTTTATTAGGTATCTAAACAATCATGCTTATTGGCTTCATTCAAATGAAGGAAAACAATCATTTATCAACTGAAGTAAATCATGTTTATTTTGCCGTAGCATAAAAAAATGCTGAGTTAATATAATTTAATGAATTACATTTCTGATTAAATTATCTTTCAAATGATATATAGCTTTAGCTTTATGCTATTACTGCAAATATTATTATGAACCCTTAAATCTCCAAATTATGATTGCCGCTATAATTTCCAAATTATGATGAGTCATTAAATCTCCCAATTATGATTAATATTATGACCTATTTAAATTTCCAAATTGCACGTTGTACCAAAAGATTTCCACATTTTTGGTCACTACTGAATAAAAAAGAATAGGAAAAACTTATTAAAAAATAAAGACTTTTAAAACCCTGTTCTTCTTAGTGCATTAAAATAAGAAAGTAATTATTATTAGTTTTATATTGCAAATAAGAATAAAATCACATTTCATTTATAGTATTTTTCCTTGTATTACATTCTTTTGTTACCATCTCTGGTATTTTTAAATAGAAAATTGTTTTTTCATTTTAATGCAGCAATAAAAATTGTAAAAAAAATTTTTAATCAATAAATAATTCATAATAATTAGTCTTTAATATTGTTAATAATACCTTATTATAATTATTATGACATTTTGACATCAATATTTTCTCAAATTCCCTGATAGATGGCGCCTCTTGTACGGAACGAAATTTATTTATAGTTAAGCGGTTTAATAATAATCAAAATCTGAAAATATTAAATTATTAAACTATTTTGTGAGTTCACAACTAAAAAAATTTAAACAAATTTAACAATAATAGTAATGATAATAAATAATTTTATAACTATAAAATGTGATTTTTACTAACACGAAAGAAACTAACTAGCATTTAAAAAGAAAAAATACATATATTTAGGTTCCAAATATCTATTTTCACATAATGATTTTCTTTCAGCTCTCTTTGGATGCGTTCAATGTGATAAAGAATGTTTCAGAGCCGTGTTCAAAGAGTGCATAAAGGAACCCATTCCTTCGGAACGGCTGACTTTGTGTAAGTATCAACTTTCTGGAAATTAAATATAAAATTGCGGCAATATTCATTTTGGTAAGAATATGAATCTACTACTTCTAGGAAAATAGTAAAGAAAAATATAACTGACAATTTATTATTTGCAATTATAGACTGGCATTTTTATCATATAGAAAAACTTTTATGAAGTATACTTTACAATTAACTCATAAAAGTAAGCACATGCAAAAAAAAAAAAAAAAAAAACAGTTTGTAATTCAAGAGTATTTTTATCCTCATAACCATCCTATGGTTTTAAGGGTTTCTGGAAACATGTTATAGATAGAATGATCATGCACAATGTTTTGTAACATGAAATGTTATTTGTGTTATTTCTTACTTCTTTACTTTTTTTTTTCTATAATGCTTTTGTACAAAAGCATATAGAAATAAATATTTGAATGGTTTCAAGATTCAATTTACAAATGACATCAATTTTAATGCAGCATGCATTAAACATTTATTAAAAAAATCATCTTTGTCAGCATCTGTCGAAGTTTCTGGGCAGAATAATGGAATGCAGTATTCGTTTTTTGAGCACAGTAATAAAATTTTCTTATTAAGTAATTAGTGTTGCTGTTAATTAACAACATACAGCTCGTCATCCAAGGGTATCTTTATCCTCATAATAATTCTATAATTTTGAGAATTTTTAGAAATATTATCGCGTAGATAAAAATTCAAAGATAACACTCGCTAATCTCATCTCGAAACTTTATTCAAGGAATGAAAACTTACATCCATTTTTATCCACAAGACGAAATGACTCGAATTTTCCAGATTTAGAAAGATACAGAAATTAGAAGAACATTCTAGAACAAACGAGAAATAACAAAAGGTAAATCAATAGCAAAACCATTTTTAGGCAACTTGCCTGCAGTCAGATACGAATTGCTGTTTTCTGCTCAGAGCATTCTACCATTGAGCCATTTAGTCCACGCCAAGTTAGTACAAATTTCTTTACAATATATTATCGGTAGAATGATTATGAAAATGTCTTGTAACTTGCAATGATATTTATGTTATTTAGTACTTTATAGCAAAATGTCTTTTTAAAAAACTTTTGTTAAAAAAACACCGTCTTTTAATCTATTGAACTACCATCCGTAGGCTTAAGAATTGCTTTGAAGTTGGTAATAAATTCCGATAAAAAATAGATTTATTAACAAATGTATCTTATTAACAAATTACTTTTTTCTCTTATTGGACGGCTTTGTAATCAAACCACAAATAATCTTAATATATCCTAATAATTTTCACAATATTGATAAAATTTTTAAAAAATCCGGAGCAATTTGACATTTTGTTTACATTTATGATGTATAGAAATATGAAACTCAATTAAAGTATGTGAATAAGTTTGGGATGAATATTTAAAAAAAAACACTGTAAAATTGTAATATTTCAGAATTTTTCCATAAATTAAATGGAAAAAACGTCCATGAAAACCAAATATACCATTTAAATATATATAAATTTAATATTTTTTTATAATTATATATTTTTTTATTATAAATTAAATTTTTTTTTCATTTAATATATTAAATAAAAGATCACTAGTTTTTTCAAAATTGGGGAAAATGTGAATGTTTTGAATAAAAACAAATATAAAGCAAAAACTTTCTAGTTAATATGTTATCAAATAATTTGCTCAAAATCTCGCGGATAGCTTAATAAATAATTTTTTCTTGTTTCTGAATCAAAAATAAAGCCTTCATTATATCCAGCTTTTAAACATAAGGTACAATGGATGCGAATGTTAGAAATGTTTTCGCATTGTAATGTATTAAAACAAACATTGAATTTTTTTTAATGAATAGATTTCTTATTTCCTAATTCAGGAACTGCAGAGCGTATTGATAAATTATTATACTTAATTTGAACAGAAAATATTTTTAGATTTTGATTTGAGCTGTTTTTCGAAAGGAATTTCAGACGAAATTTAGAATTTAAGAAAATTGCATTCAAGGATTTAAAATAACATTTAAACATGCACCATGCAAAACTAAAAATCAGCATCATTTCCCAAAGAATATTCTTAGAAACAAAATTCAAAAAGCTTTATGAAGAAGATAGCTCATAAATTAAGAATATTGAATCAAAAAGTGTTTGATAGTTTTGCAAATATCCACTTTTTAGCATAGTCGTCTATCTTAAGGTCATTTAATTAAATGATAGATATTATAATGTGCATTGCCTAGGCAGCAAATTGCCTAAGTTCTCCAATAATATACATGGAATAATTTAGAGTTATTTTTTCTAATCATCGACTAGTATGTGACATTATCGGCATTATATAGTTTTTGCTATTCTAATTTTTATAGTGGCGTGATTATTTATAATGGTATGCATTTTCTTTTCAGGCGATGAAGTCAAGTACATGATATCATGATATACAGGGTGTTCATTAATTATTGTCAGGGTTTCTGTACTTCATAACTTTCGAATAAAAAATATTACGCAAAAACCGATTACGTATTCGTAAATTACAACTCAAAGAATTTTATTAATGATATTAAAGTGTAAAGCTTGAATAATTTGCACTTTATAGGCATTCAGCTGAAGGCGATTATGTATTCGTAAATTACAACTCAAAGAATTTTATTAATGATATTAAAAACATTAATGAATTTGCACATGGCTGCCCTTCGTGGCTCGTAACACATCTAGACGAAATTCGATTCCCCTTTACGTGTTCTCCAGCATTTGTGGGGTAACATTTTGAATCGCAGTAACAATTCTGCGCTTCAGTTCATCAAGGGACGGCACGGGGGTCTTGTACACAATGTTCTTGACAAACTCCCATAGAAAGAAGTCCAGCGGTGTTATATCTGGTGATCTCGGAGGCCATGGAATTGGTCCACCTCTTCTACACCACCTGTCGGGAAAATTCACATCTAAAAAGTCACGTACAATCATGCCCCAATGTGGGGGTGAACCATCCTGTTGAAATATCACATCTAGCTAATGTTGCTGCATCTGAGGAACCGCATACATCTCCAGCGTGTCAAGGTATGTCACGGAGTTTATTGTTGTTTCAGCAAAGAAGAAAGGTCCAGTAACTTCAGTATGTGATAAAGCGCACCAAACATTCGCCTTTGGGCTATCGTTTTCGAATTCTAGATAATCGTGCGGGTTCTCCGAGCCCCATATTCTACAGTTATGTTTATTCACTTTTTCTGACACATGAAAAGTGGATTCGTCACTGAAGAACCATTTCCGAAGGTAATTTTCATCATCCTCAATTCGAGTTAAAATTTTTTCAGCGAACTCAAAACGACGCGGTTTATCATCCGGGTGTAAAGCTTGCACAATTTTCACTTTGTAGGCTTTCAGATGAAGGCGGTTATGGAGAACGTTCCATATCGACGTATGCGGCATATGTAACTGCGCAGCTGCTTGTCTCGTTGATTTTCGTGGACTGCGAGGAAACGTTTCTTGGATGCGATCAACATTTTCCTGCGAAGTGCTCGGTCTTCCCACTCCCTTTCGGTGTAGAACGCTACCAGTTTCCTGAAACTGCGTCCTATAGAATTATCCGAAGGAGGATCTTTCTTGTACGTGATCCTGAAGCGACGTTGAGTAGTTATGACTGATTTAATTTCGAAAACCCACAATATACACATTGCTTTTTCTTGCACGGCCGCCATTTTTATTTATGACGTCATAATTACCCAGACTGCAAATGCGCTAAGATCGCATTGTTGTCATGTAAAATTCTTTGAGTTGTAATTTACGAATACGTAATCGGTTTTTGCGTAATATTTTTTATTCGAAAGTTATGAGGTACGGAAACTCCGATAATAATTAATGAACACCCTGTATATTTCCCGATAAATGCAATATGGATTTTAAAGATATTTTACATTATGTAGTTTTTGCTGTTCTATAGTGGCGTGATTATAAATAATTGCGTGCATTTTCTTTTCCAGGTGATGAAACCAAGAATATCGTGGAATGTATTTCTCGATTTGCGGACAAATGCAAAATGGATTTCAGGGTAGATGCCGAATATTTTAATACAGCAGTTCAAAGAGTGTGTAAGGGCGGCTCTTTACGTAAATGTAAGAACATTCATTCTATAAAAAGTTATTATTAGAGCTTTTTAAAATTAGAGATTCCATTTAAGGATTGATTCTATTAAAATATTAAGAAAATTAACCCTTAACTGGGGAGGTGAAATTTTAGGACTTAACTGGTTAGGTGCGGTCTACGAGACCGCATTTCATTTACACTCAAATTAAATTTTCTAATGAATATATTAGTATGAAAAACTGCCAATATATTTTGCAGATATTTTTCTTATATAGATATGTTTTAGAAATTTTTCAAAATATATTATCATTGAACAAAGTAAATGTGTGGGAAGATACGTTTTCTTCTCAAATTACATGTTACAATATTCTTGAAAAAACATATTGCTTTTTACTTTTTAAATCATATTTATTTTTACAGTATATGAAGGTATATAGAAGACAACATTATGTAAAATTCAGTAATTATAGGAAAAATAAAAAAAAAATGTCTATGGTTAAAATTTGCCCTTTTTTTATTGGCTTGTGTGACTTTCATAGTGCGGTTTTCTAGGGCATTTTAAACACATTGGTTAAGAACTAGTATAAAAATCCACCTATAAATTCTGTATATATATATATATATATATATATATATATATATATATATATATATATATATATATATATATATATATATATATATATATATATATATATATATATATATATATATATATATATATATATATATATATATATATATATATATCTTGGTATATTAATATACTTTATAAATTTTTCAAAATGCATTATCACTAGAAAAATTTATTATGTTTGAATATGCGTATCAGAATCAGTTGAATGCGAACTTTCATCGAAAAACTCTTCTGTACAATTATCCTTATCACTAAAATCACTTTCATTTAAAATTGTCTAGAACACTGCTTCATAATAGGATCAGTAAATTGGATGATATTTCGGGACCCTAGTTTTAGCGCCATCTGCTAAGCCTTGTTTATCACTGGGACACTAACAGGGAGATGCGGTCTTAGAGACCTCGCTCGAAGAAATAACTGAATTATCTTTAAAAAGCATCCGTTGAAATCGATTCAAAAAGTGCACATGTATTGAAGGTCACAAAACAGGAAGCTACAGGGTCAATCCATTCAATTGAGCTAAAAATAGAATAGGGGTGACAGAAAATCCATCGCTAGCGGTCTCACAGACCACACGTCCTCAGTTAAGGGTTAATGTTATCTTTACACACTTATATGCCTAAATACTCATACTCTATTTTAAAATTGAAATTTAAAATAATTATATATATATAAACGAGGGAAAGTCAAAATATAAAGGGATATTAGAGAAAAGGTGCTTTTATTCTAATGGCAGAAAACTGAAAGCTACATTATTTTTCTACATAACCACCTGGACTTTAACACACTTTCTCCAATGTTTCACAAACTATTTGATTCGGCGGAAAAACGTTTTTCGGTTGTATCCATAACCAATTTTGCACCGCATTAATGACTTCTTCATCAGTTACAAATCTTCTTTTGCTTAGATCTCTCTTCAAAGGTCCACATGTATGAAAACCTCTTAGAACCAGGTCTGGACTGTATGACGACAATTTCAGCATTTTGAATCTCAATTCTTTGATTGTTTCGGCCATCCGTTTTGCAGAATGTGGCCGTGCGTTATCTTGCTGCAAGATGACACTTTTTCGCAGGTTTTTACGACGTTTGGATGTGATTGCAGGTTTGAATTTAGTCTAGTTTAGTCTTTTTCCATCACCATACACCTAAGCGACTTTCATATTGCCTTCAGTGTTTGACGTCGATGACCTGCCCGATCTTTCGTGTTCACATAAAGAAATTCTTCCCTGTTTGAAGCGCTCTATACATTCGTAGATCTTGCTTCGCGATAAACAGCTATAACCATATTGCGCTTTCATTCAATGAATAATTTCCTCAGGTTTAACACCTTCCGGAAACAAAGAGAGAAACACTGTCCTCATTTGAGAATGTTTCAGAAATTGAAATATAATAAGCAAAATGAGATTTTTCATTTTGTCTTTATTATAGCATAAAGTAAAAATTAATTTAAAAATGAGCACACAAAAGAGTAGAGATTTTTAAAATACATAATATTATCTCATCAACTGCGTGTTTATTCTTTTTTATAAACACCTGTTGGAGTACAAAAGTGTCTTTGGATGCATTTATACCGAATATGTTGCACGGATGAATTATCTAACTAACAATACACTAATGTTTTCTTCATTCAACTGCTTTCTATTTTTTTTCTCTAATTAATAATTCATTGTTAAAATATTGTTAAGCTAAGAAATTAATACTTATCTTAAATTCATAAGCAACGAAGTGTAAAAAAAATTATTCGATTAATAGGTAATTGAATTATGAAGATTTTATTGTGGAATCATGAAATTAAAAGCTGCATGAAATTCTCTGTCCGTGAGGCTTCTAATATGGCGATAAAATGCAACTGAATTAATCAGAATCAGTTAATAGATCACTGTTATGTTTTTGCTAACACACGAGTGTATAAAATTTTGAAACACTTGTCCTTCAGCAAGAGAGAGAAAAATCAATCACAAAACTTCATATTTTCAAACATAAGTAATGTCAAATTGAGAAATCTCTACAAAATGATCGAATAAAACAGCTTTTGTGAATTAATATAGGTGATGGAATATACGTGACATTTTTATTACGACTTGACGTGAGAACAACAGATTTTAATTTAATGATTACTTTGTGAATACTATTTATAATGAAAATACACCTGACGTCATAATGATATTGTAGACAAACACATTATTAATATTCTGCGTTGAAGGACACGTAAATAATTTTCTATGCTGAAGCTTCTTTTAATTTTTCTTCAGTATTTGATGAAGAAAAGGCTTGTTACAAGGCAGCAGTCAGCGACAGCGAATGTGACGGACCCATAAAAAAAGCATTGAATAACGCTAAGACAACTGAAGAAATCGTCAAGGCCAACAAAAAGGTTTGCAAGTAAGTGGTTTCGTTATATCGTGACAAAATAGAAATTGAATAAATTCTGTTAAAAAGTGGTTAAAGCCCCGATTAACATTTCCTCCATACCCCTCCTACAACAATAGTAATAATTAATGGAGAGAATGAAAATCCCTGAAAGTTTCTCGCATACTCTCTAATAAGGATGTCGTATCCTTTCCCATATAAAAATTGCAGATCATGGGTAATATCGTGAAAGTCATGAATGCATAGATCTTTATTTTCAGTAATGCTTCTTAATATATTGTAGAAAACCGAGTATGCATTTTGAATGCAAAAATTGCAGAACTTGGGCAAGATCATGATGGTCATGAATGCCTAGATATTTATTTTCAGATATGTTTTATGCGTCTTAGCATACTGAAGAAAACCGAGTATACATTTTGAATGCAAAAATTGCAGAACTTTGGCAAGATCATGATGGTCATGAATGCCTAGATCTTTATTTTCAGATATGTTTTATGTTTCTCAGCATACTAAAGAAAACCGAGTATGCATTATTAATGTATTTTTGTAGACCAGATGTTATTAAAATGTCACGGAACTGGAAATTTAGTCACAAGATCAGATACTGAGGCTCTTTTGTCTAAGTGATTGCGCTTTTTAGTTACTGCGTTTTACAAAATTTCATAGAAATCTAAAATCTTTGTGTGAAGACCACATACCAAATTTCAAGGATCTTCCTCAAAGCATTATGAATTATTATGTTCACAGACGGACATGAACCCCAAAATATATTTTTCTGGATCATGGAAATACATGATATTGGACATGGTCTGAAATTCAGATATTAGATAAATCTTGAGTTTTTTGACGTTTATGTTACTTTCTCTTTGCATTCTTCACATACGAGAAAGTAGCAAAGAAAGTCTCAGCTTCTTGCAATCAAAATTGTCTTGGCAATGCAGTATGGAACTGTAATTTATAGACTAATAAAAATGAGCTGTAAGAAATCGAATTCATTGATCGGATGATTCTCTCGCAATCGTCTGAAATGATGATGAAATGATAATATATGATATCAAAGTTTTATAACGCAGTCAGTTTTGGTCGCAGAAAATTAAGAATTTTTTTGTTTAAAATATTTTAGAGCTAGGAATGTTTTGCTATGACTAATGAGATTGAAGGGATATATAAAAATTAAGATTAAGTGATTTTTTCAGGTATTTTTTTTATTGACTGAAATAATTTAAAATATTTTTTTTACATAATTTATAAGCATTTTTATTGGAACTATGTTCCTGTCTCTGATAGTTTAGGAATTAACTGCTAGGCAACCATTACAACTTGTAATAAAAGAATTAAGGCATTTTTTATCAACTTTTTAATAGTTTTTTTAAAAAAATATTCCTTAATTCTATTTCATTTCAAAGTTGTTTTTAAATCTGGTATATTCAAAAAGAATTAAGGAAAAAAATTAGAAAATCTATGTTTTAAAATGTCTATAAAGTTTCAATGTGAATATGTTAATATTTTCCTCTTCTTTGTACGTAAAACATAAAATTTCATTTTTTTCGACAATAATATATATATTTTTTTCCTTTTGCAGATTATTCAAACCCTTCTCAGTTTGCGTGGGTAAAAAAGTGACCAAGAACTGCGGAATTGCATCTCGCATCCTGTTCGACTCGTTGTATAACCCTTACCAGAGTTTGAGCAACTCGCTTTGCGAGCAGTTGGTTCTCCCGGCAAATGAGAAGGAGGACCGGCCTGACAACTTCGGATTAATCAGTTCCTATTCGTCTTTAACAGAGATGTTCTCTTAATAAAACTGTTTAAATAAATCCAATCAATAAAATATTGTATGCATTTTTTATATGTCTACCTGTTTTTATTTTTTGCCTTTTTGTTGTAATCGTCAAAAGATTTGAATTCGATTTTTTTTATTAATTTCCACGTTTTAAAACTCCCTGAGTTCGAAAAACATATTTTTGGCCTTATGTTTACATGACTGTCCATGATTAAGATAACTCAAAAATGCTTTGAGCTAGGCTGATGAAATTCAGTATACATTTACCTCAAATTTATAGATTTCTGTCATATTTTGAGCAAAATTCATTCAAAGGAAGTCTGTTCCTCCGGAATTTTGAATATGAATTAACACGATAGATATAAAATGAAGAATGAAATTCGTTATACTATATTTACTATATACTAAATATACTAAATAGTGGATTAACTATAAATGTACTAAATAGTAGATTACTTAATACTTCCATTGCAGATTTAGATTTGAATTTTAAAAAAAATTCTATAATTCCATGCAAGTGTCAGACATGTCACTGTGTATGTGGTAGTTAAGAAATGAGTTAAAGAAAGAGAAAAAAATAGCTTAAATGATGGATCAAAATACTTTTCAAAGTAAAACCGCAAAAATCTCACGAATCAATGTTTATTGATTGTTGCTTGTTGGAGAAGAACTTCATGCCGCGATAGCAGAATGCCCTTCAAAATTGCTTGAAATGAAATTATCTATATCTTTCTGCCATTACTTTTTATCTTACTTTGCATTTTAATAAACATTGTTGAACGTACAATGTTTCATTTTGCTCCATTGTAAAGTCAGCAGATATTAAATGCATTTTATCAAAATTTGTTTTATTATGCAAAAACTTTATCATCCATATTATCTTTCTAATCGTCATGTCATATTTTATGCAAAACAAAATCAGCTTCTTTGATTGTCATTTTATTTATGTGTTTGGTTTAAAACTAAAATTAAATTTCTTCAGTTAAAATAATTTTAAAAAATTTGATTCAATTTTTAAAATTTTGTGTTCAATATCCGCTGTTTTTTCGCAATATATTTTGAAATTTGTGATTTGCAATTTGTATTAGACTCATGTTAATCCTCTCGTCCCTTAGAGTAATATTAGAACGCACGAGTTTCTTTTTCAATGATAGGAGAATCCACCTCCTTCAAAAGAACCGCATTGAAAACCAGTGTTTTTCAGGGGGTTGTTCTATATAACAGGTAACAGCTTATCTAATATTTGTTAAACAAATGTATGTCAGGACATCCTCCGAGAATTCTTAGATCACCTCTCTGTAAAAAAAATAAGAAAATAAGCAAGTAATATGTATTAATCACGAGAATAAGTAAAACAATATTTATTAACCACGGAAATAAATAAATGTATTAATTACGAAAATAAGTAAATTAATATGTATTACTCACGGGAATAAATAAAGTAATATGTATTAATCACGAAAATAAGTAAAGTAATATGTATTACTCACGGTAATAAGTAAAGTAATAAGTGTTAATCACGAAAATAAGTAAAGTAATATGTATTAATCACGAAAATAAATAAATATTAAGCATAATTAGCATAAGTAATAAGTATTAATCAAGCAATGAACATCATTCATCAAGCTAGTTGTATTCTTAAATTATCGACTTTTCTCGTATATGCAAGCAACTTTGATACAAAAATAAGTATTTATTTATTTTCCTCTCAGCTTCTTATAATTTTTCATGACTCCTACGGTTTCGATAATGATATTTTCATAATAAGCATCACCGAAATGCATTTATGACAAAAATAAACTTAGTCTTCGTAGAAATATATTCAATTAATTGTAGTCTATTTAATAAAGTAAAGGAAATGGCTGCAACTGACTTCATTTTCAATTTATTTTAAAGAGTGAAAAATAATTTAAAATTTTAATCGTACCTAAATTTTTGATGAATGGAACACGATATCATAACATTTAATTAACTTGTTTTCGTAATATAGTGTCAGATTGTATTGGGTACAAGATGATTTATTTATTCTTATTAATTTAATAAACAGATGAGGTAATGAATTGCTGTCTTGGATTCGAGAGAAGATAGAGGTCAAATTAGTAGGAACAAGACTAATTAGTAAATAGAGGTAAAAATATATCTCTGTAAGATCACAGTTTGAAATATGCAGGGCATTATCTCAAGAATAATACTTTATTAAGTGTATTGTTCAGATGATGAAAAAAATTGTATAATTGCATAATTGTAATTGTAAAACTGTATAATTGTAATGACATAACTGTATAGTTGAAATTATGTAACTGTAACTGTAATAACCGTAACTGCAATGGGAATTGTTGTAAAACTGTAAAGTAGTTATGTTTAAAAAGCGAAAAGTTGGGGAATATAGGATTTTTCAGATCTAATAAAAAGAGATAAAAGCCAGTGGGAAAGGTCTTCCCGAAATTTTCTCGCTTGCTCTCTAATAATTTGTCAAGTAAGAGAATGCATTACATGGCCTTGACGTTTATTAGTCAGGGAATATTAATTTTTGACACGAATTTAATATTTTTATTCAATTTATCGTGTCTTCTTTTGGCAATTTATTTGGTGGCATGTGGTTAATATTATTCAAAAATCAAATTTATGTTTTATACAAGTTTTTCTAAACCTGTTGAAACAAAAATTTGACCACAAAACTCCACTTACAGTCACAAATTCTCATACCAAATTTCATATATTTAAGTTATTGCATTTTTGAACTATCGCGTTTACTTATTAATGACAGACAGGCAGACAGTCAATCCTTGGTTGGATTTGGATCAAAATTTTACAAGCATCTACATCATAGATGTTAAATATGTGTGCTGAATTTTATTTATCTAGCTTTCTTCGTTTTATAATTATCGTGTTAGCTTATATTCGAGCAGCCGGACAGATGGACTTCAGAGGAAGTCCTTCTGTCGAGTAAAATCTGTTTAGATGTTTCTCAAAATTTGATAGAAATATGCAAAATTGATGTAAAGACCTCATACCAAATTTCAGTCATCTAGCTGAAAGTGATTTTGTGTTATTTTTGTCACAGGCAGATGGGCATTTTTCAAAAGTGTGTTTTCCGAACTGAGAGAGATTCGTAAAAATGTCGTGTTCAAATAATAACTGTAACGCCGTCGAAGCGTTTTGGTAGTCTTTTTCAATACACAATAAATAATAGTGAGATGTGAATAATTGCAGAAGTTATTATTTATTAAATTTTGGTGAGGGATGTTTAAAGTTTGTGTTATGTATGGCAGTTTCCCAACGATCTGAAATTCAAATAATTGCGGCAAACTAATATTTAAAAAAGTGATGCACCAATTTTCACAAAAGGGCACTGACATAAAGAAGCATATAATAAAATAATATTTTTCAATAAAAAAATGGAATTAAACAGAAAAATAGGTAAAGATTCTAGCAGTCACTTCATTTACTTCATAGTTGCACAAAATATCTACTATATTTTTAGAAAATCATTTTTTTAAAGAATTTAAATGTTTTTTTATAGAAAACAGTCTGTTATTATTTTCAAAATGCAGTCCAGAATTCTTCGTGAGGAATTTTTGGATTTGATTAGGTATTAGAAGCTTTGCAATTAAGTTTGAAACACACTTCAGTGATTACTAGTAGCAATATTTTCATCAATCTCTACAAATGACTTTCTTTTACATTTCTTGTGTCTATAAAAAAGCTGTTCTTGTACGAACATATGGTGAAGTATTCCTTTATTATTTTTCTCCATCTGGTTGAAAATTACCGAAATTAAGAAAAACAAATCTCGAACTTATCGTATTGTCCGCAGTACAAATAGAAGCCGGCGCCTGTAAAAGTTTCATAGACTTGCACCTATGCCGCAAGGTGGATTAAGCCAGTTTTAATGTTGCAACGATCTAAAAAGATGGCCATTTTTGCAGTAAATCTAGATTTTAAGTTTCATTTTAAGTTTAAATAAGATGCTTTTCAAACATTTGTATGTTGTCAAGTGATCATCCCAGACTGGCTTCTCTGACCCACACAAAGACATATTGAAAAACTTGAATGACCAGACCGCCGCAACAGCAACACTTTCGGGAATGTGACTGAATCCTAAGAGCCATTACCGGCCACTGTACAACCTTTCCCTAAGAAAGTACGTCCCTTCATCGATTGGAGGTAGCCAACCCCCACCCTTTCGTATACCCATCAGGATGGCGAGAACCAACTACCATGCCGGAAGCTTCTCATCCGCAATTACGAGTTACCCCCCACCCTGTGTGAAAATGTTGTCAGTTAATAGAAGATATCAAATGGATCTGAAATCTTTGGAAAAAATATTTTTTTAAAAAAGGAATCGGTTTTTTTTTTTTTTTTTTTTTTGACACTTAGCACAAATTCAAAATTTAATCCTTTTCGAGATAAAAAAAAAGTTAAAATAAATAACATTCAGATTTAAAAAGTAAAGAGTACCCTTCTTCATTCTGTTATAAAGCAGTTATATGTATTTTATATAAGAAAAACATTCATTTATAATCAAGGAGATTTAGTGATAAGATAATAGCAACAATTATTTGCAATACAATACTTATAGTGTTTCAACCTTAAAGATAATATAGATGATATCGAATTGAACACGTAACTGAAGATGTTGCAACGACATATCTGTTAATTAGAATTATCAGTAAGAAAAAAAAATGCTTTCGTGGATAATCTTAACAGAACTTTTCAGGAAACAGTCACCTCTATATTTAAGATTTTCAATGAAGGTTTTCGATTTTTGAGGTCGACATTTCCTATTTGATGTCAATCTGTGTGCTGGTTCAATATTCAAAATATTGCGGCAAATAAATGGAGATGATAACTTTAATATCTGTAATTATTTGTTGACATGAAATGTTGACCTCTGAACTAGTTATAAAAAATTATCTTAATATTTCAATGCGATATTTATGAGCAAATATGGTTCCTACATTACATGACATTCTTTTGCAATTTTTTCATTCTTTATTGATGTTACCATATACATAGAATAGCTGAAATGTTCTCAAGTAACCTTTTCTAATACATATACAAATTCTGCGAGCGGCACATGTTGAAAACTCAAAATATAATACAGATGAAATTGGATATACTGATTTATCATCAGAATTGAAAATTTGTATTTAACTTCGGACTTTATATGTTGCAGATTTGTACATTCGAGTGTATATGAATATATATAATTTTATCACCAGAGATGAGGATGTGTTTTAATCTTTAGACTGAATCTTTAATCTGTGGAACATTTGCTCTATATATTCGATTATATGTGGACACTTCATTTCAAAAACGCAATGACTTAGATAAATGAAATGTAATATGTTGTATTTTGGTCAAAGTTGTAGATTTATATCAAATTTAGTATTCGAGATATATATATCGGGTTGCATCCAAACATTTAAAGCATTCTAAGTACATATTCAACTTTCTTCATTTCATTACAAAACACAAAATGCAACACACCGAAGCGACACACCCCGAATCTCACTCTGTCGGATTGCAGTGACTTCCTAGGATTTTTCTTACCACCCTATAGTACCTCGTAAACGCTATACGTTCTGTGGATATAAAAAAAGAATTCAAAGTGAACAGTAAAGAAAACGCTACATTATCTCAGATTGTTGTGACTTTCTAGGATTTTTCTTACCTCCATATATTACCTCGCAAATGCTATACGTTTTGTGGATATAAAAACGAATTCAAAGTGAACAGAAAAGAAAACGATACGTTATCTAATACTGTCGTGACACTCTAGGACTTTTCTCACTTCCCTACATTACCTAGCAAACCTATACTCTGTGGATGCAGAAACGGATTCAAAGTGAATAGAAAAGAAAACGCTATGTTTCCTCAAACTGTTGTGACTTTCTAGAATTTTTCTTACATTCCTACATAACCTCTCAAAACTATACGTTCTGTGGATGCAGCAGAGAATTCGGAGTGAACAGAAAAGAAAACACTAGATTGTCTCAGACTGCCGTGACTTTATAGAATTTGCCTCCGTGCACGATCTCTTACCTGCTGTATATTCTGTGGATGCAGAAAAGAACTCAAAATGACCAGAAAACCAACCAATCAACCAACAACAACAGCAAAAAACCGTCTGGATTGTCTCGGATTTTGTGAACTTTCTAGGTTTTGTTTCTCCTTTCTAAATTACCTTACACCCGCTATACGCTCAGGATTGCAGAAGAGAATTCAAAATGAATATGAAAGAAAATACTAGATTTTCTTCACAAGCAAGAAAATCGAGGGAATGTCATTCCATCCCAGTTATAAACACCGTGGTCTAATTAGGAATACGGAAACCTGCTGGAACAACCCAAGATAAATTACATTGGATATGATGATACAAAATGCTCCAAAATATGTAAATGTACCTTAAAGTCGAATGGTGAACTCTATCTTCGGATTCATTGGATTCAGAAATGTTACAAATATGACGCAAGTTTTCAAATTCTTGGTTGTCTGTCAATTCTTGTGTAGGCTTGCGTGATAAGTGAAAATTAAAACGAACTTGAGGGACGAATTTCTATAGTAAATATTAAACTGAAATTGGGTCAAATTTTATACTTAATCTGCCTCAGACACGATATATATTTGATGCTTTTCACTAAATTTCGAAGTCAAAAACAAAATGCGCCAAAATGTGGAAATATGCTAGAAATTCGAGTGGAGAATACTCACTTGAGATTTATTGGGTCCAAAAATATTACAAAAAGTTTCAAATGTGACCCCAATTCTTCAAATTGTTGATTGCCAGTCTGCCAATCTTTTTCAACGATTGCTTGATAACTGAAAATTACAACAAGCGAGATGGAATGAATTTCTATATTTAGCATTAAAACTAAAATTGGTAGCAAATTTCAGATCTAACCTGCCTAAGACACGATATATATTCTCTTCTCTTCTCTTTGATTCTAAACACAAAATGAGCCAAAGTGTGGAAATATGCAAGAAAGTCGAGTGGAGAATTCTCGCATGAAATTTTTTGGGTTCTAGAATATTTCAAATAGGGTTTTAATTATGGTCCATATCATTGACTGGGTCGAGCTATCTGTTCTTGTTTATGCTGGAACGATAACTAAAAATGACCCCATTTGAAAGGGATGATTGTAAATATGTTGCAGTAACAGTAAAATAGAACATTTGAATTCAGTGTCAGATCTATTCGGATTAAAGGACGATGCATACTTGTTTCTCTTCACTGAATTTCAAAGCTAAACACAAATTGCGCCGAAATGTGAAAATGTTATAGTAAGACGATTGGAAAATTCCGTCCTAGGATTTCTAGGGTTCAAGATTATTTCACTAATATTCTCATTAATCACTTTTAAGTTTCTCTCGAAGGATACAATATTTTTTTCAAAACAAAGGGTCTTCTTTTTTTATTCCTTTGTTACCATGACTTCACTTACAAGCTGATATTTTTAATTGTTCATTTGTGTTGGAAACAAATGCTCAGATTCCGATTAATGTGATAATAATTTTTTAATCATAAGTGCCCTTTGATCAGTTTCGATCCTTAGAGATACTGAAAATTTATCACATTTGTTCTTGCGAGTAAAGATAAAAGAATTTATAAATTGAGATATTCAAATAATCTACTTACTTGGGCTGTTTTGTTAAACATATTCGGTCCAAAAAAACTAGTCTAGCATCATGAAGTTCTTGATTTTATTCGCCATTGCAGGTAGTTTTATTTTTTCATTCATTAACGGCACAAAATGATTAATGTTGCAGTATTCTTTTTTTAATCTCATTAATATATCTTCTAAGTGGTTTATATCTATTATTGAAAGAAACCCACATCCCCTTTTGATTCAAAATGACCACTGGAATCTTATCTTTGATACGGTTACAATTAAAAAGGGATAAAATAATAATCATTTCAAATATTAAAAAGAATAAAAAAATGAATAGAAACGATCCTTTACTATTGTAATGAGTATTGGAACACTTTATTTTTAGAAAATTTTAAATGTAAAACAAAAAAACATTGGAACTTTTGACAGAAATAGTTCAATTAAACTGAAACCTTTATTACATACATAATATGTTTAAATTCTTCATGAATTTCAATTTAATGTTTATCGCATTTGACTTTCGTTACAGCAAGTCACGATTTTAAAAAAGTCACATTTTTATGTTGCTTTAATCATCAACATAAAAATGTAAACATGTGAATCTTTCACAAAAATAGTCCAGTCAAATGTAAACTTTAATAATATTTATAATATATTTAAACTTTGAATGAATTTCGATTCATGGATTGATTTTATATTAAGCAAATTAATTTCATTATAGCATTGTTTTCAACCTATTAGGAATTTACAATTTCATTAGGTTTCTAAGTTTTGTTAAAAAATTATCGCTTTAGATATGCAAAAAAGGCACATAAATCTTTGACAAAATTAGTCCAATCAAATTAAAACTTTAATCGCATTTAAAAAATATTTAATTTTTTAATGAATTTCAAACCATGCCGTTTGATTATTGAATCTCATGACAGTAATACTTTCAATGTGCCATGATTTTAAGATATTGTTTTCTTGGTTTTTGATAAAGAATTGTGTTTTGACATCAAAATATGAATGTTGATGCGCGAAAATAACATTAATAGAAATAATACTATAATCAAATTGCTTTAATCCTATTATAATACACTTAAATTAGCAAAAATTTCTTTTCATGAATTCTTTATGATATTGATTTCAATTTAATTTCTTATATTATTTTTTATCAGTGCGCCATCATTTTTTGATTTCACTTTAATAGATTTTTTATAAAAATATTATTTTGAACATAAATATAAACACGTGAAACAAATTGAAATTTTAATTACATTTATAATTGGTTTTAATTTTTAATAAATATTTAGTCAATGATTTTTTTTTGTAGATTATTTTTTGCGTAATACTGTTTTTGGTACTCAGAAATTTTATAATTTCGTTTTAATTTCTAGAGTTATTTAAAAATTTATACTGATTCTATTTTTTTCCTTTAATACATTATTAAAAGAATTCTTCAAATTTTTTAAATATTTTTCCACTTTATAGCTTTTTATATATTTCATAATTTTTGTTATTTAAATCTGGAATCTGAAAATCATTTTTTCCACAAATTCATGTTCAAATGATCATCCATACTCATATGAAATCAGTAAATTTTAAAAATTAATTATTTAAATGAAAACTAATTTGTAAATAAAAAATATTGTATTGGCATATTGTTAACTAATAAGCTATACTGAACCATATATTATATATTGGTTCATTGTTAAAATGCATTCAAAATGAATCCTTACGAATCCTAAGATTTCATTAATATAACATTATCCTCTGGTCTGATATGTAAAAGGTAAAATTAATGTATTGATTTGAAAATGCGATATATGTTTCTTTGTTAAAAGCTCCATTTTCAGAGGACATTGAGAGATGTTCTCTCATAAAGCAAATATTAAAAAGTAGCTCATAAGCTCTGACAGCTGTGGTGTCAAAAAAGCTTATTATCTCTGACAGCTGGGGTGTCAAAAAAGCTTATTATCTCTGACAGCTGTGGAGTCAAAAAAAAGCTCATAAGCTTTGACAACTGTGGTATCAAAAATGCTCATAATCTCTTAATCACTAACAGCTGTGGTGTCAAAAAAGCTCATAAGCTCTAACAATTGTGGTATCAAAAAAGCTCATAATCTCCGATCTCTGTGGTGTCAAAAAAGCTCCTAATCTCTGACAGCTGTGAAGTCAAAAATTCTCATAAGCTCTGACAGCTGTGGAGTCAAAAAAGAATATTGATTGAATTTAGTCACCAGTAGCCTTAATTATTCAAACAAATGATATTCTCATTTCAGCCGTCTTCGGATCCGTTTACTGCCAGGATGAGGAATGCTTCAGAGGGGTGTTCAGGGAGTGCGTGAAGCAGACACCTCCCGGAAAACAAATGGCTCTTTGTAAGTATTTAGTTCCAGAATATTTAGTGCAAAACTATGTCAATATTCATTTATAAAAGAATTTGTTTCAAGACGTGAAATGTTGTATCACGTTGAAATCAGGAAATCTGATACAGAAAGTTTTATTATAATTAGGAAGCGGACAAAAATATTTAAAATGAATCAAACAATGGTTTCAATTTTTTATTACCTTTATGAAATATAGAAAAAGTGTTGTAAGAATAAAAAAACATGACCTACAGGTTTCAATGAAACCTTCATAGTTTAAAGCTCTTGATTCCGAAATAAGACTTTTTTTTTTCAAAATATTATTTTTGTATCAACTAAATAAATGAAAAATTGAGCAAGATAAATAAAAAATTAAAATATAGTCTCTATGACAAATTTCCTGATCTGTGCCAAGATTTGAACGAAATTCTTTCACAAGATATCTTTCTCCATACCCACGTGTATGTTCTTGTTGTTTCTTATGGCACTTGCCATGGACAACCCCTCTGTTATGAAGACAGCGTTTTTAACACGTTGGGGGAACGTCTCTTGTTTTTTGTTTTTTTAGCAGCGTCAACTAGTACCAAGAGAACGACTTAGCTACTTACACATCACATTCGCTTGCACAACCCCTTTTTCCAGGAGGGCACATTCACACACCTCACAGATAGAACAGAGGAAGAACATCCATGCCCGAACCGGGACTCGAACCCAGGACGCCCAGATCACGGGGAAGACGCGCTACCTCTCTGCCAGGACGCCGGCGATATGTTAGCATGAAAATTAGTTGAATAAAATTTTATATGTAATTCTGTTTCTGAAGTTGAAGATTTGTTACAAATTTTGGGATAAATCTATGAGCAGAATGCTAGCCAGGCTAATTGGCGAAGATATAGAAACCTTACAAGCTAGGCAGTGGAAATTTAGCATATGATCTTTACATCAAAATTTCATATCGATGATAAATTTTGTATAACAAATTGACTATCTCCTTTCCTGGATATATGAGCCCAATAACTCAAAAGCAAAAAAGTTAGATAAATGAAATTTGGTAGATTATATTTCTATTAAAAATTATCTGCATCATATTTTGGATTAAATAAGTCAATGTATAAAACTGAGCTATTTTAAAAGAATTTCACACTTTTTTTCTTTTACAAATGTAACCCCCCTTTTTTTTGTTATAAATACTTTTATTTTATAATATTGAATAAAAAAAGTGCTGACATGAGACTATTTTCTTTTTCATAAGATGAAACAAATTAAAAATGACAAAATTGCTTCTACACATGAGTTGATTCAAATGCAGAAGGAAAGATATTTGTCCTTCCTTGTTTGGAATAGTGCAAAAGCTGTACCAAGAGTATGTGCCCTATGCATGTGAGTTGATATAAATGCTGCATTGAAACGGCCAATTCTCCTTTATACGGAAAGCTTAAATGCAACATTAAAGGTACTTGTTTCTCTGCAAATGGGATAAGCAGATTTTATACAAGAAAAATATATTGCTTTGAATATGAAAGAGTAGAAATATTGCATTAAGAGAACATTTCTTCCTGCCTTGAATTTGTACGAATGCTGCACAAAATAAATTATTTCCTCTGCATATGAAGGAACAAAATTGATGCACCAAGAAAATTCTACACTATAGAGTATTTTCTTCTATATGAAAGAGCAGAAATGCTGCCGACGGAGAATATTTTCTTTTGCGTATGAAATAAAACAATTTCTACACCAGAGGAATTCTATTCAGATTGTACAACAGGGTAATATATTCCCCTGGATATGAAATAATACAATTGTAGCACCAAGGAAATTCTACACCAGCAGAATATTTTCTCCTGCATATTAAATTACACAATTGTCGCACCAAGGGAATTCTACACAAGGAGAATATTTTTTCCTACGTATGAAATAACACAATGGTTGCATTAAGGGAATTCCACACGGATTCTACACCAGGAGAATTTTTTCCTCTGAATGGGAACTAACACAATTGCTATACCAAGGGAATTATTTACAGATTCTTCTTAAGAAAAATATTTTCCTCTACATATGGAAGAGCAGAAATGTTGCACTAAGAGAATATTTTTCCTTGCCTTGAATTTGTATGAATGTTGCGCAGAAGAAATTTTTTCTTCTGCATATGAAATAGCAAAATTGATGCAACAAGAATGTTCTATACCACAGAGATATTTTCATCTACTTGTGAAAGGGCAGAAATATAGCACTAGGAGAATATTTCTCTCATCTTATAAAGTAGCGCAGTTGCTACACTAAAAGAATTCTACACAGATTCAACGTCAAGAGAATATATTCCTCTGAATATGAAAGAACAGAAAAGTTTCACGAGTAGAATGTTTTCCCCTCCATAAGAAATAACATAATTGTTGCTCCAAGGAAATTCTACACGAATTCTACACCAGGAGAGCAATTTCCTCAGCATATGAATAGCACAATTGCTGCACCAAGAAAATTCTACACGGATTCCATTCCAGGAGAATTGTTTCCTCTTCGTGTGAAATAGCAAAAGTGTTGCACCAAGGAAATTCTACACGGATTCTACGCCAGGAGAATATTTTCCTCTGCATGTGAGGTAACACAATTACTGCACCAAGGAAATTCTTCATAGATTCTAAACTAGGGGAATAATTTCATTTGCAGTGAAATTGAGCGAATGCTGCTCAGAAGTAATTTTTTCCTAGTATGCACAACAACAAAATTTCTGCAACAAGAGTATTCTACATCAAGAGAGTATTTTTTCTGTATATGAAATAGCCGAAATATTGCATCAGTAGAATATTTCCCTTTATACTAAAATTGTACGAATGCTGCACAAAAGAAACGTTTCCATCTGCATATAAAGTACCCTAATTGCTGCACCAATGATATATTCTACATAGACTCAACACCAGGGAAATATTTTCTTCTGCATTTGAAAGAGCACATATGCTTGCATAGAAGAATGAAGTAGCATAAAAGGTGCATTAAGAGACACTTTTCTTCTACATATGGGATTGCACCATTTGAATTTTTTTTTCCCAGCATATAAATAAAATAAATATCAGTTTCCACTAATCTATTAGAATTTAATACCTACGTGAAACCGGCATTTCTAGTTTACAGTTGAGAAGAAAGACTAAGCGATATACCTTAATGTATTTAAAAAGAGAAAATGACCTGATTTTGCAATAATTGGAAAAAAAAGGTAATGGAAACACTTATCTACTTCTTGAATCCCTGTTTTAACAGGATATATTCCCTTATGATTTTCTCATTTTCTGGGATTTCACTGTGCTGACAGATCATGCATGCATGAGTGTAAACATAGTATCTGTTGTTCCATGAAGCTTCCTATTCGGTGAATCTCAAAAATGAAACGTTCTTGGTCTGAAAAGATCATGAATTAAAACTTTGCTAGAATACATAACATTTTGCAACAATCTTTAAACCTTTTTTTAATTCCAAACAGTCATAATTTGTAATTTTTTCAGGTGATGAAGTCAAGTTTCAGATTGAATGTGTTGCTCGGTGTGCGGACAAATGCAAAATGAAATTCAGCGAAGAGGCAGAAGCAGTGAGGGAAGCTGTTCAAAGAGTATGCCAGGAAGGCGACACCAAAAGACGTAAGAAATGACATATCAACCTTTTGATTTAAACTTATTTTATCCTTTTAGATAAATTGTTATGCAAGGGACAAATGGAGATTAAAAAAAAGTTCATAGGTGGAAAAGAATTTGTAAGATGGTATAGGATTAGCGGTACTCGAATTTCATTTTGCTAGTTTCAACCATTGTCGAGACGTAGTAGCTCTCAACTAAGATACCTCCGAGGAATTCTTTGGACATAATTATACTCTGACTTTTGTGCTACCAAATAATTAATAAAGCTTTCAAGGGAATTAACTGACTTGATTAATTATCCGCCGGTTTCTGATAATCCAACTATGCTTTCATTTAATCATTCCTCTAAGAGAAACGATAAACACAATGAATCAATCTTTGACTTTTTAAGTTCTTCTATTTTACTGACGAATCTCTTTAATTGTACGCTACCTTCTGAAACTCAAGACACCCATTGCTTAATTGGTGGTAAGGTACTGTAGGTCTAGTGATGCCTACAGAATTTCATTTTTCTAGTTTTAACCATCATCGAGGCATTGTGTTATCCAATTATTAGGTTTCCAAGAGATCCCATGAAGATAGTTAATTATACACTGGCTTCTGTACTACCATACAATTAATAAAGCCTTAAATATCTGCTGGTTTCTGATAATTAAACTAGATTTCTCCTAGTTAAATGATGAACCAGTTTAATTGTATGCTGTTTTCTCAAATTCAAGCTATCTTTATTCATTAGATAACAGTTTGTTAAATGGTACAGAATCAGTGCTTGCATCTACAGAATTTCAGTTCTCTAGTTTTAAGGGGGTCTGGGACACAAAAATCGTCAAATTTTCGATTTTTTTTTTTTTTTTTTTTTTTTTTTTTAGCTGAAAACATTTTGCATGCTTTTCTGCTTAAAATAACATTTAAATCATGTTTCTGTCTTAATTAGAACGAGAGATATCATAATTTTTGTTGACCACTACTTTGAAATTCCAACTGTCAAAAAGGCGTTGCCATGACAACTTCATCTCTTTAAATGTAAACATACATTTCCCGGCACTGTTTTAGCTTAATTTTTGATTTTTTTTTTTTTTGAAATAAATTTTTAAAGAATTTATTTTAAATCCTAGATTTAGTTTGTATGCAACTCAACTCCTTAAATAATGAAGTGAAACGAAGAGATTCAGTGTTTATTAGAACCTCTGTGTTTACATTTCATGAGACAACATGCTTTTTAATTTTCTGCTCTAAAGTTTGTTTTCTTAATTGTAAATGTAAAATTAAATTAAAATAAACACTTGTGAGGAAGGGAGGCGTCTCTTATGCATCTGGAAGCTTATAAATGTATTTAAATAGTTTTAGTTCTTATAAATTTTATTTTTAAACTTTAAACGCATTTTTAACCATGTTGAGTTTTTTCATTATTTGTTGTGATCAAATTGATATAAGTCCAGATCATATAAAGATAGAGGTCTGAAATTTGAAACACATACTTTTCAAACTGTTTGCCTTAATTTTGATTCAGCAAATTAAAAAAAAATTTTACTTTTCAAGATATGAATTTTTTTAAAAAAAGTACCCAAGATTTTTCAAAATTTTCATTCAAATTTTTTTAATTTTTTTTAAAATTAATATTTTTTAAATTGCCGAATTAAAATGAAAGAATATATATTTGTGTTTGATTTAATGAAAAAATTTTGAAAATTGATCAAAAATATTTTGAGTTATATCGATTTAAAACAACGTCACTTTTTTAAAAAAAAATTTAAATTTTAAGTTTAAAAAAAATTTCAAAACTTTTGTGTTGTGATTTTGCTTATTAATAAGATGGTTGATCAGTACAAAAAATTTCAAAATTTTAAATTAATTAATAAAAAAAATTTCAAAATGTGTCCCGGACCCCCTTAACCTAAATCAAATATAGAGCACTACAGATTTTACAGATCTAAATACATTAAATACAAGTGATAAATGAGTAAATATTAAAAAAGAAATTACGCAGTTGTAAACTCGAAAACACGTGATAAATGACGAATTTCTTTTTAAGTAACCTTCGATTCAGCAAAAAAAGGGGTTTAGCTGAAGCATGGTTAAATTCATCAAAAACTAAATGTTTAATGAAAATGTTTTTAAATATAAATCTGTCTATATCTTCTTACATTTTTTTTATTTAACTTTAGTGTTTGACGAAGAAAAGGCTTGCTATAAGAGCGCTATTAGTGATACCAAATGTGTTGGACCCATTCGTGAAGCCATGAAGGACCGCCAGAACGCTGAAGTCATCATAAAGGGCAACAAAAAGGTTTGCAAGTAAGTGATTTTTATTATAATCTCATAATATAGTGCAAAAATAAAAATACAAAAACTAATCAAAACTTTAAATTTTTTAAAATTTTGTTTCTACTAGCGTCTTAAAGTGCAGGAAGTAATTTTTTTTTCAAAAATCTAAAAGGACAAACTAAAATATTCAAGCATCACTCTAATTAAACTGAATTGTTAACTTTCAATGCATGTTTAAGAATTTTATTCGTTTTAATTAATTCTTCATTTTTTATAGCATTTTTAATAACTCACGCTAGTTTAAATTTTGAATCATTACTAGGTGGCCCTATATGCCATGAAAATTAATTTTGTTAAATGAATTTATTGATTAATATTTCAGTTCTGAAACTAGTAAAATAGAGAATTTTCAGTAATAATAGAGAATAGTAAAATAGAGAATTTTCAGTAATAATAGAGAATAGTAAAATAGAGAATTTTCAGTAATAATAGAGAATAGTAAAATAGAGAATTTTCAGTAATAATAGAGAATTTTCAGTAATAATAGAGAATAGTAAAATAGAGAATTTTCAGTAATAATAGAGAATAGTAAAATAGAGAATTTTCAGTAATAATAGAGAATAGTAAAATAGAGAATTTTCAGTAATAATAGAGAATAGTAAAATAGAGAATTTTCAGTAATAATAGAGAATTTTCAGTAATAATAGAGAATAGTAAAATAGAGAATTTTCAGTAATAATAGAGAATAGTAAAATAGAGAATTTTCAGTAATAATAGAGAATAGTAAAATAGAGAATTTTCAGTAATAATAGAGAATAGTAAAATAGAGAATTTTCAGTAATAATAGAGAATAGAAAAATAGAGAATTTTCAGTAATAATAGAGAATAGTAAAATAGAGAATTTTCAGTAATAATAGAGAATAGTAAAATAGAGAATTCATCTTCGATCGATTCCACTAAATATAAATATTGATTTATAAATTGCAGCATGGCGAAAATACGTACAACAAACCATACAGGGCTAAAATGCCAAAGAATATAATAAACTAAGTGCAAAACAATTTTGACTCCTTTTTAAAATGACCTTTAAACCGTTTTTTGCTTTCTGATATACGTAATATAAAGAAAGTAAAGTAATAGTAAAAAAAATTCGAACGTGAGAAGTTGACGTATCTGTATGTTTTAGACCTTACTGAATTTAAAAAAAAAAAAACATTTTTGAATACATGTTTCCTGTTTTTCTCTCTGTATGTTACAAAGATAATACGCCTTGAGCTACAGAGTTGAGATTTGGTATGCGGTTGTTACACCAAATGTATAGATTTCTGTCACATTTTGAGTATAATCTGCTCAGAGATAATCCGCCTATCTGGCTGTTTCAATATAAGTTAACACTATAATTACAAAACGATTGAAGCTATATAAATGAAATTTGGTACATACATTTAAAATTTTCAGTGTAGACACATAACAAATTTTGAGTCAAATCCAGCAAAGGGATTGACTGTCTGTGGGTCCATACTCCCAGAAATATGTAAATGTGATAATTCAAAAATGAAATGACTTAAATCTGTCAAATTTAGTATGGAATTTTATGATTACGATTGCAATTTTGTGTCAAACGTTTGTTTCAGTCGGTTAAGAAAAACATATCTAAAATACAAATTCCATTTTTGTATACTGTTTACCACATGCCAGGCATTAATCGCCAAATAACTCGACAAGGATGAAACGATAGATTCAGTAAAAATACTAAATTCATGCCAAAAATTAATATAAAGTAACTGTTGTAAGCCAATGCTATGTAAGACGTTCCCTCACATGACAAGTTTATTAGAGTAGATGCGAGAAAGTTTTGGGGCGACTATTCCCTCTGGTTATTTCAATTGCATATATTTTCTATCTTTTTGCAGGTTGTTCGAGGCTTACTCAAAATGTGTGGAAGAAAACGCTTCAAACAACTGCGGTAAAACATCTGATATCTTGTTTGACTCGCTGTATGATCCTCTTTACAATTTAGCCGACGTTATCTGCCAGCAACTGATCCTCCCAGCGGACGAGACGGACGCCCGCCCAGACAGTTTTGGGGTTCTCAACCCTTACATGGTCATAGAATCTTTCTTTGGATATGCCTGAATGTAAATGAGAACATATGAATGAAATAAATTCTAAAACTCAATGAACTGTTTGTTTGTTGTTACTTCTATAGAATATAGATCATTAATGGATACAGTTAAAACAATGACCTTAGTGTGACCTTCATTGGGAATGGTGACAAAGTCTACTGTTTGTCTTTTTTAACATACAGGATAGATCATAAATTAGTTAAAATTTAAAAGATTTATTCAAATGGAATATATATATATATATATATATATATATATATATATATATATATATATATATATATATATATATATATATATATATATATATGTAATGATATTTTAAGCTCTTAATTTAAACCAAATTAATTTCCAATGTTCTTCTTAATTTATCCCATCGTAACTTCATTCTAAAATATTCTCTTATTTCGTGATCCAATTCCACTTTCGGTTTAATTTATTCCTCTGTAAAACTAATGCGCCATTAGCACTACATTTCAAATGAAAGTGATACTTCGGTACCCTTGAAAAGTTGTCAAAGGTCATCATATCTATTCCAACCGCGCGTGGCCGGAATCTAGGTTAGACTATTGATCATTTGTTTCGGCAACACTAGCCGGAACTGTAATTGAGTCCTAAGGGCCATCACCGGCCTCGGTACAACCCTACCCTTGTGAAGTACGCCTCGTCATCGATGGCAGAAACCGCCACCTGTCTTTTGCTGTACCCACTAGGGTAGTCGGAACCTACTACCTGACAGGAAGCTTCCCATCCTCAATTACGAGGTGCCCTCAACCCCAGTGGGATACATAGATAAGGAAAACCAGTGAACCACTGGCGCGATTGCACTTACAATTAATTGTTGAAAACTCTGGCAACATAGACACCACCAGAAATCCTCAAAATAATAATAAAAATATTTCTCGAGGATATCTATAAAAAGAGTGTTGAAGAGAAATTTAAAGGATATCTATACAATGTCTTTTATTTAAATATGTATTTGAATGTCTATAGCGTGATATTACTACTAACTACATCAAAGCAATCTAAAAAAAAATTGCGCAAAAAATTTGTTGTAGCAATGCATTTCTATAATAATTCTGTGATGTCTATTTCTTTCTTAGTTTCTCCTCTTAAGTCTTCTTAGTCTCCTCAAAAGTTTTTATATGGAAATTTTTTTCAAAGAACTATGTCTTAAAGGATTTCAAATGCACTTCAGAATTTTGTACTGTTCAAAATTTTCTGTGAGCAGTTTTTGACATGTGCCATTTGACTTAATAGTGTAGACATTCATTTCTAAATGGTATCGATTCGTATTCACATCAATGCGCAGTATTAATATAATTTTGAAGGTCATCGCAAAGTAAAAGAAAAGATGCGTCATCATGAAAAAGCATAATGAAATGTTCAGCAAGATATCAAATATAAATTGATGACATGTTCAGTGGCCATGTCACACGATGTCATCCCTTTTTAATTCTTATTCTTTGAGTCTCTATTAATAAAACACAAATCAAAATATTATAAAAGAAAAATCAGTTTTCTTGAGATAAAGTTTATCACTCGATCATTTTGTGATTGGATTCTATCACCTAAATGACCTTCAAACATTTAAGGCGATTACATTTAACGTAGTAAGTACACATAATCATACTGATAACATGCATTCTGTCAGAGTTTTTCATCAAGAAAAGAAACAAATGTAGTGTTTTTTAGATATTTTTTGTTTAAAAGATAGAGAAATAAATAGATTTTGTAAGAATTTGATTTCATTGAAATACAAGTTTGTGGAACTTGTGTATTTGGCTCATTTTCCTGATTTAATTTCTTATAAAGGCTATTAAAATCTTTTTTAAATGTGGGGCAGTTATTGATAGGGATAAATAAAAAGTATTTTGTGTATTAAGCTTCTCAAGTTAAATCTTTCAGAAATATCAAAATGTTTATAAATTTCAATGAAAAAAATTATTTTCCCACATTTCACTTAGTTTAAATATGCAAGTGCAAATACTCTTCCCAGGTAAAAAATTTACATTGAAAAATTTAGTTAAAATAATGTTAAAAACAAAAAAAATAGTAAAATGAAGGAAAATTTATTAATTATTGTGAAAGAATAATTAATAATTTATTTATTTATTTATTTTCCTATAATTTAAGAAATTTTAATATTAGTGGGAATAATTTTTATCTATTAGATTTTTATATAACTAAACATTAATTGTACTCATATACAATTTCATAAAAATTTGCACAAGTCATTCAGATTTATCTTTTCCACAACTGAAAGATTATTTTTTTTTATTAATTTCCTAATTCCTATATTTCAGTTTTAGCTTTGGAAAAAATTTACGTAAAGAACTTAAGAATTTACGACATTAATAAATTCTACATCCATTCATACTATTTTGATTAGAACTATTTCTACTATTTGCAGACTGTAAATATGAAAATAGATAGCTATCTTTATTTTTTTACATTTTTCCACACATAAATCTACATTAAACTGTTCTATATTCTTTTTTTTAATTTATGGTTTAACCAATCTTGGTTAAAAGTTATATAAATTTTATTTGATGAATTAGAAAATCAAAGAATTAAATCACTACAAGTTCCAGCTTATTTTTAAAGCATAATATGTAAATACATAGTTGCGTGGTAGTGGTCAAGTTTTTATTGTTAAATTTATCTTTTGAATGTATCTAACTTCTGTTTGACGCATCATACATACAAATATTTAATCTCGAACATGGACTTCATTACATAATATATTTCCTTAAAGTAATATATTTCCTAATACTAAACGTATTATTATGTTGATTATTTTGCTTCCAATGCAATACATATTGCTGCATGCTCAATTGTATTCTGCAAAAAAGCTAAACAAATATATATATATATATATATATATATATATATATATATATATATATGTCAAGATATGCCACCAATAGCCACCAGTAGTCCATTTTCGCCAATTTTCATTTTTGATTTATATATGTTTAGATATGCCATAAATAGTTATATGTCTTTTAACATCATCATTTTCAAGACATATTCAAAATGAAACTTTTATAAAGATTCCGCCCTTAACAATTATACCGATTTCGTTAGTTTTGTAGACAAATAATATTTTTACCTTGTAAATATGGTTAAACAATCCGAATGCTCTATCATTATTTTGCAATCAAAATTTAAAACAATATTTTCCTTTGAAAATATGCAATTCATCAAAGTTAATTAATATGGCTAGATTAATTTTATGGATATTAGCCTTCTTCGGCGACCAGCAGTTCGATAACCATATTAACCCTTTTCACTCGAAAAAGTAATTCCATGCATAATTAATCACCTAATACGAATGCTTGTTTATTGCTCCAAAAAATAAATATGTATAATTGTTTTAAGTTTTGATTTTCTCGAAAAATTAATCTACCTTCTTATTCCTCTCTAGGTATTTTTAATAATCATAACTGAAAAAATAAATGAATAAAATGTGAAAATGATGCAATGTCTTGAATGGTGAGTGAGAGGCCCCATCGGAGCGCAAAGGGTTAATAGTTGAAAGACTTGGTGAGGTTCACCCGTTGGGAATGCTCATTAAAGTAGTATTTTTAAAATTTCTGCAGATAAAGGAAGGTAGGGCAGGAAAGCGATTATATCTAAGCTTCTATGTCACTTGCGCTCGATAAATTTCCCCCTTTCCGCTCAAGTGTGAAGAAAGACTACCACATTATAAACTTTATCTTTGCATGTAAGATTTGGCGATTTTACAATGTACGCCAAACTGTGCGGTCAACTGACCCATCAACCACCCCCAATAAAACGATTAACCAATAAAACTTTCCCTTACTCTCTGAAGAGGTCACTGTCTTTGTACATCACGAGAGGGGTTTGGTGGGGTTAATGAGTCACCCAAACTTGTTTGGAAAAAATACTCTTTGAGTTGGATATTTTAGATTTTCTCTGCTTGCACAGAAAATCATACTGAGGCCCGCGTGAATGTTAGAAGGGCTCTTAGAACATAGAACTCATCAATGATTAATTATTGAAGCACTTCGATTTTGGGACATTTACTTGCTCTCTATAATTCTGTTAATTAACATTTCCGAATTCTGTAATTTAGAAGGAGTAATTCAATGTTTATAGTATTTCGTTTGACACGATTTTATTTTTATCAATAATTGCTTTTATTAATTTTTCAATCCAGGAGAATCGGCCAACATCTATGTGCCTATGAAATTGTAAGACCTCGGATTCATCCCAAAAGAATGGCTCAATCCTTTCTCTCAATAGTTTTAGCACTAACAGCGAATTTTAATAAAATGTCCCTAATTTTTTTTCGAATTTTATAAGTAAATTATTTATTCAAAAAATATTAAATAGGTTTAATTGAGAAAGAAACGAACAAAATTAAATTGAATTTTTGTATATTTCGTTATTTCGTATTAAAGTTCTGGAATATTTCAGACTGAATATTCATCTAGGAATTGTTATAATTTTTACTTATATATAAAAAAATAATATGAAAATAATAAAAAGGTGAATTTAAAAAAAAAATGAATATAATTTCTAAATAATTCTTTTTTTAATATGCATTCACAATATGCATAATATGGTCACTTACATTTAACAAAAATAAATAAAGGAATAAAAAAATAAACTAACTGCAAACATTTATCTCTCTGAAATTCAGCATAGTCAAGACTGTTCCGCATTTCTGAAAGCTTAACAGCATTTTTTGTTCATTTGTATGTAATTAAAATTTTAAAAAAAAGTTTTGAGAGATTCATTGAATAACTTGGTAGTAATGTTGCTTTTTTCAAAATAGAAATTATGATTACTCCTATATAACCATGAATTGAAGAAAAATAGTTGCAAAATATATTGTTACACAAATGCTAATACACATTAAAAAGCATTCTTTTAAAAGTTTTTATGAAAGCAATGGCCAACTTAGTTTTATAATTCAGATTTATGGTTGCTAAAGTTTACTTAACTTGTCATTGATCGCTTACTCACAAGAGCATATTTAACTTCAAATCCTATTGGACATGTAACATTTACTATTGTTCTTAAAACCGTATACTATTCCGCTTTTTGCGCAATGCATCTTTTTTAATTTTCAGTAATCTCAACAAAAAATGGGAACTTGAAAAACGAAAGTGTTTAAATTTCAACTAATACGAAAACTTTCTCAATCAGCATTGTTTACGAGCATTACAGATAATATACTTATCTAATATTAATTCATTTCACTGACATTGACCCTTATACATACAATAATTTGTTACATTAAGGAGTAACAAGATTTAAAAATGGATACACTTTCTAAAAATTACAACGCTATAACTTCCGAAAATATTAAAACACAAAATTGATTTTTGCATCAAGATAAAGCTAAAAAAATTATCTTTTTAATGATACCAATGCTTTAATCTACAAATCAAGTTTCGATTTTTAACGTGTTTTTAAAGAAACATTTTAACCATATTTTTCAACAATGTACTTCGCACAAAATAAAAATAAAATTTAATCTGCATGAGCACGTCAATGGGAAAAAATTAGCTGTTATCCACCTGTTGCCATCACATTGAAAGAAGTTCAAATTAAAAACATAAATCAAATATTATTGTAAATTAAATATATAAAAGTGTAAATTTCAGCTAGTGTCTGTATGAAGCGAACAAATTTGAAATATATTTTCTAAAAAGTAAATGGAGGAAAAGATTTCTATGAACTTTTACAATATCTATATTATTAATTAAATCAAACAATTAAATTTAAGGTAAACAGGGTTTATATATCTATTGGATAGTCACTGTAATCAGCGCCCATCAGTCAATTTTAATCAGGGGCACGCATCTACTAACAAAATGGTCTAAATGAACTAAACAATTACAATTTATGTTACTGGAGTCAATAAAAGCTCCGATGAATTAAGAATTTTAAATTTTTTCATAGGTCCTTTCAATTACCCTTTGTAATCCGTTTACATGTTTATCCTTTTACATTAACCTTTGAATCTTATTTAACAAATTGTTTTGAGACATGAATATATTTACACTTAGCACTTAGATCTCTCCTCTCAGAACCATTCAAGGCAGTGCATCATTTTGGCGTTTTATTTAATTATTTTATTAAATTTTGAGTGATAAAAATATGTAGATTAATTTTCTTGGAAAATTCATATATATTAATTTTTCGGAGCAATGAACAAGGCTCTTATTAATAATAATAAGATAAATGTATGTACAAGATCTCATAAATGAAAGATCAAATAAAATTTTTACAAAAATTATCGCCATTCCATTATTACCAATAAGCCCGACCGGAAATGCAGCTATGGAAAACTAAAAACCGTCACCAGCGCCAAGTTTTCTTGCCAAAGGTCCAAATCCCAGTAAACCTATGACAGCAACAGGGGTAGGGAATGATTTACCGAGCGTAAAAGTTCCGATTCCATATCTAAGGGATCGTGAATTTTAATATAGTATAAAAATTTGTGAATCATTCAAAGTGGCTAATTTTTATAAAAAAATTAGCATAAAGAAAAAAAACTGAAATAAATATTATCAATTTATCTATTACATTTTTAAAGCATATACACAATTATAAACTGCAGTCGAATATATAAGTTGATGATAATTATGTAATTGTAATTTTTGAATAATTTTAATTAAGCAAGAATAATTTTGTCACATATCTTTCAATATTTTAAGAATACTCACAAATCCCATCCGATTCGAATTTCTCAATTTGTAATCAGATTTAAGCCAGTTTTTTACGACACATTTTGCATAAATATTTTTGTTTCAGTTCTCTTTGGCACAGTCTACTGTGGTGATGGCGACTGTTACAACCGGAGAGTTACTCCGTGCGTTCAGAGAGTTCTAGACAATCTCGAAACAAAGCCCGATTCCTGTAAGTATTACTTAACTCACTTTTTGGAAACATCCTTGACTGAAGTTCTTCGATCCATTATAAATCCTTGATTATAAATGGTCCATTATAAATCATTGATTATAAATGGTCCATTATAAATAATTGATTATAAATTATCCATTATAAATCCTTGATTTTAAATGATCCGTTATTAATCATTGATTTTAAATGATCCATTATAAATCATTGATTATAAATGATCCATTATAAATCATTGATTATTAATAATCCGTTATAAATCATTGATTATAAATGATCCATTATAATTCATTGATTATAAATGATCCGTTATTAATCATTGATTATAAATGATCCATTATAAATCCTTGATTATAAATTATCCATTACAAATCATTGATTATAAATGATCCATTATAAATCATTGATTATAAATGATCCATTATAAATCATTGATTATAAATGATCCATTATAAATCATTGATTATAAATGATCCATTATAAATCATTACATTAGTTTATTGTACAAACAGAACTTTAAAATGCATGGATGCTTAGTATGTCTGAATTTATAGTTTATTGACTGATTTAATACAGCCATTATTAACTTATACAAAGATTTGTGAAAAACTTTGCAGATAATTCGTTAGATGCTTTAATGCAAATTATATCAATACATTCTTTCTAAGCTTGATAAAATTTCATGTTTGATGACTGATTTAATACAACCTGGATAAAGCATTTGAAGAGTTGGGAAAAACATTGCAGATAAATTTCTGAATCCTGTATTTTTGCTATGCATGACAGAATTTGCATTTTAATGATTGATTTAATACAAACTTGATAACGAATATAAAAATTTGTAAAAACCTTTGCAAAGAATTCTTTAAACGATTTAATGCATATTATTCAAATACATTCTCTCTAAGCATGATATAATTTCATTCTTAATGACAGATTTAATACAACTTAGATAAAATATATAAAAACTTGTGAAAAATGTTGCAGATAACTTTTTAAAATGCTTTAATTTAAATTAGGCATTTTTGCTAAGCACTTTAGAATTTCTAGTTTAATGTGAAAAACTTTGCAGATAATTCTTTAGATGCTTTAATGCAAATTATGTCAATACCTTCTTTCTAAGCATGATAGAATTTCATGTTTGATAATTGATTTAACATAACCTGGATAAAGCATTTAAAGGGTTGTGAAAAATATTGCAGATAATTTTCTAAATCATGCATTTTTGCTATGCATAACAAAATTCTCATTTTAATGATAGATTTAATACAAACTTGATAACGAATATAAAAATTAGAAAACCTTTTCAGAAAATTCTTTAAAAAATTTAATGCAAATTGTTCAAATACATTCTCTCTAAGCATGATATAATTTTTAGTTTAATGACTGATTTAATACAACCTAGATAACAAATACAAAAGCTTGTGAAAAACGTTATAATTTAAATTAGGCATTTTTGTTAAGCACGTTAGAATTTTTAGTTTAATGACTGATTTAATACAACCTAGATAACAAATACAAAAGCTTGTGAAAAACGTTATAATTTAAATTAGGCATTTTTGTTAAGCACGTTAGAATTTCTAGTTTAATGACAGATTTAATACAACCTAGATAACAAATACAAAAGCTTGTGAAAAACGTCATAATTTAAATTAGGCATTTTTGTTAAGCACGTTAGAATTTCTAGTTTAATGACAGATTTAATACAACCTAGATAACAAATACAAAAGCTTGTGAAAAACGTTATAATTTAAATTAGGCATTTTTGTTAAGCACGTTAGAATTTCTAGTTTAATGACAGATTTAATACAACCTAGATAACAAATACAAAAGCTTGTGAAAAACGTCATAATTTAAATTAGGCATTTTTGTTAAGCACGTTAGAATTTCTAGTTTAATGACAGATTTAATACAACCTAGATAACAAATACAAAAGCTTGTGAAAAACGTCATAATTTAAATTAGGCATTTTTGTTAAGCACGTTAGAATTTCTAGTTTAATGACAGATTTAATACAACCTAGATAACAAATACAAAAGCTTGTGAAAAACGTCATAATTTAAATTAGGCATTTTTGTTAAGCACGTTAGAATTTCTAGTTTAATGACAGATTTAATACAACCTAGATAACAAATACAAAAGCTTGTAAAAAACGTCATAATTTAAATTAGGCATTTTTGTTAAGCACGTTAGAATTTCTAGTTTAATGACAGATTTAATACAACCTAGATAACAAATACAAAAGCTTGTGAAAAACGTTATAATTTAAATTAGGCATTTTTGTTAAGCACGTTAGAATTTGTAGTTTAATGACTGATTTAATTCAACCTCGATGGTGTATATAAAGATTTACGAAAATCTTTGCAAAGAATTCTGTAAACGCTTTAATGTAAATTATATATAAGTAATCTCGCAATAGTTAAACTAAATTAATCTAAGCAAGATATAATTTAGTTTAACTATTGATTTAATTCAACCTGGACAACGGACATAAACACTTATGAAAAACGTTTTAGAAAATTAGTCACTTTTATCTTTACAGAAATTTCACAAGTGTCAGAAATATTGCATTAAGAAATTTTAAAAAGAATTATGCATCAATTATATATGATTAATAATTCACATAGTAACGTAAGATTTACTATAATTATTTATTTCCCTAGAAAATAATAAATCAATATAATTAAATATCGATAATCGAGAGGCAGTGAGATCGGTTGGATGATATACAATGTTAGTTTTTCCTGACAGCAATTTAATTTTAAACTTCGTGGTTACTTATTATTCTTTTAATAAAAATTTTCTCTAATCCTCTTTAATTGATTTTATTCCATTTTTTGTGAAGCGCTTTTTGGAAAAAATCTTTGCACTTTGGGCTTTCTAAACACATTTTCCTGAATTGGTTTTTGACATAATTATTGATTTTGAGATAGTTTTTTTGGTATAAAAATTGCTTAATAATGGAGCTGAATCTTGCTGAAAAATAAATGGTGCTTTGTTGGGGAAGAAATGCCTGATGGAAGGTATCAATTTTGGTTCCAGGACAGTTTCGAAGTATTTTTTGGCATTCAGGATGCCATCAATCACTTGAATTCGGCCCACACCATCTGTAGACACACATGCCCAAATCATGGCATTTGTTGTTGTTTTTATAGTTGCTTCAATGCAATCAGGATGAAGCGCTTCACCTACTCTACGTCTCACGTATTTTCTACCATCACTACCAAAGACCGATATTTTAGTCTCCTAGCTCCAGATTACTTGCTTCCAATAATTTTCTGACCATTTAATGTGTTGTTTTGCCCGCTTAACTCATTTTTCGTGTTACTTTTGATTTAAATATGGTTTTTTCCTTTGAATTCTAGCTTGTAGTCCAAATCCTGATAACCTTCTTCTTATTGTTCTTGAACTTACTGCAATACCCGCTGAATTCATTTCACATCTAATGGCATTTGATGAAATTTTTCTATCTTGAAGGCATAGCCGTTTAATTTTTCTATCGGCAGTAGCAATTGTGCATTTTTTTCGGCCTGATTTGGCCTTATTTTCCACTGATTTCGTTTTTTCATAACGTGAACAGAACTTGCGTACACCAGAACAAGTCACTGAACCACCAACTTGTCTTGCAATTTCAGCATAAGAGAGGCCATTTTCTCTCAATATGACAATTCGGCTTCTATTTGTAGATGTCCAATCAGTTCTTCTTGTTGGTGACATTGTTTAAAATTAGTTTAATTAAAAAAAAGGACTTAAAATATTCAAAAACAGCAATACTTAATTGTACTAGTATGCATCATTCCGCAAAATATTTCCACAACAATAACTCTTTTACCATCCAAATAACCTAAACTATAGTTACAGGCATTTAATGGGTCCGCAGAACAGTGTTTGTGATTGGCTAGTATGCTTTTATTACAAAACACGTCATTCTTCACACATCATTCGTGTTTGTTTGTTCTACTAAAATGAGCGTAACTTTTTATGTAATACTGTTTTTGTTATTAAATTTTACATTAAATTACCTTTAATTTGATATATAAACATTTGTATTTAAGTGAAAATTAATATATTCTACAAGCACGCAAAGTTGAAAAACATGAAACTTTCAAAAAATGTCCACACTTTTGGCCACCACTGTATATATATATATATATATATATATATATATATATATATATATATATATATATATATATATATATATATATATATATATATATATATATATATATATATATATATATATATATATATATATATATACACGGAAGCACAAATTAACCGTCTTTTGATGCTGAATGAAGAATAAGGATACGATTGAGGGATGCCAAATAGTTTAATTTGTTTAATTTTTCAATAGCATTTAATAGCATTGATTTTCAATCTAAAGATTAAGTGTGACCGTTTATTCGAACCATGTAGGCTGTGCTTATATATCCATGATTAAAATCACTGCAACATTGGGAACCAGAACAAATGGCATCACTCAGTCCTACACACACATAATCAATTCGACCTCTCATACCTTAGGCAGAAAGAAAGGGGGAAAAATCTAAAATGCCCCGTTTTGAATTCGTTTGGACGAATTCTATTTTATATATTTTTTTTCTTATTTATTATTTATTTTATATTTTATACTTATTTATTTTATATTTATATATTATTTTTATTTATTCTATCACTTTTCTTTCATTGAAATTAAGTTTGTTATTTTTTAAGTAACCTTTGTCTGCAGAGCTTTTGTTGTATATACAGTAGTAAGAGAGCAAAATATAACAAAATTTTTCAAATCCCTTTACTGGAAAAAATAAAAAGGGGGAATAGTAAAATGAGGTTAACAGGAAATTATAAACTTTATTGACAGCTTCCAGCTCCGCACGTGCCTGAAATATCAAGAAAACTGATAAAAATTCATTATTTCTTGGAAGTTAAAAATTTCTCTCTATTTATTGAAACTTGCATTACAAAATACTTAACTTTTTGGAATAATTAAATAAAGGAAAAAAATCTATTGCGTATTCCTACAAAAGTTTAAAAATATATATTTGTAATTATTTTAATTTGTATTTTTCGCATCTAATTTTTAATATAGTTTTCATGCAGTATATTTCGAATACTACTACCGGCAAGCCGAAATTAATTTCTTTATCGTGACAGAAATAAAATCATTCTTGTTTTTAGAAATAATAGCATTTTTATAAGTAGAATAGTAGATAATGGTTTTATTGAAGGAAAAAAAATTTGCTCCTTCTATCTAAAAGCAACATCTTAAAAATGGAGAACGCAGTGATTGAATAAAACAAAATTCAGTACAATATCTTATAAATGAAAGGGAGAATGTTAATGTGCAGGCAAAATAAAAGATTATTTAGGTCTAAAAAATATCAATTTTATTTATTTTCTTCGTTTACGGTAGTACAATTTAAATCTGAATTTGAAAACAGTGTTATTTATTATTTAACAGCAAATGACAACAATACAGAAAATAACAAAAATTAACTTGACACTTAAGAAAATATTTCTGCAATTAAAATGTTTAGGTCTACTAAAGTTTTCGTATGGCATATAGTTTTTTCCTAACCGATGATATTTGGATGTATGATTTCTGAAGTCGTGTCATTCACACAATAACGTGTTTGTGAAAAGGCTGATTCAGTAGACTCGGTTCCAAAATCTTTATTCATGCTTTTGATCAATGCGATCTTTTTCATGTCAAAACCCTGAAAGAAAATATGGAGTCGTTTGAAATTATTAATTCCATCGGTTGATCCGGTTTACCGAGTTTGGGGATAAACTCGTGGGAAGGAGTCTGGAGAAAGATTCCCCCCCCCCATGCCAAGTATTTTCCAAGTCTCCACATCCCCATGGACAGATTTATCGAAAATCATCAGAAATCTACAAGCATTGCCACCGACAAGGTCAGTACTTAAACGCATAGAACGCTTTATGTATGTGTTGAAACAGTGTATTGACCTTGTTTTACAGCTTCTCAACCTACACATTATGGTCAGGGGCGATACACAATATGTGCAACGTTAAGTGTTAAAAGAGTTTATGGTATACATTTTATAACAAACATACTTATTTGGTCGGACGGTTACCTTTAATTATCCAGTATAACCATATACTAAGAAATCTCATTGTTATACCGTTATCTGTTCATCTGTTATGTCAGGAGATTAAAAATCTTGAGTTCAAGTACTTCGGGACACTCTCCTCAAATCGGCATATTAGAACAAAGAGGTGAAGGTAGGCTCACCGTGTCAATAATACGTGTAACTTACATACTAGAGGATATATATATTGTGTATATAAAGTGTTTTTCCTATGTTCTTCCAGAGTTAAAACCTAGATAAAAAGCCGTGGTAAAATTTTATTTTATTTTATATGAATACCATTTATCCAGAAAGCTCGCAACTTCATCTTATAACAATTCATAAAAGCCCAATGAAAGTAAAATATATGCTTGACATTTGGTGAGTGCTGTTTTTTAATGAAGAAGAGAAATCTTTGAAAGAATATGAATCATTAGTCTAGTCTTGGGGATAAATTGAGTGTCCATTTGGAGATTTGGCGATCCGTTGGCAGCTTCAACAACAGTTCTAAAAGTTGAAAATAAGGACTTAAGTACAGTGCTAATAGCATTGGAAAATCTTAAAACTCTAAAGGACATAATGTTAAAAATTAACAGTACTTCACCAACCATTTAAAAGTTTTAAAGTGTTTGAATTTTTTTTTTTGTTGTGGAAGAGCATTTGGAAAGATATTGATAATTTCGTGATTTTCTTAAAGTGGTGGCTTGCTCTTCGTTTAAGAGGAGGATAGGTGCATGGAAAGACGAAGAGGAAAGTCAGAGATTATCCACTTTGTGACTTTAGGTCAATTGCCTCGAAGAGGATGTCAATTCGGTGAATCAGTCGGAGTTATGGACTGGTTTTGATGAAGACAGCAGTCGGCCACAACAGATACTGTCGATATTTTATCATTCAGTAGTGGTGGGTGGTCGGCTGGCTGTACACAAGAAGAAGAAGCTTTAATGATTGTTTGCAGATTCTTGAAAGAGCAGGAATTTACATGATACATCTACTAGGACAAGAGACATGACAATGGATTCTAGATTAAAGTAAGAAGTAAAAGAAGGAAGTCAGTTGATGGAATTATGTATTTTTGATTTCGTCATCGTGGAGAGATTTTGGTCTTGCTGCAATCTGAGTGATGTTGTGCTGGGATTCTACCCTGTGAGTTGGAAAGATATTGATCTGTCTGTCTTGTCTGCGCTTCAGCCGTGTTTTACAAATTATGCTTTCTTGTGGAATAAAGCATCGTTTTCCGTTACAGAGTTTGTTCGACTTTCCCCATATATCCATGGGATCAGATTTTCCCGTAACAATACCTGCTTTAAAATATTATGGGAAAGCGATAATCACATATTTTATGTTCATAACTCCCCACTAGGGATTGCAATACCGGACCAAAATTTCAATACCGGTATTCGGTATTTTTTAAATCTTAATACCGGGATACCGGTTTTAATACCGGTATTAGAAATTTTGGAAAAAGAAAGAAAACACAGATGTTTCTTTTTTTTTATTTGCCAGTTTTGTTAGAGAGTGTAAATATCACAAAAAATAATTTGTAATTTATAAATTATAACAGTATATAATCACAAAAAAGTAAAGAAACATCTTATTTATTAAAATCACAAAAAAAAGTGTAAATATCACAATTCAGTTTGTGGTACTATTACAAATTTTTGAAATGTGATCTAAAAAAAAATGAATGCATCAATTGTACTGTCATTAAGCCTGAAAAGTAATTTTGTGTAAAAATTACCAGCTGTCGAAAACGCTCTTTCGGCATCTACGCTAGCTGGGTGCAATATATTTTTTTCAAGTATTTACCTCTAAATCCTTCATCTTCAAATAAATCGATTTCTCGTCGGATAGTTTTGGATATAGCTGATTTCTGTATTGTATTTTGGTTCGTTGAATTTTTTTTATTTATTGCTAATTCTAATTTTTGTTCAAGAGACAATTCCTTTCCACTATCGACAGTAGTGACATCATAATCTTCGATAATTGAACCGAATTCTGAATGTGGATAGGTTTGTGGGAAAAAAATTTTTTAGAAATTTTACTCTAACTTAATCAGATTTGAATAGGTTATTTTCTTTTCTTCTTTTTATTTCCATTTTTAAAATCATTGGAATTATGTAAATACCATAAGTCATTTTCTATTTCGGTATGCCTTTCTTCTGTGAAATTTTTCAATGTAATATAGTTGGAATCCGAAGTTTCTATATCCACAGTATTTGGATTCTTCTGTTCTTTATATTTTTGGTATAATACATCTATTACTCCTAATTGAATCCCATGTGCATAGCACAGCTGCTGATTTGCACCAATCAACTTTCCAACTTTTTTCATAACTGTTGCTCCATCAGTCGTCATGGATACAATATTTTCTTTCAGGGATAATCCATGTTTCGCTAATTTAGATTTAAGCAATTAATTAAGCCATTAATTAGCTAATTAATTTCGCCCGTTAGGGAGACATAAAAACAAAAACGTATACTATATTGCTATGTTCGCGATACCTGCACATATAGTGGAGACAATTTTAAAAATTTCGAGTAAATACCGAAAAACCGGTATTTAAACTTGTGAATACCGGTATTACAAAATTGTACAAATGACTCAAAATACCGGGATTCGGTATCCCGGAATACCGGTATTGCAATCCCTACTCCCCACATACACATAACATAACTCCATCCTGTGCTCCTGGTACCTATAACACTAAGTTATCTAACCAGTTGGTGGAGCACAAAATGAAAAGGAAAAAAAAAGAGGATAAAAGAAAGAATGAGAGGACAAAAAACCCAGGGATCTCCAGAGAGAATCTTATCTGTGTCAAACCCTACACGACTGTATTTAATGTTTTGGCAAAATAATAACTAAATGGAGGCTAAAACAAATGGTGACAATGGATTTAACTTACAGAGAAATGAGATTACAAATTGAAAACGGGAAAAGGAAAATAGTTGATAAATTACATTGTGAACATCTATATGACATATATAAGCATATAAATAAGCAATGTAGAGTCAGAAATCTGTCTCGACTTCCCATCCAAACACACACACACACAAATTCCAATGATGGCAAAGAGTTAATCATTTATTGTAAGTCTGAAAAATGCCAATTAAGACTATTTTGATTGAAATTTTAAATTGGGAATACTTATTTCTCTGCTAAATTTAAGATTGTCCCTTTTTTACCCATTGTGTAAATCCTTAACAGAGGTGTGTATGGTCAATTCGTAGGAGTGTAAAATAATCCAAATGTTAAGTCCATCGTTGAGGAATGGAAGGAAGTTGATTAATGTTATTAGCAAAATATGGATAATCAGTAACGAGGTTTTCATAATTTCTATCTAATTTTGAAGTCAAATTTGGCGATTCCAAAGGAGGAGCACTTGGAACACATTGGTTATTTTCACTTCCTTCATAGAGTACAGCAGAGCACACTGCGTCGGATAGGCCTAAGCTGCTATGGCCGCCAGCAGAAGGAGGGTTGGAGTGGATGTTATTTTCGCCTTGTTGATGTGTGACCACTTGCTCTCTTGCTCTAAAAACAAAGAGAATTATCCTTTGATTAGGATTCATTTACAAACAAAATTTCCTTTCAGTTTTTCAATAATTAACTTAATCTTTAGGATAAAAAAGAATGGCCTTTTAAATTTTAAATATTTTGTTAATTTATTCCTTTCGCAACGGGCGTGTCATATATGCCACAAGCGTATCTCACAGCTGCGCGTACATTTCTGGAAATTGAACTCATGGGACGGTGATGCATGTGTGCATTTTAAACTGGAAGAAATTTTAAACGCCATTAGATGTCTCCCTGTGTCCAATACTTTTGAAATAAATATAGTTTTGGTATTCTGACCTTCAGTTTGCTCATATTCAGCCTGACTTTGGTATTTTACTCATCCGCTGTTACGGGGGATGGGTTTAAGGAAAATAAACAAAGCTGAGTTGTGTAACTTTCCACCTGATAGAATCATACGCATTTCTATATCTCCCTCCATTATTCTTTTCTTATTCTTTTTTTGTTGTTATTATGTAACCGTAACTAGTCTTTTTGGGTTTGACCGTCAGTTCTCTTGCATTTTGCGTAGCATTCGGACACATTTCGAACACTTCTCTTTTTATTACGGAAAGCCTTGGTTTCGATTTCTTATGGCACACACATACATACACACACAACAACAACAAAAAACGCGATTTATCAGAGGAAGACTGTGCTCGTATTATAAATGAACTAATAGTTTAAAAAGATCAAAAAATTAATACTTAAAGATCGACTAGTAAAACTTATTTTTTGTGATTTTTTTTTCAAAGTTAGGCTTAGCGACGCAAAAGCAACGTTTTGTGAGCTGGTTCCTTTCACGTACTGGTCCGTGCATGCATCTAAGAGGCCTCCCTTCCCGAAAGGATTATAAGCATCATCACTCTGAAATGATTGAGAAGGAACAATAACATATGTTCCTTTAATATATTTTATTATTTTTCTAAGCGTACTAGAAAATATGCCTATAAAGGTTGGTATCCTTTTCACAATGTTTCGAAAATGATTGCTATAGATTTCCAATGTCTTCGACGTAACAACTAGTCGCCATAAGTGAATAGTTAAGCATAGCGATATCTTGTCCAAGAAGGTGAAAATAATGAATAAGAATATATTTAAAATAATAAAAATTGCAGATCATGGATTTTTATTATAATATAATAATGTGACATAACAAATAATGTAAATATTTCAATCACACAACTATTTTTTATTAATCCTTAGCTTTATTTGCATGTTGATAAATCAATCAATACAAACATGATAAGACAAACCTGTCTGAGTTGATAAACACCAACTCAGAAACGGGATTTCACTACGGCGGTGATACTTTAAATTCCATCGAACATTGCAGACAGCTACGGACAATTATTTCTGATTATATATCTGTACAATTCTGCTGGCGGGGAATCTTAAGAAGACCTGCCAATTTTTGTCAAGGAATAATTTGCTACTTCTTAGTGGCAAAACTCAAGCTTGGTGAGAATTCCGGTTTCGCTAACGGAGAAGTACGAATATTTCTGCATCAAAGAATTGCATAAATATTAATGCATAAAATATATATTTCGCCTTTTAAAAATCTTTTCATTTGTTTTTTTTAAATATATTTTTTTTTATTTAAGAAAGCTTGGACAGAAAATATCCAATAAAATATATGAAACTCAACTAAATGAAAAGCAACATCTGACTTTCTCCAATTTTCGATTGCATTGAGTTGAATTCCTCAAGTCTGTCAGTGGGTAATTAGATCGTCCTGTACACAACTTCTTCGTATAGCTGAATTTATTCTAAGTCAATCGCTCTTTGCAGTATGAAACATCTGAATCTTATTACTAACCAATAATTTGAGCTCAAAGTAGAGCATTCGTAGACAAGAAAAAGAAAGCAAAGTGGCAAGTAGTTATTTAAACCACATTACCGTTGTCCATTATCTCAGAAGTTGGAGCATGTGTGTGTCGTTTGTCTTAAGCCGTATTCCAACGACTCGTGAATCTTCAGGCAGGGCACATTCCCCAGCCCCCTTCTTCTTACCCTCTTTTGCGGTTTTCTGGGGTTCTTTGAGGCTTTTCCAGTTTACCGACAATTTGACGATAAACTATACAGGCATCAAAGGATCCCAGAAAGCTGCAAGAGAGGGGAAACAGGGAAAAGCGTGCCGTGGCTGCAGGCGGACAGGTCGCAGGAACGCCGCTTTAGATTGTCGCCTAAGGTAAATAAATTCCATCGTATAAGGGATTTCACATAATTAAGAATCTCTGCCTTAATTACGCGATCAAGATAGCAATTTTTATAATTTATTATTTTAATGCAGCGATTCGGAAAAGATTCATATAAGAAAGTATTAATGGTATCTGCCCCTTTGAAAGAAGTTCTTAATACTTGCTTGCTAAATGTCTCTATGAAGGCTCTTCGTATAGGGACCTACTTCTAGAGAATAGGATGTATAATTTATCTTCAATCATTTTTTTAAAAATTGCCTGATAAGATTTAGAAGTTTAACTGATGGTAATTTTTCATCATAATCGATGATGGTCGGTAAGCGGTCCGATGAATGATGATGATTCAATGAAAGGAGTCCCCACTATTCTACCACATTTAGGGCTTAACTGAATGGTAATCATAGAAAAACATCGGAAGAAAATTACTGTAACCATGACCGAAACACCGATCATATTCTCTGGTCACGACTTATTAACTCTCTAGGGAGATACATTCCACCAGCAGAGATATTTGATATGAAATCAGAACATTAAAACGTCAAGTGTTGTTAAGTATTTTTCCGAAATTCAAATAGCGGCGAATTATTATGAGGAATACAGATAATAATAAGTCGCAAAATGCTACTATCTTATTAATATATCATGATCTGTGTATTCTTGGAGCTAAACTGATAAAATGATCCTGTCCTTAAAAATAATGAGGAAAACTACATTACTGATACAGAAATTCTTGTATAGATATTATTTGTAATCATATTTAATTCATGTGCATTTTTTTATAGAAATTAGCAGAACATGTGCATTTTTACGAAAATTAGCTATTCAAATTCATCGTATAGAAATCTTCCAATTAATTTTGCACTTACATCAATAACTTTAATAGCGAAAATATTATTCTGTTACAGTTAACAATCATGGAAAAAAAGTTTAAAAACCAGTGTATATTTCATGTAATACTTGAAATCAATTTTTACAAGAATGTCAATAAAATAAATAAATTTTCCAAAGTAATTTAGAAAAATAAAAGTTACGTACTTTTTCCTTCTTTTCAAAAATAATATCAAGATGGACATTGCAAGGAATACTATTGCAGTAAAAGCTCCAGCAACGATAGCTACAAAATAAAATAAAAATAATATATATATATATATATATATATATATATATATATATATATATATATATATATATATATATAATATATATATATATATATATATATATATATATATATATATATATATATATATAATGTTATTTTTGAATCCTGTCGACTAAATAATATGTAACACATTTTTGGTTTAAGTAGAATGCAGGTTCGAAGCAGTGAAGAAACTTGGTATTTTTAATTCCGTTTTATTCTCTCTCGGGAGGCAAACATGATTATTTACAAAAAGGCACAGAGCAGCACAAAAACAGAAGGAAAAAATGATCCCTAGTCTTATATAACATAGGATTTCTGGCCAGGCGCCAATTCAATACACTTGTCACCTTTGACACCTTTTGAAGGGTACAGAAGATATCACTTTCATTTGATACGTAGTACTAAGGACGCATTATTTTTACAAAGGGATTAATTAGATCGAAAGTGGAATTGGATCAAGAAATAAGATAATATTTTAGATTTAAGTTACGATGGGCTATAAATTAAGATAAAGTTTTGGAAATTCATTTGGATTAAATTAAGAGTTTAAAATATCATTACATACACACACACACACACACACACACACACACACACACACACACACATATATATATATATATATATATATATATATATATATATATATATATATATATATATATATATATATATATATATATATATATATAATGTTTTAGCAGTTGCATTACTCTATCTCCTCTTTTAGATAATAAATGGCGATGCCTGGTTAGGTACGCATCCCATAGTGCTTTGCGATTGTAATTATAAGGAGATGAAATGATGTTCTGAATATCTTGCCATGATCATTAAAGAAATATTCCCGAAAACATGGATCCTCTTGCTTCCACTGCAAGGATTATAAGGATCTTCATTCCACCACAATTTTTAATACATTTCCCCAGGGCCAATGAATCATTTTTAGCAAATTATTCTTAGTAAATAAAAGAATTAAAAAATTGATATTATTCTTCTAAAATTGGACGAGTTATGAATCATTGAAAATCTCTATTTTAGTTGCTACTGTCTTGGAGTACCTGAAAATACTTGATCTCGAGAGAGATCTTTAGTAATTTAAAATTATGCATCTTTGAGCTGCTTTTTGAAATTTTTCATTAAAATAAATTTGAATGGTTCAAATACATAAATTAAAAAGCTATAAACATTTACTATTTAAAGCTTTTTAAAGCAATAAAATATTTACTATTTTTATTGTATGCTTTATCAGTAATTTTTCATGAAATATAACCCCCCCCCCACCCCTCATTTAGAGCAGATTTCCAAAAAGGCCTAAGTGCCTATTCGTAATAATTTAGAAATAGTTAATAGTTATTGGACCACGATAAAAGTGAACATTTTTCTACCCTATGTATTAATATACATATTATAGCAATGGATTAGGAAAAAAAACATAGCTTCAAATTGGAATTATATATATAGTTAAATCAATAAAAAACATATATATAAATAATATTACCTATAGTTTTATAAGCCTTTGGTGGTTTGTTGACTAAAAATAAAAGAAAAAAATATGTTAAAAAGAGAGCTTTTTAAGAAGAAAAAAAAACAAGTAATTATAGAAAATATATAAATAAGACTTTTTTATATATCTTCTAGACGTTGCTTCAAAAGAAAACTCTATAGTGAAGGCCGTTCTGTTAAATTTTTGCTTAAAAATGTGATTAACATTATTATTATTTTGCACAGTGTTATCGTGTTGGGAAAGATCGTTTAAATCATTAGAGTATATTTTTGTTACAACGAAATCAAATATTACGAATACTTTTAAATTGCTTTTATGTATATTCACCACCAGTTTTCACCACGAGCTTTAAAAATAATAAAATACTAATCATCTTCAGTGACCAGGTTGTTTGTCTTATATATTGAATGTTTAATTTCAATTGAACACATATGTATTAATTTAGGGTTATGAACTTATATTCATTAGCCTATATTAACTACCTTTCTTAACAAAGTAATATAGAACTTAAATTGATCTAAACATTTTAGTACCTCTATTTTAGTAGTTTTGCACCTATTCTATACTCTGTTTCACCCTAACTTGGCAGTAGTGTATATTCTAGGCATGCCGAATCACATTCGCTGTGAGGGGAACTGGGTTACTTTAAACTATAAAGTTACTAGAAATGCAGATCGCTGGCGGAACTTTATCTCGCAAATTTTTCGCCAAATAGTAAATATTTATTAACTTTATTATATTATCATTTTAAATCAGATAATTAATTTTTTCCTTATTTTCATTATTTTGTTCAATATTATTGATACATTATTTTAATAAATCATTAAAGTTATTTCATTTCGTTTCATCGTTTCTCAAAAGAAAACCCTAAATCTTTCAATATTCTGTAAAGCGTAGTTCGGTTAATGTTTTTAGAAAAGATATCTGTATCATCGTTCACATCTTTTAAAACTTTATCTAATGTTGGGATCTCATTTCTACGAATAAATGCATGGATTTTTCGTCAGATACAGGATAATGTAAAATCATCAAATTTTAATGTAAAATCATCATTTTTACATCATCATATTTACTTTTTCATAAGATGACCTGAATGTTTACCTACTGAGCCTGGTCGTTTCTTTCCAGGGGTACTTAAAGGACTGGGTGCCTTTATTTCTGTTTTCATGTTGCACTTTTTGTTGATTTCACTCGTCTTGAAGGGGGGTGCACAGCGTATTCGGTGATAACACTTTTTCTTTTTCTGACATTTTAGAAGTGAATAGAAAAGACGAATCGAATAAATATTCAACAATCAAAACTAATAACTACTAATGTGATTAATAGTATCAAAAATATCAGCTGGTAAAAAAGCGAGAATAAAAAAGTACGAAAGATGATAATGGTTGGGAACTAAATGAAGCTGAGTTGGCGGAGACGTTAATACTAAGAAAAGGGCGCCAAATATTTGACCTTGAAGACCGGTTCTAGCCAAAGTGGAATTCATTATGTCAATCGTTTCGTTTTATTCGTTCGCTTTATTTACAAAATACTTAACAGATAAACACTTCTAACTTGAGAATAATTTTAAATACATACTGATAAAAAAGGATTTCTGTAATTTATGATATTAATTGATAAATTTCTGAGCATTTTAACTATTATAAAGTCGGAATTGATGGGGAACTCTTTCCCAACGCGGAGCGTCACATTTTCTGCCTTTTACAATACTGCCAAGTTGGGGTGAAACAGAGTATAATCAACTTGTAGTGATCGTAGCGCCATCTTTCATTCATGTTATTCTAAAGCGCTACCTATCTACTTTCCCTAATACAATCTATGTTAATACTTCGCGCGGGGAATCCCCGTTCTATGTATACGTGCGCTAAGCAGTGATGTTCCGATAGTTGTTAGTGAAATAAAGAGTTTATTTTTCTAATAGCGATGAAGTGCTTTATACGACACTCTACATGAACATCACCACAAACTCCTGACCCCCTTCCTCTTACAATATCAAATCATTCTTCTGTTTCTTTTAAAAGATGCAGCTGCGTTATAAACTCGACATATAATGAATCGCACTTTGCCATAGTGAATTAGTAGACAATTAATATGTGCTCCTTGCAGCATATTAGGCTGATTAAAACGTTTTTACGTAAAAAGGCCTTTAAGACTAGAACATCCATCGGAGTCGATTGGACACCAGAACCTGCTTTGTTTGTTCTCCTTTACGCATTTTTGCAGGGAATTTGAAAAATTTTCGTGACTTTTAATCATTTTCCATGGTAATTACACAGAAAACATTTTGTGTTTCTGGGTTAATTAGAAGAAATTTTACAACAAAACATACCTAGAACATCCGCTGGTGTCGTTTCGAACACCAAGGCAATTTATCATTATAAATAACTGTCATTCAACAAACGATAGTTCACTAAGTAAATCAGACTTCCCAAAGTACTATCGCACCTTTGTTTGACCTTGAATGCAGTGTTATTGGGTTCACAGTGGAAATGTATCAATTATACTAAAATTGTTCTGTCTAAGTGTTTCGTTGCATAGCATTTGCTTATCTGCTCATAAAAAAATTCATTCGATTTTCGAATTTTGTTCAGAGCAGACACCCTGAAACGATGGCTAGTGAAAAAGGTCCTGATGAAATTGCTAATTTGTTGCGAGAGCTTTCTGAGAATGAATCGGATGGTGGTGAGCCCTCTTGTGCTAATTTATATTCCGATGAAGACATAAGATCGCGTGAAAGTAACTGCGAAGAATCTGAAGAAAGTGCAGATGAAATTGATAATATTTCAGTAATAAATACTGAATTTAAAAGAATTACAAATTCACTAAACGCAAAAAGTGCGAAATTAAAGAGTGTAATGGAAATGCAACTAAAAAAAATGCGTGTCTTGCATGAAAATGGTGCGCGGAAAATATACAGGAAAAATTGAATATCACTACATTCATTGCAAATGAGGTATGTAGAAAACATTATGCATAAAAACGAGATATAATGATTAAAAAACTTTCATTCTCACAGAAATTACGATTTTGCTTATTATACTAATATTTATAAATACTATTGTTTTATTTCATTTTACAAGATTAAGTCATTTGTTTTGCTACAGTTTTTTATTAAATAAAGGGTCATAATATATGAAAATTACACGAAATGATATTAAAAAGTCTTAAAACTAAACGCTACTGAACAGTAGTCCTGCAATTATTTAGTTATTACAATTATTTTATATATTTTATATCGCGGTGTCGAAGCGACATTAGCGGACGTTTAAAGATAATCGAAATCTCTGACGTTCTAGTGTTAAATATTTAATATATAGAATATATTTCCTAATATACTAAGTAACTTAGATATTCCATAGAGATTTATAGCTAAATAAATAAAAAAAAATAAAAACTCATTGCGACATTCCCCAAAAAAACTTTTAGAGGTTTATATATTAGAGATAAGTGGGCAATGTAAATTTCAAAGTAATTCAAAATAAAGTATGAAAAAATCTCATATTAATAAAAAAAAAATTTCCTTTAATTTTCCAAAAATTACATATTTAAAATTTTTATATGACCCCTCTAGACAAATTTTGTCAATGAGGAAGCTTTCATTTTTTATGCAATAATATCATTACAAAAAAATCAATTATTCGTTATGTACTGTCAACTTCACTAACCAAAGAATAATTAAATACTGAATTATTTATAAATTAATCAAAATAATGCCTTGAAACTTCACAGATTTGAAATTTAAAAGAAATATTTGAATATCCTTTTAATATTTAAAATTTTGCCATTTCAATAAAATTAATTCCACTTTTGCTCAATATTTCTTTTAATTGTTATTTATTAAAAGAAATTTAATATATTAAATGTAATGTTCATTTTGAAATACAATGTCACTAATTATTTTTTTTTTTTTTTTTTGCCGAATTTTCTTTTGTTTCATTGTATTGATTTAATAATGACTACAAGTGGAAATAAGTCAATCGCTGAAATGGATTTAAGAAAGGTAAAGTCCTTAAAAGCAAATGAAATAGATATACATTGGCAGCAGCTAAGGGAATTTAACCCATATTTTGCTTTATTCTATAGAAATTAATACTAAATAATATCAAAAAAATTTGACAATCATAAAATATAAATTTTACTATTTTATCGATGCAAATTTCATTCTAGTGCTATTTTCTTTTAATTTCTTTTCTTTTAGTACATTATCTTTTTGACGAATTTTCTTTTGCTTCATTGTATTGATTTAATAATGACTACAAGTGGAAATAAGTCAATCGCTGAAATGGATTCAAGAAAGGTAAAGTTCTTACAAGCAAATGAAATAGATATACATTTGCAGCAGCTAAGGGAATTTAACCCATATTTTGCTTTATTCTATAGAAATTAATACTAAATAATACCAAAAAAATTTGACAATCATAAAATATAAATTTTACTATTTTATCGATGCAAATTTCATTCTAGTGCTATTTTCTTTTAATTTCTTTTCTTTTAGTACATTATCTTTTTGCCGAATTTTCTTTTGCTTCATTGTATTGATTTAATAATGACTACAAGTGGAAATAAGTCAATCGCTGAAATGGATTCAAGAAAGGTAAAGTCCTTAAAAGCAAATGAAATAGATATACATTGGCAGCAGCTAAGGGAATTTAACCCATATTTTGCTTTATTCTATAGAAATTAATACTAAATAATATCAAAAAAATTTGACAATCATAAAATATAAATTTTACTATTTTATCGATGCAAATTTCATTCTAGTGCTATTTTCTTTTAATTTCTTTTCTTTTAGTACATTATCTTTTTGCCGAATTTTCTTTTGCTTCATTGTATTGATTTAATAATGACTACAAGTGGAAATAAGTCAATCGCTGAAATGGATTCAAGAAAGGTAAAGTCCTTAAACGCAAATGAAATAGATATACATTGGCAGCAGCTAAAGGAATTTAACCCATATTTTGCTTTATTCTATAGAAATTAATACTAAATAATATCAAAAAAATTTGACAATCATAAAATATAAATTTTACTATTTTATCGATGCAAATTTCATTCTAGTGCTATTTTCTTTTAATTTCTTTTCTTTTAGTACATTATCTTTTTGCCGAATTTTCTTTTGCTTCATTGTATTGATTTAATAATGACTACAAGTGGAAATAAGTCAATCGCTGAAATGGATTCAAGAAAGGTAAAGTTCTTACAAGCAAATGAAATAGATATACATTTGCAGCAGCTAAGGGAATTTAACCCATATTTTGCTTTATTCTATAGAAATTAATACTAAATAATACCAAAAAAATTTGACAATCATAAAATATAAATTTTACTATTTTATCGATGCAAATTTCATTCTAGTGCTATTTTCTTTTAATTTCTTTTCTTTTAGTACATTATCTTTTTGCCGAATTTTCTTTTGCTTCATTGTATTGATTTAATAATGACTACAAGTGGAAATAAGTCAATCGCTGAAATGGATTCAAGAAAGGTAAAGTCCTTAAAAGCAAATGAAATAGATATACATTGTCAGCAGCTAAGGGAATTTAACCCATATTTTGCTTTATTCTATAGAAATTAATACTAAATAATATCAAAAAAATTTGACAATCATAAAATATAAATTTTACTATTTTATCGATGCAAATTTCATTCTAGTGCTATTTTCTTTTAATTTCTTTTCTTTTAGTACATTATCTTTTTGCCGAATTTTCTTTTGCTTCATTGTATTGATTTAATAATGACTACAAGTGGAAATAAGTCAATCGCTGAAATGGATTCAAGAAAGGTAAAGTCCTTAAAAGCAAATGAAATAGATATACATTTGCAGCAGCTAAGGGAATTTAACCCATATTTTGCTTTATTCTATAGAAATTAATACTAAATAATATCAAAAAAATTTGACAATCATAAAATATAAATCTTACTATTTTATCGATGCAAATTTCATTCTAGTGCTATTTTCTTTTAATTTCTTTTCTTTTAGTACATTATCTTTTTGTCGAATTTTCTTTTGCTTCATTGCATTGATTTAATAATGACTACAAGTGGAAATAAGTCAATCGCTTAAATGGATTCAAGAAAGGTAAAGTTCTTACAAGCAAATGAAATAGATATACATTTGCAGCAGCTAAGGGAATTTAACCCATATTTTGCTTTATTCTATAGAAATTAATACTAAATAATACCAAAAAAAAATTTGACAATCATAAAATATAAATTTTACTATTTTATCGATGCAAATTTCATTCTTGCGCAATTTTTTTGCTCGAGAGATTTGAATACACAGAGACATAATCATTTGAACTACACAATTCACAAATTTTCAGAATTTCAGTGTATTAGGTTGACAGCGATAAATCTATTAAACAATTCAATTTTTCTAAACATAAAAGAATTCATGTTAGGTGAAATCATCTCACTTTCACAGGTTGCCGATGTTTCAGTCCAGCTTCCATTTTTGAGACATTCCACTGTGAGAGGTCCCCCCTCATAATGATATCCTTCTTTGCATTTCAATGACGCTAACGTTCCTACTGACAATTTGTTAGCTTTTTCTTGAAAATACCACTCTCCATCAGATTTTCTGACGTTGGGAAGAATAGAATCACAAAGAATTTCTAAAATAAAATGATTGCCATTAAATGCCCTTTTGATCCTATTAAAGAATTCGTCTCTTCAGTTTATTTTATCATTTTAATTGTCATAAAAGTTTTTGATAATATTGTTTTCCAACCTTCAACTTAAAAGAGATTGATAGTGAAAAATGTCTATAAAATTGCATCTAAAAAAAATTTATTTTTAAAAGAATCTTTTCATTTTTTAAAAATGTTTACTAAATTTTCAATTAGTTTCTTGGGTTTAAAATATTTTTTTAATATTTAAAGGAACATATTTCGCAGCAGTACGCATAGTTTTTAGAATAAACAAACAATCAGTTAAATTACTTTATTTTTTCTTTGGAATATATAGATTTTTTTATTGGCAAAGTGTGCGAACAATTTTCTTTCCCATGAAAACGATGATAATGGATGTATAAATATATAAGAACTTAATATTGATGATATCATCTTTTGTCTCCATTATATAAAATGCAAATAATTAAAATTGTTAAATAAATTATAAAATTGTAGCAAATTTTCGAATAAAAGATATAAAAATTATTGTCTGACCAAAGAAAAAGATTTCAAAAATAACGACGGGACAGGTTTCATGTTAATGTATACAGAGAGGGACAAAATAATAGGCAGTCGATCAGTCAGTGGATCTCGTATGAAATTTGTTAATGATCGAAAATATTGGAGTAGCGATCATGTTTTAAATTTCTTCCGCCTAAGCTTGAATCGAAATACATTTGATACGGATGCACTATTTTGGTATCAAGATCACGTTTTAAATTTCCTTCCCCTAAGCTTGTATCGACATACATTTGATACGGATATATTATTTTGGTGTACAGATAGCATTTTAAATGTCTTCTGCCTAAGCTTTAATCGACCTAAATTTGATGCAGATATATTAATTTGTCGTTAAAATAACATTTAAAATTTCTTCCGCGTAAGCTTGAATCGACGTACATTTGATACGGATGAACTATTTTAGTGTAAAGATAGCATTTAAAATTTCTTCCGCCTAAGCTGGAATCGACGTACATTTGATAGGGATGCACTATTTTGGTATCAAGATCACGTTTTAAATTTCCTCCGCCTAAGCTTTAATCGACATACATTTGATACGGATATATTATTTTGGTGTACAGATAGCATTTTAAATGTCTTCTGCCTAAGCTTGAATCGACCTAAATTTGATGCGGATATATTAGTTTGTCGTTAAGATAACATTTAAAATTTCTTCCGCCTAAGCTTGAATCGATCTAAATTTAAAGCGGGTCTATTATCATGGAGTAAAGATCACATTTTAAATTTCTTCCTCCTAATGTTGAATCGATATAAATTTGATGCGGACCTACTATTTTGGTGTAAATATAACGTTTTAAATTTCTCCCACCTAGGCTTTAATTGACTAAGTTTAAAACGCACCTACAATTTTGGCGCAAAGATAACATTTTAAATTTCTTCCACCAAAGTTTGAATCCACCTATATTTGATACGTCTGTTATTTTGATCTGTGTAAAGAACGACACACAAAATCACCTTTGGCGAATTTTCTCCAAAATTTCATGCATTTAAATAGTTTTAATGTTTAGAGGTATAGACAGGTAAGTAAATAAGCAAAGATCCATTGTTTGATCAGACCAGAGTATTCAGAAATTTTGAAACTGATCAAAATATATTTGTCGAATTTTTTAATGGTTACTTCGTAATAAAAAAAGGAACTTAGAACGGTAATTATCAGGTAACAGCCTGAATATTTCAAAATTTCTAATAATTCTTATCTCAAACCTTTTCTCTCTAAGTGAAGAGTTCGTGCAGTAAAATTAAATTCCCATTTCTTACCTATGCACTGCAATCTTAGATAAGTCCATTCATTTTTTTCGCATATTGCATAAACTCGGCTGTTGTGTTTCTCCTTGAAGCCTTCGTTGCAAGTGAGAATTGCTTTGTGCCGACTGACTTCCAGCTGACCGTTGGGCACTAAATTTCCTGGTGGCGATGTACACCAGTCATCTACGGGCAGAATAAAGGACATAAATTGGCACCTGTTCATAAAATATCGCCATCACATGAACAATGTAAAGGAACATACCTCTAAATATTGCCGAGGCGGGTTTGATTTCGAGACATTTTTGGCATTTTGGCGATCATCTGAGGCGCAAACTTCTTGCCTGTGATATATCGATGCTTGTCGAAGCAAAGTTCTGGAGAAATGGTAAATTTTGTAGAAAGCTTCGATCTGTCACCAGACTATGACAAGCGGGAGTGATTTCCCCAAATATTTTCTCTAATTAAAGTAGTCTCTAATTAAAGTAGAATCTCTCTTCCCATGCATAAAATTAAAAAATTTGTATAACGTTGGGAATGTGTCCAGTTCTTGTATTTTTGTTTTCAGAGACCCGCATATGAGAATTGTAAGATTCAAAACGTAGTGAAAAGACGCAGTACTAATATATTAATTGCATTGCATTAGTAATTCAGAAATAACAATGCTGTAAATTTAAAATGTGATTTGGGGCATTTTTTCTGGCGATTTATCGCTGGCCTGCTATAAATTCACAAATGGCAAGAAATTGAATATGTGTTCACCGTATGTTTGAAGTCAAATTTGAAATTGTACTACAAGTGTAATTACAAAATCATATACCAAATTTGACTAATTTAAGTCATTGCATTTTTAAGTTATTAGCATGCGTCTACAGATATGCGAAAGTACCGAACAAATGAGGATCAACCCCTTTGATATATTTAATTACATATTTTTTATATACAAATTTTGCATGATATTTGTACCGAATTTCGTCTATCCAGTTGTTTACGTTTTATAGTTTATAGTTATCGCACTCTTATCCGGATGGCTGGACAGACAGACTTTTTATGAATGAATCTGGTCTAAAATTTTATAGAAATATGGTCTTAGTCCCTATTATAAATTACATCTGTCTAGCTCAAAGTGGTTGTAAGTTTCTGCATTCGCAGATTGTAAAATGTGCGCTTTTCGGATTGTAGAACATCTGAAACGTTAAGATTCGTCAAAATTTTGAATTCGAATACTTAAATATTACAACATCTTCTCTTTGTATTACTTCTTATCTGAATGAGTTTAAATACCGATTATTTCTTTGGAGTTTCATTTTCGAGTTAGTCAGACTACTGATCGATGCAAATCCTAGCCAACCCTACAATATCATCAATCACATTGTTGTCAATTTTTTGTACATAATTTTCTTGCCTATTTAAATATTTAATGTTACCACTAATAAAGTTTAGCTATTAGTTTAATTCCTGAAACGATAAACAGATATTTATTATCATTTTAAGAAGACATGCCACTCATGAAATCCTTCATGCTTCCATTTTTAAAAACGATAGCTTTGAAAATTAAAAAAAATATTTTGAATACTAGGAAAATATGAATTTTGATTATCAATTTCCTGAAATAATCATTTGCTATAGCTGATCAATCAAAACGCCATTCACCGTAAAAATTGTCCGAACTGAAACACTCTAATTTATTTCGCTACCATTATTATAATTCCATTTTAAAGTCACTGTAAAACCTCCATGTTTGGCTATGAATATCCATAATTTTCATGTCTCTTACAATTAAAAATAGCTTGTGGATTATTGATTTGTTTATATTTGCTTATACTTTTTAATCTTGTATTAGGATGTGATGTGAATAAACTCGTATTATGATGTGAAACTCGCATTATGATGTGAAACTCGTATTATGAATCCCCTAATCAAATGTTCAAGGACTCCAATTTTGTTTTAAAAAAAATGATTGTTTCTGGTTACAAAATTATTCTTAGACTCTTTTTAAATTGAGACTACAGCTGGTTTCAGGATAACATACGCCATAACACAATCTTGTCACGAAAAAATGAAGTTTGATGTTAATATATAATCTAATGTCAATCATATATTCAAAGAAAAGGCAACGAGAGAGTGAGAAATAATCAAACTGAATGTTGATACTAATCGAGAGTCTGACGTCAAGGACACATCCAGAAGAGGGAAAGAAAAGAGGGAGACGTGGTTAAACTGAATGTTTATCTTATCGCCATTTGACGTCAAAGACATATGTAAAGAAAGGGTAAAGAGAGAAAGAGATAGTTAAACTGAATATTGATCCTAATCGACAATATGACGTCCAAGACATATGCAAAAGAACGACAAAAAGAAAGAGGGGTATATAGTTAAAGGGAATGTTGATACTAATTGACTATCTGACATCAAAGATACATACAAAAAAGGGCAAAGATAGATAGAAAGAGAGAGAGGTCAAACCGAATGCTGGTACTAATCGACTATCTGACATTAAGGACTTATGTAAAAAAGGGAGAAGAGACAAAGGGAGAGAGAGGGGGGAGGTAGAACTGAATATTGGTACTAATCGAGAATCTAACATCGACACATTCAAAGAAAGGGTAGAAAGAGAGAGAAACATAGTTAAACTGAATATTGATACTAATAGACGATATGGCGTCAAAAAGAAAGGGTGAAAAGAGAGAGAAACATAGTTAAACTGAATATGTATACTAATAGACGATATGATTTCAAAAACACATGTAAAGAACAAATGAAAAGAGAGATAAACATAGTTAAACTGAATATGGATACTAATAGACGATACGACCTCAAAAACACATGCAAAGAAAATGTGAAAAGATAGAAAAACATAGTTAAACTGAATACGGTTACTAAAAGACGATAGATTTCAAAAACATATATAAAGAAAGGATGAAAAGAGAGAAAACATAGTTAAACTGAATATGGATACTAATAGATGATATGACCTCAAAAACACATGCAAAGAAAGTGTGAAAAGTGAGAGAAACATAGTTAAACTGAATGTTGATACTAATCGACAGTATAACGCCAAGACATGATATACAAAGAAAGAGCAAAAAGTGAAGGAGAAATAGTCAAACTGAATTGTTGATACTAATCAACTATCTGACTTTAAAGACATATGGAAAGAAATGGCAAAGAGAGAAAGAGAAAGACCTATTCAAAGTGAAGTTTGGCACAAATGGACAAGTTGATGTCTAAGACGTGCAAAGAAAGAGCAAAAAGAGAGAGAAAAACACATAGTCCAACTGAAAGTTGGCATTCATCGACAATCTGATGTCAGGGACATATGTGGAGAAAGGATAAAAGAAAAGACAGAGACAAATTCTTTAGGTAATGTTTAGTCTTTATCTTTTCTGAGCATGGGTATATTCTTTATATTGTCAGCTAGTGCTAAGGTTTTTCACCAGTTGAATGACAAGATTGAGTTGGTATGATGCAACTTTTTGCACCTAATGAATGTCTCTGAGCGAATAGGATCTCACATACTATGATTAAAAGTTTCGGCAATATTCACAGTTGAATCTTAAATAAAAAAAAGGAGCCGGTGTATGCAATGCATTAATAATTTGGAAGAAATGTTTACTTACCATCTCTAGTAAAAACTTCCATCTCGCACAGTGAGATGGAATTGGGAATGTCGGGAACAGTTTGCACAGTTAAAAACTCTGCTGTCACGTCGTTGAACTCGCAGTAGAAAAAGTACCAGCCGTCATCCTCTATTCATATAATGATAACATATGCAACATTTTAGACTTCCTACATATAAATAATGTTTAGACTTGCTACATATAACGTGTTACATCTACTAAGAAAAAGAAATAACACTAATGACTTTTTACTAAGGTCATTGTAGGGATTTATCAACATACTGTAGTATTTGTATTAAAATAGCAACCAGACTTTTGTATTGTCAAACGATTATATTACTTTGAGATTAATTTATTCAAAAGTAGAAACGTTTGAAAACTTTTAACTTCGATTGTACAGATAATAAAATGTAAGTGGATATGTCAGTGTACATCGAGACCCAAGAGTAAAAGAAAGCGAAATTTTTCCCTTCAATGATTTTACTATGAGATTTTGATAGAGAATTCTTTGACACAGGTCGATTTAAGAAAGAGAATCCTATATATCTTTAAAAGAATGTTGTAAGCGTTAGGGATTTTTATCCCTCCACTCAGAGCGTGCGAACATGCTGAATTCGTTCAGTTTTCCAGAGTTCTGTAGAATTAATTAAATAAAAAAAGGTGGAATTGGATAAGGATATAAGAGAACATTTTAGAGTGAAGTTAAGATAAAAATTAGGAAATTATTATATATATATATATATATATATAATAAGTTCTCAATTATTTTAAAAATATTAAGAGTCAAGCTAAAAGAGATACAAGTTATATTTGATTTGTTTTTCAGGAATTAACCAATCACATCAGGTAATGTTTTAAATAAGAATAAAAATTGTTGTGATTTTATCTTTTAAGGATTCAACTTTAGAATAGTGGTTGAATTGAATCTGTTCATTGGTTACGATTCATCATTATTTCTTTTGAAAAATCATTTGCGTCTTATTAGATGAAGATATTGTATTACGTATCCATAAAGTTGTTTTAATTCAGAATGCCGTACTTTATCATGGAGATAACGTAACAATGTATTTAGACAAAACCACCTGGACAACTTTAACTTTGCCAGATATTTTAAATTTCTTATTTGATTAATTTTAGAAAGAATTTTCGAAATGGTTATGCTAACTTTCTCAAAAAAATAACATAACATCATTTCCATAATGTGCATAAAATTTAAATAACGAATCTGAATAACTAATATCTCTACCATTAGTGATTGTCAAATTTGGAGTTAATTGGTCGGAAAATAAAAGTCTTTCAAGAATCATAGTCGAGTCTCTTTGCAATGCTGCAAGGCCCAAAATCTCATGTGGGGGATTCTAAAGATAAAAATTTCCCTATCGGAGTGTCCATAACCTTGCTGAAAGCTGGTTTGTTTTATGTTTAATTTCCTAAAAAGTTTATTAAATACTAGCCGCATTTGGCAACCAGACGGTTCGCCAATATTAATGTTCGTTTAAATTTTAATAATTAAATATTTTACGCAATTCCTACTTTAATAGATTCTTCATCAAAATAATTTAAAACTTCAAATTTTGATAGTCATACAATTCACTTATAATATTATAAAGGCCTTCAGTCATAACGTAATATGTATCTCTCTAATTTTCTGTTAGCTCTCGTAGAATTTATGCTTTGAATTAAAGTGGAAAGAATTAATCTGCAATTAATATAATAATTTTTTTTACTGAAACAAAGCACCTTTTTTATAATATGATTACTGATAACAGAGTCACTGAGCGTTTAAACTTTAAGGGCACTAAAGAATATCTTTCTTAATTTCTCAAGAATTTGTCAACAAAACTTTCTCAGATTCATCATGAACAGATTCATCATGATCGATTAATTAACAATGTTTAATTTTAAATGCATCAAACACTAAGGAAATAAAATCAATCGTTTAAAATAATCGGTCGAAAAGAGATTTAAAAAAACTACTTAAAAAACGATGCACTTAAAACTATAAGCATATACAAAAAATATATAACTAACATAAATACAATTTAATTACAAAAGCATGCAAATAACCTAAAAATAATATAAATCAAGAATCATCCATTGATAATATTGTCAACAATCAGAACACAATGCGCATGCCTGAATTTTCAACGTTGGTTACGGTAACGCAAATGCGTGAATTTTTCTACGGCAGTTGGGTTAACGCTATGCAGATTAGAAATTATTTATTTCCTTTATTCGGTGTTATTTTAATTCAAAAGTACTTCAGAATGAATCTGAAAGATCAATTAATTAACAATGTTTAATTTTAAATGCATAAAACATTAAAAAAATAAATAGAATCGTTTGAAATAATCAGTCGTTAACCCTAGCCTCATCACTGTTGGGGAAAAAAAACTGAAGCCTTACTCATTTGGCGTTGGGGAAAATGAAAAGATTGTTTGGCGGGAAAGTTAGTTTTTAATTAATAATTAAAATTCTAATTAAAAACTCAAAAAAGGGACCCCAGGTGCACATTCCCGACCTCTAAGGTATACATGTACCAAATTTGATAGCTGTAGGTCAAATGGTCTTTTCTGTAGAGCACCAACACACACACACGCACACACATTGAGCTTTATATATAAGTATAGATTAATAAAGTTGTTATTTATTCAAAACGAAAAATTCTTTTTAGTTTTTATAAATCTTAATCCCAACTATTAGTAGATTGAAGCAATAATTGTTGAATTTTATTTATAGAGATTCAGTTTCAGTCTGAAAAATTTCCAGATTATGTTTGACAGCACTGTTAGAATCTATAAAAGGAATAGAAAATTTACTTGCCTGTGCTGGCTATGTCTGTATGGCAAAATGTCCCATTTGATGAAAAGTCATCAAAAAGTAAGATCTGGAAATCGGTTCTGCCTAGAAAAAAAATATTTTTAGCTCAAATGAAATGCTAAAATAAAGCTTACTGTCAGTAATCAATTTAGCGAACTGATATCCAAGGTAGACAAAACTACCCAATCGTAAACGAATCTATAATATTATACTAACTGATATACCTAGCTATCATTAAAAAGATATAATAGCTAACTGATATTCTCAGTTATGAATCAGTCAGTATAGCTAACTGTTATATCAGTTAGCTAGTAAATATATTAGTTAATACGATCCCATACGAGATATTCTCCATTATGAATCAGTTAGTATGGCTAACTGGTATATCAGTTAGCTATACTGACTATACTTAGAATAGCTAACTTATAAACTATCTATCATCGAAAATATATAATAGCTAATGGATATACCTAACTCTCATGGAAAAGATATAATCGACAACTGATAAACCTGACTATCATGGAAAGGATATAATAATTAACTGATATACCTAACTATCATGGAAAAGATATAATAGCTAATTAATATACCTAGTATTTCTCGGGATTAAAATCTTTTTCTTGTGCAATACCTTTAAAAGAATCACCCTTTGTGTTGAATACTACAATGCATAAAGCCATTTTTGAAGATGTTTGCATTGAATTAAAAGATAAATTAAATTAGAATAAAATTATGAACTTGAGTAATAATTCATAAGAGTTGCTCCATTGTAATTTTGCCCAAAACAAATCTCACATGAAGCTCGGTTGGATTTATTATATGATTAAATGTTAAAAGCAAATATTGTGGACAATGCTGTTTTGTCCAATTGATGTTCTATTTTATTGGTCTAAAAATATAAAAAAAAACTAAAATTTTAAATAATTAAAAATAAACTGGCTCTTTTAGTTACATAATCTTATGTTAAATAGTTTACAAAATTTTGCCGTAGATAAACCTGTGTTAACTAAAGTCAAAAATATCACTTGCTAATCTCAACTCGAGACTTTATTTACGGAACTAAACTTTACATCTGTTTTCATCCGTAAGATCAAATGACTCGTATCTTCCAGATTTATAAAAATATAGAAATTATAAGAAAATTTTAGAACGAAATGGGAAACAACAGAAAGTAAATCAGTAACAAAGCATTTGTTAGGTAATTTACAGTCAGATACGAACGTCCGAACTGTCCGTTTTCAGTTCATAGCATTCTACCACTGAGCCATTCTGTCCTCACCAAGTTGAAAAAAGTTTCGTTACAATATCCTATTACAAAAACTCAACAATTTGTGAACTTTATTTTTGAAATTATTACATTAAACCCAAATCTAAATACGCAAAAAATTATAATAGTAAAATGAACTAAATTTATAGTAGTAAAATATATTTATACATGTTTTGCAGTTAGTTCAAAAATGATTAATATAATGTTCTACAAAGTAATGGCAAATAAGTAACCTGATAGATTTTTTATTTTTAATTAACATTATACACCATAAATTTGCACAGAATTTTTTTCCTGACAATCAAATAGTATGATCAATTTTATAATGTTATATTTGCAAGGTTTGTTAATACATTGTGCCTTTCCTCCATACAGTTCATTTTATTAGCAACATCATGAATTATATAATCAGTAGAAAAAAAAATACAAAACCGTAAAATTAAGGTAATATTTATAAAACTAATTAAAAATTAAAAATTTTCTGAGTCAAAAAACTATTCAAGGAAAATGCATAATATTTAGAACTCGCTAATGTTGCTACATGTAAAACAGAAATGAACTTTATCAAATTATAAGTAAATATTGTTTAAATCTAAAATATGTATTAATTGGAATAAAAAAGGGAAAAGGTGAATCCTGCCTGAAGATTTCGTGAAAGTCATCCTCAGACAAGAATTCAAACCAGGTATTTTTTATGTGAGGGGTCTGACTTTTGTCCATCCCAAGAAATAAAGGTGTTTTTTTTTTTGAAGGCAAGAATTGATATCAATAATTCATTATTTTCTTCTTTTTTATTCAATTAAATACATTTTTCAGTTTAAACAATGTTTATTCTTAATCTGTAGAAGTAGCACTTCAGTAGTAGCTCTCATAAATTAATAACTCCAATCATATTACATGGTGACTTTGACAATAACGTGATATTAATTAGGATGCGTCGCCTGATTTTCCACTAATAACTCCAATCATACTATATGGTGGCGACTTTGATAATTATATGACATTAATTTAGATGGAGTCACCTGATTTTCCACTAATAATTCCAGTCATATTATGGTGGCGGCTTTGACAATCACATGAAATTAATTGGGATACGGTCGTCTGATTCCCCCCCCCTTGTTTCCAGAAGTATCCTAAATAATAAATAAGTTATTTAAGATGCAGAGTCTTACCTTTCTGCAAATACATCGACACGACATCTACATTAGCTGGCGGATCCAGAAATACTCTCAGGAACTCTTCTGTGCCATTCTGAGTTCGAAAGCATGTGTCCGTATCGCCGTCGATTAAAGCGGATTCTGTAGATCCTTCTCTAGAAGATGCTATGAGGCCTTTTATATTTGTAGAGCTGTCTGCAAACAAAGGGTGGATTTGAGATAAAATTTAGTATTTTGGTAATATATATTAATTTGAAATTTATAATAAAATTAATAATGCGCCATGACATATAAAAAATGAATTGTTGAAAGGAAGACAAAAATATCTTGTGGAATTTATTTCATAGAAAATATCACGTGCATTATGTATGTATTGATTTACTAATGTAACGTGATTTGGTTTAGATGTGTTGTATTAATGCTCTGTTTCGGAGTAAAGCGAGAGTATTTCATTGGAGTCTAATAATTTTGGATCGTAGTAAATTGACAAAGATACCATATGAATGAGTTTGAAGATTTCTAATTCTCGCACCTCTCAAGTGGGAGTATAATGTTAGTAACAAATACGTGCATTTCGCAACAGTAGAACTATTTTCATGTTGCGCTCATAGAATATCTGAAATATTTCCAACAAAGGAGGACAAGTTATAAAGGAAGCAGTGTTTCGTGGGGAATCTTTAAAGAAATTTCTATAGGGGGGGGGGGGGGTTACAGGATATTCTGAACCCATGTAAAAATATGGAGGAGATTTCCAAAGGAGTGTCACGAATCATTATCATTCCAGAAATCATGGTGTAGAATGCTTTCTTCAAATGAAAAAGAGACATAAAAACCCCTATTGGCACAAACTGCTGCAAAACACTATTTTGATAACTTCACGACATCGGCTGACTCCTAGAACATTGAATAATATCGTGGGAATATAATATAATATTTTGTGCAAATAGAGACAATAAAGAAGTTAGTAAGTCTTTTAATGCCCAGTCAGAGCATGACATTAGTCACAAGAAATACCAAGTATTCTAAATTTCATCCAATAGCAAAGACACAAACTTTACGTCTTCGTCGTCTAAATCGCCGAAAATTCTCAAAGATTACTGGTATGCTGCGGATTATCACAAAAGCGATAGAGATTCGTATCATAAGCATATATCAAGATCTACAGGCGTTTTGTAAAAATAAAGGTTGCAACCGAAAATATTTAGTCAGGAAAGAAATCATAAAACTATACATCTAATGATCGGTGAGGAAAGAAATCATAAAACTATACATCTAGTGATCGGTGAGAAAAGAAATCATAAGACTATACATCTGGTGATCGGTGAAGAAAGAAATCATAAAACTATACATCTAGTGATCGGTGAGGAAAGAAATCATAAGACTATACATCTAGTGATCGGTGAGGAAAGAAATCATAAAACTATACATCTAGTGATCGGTGAGGAAAGAAATCATAAAACTATACATCTAGTGATCGGTGAGGAAAGAAATCATAAGACTATACATCTAGTGATCGGTGAGGAAAGAAATCATAAAACTAAACATCTAGTGATCGGTGAGGAAAGAAATCATAAAACTATACATCTAGTGATCGGTGAGGAAAGAAATCATAAAACTATACATCTAGTGATCGGTAAGAAATCATAAGACTATACATCTGGTGATCGGTGACGACCATGCGATGGGATCATCGTGTCCATTTCATCTATGTCTAAGTATCCTTCGCGAAAGTCACGTACAAAGATTACATAGTGGATATTCTGGATGATTTTGTTTTAGTATTGCAAAAAGATATATGACCATAAAGTTTATGATGCGAATCGGCAAACATTTGGTATATACCATTGTTGCCATCTCCATTTGTCCAGTTGTACACGAAGTAAATAAAGTAAACTCGTTTCTTGTGAGATGTTTCAAGATGATTGCCCTCATTCGACATGTACCATGAGGGACCCGCAGGTGCCGATACTGGGAGATTATGAATAGCCTTCTCAATAGAGTTTTGGTTTTGCTTGTCTATGTCTTTATAATTTCTATTGATATTCTCTAAATTCATCCGTTTTATTCTGGAATTCCAGAATACCTGGTATGTTCAAATTTTTTTCTTCTTTTGGTGAGTTTTGAATTGAAAAAGCAAATACCAATCTCCTTTTCTCTCGCAAAACTAACGAAAGTGTGTGAGATTTCATGAGAAAGTAATAGCAGCTTTTATATTGCATATAAGAGAGATTAGAACTTAAACCTTCTTTTATCTTCAAATGTAAGAAAAATTAATTAATATAACGAAAACAGACATAAGATGCATGCATAACGATTCTGAGATATTTAAATTTCCATCTACCAAAGTAAAAAAGTAATATTAGAATAATTATTGGTGATTCTGTTTTAAGAACATCGAGAAAATTAACAAAAAAAATGTCTGTATAACTGTTAATTTCGTAGCAGTTATACAAACATTTCATAGAAACATACATTTTTTTTATTTTCATTGAAAGGTCTATTGCTAATTTTTCGAAAATGCTTATAGCTGCTTTTAAAAAATGGACATTTTAGTTACAACGATGCGTCTTTCCTCAGTTATCATGTTTTTTAAATCAAATTTTACCCTCAATTAGATTCTAGAGATTATTAAAAGAAACTGAAGAGCCTTTCTATCCGTCAATTTTACAACTACTTCAGTCTTATTCTAGAGGAGCAAAGAATTGGTAGTATATATATATATATATATATATATCATGGCTACTTGAATGCTCTCAGTTGCATTCCATCCAAAAATGCAGAGAATTTTTGAAAATATTCTTTAAACTAAGAGTCCCCAAACTACAGATCGCCTCAAAATATTGATTGCATCTGTATCTTTAAAATTACCAGCTACTACAGAAATAGTTTACGAAAATTGAATTTTACTAGTTGTATGTTGACACAATTTTGGTAATATGCCCAACAAACTTTTCCAATTCTTCTTACTGAAGCTTTGAAAATAATACTATATTTAACATTTTCGCAGCATTTTTATGAAGACGGCTAGAATTCTGACCAAGTATTGAAACGGCAATTGCTAAACTCATTTCGCTCGAAAATAATTTGAATTGATCAGGATTTCATTGTCATCATCAACAGCAGTCAAAAACAAACGAATTCCTTATTATAAGCCCTACCCCCCCAGGGGGGCACCTCGAAATGAGGATGAGATGTTTCCGGCATGGTGGGTGGATCTCGCCACCCTGGAAGGTACACTAATAGGTGGGGGATCTGACTCCTCCCATAGATGATGGGACGTACTTCCTTCGGGGAGGGTTGTACCGTGGCCGGTGACGGCCCTTAAGACTCAACCACAGTTCCCGCCAATGTTGCTGTTGCGGCGGTCCGGTCATTCAGTTTTTATGGTTTAAATCCGTGTGCCTTCGTGGCGGGTCGGAGAGTTAGATGGCTGACTTACAATAAGCCCTAGTGGTGGTTTTTTTTTTTTTTTTTTTTTTTTTTGTAAAATTATTTTCCATAATAAATTCAGTTCTTCTGAGAGGTGTTTATTTTTGGCAAGTAAGTTCGAAAGAGGATTTATTTGCCAAAATTAAATTTCGGGTTTATTCTTTTACAGTCTCTGAAAAATTCAATCCACCGTCAATGATGTGGTTCGTTTTAAAATCTTTTTTCAAAAAAATTGGATCATAATGTTTAAAATTTTGGGATCTCTTGCCCTAAACAGTTTATCTATGATTAAAACATTCGCTGTTGTCGAAGAATTCACTTTTGAACAATTATTGTTTTGGAGTCTATCATGGTACGAATGGTGTCTTTGTAAAGCTCATTTTTGTTTGGAAAATTATAACTAACATTCATTTCAAAGATAGAGATATTTATAATATTTACCACAGAAAGGTGTTTCTTCCGTCCATCTTCCGTTTGATTGACATGTTCTTCTGCCTACCCCAAACTGTGATAAATTTTCCTTACAGGAATAAAAAATTCTCGATCCCACCTCATATTCTGATTTCACTGGTGAGTAACTGCCTCCCTCTGGGAAATCTGGAGGAGGGCAATCTATAAGAAAGAAATTAAGTTAGTCACTTCCTGAATTTCATAAAAAGGTTATCTCTTTATTTTCTCTCAAAGCATTCATTAGGAAACGAAAAAAAAAAAAAAACAGCAGTTGTAATGAACTCATTGATATTATAGATATAATTAAAAGTGTTTTTAAATCACACTATAAATATTATATTAAGTATCAAATTTTTATTTTCGGCTTTTAAATCTTGAGATTTATTAGTTTGCAAACATACCAATAGATGACGCCACTTCTCGATATCAAAATTTAATTCAATTAATATTTATCTGATAGTATAGTTCTGAAAATATTAAACTCATTTTCAAGAATAAACAAGTGTAGAAATTTCAAAATTCCAGCACATCAGGTAGTTAGTGAAGAATCTTTATCAAAATTCCATCTTTACATAGAATGAAATAAATCAAATTAGTGGAATTACTATATAAGCTCTTGAATATCTAATTAGATCTCTATCTTACAACGATTAAAAGAATTTCTAAAAAGTTACTGAAAATTTAGGAAATAATCTTTAATATTCCATCTCTGATTTTAAAGCATATAGAAAAGTACTTGAAATGCTGAATACCTTGGTAAAATGCCGAGTAGGGTTATTAAATTGGAAAAATAGGTAATTGTCTTGGATCCCTGTAATTTTTGGGGTTCGGAGCTTCGATACTTTTTGCAGTATTTTCAGTGTAATTTAATTATGCATTTGAAATTATGAAAACCATGCACTCGAGCATATTCAAATTAAAATCAAGTAACGTTTAAATTTTAGAACATTACTCTTAATAAAATCCCTAATTAATTATCTTCTGCTACTTTTATATTAATTTGTTTTGTCATCTTTAAGAAATATATTGCTTTATGATTTAATAAAAATATCTGACTCTATAATGAAACAAAATTTAAATTGTGTTAAAACGTTTTGTAATTTTTTTGTACAAAATCTATATACTGAAGCCCAGTCATTTGAAAGTGATCTACAATTTAATACTTTATTATTTCAGTTTGTCAAAATTTAATATTTAAAATTGCTTATGCAATGACTAAATTAAAATCGATAAAAATTGCATCTTATCTTGAAAATTGTGGCGGTGGAAAAGGGAGTTTCCATACGTCCATTGTCTATGGGCTCTTAGAAGGCTTAATCTAGCTCTGGGAAAATGGAATTCATCTTTCTTCGGTTTTTCACAGAAAATATTATTTTTGTCCCTGACATTTCCAAACAGTACTTGAAAATTTTAATATTAATTAAATTAATTAACAAAACCACCTATTGAAGACAATGACCTTGTAAAAAATAATTATTGAAGAAGTGATATAGTGATAAATGATGAACTAGGATTTACATTGATGCTGTGTCCATTTTTCTGTGCTATTGCTCTAAATCACTAGCTTTTACTAAAATAAAATTGGATTTTTTTTTTTTTTTTTTTTTAGAAAAAAAGTATAGTTTAAATGTTTTGTAAACTGTGAATTCGCGAAAAAAATATTTTTCGAAAGAAAAAAATATATAACTAGAGAAGTTTAGGTTTATTCCTAACAATTTTCCGCACTCATCCAGATAAAGGTGTAATTCGAACCCCACTCAAATAAGTACAATTTTGTACTTTCAGCAAAATCATGCTTTTTGAATTGCTCATAGATGTTGTTTTTTTGTTTGTGTATGTATCCGGAGGTTTTTAAAACTCATTTTGACGATATATAATATGGTTTTAAAAAAAAATTGTTTTGCCCTCATGAAATCATTTCAAATTAAATTTAGCTAAATAATAAAACATTTAAACCTTTAAGAGTACAAATTATTTTCCACATAAATTAATTGTGTGATCGAAAAGGAACAATGCAAACATTTATTTTAACAGAGAAATTCGCGTGGTTCATGGCAATTGGTGTTATAATGAACAAATAGCGATAGCATTTTTAAATTTAAAAAACATCGAAATACAATCTATTTTATCATTTTTTTTTTTTTTACTTTTTTACTCAATACGATAGTGCAAGAATTTTTTAATCAATATTATTTATTTTATCCCATATATTTATAACTCACTTGCTGCTTTTTCATAGTATAATTTTCAGTTTTTCGGCACTATCCAATCAGATCGAAAATTATGGATAGTTGAAAATTTGTTGGGAAAGAGTGGTTAGATCTTTCTCTATTAATTTTTATAACAACATTATTATTACAGGAATAAATATGAGAAATGATGTCTTAAATCAAATACAATGAAACAGAGTATTTAAAGAATAATAATATATTGCACAGTTCTGAATTGTAATACGTCGATATTATTTTTTAAATGAGCTGTGAACCTCTGTAATTGCTTAGTATCTTTGTGCAAGTATTTCCAGAAATGCACCAATAAAAAATATTTTGAGTAAAAAAAGTAATAAAAAAGATGAAAAAAATTGATTATTTACTCAATAACATTTTAATATTTTATTATTAATATAAAATATATTTATTTTATTTTCCAGATATTTATGATATTACTATGCCAACGCCTCTAAATAAAGTTTAAAAATTCATAAAATTGTATCAATGTAATATAAGATGCAAGATACATCTATTGCATTTGAAGCTATATATTTCTCTTACAAATACTCTTAAAATATTAATTCGCTATTTTTTTTTTTTTTTTGCTAAATATTATACTACAAAACATGACTCCACAATGCATATGACTACTCAGTTTTTAAATAGGAATGAACAGCAAAAATCAGCTTTACAAGCCTCTGTATAGTTATTAAAAAAAAATTTTAATAATATTACACCGAAACAAAGTTGATATAAATAATAAGTCAATATTTTGAATTTCATAGTGTTCAATAAAGGATTTTTATGTGGCATTGTATTCCAAATTATCGCAGAAAAATGTTAAAATAGGGGACTACATTGAAAAGTCTGTTTTTGGTGAAAATACAACAATTTTTTAAAAAAATCAACATTCTTATTTCTAAACAATTTATTAATATGGAACAGCTTGATTTTTTTACTTTCATTCTTCAGGAAATGACATCATTTTTATATTTTGCAAATCTTAAGCTGTAACACTTCTCTGCTCTTTTAAAATTCCTTCAAACAAATTCTAAATTCTAGTAATATCTTCGTACGGAAAACTTCATAACTTAAAATCTAATTTATCACTTTTTTTTGTTCAAATTTATTACATTAATTTCCCGATATGTCCTACTATTTCTGATCAACAGAAAAAGCAGTCGGTTAATTTAAAAAGATTTCACTGTTGTTTAAATGTTCCATATGGTGAAAAAAAAATTGAAAATTTCATTTTATTCATCAGTTTAACTCCATTATTTAAAGACTGGAGAAATATCTTCTTATTTTTTTAGTTTAGTAATTAAGTACCATATTTTTAAATATATTTAATTGATATTGCACTAATCATTTGATAAATTGCATTTAATAAGATTTTTTTTTGTATAGCAGGGAAAAAAATCTCTGATTTCAAAAAATATTTTTTTTATTGATATATCTTTGTTTCACTGCCATTTTTTTCAATCTTATGCAAAAAAAATTCAAATATATAAATATTCTATAACATTAAAAACCTTCATCCCGAATGTAGTCTAATTAGTATTAAATTAATTAAGAATCTCATTAAACATTTGAAATTTTTTAAATTGAACTTCCACTTTTCAAGATATAAATAAGTGATAAGTTTTCTAGTCCAGGAATCACCGATCTGCCATAGACAGCATTGTAAAATTGCTTGTATGAAGCAAATTGTAGATACAGTTTAAAAATCTAAATGCTTTTACATGTTAATAGAGGAAAAAATAACTAATAAAAATACTCACGGGTTGTTGCACAAATATGTGGAACCAGTAAAGCCCAACTGGTCAAGCATATTACATACGAGACATGCAAACCGAGGGAGCATTTTACAAACATGAAGTTCATTTGAGCGGTACTTCTTGCATTGTAATTCAAATTACAGAAATGACAAATAAAATAATTTAAAAATAGTTATTTCCGACATTTATTTGCGTTTTTCCTCTGCATAGTGACAGTCGGATGTGACGAGGTATTTTTCAGGAAATTACCCCCAAACGTAGACAGAAGAGGAAATGAGCTTTACTTCGTTTTTCACTCAAATGATTCACAACAGTCAGTAGAGTAGTACTATGCGTACACACTGTCTTATTACATTTCAATGAAAAGATGGTATGTCACAAAAAGGATGACCCCAAAATTTCTGGCTTCCTCTCTAATAAATTTGTCTTGCCAGAGAACGCTTTACATGGTACAAGGCGTACAATAGTTACGAAATATTAACATTTGACTTGAATATAGCATTTTCACTTAATCTATCGTGTCATCGTCGCTATTTGGTGATTAATCCTTGGAATGCATTAATAATATACAGAAGTCGAATTCGTCTTTTAGATATGTTTTTCTCAACCGGTTGAAACAAAAATTTGAATCTACACTTGTAGTTATAAATTCTCATACTAAATTTGATCTATATTGGGAACCAGCAGGAATGGTCACCTCAAAACTTTCTCGCATTCTCTCTAATACAACTGTAATGAAAGAAAATGCCTTGCATGGCAGTGGTGTACAATAGTTAAGAAATATTAACATTTGGCATAAACGTAAAAGTTTTATTGAATCTATCATGTCATCTTTGGCGAGTTATTTGGCGATTAATCCTTGATATGTGTTAATAGCCTCCGAAATTCGAGTTTTTATTTTATACACGTTTTTCTCAACCGACTGAAACAGAAATTTAAAACGCACTTGTAGTCACAAAATCCCTTGCCAAATTTTATATATATGAAACATTGCGTTTTTGAACTATAGCGTTTACTTATTTGTGAAAGTACAGACCGACAGACAGTCAACCTGAAGTTGGATTTGGCTCAAAATTTGACAGGTGTCTACTCTATAGATGTCAAATCTCCAGTACCATATCTCATCTGTCTAGCTTTCTTTGTTTTGTAGAGATTGTGTTAAATTATATTCGAACAGTCGGACAGACGAACTCCCTTTGATCAGGTTGTACTCAAAATTTGAGACAAATTTGATGTAAAAAGCATTTACCGAATTTCAGCTGCTTAGCTTTTTCTGTTATCTTTGTCATAGACAGATAGACAAACATTTTCCGAAAAAAATTGTTTTTCGATCTGCTTAGCTTTTTCTGTTATCTTTGTCATAGATAGATAGACACACATTTTCCGAAAAAATTGTTTTTCGATCTGCTTAGCTTTTTCTGTTATCTTTGTCATAGATAGATAGACACACATTTTCCGAAAAAAATTGTTTTTCGATCTGCTTAGCTTTTTCTGTTATCTTTGTCATAGATAGATAGACACACATTTTCCGAAAAAATTGTTTTTCGATCTGCTTAGCTTTTTCTGTTATCTTTGTCATAGATAGATAGACAAACATTTTCCGAAAAAAATTGTTTTTCGATCTGCTTAGCTTTTTCTGTTATCTTTGTCATAGATAGATAGACACACATTTTCCGAAAAAATTGTTTTTCGATCTGCTTAGCTTTTTCTGTTATCTTTGTCATAGATAGATAGACAAACATTTTCCGAAAAAAATTGTTTTTCGATCTGCTTAGCTTTTTCTGTTATCTTTGTCATAGATAGATAGACACACATTTTCCGAAAAAATTGTTTTTCGACCTCAGGAAGGGAAAACGTGGATAATTATCAAAATCTCGAGTTCGAATTTTTTGACGATTATATTACATATACGAAAAAGTAAAAATCGGCACCATCTTATATTTAAGCTCTGTGTATGTATTTCTGAAATCTCCTGATGGTTTTCTTTCAGTTCTCTTTGGATACATCTATAATTTCTCTATCCTTTGTATATGAGAAAATAAATGTATCCATTCAAATAATTGCACAGTTACTTTGTCAACTTTTGAGGTAATGTGACCTGAAATAATTGGCCGTGTTTAATATTATTTAAAAAGCATATAATGTTAAAAGAATAAAACATAGTATTGAAAATAAAATATTGTTTTTTAAACGCAAATAATAAAAACTAACATTATAAAATAAGAAATAATAAATTTAATTGAAGCAGGAATAAAAATCATTTTTATTAATAAAATAAATAATGTATCAGAAAAAAAGGTCTTGAAAAGAACACTAAAATTATAATTTTTATAGTTATTTTTTTTACATTTTATTATGAATTTATAATTCAATATTAAAATTATTATAGAACGAATTTCAAAAGCAGTCTAAAATATTTTTTTCTGAAATAAAAAAAATGACCCTTAAGTAATCTATTCATTTAGAAATATTTTATAGCTGTTTTAATGCTTAATAATATAAAAAAGTTGAAAAATTCGGGTTATTAATCAGTCGAACCCCAAAATTTAAAGAATTTATAGAAAAACAGTTTACTTTTCAGTTAAGGAGGAATCAGATAATATATTTCTTAAAACATCTGGTCAAGTTTAAGAAAATAATTTGATAAACCTCTAAACTAGAAGATTTCTACTTTATACATCTTTTTAGCCAAAATAAAATAATAATAATAATAATAATAATGCTTGAAAAAAATAAAAAATAAAAATTTAAAAAATCTTTCCAATTAAAAAAAAAAAAACTTTTAGCAGTTAACTGCATATTTTGGTTTCATAGATGATTTTTCAATATTTTTTATGCCAATTATTCAAAAATTTAACAATTTCTGAATATTTTCAAAAAATTCATTCGGAAGGTAGTCACATACCTATGATATTTGTATATTCCTAAAAGAATTTTAACAAAATTCATTCTGGGTAAGACTGCTTGACTGATTAATTCCTCATTACAAATAAACTTAACAATTAAATAATATTAAGAACTAGAGAAATAAAATTTAATGCTGAAATTTACCATCAAGATTGTAATAAAAAGCCTATAATGTACACAAATTTTGTACCAAATACGTCAAGTGAATGGCCGTCTATCTGTCTGTTCACTTGCATGCATATAAACATAATAATTTAACCAGTGGGAGTAGTTTCCAGAAAACTCTCTCGCTTACACTATAATAAAGATGTTATATCTGAGCCTTACATGCCATTGGTGTACAATAGTCACAAAATATTAACTTCTGGAGTGAATTTATCATTTTTACTGAATCTATCGTGCCATTCTTGGCGAGTTAATTGGCGATTAATTCCTGGCGTGCGTTTAATGGTATCAAATAACCATGTTTGCGTCTTAGAGCCTTTTCCTCAACTGATAGAAATGACACGAAACTGCATTGTAGTTACAGAATGCCGCACCAAATTTGTCATTGCGTTTTTCAGTTATCGCGGTTACACTTTTCTGAAAGTACAGACTGACAGACAGTCAGTTCCTTATTGGATTAGGCTCCAAATTTGACAAGGGCTTACACTATAGATATTAAATCTATATACTGCATTTCATCTATCTAGTTGTTTTTGTTTTGAAATTACCATGTTAACTTAAATTCTAACAGCCGGAACAGACGAACTTCCGATGACCAGATTTTACTCAAAATTTGATAGAAACCTACAAATTCGTTGTAAAGACCATATTCCGAATTCCAACCGTGTAGCTCAAATCGGTTTTTGAGTTATCTTTGTCAGAGACAGGCAGACTATTTAAAAATGGTGTTTTTTGAACTAAGATCGGTTTAAAACCTTATATGATTACTATACTTTCTCCATACTACAGATATGAGAAAGTAGAACTGCTTTGAGTTAGATACCTAAAGTTTGATAAATGAACTTTTTACTAAGAATGTAGTTTTTTGGGCCATATTTTGGCATTTGTTGGGCCGAAGTAAGTTTGTAAAATGGAAGTTTATTCAAAACAGCAAATGCCAAAACACATGTGAAAAAAACTAAAAAATAAAAATATGAGCATTCTTGGTATCAAGATTTTATACAAAATCCACAGTTTTCCATGTGTGGTAAGTTAAAGGGGATAATTTTATTACAGATTATGAATGAAAGTTTCGAAGAGACCACTACCAATGATTTTTTTTTTTCTTGCGACTGATTAATGACCAATATCAAACTTTCGACATTGAGAAAAAAATGCGCTTTCCATTATTAAGAGACCAAAAAAAATTAGTAAATATTTTCAGGAAGTAGCAACATGTTGAGTTGCCGGACCTTGAAAAGGTTTCCTGTTTTTAATATGTAAATATTGCAACATTACCAACGTCAAAATAAATTAAATCCTTTTTTGCAGTTGTTCTAATACGCTTTTTCTAATTGCAATGCAATCCATGCACTTTGTTACCTGTTATCTATACTTATATAAAGCTCAGTGTGTGTGTGTGTGTGTGTGTGTGTGTGTGTGTGTGTGTGTGTGTGTGTGTGTGTGTGTGTGTGTGTGTGTGTGGTGAGTGTTGGCGCTCTACAGGCCAGATCGTTCGACTTACAGCTACCAAATTTGGCACATTCATACCTTGGTGGTCGGGAATGTGCACCTGGGGTTCTTTATTTTGAATTTTTAATTAGAATTTTAAGTATTAATTAAAAACTAACTTTCCCGCCAAAAAGTCTTTTCATTTCCCCACTGCCAAATGAGTAAGGCTTTTATTTCGCACGCTAACGAAGATAGGCTTAACATATTTTTGGCGGATCATTTCAAACGATTCTGTTTATTTTCTTAGTGTTTGATGCATTTAAAATTAAACACTGTTAATTAATCGATCTTTCAGATTCATTCTGAAGTACTTTTGATTTAAAATAAAACAGAATAAAGGAAATTAAAAATTTCTAATCTGCATAGCGTTACCCCAACTGGAGTAGAAAAATTCACGCATTTGCGTTACCATAATTGGCGTTGAAAATTCACGCATGCGCATTGTGTTCTGATTGTTAACAACTATTTTCAACGGATACGGACTTGGTTTTGAAGGCTTAACATGCTTCCGACCGATTAATTCAAACAATTCTGTTTATTTTCTTAGGGCTTTCCTGCATTTAAAACTAAACACTGTTAATTAATTGATCTCTTCATGATGAATCTGAGAAAATTTTGTAGAAAACTTCTTGAGTCATTATATAAATTAAGAAAGATATTCTTTAGTGTCCATACGGTTTAAATACTCATCGACTCTGTTTTCTGAACTCATATTAAAAAAAGCTTCGTTTCAGTAAAAAATGTTCTTATATTAATTGCAATTTAACCGTTTCCACTTTAATTTAAATCATAAATTCTACGGGAGCTAACAAGGCCTTTATAATATTATGGATGAATTATATGACTATCAAAATTTGAAGCTTTAAAATATTTTGATTCAGAAGCTATTAAAATATATTAAAATAGGAGTTACATAAAATATTTAATTATTAAAATTTTAATGAGCATTAAGATTGGCGAACCGGCTGGTCGCCAAAGGCGGCTAGTAAAGAATAATCTGAATTGGAACAAACTAACAGGATCGCGAACACATGAATTTTAAAAGCATTTTGCTGATTTTATGACAGTTGAAATGCTGAAAAGAAGTCATCTTTATTGAGTATTTTTGAAGTCAACATCGTGATCAGGTTTGTTGTGCCGCATTGTCATAAAAATCAGTCAATCAGTAAATGATATAAAGAGTAAAATGCCAAAACATTTTAAGATAAATAAAAGAATTTCAATAACTGACATTTTTATTTAAGTATCTGTAATATTCTGCTACCTTTTATACTGTTTTTTATAAAAAAATTTCTTTTCAAAACAGAACAGATATTTGAAAATTTAAGAAATCAGAACAATTTCCTTTGAGAAATCAGAACCTCAAATTCGACAATAAAAATATATGAAATTTATGATTGAACTGTTTTTTATTATTCAACCAAAAAAATATTTTGTAGAACTCCTCTCTCTTTAGAACATGGCTTCTCAACTTTTTTCCTCTCTTTTTTTTATTTTTGAGAACTTCCTACTGTCATATATCGCCCCCACTAAAAGAAAAACTACATAGTACGAAGATACTTTATTAAAAACACTAAAAGGCTTACATCAAAAACTAAATTAACTGAATAACATTTATTGATATTCAGCATGTCCACTTTAATAATAATTTTTAATCATGCATGTCGTATAATGTAATACGTAGAACGTATGCTAACCCATAAACATTATCATGTTAAAATTGCAGAAACTAATGTTCAATATTGGTTTCAATTCAAACTAATGTTAATTATTGGTTTCCTATCAGAAAATTCCAGATAATATATATATATATATAAATGCAGTTTTACCAGACAAAATAAAAGTTGAGTAGCCTCTTAGCCGTTGCAGTTCCAGTGAACTGCACCGTTGCCCGGGGAACACCACGTGAAGGTGGGCTACTCTCGGTCCCCACTCGCCAACGTTCCCTTCATCGCTGTAGCAGACACTTTTTTTTTTAAATAACAGCATTGAGATGTTGACAACATGCTTGTTTCATAACTTTATATCATAGCTGACCACAGTTTTTGATATAGAAAATAATATTAAATATCTTCCAGTAGTTTGTGAACCAGCATCTGGAGTAGACGACGGTCTTTGAAGTTTTGGCAACAGACAATCTTTGGATAAGTCATAAACAGTATTCGGAGACTGTCGACAGTTCCGATGTTAAACTGACTATTACCGCTGTCGATATTTCACCGGTAAGTCCAAATCCAAGCAAAATCTATAGATTTCATACGATTCCACAACTGGGACACCAATGGGAGCCTATCGTGCCGCAAGTTTAAACCACAGCACATTTTATAAATCATGTATGATTTCACTACCGGAGGATCAGCTTTCTGGACTCGAGTAGGAGCCAGTTCAGCTGGAATCTCCAAAGCCTGGCAAAGACCAAACACTGCATACGAGCGTACCACGGCAACTCGCGGTTCAAGCGGATGAGATGGTATCTCCACATTTGGATCCAAATCAGGATCAGAAACAAAATCCCCAGAAGATGGTGGACGGAGAAATAAAGAATATTTTACCAATTCCCAAATAGTGACTAAACCGATGGAGCCAACGATGGCCGTAGCCACATTGAAACAGTCAAGAAACGCACTAGGCATTTCTCAGAAGAAGAAAAAGTCGCACAACGATCGGTTGCTGAACAGAAAATGAATTTCAACAGAAAGCAACAGTGTATGCTTTCATTGTTCCTTCTGCTACATTGTTTGCATTTTGTAATTTTTTTTGAGTATTTAAACAGATACATTGTTGTTAACAACAATAAAAAAAGTGACTGTTGGAATAATTATTTGTTCGATAACAATTGAAAAACGATGATAATTATTACCATCTTAATCATAGAATAAAAACCAATAATCACGTATAGGAATCTCGTTGGGAGCTAAAAGTGAAAGTTACTATCTAAAGAATTTATGTGGATACAAATATAAATATTTATTGCAAGTATGATTAGTAATTAGAATTTCCATGGGAAGTTAAAATTAATCCAGTTTATCGACACGTAAAAAACGAAAATAACATATCTATTTCCTTTTATAAGAGGGGGAAAGTAAACACCCTTTCCCTAAGGCTGAGATGGATATAGGAACATACAAGAATTAGGTACCGAAAAAGTGTAGGAAACAAAACAAAATGAAAGTTACTGTTTAGTTAAAAAAGTAAATATTTTATGAATTTTAAAATAGAAATTGGTATTTCATTATTAAACAATTTTTTCATTGATTAGTAACTTATCACAATTGCATGAAACGCAGTCGCCCTATCCTAGGTGTAGCGCGTTAGTTAGCACCTTGTTAGATAGTGTTCGAATCGCACACATTAATCATTGCATCGAACGTATTAAGCCTGGACTTAACTTGGTGGACACTGGTTAAAAAACTAATATTAAAATTTTCGAAACAAAAGATCCGTGGCCGGTTAATGATGATTACGAAGCTTTAAAAAAAACGGAAACATGATATCATTAAATTATTTAAATAATTTAATGATTAATGATTTAAATATTATTTTAAATGATTTCATGATTAATGATTTAAATATTATTTTAAATGATTTCATAAGCCAATACGACATTGATGATACATTTTCCACTTTGTTTTCTGTGTCAGCTTCTCTCCCCCCCCCCTCTCTCTTTACTTTCTTGTGTAAGAAATACAAAAAAAAAAGATAAGGTTTTATTAACATTAAAAACTCGACCTCTCTTTGCCCGAAAACCACATTTTTGAAATTATGTCCATTTTTCTATGATCACAATTATTCAGGAATTTCTTGAGCTAGATGGAAAAAAATTTACATGCAATTTTAATACAAAATTTGTAGTCTTCGATCGTGATTTGAACGAAATCCACCGAAGAAAAGTCTTTATGTCTGAATGTTCAAAAATACTATAACTTCAACATCCACTTTATCATTAAATACTATCAATTATTTAGTCTTAATCCTATGATAGTTTGAACTAGATCTATCAAACTGCCTATATAGAGAGCGGGATGTAAGTAGGTTGTAGGCGATATCTCAAAGATGCAACAAGTTAGATACATACATTACTATTTTGTCAATAAAATTGTAATTCTGCTTCCAATTTTGGCTTAAAAAAATGGCATACTCGGTTTTCTTCTCTGCTCAACGACGCACAATAGCTCATGTGCATCATTGTTTTTATCCTGTGTCCTATCTGTGAGGTGTGCGAAAGAGACTCCATGTAAAAAGGGGTTGTGCAAGCGAACGAGTGAGTGTCGTCTTCATATGAGCTTAAGTCAGACTTGTGCTCTCCGTTGCTCAGGGTCTTTACCCTCAGAAGCTACTTCACCCCTTTTAAGTCAGCGCAGTTTAAGAAGCGTGTCGATCTAGTATTAAAATTTTCGAAACAAAAGATTCGTTGCCGATGATAATGATTACGAGGATTTTTGATAAACGGAAACATGATATCATCAGTTAAATTTATTTTAAATGGTTTCGTCAGCCATTACGACATTGATGATGCACTTTTCACTATGTTTTCTGTGTCAGTTTCTTTCTCTCTCTTCCTCTTTCTCTTTTTTTACTTTTTTATATAAAAAGTACAAAAAAAGAAAAAAAAAAAGATGAACTTTCATTAACATTAAAAATTAGTCCCCTCTTTGACCGAAAACCACATTTTTGAAATTATGTCCATTTTTCTATGATCACAATTATTCAGGAATTTCTTGAGCTGGATGGAAAAAAATTTACATGCAATTTTAATACAAAATTACAAAATTTAATACAAAATGTAGTCTTCGATCATGATTTGAACGAAATCCACCGAAGAAGAGTCTTTATGTCTGTATGTACAAAAATACTATAACTTCAACATCCACTTTATCATCTTATACAATCAATTATTTAATCTTAATCCTATGAAATTATGAACTAGATCTATCAAACTGTCTATACAGAGAGCAGGATGTAAGTAGGTTGTAAGCGCTATCTCAAAAATGCAACATGGTTGATACATACATTACTATTTTGTCAATAAAATTGTAATTCTGCTTCCAATTTTGGCTTTAATAGATTGATAAAAAACGATATACTTGGTTTTCTTTGCTGCTCAAAGACGCACAATAGCTCATGTGCGTGATTCGAGCATCCTACGAGTTCATTATCTTGCCTGACGCCCAAATTTTAAGTGGGAAGATGAAAGGGGAAATTCGCTTTAATCAGAAACAAGAGAAGAAAGAAAGTTTAGGAGGGATAACTCCTGGTAATTTTTTTTTATTTACATCTTGTATTCTACTTTTTGCCGCGTCTCTCAACGTGAACCTCATCAGGATAGATTCCCTCGCAAGGATGTAATAACAACAATAGTCATTGAGAAGTAAAAAAGGTCAATAAATATGCAAGACACTCTTTTTTTTATTTTAGACACTCTTTATTTTATTTTTTATTAAAAATGATATTTATAAATTTCTCACAAATAAATGTACAAAAGCTTATTAAGATAACGTATAACCTACTCTATATGAAGTTTCTATTCGAAATATTTTTTCCAATTTCATTTTCCAAATTTCCTCATTTACGTTCGAAATAAATAAAAAGTTTGCATTTTTATCTATAGTTTTGGTAGGCAAATTAATTTTGTGTAGTAAGAGATATTTTGAATAAAATTATAGTTAATATACTTATGGAGATGCTAATAATTCATAACTTTCTGGCGAAAATAACACTTTGTGCTAGTTTTTAACACCTAAAGAAAAATGTTAAAAAAAATTTTTTTTTAATTTTATATGGTTTGTAACATTTCACAATCCATTATGCTCACTCAGCTCATATGGAGGCCAACATAGGTTTGAAACCCATTCATATCTTTCAGGCAAAAAAAGAAAAACGGATCTTATTGTTAAACATTCGCGTCATTGGATGTTCGTTGACATGTGTTTTGTGCAACTACGTTGTCTTGCAATTATGGTGTCATTTGAAATTGCTCCATTATACTAAACATTATTTTATAAACAAATCTTGTAAAAACTGCTATGTAGGATATATTTTTTTCACCAAAATAGGTATAGGAATATTTTTTATGAATATTTCATAGAAGGTTTTAAACTAAAAAGCGAAAAAAAAATTTAAAAAATTGATCATTTATTACCGAGGCTTATTATTAGGCTTCCATTTTAAGCATACAAATTGATGTACAGTTTTGTTGTATGCCATTACATGCAAGGCAATAGTCGATTTTGCTTTTCCGTTTGAGCTGCATAGTTTTTAAACAAAAGAATTGTTTGAATGCTTGCTCTCTGTAACACTAATGAGAAAATGTTAAATTTTGCATGCTACATTTAAGAAGAAACAAAGATGTTAAACATACGTAGACGCCCAACTTCTCCCACGATCACTTTCGAAAAGAAGCACGACGGTATTGTTCCGTCTTTCTATAAAAGAACATTAACAGTTTCATGCAAACTTTGGAACCGAATAAAAGAAATGAACACAAGAAATTATTAGAAGCCATAACATACCAAGAGTAGTTAAAAATTAAACACGATTCAGGGCATCAGTTTTCTTTAAAAAAACGGAACTGCGTAAAACCCTCCGATTCAACGCAATGAAACACAGTTGATGAATTACAATATTGACGTATAGACAACCACGGTTAAGCAGGATATTAAAATACGTAAGGATGCAATGATTTTGCAAAACAAAATATTTCTGTTTTGAATGGTCATTTCTTAAATTATTCTTGTGATACTTTTATCCATGGCTTAGAAAAAAAAGCTAGAGTACGTTTAAAGGTTTCGCAGTACTTAGTTTATTTTCAAATGTCATTTGTTTTGATAATTTTATGGTATCATTTTCGAATGAAAGACCGCAGATCAGAGGAAGGGATTATTTCTTTCGAAACTTAATACATATTTACACCTTTTCAATCAACAAATGCAAATATATATATTTCAGCTACTTTAAAAATAACAGAAAGAAATTAATAGAGACAATGTATCATTCAAATAAGTTCTTTATTTAAAACTACTTCAAGAATTTTATATTTTTTTTCAAATCAGCCGATTCGAAAGTTTCGAAACAATTTGGATCCTTTCTCCAGGGCTTTCTCCGCCATGCGGAGATACCATTTCTCTTGACAAGAGCAAGTTTCTTCATTTGTGGGGTGAGAGTGGTTCCCCGTTTTGTAAAAGCACACACAATGGTATTTGAACGTCCCACTTCGGCAGCAACCACGACGATTCATGGTGCAGTCATGGTGAAGTGGTATGCAGTCATCGGATCTGAAAAACCATCGTCTTTGAAATGAAACATTTCTTTCGGATAAAGTTAAAAAGAAATTTGACAGACATGCACACTTTTGAAAATTTACTTCTCGAAAAAAAAAAAAAAAGCAATATTCATTTCTTAGAAATATACGAAAAATGGTCCATCTTTTGCTGTTTGTAGAATCATTTTCGGTAATATCAATAAAAAAAATATCTTTAGAATTCCAGAAAGTGTAAAAAACAACCAACTAAAAATTAAAATAAGATTTTCATATTTACACAAAATTCAGCACAAAAAATTTTTGTACTTTTATCAAAGAAAGGTTTGAGAGTTTAAACGATTTTCTATTCAGAACGCTTTATAAAACTGTGCTTCATAAAAAAAAAGTTTTTTTTTTTAAATTTTGCTAAATTTTTCAATTTAATGTAGATTTGTTTGCACTGACTGTTCTCTATAATTAATCGTTTCATTTTCTGCTGATTATTATATTTTTAAGAGTACTTAAATTAATTTTTTTTAAATGATGTACTTCATATTAAAAATGAAGCATCAAAAATAAAAAACATTGAAGCAATTATTAATATCTAAAGACCCATGAATATTACTGAACTTTAAATCTAACTGTACATCAAAACAGATTTAAAAAAACACATTTTACTACTGCTTCAGTTCAAATAAGTACCTTAAGTTTCAGTAATACAGTCCATAAAATGTCCGACGTACGGACAATGAGAACTGATCTCCTCCTTACGTGCGTATCTAAGGTATATCTGCTTCGAAGCTCTCACACTTTTTTTTTTTTTTTTTTTTGTGAGATGGAAATCGCGATTAGACTGTGTGGCTTCTGATTCATTAATGTACATTCTTATTGCCCCAAAACACGATTAGATATTTTTTTAATGTGAATGCACTGATAGATTTTTCAAAATTAATTTATTTTTTAGTGAATTAAAATTTGTAATTTAGTAGTGATTTTTTTCGACATAGTTGTTATTAATGCAAAATTATTATTGAAATATATTCTTTAAAAAAATATTTTGTTTTTTCAAAATTTGTTTTGTAAAAATTTTGTGTCAGAACGAAAACGAAAGTCAGATGAAAATTTACCAGAAAGTAACTGAAATATAAAATTTTCAGCTGATTTCTTCCAATGTTTAACGCTTTTTCTATGTTCCATTTCCACAAACTGAGCTGATGTTTAATTCAAAAAGCAGACTTTCTTTTCAAATATTTTGCTTATAGTAATTATAAAAATATGATTATTAGTTAATAAAACAATGACTAGAAGTGAACATTGGTAATAAATTTTTGGTTTATTATATTGGAATTCATTTTTCATCGACATCATTTGAAGTTCAGCCTACTGAAGTCGTATAATTTATACTCATGTGAAAATGCCATGACCAGAATCAATTCCTGAATCCATTGTGCATCTTGTAAAAATTAAAGTTGCACACAATCACGCAGCGTAAATCAACGAGTAGTTAAACGGCATACGAAAGCTCCTGTCGTCAGAACGACTATAATCAGAGCCATCGTTTCAGATCAAACTCTGAAAGCTACACCACATTAATTACCATAAGCTTCTTTTTTTTCAGTAAGGCAGATCTCTTACCTGTATTCATCTTTAGATGAAGACATCCTATTTTCGGCAGCATCCAATTCTTCTAACGATTCACTTAAAGGAAACGTTTTCTCATCAGCTATAAAAAATAATAAGATACAGTTATATACGATGATAAGCTATCACCATTTTTTTGTAATATTTACTGTAGAAATTATGCAAAATATTTCCACATAGTTCCAAACAGAAAGCTAACTGCGAGATGCAGAATGCAAACTTTTTCAAAAACGCTCTTCATAACAAAGAGTTGGATCTAAACTATCATATCTGGCATCACATTCTTGAGACACTAATATTTTAAATAAAAAGAGTTGCACTGCAATTAACTAAATCAATCACCTAAACGGACTAATTTATGAAATTTTAATATGACTCTCCGATTTAAAAAAATTGGCAATTTCACACCACTTCATCGACAGTCTCAAAGAAGAAACGTCAGGGTTTCTAGCGAGTGAATGGCCTGTGATTATGAAAATGTTGATTGTTCTAAAACGGTAATATAAAAATGTCATAAATCTTTCAGATTTTATCGCAGAAGATAGAAACTAATTATTTATTTAAAATATAGAGTGTCAAGATTATTTTGCAGAATATGATCGCTTAGTACCAAAAGACTGCCTAAAATACATAATTTTTTCCAAAAGAACATTTATTGACTGAAATAAATTAAAATAGTTTTGTTTTCATCATTTAAATCTTTTGAAAATGAAATAGAAACCTTTAAAAACTTAACATTACGAGATAACTAAATTCTCAGAGAAACTTTTGTTGAATCATTCTTTGAGATATTATATAAATTATGAAAACTATTCTGTAATGCACATAAAACTTCACTGACGAAGTTTGCTTCTAATTCGTATATTTTGTAAAAAGAAGACATTATTTTTATTTTAACTGTAGTTTAACATTTCCCCTTTAATTTAAAGTTGAAATTTTATCGGCGCTGACAGAAAATTAGAGAGGGGGAGATACGTTGTAGAATGAACAGGACTGCTGAAGGCCTACCTATTAGTATGAGTAAGTTACATGACTATCAAAATTTGAAGTTAAAAAATATTTTGCTCAAAATCTATTATGAAACCAAGTTTCATCAAATATTGAATTGAAAATTTTAGCGAGCATTAATACTGGTGAAACAGCTGATCGACAAAGGCGACTAGTCTACTATAAATTACTGAACGTGCAAATTGAAAAGAGTACATGCAACGAAATAAAAATGGAACTAATTTTTTTTTTTTTTTGGTTCTCATGTCTAAAGGAAACAATTTTTTTAAATATAAAATTTAACATTGGCCAAAGCAACCGATTGAGTGTTTTGATGGATGTGTTTGAATTTCCTCATAACATTTAAAACAGATTGTGTGCAAAATCATATGTTAAAAAAAACTGTAAAGTAATGAAATTGACGCCATCATTTTAAATTTTAAGGTAATGCAAAAATCATTTTTGGGAGATATTAATTTTAGAAACCATAGCGATTATTCACATCCAGCAGTGGTTAAGCCTATTTTGATTTACTTTAATGCCGACTTCTATAATTCTGATTTCTTCTACATATTTTTTCCTCTGAATGATTGGAGTTTTCGGTGACATGGAGAATCAATAAAACTGCCGTGTCCTCTTCGGAGACAGTATATTTACGCGATATTTTACAGTTTACAGACTATATTTTACAGTTCCTTAATTAGCAAATTGGAACTTGTATGAAACTGTAAAAATGTTCAAAAAATGTCTGAAGCGTTCTTATGACGGTTTTTTTACATTTCATTGTTGCCATTCGACAAGGAGTAATAAGAGAGGTTTTCGTGACACGTACATTAAGAGTTTTATGTATATGAATTGCTCCATGTTTATTAAAACTTATTATTCATATAGAGCATTTGTATATCAAGAGCAGATTTTTTTTAAAAGTGCACACATTTAGTATATTAAATTCAATAAATCATATGCTATTTTATAACTTATGACATTTATTGCGATGATTGTAAAGAGATATTAAAACTTACCTGTTTCAGCTACAGCACAGGCGAATAAGAGCAGAGAGATCACCGCGAAAGGAAGGATGAATCTCATTTTTATTATATTTTCCATGAGGGAATCGTTAGATGCGATTGCGAATCAACGTATGCGTTGAACGGTCTGTAAATATAAAATGATGGTTTTAATTCTAGTTTATGAAGAAAAATATGATTACAATTTCATCAAACTAGTTTTTTTAATCATTTTTAGTTTACTTACATTTTTTAAATCAAAAAATTCATAACATGAATGTTTTATTCACAATTTATTCACAATGGGCCTTCTCCGTGCCTCTGGTACATAAATTATGGCTCACGAGATGGAAATAAAACAAAGTTAAAAATTCAAAGTGTCATCTTCTCTCTCTTCGGCCACGATTCTACTTCAAAAATTAAATTTTTTACATTCTAAGAGCCGGCAGGATTTATCTGTGCGAAATTATCAAATGAATTAAAAGAATTAATATGAAATCCGTTGGAGAGGCTTCGACGCTTCGTGTCATCTTTTCCCTCTTCGGCCATGATTCTACTTCAAAAATAATATATATATATATATATATATATATATATATATATATATATATATATATATATATATATATATATATATATATATATATATATATATATATATATATATATATATATATATATATATAATATTTATAATAGTATTATAAGACGCATTTCTTAATTATGGTATCAACCACGCACTGTTCAGCTTTTGAAATGTCTACAGAAAATACTATATAATGAGAGACATAGCCGATTTCTCAAATGGAAAACGCTGTAAGCAATGTTAAGATTTATCTCCATCAGCAAGTGAGAAAATAAAAGAAACATTTTCCTTATTATAGACATATTCTCCAATTGTAAAGTCGAGCAACGATAATGGCTCAGGAAAAGAGATAACCATATCGAGGCTGTGGGGGATATACGCATGTTCACTGAAATACATTTTTTTTTATTATTATTATTGAACAGAGAGAAAATATCAGGGATGAACTGTCCAATCCATAGTTCAAGAAACCGAATCCCACAAAATTCTATATCGAATGAAATGACTTGGAAACAGAAACTAGTGGAAAGCTGATCTACTACGCTGGTAATTTCCTGTTTCTGATAACTGAGGAGACAGCAAATGAATACAGCAGATTGAGTCAGTGTTCTTGTGAGGAACATCAACACTAGGAGCCCTCAGCAAGCTTATACTGGCCTTGACGAGGCGAATGGAATTATATTTTTCTGATATCTCAAAATTTCCACACACATAACTGTTCGAAGATCTAATCTTAATAGTTTTTAGTGGCAACACTTTTGGCATATCAAGTATTTTTTGCACAATTTTAGCAATATTTCATTCAAAACAAATTCGAACATTTAAACAGTTTATGATATAATAGTATGATTCCTTTTTTTGAAAGAGTCGCTTTATTTAATGTTCATGATAACAGTTAATTCTGTTATTACTAAAACCGGAAATGTGTCCTTTTTCGTGTCTCTCCGTTGGCGAATTACAGACCAAATTGTTGGAATTAATCTTATTAAACATGAATCAAATATATTTTAAAAGATAGGAACATGCACTGCAAAGAAAGTTTTCGAAGTTTAAATCAATTTAAAATAATCAAAAACGAAGCGAAATTTTGCTGCTTTTAGTGATAACTTCTGAAAATATTAACTGATTCGAAAAAATTTTAACTCATAAAAATTTTTAAAAAAACTTTTATATTAATCTAAAATTCAAACATTAAATTTTTCAATGACATATTTAATTGCGCAATCGTCCCCAACATTAACAAATTTTTACAGATATTTCTAGGTATGATTTGCAACCGAAGTTTCATTTGTTGAAAGTCAGATCAGATTTATTTCCTTGCTTCACCGAACCTTTGAATCATTTGTTTCTCTTCTGTTGGAGAAGATTGACTGTTTTTCTCAGATAAATCCGTATTTTACTTTACTCTTAAGCAAATCCCCCGGTGGGGTCACCTCGAAATGAGGAACTAGAAGCTTCCGGCATGGTGGTTTGCTCTCGACACTCTGGAGGATACACAAAAAGGAGGGGATGTGGGTCCTCCCATCGAGGACGGTGCCTACTTCCTTAGGGAAGATTTGTACTGTGGCCGGTGATGGCCCTTAGGATTCAACCACAGTTCCCGCCAGTGTTGTTGTAGCGGCGGTCCGGACATTCAGTATTTATTATCCGTGTGCATTCGGGAGGGTCAGAAAGCAATGAAAAGACAATATAAATTATTATAATGTTCCGCCGATGCTGTCAATCAGATATGTAAAATAAGAATTGTAACATTCAAAATATAGGAAAATGGAATTTAGGAATTGGATAAGCAAATTAGACCCATGACCTCCATTGCCATTTTATTTTCTCACACTATTACGAATATGGAGCTTCGGAGGTAATTAGGTTTAAAAAAAGTTTCTTGGATGGTAAAAAAAGACAGGATGAAGTTCTCAAGAATATTCTTGACGGTCTGCATTTCTAAGTGAATGTCTATATTATTCCAAGAAAATAAATTATCCATTAAAACAATGTGTCTCTGAAGATGTAATAGAAACCAGAAATGAAGTTCCTTGAATTTCGCAACCCATCTCACGATCATCACTCTCATCCTCATACGGATGAAATTAGAGACTAGGACTGTCTGATACGTCACTGCGTAAGGGAATAAAGTTCTTGTGGACTTCATTTTGAAAGCTTTAATATCAGTTAGTTTTTAGATTAGTTCTAGTGTAAGAGTTTCAGTGCACTGTTTACGGATTGCTCAATATCAGAAGACGTCTTTTCAGGGCATTTAGAAGAGATCTCATATTTTATTCAATTTGTGCATAAGCAATTTCAGCAAATAGTTTTTTGAAACGCGTACGTAAACGAAAACTTCAGCTGTTTGTGTTAGAAATTTTCGTCTTGCTTCAGGATATCGCATGTTTTTATTTTAGCTGTAGTTGATTATTTTTCAGGTTTCTAGTGAGACAGGAGAAAAAATAGGATTTATAATTTTAAAGCAGGTCAAGTATTTTTTCTAAGAAACACATAATTGGCTACCTTGACCTTTTTTTGCATAACAAGCAAAAGTGGGAGTTCTGCGGGTATTTGCTTTTGATTCACCAAACTGCTGGACACTGAAAGCAACTCAGTGAACTTGGGATGAAAGATCCCTCTGGAAATTTTATATTACCTGCACAAAGTCAAGCTATGTTGAGGATCAAAACTTTATTAAAAACTCACTAGAGAGATATTTTTTTAAACCAATACCATATGCTGAAAAAAAAATCAGGCCAGACGGTACCAACCACTGCAAAGACCAACAAAGTATGGTAGCCATTGGTTCTGAAATTTCCCAACTTCAGGCACTATTCCATAGTGTGTGTCGGAACCTGTATGCGGGGAGTCACTTCCGGGGACACTGACCAGTAAGGACGGTGTTCTCTTAAGGACAAGGCCCAAAGTGTGACTTTTCATTTGTACTTTAAGACACGAACGATGTAGGCGGACAGCTGCCAATGAAAACGATACGCTGGGGACGACCGCCTGGATTACCTCACTCTGCCTAGACGTAGGCATTCGGACATCCAAAATAAGCAGAATGCAAACAGAGGGACAACGGTTTCTCGTGGAAAACTCTTTCACTTGTCAACGAGGAAAGGAAGGAGAAGAACAAACAGCCCCAGCTAGAAAGAAAGATAAATCTAAAAGGAGAAAAGACCCTTTGGAACCAGCGGCGTATAAATCGAAGGGCCAAGGCTTCTTCGAGACGTAGAAGCCCTGGCGCTCATCTTAGAGGACAGCTTGAGGATGAAATATTAATGTATTTGAGCTCCGTTTCGAGTAAATAAATAATACCCTACCCCCAGCCTATTAACACAAAAGGCCGAATAACACTATTACGATATCCTCACATTATTGATAGGTATTAAAGATACTGAACAACATCGTAGATATATCATTAAATATCATGTAATTATAATGTTACTCGCCATTTACGCTTTTTAAAGTCTCTTATGACGATAGCGAGAAGACGAAAGAATCGTATTATACCCGGACGCCGCTTGCCCTGCCGATGCCACAAAATCCCGTCATTTGTTAAGTTTTTAGAAAATAGCTTGAATTTTCATAAAATAGCAAATCCATAAAAGTGATGTATTATTATATATGCTTAAGAAACCCAGATAGAAACTAGAGAAAGAAAATAAAAATGGCAACAACATAACTTTTTTTTAAATCTTGTAACTCGAATCATAGTATATACTCAATATGTTTTGTGCATCAGAAATAAGTAAATAATTATTAAAAATGAGAGTTTTCAAGAATTAGTCTTAAAATATACTAATTTTTGTAATGATACAAAAGAACTTTTTTTTTTAATAAGTAACTACACAAAAAGAATATGCACAGTCAAAGTAAACTAAGTTGAAATTGCTCAAACTAAATTTAATAAATGAAAATTGGACTTTGGTGGACTGTCCACTGAAATTTTTTAACTAAATTAATCTATGTATTCTACGGAATTACAAATTTCATTGGCCTATCTAGCCTTTAAAATGGACGCTTGTGTTTTTTTTCTTCAGTAAAGTAAATTCTTACAGAAAGAGTGGTGATAACAGATCGAATATGCATACTTTTTTATTACATTTACTATCACAATTAAAAGGATTCTGGTAAACGAACTGGGAGCCCGTTTGTTTCAATGTCGACTTTGTAATATTTGTTTCATACGAATTCATCTTGTTGTCTTGTTTGTAGAAGATGGAATTTGATTTCACTGAGGCAATATTCCAGCCCTTTTATGTTTTCCTTATAACCTCTATTATATTTTTCTTCAAATTTGAAATACAATATTCCAATCTTCTGGACGAACGTCCTTCAAGATTCAATTATTTCACTTAAGATATTTGTATTTTAAACAGTCTCAAATTAATTTATCTGTAACTTAGAGCCATAAATAAGTTCTCACCCTGCTTTTTATTAAATAGCACAGAAAATGCCAACATTCGCTATGTAACTGGATTCATACACAAAAAACTTTAATCTATAAAATCAGTGGATATTCTTGGAATTTGAATCTATCTCAGCGGATATTAATTTAATATTTATCTTGGTATACAACATTCCGAATATATACTCATATGAATATAATTGGATGCAAGCTCCTCAGAAAGCATACCATTTTGATAAGAAATACCAAAATTTCTTCGATTTTTTTTTTTCTTCATTCTTCATTAGCACGCATCTATATTATTATTGCAGCTAAGGATTTCCAAGTTGCAAACAGACATTTTTAGTATTTTTTTTAGCAAACTCGCTATTGAAATACAAAGAAAAAATGAATATTTTTTCCTTTTCATTTTGAAATGATTATAAGTCGAAAACTCCTGGTGATATAATATTAGCTTCTTTGGAAACTTTAACAAAAAATAAACACTTGAGCTATGAAAGTCGCATTTAGAAAGAAATTTTGAATTGATTCTGAACTCTTCCCACATTATATCATAACCAAAACTTACCTTATAATTTAAAATTATGTTTCGTTTCTGAGTCTTCTAAAACATAATTTGTAAGTATGATACAGCTGCTGTATTTATTATATTACTAAAGTAAACAATTACCTTTATATTATCAGAAAAAGTACAATAATAGCCAATGAAATCGATACAACCAAAATTATAAAATTGAGAAGTATTAAATAGCCCTAAATACAAATACATTTTAATATAAAAAACAGATTAGATTTTCTAAGATGAAAGTGAGCTTAAATTTGAAATTTTTGCACTTACAGTTACGAAGTTTTCAATAGCCTACGAATAAGAGATCGTGGATGAGATTCAACGTTAAGAAGTTGAATAAGAAGACTCGTCGCTGGCAGAGGATTTTGAGTCTTCTTTTTTCAGTGCGCCTTTTATTTAGAAGATTTTATGAATGACAGGCATTTACAATAGTCTTGTGAATTCTTGACATATTTCTCTATGAATAAATAAACATTTGCAAAAGGTCAGAAATTGTGTTGACTTATTTTTGAGAAATTTGTCATGTTTTGTAAATAGTATATCTGGCTTAAACATTTTTTCTCCTTTCTTGAACACCTGTTATCTTGGCATCTGCCAAAGAATAATGGCAGAAGAGCGACAAGATAAGCATGTGAAAAGTAATATAGGAAAAATAAAAATAGTAATAAAATAAATAAATAAAACAGAATGAATGCTGTTTCCCATCTGTGATCGGAAAAAGATGAGACATGAAGTCATTTATTTATCTTGGACCAAACAAAACACATTTCAGTGATCATGCAGTTGCAGGATTTTCAAATATGTGATCGTTGACTGTCATAACAATATATCGCAAAATTAAGTCGTAACAAACAATATATGAAAACTGAACAAAATAAAAAAAATTTAAAAATATTTTTATAAAGTTCTAATATGTATGATTTTTAAAACTTTGAATTATTTTTCACTTCTTAGTTTTAAGAAGTGAATTTATAGAAATCAGCAATGTAAAATCTTAAAATGAATTTAATATCTTTGTGATTTCTCATTGAAAATCTAACTTTCGAGCCTGTTTGTCATTCTCAGTATTAAGAAGTACAGTTTGAAAAGGGGTTTTTTTTCCTTATTGAATAAGATAAATAACTTTTTCCAACATAGAAATCTCGCAGTTTAATCATTCTTTACATCAGTTCTGATTTCCAGCAGACCGTGTTTTGCTGCTACGAATTCCAATGATTCTCATAGACGTGCCAATTGAATTCAAATACGTTAAATTTCCTATTAGATTGGCATTCGCAATGACAATCAAGTCGCAAAGCCAAACGATGTCTGATTGCAGCTTAGATTTGGGCACACCTTGTTTTTCACACGGACAATTATACGTGGCATGTTCTCGCATGTGCAAACCATTCAGCTTATTTGTGATGGCTAAAGACGTAAGTGACGTTTGAGTGACAAAATTATCCTACACTCAATTGCACTTCGAAATGAATATTGATTTTCTTTATTTCATTTTTATATTTTAGTATAAAATATATATTACTTTTTTCACTTTAAGTTTTACTTTTAAGATATTAAACAATGTATATGTTCGTTACGTTAATGGAATACATTGTATTGAGAAAAAAATGGTTGGCGTTTTTTTTAATCGGCGATCATCGTCTACAGTGCTCCATTCCTCTTTCTGTCATAGATCTCATTCCCACACACTTACAATACATTCGTTATTTTTTAATTTACAACCAAATATGCACTAGAAATATATCATATGGCAATTACCGGGTCAGCTAATATATATATATATATATATATATATATATATATACACAGTTGTGGCTAAAAGTGTGGACATTTTTTTGAAAGTTTCATGTTTTTCAACTTTGCGTGCTTGTAGAATATATTAATTTTCACTTAAATACAAATGTTTATATATCAAATTGAAGGTTATTTAATTTAGAATTTAATTACAAAAACAGTATTACAATAAAAGTTACGCTCATTTTAGTATAACAAACAAATACAAATCGTTTTGAATAATGACGTGTTTTGTAATAAAAGCGTACTAGCCAATCACAAACACTGTTCTGAGGACCTATCAAATGTCTGTAATTACAGTTTAGGTTATTTGGAATGTAAAAGAGTTATTGTTGTGGAAATATTTTGCGGAATGATGCATACTAGTACAATTAAATAGATTATTGCTGTTTTTGAATATTTTAAGTCCTTTTTTTTAATTAAACAAATTTTAAACAATGTCAACAACAAGAAGAACTGATTGGACATCTACTAAAAGAAGCCGAATTGTCATATTGAGAGAAAATGGCCTCTCTTATGCTGAAATTGCAAGACAAGTTGGTGGTTCAGTGACTTGTTCTGGTGTACGAAAGTTCTGTTTACGTTATGAAAAAACGAAATCAGTGGAAAATAAGGCCAAATCAGGCAGAAAAAAATGCGCAAGTGCTACTGCCGATAAAAAAAATTAAACGACTATGCTTTCAAGATAGAACAATTTCATCAGATGCCATTAGATGTGAAATGAATGCAGCGGGTATTGCAGTAAGTTCAAGAACAATAAGAAGAAGGTTATCAGGATTTGGACTACAAGCTAGAATTCAAAGGAAAAAACTATATTTAAATCAAAAGCAACGCAGAAAACGAGTTACGTGGGCAAAAGAACACATTAAATGGTCAGAAAATCAATGGAAGCAAGTAATCTGGAGTGCTGAGACTAAAATATCGCTCTTTGGTAGTGATGGTAGAAAATACGTGAGACGTAGAGTAGGTGAAGCGCTTCATCCTGATTGCATTGAAGCAACTATAAAAACAACAACAAATGCCATGATTTGGGCATGTATGTCTGCAGTTGGTGTGGGCCAAATTCAAGTGATTGATGGCATCCTGAATGCCAAAAAATACATCGAAACTGTCCTGGAACCAAAATTGATACCTTCCATCAGGGATTTCTTCCCCAACAAAGCACCATTTATTTTTCAGCAGGATTCAGCTCCATGCCACACAGCAAAAGTATGCAAAGCATGGTTTCAAAATAAAGGCATAGATGTATTACCATGGCCAAGAAACAGCCCTGATCTCAATTCAATTGAAAATTTGTGGCGACGTTTGAAAATTCTTGCACGAAAAAAATGTCCATCCAATAAAAGACAACTTATTGAATCTATAATTGATTCTTGGCACCATGCGATTACGAAAGATGAACTCCAAACACTCGTTCACTCGATGAAAAGACCCTGTGAAGCTGTCTTAAGAAATAAGGATTATCCCACTAAGTATTGATTGTGTAAGTATCACTTTAAAAAAATGCAAATCTAAGATAGATCTTACTAAAATGAGCGTAACTTTTTTTGTAATACAGCTATTGTAATACTGTTTTTGTTATTAAATTTTATATTAAATTACCTTCAATTTGATATATAAACATTTGTATTTAAGTGAAAATTAATATATTCTACAAGTACGCAAAGTTGAAAAACATGAAACTTTCAAAAAATGTCTACACTTTTGGCCACCACTGTATATATATATATATATATATATATATATATATTTTAGTAAAACATTAAAAAACGAAATAAAAAATTTAAAAGAAAAATTTGTTATTACAGTAATAAATAAATCAGCAAATAATTTCTGTTTAATTTGTAAATATTATTATAAAGAACTTTTAATTAATGAATATAACTCTAATGCAACTTATATGTTAAAGAACACCGAGAAAAAGGAATTAGATAAAAGAATGCTAGCTTTCGCAAAAAAAAACCAAAACTAAGACTTGCTCTCTTAACTATCCTTATTTATTCCCAACAGTTAAATTTCATAAAAATCCATTAAAATTCAGATTCGTAACCTGTAGCACTGGCAGTTATAATTACTATAAGGGTGAACATTTCTTTAAATACTTAAAAATTATCCTGGACAGAATAAAAAATGAAGACAACTTTATTATTTCTAGTAACAAAGAAGTATTGGATTTTCTTAAAGATAACAACATTAATAAACTTAATACTTTTGATTTCGAAAATTTATACACTAATCTACCTCATGAAAAATTAATAAAGGTCTGTACTTTTATATATGACGAATATTTAAATGAAAATATCATTCCTAAAAATAACTAGCTTCAGTTATGTAATTTTAATATTACTGAAAATTACGTGTTTAATGGTATTAATTTTTATAAACAAGTCAAGGGCATTCCAATGGGAACAGCTTTCTCAAGTGCTTTAGCTAATATTTTCCTGCATTACTATGAGAAAGAAATAATTAAATATAATTTAATAAACGGGTGGAGATATATTGATGACCTACTTTTGATTAACTTCGACAATACTAATATTATTACTAATTGCTATCCAAAAGATTTAATTCTAAAAGATACAAATGAAAATCAACTTGAGGCTACCTTTCTGGATTTAAAAATCGAAATTGCTAATGATAAAACAATAGTTGGTATATACGATAAAAGGGATGGATTCAACTTTAAAATAACAAAACTATGTAACTACCATTCCAATCTAAACTCTAAAAGTTTCAAAAATCTAATTTTCTCACAAGTTAACAGGATCAAAAGGGTTTGCAATAATAAAAATTTCTATATTGAAGCATCAAACAACCTCATTAAAAATTTAATTAAAAATGAATTTCCAAGAAATTACTGCAATGTCAATTTTTTAATTAAACAAGGTATGGTTTGGGATTAATCCTTTAACTTAAATAAAAATAGATCTTTCCTTGCATATTAGATCACTCAATAGATGGCGCTGGGAGCCTACAATTTCTTACCTAATTTACCGTTACTGTTTTTTAAAAAGCGCGTGTCGCAATCGATAGTTTAAAGTTTCCTTAACTGTTGATGGTATGTACTGGCCTTTTCGTTTTTAATTTTTTATTTTAGTGCTATTTTTTGTTTTTATTGTTATTTTTGTTATTGTATTTTTACTTTGTTGGGGGTATTTTCTTCTAATTTGTTGTTTTGTATTTCTTTTCTGTTACAATGGTATATCTCTTGAGCATAATTTCAGGGGATTTTCGGGTCACGAGGAATCATTATTAGACAATGTCTGTATTTCCTCACAGAAAAAATCCCTTTCTTTGAATCCCTGCCTGAGGGTGACCCTTGAAAAAGTCTTCAGGCCGGATTCTTTTTTTATATTTTTTATAATTTTTTTGGTTTAATTTTTATTTGATTTTTTCTTTTTCCTATTAACTTCATTCTAATACTTTTGTATATATATATATATATATATATATATATATATATATATATATTGGGGAAACATTGGGGAAAAAACTGATTGTATATATATATATATATATATATATGTATATATATATATATATGTATATATATGTATATATATATATATGTATATATATATATATATATATATATATATATATATATATATATATATATATATATATATATATATATATATATATATATATATATATATATATATATATATATATATATATATATATATATATATTGGGGAAACATTGGGGAAAAAACTGATTGATTCAATTAATATTGTAATTCATTTATATGAAATATGCCTCAGATTTCCCTCAATATTGTAATTACTTTTTGGCGATACAAAATTGTTAAGCATTTTGTGTACAAAAAAATATCAGGAAAAAATTTATAGCTAACGCAATTTTTTGAAACTTTGAGAATATAGAAGGAATATGGCCTCAAATTTTTCAAAAATAAAATGTTCAATGAATAGGTTTATGCTAGGATCACGTTAATCAATTACCTTCAAGTTTTTCCTCTTATTGAATGAATTATGACGAAACATGAGTATTTAAATTAATAAAAATACAGCTTTATTAACAAAATGTTGCTGAGGACAAGCGCCATAAAATAATCCATCTTCCCAAAAGTGTTATGCATGACAAACTCCAAAATAGAGTGAAAGACAATTGGTCAATCATTCCACAAATTAGTTTTTAAATCTGCTTTTCTTCACACAATTATTGATACTCTGGCAATCTATAATATCATTCTTTAAACAGTTTTGTTTTAATTATCCTGTTCACTTGCAAATGTGCAAATGAACTGATGCAACTTATTTAAACACAGAATGACAATTAATACTTTAATAATAATAATCAAATTATGGAAAAGTCAATATGAGCAAATGAAAACATTCATCTTCTCGAATTCTATTGCTAGTCAGAAAAAGATTACTAATTATGAATAAATATTATTATAAATGTAATTTATTTCAATAGAACCATATTGTTACATAACGATTATTTAAAATCAACATTCCATTGCACTATTGTCAAATTTTGGTTGAATTCGCAAAATGAATACATGGAAGCTTGAAAGGGAGGATAAATAGTTCAAAGAATTAGCTGTCCAGATTCATCTGCCAATTTGAATTTGATACTGAGGACAGAAAAATGAATGAAATTTGCATGATAATAAGATTCAGAATGACTGTGCACAGATAAGCATCAAGTTCCAGAAAATAAAATCACTCTCTTCTGAAAAAATTCCAATTCATATATTCAAATATTCCGATTCGTACATCATTATTTTAAAATGATTACAGTAAAACTGAGAAGTACTTAAAACTCATAGCTAACGTGTATGAAAATTGTTTTTCATTGCTAGATGCACTAGCATTACTGCTTTTGTATTTGTCTCTATTCAAAACAGCAAGCATGAAGTTATACAATGAACAATTTTTACAAAGAAAGCATTTCTGGTAAGATAAATATTCATGCACATTATTTAAATAATTTTACAACAAAATGCAGAATGAAAAAAAATATTGTTCTAGTTCGTTGGCCGTTGGTTATGCTTATTTAATGAGCCATAAGTACATGTTTTTCAAAATATGATCGACTTCTGTTCTTTTTCTATCATGTATCATAAATAAAAATAACTTCATTTCGTTCTTGATTTTTTTTAAAGGAAAGGAATTTCTAATGATAAAGGATAATTAACAGATTTGAAAAGCAATAATAATTTTGAAAATCTTCCTCCGAAATTTGACGTTTCATTCTTTTACTTTCAAGGAAAATAACTTTTAAATGAAATTTCAGAAATATCAGCACTGTGGTTACTTATCGCTCTCCTTAACTTAAATCATAATCAAATAAATTAAAGTTTCAAAAAAGATCTTCATTTTTTTTTTCTTTTTAGATACCAATATGAATAAATTATTTTGTCTTCTGCCAGCTTTCCTTCCCTACAATTAGCAAGTTGTGTCAAGAGCTTTTCAGTGAGTTCAGGAATATGTCAAAAAATTGACATAAGAACAAAATTCTCCTCACGATTAATAATAAATTTCTAATAAATCTGTCAACTACACGGCTTCAATAAAACTGAATATAAAATACAGTAAAATGAGAAACAATTCATGATGAATATTAGCTATAAATAGAAGTATGAATATAACCAACATAAAGAAAAAAAACATTTCCAAATCAAAGAAATATTTTTAGCAATGCAGCACATGGTTCACGGTATAAAAATACATAGCATTGAGAAAAATAACAAAAATTATTGAAATTGCATAAAAATGTTCCAAGTCAAAAAGAAATACTGCACCAGATACATTAAATATATGCGACAAAATGAAAAAAATACACAAACACTTATTTCTAATTCACTTTAAAGTGTATGATCAAAATCACATTGGAAAATTCCTAGGAATTGAATCCGTCATTGAATGTAATTAGGCAATAGGGAATTCTCGAGTGGCTCACAAGATTTACTAAAGGATTGTCTTTTAAAGTCACTGCTGTTGTTGATTATTGAACAACTGAAACTTGAAAGAATTAGAAGTATGAATTACACCACTACAAAAAGTTAACTTTTATGTTATTATCTGAAAGACTAATGTATATTTATTACCGAAGAATACAAAGTTAAAAATGCAAAAAAAATAGGAAAATAAAATAGAAAGGTCCAGGGACATACAATCAATCAATCATAGGATGAAATAACGTACGTTAGTGATTATTTTTGCTGTTTCATTTCAAAGATTTTCACTTGAAAACTGGCAAAAGAAAACTGGCCTAGAGAAATTGAATAATTTTAAAATTTCAATGGTAAATAAATAGAAAACTTTAAAATATAAAAAAATGTAGTTTACAAACTGCTAATCAGCGTTTAGTTGTTGATGCAAAACATATTACACTATTAAATTATTTTAAGATAATATTACTTCAAGAACATTGAAACTAGGAAACAAAGCAATAAAAAGTTACAGAAAATACTTTTGAAAGAGATAAACCAAAAAATAAATATTAAAATTATTCAAAGGGCAGAAAAATGATTGACATGTGGAAAGGAAACTGTGTTTTCATCAAAAAATAAAGAAAAAAAAGTAAAAGAAATTTAAAAATTTAAAACAAAGTTTTTACTAGGGAATGCAACAATTGCAAGATATAACTTAAAAAGAAAAGATTAAAATAACAAAGTCAAGAATGAGTGAGAATTTCGAAAGAAAAATTTTTATAGGAAAGCTAAGAATAAGAGCAGAAATGAGTGAGGGATACAAAATATATGAATGTAATGTATAAAAACAATTTATTTATTAAAACGTATAAATAATACAATGACTCTTATGAAATAATATGTATACTAAATACATTCAAACTCTGAAATCATTTATCCCCATTATGAGAGTCTTATAGTCTGCATTTAATAACACATTTTTATAATATCAGTAGTGTAATTGTTATATGTGTATATAATAATAATAATAATATAACTAGTTGATAATGACTCAATTTTGCATTTTGATTTAATAAAAACTATTTTGCTTTTATATTTCCAAAATTAACACTTCCTTTTAAAGTAACATTTCTTTAATTGCTGGGAACCATGCATTATACTTTAAAATGATCATTTAAAAAAATTTTCCCACTTGTATTATGAAAAGGGCTTCTAATAGAATAATTATACAAACCAAGATATAATGGAGCCGTTTGGTGAAGGTTATTGTGAAATGTACTCCATGCAATGTATCTTAATATGATCAACATCTTAAAATATATTCATATCACATTTCTCATCGTCCACAATACAACAATAGTTTAAAATTTCAGGAGTGAACAGCAAATATGTAACTAAACATAGCATTTTTGAAACTTGAACCAAGTCAAAATTAATAAAAAAATATTTAAAAAAAGTTTATTATCATTTAAAACGCTACAAGTGTAAAATCATTATACTGCCATAAAGAACAGTGGAAAATCATTAAAAAAACGATGAAACAACTCAATTTAAATAAAAAGGACTTGAACTCTTTGAATTATTTTAATATTTCTTTTCAATTTCTGTCTTCCAAAAGTATTTCCTATATCTTTTGATTGCTTTTTTATATTTTCCTAGTTTCAGTGTTATTGAAGCAATATTATATAGCAAAGCAACTTAAGATTAGCAAAGAAAACACAGCAAAACTTCATATAGAATCATGGCGACAACAGCAGATAAAAATCCAAAACGTGTTCAGCAATTATACTATTCCAATCATGAAAAAAGCCAAGCTGACAGATGGTCAAACCTTAGAAAGGATTTACCTCTAAAAGATGGTTGAATATACAAATTTAACGATAAAGCAGCGTATGAAATTTAGTCCTTTATTAGCTCAATCTGATTTTCAATTATCTTGTTGACAAGGTAATGTTTGGACATACAGACACACATACGAAAATTATATCTGACATAAAATTTCAAATATTTGTGAAATTAAGATAAAAGCCACATATCACATTTCACATCTCTGCAGTTTTGAGTTTTCATATTGGCAGACTGACAGATAAAAAAAACTCCAAAAATGATAATATTTCGGGAACATTCATCAACACTGACTTAGAAAAAAATTGCTTAGAAATTTACAATTTCAATGAAAAAATGACATACTAAAGTTCATTTCACAATATTGTTGCAGTTTCTAATCATCCCCACCAAATATTCAAAAACATTTTCACCAGTAAATCATCAACAACTGAAAAATTGAATTCGAAATTTCTAACAAGTAATATAATAATGAATAAGCAAGTTCTTCAAAAGATAATATGTTTCTGCTTCGTGAAATAAAATATGCAACGCAGCATTCAGAGCGAAAGAAATTTCTTACATGAAAGCTAAAAGAAACAAATAGTTCCGGAGAAGTTAAAAATAAAATTAACTTTCAAATTACCATACAATCATTTTTAAAATATCAATGCCTTACATCATCTCATTTCTTTATTATAAATCAAAACACCAAAATTGAACGAATTTTTTAAAGTAAAAGCACATTCTTAAAAGTTTTTTTTTTATGCTGGTAACATAAGGATTTGATGATCTGGGGGATTGTAAATTACTGAAAATGAAACAGTAGTTCAGAAACCATATTTGCAAAAATATCAGGAATTTTATACTCTATAATTTGATATAAAATTTTAGTGTGAGAACTGGGGAGTATACTGACTGGGAATTAAACTGATGGCATAACAAAACAAACAAAAGGAAATATGTGATCGAACTGTAAAATTTAGTAACTAAATATAATCTAAAAATTGGTTTTAGCAAATAAATTTTGAAAACTGTGTGACTTGGACAGAGGTGGTTAAAATAGCTCACTTGTATTTCTAGGTGTACGGAATGTTAATGTTAAATATCATACTCAAATATTTATGACAATAAGCGAAAATCAAATAAGTTTCAAATCAGCGTGGGTTATGACTAGGGATTGCAATACCGGACCAAAATTTCAATACCGGTATTCGGTATTTTTAAAATCCTTATACCGGGATACCGGTTTTAATACCGGTATTAGAAATTTTGGAAAAAGAAAGAAAACACAGGTGTTTTTTTATTTATTTGCCAGTTTTGTCAGAGAGTGTAAATATCACAAAAAATAATTTGTAACTTATAAATTATAACAGTATATACTCCCAAAAAAGTAAAGAAACATTTTATTTAATTAAATCACAAAAAAATGTAAATATCACTATTCAGTTTGTGGTACTATTACAAATTTTTGAAATGTGATCTAAAAAAACATAATGCATCAATTGTACCGTCATTAAGCCTGAAAAGTAATTTTGTGTAAAAATGACCAGCTGTCGAAAACGCTCTTTCGGCATGCTAGTTGATGGTACTGTTAGCAATGCGCGATATACTTTTTCCAAGTATTTAGCTCTAAATCTCTCATTTTCAAATAAATTGATTTCTTGTCGGATGGGTTTGGATATAGCTGATTTCTGTATTGTATTTTGGTTCGTTGAAGTTTTTTTATTTATCGCTAATTCTAATTTTTGTTCAAGAGACAATTTCTTTTCACTGTCGACAGTAGTGACATCATAATCTTCGATAATTGAACCGAATTTTGAATGTGGATAGGTTTGTGGGAAAAAAATTTTAAGAAACTTTACTCTAACTTAATCAGATTTGAATTGGTTATTTTCTTTTCTTCTTTTCATTTTCATTTTTAAAATCATTATAATTATGTAAATACCGTAAGACATTTTCTACAACACCCAATTTTATTGGAAGTAGAGCTGATATAGTTCTGGATATTAAGTCGAATTCACTATCTTAAAAATTAATTTACAGGTTTAAGTCGATTATTTCTTTTTGGATTGGATTTCTCAGTTTCAAAAATCGTTCCATCATTAGGAGTAAACTGTTCCAACGTGTTTTAGAATCTAATATTAATATATATTCTGTTTTATTTTCAGTTAGTATATATTTTAGTAATATATCCTTTTTATGGGGGAACTTTTAAATATTTTAACAAATTTTCGAACTTTATAAATTATAGGAAGCAATTTTTGATGGGTTAATATTTCATAATCATTAGCAATACCTTCTTCAACAATTACATTGGCATTATCTTCATTATCAACTCTCACTCTTTTGAAAGGTTGGCATCCGAAATTTCTATATCCACAGTATTTGGATTCTTCTGTTCTTTATCTTTTTGGTATAATACATCTATTACTCCTAATTGAATTCCATGAGCATAGCACAATTGCTGATTTGCACTAATCAACTTTCCAACTTTTTTCATAATTGTTGCTCCATCAGTCGTTATGGATACAATATTTTCTTTCAGGGATAATACATGTTTCGCCAATTTAGATTTAAGCAATTAATTAAACCATTAATTAGCTAATTATTTAGTTAGGGAGACATAAAAACAAATACGTATACTATTTTGTCATGTTGGCGATCCCTGAACATATAGTGGAGACAATTTTAAAAATGTCTAGTAAATACCGAAAAACCGGTATTTAAACTTGTGAATACCGGTATTACAAAATTGTACAAATGGTTCAAAATACCGGTATTCGGTATACCGGTATTGCAATCCCTAGTTATGACAGTAAGCGTGTATATAAAGTTAAGACAAATAAGTTTATGGCAATAAGCGTGGTTTTGTAAAAAGACTCTTCATAGTCTTCGGCATAATTCAAAGAAACCCAGAGCGAAACAGTATATCAATAATTGTCCTGAATATAAATTGATAATTCCATGGTCATCACAATTATCCATAGTACAAGCTATTTCAGAAAATTTCTCTTATTATGAAGGACTGCCTAAATAAGGGATGTCATAGAAAACTTAGGAGTTCGAAATTCGTTACAAAGCGCTCTAGCATGCCGAAAGGCTGTCCACAAAATCCAAGCTGACCCTCTTTTTGTGGAATCCATCCAGATTTTCCCATGAGAATCGCGCACACATTTTCAAGCATTCGCTGCGATTTTCTGTTTTAAATTAATGACCCTTCCATTAAGTTCGTCGATATCTACTGCTCAGATACTTCAAAGTTCGATGCTATGGTGTCAAAAAATACTCCCAATATATTCTTCAATAATCTCACTGCAATAGTCTTTAATAACCCATGATAGTTTAGAAAGTTTAGTTTCAAACTCAGAAACATTAACATTAAATGCATTTAACCTTTCAATGTCAAGAAGAAACTTCAAACCAAAAGCTCTCACATAGATACTTTGTGGGAGCTTTGGCGGAATTTGAAATCAAAATGCGCCAATCATCTATCTGTTATATTGATTTTCCGTTAGAGAAAAGATGGAATTCGTGATCATATCGTCCACTTGGGGGACAAATATGTTGCAATAAGAATATTTTTGTATGCTTGCAGAATTAGAGGCATTAACTAACAAAGTTAAAAATTCTACACAGCGAATATTTACTTCTCTAACTTGTAGGGCTTATAATTGATTGATTCCTTGCTTCTTCTTAAATATTTTGAATCAATTGACCAAATTAGTGTAAGTCAGGTTGCCTTCACCAGTGCCATCGCCTTTTGAGTTTCTATTCAGTTCTTTGGAAGATTTTTTGAATCTGCTTATTAAACTTTATTGCATAGTCTTTTCCATCCTTCTCACAAGCTATTCCCATTTTATTGGTGGAAAAGTAATGTATAGTTTTAGGCGAATTTCATATTTTTACCGACATCACAAAAACGGAACAGCCTGTACGTTCTCTTTATTTCGCCGTAGTTTATATATTAAAAAAGATGGATCAAATATGATAGTAATAATATTTAGCAGGCGGGAGGTAGATTGCATTGAGTAAAGCCATGAGTTGGATATTTGATGAGTTTTAGTCAAAATGCATTTTCATACAGATACACAATTGTGTCTGCAAGCTCTTGCGGTTCTCCAGCTGACTCCACCCTCCCCCTTAATGATCGGGAAATTTTAAGCATATGACAGCCTCAGCTAATGAGATTCGCATCTCCCGGTAAACGAGCGCTAATGAGTAATAAGAAACAAAGTTGATGATCAGTTAACCAAACAAACTACTCATGGAAGTACGGAAAACAACAAGATGAACCTGAAATGAATCATGCCGTAAAAATATCTCGAAATGTGCTTCATTGAAATTTGTAAAGATGGATAGACCTTTAAGACGGGACTTCACTATTCGCGTTTCATGTTAATATGTTAACCAAGCCTCTTTCATCTCAAAATTCAGCTATTTTGTCACAGGATATAGGTCCACAGGTGTCAAATCTCAGTAGGTTCGATATACGTTTCCATGCTCACGGTGTGATCTAGGCTATATGTTATTGTATGTTTTGTTATTGTTATTTTGTTTTTGTTATTGAAGTTTTTTTCATTTTACCATGCTCAGTTTAAGAAGTGTATCGACCTAGTATTAAAATTTCCGAAACAAAAAATCCGTGGAAAAATAATGAAGATTATGAAGCTTTTACAAAGACGGAAACATGATATCATCAGATCAAAATTATTATTTTAAATGCTTTCATCAGCCATTTCGACATTGATGATGCACCTTTCACTATGTTTTATGTGTCAGCTTCTCTCTCTCTCTCTCTCTTTTGAGAAGTACAAAAGAAAAAGATCATGGTTTATTAACATTAAAAACTCGACCTTTCTTTGCCCGAAAAGCACATTTTTGAAATTATGTCCATTTATCTATGATCGCAATTATTCAAAAATTTCTTGAGCTAGATGGAGTAAATTTCGTATGCAGTTTTAATACCAAATGTGTAGTCTTCTATCATGATTTGAACAAATCCCACCGAAGAAAAGTCTTATTGTCTGTATGTACAAAAATCACGTATTCTACTTTTTGCCGCGTCTCTCAACGTGAACCTCATCAGGATGGATTCTCTCACAATGACTTAATAACAACAATAGTCATTGCGAAGTAACAAAGGTCAATAAAAAGGCAAGACACTCTTTTTTTAATTCACAAAAATGATATTTATAAATTTCTGACTAATAAAAGTACAAAAGCTTATTAAGATAACGTATAACCTATTTTGTATTAAGTTTCTATACGAAATATTTTTTCCAATTTCATTTTCCAAATTTATATTTATCCAAATGAGTAAGATAAACACGGCGAATGCTATGTATCGACCCTCAGTTAGGTTCGAAATAAAATAAAAAGTTTGCATTTTTATCTATATTTTTAGTAGATAAACTAATTTTGTGTAGTAAGAGATATTTTGAATAAAATGATAATATACTTATGGAGATACTAATAATTCATAACTTTCTGGCTAAAATAACACTTTGTGGTAGTTTTTAACAATTGATGAAAAAAGGCTTAAAAAATATATATTTTTAAATTTTATATGATTTGTAACATTTTAAAATCCATTATGCTCACTTAGCTGATATGGGTGCCAACATAGGTTTGAAACCCATTCACATCTTTCAGGCAGCAAAAAAATAAAACGGAACATATTGTAAAACAGTCGCGAAATTGAAAGTTCGTTGACATGTGTTCTGTGCAACTATGTTGTCTTGAAATCATGGTATCATGTGAAATTACTCAATTAGACAAAACCTTATTTTATAAACAAATATTGTAAAAACTGCCATGCAGGATATATTCTTTCACTAAAATAGGTACAGAAATATTTTTATGAATATTTCATAGAAGGTTTTGAACTAAAAAGCGAAAAAAAAATTAAAAAATAGGTCATTTATTACCGATTTAAAATAAGAGTTTTTCTTTCATCATTGTTAATCAAAATCAAAAATTAATGTTAGAATTATTTTTTTAATGAAATTGTCTTTTCATATAAGATTTTCGTATGGAATGTATATAAATAAGTCTATATATATATATATTGCAAAATTATGTGCCTCCTTTTATTTTTTCCAATTTTTTTTTTATTTCTTTAAATCTTTAAATCATAATTTTATAAAGACTATAAAACAATGGCGATTTTATTATATTTGAGATTATTAACTGTGAGAGTATTTCATTATGAAATGCCATCCTTTTATATTTATTTCATTTTCAATAAAATCACAAGAAAGCTAGAAACGTGGAATTTTCAGGTATGACTGAACAGAATAGATATTTAACAAAAGGAGTAAGGTGGGTTGCTTCAGCCGATTTTTTTGCCGATGTTCACTGCCAAATCGACGACTTGGTAGTGAAAAGGGTTGTGGCAAGCGCAGCGTTCTCTCTTTTTCCCCTTTTCGTCCACCACGTATTGGCATTTGCACTTATACTGGAAGAGCGTCCCTTTGCAGCAATTCTGCTTGTCGTGGGTGCACTCGTGGTGCTTCTCGATGCACTTCTTGTCCTCCTTCCTGAAAAGGAACAATTCTCTCTCGTAAGTGCGTTTTACTACCTCTAAGAGAAAGAGATAAACTATCGACACTTTCAATTATTTGCATGAAATTGTGTCTGTCCATAAATTTTGAGTAATTTTCTGTTGCATACGAAAACTGGATTGAAAATTTACAAGGGCTTTCTTAAATATAATTCTTTGATAAAGAAAATGAGTAGCAAACGATTTAAAGATAGTTGAATTGGAAATTGCAAAATTCTAAGTGTTTATTAATAGTCATTCCTTACAAATATTTACTAAAAAAACAATTAAAAAGTGACATGCTCAAATATTCTTTATTAAAAATACTGTGATCTATTTCACTATTAATTTACCTATTGTTAGGAGGAAGCTCTGAAGCGAGAATACTTCGTGATTAGACTGTGTGGCTTCTGATTTAATAATGCACCTTCTTATTTCGCGAAAACGCGATTATATATATATTTTTTTTTAATGTGAATGCACTGATAGATTTTTCAAATTTTTTTTATTTTTCATTGAATTAAAATTTGTAACTTAATAGTGATTTTTTCGACATAGTTATTATTATTGCAAAATTAAAATATTTTCTTTAAAAAAAATCTTTTGATTTTTCAAAATTTATGTTGTAAAAATTTGTGTGAGAAAGGAAACGAAAGTCAGAAAAAAATTTAACTGAAGAAAGTAACTGAAGTATAAAATTTTCAGCGAATTTTTTCCGATGTTAAACGCTTTTTTTTTTTTTTTTTATGTTTCATTTCTACAAACTGAGCTGATGTGTCTTTCCAAAAGCAGATTTTCTCTTCAAATATTTTGCTAAAGTAAATAAAAAAAACAATGATTATCTATACTTATAATAAAGCTCAATGTGTGTGTGTGTTGGCGCTCTACAGGCCAGGTCATTTGACATACAGCTATCATATTTGGTACATGTGTACCTTAGAGGTCGGGAATGTGCACCTGGGGTCCCTTTTTTGAAATTTTAATTAGAATTTTAATTATTAATTAAAAACTAACTTTCCCGCCAAAAAAATCTTCCATTTTCCCCACCGCCAACTTTTCCGCCAAAAAAATCTTCCATTTTCCCAACCGCCAAATGAGTAAGGCTTCAGTTTTTTTTTCTCCCAACAGTAATGAGGCTAGGGTTAATATTTTTCGGCGGATTATTTCAAACGATTCTGTTTATTTTCTAAATGTTTTATGCATTTAAAATAAAACATTGTTAATTAATCCATGTTTCAGATTCATTCTGAAGTACTTTTGAATTAAAATAACACAGAATAAATTAAATTAAAAATGTATAATCTCCTTAGCGTTACCCCAACTGGCGTAGAAAAATTCACGCAGTTGCGTTACCGTAAATAGCGAAGAAAATTCACGCCTGCGCATTGTGTTCTGATTGTTGCCATGACAACCATTATCAACGGATGATTTCAATTATTTTTAGGTTAGTTGCGTGCTTTTGTAAGTAAATTGTATTTATGTTAGTTCTATATTTTTTGTATATGCTTCTAGTTTTAAGTACATTGTTTTTTAAGTAGTTTTTTTAAACCTGTTTTCGACCGATTATTTTAAACGATTCATTTTATTTTCTTAGTGTTTGATGCATTTAAAATTAAACATTGTTAATGAATCGATCTGTTCCTGATGAATCTGAGAAAATTTTGTTGACAAATTCTTGAGATATTACATAAATTAAGAAAGATATTCTTTAGTGCCCATAAAGTTTAAACGCTCAGTGACTCTATTATCAGTAATCATATTATTAAAAAAAATGCTTTGTTTCAGTAAAAAATATTATTATATTAATTGCAGATTAATCATTTACACTTTAATTTAAAGCATAAATTCTACGAGAGGTAACAGAAAATTAGAGAGATACATATCACGTTATGACTGAAGGCCTTTATAATATTATGAGTGAATTATATGACTATCAAAATTTGAAGCTTTAAAATATTTTGCTGAAGAATCTATTAAAGTTGGAATTGCGTAAAATAATTAATGGTACGACCGGAGTTTAACCCCCTGCTTCCCGCAATTTTTAAAAATCGCCAACAACGGCCTTGCGAAATGTTCAAAAGCAAAGGAGCAGATGTTCAATTATAGTGCATAATAAAGATTGCCAGCTTTGGCGCGTTATCGTAACTTGGCGAAGAAGGGGGTTAAACTCCGGTTCAACCTATTTAATTATTAAAATTTAAACGAACATTAAGATTCGCGAACCTGTTGTTCGCCAAAGGCGGCTAGTTAGTTAATAAAACAATGACTAGAAATGAATATTGAGAAGAAATTCTTGTCTTATCATATTGCAATTCATTTTTCATCGACATTATTTGAAGTTCAGACTACTGAAGCCGAAAAATTTATGCTCATGTGAAAATGCCAGGACCAGAATCAATTTCTGAATCTACTGTGCATCTTGTAAAAATTAAAATTGCACATGATCACGCAGGGTAAAAAAACAACGAGTAATTATGCTAAACGGCATACGAAAGCACCTGTCGTCACAACCTCTATAATCAGAGCCATTGTTTCTGATCAAACTCTGAAAGCTACACCACATTAATTGCCATATGCTTCTTCTTTTTTAGAAAGGCAAATATCTTACCTGTATTCATCTTTAGATAAAGACATCCTACTTTCGGCAGCATCCAATTCATCTAACGATTCACTTAAAGGAAACGTTTCCTCATCAGCTATAAAAAATAATAAGATACCGTTATATACAATTATGTGCTATCACCATTTTTTTTTTTAATATTTACTATAAAAATGATTCAAAATTTTTCAACATAGTTGCAAACAGAATGCTAACTGCCAGACCTAAACTATCACATCTGGCATCACATTCTTCAGACACTAATATTTTAAATAAAAAGAGTTGCACTCCAATCAACTAAATCAATCACCTAAACGGACTAATTTATGAAATTTTAATATCATTCTTTGATTTTAAAAAAATGGGAAATTTTAGACCACTTAATAGACAGTCTCAAAGAAGATACGTTAGGGTTTCTAGAGAGTGAATGGCCTGTGATTATGAAAATGTTCATTGTTATAAAACGGTAATATAAAAATGTCATAAATCGGTCAGATTTTATAGCAGAAGATAGAAACTATTTATTTATTTAAAAGTTGAAGTGTCAATTATTTCGCAGAATATGATCCCTTAGTAACAAAAGATTGTCTAAAATTTAAACTTCATAATTTTTTTCAAAAGTACATTTATTGACTGAAATAAAATAAAATAGTTTTGTTTTCAGCATTTAAACCTTTTGAAAGTGAAATAGAAACCTATAAAAACTGAACTTTACGAGAGAACTGAATTCTGAGAGAAACTTTTGTTGAATAATTCTTTGAGACATTATATAAATTATAAAAACTATTCTGTAATGGACATAAAACTTCATTGACGAACGACTATGCTTTTCATTTGCATATTTAAAAAAAAAAGTTGGTGTCACTAAAAAATATTTTTATTTTAACTGCAGTTTAATGTTTCCCCTTTAATTTAAAGTTGAAATTTTATTGGCGCTGACAGAAAATTAGAGAGAGAGGGAGATACGTTGTAGAATGAACAGGACAGCTGAAAGCCTACATATTAGTATGACTAAGTTACTGAACTGTCGAAATTTGAAGTTTAAAATATTTTGCTGAAAACCCTATTATGAAACCAAGTTGCATCAAATATTTAATTGAAAATTTGATTGTGCATTTATACTGGCGAACCAGCTGATCGACAAAGGCGGCTAGTCTACTATAAATTACTGAACGTGCAAATTAAAAAATGTACATGCAACAAAATAAAAACGGAATTAAAATTCCTGTCTTGGTGCTCATGTCTAAGGGAAGCTCACACGGCAAGATCCACTCCATAGTAAACCATATTCATAAATACCAAGACCTCTTCAAGACTATACGATAGCTGAGACCAAAATGCCACATGTCAAAATCAGCCGAAATTATAACTTCAAAAGTCCCTCAAAAGTGCAGTTCTCACGAAGGAAATCAAAACCACAGAAGGACGTTACAGATTTCTAACTCTTCAGTGATTATTTATATACTTATACATGTCATACAGTTGTTCTCAATGTAATTTATCAATTTTTTCAGTTAGTAATCTCGTTTCCCTATAAATTGAACCTATAGTGACCATTTGTTTAAGTATCCTTATCCCCTCTATTCGGTTATTACGTCACCAAAAAATTAAATACAGTCGTGTAGGATTTGACACCGATGGCATTCTCTTTGGAGAACCCTGGATGGTCTGTCATCTCTTTCTTTCTACCAACAATTTCTTTCTTTCTTCCTTTTTTTTTCTTTTTTTTTTTTTCCTTCCATCTTGTGCTCATCCAATTGGTTAGATAATTTAGTGTTATAGGCACCGGGGGCACAGGATGCCGTAATGTTATGTCTAAGGGAAGCAATTTCTTAAATATAAAATTTAACATTGGCCAAAGTAAGCGATTGAGTGTTTTGAGGGATGTGTTTGAATTTCAACATAACATTCAAAACAGATGGTGTGCAAAATTACATGTTCAAAAAAACTGTAAGATATTGAAATTAATATATTTACACTATATTTTACAGTTACAGACTTTATTTTACAGTTCCTTAATTAGCAAATCGGAACTTGTATAAAACTGTAAACAGCTGTAAAAATGTTCCATAAATAGTCTCAAACGTTCTTATGACGGTTTGTTTACATTTGATTGTTGCCATTCGACAGTGAGTAATAAGAGAGGTTTTCGTGACACGTACATTAACAGTTTTATGTACATAAATTGCTTCATGCTTATTAAAAGTTCTTATTCATGTTGAGCATTTGTGTATCAAGAGCAGATTTTTTAAAAAGTGCACACATTTAGTATATTAAATTCAATAAATTATATGCTATTTTGTAACTTATGACATTTATTGGATGATTGTAAATAGATATTAAAACTTACCTGTTTCAGCTGTAGCACAGACCAATAAGAACAGAAAGATCACCACGCAAGGAACAGCAAATCTCATTTTTATTATATTTTCCATAAGAGAATTGTTAGATGCGATTGAGAATCAACGTATGCGTCGAACGGTCTGTAAATATAAAATGATGGTTTTAATTCTAGATTAAAGCAAAAAATATGATTACAGTTTAATAAAACTTGTTTTTCTTTGTATTATATTGATGTATATATTTGTATATTTATATTGATGGTTGGCCAAGTTGGTCATTAGATTATTTTGATACAATAGACACCAATGGCACCACTGTGCAACAAACGCAGTGGACGTAAATTGTATTTAAATGCAGAGCTTAAGCTTCTGAAAAATGTAAAACTTTGAAAGGACACAGATAACTGTACATTATGAAAAAATAAAGCATAATCAGAAAACAAAGTTAAAACGCATTAAGTGCAGGAGTTAAACCGAGCAGCTTTCGAAAAATTAAACAAATTTGAGTGATGCTTCTCACTCAAATCTTTCAAGTTAGAGATGACAAATATGTTGAGACTGAATATGGCTAGACTGAAGAAAAGGGCATTCAAAGAATATACTTCACAGTACACATAGATAGACTGTTTATTGGTGAACTAGCCCATATAAATTTCATTCTAAAATATTCTCTTATTTCATGATCCGTTTCCAGTTTTTCTATTTAATTAATTCAACAGAAACTTGTAAAAAGACCGAAAGCTGAACTTTCATCTGAGTGAAGGGATAAAAAATGACAAGCCTAGCGAATTCTTCTAAAAGATCCCTATGATTCCCTTGATCCCGGGATGGAAATAAAACGAAGTTAAAAATTCAAAGTGCCATCTTCTCTCTCTTCGGACATAATTCTACTTCAAAAATAATATATATATATATATATATATATATATATATATAGTGATTACTTCTGAAAATATTAACTCATCTAAAAATTGTTAACTCCTAAATATTAAAAACACATTTTATATTAACCTAAAATTCAAATATTAAATTTTTCAATGACATATTTAATTGCCCAATCGTCCCCAACATTAACAAATTTTTACAGATAATTCTAGGTATGATTTGCAACCGAAGTTTCATTTGTTGAAAGTCAGATCAGATTTATTTCCGTGCTTCACCGAACCTTTGAATCATTCGTTTCTCTTCTGTTGGAGAAGATTGACTGTTTTTCTCAGATAAATGAGTATTTTACTTTACTCTTAAGCAAATCCTCCAGTCACGAAATGAGGACGAGAAGCCTCCGGCATGGGCGATGGCTCTCGCCATTCCGGAGGGTACATGAAAAGGTGGGGATTTGGGTCTTCACATCGAGGACGGTGCGTACTTCCTTACGGAAGAGTTGTACTGTGGCCGGTGATGGCCATTAGGACTCAACCACAGTTCCCGCCAGTGTTGTTGTAGCGGCAGCCCATACATTCAGTATTTATTATCCGTGTGCATTCGGGCGGGTCAGAAAACAATGAAAAGACACTATAAAGGATTATAATGTGCTGCCGTTTCTTTCAATCAGAAATGTAAAATAAGATTTGTGACTTTCAAAATACAGGAAAATTGAATTTAGGAATTGGATAAGCAAATGAACTCCAGTGCCATTATATTTTCTCACACTATTACAAATATGGAGCTTCGAAGGTTATTAGGTTTCAAAAAAGTTTCTTCAAGGTAAAAAAAAAGACAGGATGAAGTTCTCCATTCCTTGATTGATGAAGTCATCCATTCCTTGAATTTCGCAACTCATCTCACGATCACCCTCATCCTCATACGGATGAAATTAGAGACTAGGACTGTCTGATACGCCACTGGATAAGGGAATAAAGTTCTTGTGAACTGCATTTTCAAAGCTTTAATATTAGTTAGTGTTTAGATTAGTTCTAGTGTAAGAGTTTCAGTGCACTGTTTAGGGATTGCTCAATATCAGAAGACGCCTTTTCAGGGCATTTAGAAGAGGTCTCATATTTTATTCAATTTGTGCATAAACAATTTCAGCAAATTGTTTTTTGAAACGCGGACATAAACGAAAACTTCAGCTGTTTGTGTTAGGAATTTTCGTCTTGCTTCAGGATATCGCATGTTTTTATTTTAGATGTAGTTGATTATTTTTCAGGTTTCTAGTGAGACAGGAGAAAAAATAGGATTTATAATTTTAAAGCAGGTCAAGTATTTTTTCTATGAAACTCATAATTGGCTATCTTGACCTTTTATTGCATAACAAGAAAAAGTGGCAGTTCTGCGGCAATTTGCTTTAGATTCGCGAAAGTGCTGGACACTGAAAGCAACTTAATGAACTTGATATGAAATATTCCTCTTGTAATTTTATATTACCTGCATAAATTCAAGCTATGTTGAAGCTGCTGCATAAATTCAAACTTACTATGCTGCATAAATTCAAACTTTGTTTAAAACCCACTAGAGATGACTTCTTTTTTTACGATATGAGGAAAAAATCAAGCCAGACGGTACGAACCACTGCAAAGACTAACAAAGTATGGTAGCCATTGGTTCTGAAATTCCCACCTTCAGGTACTCTTACCATACTGTGAATCGAAACCTGTATACGGAGAGTCACTTTCGGGGAAACCTGTATACAGAGTGTCACTTTCGGGGACACTGATCAATAAGAACGGTGTTCTCTTAAGGAAAAGACCCAATGTGTGACTTTTTCATTTAAACTTTAAGACACGAACGATGAGGACAGACAACTGCCAATGAAAACGATATGCTGGGGACGACTGCCTGGATTGCATCGGGCTGCTCACACGCAGGACTTCGGATATCCAAAAGAAACAGAATGCAAACAGAGAAACAACGGCTTCTCGTGGAGAACTCTTTCACTTGTCACCGAGGGAAGGAGGAGAAAGCAAACAGCCCCAGCTAGAAAGAAAGATAAAACTAAAAGGAGAAAAGACCCTTTGGAACCAGCCGCGTATAAATCGAAGGGCCAAGGCTTCTTCGAGACGTAGAAGTCCTGGTGCTCGTCTTAGAGGTAAGCTTGATGATGAAATATTTATGTATTTATGCTCCATTTCGAATAAAAAAGGGAGCATAAATACATTTCATGTGAATAACAAATCCATAAAAGAGATGTATGATCATTTATCCTTAAGAAACACAGATAGAGACTACAGAATGAAAAGAAAAATGTCAACAACATAACTTTTTTTTAAATCTTGTAACTCGAATCATAGTATATACTCAATATGTTTTGTGCATCAGAAATAAGTAAATAATTATTAAAAATGAGAGTTTTCAAGAATTAGTCTTAAAAAATACTAATTTTTGTAATGGTACAAAAGAACTTTTCCATTAATAAGTAACCACATAAAAAGCCTATGCACAGTCAAAATAAAATACGGTAAATTTGCTCAAATTAAATTCAATAAATGAATATTGAACTTTGGTTGATTGACCACTGCAATATTTTAACTAAATCAATCTATGTATTCTACAGAATTACAACTTTCATTGCCCTACCTTGCCTTTAAAATGGAGGCTCGTGTTTTTCTCTTCAGTAATGTAAATTCTTACACAATGAGTGGTGATAATAGATCGAATATGCATACTTTTTTATTACATTTACAATCAGAATTAAAAGGATTCTGGGGAACGAACTGGGAGCCCGATTATTTCAAAGTCGGCTTTGAAATATTTGTTTCATACAAATCTTGTTGGTTTCTTTGAAGAAGATGGAAGCTACTTGAGCTATGAAAGTCCCATTTAGAAAGAAATTTTAAATTGATTCTGAACTCTTCCTACATTGTATCATAACCAAAATTATTACATTTACTATCAGAATTAAGAATATTCTGGAGAAGAAACTGGGAGCCCGTTTGTTTCAAAGTTGGCTTTGAAATATTTGTTTCATACAAATTCATCTTGTTGGCTTCTTTATAGAAGATGGAATTTGATTTTACTGAGGCAATACCCCAGCCCTTTTATGTTTACTTATACCCTCTATAATATTTCTCTTCATATTTCAAATACAATATTCCAATCTTCTGGACGAACGCCCTTCAAGATTCAATTTTTTCACTTAAGATATTTGTATTTTAAACAGTCGCAACTTAATTCATCTGTAACTTACAGAAATAAATAAGGTCTCACCCTGCTTTTTATTGAATAGCACAGAAATCAGTAACATTCACTATGTAATTGCATTTATACACAAGAAACGTGTAACCTATAAAATCAGTGGATATTCTTGGAACTTGAATTTCTCTCAGCGGATGCAAATTTAATATTTATCTTGGTATACAACATTTCGAATATATACTGATATGAATATGATTGGATGCATGCTCCTCAGGAAGCATACCCTTTTGATAAGAAATTCCAATACTGCTTAGATTTTTTTTTGCTTTATTCTACATTAGCACGCAACTATATTATTATTGTAGATAAGGATTTCCAAGTTGCAAACATACATTTTTATTTATTTTAGTAAACTTCCAATTGAAAGATAGTGATCGACAAATGAATATTTTTACCTTTTCATTTTGAATATTATTATAAGTCGAAGACTCCTGGTGATATAATATATGCTTCTTTGGAGATTTTAACAAAAAATAAACACGTGATCTATGAAAGTCGCATTTAAAAAGAAATTTTGAACTGATTCTGAACTCTTCCCACATTGTAACATAACCAAAACTTACCTTATAATTTAAAATTATGTTTCGTTTCTGAGTCTTCTAAAACATAATTTGTAAGTATGATACAGCTGCTGTACCTATTATATTACTAAAGTAAACAATTACCTTTATATTATCAGAAAAAAAAACTATAATAACCAATGAAATCGATACAACGAAAATTATAAAATTGAGAAGTATTAAATAGCCCGAAATACAAATACATTTTAATGTATAAAAAAAACATGTTAGATTTTCCAAGATGAAAGTGAACATAAATTTGAAATTTTTGCACTTACAGGTACGAAGTTTTCAATAGCCTACGAATAAGAGATCGTGGATTAGATTCAACGTTAAGAAGTTGAATAAGAAGACTCGTCGCTGGCAGACGATTTTGAGTCTATTTTTTTCAGTGCGCGCCTTTTATTTAGAAAATTATTATGAATGACAGGCAATCACAATAGTCTTGTGAATTCTTGACATATTTCTCTATGAATAAATAAACATTTGCAAAAGGTCAGAAATTGTGTTGACTTATTTTTGAGAAATTTGTCATGTTTTGTAAATACTGCATCTGGCATAAACATTTTTCCCTTTCTTTGAACACCTGTTCTCTTAGCATCAACCAAAGAATAATGGCAGAAGAGCGACAAGATAAACATGAGAAAAATAATACGGGGAAAATAAAAATAATAATAAAATAAATAAATAAATAAAACAGAATGATTGTTGTTTCGCATCCGTGATAGAGAGAGGATGAAACATGGAAAAGTTATTTATTTATTTTGGGCCAAATAAAACACATTTCAGCGATCATGCAGCTGCAGGATTGTCAGATATGTGATCTTTGATTGTCACATTCCAGCGACCTAATCGGAACCTTTCCATCGGAAAATGTCTTGTTTAGCAGGTCTCGCAACGAACACTTTATGAAAACTGAAACTATATTATTATGCACAGTTAGCAATAACTTAATCTAAGAATTCTCTTAGGAATATGAGATTACGATGACATGTTAAAAAATTAAGATAAAATGTGAAAAAAATTTAAAAATATTTTCATAAATGCTCTAATATGTATGATTTTAAAAACTTTGAATTTTTTTATATTCCTTAGATATAAGAAGTGAAATCATAGAAAATAGAAATCAGCAGTGTAAAATCTTAAAATGAATTTAATATCTTTGAAATTTCTCAGTGAAAATCTAACTTTCGAGCCTGTTTGTCATTCTCAGTGTTAAGAAGCACAGTTTGAAAAGGTTTTTTTTCCTTATTGAATTAGCTAAAGAACTTTTTCCAACATAGAAAGCTCGCAGTTTAATCATTCTTTACATCAGTTCTGTTTTCCAGTAGACCTTGTTTTGCTGCCACGAATTCCAATGATTCTCACAGACGTGCCAATTGAATTCAAACGCGTTCAATTTCATATTAGATTGGCATTCGAAATGACAATCAATAAGTCGCAAGGCCAAACGATGTCTCTTTGCAGCTTAGATTTGGGCACACCATGTTTTTCACACGGACAATTATACGCGGCATGCTCTCGCGTGGGCAAAACATCGAGCTGATTTGTGATAGCTAAAGACGGACTGACAAAAAATATCGTACACTCAATTGCAAACAAATATCGATTTTCTTTATTTTATTTTAATACTTTATGATGAAAAATATTTTACTATTTTCACTTTACGTTTAACTTTTAAGAGATCAAACAATGTATATATTCGTTACGTTAAAGAAATACACTGTATTAAGAAAATAAATCGTTGGTGGGGTTTTTTTTTCTTTTTTTTTATCGGCGATCATCGTCGACAGCGCTCCATTCCTCTTTCTGTCATAGATCCCACCCCACACACTTACAATACATTCGTTATTTTTCAATTAACAATCAAAATATTCCCTATATATATCTGTATACAGGCAGCATATTAAAAGACAAGAATTTTCAAAAACATTTGAAAAAAATGATTGAAAAGAATGATTGATTCATTAAATATTGTAATTTATTTTCAATTAAATATGCCGTAGATTACCCTCAATAATGTCAATACTTTTTAAGGATAAAAAATGTTTAAGTATTTTGTGTACAAACAAATATCTGGGGGAAAAAATTATAATTAATTTTTTTTTAAATGTGAGAATATAGAAGGAAAATGGCATCAATGTTTTCAAAAAAAATGTTCAATGAACAAGTTTATGCTAGGATCACGTTAATCAATTACCTTCAAGTTTATCCTCTTAATACATGAATTATGACGATACTTGAGTATCAAAATTAATAAAAATACAGCTTTATTAACAAAATGTTACTTAGGACAAGGACCATGAAATAATCCATCTTCCCAAAATTGTTATGCATTACTCGCTCCAAAATAGAGTGAAAGACAATTGGTCAATCCTTCCACAAATAAGTTTTTAATCTGCGTTTCTTCACACAATTATTGATACTCTGGCAATCTATAATGTCATCCTTCAAACCATTGTTTGTTTGTTTTTATTATCCTGTTCATTTGCAAATGTGCAAATGCACTGATGCAACTCATTTAAACACAGAATGACAATTAATACTTTAATAATTATTATCAAATTATGTACAATTAAACATTCATCTTCATTATCCAAATAAGCTGTATATGCAGTTTTATCTGTATCATTGAGAATTGTCATAGTCATCATAAAAACTATTTGTAGAAAATTCTCTTCCAATCAATCATTTTCTTTTTCCCTCAAAATATATTTGAAATGCTGCAATTCAAGGCATTATTCTGGAATCTTATTTTTAATAAACTCTAAAAGGATTTTAAAAAAAGTTATATATTTTACATAAAATTTCACGGTAAGAAAATTTCCATCTTTTAATTATATGCATTTTACTGAGTAAAAAGAGAAAAAAAAACTATTTCCATGAAGGATTATTTCAAGCCATGCAGAAGCAATATAATTAAAATATTTTTAATTTAACCTCAAAGATACGGCTGCAGATGATTTTTAGTTCAATTTTTCAATTAAAATGAATATGGTTATTGAAATGAATAAACAAACAGACATTTAATTGTGTACTAGAAATAGAGATGAAAATGCAGCCAAAAAACACGAATTTTTCTTAAACCCTTTTTCACGTCTTTCAATCAATATAACCATGTTGTAAAAACATTAAAAAAAAGATATTACATGATAGGTCCAATTATAAATCACAATGACCAAATATTAAGCGACATTTTCACCATTTTAATTCTTATTTTCCAGCGTACAAGAATACTTTTAAATTTCAAAACAAACACTTTACTGTCATTTCTTAAACAAAAACAAATTCAAGTCGAAAGGAAAATGCAGTATCCTGTAATCGAACTATATTTCAAGAGGAAAAATGAAGTATCACACGATTTCACTGAAATGAAAATGACAAGCATATGCATATGTACACACGCCAAATAAACTTTTACCTTGATAGTGGAATTATGTAAAATAACCAATTTTCTCAATGTTCTTGGTCATACATCATTTAAAAGTGGTATTTTTTTTCAAATAAAAGAAATGAATGGTGAAAAATGAAGAAGAATATACATCAAAAAATTCCATCTTAAAAAAATATATACGATGACAATTTCTTCTTAATTAAGAAGAAAATGTTTTAACATCATCGGACTTCACACTGGAACTTCACATCGGGATCACAAGGACTTCAGACACTGAAAACACAATTTTGTTGGATTTATTTTTTTAATATTAAAAAATCTTTTATATAAAAACAGGAGCATTTTTAAATATAAAAACTAATACAAAACAGATTATATTTTTTTCAGTCCATAAATGATTATTTGACAGACATTTCATTTAAATTAATTAATAAACATCATATTTAGTCTAACCACAACAATTTTCAATGTCTTCAAATTGTTCAAAGCACTCGCTTCAAATTCCTAAAACGTGGCAGTTTCAGGAAACATTCTCGAATTCTATTGCTAGTCAGCAAAAGGTTACTAATCATGAATAAATATTATTATAAATGTAATTTATTTCAATAGAACCATACTGTTACATAACGATTTATTTAAAATCAACATTCCATTGCACTATTGTCAAATTTTGGTTGAATTTGCAAAATGAATACATGGAAGCTTGAAAGGGAGGATAAATAGTTCAAAGGATTAGCTGTCCAGATTCGTCTGTCAAATTTGAATTTGATACTGAGGGCAGAAAAATGAATGAAATTTGTATGATAATAAGATTCAGAATGACTGTGCACAGATAAGCATCAAGTTCCAGAAAATAAAATCACTCTCATCTGAAAAAATTCCAATTCATATATTCAAACATTCCGATTCGTAATCATTACTTTAAAATTATTACAATAAAACTGAGAAGTACTTAAAACACATAGTTAACGTGTACGAAAATTGTTTTTCACTGCTAGATACGCTAGCATTACTGCTTTTGTATTTGTCTCTATTCAAAGCAGCAAGAATGAGGTTACAATTAACAATATTTACAAAGTGAGCATTGCTGGTAAGATAGATATCCATACACATTATTTAAACAATTTTACAACGAAATGCAGAATGGAAAAAAAAATTGTGCTAGTTCGTTGGTCGGACTAAGTTTATTTAATGAGCGAGAGGTAAATGTTTTTCAATATATAAGCGACTTCTGTTCTTTTTGCATTATGTATCATAAATGAACATTTCGTTCTTTATTATTTTTTAAAGGGAATTAATTTTTAATGATAAAAAGATAATTATAAAAAATAATTTTTAACACGATTTTGAAATTTAAAAAATAATCTAGTTACTTATGTCTATTTGATTACTGTGCTACTTTCTCTTACTTAGACTTTTTCTTTAATTATTTATGGCCACAGCAATATATATGTTACTAAACGTTTCTGTTATTTTTACATGATAGAATGTATGTTACAAATAACATCCTATTTTAAACATTATCCATTAGATATTTCCATTTGATAAAGTGTCTTTGATTTTTAATAGTTATATTAATCATCTTTAACCTCTTTTATAAGTCGAATTTTTTAGCAACTTCTTAATTAACTCCCTGATCATCTTTAGTCTATTTTTAGTTTTTCTTGATAAATACAGACTGAATATTAAATGTTACATTTCAAAATTTCTATTCATCTTGAAAACTCGGAAATAACTACTGTAAAATTTCAATAGTTTATCATAAAAATGCGTTATTAGTTAAGTTATCGATAAAATCTTTTTCTTTAATTTTCACTCCCACAATTTCCTTAACAAATGCCCAAAATGCAAAAAGAATTTAGTGAACCGGGAATAGAAAATCAACTTATTCGAAAGCGAAAATGATGAAAATTCCCTTCAGAACTAAAATAATGTTTTTAATTTTTAGAGGTTTTTCTTTTTCAATTTTCTAAATTTTTGTCAAAAAAAGGTACAAATTCCTGGATTGAAATTCCTGCAGCATCACTGGTTTTCATAAAAGTCTACATATATATATATATATATATATATATATATATATATATATATATATATATATATATATATATATATATATAAAATTTGAAATTTTTGGTGTATTTTTCTGTCAGTAAATTGATGGAGATTATATCAGGAAATTCTTGCCCATTGGCAAAATATTTACACTGTTTGCTGCGGTGGAGTACGAAGAAACAAAAATTGATATAGTAAGACAGAGGATACACATAAAGACGCAACAAATTAGATGGTCAAATTTTATGTACGACTTTTACGCCAAGCTTGCAGTTCTGTAGGAAATTTTGGATACTACGACCAAGCTATATAAAGAGTGTACACAAAAATGCGCGTATTGTGGAAATATGCAAAAAAGAAAAAAAAAAACTAGGAAATAGCACTCCCACATATTTGTGCTGGCTTACTATCATCTAAATGTGAAATTGCTTCAGGTAGCGCATCTGCAATAAGTGTTTTAAATGCAAAATGCTATTCAATAATATTTTTCTTCAGGTGGAAAGTTTCAGGAGGAATACGGATGCGTTGCAAAGAAAGCTGTTGAATGCAACATGAGATTTTCAGGTGAGGCAAAGAACTTCAGCAAAATCTTGGAAGAAATTTGCACAGACGGAAATCTTATTAAATCACGCAAGAAAATACTATGACGTTTCTTGCTTTTAAAAGAATCAATTGTCACAATTTCGAATAACTTTTTTGTAATTTTTACTTTTCAGTAAAACTTATGTCGTATAGAGAAAGTATAGTAATCGTTAAAAAAAAATTCGAACTCAAAATCTTGACAAATCTCCACGTTTTAGAATTCGAAAAATATATGTTTAAAAAATGTCCGTCTGTCTGTCTGCTTGTGATTATTACTCAAATATGCTTTAAGCTAGATGGGTAAATTTTGGTATATGGTTCTTACATCAACTTTGTAGATATCTATCATATTTTGAGCAAACTCCACAAGAACGAAATCTGTCTGAATATAATTTAACATGATAACTACAGAGCAAAGAGAGCTAGACAGATAAAATTCGGTGCACAAATTTAAATCTATGATGCAGACAACTGTTGAATTGCGAGCCAAATTCAACAGGAGACGGACCCTCTGTCGGTCTGTAATTTTAGAAACATGCAAAAGCAATAAAAAAACTCAAAACACGCAATGTGATGCTGTGACTATAACTAAAGTTCTGTGTGAAATATTTGTTTTAATCAGTAGAGAAAAACACTTCTAAAACACAAATCCGACTTTCGAATACTGTTAACCACATGCCAGGGATTTATCGCCAAATAATTCGCCAAGTACCACATGATAGATTCAGTAAAATCACGCAATATGTTGTTACGAAATTTATCGGGGGTTCGTTTGGATAGTGGGGGTTATATGGTGTGGAGAACACTCAATCACCAGGCGGCAGTAGAAAATAAAACAACGACGTTTATTTACGCGAAGACACACAGGACAACACAAAGACGACAACTATATACAGCACAGAAGACGATTATCTTCAGCCGAGACGTGCAGCATACAGCAGACTCTACTGCAGACAGTAGAACACAGCTTAGTTCAGCACTAGCTTCACTCCGTCGCTGCTCCTCTTATCTCTGGAAGGCCAGTTCTTTACTGTCGTTTCCGGCTACTCTCCGACTCCACTGGTCCACGACTCGGCTCACCGTCGGTTCACAACTACTCGACTCCACTGGTTCGCAACCCAATTCACCGCTCGACTCACCACTGCCCGGCAGCTGCGGGTGCTTCCTTTTATAAGTCTCAGGAGGCGGGGCTAGAAGCCTCTCAACCAATCAGGAATCTTCGAGGCGTATCTCCGTTCCTACTGGACGGTTCGGGAAAATTCTCGATGTTTCGGGTATTATCTATTTTGGCGTCAAAGTCGCCAAGTTTGTCGCCAAGCTCTGGGACCTCCTATAGAACCAGCTATGCTGAGAAGCCGCATCACAGGTTTGTAACAATATTGTAACTATTGTATGCCATTTCTGTTCAAAACATTTCTTGGCATGACAAGTTTATTAGAGTGGATGCGAGAAAGTTTTGAGGAGACCCTTCCCACTCCTTCTTTCGATTGCAAATATTTTCTATTCTTTTTGCAGGTTGTTCGAAGCTTGCTCAAATATGTGGAAGAAAACGTTGCAAGAAACTGCGATAGAACATCAGATATCTTGTTTGACTCGCTGTATGATCCTCGCCAAGGATGACACGAGAGATTCAGTCAAAATACTGAATTCAAGCTGAAAGTTAATATTTCATAACTAATGTACGCTAATGCTATGCCAGGCACTCACTGGGGTAACACATTTATTAGAGAGTATGAGAGAAAGTTTTTGGAAGATCACTCGTGCTGATCACCAGTGCAAATTTCCTCGGACGATGACTTATACGAATTAACTGTTTAGATCTTGAATCTTACCTTAAACGAAATTTATTTATTTATTTACACTCAGCGTACACTGTTCGTACACTAAGAAAAAGTATTGGAATCAAATCCTCAAAAGCCTCAACTTAGAAAATGAATGAATATCCATACCTCCCTCAGCACGAAAACATCATTTTGGAAATTACGTATATTTGTGAAATGGATAATTCAAGTATATAACAAATAAAATGGTCGAAATTTATCACGACGTCTTTGAAATAAAATCAATGAAAAAATTTTATTTATTCGGTCGAAATCAGTCTGCATAAGTGCTGCCTGTCTTTACATCCATGTATAAGTGAAATAGACAAACCGACAAATCTATGAATGAGATAGATGAATCTTAGAATATGACAGATAAAAAGAAACAGATTTATGTCAAAGATTGAAAAAAAAATCCTTATTCAGTTTCTCTGTCAATCCGTCTATTTAATGAAACTCATAGATGCAAATCTAGAATTTTGATGTAAAAAAATCATACAAAAATTCATTCATCTAGTTTGTTACATTCTTTAATAATCATGTCCAAATAAAATGGATGCATTAGCAGAGATGCAGACTTGATACAGACATATTTAGACTAAAATTTGAGAGAAATGTTCAATTCTGAGATAAAGCTTTTTACCAAATTTCATTTGTCTAGCTTGTTGTGTTTTTAAGTCTTCCTATTCTCAGACAAAAACGATTTCTTCCAAAAAAAATTTTGTTAAAATCATATTTGTCTAAAACAAGAAAATCCATCGTAATCTCGAATTTCGATTTTTTTTTTCTTTTATTATGGTCTCTCTCTCTCTTTGTATTTCATATAAGAGAAATAAAAAAGTGTTTTAATTTTTACTTTAGAACGCTTTTATCAAGTTATTAATTATTTCCGAGGATTTAAAATTAAAAAAGAAAATCTCAAAGTCCACAACACTGTTTCACAGTTTTTAATGAGAATGTATTATTTTTCTAAAAAATGAAATAAATTATTTTTTCAGAGCTATGAAAACAGGAGGAGTGCTACACGCTTGCTATTTACAACAAGAAATGCATCGATTCCATTGGCAAAATCATTCTGGGCACAGATAGCACTAAGAAAATTATAATTAGGAATAAAGAAGGTTGCAGGTAAGAATTAAACACAAGTTCAATTGCTGCTTATAGATAAATTAACAATATATTTGATTACAAGGAGTCATGGAAATGTAAAATGATAGAAATGTGTGAATTAACTCATAAAACCAAATAAATGCTAATAATGAATGCTCTGGTAAAGTTAAGAATTATTCACAAAGAAACAAACGAATTTTTAAGGAATTTATCGAAAATTAAAAAGAAGTTCAGAATTGCGTGCAAAAATAAGAACTGCAATGTTTGGCATTTTATATATTCAACAAAATTTTGTAGACAGTGATTCACTCATGATTTCAAATGCACTTTGTTTGGGTATATTCATATTTTAATAATATTTATTTTCATTTTATTTTGTACATTATCCCAATGTATTTTGCTATTACTTTTTTATATTATACTATTGTATCCAGCAACGAGTTTGATTCCTGACGCCATCGAGTTTCTCGTTCTGTGAATAGACATTATTGTAATATGTATTCTGTATCCACAGCCGCCCAATGCTACAGATATATTTTTCTGTCTCTTTTTTTTTTCACAACTTTTTAAGCTGAAGTCGGGTGTAATCAAACATCATTTTTGAATAGAAACATAAGGTAGAAAATTTTCTCATATTAATACTACATTACAGCTCTAAAATGGATCGGTTTTTTTTTCGACCTTCTGTGAATCAGCAAAAAAAAAACATGAGCAGAGAAGAAAATGAATGTATTACCAAAAGTTACGTTCTACATAATTAAGTTTGGTTATTTTTTGACATTATCACTAAGAATATTGTTTGTTTGTTTCTTATGGCACTTGCCACTGACAAGCCCGCTGTTACGAAGACAGCGATTTATAAGCCTGAGGGGGAACGCCTCTTATTTTTTATAACAGCGCCAACTAGGGCCAAGAGTACGACTTTGCCACTCACGCATCACTCATTCGCATGCACAACCCCTTTTTACAGGAGGGCACATTCACACATCTCACAGATAGAACAACAACCATGCCCAAACCGGACTCGAACCCGGGACTCCCAGATCACGGGGAAGACGCCCTACCCCTATGCCAGGACGCCGGCACTAAGAATATTTAAATATTTATCATATCGTCGGGCGAAGTTCCCGATCCTCCCACCTTTTGGAGTTAATTGACTCGATTTGCGATTCTACGTACTTTTGGAGTTAATTCATTCCGTCATAAGTATAAAGGTGTGAGGGAGGATTATTTTTTAGTCACATTTCACATTTATCTTCGTCGGTGCTTTGAGCGAAACAGACTCGTTCCCTTCTGAATGGGATGAAAGTGAAACATTCAAACGCTTATGATAAACGGACTGATCAGCGCGATGTGCTTCAAATGATCAAATTAGAAATATGAATATAAATTCGTCTTCAAGCAGTCCTTCAGTGCAATGATTATTACCTAAAAGTACAGAGCAAATTCATTAGAGATCCAGAATGATGTTTTGGAGCAATTCTGTTTTTCATGCTATCTGAGATTTCGTGAATCGGCTATATAACAAATTAACACAGTGGATGAATTTTAACAGCCATGATTCATGTCTGTGATTCAGATAACTATTTAATAAGATGCTTACTTCTTTGCTATCTTTCAAATGTAATAAAAAAAAGAGAATATTTAATTAGACATTAGACGTGAATCATGAGCAATTCGCATGGTGAACAATGTGTTAAAACAAGCAGATATAAGCTAAACATACTCGCATTAAATTCTATACTAAATTAGAACTTCCGATGTAATTGATTGATGGATTGTAACATGGATGATACATGTTAATTAGGCCGGGGTAGTCTGGTTTGGTAGAGCGTTGGGTTGTGGGATTTTTTTTCTTTTCTTTTTTCAGGCATTTGACTTCCTTTTCAAAATGTGTGAGGAAAAGTGTACAGGACAACTGTGATGACCATTCTAAGTTCTCCTATCTGTTTCATCCATTGGTGGAGTTACGTGAAGGCATCTGTGAAGAGTCCATCCTCACAGCAAAGGAGAATGACGATTCATTCTCCTTTCAACGATTAGGTGTTCTTAATCCTTACGTGTTGATGATATCTTTTTTCGAAAGTTTGATATTCGAACGCCTGTAGAGGCAGTAGTGAAAAAATGTAAAGAGCAGTTAACATAATAATGTTTTAACTAAACAAAGCCAAATTTTTTATCAAGAAAATAAGTTGTTTTATATAAGTACTGGATGAATATTGGTTGTTGCTATAAACTGTCAATGTATTTTAAAATATATTGTTGTGCATGGCAAATGAAACGCTCTGCATGTTAAAAGATTGAAGATTTAATTGAGTTTTTATTTATTTATTTATATTTTCTTTTCTTCGGCCCTTTTTTTTTAACTTTTCATTTTCTTTCATTTTGTAAATAGCATTTATTCTCATTCTTCATTTTGCTTGTTTTCTCCCTCTCTCTCTCTCTTTCTTTCTTTTGTTGTTTGCATTTATTGACTGTAATCACAAAATCGGACAAAATAAAGAGCATGAAAAATACGTATTCTCATAATAAATTCAATAAAAATGTCAGATTGAAGCCAAAGATCTATACTTTCTTTATTAATATATGAATATTTCTTTATTCTTACTATATCTTCCTTTTTTAACATTCGCATTTGCCATGCAAGGTGTTTGTGATCTTACCCAAGGCCCACATTGTTATTGCAGAATTAGACGCAAAACAGTTTTATTTATCGTGTGTCAGTGAGTTTTGCAGCCATCACTCCCTATGGTTTTTATGTTGCCTGGTATATGTAACACCAAACCCATAGAAATAATGTTTTATTCTGAATTTGCTAGCTTAAGGCGACTTAAAGTGAGTTTTGAATCATTTTAATCGTGCATGTCGTACAATGTAATAAATAGAATGTATGCTGACCTATAAACATTAACATGTTAAAAGTGCAGAAACTAATGGTCAAGCAATAATTATTGGTTTCCTATCAGAAAATTCAAGATAATGAAAAAAAAATCAACAAATGATATCTATGCAGTTTTACCAGACGAAATAAAAGTTCTAAATTTATATTTCATGTTTGAGTAGCCTCTTAGCCGTTGCAGTTCCAGTGAACTGCACCGTTGCCCGGGGAATAAACACCACGTAGAGGTGGGCTACTCTCGTTCCCCACCCGCCAACCCTTCCTTCATCGCTGTATCTGGCAAAGTTTTTTTTTTAAATAATAACATTGAGATGTTGACAACATGCTTGTCTCATAACTTTATATGATAGTTGACCACAGTTTTTGATGTAGAAAATAATCTTAAACAGTTTCCAGTAGCGCATGACATTTTGTGAACCAGCATCTGGAGTTGACGACGGCCTTTGAACATTTGGCAACAGACAATCTTATATTAGTCATAAACAGTATTCGGAGAATGTCGACAGTTTCAATGTTAATCTGATTGTAACCGCATTCGGTATTCCATCGGTAAGTCCGAACCCAAGCAAAACTGATAGACATCATATGACTCCACCACTGGGACACCAATGGGAGTCAATCGGGCTGGCAAGTTTAAACCACAGCACATTTTATAAATCATGCAGGATTTCACTACCGGAGCATCAGCTTTCTGGACAGGAGCCAGTTCAGCTGAAATCTCTAATGCCTTGCAAAGTCGAAACAATGCATACGAGCGCAACACGGCAACTCGCGGTTCAGGCGGATGAGATGGTATTTCCGCATTTGGATCCAAATCAGGATCAGAAACAAAATCCCCAGAAGATGGTAGACGGGGAAATAGGGAATATTTTACCAGTTCCCAAATAGTCACTAAAACGATGAGGCCAACGATTGCCGTAGCCTCATTGAAAGAGTCAAGAAACGCACTATGCGTTGCTCAGAAGAAGAAAAGTCGCACAACGATTGGTTGCTGAATAGTAAATGAATTTCAATAGAAAGCAACAGTGCATGCTTTCATTGTTCCTTCTGCTACATTGTTTGCATTTTTTTAATTTTTTTTATCATTTAAACAGCTACATTGCTGTTAACAACAATAACAAAAGTGACTGTTGGAATATTTTTTTGTTCGATAACAATTGAAATTCGATGATAATTATTACCATCTTAACAATAGAATTAATGCCAATAATCGCGGATAGTAATTTTGTTGGGAGCTAAAAATGAAAGTTACTATTTAAAGGAATTATGTGGATACAAATATAAATATTTATTGCAAGTATAATTAGTAAGTAGAATTTCCGTGGGAAATTAAAATTAATCCAGTTTATCGACACGTAAAAAACGAAAATAACATATCTATTTCATTTTATAAGAGGGGGAAAGTAAACACCCTTTCCTAAGGCTGAGATGGATAGAGGAACATACAAGAATTAGGTAGCGAAAAAGTGTAGGAAACAAAACAAAATAGAAGTTACTCTTTAGTTAAAAAAGTAAATATTTTATAAATTTTCAAATGGAAATTGTTATATCATTATTAAACAATTTTTTCATTGATTAGTAACTTATCACAACTGCATGAAACGCCGACACCATGGCCTAGGGGTAGCGCGTCTTCAGCTGATCTGGGCGTCTTTGGTTCATATACTGGTTCGGGCATGGTTGTTCTTACTCTGTGAGGTGTGTGAAAGAGGCCCCATTAAATACGTGCAAGCGAAAGAGTGAGTGTCGTCTTCATATGAGTTGAATTCAGACTTCTGCCTGGGGTGGGGTGGGGTCTTTACCTTTAGAAGTTACCCCTGCACCCTGAGTTCAGCATCCCTTTTTCCGAGATCTCTTGGACTTGGTTTGAATTGGTGATCAATCCAAGGGGGAAAAAGCAACAACTTATACTTGAAAATGAAATTTTTTCATTTGACCGTATATAGTCTGAAAATGTGAAACATATATCCATTGCTTAACTATCGCAATTATATATATATATATATATATATATAATTATTATTATTATTATTATTATTAGAGAAATAAAATCTGGAAATATTAATGCAATTATTAATTTTCATTTAATTAAAAAAAAATCATTAATTGAAGTGCCTAAAAACTTGTTTAGTATGAATATCTTCTTCAATTGCACAAAGTCGCATTCTTTTAACAATACTCTCACATGTGAGATCGAGTTCATTACTGATAGCTAAAAGGCAAGCAATTTTTTTTTTAAAAAAAATTTCTTGAGGTCAAAGAAATATCATTCGAAGAAATTAATTCGATTTATGCATGTCCAAAGCTAATTAATTGGTGTTTTATATCTTTAATCGAATTATTAATAAAACTTATCGCTAACTATTTTCAGTCTCACTTATTAATTGTTGATCTGATTCCTTTTAGATTAAATAAATTCTCTTTTTCTTTCGAGGTGCTAGTGGTAGTCACGCTGACAATTCAGGGTCTCTCTTAGATCCAATCCAATGAAATACAAACGTGGTCCAGTTCCCTCTTAAAGTCTTCCCGTGAGCCAATGTACTCTCACATGCATGAGTCAAGTTAGTTTTCTATTTCAATTGTAACTTAGGTCGTTTGGCCAGCATTCTTCAAAAGGTTGACTGCCTTGTCACCCATATTCCGGCGGTGATGGCTTGGTGGAAAGGTTTCGGGTTCGAGTTCCGATTCCACCGAAAAAACCGTCGTGTAAGCGGGTCAGGTTAAATTAAATTCGTCGGGGCCAAACGTCTACTCGCTTGTGTGGTGCGGAAGTTTGGAGGGAGACGTGCCAGCTCAGCTGGCGTTTCGACATTTTATCCCGGTTCAAATTTACGAGATCCGTCTCAAAATAGCCCTAGTGCTGCTTAAAAAGGGAAGTTAACATAACTAAACTAAACTAATTCGGTAACCGCAAAAATTCAGAGTAGAATTTGATGTGAAGAGAACAGTTTAGTTGATATCTCTTTGTTTTAACGCGTTATTCACCGTGCGAATCGAGAGTGACTCAAAACTATTATCGAATTAGTTATTCCGTTCTTGCCTACAATTTAGAGAGAGCAAAGAAGTAAGCAACTTGTTAGAGAGTGTTCGAATCGCAGACTTTAATCATTACATCGAACGTATTAAGCCTCGACTTAACTTGGTGGACACTGGTTAAAATCGTCACACCCCCCCCCCCGTTATAAGAATATTTCCCAGAATATTCGTAAACTCCGGAAGGTTGCAAATGAGAGTAAGTAGATGACCTAGGATTAAAATTTTCGAAACAAAAGATCCGTGGCCCGTTAATGATGATTACGAAGCTTTAAAAAAACGGAAACATATCAACAGTTAAAAATTATTTTAAATGCTTTCGTCAGCCATTACGACATTGATGACGCACTTTTCACTATATTTTCTGTGTCAGCTTCTCTCTCTTTTTACTTTATTTTATAAGAAGTACAAAAAAAAGATAATGTTTTATTAACATTAAAAATTCGACCTCTCTTTGCCCGAAAATTTTTGAAATTATGTCCATTTTTCTATGATCACAATTATTTAAAAATCTCTTGAATTTAACACCAAATTTGTAGTCTTCGGTCATGATTTGAACGAAGTTCATCGAAGAAAAGTCTTTATGTCTGTATGTACAAAAATACTATAATTTGAACATCCACTTTATCATCCAATGCTATCAATTATTTAATCTTAATCTTATGAAATTTTGGACTAGATCAATCAAACTGTCTATACAGAGAGCAGGATGTAAGTAGATTGCATGCGATATCTCCAAGATGCAATAAGGTAGATACATACATTACTATTTTGTCAATAAAATTGCAATTCCAAGGTCAATTATAGCTTCAAACGATTGATAAAAAAAATGGCATAATCGGTTTTCTTCGCTGCTCAACGACGCACAATAGCTCATGTGCGTGAAAATCGTGCATTCTCCGAATTCAATTTCTTGCCTGACGCCCAAATTTTTATGTGGGAAGATGAAGGGGAAAATCGCTTTAATTAGAGACAAGAGAAGAAAGAAATTTTGGAGGGATCACTCCTGGTGATTTTTTTTTTATTTACATCCTGTATTCTACATTTTTGCCGCGTCTCTCAACGTGAACCTCATCAGGATGGATTCCCTGATGAGGTTCCCAAGGTTTTAATAACAACAATAGTCATTCCGAAGTAACAAAGGTCAATAAAGATGTAAGACACTCTTTTTTTAATTCACAAAAATGATATTTATAAATTTCTGACTAATAAACGTACAAAAGCATATTAAGATAACGTATAACCTACTTTGTATTAAATTTCTATACGAAATTTTTTTTCCAATTTCATTTTCCAAATTTATATTTATCTAAATGAGTAAGATAAACACGGCGAATGCTATGTATCGATCGTCAGTTACCTACGAAATAAAATAAAAAGATTGTTTTTTTTATATATATATTTTTGGCAGGCAAATTAATTTTGTTTAGTAAGAGATGTTTTGAATAAAATTATAGATAATATATTTATGGAGATGCTAATAATTCATAACTTTCTGTCGAAAATAACACTTTGTGATTGTTTTCAACAAATAAAGAAAAAATGTTTAAAAAATATTTTTTTTTAATTTTATATGGTTTGTAACATTTTAAAATCCATTATGCTCATTTAGCTGATATGGGTGCAAACATAGGTTTGAAATCTTTTCACATCTTTCAGGCAGAGAAGGAAAAACGGAACTTATTGTAAAATAGTCGCGTCATTGGATGTTCGTTGACATGTGTTTTGTGCAAATATGGTGTCATATGAAGTTGCTCCACTACACTAAATCTTATTTTATAAACAAAAATTGTAAAAACTGCCATGTAGGATATATTTTTTCACTAAAATAGATACAGGAATATTTTTATGAATATCTCATAGAAGGTTTTAAACTAAAAAGTGAAAAAAAAAATAGATCATTTATTACCAATTTAAAATAAAAGATTTTCTCTCATTGTTAAATCCATTTAATAAATTGCATTCGCTGAAGAACAGAATAATTAGTGTAAGGATGCAATCAAATTTTAATGAAATTGTCTTTTTTATATAATATTTTCGTATGGAATATATATAAGTAAATCTTTAGTAAGGGTGGTTTTTTTTTTTTTTTTTTTTTTTTTTTGCAAAATTTTGTGTCTACTTTTATTTCTTAAGTAATTTTAAATTCCTTTTTATTTTTTTAAATCCTCAAATCCTTATTTTATAAAGACTATAAAACAATAACGATTTTATTATATTTGAGAGTAAATTGTGAGAGTATTTCATTATGAAATGCCATCCTTTTATATTCATTTCATTTTCATTAAAATCACGAAAAAGCCAGACACTTGGAATTTTGAGCTATGAATTTTTCTATAAAGTATCTTTATTGAACATATATTTGACAAAAGAGTGAGGTGGGTTGCCTCAGACCATTTTTTTGCCGATGTTCACTTTCAAATCGACGACTCAGTAGTACAAAGAGGGGGGTTTGCAAAAGCAGCGTTCTACTCCCTTTCTGTCCTTCAGGCATTTGCACTTCATCTGGGTGAATATAGCCCAGCAGCAGTTGTCCTTGTCGTGGGCGCAGTCCTCGTTTAGCCTGATGCACTTCCTGTCCTCCTTCCTGAAAAGGAACAATTCTCTCTCGTAAGTGCGTTTTACTACCTCTAAGAAAAAGAGAAACTATAACTTTCACTTATTTGCATGAAGTTGTGGCTGTCAATCAGTTTTCAGTAATTATCTGTTGCATACGAAAACTGGATTGGAAATTTACAAGGGCTTTCTTGAAAATAATTCTTTGATGAAAAAAAAAAATGATTAGCAAACTATTTAAAAATAGTTTAATTGGAAATTGTAAAATTCTAAGTCTTCAATAACAGTAAATAATTAAAAAGTGACATGCTCTAATATTTTTTATTAAAAATACTGTGATCTTTTTTCCTATTCATCCACCTTTTCGCTCATCATAGCGTTAACGAAGATACAAAATGTGTTAAAATATGAAATTATTTTTTAATTAGCTGACTAAAGTTTATATGAATAATTTCCTGTTAAATTTTCTGCATTTTGTTTATTAGGAGGATACCTTGAAGCGATAATACTCTTTGCCTGCTGTATGCTAATTATTATTCACAAGATAGTTAAATTAGCATTTCTTGTATAAATATGCTGTTCATATATTGAGTAACTATAATTTGGGATATTTTACGAAAAAACAATCGTATGCACTATCATCGAACGGATAGATTAATTTGGAATTACTGAGATATTAATATGAGAACTGTTTTCAAGCATACCAGAGCTTAAAAGCAGTAAAATAAAATAATGAATTAGTAAATTGCAGTAGTAGAAAATGTAAGTAGTGATGCAGTAAAAGCTGAATACCTTTTTTTTTTTTCATCTCCTACTCTCCAAATTAAAATTGTGCTTTAAATTAATCATTAATCATGAAATTAATCATTAAATTTATCATATAAGGATTATTTAGTTCCTCTGAATCATTGTTATATGATGAGACCACACCACATCACCACGAAGACTTTGATACCATCGCATGCACTGAGCGCCTGCATTGTGAATCATTGGTTCAATCGATTTCGAAACCTACACCCTTGTAGGCTTTCATTTTAAGCATAGAAATGGATGTACAGTTTTGTAGTATTGTTATTGTTTTGTAGTTTTTTGTTTTGTAGTTAAGTTTTGTAGTATTTGTTATAGGCAAGGAATAGTCGATTTTACATTTCTGTTTTCGCTGCATAGTTTTTAAACAAAAGAATTGTTTGAATGCTTGCTCTCTGTACCACTAATAAGAAAACGTTAAATTTTGCATGCTACATTTAAGAAGAAACAAAAATGTTAAACGTACGAAGACGTCTAACTTCTCACACACGATCAGTTTCTAAAGGAAACACGACCGTATTGTTCCGTCTTTCTACAAAAGAACATTACTAGTTTCATGAAAACTTTAGAACCGAATAAAAGAAATGTACACAAGAAATTATTAGAAGCCATAACAAACCAAGAGTATTTAAAAATGAAACACGATTCAGGGCATCAATTTGCATTAAAAAAATGTAACTGCGTAAAACTCTCCAATTCAATGCAATGAACCACAGCTGATGAATTGGAATAAAAAGGTATAGACAACCAAGGCTAAGCAAGATATTAAAATACGGAAGGATGCAATGATTTTGCGAAACCAAATATTTGGGATAAGTTTTGAATGATCATATCGTAAAAGGATTCGAGTGATACTATTATGGTTTATACAAAAACCGACTTTTTGAAAAACCGGTTTTCGAATTCTATATTTCCAAAAAAGAAAACGGTTTCAGCCGGATTTCGACTTTTTGTCAAAAAAAAAAATTGAATAGGGAAAAATAAAATATTTTTCCTTATTCTATTTTTTTAAATTTTATTTTAATTTATATAAAATAACAAAAAACGAAATCAATATCAAATCAAAATATAAAAAACAAAATTAAAAATTACATATACATATTACTTACATAAAATAACGAAAACTCAAACAAAAATTTCAAATAATATTTATATTTATATATATATATAATATAATATTTATATTTATGTATAATAATATATATATATATATATATAGGAATGTTCATGAAAAACATAAATTGACGAATTCGAGGCACAACTGTGCAGTGCACAACGCAACTTGCAACGTGGAAAAAATGTGTTTGAGCCCGTTGCATAGAATGAATAGCAAATCAAATAAGTTCCAAATTAATTTTTACATAATAATATGAATTCTTAAAACCGGTTTTCTTAATTTAAAAACCGGTTGTCGAATGTGAGAAATTTACTTCAAAAAACCGGTTTTTTAAAACCGTTTTATCTATGGCTTAGAAAAAAGAGCTAGAATACGATTAAAGGTTTCGCAGTACTTAGTTTATTTTCAAGTGTCATTTGTTTTGATAATTTTATGGCATCATTCCGAATGAAAGACCGCACATCAGTGGAAGGGATTATTTCTTTCCGATCTTAATACATATTTACACCTTTTCAATTAACAAATGCAAATGTATATATTTCAGCTACTTTAAAATAAACAGAACGAAATTCGGAGAGACACTACATAATTAAAATAAGTTCTTTATTTAAAACTATTTCAAGAATATTTTTTTTTTTCTAATCAGTCGAGGGCTGTTTTCTGAAAGAATTTGGATCCTTTGTCCAGGTTTTGCTCCGTTATGCGGAGATACCATTTCTCATGAAAAGATAACGTTTCTTCATTTGTGGGGTGAGAGTGGTTCCACGCTTTGTAAAAGCACCTACATTTGTATTTGAAAGTATCACTTCGGCGGCAACCATGACGATTCTCGGTGCAGTCATGGTGAAGCGGTATGCAGTCATCGGATCTGAAAATCCATCGCCTTTGACACGAAGCACTTCTTTCGGAAAAAGTTAAAAAGAAATTTGACAGACATGCACAATTTTGAAAATTTACTTCTCGACAAAAAAAAACAGAAAGAAAGAAAGAAATCAATATTCATTCCTTAAAAATATACGAAAGATGATCCATCTTTTGCTGTTTGTAGAATCATTTTCTGTAAAATCAATAAAAAAAGAATTTCTTAAAAACTCCTGAAAGTGTAAAAAACAACAAACTAAAAATTAAAATAAAGTTTTCCTATTTGCAGAAAATTCAACAGAAAGAGATTTTGTAATTCTATCAAAGTGAGGTTTGAGAGTTTAAACGATTTTCTATTCAGAACGCTTTATGAAACTGCGCTTCATAAAAGAAAAGCTATTTTTTAAATTTTGCCAAATTTTTCAATTTAATGTAGATTTATTTGCACTGAATGTTCTTTAAAATTAATCGTTTCATTTTCTGCTGATTATTATATTTTTAAGAGCTCTTAAGTTAATTTTTTTAAATGATGCACTTCATATTAAAAAGAAAGCATCAAAAATAAAAGACATTGAAGCAATTATTAATATCTAAAGACCCATGAATATTACTGAACTTTAAATCTAACTGCACATCAAAACAGATAAACAAAACACATTTTACTACTGCTTCAGTTCGAATAAGTATCTTAAGTTTCAGTCGAACATTCCATAAAAATGGCCGAAGTATGAAGAATGAGAACTCATCTCCTCCTTACGTGCGTATCGAAGGTACATCTGCTTCGAAGCTCTCATATATTTTTTTTATTCTTATGAGGTGAAAATCGCGATTAGACTGTGTGGCTTCTGATTTAATAATGAACATTCTTATTGCCCGAAAAGTCGTATGAATTTTTTTTAAAAAGAATGTGAATAGAGATTTTTCAAAATCAATTTATTTTTTAGTGAATTAAAATTTGTACTTTAGTGTGACATAGTTATTATTATTGCAAAATTAAAATATTTTCTTTAAAAAAAAAATCTTTTGTTTTTTTCAAGATTTGTGTCAGAAACAAAACGAAAGTCAGAAGAAAATTTACCAGAAAGTAACTGAAATATAAAAATTTCAGCAAATTTTTTTCCGATGTATAATGCCTTTTTTTTTTAAGTTTCATTTCCACAAACTGAGCTGATGTCTCTTTTAAACAGCATATTTTCTCTTCAAATATTTTGCTGATGTTAATAATAAAACAATGATTATTAGTTAATAACACAATGACTGGAATATTGAGAAGTGAACATTGGGAATAAATTTTTGGTTTATCATATTGCAATTCATTTTTCATCGACATCATTTCAAGTTCAGACTATTTAAGTCGTATAATTTATGCTCATGTGAAAATGCCATGACCAGAATCAATTGCGGAATCCATTGTGCATCTTGTAAAAATTAAAGTTGCACATAATCACGCAGCGTAAAACAACCAGTAGTTAAACGGCATACGAAAGCTCCTGTCGGCACAACGACTATAATCAGAGCCATCGTTTCTGATCAAACTCTGAAAGCTACACCATATTAATTACCATATGCCAGAGTTTCTCAACCTTTCAGTATTCGCGGCTCAGTTTTCAATCATAATTTTCAACGCCCCCCCCCCCGCTTAAAATAAAATGTATTCATCAATAATGTATATTGAATATTTTGGATTCTGTTGTTAAATTATTTTTAATCAACTGCCAAAACAAGAGTAAAAGCGAGACAACTTTAGCGAGAAACCACATCTTGCATTTTGGACAAGCCGGCGGTAAACAGATGAAACGAATGAAAGCGGGGAACATTTTAATATTATATTTGAAATGATAGCCAAACAGGGAGATAACGTTAAAAGAATATGCAAATAAAAAAAAAATTCGTTAATGAAAGTTAATCTAGACGAGGTCAGCTAAATTTAGAAACTGGGAATACATTTTTTTCGAATAATAAAAGATATAAAACAGAAGCATGACTAAACAAAAGCGAAAAAAATAAGCAATGTTTGTGGAAGGGAATCCACGCGACCTATGCCGTCTCGAGCATGCGAGGAGCAAATGTTTTCTTATAGTAAGAAGGAAAATGTTCGCTAACGCAAGTTTCAATTCCACCCAGTCTCATTCGAGTCAATCCTTCTACCGGTATCGAATCTATCGTGAATGTGAATCTTATATATGTTTTTTCTGTTAATTGCAATTCACCATATCAAATATTCACGGCAGCAGATTTATGCAGACTCATGAATAAATTTTTAAGCGGAAGTAAGCGAGCATTAGACGATAGTCAAGCATCAAAACGTATACAGATGAACCTAATAAACTTAAACGACATTTGGAAACGTTTCATAGTGAAACCCAGAGAATTCTTCGAATTAAAATTAAAATCATATAAGAAGCAAAAATCATTTTTAAAGAAACTTTGTTTGTGAATAAAAAAACTTTAATTGAATCTTACAAAATTTCATAAAAAATAGTCAGATTTAAAAAAAACCTCACGCCATTGATGAAGAGCTTATTTTCCCAGGAGCAATTGAAATTGTAGTATTGTTTGGAGATAATTTTTCAAAAAAATTGCAGTCCATACCTCTTTCAAATGATACTGTTGCTCGTCGAATTGGTGATATAGTTGAAGTTGTACAGTGTCAACTTTTCTCGAAGTTGCGTGACAAATTGTTTTCACTACAGCTTGAGGAAGCAACAGATAGTAATGTTAATAAAGATGCTCATTTAATTGCTTATGTTCTATTTTGTGATAATATGTCAGTGGTAGAAGGAATACGTTTCTGCAAACCAATAGAACTCAAAATAACAAAACTCGCATTATTTGCTATTTTAAATTATTTTATGAACGAGGCAAACATAGAATGGAAAAATTGCGTCGGAATATGCACCGATGGTGCTAGTTCAATGTCCGGAAGATTCCAAGGTATACAAACACTTGTAAGACAAAAATCGCCTCGGTGGATCTGGAAACATAGCATGATCCACAGAGAAGCTTTGGCTTCGAAAGAAATGAGTCTTGGTCTGATTATTGTGTTAACTACGGTTGTGACAGTACTAAATTATATAAAAATGAGACCCATGAAATCGAGAATCTTTTCCGCACTTTGTAAAGACATGGGTTCAGTACATTCAGTATTACTATTTTATTGCGAGGCAAGATGGTTATCACGTGAGAAATTTTTGGAACGTGTTTATGAATTATGAGAAGAAATCGCCATTTTCTTGAAAGAAGAAAACAAAACGTAGGCCGAGAATTTTCGCGATGGTTTATTTGTGATGAAATTGAGCTACTTGGTCGGCATATTCGAGAAATTAAATAACTTGAATCTTCAATTCCAAGGAGCAAATACACATACGTAAGTTGGATACGAGTGATAAAGTTAATGCTTTTTGTTGAAAATTGGAATTGCGGAGCAGAAATTTAAAACAAAAAAGCATAACAATGTTTGCATATGTGGATGATTGTACTAAAACTTATAAGGCTGAAGAAGAACATGTAAAAGTTGTTTTTGTAAATATTGAAAATCATTTAGCCATGCTGGCAAAGAATTTTAAAAAGTATTTTCTTGCTGACGACAAACTGATAGCAAATTACGAGAGGGTTAGGGATACATTTCATAAGACTCCCGAAGGACTCTCAATGGATGAGGAAGAAAAATTCATAGACTTCATGACAAGTGAAAGACAATTTAATAATAAATCTCTATTTGAATTTTGGGCAGGAGTAGAGGATGGTTTTTCTACACTAAAAACCAGGACATTTCACATTCTGTTACAATTTTCAACATCCTACCTTTGTGAAACCAGATTTTCTGCTATGGCTTCTTTGAAGACAAAATATAGATATCTGCTAATATAGAAACAGAACTGAGAATGTCTATTTCTAATACTAAGCTTTCCTTCGGAAAACATTGCTCTGCAAGAAAGGCCCAAGGAAGTCACTAATAATTATTTAATTTGCTTTGATTTAGTAACTTGTTTTATTTTAATAAGTTATTAAATATGTCGAAATGTATTCTGTTTTCTATGTGTATGTGTGCTTTCCTTTCAGTCAGCTAATAAATTTTTAAATAATATTTTCTCTTGGATATTCTCGTGACCCCCTCTAGTGTGTTCGCGCCCCCTTAGGGGGTCACGCCCCACAGGTTGAGAATAGCTGCCATATGCTTCTTTTTTTCAGTAAGGCAGATCTCTTACCTGTATTCATCTTTAGACAAGGACATCCTACTGTCGGCAGCATCCAATTCGTCTAACGATTCGCTTAAAGGAAACGTTTCCTCATCAGCTATAAAAAATAATAAGATACAGTTATATACGATGATAAGCTATCACCATTTTTTTGTAATATTTACTATAAAAATGATTCAAAATTTTTCAACATAGTTCCAAACAGAAAACTAACTGCGAGACCTAAACTATCACATCTGGCATCACATTCTTGAGATACTAATATTTTAAATAAAAAGATTTGCACTTCAATCAACTATATCAATAACCTATACGGACTAATTTATGAAATTTTAATATCACTCTTCGATTTAAAAAAAATTGGCAATTCATCGACCACTTCATCAACATTTTTAAAGAAGATACGTCAGGTTTTCTAGCGAGTGAATGGCCTGTGATTATGAAAATGTTGATTGTTCTAAAACGGTAATATAAAAATGCCATAAATCGGTCAGATTTAATCGCAAAAGATAGAAAATATTTATTTATTTAAAAGTTGGAATGTCAATATGATCCCTTAGTACCAAAAGACTGTCTAAAATGTAAACTTCCTAATTTTTTTCAAATATACATTTATTGACCTAAATAAAATAGTTTTATTTTCATCATTTAAATCTTTTGAAAGTGAAATACAAAACTTTAAAATCTGAACTTTACGGGAGAACTGAATTCTCAGAGAAACTTTTGTTGAATAATTCTTTGAGACATTATATAAATTAGGAAAACTATTCTGTAATGCACATAAAACTTCACTAACGAACGACTCTGCTATTAAAAAAAAAAAGTTGTTGTCACTAAGAAATATTTTTATTTCAAATACAGTTTAATGTTTCCCCTTTAATTTAAAGTTGAAATTTTATGGGCGCTGATAGAAAATTAGAGAGAGGGGGAGATACGTTGTAGAATGAACAGGACTGCTGAAGGCCTACATATTAGTATGACTAAGTTACTTAACTGTAGAAATTTGACTCTTGTCTCTTGTCTAAAGGAAGCGATTTCTTAAATATAAAATTTAACATTTTAAAAAGCAAGCGATTGAGTGTTTTGATGGATATGTTTGAATTTCATCATAACATTCAAAACAGATTGTGTGCAAAATCATATGTTAAAAAAAACTGTTAAGTAATGAAAGTGACGCCATCATTTTAAATTTTAAGGTAATGCAAAAATCATTTTGGGGTGATATTAAATTTGGAAGATATGGCGATTATTCACATCCAGCAGTGGCTAAGCCTATTTAGATACTCGATTAACTTTAACACCCACTTCTCTAAATCCTATTTCTTCTACATCTTTTTTCCTCTGAATGATTGGAGTTTTTGGTGACATGTTGAGTCAATAAAACTGCTGAGTCCACTTCGGAGACAGTATATTTACACTATATTTTACAGTTTACAGACCTTATTTTACAGTTCCTTAATTAGCAAATCGGAACTTGCATGAAACTGTAAACAGCTGTAAAAATGTTCCATAAATAGTCTCAAACGTTCTTATGATGGTTTGTTTAAATTTGACTGTTGCCATTCGACAGTGAGTAATAAGAGAGGTTATCGTGACAAGCACATTAAGAGTTTTATGTACATAAATTGCTTCATGTTTATTAAAAGTTCTTATTCATGTTGAACATTTGTATATCAAGAGCAGATTTTTTAAAAAGTGCACACTTTTAGTATATTAAATTCAATAAATTATATGCTATTTTGCAACTTATGAAATTTATTACGATGATTGTAAATAGATATTAAAACTTACCTGTTTCACCTATAGCACAGGCAAATAAGAGCAGAGAGATCACCGCACAAGGAACGGCGAATCTCATTTTTATTATATTTTCCATAAAAAAATTGTTGGATGTGATTGAGAATTAAAGCATGCGTCGAACGGTCTGTAAATATAAAATGATGGTTTAAAATCTAGTTTAAAATGAAATATATGATTATAATTTAATAAAACTTGTTTTTCTTAATCATTTTTAGTTTACTTACATTTTTTAAATCAAAATATTAATAGCATGAAGGTTTTATTCACAATTTAAATTTATATTGATGGTTGGCCTAGTTGGTCATTAGATTATTTTGATACAACAGCCACCAATGGCACAACTGTGCAACAAACGCAGCGGCCGTAAATAGTATTTAAATACAAAGCTTAAGCTTCTGCAAAATCTAAAACTTTAAAAGAACACAGATGACATAATACATAACTGTACATTATGAAAAAATAAAGCATAAGCAGAAAACAAAGTTAAAACGCGTTAAGCGCAGGAGTTAAACTGAGCAGCTTTCTAAAAATTAAACACATTTAAGTGATACTTCTCACCCACAAAATCTTTCAATGTTAGAGATGATAAATATGGTGAGTATTGCGAGACTGAAGTATTGAGAAGAAAAGGGCATTCAAAGAATATACTTTACAGTACACATAGATAGACAGCTTATTGGTGAACTAGCCCATATTAATTTCATTTTAAAATATTCTCTTATTTCCTGATACCATTCCACTTTTTCTATTTAATTAATTCAACAGATACTTTGTAAAAAGACCTAAAGTTGAACTTTCACACGCTCCGAGTGAAGGGATAAAAAATGGCAAGCGTAGCGATTTCTTCTATAAGATCCCTACGATTCCCTTCCCTGTGGTCGAATCCTGTAGGAAATCCCTATCGGAATCTCACGGTATATAGGCACTGGGAAAATTATTCTCCCTCTCTTTTACGCCAATCTGCTCTTGTATCGCTCTGTTGATAGAAGTGCCTTGTCCGCGCCTCTGGTACTTAAATTATGGCTTCCGGGATGAAAATAAAACGAAATTAAAAATTCAAAGTGTCATCTTCTCTCTCTTCGGCCACGATTCTACTTCAAAAATTAAATTTTTACATTTTAAGAGCCGACAGGCTTTATCTGTGCGAAATTATCAAATGAATTAAAAGAATAAAAAATGAAATCCGCTGGAGAGGCTTCGACTTTTCGTGTCATCTTCTCTCTCTTCGACAATGATACTACTTCAAAAATAATATATGTGTGTGTGTGTGTGTGTGTGTGTGTGTGTGTGTGTGTGTGTGTGTGTGTGTGTGTGTGTGTGTGTGTGTGTGTGTGTGTGTGTGTGTGTGTGTGTGTGTGTGTGTGTACTACAAATATATCTGGAGCATTGAGAATGTTTAAGGGAGTAGAATGCCTCATTTCCAGTTTTATGATAAGGCAAGGCTGATTCAAGGTAAATAAACTGACAAGACTCGATTTCCTTCCTTCCATGATTGTTTATTGGAAGTTGAAGATGAAATGGATGGAACAAAAATAATTTAAGTTTCCCTCTGACTACGATAGCAAATGCGAGAAAGAACTTAGACTCGCTCAGAAGTGACATGTTTTTTCTGTTGAGGTGTATCTTTTAAAAGTTTCCCCAAATTTTCTTTTTTCTCGAAGTATCGTGACAAATTTCGTTTTACCAAGGACCGCAAAATTTTCTGAGAGAAGGGACATGGCGCACTTTGAAATAGAATTATGAGACGCATTTATTATGGTATCAACCACGCACTGTACAACGTTTGAAATGTCCACAGAACATACTGTATTGTCAGAGACATAGCAGATTTTTTTTAAATGGATTACGCTGTAGGCAATGTTAAGATTCATCTAAATCAGCAAGTGAGAAAATAAAAGAAATATTTTCATTATTTTAGACATATTCTCCAATTGTAAAGTTGAGCAACGATAACGGCTCAAGAAAGGAGATAACGATATCGAGACGCGGGATATACTCGGGTTCACAGAAATACATTTTTTTATTATTGAACAGAGAGAAACAGATATCAGGGATGAACTGTCCAATCCATAATTCAAAAATCCGAATCCTACAAAATTCTATATCGAATGAAATGACTTGGAAACAGAAACTCGTGGAAAGCTGTTCTACTACGCTGTTAACTAACAGTTACTGATAACTAATAAGGCAGCAAATGAATACAGCAGATTGGGTCAGTGTTCTTGTGTGAGGAACATCAGCAGCAGGAGCCCTCAGCAGGCTTATGCTGGCCTTGACAAGGCGAATGGAATTATATTTTTCTGATATCTCAAAATTTTCACACACATAACTGTTCGAAGATCTAATCTTAAAAAGGTTTAGCGGCAAAAATATTAGCATATCAAATTTTTTTGCACAACTTTAGCAATATTTCATTAAAATCTTTCAAAACGAATTCGAACATTTAAGCAGTTTATGATTTAATATTATAATTCCTTTTTGATGAAAGAGCCGCTTTATTTAATGTTCAAGATAACAGTTAAATCTTTTATTACTAAAACCGAAAATGTGTCCATTTTCGGGTCTCTCAGTTGGCGAGTTACAAGCCAAATAGTTGGAATTAATCTTATTAAACATGACACAAGTATATTTTAAAAGATAGGAAACTGCACAGCAGAGGAATTTTTCGTTTAAATAAATTTAAAATAATCAAAAACGAAGCGAAATTTTGCTGCTTTTAGTGATAACTTCTGAAAATATTAACTCATCCAAAAATTGTTATCTCCTAAAAATTAAAAACAACTTTTATATTAATCTAAAATTCAGACACTAAATTTTTCATTCACATATTTAATTGCCCACTCGTCCCCAACATTAACAAATTTTTACAGATATTTCTAGGTATGATTTGCAACCGAAGTTTCATTTGTTGAAAGTCAGATCAGATTTATTTCCTTCCTTCACCGAACCTTTGAATCATTCGTTTCTCTTCTGTTGGAGAAGATCGACTGTTTTTCTCAGATAAATCAGTATTTTACTTTAAAAATAAGCAAATCCTCCGGTGGGGGCCCCACGAAATGAGGACGAGAAGCCTCCGACATGGGGGTTGGCTCCCGCCACTCTGGAGGGTACACGAAAAGTTGGGGATCTGGGTCATTCCATCGAAGACGATGCGTACTTCCTTAGGCAAGATTTGTACTGTGGCCGGTGATGGCCCTTAGGACTCAACCACAGTTCTCACCAGTGCTGTTGTAGCGGCAGCCCATACATTCAGTATTTATTATCCGTCTGCATTCTTGCGGGTCAGAAAGCAATGAAAAGACAATATAAAGAATTATAATGTGCCGCCGTTTCTTTCAATCAGATATGTAAAATAAGAATTGTGACTTTCAAAATATAGGAAAATTGAATTTAGGAATTGGATAAGCAAATAAGACTTATGAACTCCAGTGCCATCATATTTTCTCACACTATTACAAATATGGAGCTTCGAAGGTTATTAGGTTTCAAAAAAGTTTCTTCAGTGTAAAAAAAGACAAAATGAAGTTCTCAAGAATGTTCTAGACAGTCTCCAATTCTAAATGAATGTCTCTACTATTCCAAGAAAAGAAGTCATCCATTAAAAGAATGTGTCTCTGAAGATGTAATAGAAATGACAAATGAAGTTCCTTGAATTTCGCAACTCATCTCACGATCAGCCTCATCCTCATACGGATGAAATTAGAGACTAGAACTGTTTGATATGCCACTGGATAAGAAAATAATGTTCTTGTGGACTGCATTTTGAAAGCTTTAATATCAGTTAGTTTTTATATTTGTTCAAGCTAAGTGTTTCGTTGCACTGTTTAGGAATTTCTCAGTATCAGAAGACGCCTTTTCAGAGCTTTTAAAAGAGTTCCCATATTTTATTCAATTTTCGTATAAGCAGTTTGAGCAAATTGTTTTTTAAAATGTGGATATAAACCAATACTGAAACTTTTTATGTTAGGAATTTTCGTTTACCTTCAGAATATCGCATGTTTCTATTTTAGCTGTAGTTGATTATTTTACAGGTTTCTAATGAGACAGGAGAAAAAATAGGATTTATAATTTTAATGCAGGTTAATTATTTTTCTATGAAATACATAATTAGCTGTCTTGACTTTCTATTGCATAACAAGCAAAAGTGGGAGTTCTGCGGCAATTTGCTTTTGATTCGCCTAAGTGCTGGACACTGAAAGCAACTTAATAAACTTGGGATGAAAGATCCCTCTGGTTATTTTATATTACCTGCACAAAGTCAAGCTTTGTTGAGGATCAAATCTTTATTTAAAACCCCCAAGAGATATCTTCTTTTTTCAAACAATACGATATGTGGAAAAAATCAAACCAGACGGTACCAAACACTGCAAAGACTAAGAAAGTATGGTAGCCATTGGTTCTGAAATTTCCCAACTTCAGACACTCTTACCATAGTGTGAATAGGAACCTGTATACGGGGAGTCGCTTCAGGGAACACTGATCAGTAAGGGCGGTGTTCTCTTCAGGACAAGGCCCAAATTGTGACTTTTTCATGTGTACTTTAAGACACGAACGATGTAGGCGGACAGCTGCCAATGAAAACGATACGCTGGGGACGATCGCCTGGATTACCTCACTCTGCCCAGACGTAGGCCTTCGGATATCCAAATGAAATAAAATGCAAACAGAGGTACAATGGTTTCTCGTTGAGAACTCTTTCACTTGTCACCGAGGGAAGGAAGGAGAAAACAGACAGGTAGAAAGAAAGCTAGAAAGAGAGAGAAATCTCTTCTTTCTAGCTGAAAAGAGCTAGAAAGAAAGATAAAACTGATAGGAGAAAAAACCTTTTGGAACCAGCGGCGTATAAATCGAAGGGCCAATGCTTCTTCGAGATGTAGCCAAGAGCTCGATATAGGGGACAGCTTGAAGATGAAATATGAATGTATTTATGCTCCGTTTCGAATAAATAAATAACACCGAGCCCCAGTCTATTAACACAAAAGGCCGAATAACACTATTACAATATCCTCACATTATTAATACGTATTAAAGATACTGAACAACATTGTAGATATATCATAAAATATCTTGTAATTATAAAACTAGTCGCCATTAACACTTTTTCAAGTCTCTTACGACGAAAGCGAGAAGACGAAAGAATCGTATATTACCGGACGCCGCTTAACGTGGTGACGCCACAAAATCCCGTCATGTGTTAAGTTTTCAGAAAATAGCTTGAATTTTCAGGTGAAAAAGAAATCCATAAAAGTTATGTATGATCATATATCCTTAAGAAACTCGGATAGAAACTAGAGAATGAAAAGAAAAATGTTAACAACATAACTTTTTTTAAATCTTATAACTTGAATCATAGTATTGTATATACCCAATATGTTTTCTGCATGAGAAATAAGTAAAAAAATATTAAGAATGAGAGTTTTCAAGAATTAGTCTTAAAAAATACTAATTTTTGTAATGATACAAAAGAACTTTTCCATTAATAAGTAATTACATAAAAAGCCTATGCACAGTCAAAATAAACTAAGGTAAATTTGCTCAAATTAAATTCAATAAATGAAAATTGAACTTTGGTTGATTGTCCACTGCAATGTTTTAAATAAGTCAATCAATGTATTCTACAGAATTACAACTTTCATTGCCCTACCTTGCCTTTAAAATGGAGGCTCGTGTTTTTCTCTTCAGTAAAGTAAATTCTTACAGAATGAGTGGTGATAACAGATCGAATATGCATGCTTTTTTATTACATTTACTGTCACAATTAAAAGGATTTTGGTGAACGAACTGGGAGCGCGTTTATTTCAATGTCGACTTTGAAATATTTGTTTCATACAAATTCATCTTGTTGGCTTCTTTGAAGAAGATGGAATTTGATATCACTGAGGCAATGTCAATGTCCTTTTGTGTTAATCCTATACCCTCTATAATATTTTTCTTCATATTTGAAATACAATATTCCAATCTTTTGGACGAACACCCTTCAAGCTTCATTTATTTCACTTAAGATAATTGTATTTTAAGCAGTCGCAACTTAATTGATCTGTAACTTACAGCCATAAATAAGTTCTCAGCCTGCTTTTTATTGAATAGCACAGAAGTTGCCAACATTCACTATGTAACTGGATTCATACACAAAAAAACTTTAATCTATAAAATCAGTGGATATTCTTGGAACTTGAATTTGTCTCAACGGATATAAATTTAATATTTCTCTTGATATATACATTCCGAATATATACTGATATGAATAGGATTAGATGCAAGCTCCTCAAGAAGCATACCCTTTCAATAAGAAATACCAAACTTTCTTGGATTTTTTTTTATTCTACATTAGCAAGCATCTATATTATTATTGCAGCTAAGGATTTCCAAGTTGCAAACATACATTTTTAGTTTTTTTAGTAAACTCGCTATTGAAAGACAGTGATTAACAAATGGATATTTTTTCCTTTTCATTTTGAAATGATTATAAGTCGAAGACTCCTGGTGATATAATATAAGCATCTTTGGAAACTTTAACAAAAAATAAACACTTGGGCAATAAAAGTCGCATTTAGAAAGAAATTTTGAATTGATTTTGTACACTTCCCACATTGTTTCATAACCAAAACTTACCTTATAATTTAAAATTATGCTTCGTTTTAGAGTTTCATAAAACATATTTTGTAAATATTATACAACTGCTTTACATATTTTATTACTAAAGTAAACAATTACCTTTAAATTATCTGAAAAAAAACAAAAATAGCCAATGAAATGGATTTAACCAAAATTTAAAAAATGAGAAGTATTAAAAGCCCGAAACACAAATACATTTTAATGTATAAAAAAAACATGTTAGATTTTCCAAGATGAAAGTGAACATAAATTTGAAATTTTTGCACTTACAGGTACGAAGTTTTCAGTACCCTACGTGTAAGAGATCGTGGATTAGATTCAACGTGAAGAAGTTGAATAAGAAGACTCGTCGCTGGCAGACGATTTTGAGTCTTCTTTTTTCAGTGCCCGCCTTTTATTTAGAAAATTATTATGAATGACAGGCATTCACAATAGTCTTGTGAATTTTTGACACATTTTTCTATGAATAAATAAACATTTGCAAAAGGTCAGAAATTGTGTTGACTTATTTTTGAGAAATTTGTCATGTTTTGTAAATACTGCATCTGGCATAAACATTTTTTCTCCTTCCTTGAACACCTGTTCTCTTGGCATCTGCCAAAGAATGATGGCAGAAGAGAGAAAAGATAAACATGAGAAAAATAATATAGGGAAAATAAAAATAATAATAAAACAAATAAATAAATAAAACAGAATGATTGCTGTTTCCCATCCGTGATAGAAAAGGATGAGACATGAATTTATTTATTTATCTTGGGCCAAAAAAAACACATTTCAGCGATCATGCAGCTGCAGGATTGTCAGATATGTGATCGTTGACTGTCATAACAATGTCTCAAAAATGAGTCGTAACGAACAATATATAAAAACTGAAAAAAATAATAAAAATCTTAAAAATATTTTCCTAAATGCTCTAATATGTATGATTTTAAAAACTTTGAATTATTTTTCACTTCTTAGTTTTAATAAGTGAAATTATAGAAATCAGCAGTGTAATATCTTAAAATAAATTTAACATCTTTGAAATTTCTGAGTGAAAATCCAACTTTCGAGCCTGTTTGTCATTCTCAGTGTTAAGAACTAAACTGAGAAGAACAGAAGAAAAAGAAGTAAACTGTAATAAAAAAAATCGGACAAAATAAAAGGCATGAAAAATACGTAATAAATTCAATACAATGTTAGATTCACACCAAAGATCTAAACTTCGTTATTAATATTCGCCTTTGCCATGCAAGGTGTTTGTGGTCTTACCCAAGGCCCACATTGTTATTGCAGGATTAGAGTAGCAACAGTTTTATTTATTTTGTGTGAGTGAGTTTTGCAGCCATCACTCTCAATGGTTTTTATGTTTTCTGGTATATGTAACACCAAAGCCATAGAAATATTTTTTTTCTGAATTTGCTAGCTTGAGATGAAATACCAAACTTAAAATGAGTTTTGGATCATTTTAATCATGCATGTCGTACAATGCAATACATAGAATGTATGCTGACCTATAAACGTTAACATGTTAAAAATGCAGAAACTAATGTTCAAGTATTAATTATTGGTTTCCTATCAAAAAATTCGAGATAGTGAAAAAAAATGATATCTATGCAGTTTTACCAGACGAAATAAAAGTTCTAAATTTATATTTCATGCTTGAGTAGCCTTTTAGCCGTTGCAGTTCCAGTGAACTGCACCGTTGCCCGGGTAACACCACGTGGAGATGGGCTACTCTCGTTCCCCACCCGCCAACCCTCCCTTCGTCGCTGTAACCGAAAAAAGAGGGGTTTTTTTTTTTTTTTTCAATAACAGCATTGAGATGTTGACAACATGCTTGTTTGATTACTTGATATGACAGCTCACCTCAGTTTTTGATGTTGAAAATAATATTAAATAGCTACCAGTAACGCATGACAGTTTGTGAACCAGCATCTGGAGTAGACGACGGTCTTTGAACATTTGGCAACAGACAATCTTTGGATCAGTCGTAAGCAGAATTCGGTGACTGTCAACAGTTCCGATGTTAAACTGACTATAACCGCTGTCGGTATTCCACCGGTAAGTCCAAAGCCAAGTAAAACAGATAGATTTCATATGACTCCACCACTGGGACACCAATGGGAGCCTATCGTGCCGGCAAGTTTAAACCACAGCACATTTTATAAATCATGTGTGATTTCACTACCGGTGGATCAGCTTTCTAGACTCGAATAGGAGCCAGTTCAGCTGGAATCTCCAAAGCCTGGCAAAGACCAAACACTGCATACGAGCGCAACTCGCGGTTCAGACGGATGAGATGTTATTTCCGCATTTGGATCCGAATCAGGATCAGAAACAAAATCCCCAGAAGATGGTAGACGGGGAAATAGGGAATATTTTACCAATTCCCAAATAATCACTAAACCGATGAGGCCAACGATGGCTGTAGCCTCATTGAAACAGTCAAGAAACGCACTAAGCATTGCTCAGAAGAAGAAAAAGTCGCACAACGATCGGTTGCTGAACAGAAAATGAATTTCAGCAGAAAGCAACAGTGTATGCTTTGATTGTTCCTTCTGCTACATTCTTTGCATTTTGTAATTTTGTTGAGTGTTTAAACAGCTACATTGCTGTTAACAACAATAACAAAGGTGACTGTTGGAATATTTTTTGTTCGATAACAATTGAAATACGGTGATAATTATTACCATCTTAACAATCGTATAAATGTCAATAATCACGCACAAGAATTTCGTTGGGAGCTAAAAGTGAAAGTTACTATCTAAAGAAATTTTGTGGATATAAATATAAATATTTATTAAAAGTATGATTAGTAATTAGAATTTCCATGGGCAGTTAAAATTAATCCAATTTATCGACACGTAAAAAAAAGAAACTAACATTTCTATAATTTATATAAAAAAACGAAATAACATTTCAAAAGAAAGTGGAAGTTAACGTTTAGTTGAAAAAAATTACTTATTTTGTTAATTTTAATATAGCAACTTGTATTTCCTTATTAACCAATTTTTTCATTGGTGAGTAACTTATTAGAACTGAATAAAAGCCCAACTTTTATTTGAATTTTTTTTTTTCGTTTTGCCATATACAGTGAATGCAAACCGCTCCCGTAGGAAAAGTGTCAATGAGTAAAAGGTTTCTGCTTAAGTCATCTACAAGGAGACAAATTTTCAAGCTTCTATCTGTAAAATTTGGCGAGATATTAAAAGGCAACCGCAAATGCAACTTGCATCATTTGTCCATACTTCTGACCAGTTTCTAAGCGAAACTTTCGTTGTAGAACTCAGGAATAATATGCGTGTCCCTTAAATTTGTTAGAGAAGCAAAATTTTGGAAATATTAATGCAATTATCAATTTTTACTTAATTAAAAAAAATCTCTAATTGAAGTGCTTAAAATCTTCTTTAGTATGAATATCTTCCTCAACTACACAAAGTCGCATTCTTTTAAAAATACTGTTACGAAATTTCCGGGTTCGTTTGGATAGTGGAAGTGATATGGTGTGGAGAACGCTCAATCAGCAGTAGAAAAAAAAACAACGACGTTTATTTACACGAAGACAGGACAGCACAAAGACGACGAGTACACAGACGACAACTATGCACAGCAGAGATGAATACAGTAGACGACAGTAGCACACTTCAGTACACGAAGCGGATAGACAGAATCCAGCAGGAGAGGGGTTGCTAGGAGCTTCGCTCTACCGTCTCTCCAACGGCTGAACTTCTCGCTTTAGCTGCCGACTCGCTACTTCTCAAACGACTTCACTTACACCACCACTTCCTCGCAGCTTCAGAGTGCCCGTCTTTTATAGTTCCGGGAGGTGGGGCTAGAATCTTCAGACCAATCAGGACGTCTCTGGGTTCCTACTGGATGGATTGTGAAACTCCTCGAACTTTCCAGTATGATCCATTTTGTAGCCAAATTCCCAAATTCATCGCCAAGTCGCCAAAAGATCGCCAAGTTTGTCGCCATGCTCTGAGGTCATTGACGCGGCAACCCGTTCAGCATGCACAGGACAGATCGTACAACGGTCTTTCTTACTATGACACTAGTCGAACTGGGAAGCAAAATTACAGATTTGTAACAATACTCTCACATGTGAGAGCGAGTTCATTACTGGTGTCTAAAAGGCAGGCATTTTGAATTTGTCGTCAAACATTTATCGAGCGTCTGCAGCAAAAGCCAATCCATCCCTTAGTTAAATTATAAATAAAACTAAGACTTACTCAATATATCAGTCACCATTCTGTTGTATAAAACGGAATCTCCCTCACTGTTTTTACCTTTTCTGAAAGTCTTTTTTTGAAAATTAATGTTAAAACTTGATTTTTTATAAACACCTAACTTACTTTTCATTCTTCTTTATTTTGTTTTGTTTTTTTTTTTATTCTATAAGCAACTTCCTTTATTTTTATTAATTTCAAATTAATGTTTTTTTCTTTTCTTTTTATGTTTTGGGAGGAGGGGATTTTATGGCACAAGTGCCTTCTGTTTTGATAAGTTCATTTTATAGGCTTACACGATATGTGTAAAATGATGCTCCACATATCTATAAATTGCATGAGATATATATGATGAGAATATTTCTTAAAACACTCAATAATGCCGATGGCTGAACTTACAGTTATTGAACTTGGTTACTTCTTTTTTAAGTGGTGATCATTTAATAAAGTTTATTTCGCCATTTTAATTTAATGCCAAATAAACTTTTAATGATTTTTTTCACTTTGTCCGAACATATCAATGCACAATGATTCCACACTGATTTAAAATAAGAGTCGAAAGCGTTTTAAAAATTCAATTTTCTTTCAGAATAATTTTCTTTTGCAATTTTAATAAATTATGTAGCTACCTAAAAAGTCGCTTTACAGCGATACTAATTTTTATTTTATAAACTGGACTTATTACCTGCAAGCTCCATGACAGTTTAAAATTTATGAGTTTTTCTTACCTCCGCTGTAAAATTAAAGGCAAATTTTACAAGAAAATAAAGGTAGACGAAGCAGGCCTAAAGTGTTATCATTCTGTTACGTACCAAACTAAAAGTTAGTATATCTATTAAATTTCTTGTTCTCGGTAATATTTTTTCTCCTCTAATCTCCAACTAGACGTACCACATTCAGGTGTAGGAATGTTTCATCACTTTTATTTTATTCTTTTTAGAGCTGACAGGTTGCTGGCATGGATTTTATAGAACCATAATATTGATATTTAATTTATATTCCAAGGTTGCCGTTCTGAACTACCTGGAACTCTTCTTACTGGAATGCGAATCAAAAACCGTAGAACTCTTTGATAAGAGAACAGGAAAGGATAAAGTTATCAAATTTTATTTGCATGCTAAAGTTCGTTTCTTGAGAAACTTATGGAAACTGATCTCAAGTTCTGTGAGTTCCATTTCTATTCCAATTGTACTGGTTGGCCATAAATTAACTTTCCCCGTTTGGCGGCATCTGCAGCTAAAACAAATGAACAAAATGAGACCACATTTCATATGCAGACTGTGGAAGGCATGGGAAAATGAATTTCGCTGAAATAAAATTAGTACTAAAACTTGCCTATAGGAGAAATGCTGGAGCTCTAGGAGTACTGTTATGAATGAATTCATGAAACTCACAAAAAACAATTTTTTATTCCTCAACATTAGGGCCCCCTGGACTATTCCAAGCAACATTTTCAATATGCTGGCCTTCTATGGTACAACATATTGCATAGGGCACATGACATACTCTACTGCTGCGTGTTAACTGTCAGTTTCGATGTTCATAACAGCCCATCTTATGTTCTGTTTGAAGAAATGCAGGTTTATAAGGCTACTAGCGTCTACTACGAATTTCAAGTACCCCCACAGCTATAAGTTACAAGTGGTGATGTCTTTAGAAAGGGACAGCCATTCCACCTGAAAATATTGACTGATAACTCTCTCGAAAATGTGTTATGTTAGTATCGAAATGCTGTCGTAGAAGGCTCTGTCCTGAATGATGAATATGTGGCTGCACTCCATTTTGAAGAAAAATTGTAAAATACAAATATTGTCTTTGCTGCGGTTGCGGAATAACAAAAGTTTGCAGTATTTGCCCATATTTTTCGCCATTAATGGGGCAGGTAATAGGACTTTTTTGAGTGAGATTCTACAAAAAGTACGGTCCGATTATGAAATGGCCGTGAAGCCGCACCACACGGTCTCATTTGGGGAATGCAATGGCATTTCTTGAATCACTGTGGTAAGCTAACGCGCCCAAATACAGCAGTTCCGCGTATTGACAGACCCATTAAAATAAAAATGAGCCTCATCTCCACGCAATATTTTCCAAGTCCAGTCATTGGCGATATCCATTCAGGCAAGAAGCATTAAAACAAAAGTGAAGCTCTTTCCTCTTTCGTACGTGACAGCAGAGCCAGTATTCCTTCTATCAATAACTTTTGGTTATAACTTTTTTCTACGGAATTCATCTTTCCATGGCGTCCAAAATCTGTGTATGAAATATGGTTTCATTTCGTTGATTCGTTTTAGTTGCAGATGTAGCCAAACAGAAAAGGTTATTTTCTGTCCACTCTGTATAACATGCTTACTCGATGCGTTTGTCATTACGTTTTTTAACTATCGCATTTACAGTTTTCTGAAAGTACAGATAGACAAACAGTCAACCCTTAATTAGTTTTGGCTCAAACTTTAGCAGGTGTTTACTCTGTACATGGTAAATCTTTGTAACGAATCTATCTAGCTCTCTTCGTTTTATAGCTGTAGTGTTAACTTATATTCGAACAGCTGGACAGACGGACTTCTAGGGAACAGATTTTACTTTAAATTTGACAAAAAAAAAATCTGCAAATTTGGTGTATACACCTTATACCATATTTCAACTGCTCAGCTCATAGAATTTTTGAGATATCTTTTGTGGCACAGAGAGACAGACGGACATTTTCCAAAAATGTGTTTTTTTAACTTAATGAGATCTAAAACTTGGGGATTCGTCAAAATCTCTAGTTGATTAAACCTGGTTGAATCAATTCATACAAAATTTCAACTAGGAGTTTTTCATTATACCATTCTCCTACAGTGAGAGATTAAAAATAAGAAGAGAGGGTAAATAAAAAAAATTAATTCAACATTCTAACAAAATAAAACTTTATATCCAATACTTGCAGAGGAAATTCCATATAGTTTTCAAAGAGTGAAACTTCATCAAAATAAACTACACTTCGAAAAATGTCATTCTATTCCATAAAAAAAAATGAGAAATGGTAGAGATATTGCATTTATACTTTTCAAATATATTCCTGCGGAGTCGCTTGATGTTTCAACTATGGGCTATTTGGCCCTTAGTTTGTTAAATAAAAATTCTTTCTAATCGCAAACCCACTACTTTTACAAAAAAAAAAAAAAAAAAAAAAAAAAAAAAAAAAAACACTTTTTATTACGAAAATCATGAAGCAGACTTAAATAACAGAAAAAAGGGTGATTAGATTGAACATTTAAAAGAATAATCGTTTCATTTTAAATATTAATTTAACGACTCCAAAATCCTTTAAAAATTACTGAATTAAACTTCACAATAAAACTTCTTCAATCATTTGATTTTTATTGATTTTATTTGCAACTTCAGCAATGGTTTATTCAAACATGAACAGTGGAGTTACAATTTGAAAGGGGTTGAGACGTCCCAAGTTGTCCGGGCTATTGTCATCCTCATCTGCTGGAAGAATAACCTCGTGGCAAACCCCTCGGGCTAGTTTTATGTGGGCATCAAACAGGTAGGAAAAGAAATCTAGAGTTGGTGCTCCACACTGTTCCTCAACCCTTTCGATAACGCAACTTTTATAGAAATTCAGCACTCTGCAAATAAAATAAATAATTTATATCACTAAAATGATTCGTTACAAACCTTTTATATGCAATGAAATGAAGGTAATTTGAACTTGAAGGACCGAAGTAAAAATTGGAATGATTCAAAATTTCTAATTATACCAGCAGGAGTGCTCCCCCCTGGCACGTAATCGTGTATTCTCCAATCAAGGACTTATCACTTCTCAGCGAATTTTGAATATTTAACACTGGGTAAAGCCACAAATGGCATTTGCATGGCATTAGCGAACAACAGTTACGAAATATAAATCTTTGGAGTGATCCAGCATTTTTTGCTGAATGTATCATGTGAATATATATTTTGAATGCATTTTTGTCGATCGAAGGAAACCGCCATTTGAAACGGAGCTACAGTTACAGTCACAAGATAAAATACCGAATTTCAATAATTTAAGTCATGTCTTTTTTAATTATTGCGCTTACAATTATGTTATAATACAGACAGTCAGTCAGTCAATCCTTCGATAGATTTGGTTTAAAATTTGACAAGAATTTATATTGAATGTTAAACCTGTGTACCAAATTTTATTTACATAGCTCCTTGTGTTTTGTTGCTACCGAATTCCTTGCACTTGTACGGTCAGACAGGCAGTCGTTTTGTGAATGGATTTCATTCAAAATATGATAGAAATCTACAAATTTGCTCTGAAGTCTATATACTGAATTTCAGCCGTCCATCCAGAAATATTTTTATGTTATCCTGTGCAGAGAGATAGGCAAAATACCAAAAATGTATTTTTCGGACACGGAATTTTAAAACGTGGAACTTCGTTAAAATTTCGATTCCGAATGTTTGGAGTATACAATACTTTCTTCTATACTTCGTATAAAAAGAAAAAAAATAGGAGAAAATATTTTTTTTTCAATACATGTATAACATCTTTAATAAATACTATCTAATCTACATTAATACAAGTCATATTTTTAAATAGTTTGTACCGTATAGAAATCCGAACAACTAAATATATTTTGTCAAATTTTAAACATGAACTCTGAAGCACATAGTGGGATTTAGTAAAGCTTTTGTGATATTCTCTGCCTCGTCATCGTCTTCTCTGGTTATTTTAGCTTTATTTTCTGTGCTTAACGGTTTTTACTTTCACGTATACGTAACATAGAGTATTCGACAATAAAGATCTCGAGATTTTGACGAATCTCCAAGTTTTAAATCTCCCTGAGCCCGAAAAACTCATTTTTGGAAACAGTCTGTCCGTCTGTCTGTATCAGTGATAACTCATAAATGTTTTAAGCTAGAAAAATAAAATTTCCTTCGTGCGATATCATTACAGCAAATTTGTAGATTTACATCATGTTTTGAAGTCTGTTTGTCCTGCTGTTCGAATGTAAGTTAATAAGATAACTGCAAAACGGAGAGAGGTAGGTTGATAGGATGACTCAAAACGCAATGAGTTAAATGTAGTAAATTTGATATGGGTTAAATCAGTTAATATGTAGTAAATTGGATATGAGTGTAGTCTTGTGTCAAATTTTGGTTTAAATCTATTGGGAAAAACGCATTTAAGTCATAAATTTGATTTTCGAATGTAATTAGTCACGTGCCAAGATTAATCGCAAAATAACTCGCCAAAGTTCATACAATAGATTCAATAAAAATGCTAAATTCACACCAGAGGTAAATATTTCGTAACAATTCTGGGAAACGCGTTCTCCGAGAAAACACATTTGTTAAAGAGTATGCGAGAAAATTTCAGGAAGACCACCTCTATTGGTTACGTAAATTACGATTTCTTACTTCGAATTTGAATAAAAAATGCGAGTTTAAAATATTATCATATTAAAAAGACATCCAATATTTAGAAATAAGTTTAGATAGAAATATTTTACTTAAAAATCCAGTATTTTTTTTTTTTTTAGTTGCATGAAATCTATGAAAATATTCAATCTGATTCTATATAATCTAATTATCTTTTTGTACGTGATCTATTCTAATACTCACAATGATTATTCACTATTGCTATTTTGTTGTACGTGATGACAAAAGGTATTTACGTTTTTGATACCTTATATATAATTTATAAATTGGTAAAGATAAGCTTGAAGTTCCAACTAAAAACCGGGCTTAAAGGTAGGTGACTGCATTAAAAAGTCAACTTTTTGCGATAATGTGAATTTTTTTTTAACCCGCGAGCACTCGCAGCCATTTTCGAACACGAGAACTCGTGCCGGGTATCTCATACCGTAATTCATTTCTGCTATTTAAATATTAATTAATACTGTTTATAAGCAAACCTTAGGTAGTTAAATATTACAAAACAACGCATTTAAGAATTTAAGTGAATTTAATAATAATTACTTACATGTTTAGAGACAATTTTTACAAATTACATACTGATGCTCTACACAGAGACTCCTTTCACATTTTTGGCACATAAACCTTGATTTTCTGTCTTTATTACATGGACAAAATGCACATCGTTTATAGTTTCCTTTGAGCTTTTTTGCAGGCGGCTCACTATTAGTAAATCCCAATTCCTTAGAAGTGCTTGGATTTGTTATTATTCCTTGAGGCTTACGGTTTCTGTGTTGTTCTGAAAGAGCGAGTCCCAGTGTTTTCAGAAGCGACATTTCTTGAATAAGGTGTATTACCTAGAAGCTTGCTAATTATATTCCTTGAAGTCTTCCTAACATTTTGCCAATATTTTGTCTTTTCCCATTTTGTTACTTTATCTTTACCTATATAACAATCTGTTGTTGACAGTGAACATTCATCTTCTATTTCTGTATCAATTTCAGTAGAAAAATCGTGATCGTTGCAGTATTCTTCATCCTCAGAGGCAACACTATCGTCAGATAACGGTTCATCGTCACTAGAAACAGTTTCTATAGGGTGTCGTAAATATTCACTTTCTTCCTCGTAATTCATATAGCGCGTCATACTGCACTAAACTAAGAGACGGAAATGGAAACGTTTGACGAACACGAGGACTCGCACGGGTATGACATGCCCGTAACCCCTCTTTCTCAAAATCTATTTTTAGAACAGAACTGGTTTTTCCCCTACTCAAAGAATGTGGCCTTGGATGCAGCTACATGAAAATCTGGCCTAATCCGAAAAACAGGAAATAACAAAAAAGCTGAATGAAAATGGACCGGGCATGTCATACCCGGGTTAATATTCTTAATATTTGAACAGTTTTCTTCATAAAGTTTTTCAATTTTGTTTTGAAGTCCGTTTTGGGGGAAGTTCCACTGATTTTTATATTTCCATTTGTATACGTTTTAATGCAATTTTGCATTTTTAAAAACTATTTTCTGAAATTCTAATGTTTAATAGAATTTTCTTACGAAAAACCCCTTAAAGCAAAATTTAATACATATTTTTGTTCAAATTTGGTAGAATATTTTCTTAATATATTCTGCAGTTCCTGGGTTAAAGAATAAGTAATCTGTTCCTTTAGAAATGTTTTATAGTTTTTTTAGTGCTTCACAATACGAAAATAATTGAAACTTTTATGTTACTGATCAGTCAAACTCCATTACTTAAAAAATGGCTCAAAATGCAGCTTATTTTTTAATTCAGGAACTAAATATTATATTTCTTAAGGTATGTGAAAAATTTTAAGCAAAATGTTTAATATATCTCTAAACTAGAAGTTTTTTATTTTTTATTTTTTGCTTTATACCTCTTCTTAGCCACAAAAAATACTTTTTTTTTTCAATTTCTAAAACACCTTTGTTACTTAACAAATTATTATTATTTAACAAGCAAAATGTTTAATATATCTCTAAACTAGAAGTTTTTTATTTTTTATTTTTTGCTTTATACCTCTTCTTAGCCACAAAAAATACTTTTTTTTTTCAATTTCTAAAACACCTTTGTTACTTAACAAATTATTATTATTTAACAAGTATATTTTGGTATCATAGACTTTTTTTTCAATCTCTTTTATGCAAAAGTTCAAAAATATATCTGTTTTAGATTGTCTTTCAAACGATCGATTCTGAATATAACCTTAAACCGAGCAATTTACAATTAGTTTACCAGTCTGCAATCATAACAGGTAAAAAAAAATAATCCTCTTACCCGCATGCTTCCTGGTTTCCTCTGATTATCGTGTCCAGAGTGGTATGATTGTAGATTTCTTCAATCGGATCGGTGCAATCTTTATGATCGATGGCTTTCTTGTAGCATTCCTTTTCGCGTTCGAATACTGAAAAATTTCGATTTGCATCAGAATTTTCTTATTGAAACTTTTGATATATTTTTCGAAAACCATGATCTTATACATGAGATCCCTATAAAAGTTCGTGTCTTATTTTCATAGATGACGTCAGAGTGAACTTCATATGGAAATGCTGATACTTTGTTTGACTGCATTCAGTGAAACATATAAATGTCTTTTGTCCGTGAAGAGTTGAATATTGATAAAATAGAACAAGTTTGAAATTCTACAATTTTTTTAAATGGACGGGATAAAGGCTTATTTTTGACATATAATGCTTTTTGAATTTCGGAAAGGCATCAGTGTTGCAGTTGCACAATGGAAATATTTAGACCGTGCTCCTACTCTGCGGATTTTCATGTTTCCGAAAGGGTGAATTTATACTGGAAGATCAACCATGACCGGGAGGGTCTTCTAACATACATGACATTGTTGTATTTGCTACGATGAAAGAAAAACCCTAGAATAATAACTGAAGGAATTGCGGAATAAAAGTGAAGTTAATATATAGTAATGTTCTCTTTTGGTTATTTTTTGGAAGAAAAATTTGGAGAAGTATCTGCGGTGGATTGTAATCAAGAATTATAAAAACATTTTATACGAATATTGATATTTTTAAATTAATAAAATTACAGAATGTGATCTGAAGATAGATTTACATCAGAGCACAGTTTTCTGCTTCCATATATGAATTTTAAAACTCCTGTCAGATCCGGAACTGTTAAAATTGGCCTCGGAATAGATTTTAATATATGGCGGTAAACAAGATGAACTTCGATTTAAGAAAAAAGAAAACAGAGAAAAGAGTTCAAATGCCAGGAAGAAATCATTAAATTTACTGCTGTGCTGGCAAATTCAATGCTTTCATTTTTTTCCTTTGTTTATTTCTGAAATAGCCCTGCGTCTCTCAAAAAAATGTAGGATTTTTTTTTTTTTTTTTTTTTTTTTTTGCTGATGATGATAAATATAGTGTGGCCCATATAAACTTAGATCTAATGTATTTGGACCAAACTGGTATATGATGTTTGCTAGATACGTATTAAGGGTGTCCCAAAATCAATGCAAGATTTGGATTTGCCACCATTCGTGCTGTAAAATGTTGGCAATCCTATTTAAAAAAAACCATTTGAGAGCTCATAGTTTAAGTTTAATAAAAATGGAGCGTTACAAGATAGAACATTTTCATTGTTGAAAAATATTTCATTGTTGAAATTGTTGAAAATTCATTGTTGAAAAATATTTCAAAAATAATGAAAATCTGGGAGCCACAGTTTAAAAACTTGAGAATTGGACCCCTAGATCATGTGATTTAGCACCATTGAATTTCTTTTTATGGGATTGTTTGAAGTCAAAGATCTATACTAACAAGTGCACAAGCCCGCGTACAGTGAAGGAAGACATTCAAAGCTGCATCAAAGAAATTCAGACACATTTATGCAAAATGGTCATGGAAAGTTTAGACAAAAGAATGCGTATGTGCCAACAAAGCCATGGAGGCCATTTGCCCTATGTGTTATTTCATACATAAACCTATCCTGTACACTTTGCGATTCAATAAAAATATAACTTAAAGAAAAAAACTGCATTTTTTATTTAGTTTAAATCTTGTATTAACATGTTGTTCTATAGTGTAAAACTCCATTTTTACTAACACTAAACTATCAGCTATCAAATGGGGTTTTTTTATAGGGTTGCAAGTACTTTGCTGTACGAATGGTGGCCAAGCCAAATCTTGAATTAATTTTAGGACATCCTTTAGAAAGGCTTAAAATCAGATGAATTGACAGTGCTGATAGAGATATTAATCAATTAAATCAGGTAATTGGAGAAATTTGAATGAGAACGGTCCAAAAGAATAAACTTATTATTGATAGGACCCATTCTAGGTTGTCCATATATTGATTATGATGATGGTAACCAATGGGAATCAAAATATTAAAAAAAAAAAAAATGTTCTGTAAATTTGCAAGCTGTAGGAAATGTCAAATACCATACAGTTATCTCACATATATGATTGAAATGTAAATTTGAAGCTGTAGGAAATTTCAAATACTATAAAGTTATCTCACATATATGAATAAAATGTAAATTTGCAAGTTATATGAAATTTCAAATATTACAAAGTTATCTTACATATATGATTGAAATGTAAATTTGCAAGCTGTCGGAAATTTCAATACTTCAAAGTTATCTATATAACTATTATAAATGTGAAAGTTTGAATGGATAGATGGATGGATGGATGAATGTTTGTTAGTCAATCACGTCAGAACGGCTGAACGGAATTAGATGAAATTTAGCACAGAGGTAGATCATAGTCTGGAATAGGTTACTATTTATTCCAGTTAATTCTTTATTAATTAAAAACTAACTTTCTCACCAAAAATATGAGGCCAAATCCCGCCAAAAATGAATAAGGCTTTAGTTTTTTTTTTTTTTTTTCTTTTTTCTTTTTTTTTTTTTTTTTTTCACGCTAATTAGGTTAGGCTTAATGTTGTTTTCGACCGAATATTTCAAACTATTCTATGTATTTTCTTAGTGTTTGATGCCTTAAAAATTAAACATTGTTAATTAATCGATCTTTCGGATTTATTCTGAAATACTTTTAAATTAAAATAAAACATGAATTAAGGAAATTGAAAATTTCTAATTTGCATTGCGTTACCCCAACTGGCGTTGAAAATTCGCGCATGCGCAGTGTTTCGGATTGTTGATAACTGTGTTTTCATTTTAATTGAGAGTTTAAAAATTATGTGTATTATATATACTTTTGTAGATATCTCAATCTCTATCGATAAATAAAATAAACTTGACTTGATTTTAAAGAAACACGGACTTGATTTGCTGATTTGTTTCATTTCAGATATATAATGTAAATAAATTGTTTTTAGGTTAGTTAAATGCTTTTGTAATTAAATTGTATTTATATCTCTCTATACTACTATTATAAATGTGAAAGTTTGGATGTATGTATGGATGTTTGTTAGTCAATCACGCCAGAACGGCTGAACAGAATTGGATGAAATTTAGCTGAGAGATAGATTATAATCTGGAATAAGACACAGGCTACTATTTATTCCGTTTAATTGAGTGGTTAATTTTTTATTAGCACAGAGGTAGACTAACTTTCCCGCCAAAAATCTGCCCAAATGAGTAAAGCGTCAAGTGGGGGGGGGGGTCCCACGCCAATGAAATTCGGCTTAACATGATTTTGACTAGTATTTCAAACGATACTGTTTATTTTCTTAGTATTCAATACATTTAAAATTAAACATTGTTAATTAATCGATCTTTCGGATTCATTCTGAAGTACTTTTGAATTAAAATAAAACAGAATAAAGGAAATTAAAAATTTATAATCTATATTGCGTTACTCCAATTGGCGTAGAAAATTCATACATTTGTGTTGCCCCAATTGGCGTTGAAAATTCGTGCATGCGCAGGAGTAACAAGAGAATATCGGAATTTATAGCCATTGATGCTATGAATTCCAATCTATTTCCACGTTTACGAAGTCGCTTGTAAAAGCTAGTCTTACATACATAATTGAAATGTAAATTTGTAAGTCATAGGAAACTTCAAATAGCATAAAGTTATCTTACATATATTGTTGAAATCTCCTTCGGCGCATATTTCGTCATAGATCGCTCCTACCCGCAATGCCTCTCGGAAGAAGCGCATGTCGCACAGGAGTGCTCTGTCGGCGATGCAGACCATTTGGTTCCTCAAATCGTCACCTGCGAAAAGAAGGAATTTATATATTCCGTGAAATTCCTATTTAAACAGTGAATATCAAAAATTACAAAATGGAATTTATCCAGTATGATATCAGTCAACATAACATAATCAGAAAATCAATTTGAAGAACGTTTTTCCCCGGTTCCGTCGTGCGTCTATTTTGCAAAACCTATGTGGATACAAATGAGCACATAGTTAAAAATACAAAATTATAATTGAATTTGAACATTTGCTTAGTTGAAAAACTCGCAAAATTTCAAAATTCTCATTTGATTCACATTTTACAAAATAGCATTGAGTTTTTAGGTTGTACTTGATGAACATGCAGCATGTCCATAAAGTCACACTGGTATTTAAAACACCGTTATTTTACAACCAAAACAAAATTCAGCACTGAAATGGTAGATTTTATATTTACTGATGGTGAAAATTTCGATCAAATTCATCGATAGTCTATATTCTATGCAATGTGCTGGGTGAAAAATTAAAATTTTCATTTCCTTATGATTCAACATAAGAAGATCATACAATGCGAATGAAAATATCAATCAGCGAACTCCCCAGCAAAACAATCAACTTTTGTATAAAAAGAGTTTCGATAGTTGCTAAGAAGTTAACAATTGAAAAGTGATTCAGTCCCTAACTTGGACTAACTTTTAATCAATACTGCTGATACTTGGTGGAGTTTAACCTGTTGAACTGTATGACAAAAATATGTGGTGGTAACATTATAAGCCAGTTAACAACTTCCGGAGAAGAGTGTACACTTTTGTCTAGTGGCTTTGTTACTCGGCTACGAACCCTAACGTTACGAGTTTGAACCTCAACCCGCACATTGGTGACCCTGGTTCTGAACAACCGCATCCTTCGTTCTACTGTCGTGGCTCCATCTACCGGCAGCAACCACTCACACACGCTCGCCGTTGCCCGCCATAACACTTGGCGCGATATCAACGTTCGTCGCTCGCCATAACTCCTGGCGCGATAATCACGTTCGTCGCTCGCCATAACTGGAGCGATAAACTCTACCGACTCACTGGTGGGGGACTATTGTGGTGGTAACATTATAAGCCAGTTAACAACTTCCGGAGAAGAGTGTACACTTTTGTCTAGTGGCTTTGTTACTCGGCTACGAACCCTAACGTTGCGAGTTCGAACTTCAACCCGCACAAACATCTCATAAGATTTAGGAAACATGCAGAAATCTACTGATTTTTGAGGAAGTTGTCATGTGAGGGGGCTTTCCTTAATTTGATTCGATTCAATTTTTTTTTTTTTTATTGTTAGAAATCTTTATTGAACACAAAACGACACTCATAACGTAAACGTATCACGGATTTGAGCTCGTCAAGCCAAAGAACGCATTGAACTTTCCTACACACAGTCTCTGTCATGAATAAGAGAAAAATACATTCAAGTTACGTCATCCTCGAATGACGTCTTCAATATTCTTCATGGGACAAAAATTATTTTCGAATTTCTCTGCGAATGCAATGTTCCCTTATTTTCTTTAATGCAATGCAAGTATCCTAGCTGCAGTGAACGTCGCTTAATGTGATCACAATTGTTTTCATTTGCTTTATATTATCAAAATCCTCTGGTTTTCGAAACATTGAATTTAAATGTGTACAAACATATTCGTTTGCTGTAATCGTAGCATTGTTTAATGTTATCAGATTTGAAATATAGAACTGACCGATCCTTCATTTTTAACCAGCATTAATGGTAGATAGAATTTAGCAGAGAAAATAAGCAAGAGAGAAGAGAATAGAGAGAATTTAGCATTTTTACTAAATCTGTCCTTAGTGAGTTATTTGGCGATTCATCCTTGGCATGCGGTTAATAGTATCCGAGAATCAAATTTGTGTTTTAGGGGCGTTTTTTTCCCAACCAATTGAAATAAGAATTCGACACAAAGCTACACACGGATCCATAAAATTACATACCATTTTTCATATATTTAAATCATTACGAACTTTGATTTATCGCATTTACGTGTTTCTAAAAGCATAGATTGGCAGACAGTCAATCCATTGTTGGATTTGTCTCAGCATTCGACAGGTATCTAGACTACAGATGCTAATTATCTGTATCTAAAGTTATCTATCTATCTCTTCGCTTTGCAGTAATCGTGTTAAGTTATATTCGAACAGCCAGACAGACTTCTTCTGAGCGGAGTTTGCTCAAAATTTGACAGAAATCTATAAATTTGGAGTAAAGACAGTATTCCAAATTTCATCGGTCTAGATTAAAGTGTTTCTGCGTTATCTTTGTCACAGATAGACAGACGGGAATTTTCTAAAAATATATTTTTCGAACTCAGAGCGGTCTAAAACTTGAAGAGACATCAAAATGACGAGTTCGAATTTTTTGACAATTTCTGCACTTTCTCTATACTACATATACGAGAAAGTAAAAAATAGTGATATCTTGCTGTTTCCGTGGTTAAAAAATGGTTATATATACAGTTGAGCAAATATGGAGAAATATCGATCTTTGGCCATTAGCTTATTCCTTCAAATAAATGATTTTTTTTTTTTTTTGCGCTGTTAAAAATAAATATAAAATGTTTTTTTTTTTTCATTTTAACTTATTATTAGATACAGCCAAAAATGAATTGAATTGTATCAATATGGGACTCATTATTGTGGGGGCAAATTAAAGAGCAAATGAAAACCCTATTTCGTATTTAAAATCCAAAGAAAGCAATTTTTTTCTACGAGCTTTAAAATTTTCAAAAGCACGCGATTGAATGTTTTGATGAATGAATTTGAATTTGATCTCAACATTACATAGCATATGCTTTTGACCATCCTGTTTGGTGTATAGTTCAAATTGCGCAAAGAAGGCAAATAGCAAAAGCCCGAAAAATTCAACATGTATTGCATTAAAAAATTTCAATAATAATAAAGAAAAAAATTCTACATTAAAGACTCTGATATCATTAAAAAGTCATTTTTTGAGTTTTAAGATAGTATAAAAACAATTTTCGTGAAATAATAGTTTTGGAAAATATGGTCATCCATTTCCATAAGTAAGTCATAGTCGGCCCATCTGAACACTGTTAAGCTTATTTTCGTGCTGGAAAAAACTCCCTGTTTCAGGTCTATTTCTCGATATTTTTGCTTCTTCATTCCTTCTCCTGAATGGAATTTTCAGTGGCACCGCCATCTCTATCCAAAGCATTTTTAATAATATTTCACGACTCCATTCATTAGCGAAGCGTTAGATATGTGCAGCTATAATAATGCTTTTGTTTACATTTGGTTTCTTTATATCTGGCTGTTACCATTCAGCAGTAAGTAATAAAAAGGGAATTCTGTCCTGCATGCGCTAGCGCTTTATCTATATATAGATTATGCGTTGTATAATATGTACATTCTATGAACATTCCAGCTACGAATGATTCTTAAGTTCCTTCATATTTATATTTTACCAAAAGTTTTACAATAAGTATCTATATATTTTAAATAATCAGCAAAACTAAAATTATCAACCCTCTATGTACAACTACTGATAAGATTTCCTTCAATTTTTGTTTTATATCAAAATCCATGAATTTAAATATACCCGCAATGCTTCTTAATACCGTCCAGAAGTATTAATAAAAAATCCCACAGAGACGTTTTCTCCTTAATATATTCGTATATCTGCACAAAAAATCAGTTTGTTTGATTCTCTTGGATGAATTTAATACAAAATAAGACATATATACTTTTAGGGAATAGATAACGTACCAGAACTGTCCCATTCAGCTTATTTCGTTTTCTGATTATCGGGATTATAGACACATGCACAGGACAAACAACCTGTAAACATATTTGGTATAAAATCTGATACAAATCTACATTTCTAGGTATTCGTATAAAGTACCATTCCAAAAAATTGGCTTTATTTTTGTATATTTGTATCCAAATATGCAAGAATATTTGATAAATTTCCTTCCACATAATACTTGCATATAAGGACAAGTAGACTTCTCATTGGTGGATTTCACTAAAAATTCAATCAAAATGTATGTTTTTGATACACAGTGCATTAAAATCCATTCCGCATAGCTTATAGATTTGCTGTAACATCGATTTATAGCATGCACAGACAGGCAGATATAATTCTAAAACTGATATTTACAGACTGTTATTCAATCCGAAGATTCGTCAATATTCCAAGGTCAACTTTTTCGACAGTTATAGCACTTTCACTCTGTCATTTTTCTGCGAGCAAATAAAAAAGATATAACATATTCAACAAAGCATCTATCTTCATTCTATGTTAACGAATTGATTCTTAATATAATTCGTCTGAGTTTTATTCATTCTTGTTACGTATAGCTTTGTGCTATCATAAGTGCGTCCGCTAAACTATCCTGATTGGTTGGGACATTCCTGATTTCTGACGTCATCACTTGATCCTGTTCTCTTCACAATAGCAGAGTATAATTCAGCCACTTTAGCTAAATTCTTTGTAATAGTCATGTAATTCGTAAAATAAAAATTAATGTATTCATAGAAAATAAAAGGCTGATTTCGATCTAATATATCAACATAAGGGAATTCATATCAGAGCACATATGAAATATCATAGCAGCATTTGATTATATCTAATCGTTTTCTGGTACATAGATAGAAAATGCGCCAAATCAGTAGAGAAAATGTAGAGTCTTTGAGAAGTTTACGGGAAAAAAATAACCATATATTTAGGAATAGAAAGAAAATCAAATTTTGTAACACACTCAGAATGATAAATTTGATGAACTTTAGCAAGAAGACAATATTTTAATATTATCGATTGCATACTTTGGCGACAATTCAATTTTGCATTTCTGAAACACTCTTGTGTATCAGAAATTGTAATCTGCCTTTAAATTCAGATAACTTGATAAAAATAGTGTCACCTTATAGATTTTTCTTTCAAATATGTAGTTATTTATAATAATTCTTTCAGAAACTTGAAAGAAATTTAAATTTTCTTGGATTTTGCGCATTTTTCGTCTACTCATTATAAATCAAAAAAAAATTATAGATGGGACACGCTTGCTATAGTGATGCTCCACGTGGACTTACCTATCATCCTTTTTCGATTAATAATATAGGTAAATCTTTTAAGAACTGCAACCTTTTTTACACAAAATGTTCAACAAGTACCACAAAATTATACGTCAGAATATCAAGCAACATAGCGAAGATATCTTACAATACATTGTGGTAATAGGAAGCAAACAACGGCAAATAAAGTGAAATTGTAAGGCATTGAAATGCTACTTATAAATTTTAGAAATCTGCATTAATTTTTATATCAACAATAAGTTTTCCTACAACATTTATCTATTAGCTGTTTTAAAGTATTCAAATTTTATAACTTATATCTACTGCAGAAATATTTTATAATTATCTGTAACTTGTTTCTTAGTATCTGGTTGAAAAGTGTTGCTGAAAATTTTGCTACAATTTTCAAAAGTTCAGGCAAATATTTTTTATATACTATGTGTACTTACAAAGAGAGGGCCTCGTGTCTAAGTTACCAGGATTCAAAACTTGTCGACTGCATTTAGTAAATATCGATCTGAAACACTCTGTATCTGAATACACCGATCCCAGCAGAGCTGAAAGAGAGAAAAAAAGTCGAGTCAAATGTTAATAGAGAGGTACTGCGTAAGATAATCAAAAAGAACTTTTATTTAAAAACAAAACAGAAAATGGAACATCATATAAGTGGAAGTAAAACTTCGCTCGGCAGCTTCATTTTTTTCCCTTCCTTCTTCTTCTTCCACTTTTTTTTTTGTGTGTGTGAAATTTTAAATAAAATCTTATTTTTCTTTTAAAATTATAAGCAAAATATAATTGAATTGAAAACGCGGGATCAAACATAAAAAATATGCACAGAAATCCGAAGCCCTAACCACTACTCCATCTCGGATGTGCTTATTCGGGGCATGCATAGCCACTTGTCAATATTTAATTATAAAAAAATTGTGTAAAATCGCGTTTTTTCAGGACAGACACCTATGTGGATAAACTGAAAAAGCAAACCCTTGTCTAAATATAAAATGAGATCCAAGTCTTTACCAAGATACACGAAATAAATTTAAGCATATAAAAAATTACATGTTTAAAGCTATAAGATTAGATTAGGCAGTAAAAAATCTATAGAAGACAGATTTTAATGCTTAAGATAGGCATAAAAGATTGGAATAGAGAGAAGAAGACGTAATAAATGCCTAGGAAAAAACTTCTTGAGTTGGATCATATGTAAGACAGTCCATGTTGCTTGAGTTTGATATAAAGGATTCCAATGAAGCATAAAAAAGGCAAATTTCATTTCAAGAAAGAAGATACTTTAGACAGAAATTATGTAAGACAGATAAAATCCAACAGATGAAAAAATGCAAGATGTGACTAAGTGATTTAAGAATGACAGATGGCGGTTAGCTCAAATAAAATTAAATTTAAGATCAAAAGAGTTACAGTCACAAACTTTTGATACAACACACTTAACACATAAAATAATTTAGACAAATCCTGACAACGCTATATTTCCTACGGCCAGAGGTTGACTATTTATTTCACTCTATCGCCGCTAGAGGGCTATCTTGCTATTTTTTTTTACAAGGTCAATACAGCATACACATAGCATGTACATATACATATATGCTATTATGTCATATAAGAGAAATAATGCTAAGCGAAACACATAAATATAGAAAATCATGTACGATCGAATTTATCTTTTTATTTAAACATAAGACACCAAAAGATAGACAGCGGCACAATTCAGTTGCGTTTCCGTTAACAAAACATATCACCTGTTAATAACGAAATAGTACATGTAACAAATAATGATATACAAGAAAATTTCTATAAAAATAGAGATTATTATTCAAACGTTGCAGATAACAGCTTTTCCTTTGAGAAATACAAAATTCATTTCCAAGAAAGAAGAGAGAAATGAGAAAGTAACAAATCAAAACCCAAGTTCTACTACAAAAATATATAAAAATTATACTTGAAATGCTTTTTTTTATTAACCGAATAGATATTCTTATAAAACACTGCTTCTTAATTTTTTTCTTCTCCAGTTCCTCTTAATTATACTTTTTATTTTTAAGAACTTCCTACTGTCATATATCCCCCCCCCAAAAAAAAACTCCTTAGTGCAAAAAAGTTTTATTCATAACATTAAGTACTTGCATAAAAGACTAAATTAACTGAATAACTTTATTGGATATTCAACATGTCCACTTTAATCATGGTTGAGTAGTTGGTATCTTAACCGTTACGCATGTCATGCATTCTCAATGGGAAAAAAGCTTTAAAGATGTTAAGAATATGTTATGCTGTTTGAGACAATATATTGCTGAAAAAATTACTAGGCCTAATTTTTTTTCTTGGACCTAATAATCGTATTTAGTAAAGATTCCTAGCACATTAACATCTTTTTTAAAAACAGAGGAAGTGAGACATTTTTTTTTCAATCAAAACTGAGCAAGTTATAAAGAACAGTTAAATGTTATTATTTTAGCCGATTTTAAGCCATTTCAACTGTTATCTGGAAGAAGATCAACTATTTAATGGACTCGGTTCTCTAAAACTGCCTACTGATTGGTTTAAAATACTAAAATTCAAAGGTCTATATCTCTTATTTTGATCCAAAAAACATGGAGTTTTGTTGTTGTTGTTATCGTTTGTTTAAAATATTATTGCATGAAAAATATCTTTCAAAATAATACAGATTATCAGATGACAGAATGATCCAGCAGAAAATTAAAATCAAATTATCCTTCAGCTATATATATTTTAACTCTTAAGAAAAGCTAATATGCATCCATAACATACGTTTAGCGTTTATATTTCTTCTATATTTGCTATTTCCAGTATTATATTTATCCACTGTCTTTCAGAATAATAAGACCAGCAATGTTTCACTTCCTTACGTTTGGTAGGTTTCGTTTTTTTTTTTTTTTTTTTTTTTTTTTTTGCACAAACTATTGTTGACTATGTGCTGCGCCAACCAGTGATTTAAAATGAATATGAGAATATGAAATTTTACTAAGAGAGGTTATAAATGATATTTTTTAAGAAAATAAACATATAATTTCCTCTACTGAGTATAAAATAGCAATCATCAGAAGAATGAAACCTGTAACAAAAAACTTTTTCAAGGAAAATAACAGCGAAAGATGCATGGCCAACAGATTTTGATCCATCTGTGTATATTGGTGTAAAATCTTGATAATAATACCCGTAATCAAGAAATTTTTGTCGATAAATAATATTTGCTGCGTCAGATTTGATAAAAGTTTTAAAAGGATTCAAATATTGCAAATTAGGAATTTTCCAAGGGGGACTTTTATGTAATGGCTGTGGAACTACATATGTAGGCAGTAAATTTAAGTCAGCTAGAATGGTATGAATTCACGTAAAAAATACAGGTATAAATGATTTCCTGTTATCTTGCAGTCGAACTAAAAATGGGCGAAGTTTAAAATTATGGAATGGATGATTCACATTTGATTCGATTCTAAAATAATAAGTGGGATATAGCATCTTCCTTCTTAATTCAAGAGCAAGCTCATAGTATTCGACATACAGCCTCTTAACAGGTGATGTTCTCAGAAGCTCCTGAACAAAGTCGAAGAGCTGCGTGATGAATTGAATCCAGCTTTAATAACGCATTTTTTTCGTGCAGATCCATAAATTTCACAACCGTAATCGTTTAGAGTGTACTGTGGCATTGTACATTTTAAGCATCGAACTTTAGTCTGCTTCCCAGTCTGTAGTTGATAGAACTTTTAAGGTATTTAGTGATTTTTTTTCACTTCCCTTACACTTCTGTACAGCTTTAAACTCTTCTATACAAAAAAGGGCTTATTGCACCTGCTATTTTTTACAAAATAAATTCTTTTAAAATGCTTGATAAAGATTTTTTTTTAATTCTCTTTTATTAAAAAGTTGTTATTTGGCCTTCTATAATCTTATCTAAATACTAACTGGCTTTAGTGATTATCTGATTCATTGGTAATATTAATTGTGTTAATTTTTAATTAAATCCCGTATATATAATTCGATAATTGTTAAATTAAAGCAGATAGTGAAACTCTGATTCTTTAATAGTTTTACGTTTGTTATATTCATTATGTACATAAAACTTTTTATTAAAATCTAGATCCTTGACATCGTATTGCCATTATGAACTTAAGTATGTAGATAATTTATCTCAAATGACACGCTGCCTTTTGAGAACAACGTAATTTTCCTTTAATATTCATCTAGTTGTTGGAAATTATACAAAAAAAAAAATATATACTTTATCAAAAACTGCGAAAATTCAGGAAAAAGATTACGCTTTTTTTTTTAAATTTAAAACTATTTATAAATTAGTTTTGTGCAATAACACTTTCGTAAGTTATTATAAAACAATCTTAAAATGTAGGCTGTTCCGAATAAACTAAAATTCTTTTAAAAGTTGCTCCAAACTTTATAATTCCATTTTCCAAAGAAATATCTGCATTAAAAATAGTGGTCCTAGATCAAACGGTCTGGCCTGTAGAGTTCCAAAACATGCGTTCTTCTTTATTATTAGTAGAGAAATAGAAATAAAGACAAAAGATTAAATTTAATAGCAATTAATTTGCTTCATTTTATAATAAATTTTTTGAGAAATATGGGTAACCAGAAAATATTTAATTTTTTAAGTAGATACTTTAAGCTATCATTAATATTTCTAAATATAAACCATTATTAAACATATAAAACATCATTAATCATAAACTATTAATAAACATAGGAAACATCTTGAATCAATAATATTTCTACTCAGTCATCATTCTTGCAATTAAAAATCATTGTTATTTTTAATTAATTTTATTTTAGATGTATTTTCAGGTAAGATTAATCATACTTTAACTGCCATCAGAATTATTAACCAGAAATTATTCGTAAAAAATTAATTCTATCATCTTATTTAGCCTTAATTATTGTATGACATTTTAAACGCCATGTTATTGCTATAATTGCAACGCCCATTTTCATAATGATTCTAGTTAGTTCAACTTTCTATACAAAAATTTCAAATATATTATCAAATGATAAAAATCACTTACCTGCAACTACCAGCAAAATATCGATCCTCATTGTGGGAAAATTATTTCCTTTCACACCTGGGTAGTGAATAAATCACAGTAATTGAAATGCTTGAAAGGTCTCAATTTATAAGAATAATTATCTTCTTATTTATTTTTTATTGTTTTTTTTTTCAGCAATCTTCTGAAGTACGGCTAATGTCAGGTGTGAATGAAGCCATCTTATCAGTTTCTGTGATTTACCACCTGTTGTCATTTTTCGCGTATTCGTTCCCAAATACACTTTTTTGCTTTCTCGTATGCGAAGTTCAACAAAAAGAAAGTACTGTATCAAAATATTCAAACTCGAGGTTTTGAGGAATTTCCATGCTTTCGACATTTTGGTGCCAGAAAAGACATAATTAGAATTATGGTTATTAATCTGTCTGTGAACGCGTTACTGCGAACACGCTGAAAACATCGGTCTGTGAACGCTTTGAGCTAAAAGGATAAAAATCGGTGTTTATTTTATACATCGAATTTCTTCCACTTCATATCTTCAACTGAAACTATTTGCAGGAACTCTCAGTTAGACTAACAGATAAACGGAATTATTTATCAGTAAATAAATAAATAGTTCAAAGGAATTATTTGCTTATCTATCTGAGTATTTGTTAACTTCAATATGTAAAATATTACATAGATAAAATTTGAACACAGTTTTAGTGTCTAAAGCGTAGATCCCTATAGAATTTTAAACGAAATCTATCAATATCCATAATTTGACCATCTATTCATCTGCTTTTTTCCGTCTATTTTCTGCATTCACTTACATGCAAACGAGACAAATAAAACAAAAGCAACTACTAAAATAAAAGAAATTCGGTTCGTGATCCGGTTAATAAAACTTCAGTTCTGTGTAAATTTTGATTGAAAGAAACATTGGTACGTGATTTTTTTAACATTGATGGCCATCAGATTTTAGACAGCATCCGTTAATGGGAGATCTAACTGTTCACCCACTCATGTGAACGTGATAACAATAACAAAAATATAATTACCTAGATGGGTGACATTTTGCATATATATTTTTGTCTGTATGATACTTGACTGTCTTGCTCTTACAAGCTTTCGATTTACAAGCTTTTACAAGCTTTCGATTTACAAGTTTTTACAAACTTGTAAATCAATAACACAAAAATGCAATGACTTACCAAATGAAACTCAGTACAAATTTTTATCAGAAACATCGTAAATCTATATCAAATTTTGGACTCATTCGGCTAAAAGGAAGGTCAAAATTCGCGCTGAATAATCCAATAATAGTTCGTACTCCAAGGATCCAAATATCCTTTTACGATTTTCTGAGAAAAAATATTTAAAAAAATAAAGGACAATAACAAATAAGAATCAGAAACAAAGCCGAAGCTTGTTCTTAAATGAAAAGATTGATTGGTTGGTTTGAGGTTTTATGGCACAAGAACCAATATGAAGGTTATGCTGCCCCAAACAATTTTATTTCTAATTCAAAGTTTAATAAAAACAGTTTCTGTAAAAGTGATACAAAAATAACCATTGGTAAAATGATGATAAACTATAAAATGTCATAACGAAGCCATAATAGTGAGTTCAAATTAAGGAATAAAAAACCTACAGATTTTTAAATGACAAAGTGGTTCTCGTGTGGATCTCTGCCAAGCAACAATTGCAAAGTCACTGCTGTTGTTAACAAGTATATGAGCATTCAATAAAGATATGATAAACTGTTATTCCACAGTTCCAGTGTGGGCTTGTCGGCAATTGATCATATAATAACAGATGTCTATGTGTGAATCTAGTGTGACTAATTCTCAAAAGAGTTAAAACTGTGTCATGTTCTCGAAAATTTAAGGAAGGCCGTTTTTCTATGGTAGGCTTGCAAGTTTGTTTAGAGTTTCCGAATCCCATTGAGTTTGCCAGTTCATGTAAAGACAGCGTTTTTACCTATTTCTTCAAATCGCATGCAGATACGGGTGTTTCTAAAAAACGAGTTGCGGATTTAGCACTCTTATCAGCCTGCTCATTCCCACATATTCCCACATGGGATGGCATCCAGCAGAATAAAACTGTAAAGCCTCGAGAAATTGTCTGATAAAATAAGTCTAAAATCTTTAAAATATTAGGATGAATATGATTTTGAAGACTGTAAAACCCTTAAAGAATGAATGTAAATAATATAGCTTCCACTACGTCTATTTAAAATTTTTAATAAAGCATGCAAAACTGCAGTGGTCTGGGCAGTAAAAATGGAACAACATGAAGGAAGTTGAAAACATGAAATTTTATCTGGACAAACCACAGCAAATGAGGCATGGGTAGATGTTTCAGATACATCAGTGTAAACAGAAATGAAAGATAATAATGAAACCTGTGTTAAAGAAATAATTATTGATAAACTGTTGTGTCCGATTTGCTGAAGTTTTCAAAAGGATTGAGAAAATAAATGGTTAATGAAATGAAAAGAAATCTTTTCATTAATATTAAAAAATGTAACACTTTAGTTAGTGGAAACAAAATTGCTTTTTTTTTTCTTTTCGCTTAAGTTATTAAAATTGTTTGATGGTGTAATGTTTCACCAAAGCCACATAAATATTACGTCGATCGATGTAGTAGTAATGTGCTGCTTTAGATAACGTTGTGCCAGTTCAAATGCTCACCAGCTTCATGTAATACAAAATTTATCGATCTATCTTCTTAGCTTTCTTCAGGATTATCTTGCTTCTTGTCTATAGAAATAATATCATGAGGAAGCAGTGACATGACTTTAACATGAATTTATTCAGTCACACGAAACAGGCTTCAGTATGATCAACATTCCGATACAATGATAGTCTTCGAAAATGCAACGCTTAATTCTTTGGACCGCATGATTTTAAAGTTAATAAAAACCTTAATGGGACAAAATTTTGTTATTATAAAAAAATGGGAAAAAAGCATTTATTTCGATTATTAAACATAAAACATTACTGAAAAATAAGAAGAAATAATAATATGTCAATAAGTATTTTTTTTACAGAGTAGGTCATATATAATTCCACCATTTTACAACTTCAAATTAATATAAAACATCAAATAACATGTTTTTTAATTATAAAACTAATTATTCACTCTTATTGAAACAACACATATTGCTATTAATGAGAAGTTGAATGCATCACACAATGTTCCAGCCTTAATCACAACAGCACACAAGACCTATTGATGAGTTTTGATTTGTTTAATTTTTTTCTTATTTGCGAATTTACCATTGATGCATAGCATTGCCGACTGAATGAAAAAATTTCAAATAAAATATTCATTATGTCACTATAACTTCAACTTTTCTGGCTTAAAATATATCCCAACATGCATAAAAAAAAGTAAGCAAAAAGTGGGACAGTGGTAAAACCATTTTTACATTGTTATGTTATAAACCTGTAATTTGCTTTCTAGCACGAATAGTGTGATCGTAAGAAAGATTGTTTTACGATCAGCACTGTTGCGTGTTGAGCGGGTGCCACGTCAGTGATCTCAGAGCTTGGCGACAAACTTGGTGATTGCTGAAAACTCCGAGAATTTTAACAATCCATCCAATAGTGCAACGATGAGCCCCGATTGGCCCAGAAGATTCTCGGCCCGCCTCCTGGGAGCTATAAAAGGCTGGCAGTCTTAATCTGCAGTGGTTAATTCAAGCATAGTTGGAGTCGTAGACAAGTTACGAGTCTTCGAGAGAATAGCGAAGCAATGGCGAAGCGAAAGCGTTGTGTGGAGTTTAAGCGAATGCTGAACTGCTATGTGCTGAGTTCTGTTGTCTACTGTGGAAGCAGCATCGTGTCGTGTTGGGAGTAGCCAGTCTTGTGGTAGTCTTCAACTAAAGTGAGGAGACAGTGAGAATTTCAGCCGCTTGGAGAGACGTAGAGCGGCGCTCCGAGGATCCTCTCTCATGCTGGATTCTGTTTGGCGGCTTTGTGTGCTGTGGTCGATTACTACTTGTGAGCTACTGTTTGCTGCTGTGTGCTGTCCTGTCTTTGTCTCGGCTGTAGATATTTGTTATATGTGTATTCGTCGTCTTTGTTTTAGTATCTTCGCGTTAAATAAACATCGTCGTTGTGTCCTACTGATAGTGTTTTCACACCATGCATCCACTACAAGCGAACCCGGTGATTCATAATAGTTATAATGGCGTGAATCATTTCAAGTTCATTAACCTCAATTTGCTTATGTTAATGAGCTTCACATTGTACAATAACTTATTGAACTTGAATTGTACAATACATGTAATCTGATACTCTACGGCTAAAATGTTTTGTATGAATCTCTGCTAATTCTTTCTGTGCTCTTTCATAGAACACCTACAGTTAATATTCTAACGTATTTAGCATAGGAAGCATATTTTAAAGAATTTTCGGGATAATTCGAATTTTCCAAAATTCGAACTGATGTGCTTCAATCAACATAGTTCTCCCAATCAACTCAGATTCATGAGATTACTCTATTCTATATGGCACAAAAATGCACTAACATGAAACAGTCGAAAGGAGAAATGCCCACTGGTTTCATATGCAGTCAGTAATTGCAACAGAGTCTTATCATGAGGAATATTTTATTGAATTTTATAAACTGAATCACAGCGATTACTTTATTTTTATGGAAATTTGAAGAAATCATTTTTTTTTTCCAAATTCATAATAAAAATAGTTTTTAAGAACACAATTTTAGTTGTGTGTTGAAAATTAGAAATTCATTTAAATTGTTTTCAAATTTTATTCTTTAATTTATAATAACTATTATTATAAGTTTCATAGTCAGCTTTTTTTTTTTTTTTTTTTTTTTTTTGCGAAATTTATTACCTGATGGTAACCATCTTAATTAAATTATTAATTTTCTCACAATTACTCTCTGAACATATAAATTCTTTTTTAAAGGTGTTGCCACCGTGAATATATGACTGTATGAAAGTTCAGAACTAAAGAATTAAAATCGGCTGCAAAATTCCATCTTTAAAAACATGAAACATTTCAAACTAAATAAAAGCGTTTGAAAAATGTCTCAAAATCAAATTAAATATCCTGGAATTAATTTATCATAAAGTAGTTCACATTAAATAAATATACAATATAAACAATTTCAATTTTTTGTTTTTCAAATTAGCTTCTAGAGAAATTAGAGTCTTTCCAACTTTTGATTTGCATAAAAGAATAACCATCTTAATATGGTCTATTTTAATAACTCAGCAAGGAGGGAAAATAACACGAGAAATGAAAAAATTTGGTGTTTGGGAGAAAAAAATCAACTTTTCCTGACTTACTATATTGCTATTGACATAAAAAGGAATAGATTGCAATTAAAAGAATATATACGTTTTCCCAACTTTTAAAATTTTTAATACACAATTTGTCTGTTAAGGAATATATCATTCTATTTATTTTCTACATAGCTATGATTTTCGGCGTTTCAGCTGCGTTATCAAGACACTTATACCTAAGCGAAGTGACACAGGAATGTTGAAAGCTTGTTTATTTTTTTTAATTTGACTTACATGAAAAACTTTCAAATTGCTGAAAAATCTACAAAGCGTATATATTCCCAAGTTATAATCTTTTGATAGGAGTGACGAATTTTCAAACTACACATACGAATTATCTAATGCATTCAACTAAAAAAAATTAAACCTTTTTCAGGCTTATAAAAATTATTTGTGAAAAGACACATCTGTCTATTTAAATATTTTCTACCTAACAATGGCTTTCGGCATGTCAGTTACATTAACAATAATATCAAAACAAACTGACATAGAAATTTGAAAATATTTGCTTTCGAAACTTCAATAAATAATTTGATCAATATTTTTTATCTAAAAAGTGTATTACTTTAGACTTTACCCAGAATAAAAATGTATTAAATTTAGTTCGACTTCTGTATCTTTGTTAATAGAAATAAAGTATCTGAAAATGTTTCAAATATAATTTAGTAATTATTTAAATATAAATCTTTTTCATTTATTAACTGCAATAAACTAACTTTCATAAATCTTGAGAAAAAGATAGAAATGTATAAGAAACCACAAAATAGTAAAACCACGGAACCGCTATAAATATCAAGTGCGATAATAGTTGGAAAGATTTTTCTTAAATCACTGCCTTGATAAAATCCTTACAAAAAGTGGAATTCCCACGATAGTGTTATCTTAGCTTTTTCCCTCACTCTTTTTTTTTTTTTTTTACTTTATCATATACAAAATATAGAGGAAATATTGCAATAATGAAAAATTTTAACGCGAGATTTTGATGAATCTTCACATCCTTCCCTGATTACCAAAACATATTTTTGATAATAACATCTGTCTGTCTGTCTGTCTGTCTGTCTGTGAACAGAATAACGCAAAGACACTTTGAACTGGAAGAATATCGTATAATGACTTTACACCATATTTGTAAATTTAAAAGCGTTACACCAAATTTTGAGCGAATCCTTTCAGTAGGAATCTGTCTGTCCGGCTGTCCGAGTACTAGAGATGCATAATCCACGATTTTTTGAATAACAAATAATTTTGCTATTGTTATTTTTAAATATTTGTTCCAAATATCTGTTATTTCAATCATATTATTAATTTAAAATTACTATTTAATATTAAATATAAAATTCATTAATTGTAATTAATACTTAATTTACTAATTTAAGTAACGTGTGATTGAATTAATTTATCTATTTCAGCTTACTTCTTAAATTTGATTTTTTTCAAAACTATTTATTTAATTTCTGTATTGGAGTAAACCATTTTCTGAAAAATTTGAGTTAAATATAAATCTCATTTCTTTAAATTGTTTACTTTAGTTCTATATTCTACCAATAGATGGCGCCAGCAGTAAATGGAATATATACAAAGTTAAATAACAAGCAATTAAGAACGATTTGTATGGAACAGTGCATCAACACATACGAATACCAATAAGACCGGTTACTCTCATGAAGTGGAGCGGCGAGTTCACATTTTCCAGTGAAGTCACCGCTCCGATAAATTTCAGTGATATGCAATTCAGTGATACGATGATTCCAATAACCGGTCCGTTCACTTATCAACCGTTCACATATTTCTCCTTTTCTGTTTTGTTCGAGAGCTTCCATTGGACAGATCGTATCGATTGTTACTTTCCAGTGAAGTCACCGCTCCGGTAAATTTCAGTGATATCATATCGATTGTTACTTTCTATCGTGATCCAAAACCTGTAATCGAAATATCACCAGTAAGATCGTATCAATGATTTGAATCACACCCCTCTTTTAAAAGTATTGATCACTTGTATTTGTGACTTTTTGATATTGGTTACGTAATAATATTCGTCATCCCTACCGAGTATATGATAACTTCAAAACATAAAGAGATGAGCAAATGAAAGCGTGTTCTAATTTATTCGTATTCTATTAGATCTTATACTCTTTTAAAATGTAAATCTTATATACTCTACTAAAATACAGATTTTTATCAAGTTTTGAACAAAATCTGTCAGAAGTTTACCATCTGTTGGTCTGTACTTTGGCATGCACGTTAAGGCAATAATTTAAATCAATAAAATTCAGTAAGTGTTTCTTGTAATCACAACTGTAGTTTTGTGTCACACTTTGGTGTAATCAGTCAAAAAAATGCGTTCAAAATACATTTCGCTTGATAAATTCAGTTAAAATGTTATATTTGTGCCAAATATCGATATTTCGCAAATATTGCTTGCAAAGCATTCGCTGCCTTATCCAATGGCTATAATTTTATGCGGGGATGAGAGAGATAAGCCTTTCATCAGAGAACCCAGGTAGCACAGAATGTTGCACAATTTTATATTATACTATTAATTATTCAATAATATTGTAGAATATTGGGATTATTGTTTAATATCATATAATATTGTATAATATACCTGTGCTACTGTGGAGTATGCCGGAAAGTTTAGAAGTGACTACAACCGCTGGTTTCTATTGTCAATCAGAGAATGTAGTCTCTCCAAAACGTTTTCGTGTAAGTCTTATTAAAATTGCTATCCCCTTCCCTCTCACATTCAAACTTATGAGCCTTCATTTAGGCCATGAACTCTATGAGTGCTCAAACTTTTATTTTCAAAATAACACACATCAGCATTTTGCGCTTCCCATTAAAGTAAAGAAAATCCTGTATGCCTTTTGGACATTATTTACCAACCAATTGAAGCCAGAAGTTTCCACAGAATTGCAATTTTAATAACAAGATTGCATGACAAAATTTCCTTTATCTACATTGTAATATTTTTCAGTTACTGCGTTTACAAAATTGTGAATTCGTAGACCATCAGACGGGAATATTTGATTTAAAATTTTATACAGATCTATGCTTCACATGCCTAAACTTTGTATCAGATTTTATCCTCCTATCCTGTCAGGTTTTATCAGACCATTCCGTTTTTCAGATATCTTGTTCACTTGCACTCAAACAGCGAGAAAAACAAACTTCCTGACGATGCATTTCATTCAAAATTTGATTTTAAATATTTGGTGGAAAGATCTCATTCTAATCTGAATCCTTCTAGCTCAAAATTCTTTTGAGTGATCAGACAGACAACCAAGTTAGGCATATTCAAAAAATGAATTTTTCTGCCTCTGTGAGATTTGAAACGCAAAGATTCGTCAAAATCTCAAAGTCCAATTTTTGACTATTGCAACATTTTCTCTTTATATACAAGAAAATGAAAAATATTCTGAGACTTTTAATATGATTTCTTTTATCCTAAAATTCTATTTCTATAAATATTAAAAGCAACTTTGTGTGCATGCCTTGGTTTTTGGCATTGGCATTCTATAGGGCAGCCTATTGGAACTAGAAGTACTAAATTTTACAGCAATAAATTTTTGGATTTTGGTTTTGGTTATATTAAAATCCCGTTTGAAGCAACACTAGGGCTATTTTGGGACGGACCTCGTAATTTTGAACCATGGTCAGATGATGAGGACGACACCTGAGCTGGCACCCCCTCTCCATACCACACCACACCAGCGGGAGGACGTTTGGTCATGATGGATTTAACGTGCAACAGACCCACTTACACGACGGTTCTTCGGTGGAATAGCGTCACGAACCTGAGACCCTCCGGTTCCGAAGCCGAGACCTTACCACCAGGCCACCGCAGCCCCAAATAAATTTTTGGAAGGTGAAAGTATGAATTTTGGAAAAATATTTTTTCATGTAAAAAGCGACGAATATTGCAGATTATTTATTATACATATTTTTCATCTTTGGGAGAGCATTATCGAGCTGACAGAGCGAAAATGGAAATATGTTGGGGAAGGAATCTTTAACCTGTTGAATTATCATTTCAACATTCACATAATAATTTTTGTATCTAGTGACAAAATGCAAGAATTTATATCATGTATTGATATAGCCTTTGACGACCTGCTGGTTCGACAGGATTAAAAATTGCTAAAATTTTCTATTAAGCATTTAATGGAGCTTTCTCTTGAGAGCTTCCTCAGTAATTTGAAATTAGAAATTTACCAACGTGCAAAACATACTATATATAGCAATATTCTGTTTTTTCTCTTGGGCATATCTCTGGTTTTCTGTCAACCCATTCAATAAATGAACTTTAATTTGAAAAATGGAAACATTTAAACTTTAACTAAAACTAAAACTTGTGGCTGCAGCGAAAGATTTTTATTCAAAATATATGAACAAAACGTAGAACTGGTCTAACATTGGAATTTTTTGTGCACTATAAACTACAGGGTGTTGCAAAACTAATGGTCCATACTGTAAAGGGTGGTAGAACTCGCCAAAACAAACAATTTTCACCGTACAGTGTGGGGTAAGAAAGCAAACGTCGGGCCGCGAGAGGGTGCTTGCTAGTAGTATAGTCTGCACGATTTCGCTTCACATCACATTAAAACACAACATGAAGTCATCTCAGCGGGGACAAAAACAGAGAGCCGATAAAACACCGCGCGAAGAAAGCGATGATTAAAACACCTAATTATGAGTCTATGATTGAAGCATTATTAGCCCAATTGATTGCACCGCGGGAATCAATTTGAGTTAATAATGTTTTTTTGGTTCCAAAGGTTGTCAGTTCTATTCCCGTTCAAAGAAATGTGGGGGCGAGAATTAAAAAAAAAATAGGGCTGAGATAGAATAACAAATTTAATTGCTGCGGTGAAAGTAAGGCGTGATTCATTTCTCCCAAGGCGAAAGTGGAAAGCTGAAACACACGCCGCCAGAGAGAAGACACATGGGGGGCGAAAGTAGAAAGCTGAAACACATGCCGCCAGAGAGAAGACACGTGTAGATAACACGCCATCGGGTTTCATTACACATGGAAGAGAAGATTGAGCCTTGGATGCATAAGTGGTTTGAAGCAGTGAAAGTGATTTGCGTAATACTTTTCTCCAAACCAATGGGGGAACTCGGAAATATTATAAATAGATAGTTATTGGTGCAAAACTTCATTTGCTCAGAACGATCCAATCTTTTAAGAAATGAACAGACGGAACGTGACTCTGATTGTGTTAGTTTCTCTTGTGATCGTAGAATTAATTTTTATAATATCAAATCATATTCAGGCAATTGAAAATGAGGTAGAAATTAGCAATAGCACATGCTATCTTTCGACACATATAGGGAGAAAAGCATTTTATCATCGGTGTATAAAAGAAGGCGAAATCGTGCACGATATTCGACGCTTCTTTAGCATCAATTCAACGTATTTGACACCAAGTATATTGGGGGTACAATTGACAGAAAAAGAATTTCAGAAAATGTGTAAACAATGATGAAACTGAAACATCCCTCGTGTCTGTTGTGTGTAGGAGCAAGCCAATCCGGAAAAACTACCCTAATTCGACAAATGATCGCGCATAAAGCTTACGATTATGAATTCATAAAACATTATTTGGTGTTATAAAGCGTTCCAAGAATGGTTCATGAAAGAAAAAGGAATCAAATTTGTAGAAGGCTTGCCCGAAAAGTTTGAAAGTGAATGTCTGTACATTTTTGATGATTTTCTTCATTCTTTAGATGAGAAAGTTTCACAATTATTCACTATTACAGCGCATCATTCTAGAATCAGTGTGATTTTGATTTTGCAAAATCTATTTCCTCGAAATAAAGTGATGCGAGACATAAGTTTGAATGCACAGTATATAATATTGTTTAAAAACAATCGTGATGTGGGACAGATTCAGTGCTTTGCTAGACAACTCTACGGAAACAAAGCAGCATCGTTTATGGATGCCTACAAAAAGAGCACGCAAGGTTATTTCAATTATTTGTTGGTGGATCTGCACCCGAGAACGGACGAAAAATATCGGCTAAGAGAAAGCGTGTTTCCTGATACCGATGGAATTCATTGGATATATGTACCGATAAAATGAAGAATGTAAAGAAGCATTACCATTTATTGAAACTACTGCTCACTGCATCTCCAGCGCAAAAAAGAGCAATTATACGAACTGCTGACAAAAGTCAGTTACTTTTTTTCTGCGAGATTTGCTTAAATATTCTAGAAGGCAACCTTGTGGTCAATGTTAAGAGACTGAGGAAATATAAAAAAGCCATTAGAAAAATCGGCAATAAAAAGTTATCGTTAAAACAAAAAAGAAAAGAAATAATTCAAATAGGTGGGGCTCTCCCTTTACTAATAGCGCCAGTGTTGACAGCATTAGCGGGCATTATTGGAAAAGCAATAGGGAATCGAATATAACATCTACTACAATGGCAAAGCGAATGGCAGTTGTTCCAGAAGAATTGGCGACAACGTATTTTTCGAAAACAGCAGATGCAGGATTGCATGACATTGAAAGTCAAATAGAAAACCTCTTGCAAACATCAAGCTATTCAGATGATGCAAAAGCTAAACTGTTAAGTCAATTGATTCTTAAATACCGGCATATTGTGAGTGAACCTAAGCCTCCAGTACGGGTGACAATTGAAGAGGAAATTCCGAAAGAAAAATCACTAGAATTATCGGAAAGAAATGCATCGGAAGATCCTATTGTACGCGATATCATTCTTTCTGTGCCTGCAAATTTCCAGAAATTTATTCCGCCGATAGTAGAGAAATTGAAAACGCGTAGCTATTCCTGGAATGAATCGGGGGAATTGATGACTTATAAACAGCCTGTTAAGTACTCAAATGTGATTGACTTATTTTCATATTTGATGAGGAATGTTAAAAAGGGGTCTCGAACCTCATGGTTTCTCAGTGTTCTGGAAAGCCATCAACGAGATAAAAATCCCCTCTCGGTGGATAGGGAATCAGAAATTAGTGCAAAACCTAGAGGGTGATACAAGCGTACGCGAAAGTCATAACGACGATACGCTAGAATGGCTGGACACGCCTCGGGTAAAAAAGAAGAAGAAGGCGAAAAGGAAATGGAAAGAGTATTAAAAGCGGCATATTATGACTTTGCAAACGCTGCATCATTTGGTGGAATAAAGAAACTATCAAAAGCCACAAAAGTACCATATAAAAAAACAAAACAGTTTTTATCATCACAAGACCCGTATTCCCTTCATAAAGGCGTTCGATACAAATTTCCTCGAAGAGCAACGCTTTCATTTGGGATAAATGAGTTATGGCAGTGTGATCTTGTGGACTTAAAACATTTGGGAAAGCATAACAACGGGTTTCGGTACTTACTCACCATAATCGACGTATTTTCAAAATACGCGAGAGTGGTTCCTCTGAAGCAGAAGAATGCAGAAGCCGTAAAAAATGCATTTGAAAACTTGTTTCAACAGGTAAAACCTAAAAACATTCAAACTGATAAAGGCAGTGAATTTTACAATTATCAAGTGAAATCTTTATTTCAGAGGCATAGTATCAATCACTATTCTGCCGAAGGCGACCATAAGGCTGGCGTCATTGAGAGGTTTAACAGAACATTAAAAAACAAAATGTTTAGAGTGTTCACATACAGAAATTCTTATAAGTATGTGGATATCTTACATTTGCTTGTAAAATCGTATAATGACGCTGAGCATCGCACTATTGGTATGGCACCCTCGAAAGTGACGCGAGAATTAGAACCTCACATTTTCAAAAAAGTATATGGTTTTATCGGAAAGAACGCGAAATTGATTCTAAATAAGGGAGATTTAGTTAGAATATCTAAAGCGAACAAAACTTTTCGACGAGGATATTTACCAGGATGGAGTGATGAGGCCTTTAGAGTATCCAAAGTATATTCCTCTCATCCAACTACATTTGAGCTGCAAGACCTGAAATCAGAAGCTATAAAAGGACGATTCTATGCAGAGGAACTCCAGAAAATCTCTAAACGCTTTGATGATTACTGGCGCATAGAAAAAGTGCTCAAAACAAAAGGCAGAGGCAGGAATAAAGAGTACTACGTAAAGTGGCAGGGCTTCGATGCGCGCTTCAATTCGTGGGTTAAGAAAGCATGGATGAAGTAAATGATTTTTACATCACTTTACCTAGCAATTCCAGCACTCAATTTTTTCCAAAAAATACGCAAGCATCATTCAGGACGAAACTAGCTCGCCCGATAATATTGATAGGCGCATGGGAAGTTGGTTTATCAGAGATATTTATTCCGCGAACCTGGTTCAACATCGGCAACCACAATAATAAATATTCCATAACATATGAAGAAACAAAAATTGTCGAAAAGGATTATGTAGAATATGATATCAGAGTGACAATAGAACAAGGAACAGCAGAAGAAGATGTTATCGAGAGAATTAATCAAAGTATAGAAGAGCAATGTGGACACTATGTCATCTTTGCATTGGATCGCAAGAACATTAATGTTCATATTGCCCCCAATTACGAGTTACATTTAACAGCAACGAATGCCCCTAGGTTGTTAACCATGCTTAATTTACCTAGAGAAGATAGAATTATAAAAGCATCGGAGAGTTTTGTTTTCCGAAAACCATCAAAGACGAACAAGGATAATTTCTTGAAAATTATTGCAAGAAATCTAAAAAGACATTTTATAATACGCACCACTCGGTTTAATCACAAATATACCGATATGGAAAACATGCACCATGAACTGTTTCAGCATATAAACTTTAATCTTATGCAGACAGGGATCGGAGGAGCGGCAGATTTTATATTTGACTTTAAAGAAAACAAAGTCGAAATAACAGTTCAAAAGAACGTCGAACTCGAATTGAGATTATTATATGCACCCACTTTTATGCGTATGCTAAGTTTGACAAAGGGAAACGGGGAAATCAATGCATGTGTTGCAAAAAGTCAACAGACCTCCATTGAACGAATATTTTCGCGTAAACATTACAGATAAACCGACGGTTCCGGAGAAAGTGAGAAAAACAGAGCATTTGGAACTAGAAGTTGGATTTTATAAGAATGCAGAGCAGTTATTTAGTTCTTTTAAACATCTAGCCTTTAATCTGTTAGCAAATAATAAAGTGAAAGTTCATATACCCGATACATCTACTATACCCCTACAGAATGGGCTCCAAAATTTACTAGGGTTTAAAAATTCAACATTATACGGTGGCACTCATATCTCGGATTATCCACTGGAATTAGACGGAGGAATCACAGAAATACAGATATTATACAGATACAGATATTATTATATAATACAGATATTATAGAATCTCATTTCGTAGGGGATACTATTGCACCTTTACTCCGCATCATTCCTGTGATGTCAACCAAACAAGACCAAATTGTTATTAATTATCAGAGGCCTTTTCCTCTGCGTCAAAATTATATTGACTGTATTGAAGTCGAATTAAAAAGCAGTTCGGGAGACGGTATTATTTTTACGAGCGGAAAATCACTCTTGGTTCTTTCTTTCCGACGAAGAACAGTATAAAACTATAACTGATTATGCGCGACATCATTTCGGTTCTGACTGCGTAAGAGAAAGATGCATTTGGACCACAGAGCTTGTCAGGACTATTACTGTTCGCAGTTGCAGAACGGCGGTTCATATTTTCAAGGAGTCAGCCATCAAAGAGGATATGGAATGTTTTCAAATTTATTCCGAATGATTACTCCCATTGCAATGAGAGCAGGGAAATATTTAGGAAAACATATTCTGAGTACCGGTTCAAAAGTAATGTCAGATGTTGTGTTGGGAACATCACTGAAAGATTCGGCGAGAACGAGATTGAAAGAAACTTCAAAAAAGATAAAAGATGACATTCTCCATAAACTTCAAAGTGGTTCGGGTATAAAAAGAAAGAAATCTTATAATAAGAATCATTTGCCGCGTGCCAAGCGAGGCCGAAAGAAATCCGAAACGGCAGCAGACATATTCTCGTGAAATGGATTCGAGAGCGTGAGCCTGCGTATCTAATGCCTATGATTTGTTTACCGTTAATCCTGTACAATTGTCAACCGACGAAAGTTCGTTTACCGAAAATTTTCCTGTTGCATCTCTGAGTGATAAAACACCAATTGAATTTTTTTGCTCTGGTGTCGGAGACAGTTACCTAGATTTAGCTCATACACTTCTTCCTTTACAAGTGAAAATTACGAAAAAAAGTGGATCAAATATTGCAGCTCCTGACCAAGTCGCTCCGATCAATTACCTGCTGAATACTTTATTTTCGGAATGCTCTGTGACATTAAATGATAAGCAAGTGTCCTCGCAAGCGAATTATGCATACAGATGTATGTTTGATGTCTCGCTGTCCCCAAAAGCCGTTCAGGAATCGTTATTAACAGCGGGTCTTTTCTTCAGGGACACCCCAGGCAAAATGGACTCAATTGACATTTTGGCAGGAGGGGAGAGCTTCAAAACTAGATCTAACATTTGCAAAGATAGTAAACTAATAGACATGATAGGAGCGCTACATTTCGATCTAGGCAATCAAAGTAAATTTCTAATCAATTCTGTGAATCTTCGAATTAAATTAGAAAGAAATAAAGATGCCTTCACTCTTATGTCAGCTACGCAAGATTTTAAAATAGTTATACAACATGCGTCCTTATTTGTCAGGAAAGTGAAGGTCGCTCCTTCAATTTTAATAGCGCACGAGACCGCACTTTCTAGAGGTGCTATTAAGATGCCCATTTGCAGAACAGAAGTGAAATCATTCGCGCTTTTTTCAGGAATGCAATCTATAACTATTCCTAACGCATTCATTGGACAGGTACCAACGCGACTAATCATGGGTATGGTATCTAATACTGCATATAACGGTGATTTTTCAAAAAATCCATTCAATTTTAAGCATTATGATTTATTTTACCTCTGCATATTAGACGGAAATCGCATGATTCCATCAAAACCCTATCAACCGAAATTCGATACCTCTAACAGTTACAGCAGATGTTATATGAGCCTCTTTACTGACTTAGGCCGATATCATAAAGATCAAGATATTAATATTAGTTATAGAGAATATAAGGACGGATATACGTTGTTTGCTATAGATTTAACGCCAGATCTCAGTGCAGACGGAATTCATGATTCGATCTTGCGAAATTCAAATCTGGCTTTGGATATTCGTTTTAGTAAGGCGCTGACCGAAACAGTTAATTTAATAGCGTATGCGGAGTACCGAAATGTTATAGAGATTGACAAAAGTCGCAACGTTTTGACTGATTTTTAAAATGGATTCCCAAAGTCTATGTAATCTTGCATGTAGCGATTCCATTCTTCGATCGAAATTTGGAGGTGTATATGCTTCTGATGAATTGCCTAATACACTAAATGGCTATTCCTGTTTTATTGTAAACTTAGATCCTAAAACAAAACCCGGAAGTCATTGGGTTGCGATAGCCTTTAGAGAAAACACTTGTTTTTACTTTTGTAGTTTCGCTTCAATTCCAAAAACGCCTAAGATTTTACGTTTCATCAAACAAAATTCTCAGAATCTGGTGCGGAACAAATGCCGCTACCAAAGCGTTGCATCGTTTACCTGCGGTCATTTTTGTCTACATTTCTTGTACAAATTTGCGAGAAAGCAGACTTTATCACCACTAGATTCGAATAACGTTGCGTTTAACGAAAAATTTATTAAAAGATTTGTAGCAACCAATTTTCGTCTACAAAAGTGTTGTTTTACGCCATACTCTAATCAAACGTGCCACACCTATGAATACCGACATAAACGTGTTTGAGCACGTTTCAACATCCCCCTCCCCCTCTCATAATCATCTTTTGTATTTTAATTGCAACATGTGTGAGGGTCGCTGCTGATGCAGAATGTATAAAAAGGGCCAACACAAACTGTGGAACTCTCATTACTGCTTTCAGTTATTGACCAAAAAGCAATGAATCCTGAACCTAGATACGGTTTCATGTACCTAAAGCGTACTAGCACTTCCAACGCTTATGTAATCCATTGTTTCACCGATTCTCTGCACGAAAATATGATCTCCTGTGTAGAAGCTGCCACTTCCTGTTCAATGAACACAGTGGATTCCGAGTGCAAAATGAAAATAGCCTATTTTAAGATTTTGAACAATTCTGAAATTGTTCGTGAGCTGCACAATCCTGCAGTCTACAAACAAGTATTTGATTGTACAGCATAATATGGAACTGGCATCGTCACATCACGACTCAAATACAGTAACTAAATGTGAAAATGAATATTCTGTAACAAAGTGTATATCATGTTGACAATGTAAAAGACAACTTCCATGTATTGTATTGTAAGCAAGAAAACAGATTGTAACACCCTACGTAAAAATATTGTTCTTTAACAATGAGAATGTAATGTCCACGAATTGTTATAATGATAACTTTCATGTATTGTAAGCATAAAAATGATTGTAACACTCTATGTAATAATATTGACACAACCCCTTGAATAAAAAAAAATTGTTTTCCTGTAAAAATTGCGTCTGTTTTCTTTCGACTCGTGTCTTCATTATGCATGTTGCAATGCTGTTGCGCAATATGACATCTGAGAGATGTTTTTCTTTAATTTGACCTTACAGGTTAAACGTCCAGGCCCCTTGCTATTTTTTCTGTCTTACATAAGTGTTGTTCTAGAATAAATGCGCAGTCAGATTTGCAAAAATAACTTTGTTTTTAAAAATTTGTCCTTCATTTCGAGTATAAAATGTCAAGTTGAAGACTGGGCCTTCAACATTTGTCTAGTCCGTTCCTGAAGTGTGTGCCTGTGCCTTCTCTACTTTTTGGATTCTACTGATATCTACAGCAATGGAAAATGGTGAGTGGCATTTGTATTTTTCTTCCTCTACTTAGATACATTTCGTTCAGAGCTTTCTCTCTACTTGCTTCATTAGTTTTCGTTTTAAAATTTTCCAGAAAGCTTTGATTCCTCGAGTGCTAAAAAAAGAAAATTCCATGTTGATTTGTCAAAGGAAAATGAAACCACGTCGAGTAAAATAACAACTCCCTATTCCGTATATATAGGCAAAGGAGTATGCGTGCATTATTTAAATTTAAGTTTTTACCTTCAACAGGGTTTGGTGTTAAGTAAAATCCACCGGATTCTGGTTTTCTCCCAAAAACCATGGTTAAGGGAATATATAGATTTCAATAACCAAAAACGTAACGAAAGTAGTGCAGTGACAGAAAAATTATTCTTTAAGAAATTAAATAACGCATTTTTCGGTAAAACAATGCAAAATGTTCGGAAGAGAATTAATGTGCGTGGAGCTCTAACACGGGACACGAATCAAAGGCTTCTTTCCATCCCCAGTTTGGATTATTTTGAACCCATTAACGAGAATTTCACGTTATTTAAAATGCGCAAGCCAAATTTGTATTTGGATAAACCAATATACATCGGTTTCTGTGTTTTGGAGTTGTCCAAACTTAGGATGTACGATCTATATTATACTCATTTTAAATCCTTTTACAAGAGTTCATGTGATTTATTATACATGGATACGGATTCATTGAACTTGCATATACATACTAATGATGTATATTTTGACCTTCGAAAGCATTTTGCTCATGTTTTGGATTTAAGTAATTTTCCTGCAGATCACTTTTTGTTTGATGAAACAAATCGGGGGAAACTTGGAACATTAAAAAACGAAATTTGTCGACCCATTCGCGAATTTATTGGCATAAAACCTAAAATGTATTCCGTGCTGTATGGCGAGAATGAATGCAAAAAGGCAGCAAAAGGCGTTCGATCAAGTACACTGGCTAACATCATGCATATGACCTATAAATCCGTTTTGATGGAAGAATCAAAACTACGACATATGCGGTATTGCATTCTTTCAAAAAAACATATTTTGGAAATTGTCGTTCAAAATAAAGTGTCTTTTACTGCCTATTACGATAAGAAATTTGTTTGTGAAGATGGCATACATACATTGTCTTATGGTCACATAATAATTGTTTAATATTGTTTTCAATATTGGGGAGGGAGGTAATTTTAACTCAATTTGTATACATATTTCTACTATAATATATTATTATCTCCCTACTCCTATGCTTTGCTTTCAGTGGCTGCTTTTTTTATTTTTTTAATCGTATATGTGTTTGTATATTCGACTTTAATATTCTCTTAATTATTAAAACTTTCAAAAAACCCTCTCCCCGGATTGAACAGTTAAAAAAAATATTTCTTTCATTAATACATGTCTTCATCTTGTTTGTTGTTTTTTAATGCTTTTGTTTCATATTTTCTCTTAGTAAAACTTAAAATGTTCAATTCGGTGGAAGGACGAAAAAAAAATCTATCTTATGTACTGTGAAAAGTTTGTCGATATGTCTAATAATTAACTGATTTGTGCTCATTTTTAGTATGCATTTTTGTCTTTCATGTCTTCCGTTTCCTTAATTCCCTCAGGTCATAGTTCTTTTTTTATTCGGCGTTGGCTAAAGAACCCGTACGTTTGTCTACTATGTATATGTGTCATAGGTTTTGTTTTTTTTTCTTTCCCGACGTAGCCTAGAGCACGCGAGTTTTTGTCAACTATGTCGGTATTCAAATCTCACCTCAAACGTCTCGGGAGGGCGGGGGACTTTAGTCAACTACCAATACAACTTTTTCTAATTTCTTGTGAAATCAAAGACATGAAAGACGTAAACACTAATCAGTTAGTTGCTGCTTTGCATTAGCTAGTCTTATTTGTTTTTCTATGCCTAACATTTTTAGAGCATTAGGACAAATCATATTCAAATCGTTTTTTTTTTTTTTTTTTTTTTTTTTTTTTTGCATATGGTTCTGTGAAACCTCTGTTAACCACTTAACAGTTATATTTACTTAGAAATGTTTCTTGTACATTGTCATCTAAATAAAGTCGCAATGCATATTTGTAAAAAGCAATGTTCATTAAAAAATACCTTTTGCCATTCATTTGAATTTGAGTTTGGTCTAGTGGCGCAAGAACCATCATTTGACCATGCTGCGCCAAACTATGGTGTTTGCTATTAAAAAGGCTTTTGCATACTTTTTAAAATAGTACTCATGATTGCTGATTCTGATTAATAAAATCAATTTAAATACAAAAGTGCAAGTAAAAATGCACTAATTTTGGATACAAAATGATATAATAAAAACTGTTAAGTGGTTATATAATAAAAAAAACGAAGGTCAGATCCGCATGCCTCATGGCGGCCTTGGAAGTGCGGACAAAGCTTCACTAATTTTCCTTCGCCTCACTCCCTTTACATTTCGCATTTTAAAGCTTGACACAGTGACTTCGATCATTTCGGCCTCGCAAGGTACGCATCTGTTTTCATTAGCACGATTTCGTGATCCTCGCTTGTCGTTATGGGCTTTCCTACATGGCGCGAGAGATTTTTCGGGTTGGATTGGTTTTGCGCTCTGCGCTTGGCGTTCATCGCTTTCCAGGTTGTGGCTTGTTTCACCTCTCTGCTTTGCAATGTAAACCCGTTGACTCGTTTTCTCCGCAGTGCTTTCTGTTCTTGCTCTGTTTGAAGTCGTTTCGCGCGGTGTTTTATCGGCTCTCTGTTTTTGTCCCCGCTGAGATGACTTCATGTTGTGTTTTAATGTGATGTGAAGCGAAATCGTGCAGACTATACTACTCTTGCTTCGCAGAAATGGAGAATACGACAAATACGAAGAACAACAATGTGACAACAGAGAACCTTTATTTATAAAAAGTGCTCAAATGAGCGACAAGTATCTGCAATACAGGCTTCATATGGCGATGCACTGAATCCCGCACAAGTTGGAATATTCCTGAAATATCACGAACGTCTGCAGCTGCAGCGCTAATTCGGGGCACGAGGTCCTCCGTGACGCCATGGGCGTCTCGTACATGATACCTTTTAAGTATTCCCAGAGAGAAAAAAAATCTAAGCAAGACAAATCGGGAGATCTGGGAGGCCAAGAGACTTCCCCGCGGCCAATCCATCTGTCCGGAAAGGCAGTGCCGAGGTTTTTTCTTGCATTCCTGGAAAAATGAGTTGGTGCTCCATCGTGCTGAAACGACATGATGCCTCGAACATTTGCTGGTACATGCTGCAGTAAATCAGTTAGTAATATATAAATTTAGCAGCTCTAAATCAAAAGATCTGATGTGTCGACATAGAGTGTCGACACAGAGACACAGGAACATACCTATGCACAGTCTCTTTTATTATTAGCAGAAGTTTTATATGTTTTAAATGCAACAAACTTCATATGTGAAATTGAAATTTTAAAATATTAGGTTGCTTATGGGTAAAGCAACTTATTTTATTTTCTCTTATACAAATTATAGAAAAAGTATTATAACTGCTCCCCACCCATAAGAGAACGAAGACAAACTTTTGATGGAAGTGAAAAAAAAATGACTTCTTAGACTTCCCTAAATTTGATAAACACATTTTTGAAAAATGTCTGTCTATCTATGACAAAAATAACTCATAAACACTTTCAGCTAGATGGATGAAATTTAGATACGGTCTTTACACCAAATTTGTAGATTTCTTTCAAATTCCGAGTAAAATTCGTTCAGAGAAATTCTGACTGTCCAGCTATTTGTGCATACGTTAACGTGATAACAACAAAATGAAAAGAGGTACATAAACAAAATTCTATACACAGATTTAACATCTATTGTGTAGACACCTATCATATTTTGAGAAAAATCCAACGAAGAGTTGACTGTCTATTAGTCTGTACTTTCAAAAATATGTAATCTAGATAACTCAAAAACACACTGACAAGTTTCTGTTTCATTTGGTTGAAAGAACGGGATTTAAAACAGAAATTCTATTTTTGGGTACAATTAACGCAAGCCAGGGATTAATCGTCAAAAAACATTCATCAATGTTCATATAATTGATACAGTAAAAATGCTAAATTCATGCCAAGGTTAATATTTCGTAGCTATTGCACACTATTGTCATGCAAGGTGCTCTGTGGGCGTATTAGAGAGAATGCAATAAAGTTTTAGGTGGAACATTCTACTATTGTTGTTATTTTCTGAGAGCAATCTGTAATTATGTTGTAATTGAAAAATTCAATTTGAAATTAAATCAAAAGTACAGAACATAAATCTTGATTTTCATCCGTTGAGCCAGTTGATAGAAGCTTTTTTTTAACACTAATAACTTTTTGATGAATCATGGCACAGGTTGGAATTTCTTGAAAATAAGCAGCACAAACACAAGGGGAAATGGAGCACAAACACGTCGGAGAGCTGGAACGTTGGATGAGGTCATAGGTTACGGCAAGGGTAGCGATGATGCGGTAACAAAAACAGAAGCCTAGTCATTCATAGAATTTCAGCGACATGGTCGGATCTGAAGACGCTATGCCATAAGAGGTAACCCGACAGGGTCGGCAAGCAAGCGGCCGAGCCAACACGGAACCATCTTCAGAGTAACGGCGAATCAAGGAGCCGTACAGAAACATCAAATTGCCTCTCCTACCAGGGATTTAATTCTTTAAAAAAAATTTCACTGGAAACTATCCTTGTCGACTAAATAATATGTAATATTATTTTGGGTGAAGCAGAATGCAGGTTTGACAAGCAGTGAAAAGACTTTGTTTTTGTTTTTTAAATTTCATTATCTTAATTCTCTCTCGGGAGACAGGCATGATTTATTTACAAGAAGGCGAAGTGCGGAAGAAAAGCAGAAGTAAGAAAAAGAGCGAAAGAAAGAAACAAATAATTCCTAGTCTTATATAACATGGGATTTCCGGCCACGTGTTAATTGAAAACATGTGTTAACCTTGGACAAGGACAACGGACGGATCATTTTCACTTGAGAAGTAAAATTGATTGCACAGTAATTTTTACACATCTTCATACATGGAATGGTATCAGGAAACAGGAGAACACTTTATATATATATATATATATATATATATATATATATATATATATATATATATATATATATATATATATAGATAGATAGATAGATAGATAGATAGATAGATAGATAGATAGATATAGATATAGATATTACTGACATAATGTGTTTATGAACTTTCATTCGAATTTAAATTTTAAGCTACATTTTAATTTAAACTTTAAACTGTAAAAGTTTAACTTTCCCTCCTAAAATTGCAACTGAGTTTTCTTTTATTTAAATTTCAGCTATGACATTTACCTTAAATTTAAGAGCAAAAAAATATATTAAAGTTCATGATCCATATGAATCCTATCTATCCAAGTACCTGCAAAAAACGGAAGTATGTGTCTAGTATTGTGTCAATTACATACAACAAATTCAGTCACAAAGTAATTCACAATCCTTGCTGTTGAAATCTTGTTACAAAAATACTTTTGTTAAAAGTAATATGAATGAATACACTCTCAGTATAAATAACATTTAAAAACTTAGAACATAACTTATTACCAATGTTTGTTAATGTAAAGGGTGAGGAGTTTTTCTCAATCTTATGCTCCAGAAACAAAGTTCATAACTTGTCTAGTGTTAAGAATTTTTTATATTTGACTATCAAAAAATTTCTTTTCGAATTTATAAAAAAATATCTGGTAATTAGATTTATAATTCCAAAAAAAAAATTTACAAAATTGTATATTACATTTTAGCTTCTATTCTCAACTCTTTATCATTTTAAAACAAAACTCAAAATTTTCTTTTGAAATTTCGTTTCGAAAAAAGTTAATATTTTTAAACTACATATTTTATGTAAGATCCATGCAATAACATTGCATTTTTGTTCTTTCTATTCGTGTCTTTGATTGATATAGAATTTAAAACATTCTCATATTACTAGTTTTCTTTTTATTAACTTATTGTAATTTTAAATATGTAATATATGTATATTTATATTATATAGAAATATTATAAATCACAGCTGTGCCTGCATTGTAAATGTGCTAAAAAGAGATACTAAAGTATTTTATCATATTAAGATTTACAGTATTCAAAATACAATTTAGAGATTAAAGAACAAGTAAAGCCTTTGCAGAAATAAAAATCAATATATTTTTTTTTTTCAATAAAAGTAGTTTATACATGACATTTTTGTTAAGTAAAAATATATTAATCCTATACATATGCACATTAGGAATTCAGTAAGCATTACGATCCTTTAAAAAACATTTATGATTCTTGGTACACACTTCACACATCACTCACTGTGTTATAGTAGTATCTTAACACAAATATTTTTTTTAAAAGTTTTTGTTGCTGTTGTAAATCTATAGTGAGTTAATTTGTTTGCCAAGATAAGTAAAACTTATGCATTTGCTTTACGTGTTTGAACAGCCAATGAGCATTAAGTAGCTCTGATACAGATGCTTGTCGCAAAACAAGCGTATCTTTCCCTCAGTGGCTCCCTATGAGTACAGCTCAATCCATTATAACCGCAGGTGGTGAAAGGGAAAAGGGAGACTGCGCGCGCCGCGTGCGCTAGAGTTTTCAACCTATAGAAACGGGAACCGGTTTTTCAAAATTTCTTTTGAACACATATTAATTTTTTATCGAAATAAAGTGGAATTCAGATCAGATAAATTTAAAGGAGATGGACGGGTCAATAAAATATAAATGGACAAATTTTATTTCTAAGAGTGCAAGCATAATAATTTTAGTTACTATATGTTTATACCAATCCTATGTTTTGATTTTCAAACACCGCATGCCGCGCGCAATCTCCGCTTTCAGTCTTTCCCCACCTGCGGTAATAATGGACTAAGCTTTTCTCATAGGGAGCCACAGTGGGAAAGATGCGCTAGTGTAGAAAAAAAGCGTTTATTCAAAAAGCTGTTTTTTTATCAACAGTGTCTTCGGATCCTTCTCCAATCTCTGAAGTTTTTTAATATCTATTGAATGCACTCTTTTGGCATTAGGAGATAACTTCCTTTGTTGCCAAAAATCCTATTTCAATCATTGATTTGTGTTGAAGATTCTATTTGATCCGAAATAAAGTAAGTTATCTGAAATTTAAAACAATTTTTACGTTTCATCAAAGAATTCATTCTTTTATATGACAAGCAAATTATTAATTCTATATATTTTTTAGCTGTTAGTTTCTGCACCATTTTATTTGTTTTCGTAACATTAAACAAATATTTTTTTAATAAATATCTGTAATGATAATGTATCAATCAAAAAAAATAATGAAGTAGTATTTTAACAAAACAATTAAGTAGAAATGTTTTCTTGAGTTTCGTTTTGTGTGAAGTTGTGTAACTACTAAATAAAAACGAAGTTATTATTATAATATTCACATACCTTTTTTACTTCGGTATGTGAAATAAGAAATTAATAAATGAGTAAATTCATTATTCTGTTATGATTTATCATTTTTGAACATATTTTGAAATTTTAATACTAATATGTATCAACCACTCATTAAAAATTTATACTTTACAAATCTCCAGTTTGGGCTAATGAAAAAAAAAACCATATTTATAGAATATTTTATTGTTTATCTTAGCTAAAAAATAAAACTTATTGAAATGTGATAAATGCATTTCTCAAACCATGTCTGCTTTCATAATACATATTCAAATGGTGCTTTTTCTAAGGCACTGATGTAAGATATTTGTGAGATCTGGAATGTCAATTTCATAGTTTTGTATTAAATGTGCTTATGCTTTTGTGTTTTTCTACCAAATATCCAGATCATATTATTCAATTTTATTAATTATTTGTAAATAAAGTATTTATTTGGCAATAGTTTATTTTAAAAAATTAATTAATGCTCTGAATTTATGAAATTAATTCATCTTTTATTTATTTACCTTTTAATAAAATTAATTTAAGCCTTTAATAATATTATGCATTAAGTTTCATTTTGTTTTTAATGATCTGCAAAATAAAACTTCTGTTTTCAATATTCTTGTCATGTATTCAGAAAGAATTTGACTTCTTTCATAAGAGTATCCTTTATAAATTATTAATCCTGAGTGAATTGGCATAGTTAAAATATGCAGAATTAAATATTGATTCAAAAATATTCCACTAAAGACCATGATAGTAGAAAATTTTTAAAAAAACAGAAAAACTTTCCTTATTTCTAAATTTTTTAACTGTATTTATGCAATTTTTATTCTATTAATAAATCTATTTTTTGCTTCAAAAGTCTTAGTAAAAAAAAATTTAGTATAAGAGTCAAACTAGTAATATTTAATTGGATTATTAATGCTAATTAATTCCAAGAGAAAATATAGATATTTTGAATTAAAAACATGTTAAAGATAATTTAAATACTATTTTATAATTGTAATAAAGTAAAAGTGGTTTTTTTTTTTGTGTGTGTGTGTGTGTTTCTACTGCTGCTTTTAAAAGATGACAAAGGCTAAAGAAGGTACAAAAATACATATTGTTTTTAATTAGTTCATTTTGTTGATGATGATATTTATGTCTTGAAAGTGTATATTTTTTATTCTTCTTACTTGATTTCAAGAACTGATATGTTGTAAAAGAAGGAATTGAGTTGCTCATAATTTTCTTTGGTGAAATACTATTTAAAGAAAAAATATATTGTGTTTATTTCAAATAATAATGATATTTATAAATTGCTGATTGTTTGTATATATTTTAGTCAAAATGAATTTAAAGTATTTCCATTTTTATATTTAGTTATTATTTACAAGGTCATTTGTCAACTAGTTGAAATTACATTATTAATTTTTACTTATTCCATTAATTTTAAACTTTAAAAAAAAATTGAAATTTTAGATAGTTCTGTGTATTAAGTAGCAAATCTTGTATCTTCAACTTGTAATTTATTTGAAAATTTTTGTGAATCTTTTTTTTTTATCATACAGGTTTAATGATAATAGCAAAGTTTGCTTACTTATGTCTATTACCTGCCTATACAATTCTGTGTTGATAATTATTATAATTATTCTGAATTTGTAATTAGTAAATACTGAACATTAATTATTTTTCTTTTTGTAAAATTATGCAAATATAAAAAAATCTTGAACAAATTTATAAATTTAAATTCAATACTCAGGAAATGCTTTATACATTATTAATATAAAAGTAATATTTTTGTTTAGTATTCAAAATTTTTCTTAGATGTTATTTGTAAATTTGAGCTCAATTTCTTTTTTAAGAGTGTTATTAAAAGCATTACAACATACTCAAATTTTGTATGCTAATATGGATATTGGTTACCTTTTACACATCATAACATATGCCCCAAAATATCTTAAAAATCCTTAAATTTTTTCCAGTATAAATTTATGATGCATAAGATTTAAATCTACAATTCTATAATTAACTTTCCATTAGTAATATATGTACTTTTTCTCTCTTTCTGGTTTTATAAATGAATTCTTTCCTTTTATATATATATTTATTCTACCTTATATGAATATAAAATTTAATAAAAGTAAAAGTATAAAGACGTTTTATCAAGTATTGATAAAAAGTCATCTTTAATATTGGACGTATTTTTCATGACAAATAGAAGTTGTAATGGAATTATTTATAAAATATTTGTATTATTTTATAAATACATTAAATTGTTGTTGAATCCAACCTAAATTGTATACTATTTCATTATATTTCATATACATTATATATTGTCAGATTATGATAATTTTAATTAGGAATTATTCTTTTTAAAAAAATTATGAAAATCATAAAAAAAAAAGAGTGTTAAAAATTGATTGCTTGAAATGAATGGATATTATTTTAAAATAAAAGGTATAGTAAAAATAATTTACTTGATTTATATTTGAAATATATATCCAAAATACTAAATTACAAAATTAATGGAAGTAGAAAATATAATTTTGTTTGATTATAATTTAAATAAAATTGAATTATATTATTGTCAATTGAGGATGTTTGATTGCAAAATATACAAGGCTTAACATTTTTAATCAGGCAATATTTGACATTGTGTATTAATCACATGGCAGTGGTTAAAAAACAAACAAAAAAAAGTGTCATTGATGTCTTGAAGTCTGTTGATTATATTCACCAATGCATGCAGTTAATACATGAGTGCCTATTATTTTTATGTAGATATATTTTTTTAAAAAAAAAAGTGAAAAAGAGAACAATCATTTAAAATTTGACCATTCTTTTACAAATCACTTTGATAATTAATTAAGTTTTTTTAATTGTATTTTATTCTATTTCTTCATTAATTTTCTAAATGCGAACAGTAAGAAACTTTTTTTGTATAAAACATTTAAATTTTCAGGATGATTAGTCATTGAAAAAGTGTATAGAGATTAAAAGTGTTTTTATAAATGTTTTTTTCTTTTCTAGGTGGTTTCTGAGAATTACCAGGTGCAATGAAAAGACAATATACTTTCTACAAAGCAAAGAAGAACATCGTGTCAATTATGCACAAATAAAAAAAGTTTCTTTTGAAAATTTATTACTTATATAGCTTGATAGCATTGAAGAAATTGCCAATGTAAATACGTATGTGATGGATCTGGTTGTCAAGAAGAATGAATTTCATCCAGTTCTTGTTTTATCTGTAAAAAGCTGTAGTACTGATACAACTGCTGAAAGCCAGACTGGCACTTATAAGAAACATTTCATAGTTATCTCTGATAAAGCATTTTCTCAGAGAGACTATTCAAATGAACATTTTGACACTGAGACTAAAAAAGAAGATTATTCTTGTGATATATGCAGCGAAAAATTTATTCATGGTGGTTACTTAATGAGGCATTTATCTATTCATGAAAAACCTTACTCTTGCCATTTATGCGGGAAAGAATTTAAAGAGAAAAAATCTTTAAAGCACCATTATCAAATTCATACAAATGGGAAACTTTTTTCTTGTAATGTATGTGGTGAAAAATTTATTCGGAAATGCCATTTGAAAACACATAATATTGTTCATAATAATAAAAAGCTATATTCTTGTAATATATGTAGTAAAAAGTTTACTCGTGAAGGTAATTTGAATGCACATTGTCGTTTGCATACAAATGAGAAGCCGTACTCTTGCTTTATATGTAACAAGAAATTTTCTCGAAAAGCTTATTTATGCAAACATTTTCTTATTCATACAAATGAAAAACCTTATCCTTGTGAAATATGTGGTAAGAAATTTACTAAGAAATATGGTTATAATAAGCATTGCGAAATTCATACAAATGCTTCATTTGATGTAAATGGTTAAATTTTTCTCAAAATGTTGTTTAAATCAAAATGATCATATTCTTAAAGTTTTAATCCTTTTTCATATGATGTAAGATCTTTGTTGTGTTATAAAAAGTAATTTAAATAAACATTTTTGTCATACAAATTTTTTATTGTATGTAGTTAGTAATTTTCTTTAAAAAAAAATTTAATGGTTATTTTGATTTCATTCAAAAAAAATTTTGTTTTATGTGTGTCAAAGTATTTTTTATTCAAAGTGAATGACATAGCTGTATTTATTCAATAAATTCATACTTTGTACATATAAGTACTGAATTTACTCGAAAATATGAACTCTTGTAAATGAAACTTAGAAATTTGTATTAGCATTTCATAATTTAATTTGTACAACTGTTTCCAAATTACTATAATTATTATTTAATTTATTTTTTTATTTAACAACGTCTCAGTTCCTGTATATATATTCTATATACTAATCTCTACATAAAACTCTTGTACTATGAAATGAAGCAATAAGCAGCAGAATCATGTTCTTTCTTGAATTCACCATCCATTAATGTTTTGAGCATGCATTGAACATTAGGATTTTTTTTTCACAGTGTTTCATTTTAAATCAGTGAATGATTTTTATCTTTCATTGTAATGTTGCCTTTGCATTTCATTTAAAAATGACTTTGAAACCGAGGGACTTTTCTTGAAAATTGCCTCTGCTTATTTTGTGTATGTCTGTTAGTTCCCCAAGATTTTGTCATGCATGCAATCAACTATGATTCAAAAAGATGAAGAGTTATCAATTTAATTAGTACAACTTTGGATTAAAAGATTTTTTTTTTTTTTTTTTTTTTGTACAGTATATTTATTCTATATACCAATCTTTACATACATTATTTTTATCATGCAAAATGAAAAAAAGCAGCATACAGTAAAGCCATTGTTGTAATTTTGATACTTTTGAGATTTAAAGGCTTCATGCTTGCATTTGCCATCAACATTTCCATGATGATGGTGAGAGTAACATTTCCCATGATCATTCCAAAACATGAAATGAATGTCTGGTTTTTCTTATGTTATTTCACTTTAAATCAATGAATGATGCTGTTCTTTAAAAATGAATCTTCATTATAAAATGAAATTTTGTTGTTGTTTTAAATAACTTCAAAACTAAGAAATGTTTCCAATAATTGAGCATACTTTTTTTGTGTATGTCTGTTAGTTCTCCAAGGTTTTGTCCAGCAGTCAGTTGACACTATGATTCAGAAAGATATAGAGTGATCAAGTATGAGCAGATATTGAAATAAAAAGTTTGTTCAGAACTGTTATCTTTTTAACTGAAATTATAGTTCAGGATTTTTATGACTTGATGGTTTTGCTAAAACGGCATTTGGGTGCTTGGAAATGGGACTTCTCTAATATTTTCAAACGGGTCACAGGCAACTCATTTTTCCTTAATCCATTGATTTGCCCATAGCTCTCAGTTTTTTAGTTTGTAATGTTTTAAACAGATGGCTGTCTTGATGAATAAAGACAGAATAACTGATGTAAGACAGTTTCTAAATCAGATTTTTTTCTTTTATGTGAAAAATAGATGAGAATTTTGTTTTTACTAACTCCTTGTCTTACATGCTACAAATATAATTATTATTGAATTTGTCAATGAAATAAAATAAGTGACATTGAATGGCTCATAACAGAAGATGACACTTATATTGAATCAGTTGACAAATCAGAAATGTCTCTAAATGATTTTGGCAGTTATGAAAGTTCGAATTTATCTCTCTGTCTCTTTTCTATCTAATTGGAACTTTCATGAATGTAAAATTTAGCATACAAAAGCTGAATTAAAAAAAAAACTCATATCTATTGTTTCCTAATTTATTTTCTAACATTGCTTTTTTAATAATCTTTCCAATTCATTATTTATTTTTCACTTTACTTATTTTTGAGGGGAAAAAAAAACTATTTTATGTAAAAAGGAAAAAATTTTCACATAAAGTAAAATTTTTACCATTAATTTCATAAATTCAGTATTTGTTATAGTTTTCACTTCTGATTTGAGTTCATACAATCAATTCATATGAATATGAAATTGATTATCAAAAAAATCCTTATTTTTTTTGCACAGTATGGTAGAAAGAAAGAAAGAAATTGTTATGTGATTAATTTTAGGACGTTGAATGTAGACTCTAAATTATGCTCAAGGATATAAAATTGCTGCCAGTAAGTGAAAATATCAGAAGTGGCGGTAGCAAGGGGGAAATTGCTCCCCTGTCGGCAACCTCCCTCCACCCTCCCCTGTGGGCGAGAGATTCAAAATTTTGTTGGTAAAAGTGGATGGTTGCAGAGAGCAGCACATTATCGAATATAACTATTTAAAAACCACTTTGAAGTTAATATATTGTAGACAGTCGAAATATCCAACTAACGATTAAAGTGTTTTGACTATATTTGGCAAAATAATCGATAGAGTGGTAGGTCAATAATATGCCGTATTTTGCGGACAATATTTGATAGACCAACTAAGAACAGAATGCAAATGTCGTTCAATCAGCTTATAATTTGTACTACTTTTGACATATAACCGGCAAGGTAGCAAGTGAATAAAATATCGACAAGGTAATAGGCTCATTTTGTTGGCAATTTTTGATCGACCGACTATGAACTCAATGCGGTGAGTGCCGAAGACATTAAGTCTGCAGATTTTCAGACATTTGATTAAAATATCGTTCGTTTAACTTATATTTTGCACTAATTTTGGCGACATATCCGACAAGTGAATAATATATCGCATTCTGACGACAATTTTAAGGCGGCTGAATGTGATGAATGTCGAAGACCAGATTTTCAGACATTTCATTCAAATGCCATTCATCAAGCTTTTAATTTTCACCACTTTTGGTAATATAATCCGTATTTCAACTCTAATTTTCTTCTAATTCTCACTATTTTTGGCAATATAACGTACAAGGCGAAATATGAATAAAACATGTCGCATTTTGCCAAAAAATTTTGATCGGTCGACTAAGAATTTGTGGTGGTAATATTATAAGCCAGATAACAACTTCCGGAGAAGAGAGTACTCTTTTGTCTAGCAGTTATGTTACTCGGCTATGAACCCTAACGTTGCGAGTTCGAACCTCAACCTGCACAAATTCAATGCGATGAAGTCAACGACGTTAAGTCCACATTCTCAGTCATATGATTTAAATGCTATAATGTTCATTCAGCATATACTTTATATTATATTTAGCAGAATAATCAACAGGCTGGCAAGTGAATAAGACATCACATTTTCCCCGACTAAACTTACTTCCTTCAGCTAAGATTTTATCATAGATTATGGGAAAAAAATTATTTTCATCGAGCACTTCGATTACCTGCTGGTGGAATTATTAGAGAAATTCAAGCTTTTATATTATTTATAAATAGGACAATATAGTTTTTTTTTTTTTTTTTTTTCATAATTCATCATTTAAGTTCTAAAGTTAATCGTCGTCTTATTCCTCTAATTGTTACTTCCTCGGTAACGAATTGATAAATTTATTTCACTAAGAGAATTGTCTGACTAAAATCTAGTTCATGGTTGTTAAACTAAATTTAATCAAACATTCTTTTTTTTTTTCACATGCTAAAAATAGTTTCTTTACTATAGCGAAATTATGTAATTTCATTATAAATCACTGGAGTAAGTAAATTGTGCAATTACAAATTAAGTTTATTTAAACAGTAAAATATATGTTTTCTTTTGCAATCTAATTTATCGGGCTGCAATTATTACACTAAAGAAGTATTACTGACTACAACTGACGACAAAAAAATATTTGTGGTATGGTAGCTTTTTGGCTACACTTAAAGAGTTTAAACAAGTATGCATTAAATTTGTTAAATACATTGCTGAAAACAAAGGATATTGTAAGTCTTATATAAAATTGTAAAGATATTGTAAGTCTAGATATAATTGATTATCCTACACCATATCTGAATCTTTACATCTAATTGCATATAATTGTGATTCACATTAAAGGCTAAAAGATCGCCGCATATTTTCCAAGTTCTACAGGAAGCGAAATGAGATTTCTACCAATCGATTCTCGAGAAGCAGAGATTATTTCCTCAATTGCACTTAATTAATGACCGAGTTCTGAGATGATGTTAAGTGAAAATCTGCCTAATTAAAATTTAATTAGAATCTTGATTTCAAACTCATTATCATATTGAAATGACGACGGGACTCTCAAATCTGTGTGACGCACACAATGCATTAGATAATTGGGACGAGGGAAATGAAGTTAGTGAAGGGAGACTAAAATTGCTGCTTAAGAGATTTTAAAAGGGGAATTTAATATGAAAGGGTAATGCTATAAGAAATTAAAGTTTATCAAAAATGCCAAAGCTAAACAAGAATTGATAGCATGAAATATATCGAATAATACGCACAATTTTGGCGACTGTTTCTCTATTATTTATTTTGCTAAAATATATAAAATAAAGTAAGAAATGTTACTCATTTGAAGAAAACAGTGGTAATGTTTTTTATTGAATTTTCTGAAATACTTTCGTAGCGTGGATCGTTCTACGTTTCGTCATTTATACTACTTCGTCATTTATAGAAGATAATCGAATTCTCATTTTGGACCTGTTCTACTTTAAGCGATTAAATTTAAAATTTGATGTCAGTCTACAATTCTGATAACAAAATCATATACCAGATTTCATATATTTAGCTTTTGAAGTTTTGTTATCGTTGCCACAGGCTCAAGAGTACCAATATACATTCAAACAGTTTATAGATTTAAAATTTAATGTTGCGATGACGACATGTCAAATTTTATTTAGACAGATGATTCGCATTCTTATTATTGTATTCTATGTGAAAACACAAATTAATATTTTATATAAAAACAAAGTAATATTTTTGTTGCTGAAGTAATATTTTTATTCGACTCTACTACAGAGTTAAAACGGCGAAAAAGTTAATAAAATCTCAAGAATGAATTTTTAACAATTAGAACTTTTTCTGTGTTTCGCATAGAAGAAAAAAATTCGGAGTGTCTTCTCGACGAATTCTCTCTTATAATTTTGCATAAGCACTATTTATACTTTCATAAAGATCTCTTATAATTCTGCAAAAGGAGCTCTAATACTATGTGCTCAAAAAAGAATTGAATTTGCGTATTATGCGATCACATATCCTCGCTTGACCTACTGTGTAATCCTCTGGAAGCATTAAAAGTAAATCTGCTTTACTGATAGCTTGACAATGCTGTTTTCACAGTTTTGTAAATTGGTTTCTTCCTAAAAAAAAGCTTGGAAGTATTGATAACAAAACGTTTAATGTGTATTTCAAAATTTAAAAGTATCCATTTAACAATATCAATATAATAACTCTGGAATATTTTCTCCGAAATCAATTATTTTTTAAAGTTTTGCTTTTCATTATATTAATAAGAACTTTTAACATAAAATAATGCACAATATTTTTAAGAGCACGAAGAAGTGACAAGTTGATATATGGATATACTTACAAAAAATCTAAATTTTATTTTCCCAGAGAATAAGAGAAAATATCTCGAAAGTAGTTTTTTTTTTTTCCCTCAGTTTGGTAATAAAATGAAGAAAAAGGAATATGGGTCTCGTTGAGGCTTGCGATTTCTTATAAACCTGTATTTTTGCTTTAGGAATCATATTTCAAATTTCATTCAACCATTTGAGTTCTATTTTCTTGCATTGCATTCTTTTCAGTTACCATGTTCGTATGTACACAGCTATAATTCTATATCACTGGATTTACAGATTGAAAACGAGATTATTTCAGAAGAGGTTTTTATTGGACTAGAAGAAGTAAACTAAAAATTCGAAGTTACAGTTGAAAGATGTCCAGTCTTTTTATTTGATTGCTGTTTCCAATATTGCCAGTATTCTCCTGTGGTGTTTATCCATCCTTGTTTCCAAACTTTGGGTTCAAAATGCTACTTATTCTTATAATCCAGCTAGAAAAGTAATGAATATTTATAATTGTGTTTCTGGTTGAATTTTCCTCTACTTGCGTTAACCGATTACGCTTGCAATCTGAATATCTCAATCATATGTGAGCATTTTCCTAGAAAATATGACTGATTCATCAACACTTCGGTACGTTGTGTTAACTTTTGATTATTTATTGAGTTCCAATATTTAATAGCGCAGACATTTTAAAATTCTTCCCTCGAGCTCTTCTTTTTTTATTGGAAATAACAATTGATTTACAGCTTAGAGTGCCTTTATTTTATAAAATGCATCACTAGGAATGAAATAAGAATAATAATAAAAAAGTGAAATCTACGATCGCAAATTTCAAGTTATCATGTGAGAACATTATTATTTTTAAGTCGTTATTTGTCTTAATTCATTTAAGTCATTAACCAGTTTAAACCGGTTTGAAATAATCACGGGACTTCTCTTTCGGTCTCTATCCCTATATATATATATATATATATATATATATATATATATATATATATATATATATATATATATATATATATATATATATATATATATATATATATATATATATATATATATATATATATATATATATATATATATATATATATATATATATATATATATATATATACTAGCAGACCCGGCCACTCGTTGCTGTGGCTAAGGTTTTTGTTATATTACATAGTAGTAAACTATTCAAGGGAAACGGTAGGAGAACACCAGTCATGGGGACCACCATGCATTTTTACACAGATTGATTAAAATCGGTTAAGTAGTTTAGGAGTCCATCGCGGACAAACAACGTGACACGTAATTTATATATATTAAGATAAGATTGGCGGTGGGGAAAATTAAACGATTTTTTTGGCGGGAAAGTTAGTTTTTAATTAATAATTAAAATTCTAGTTAAAAATTCAAAAAAAAAGGACTATCCTATCTTTTAAGTTAGATCAAACTACACACGGTGTGCAAATTTGATTAAAATCGGTTAAGTAGTTTAGGAGACCATCGCGGACAAACAACGTGACACGTAATTTATATATATTAAGAAGATAAGATTGGCGGTGGGGAAAATGAAACGATTTTTTTGGCGGGAAAGTTAGTTTTTAATTAATAATTAAAATTCTAGTTAAAAATTCAAAAAAAGGGCTATCCTATCTTTTAAGTTAGATCAAACTACACACGGTGTGCAAATTTGATTAAAATCGGTTAAGTAGTTTAGGAGACCATCGCGGACAAACAACGTGACACGTAATTTATATATATTAAGATATATATATATAATCTTTTTTAATTTTAATTTTTCTAGCTGGGAAACAAATTTTGGAACTCGACCGATTTTGAGATGAAAAAAACCCACCGTTTTTCTAAATATCTACGCATGCGTAATCTGATAATCTCGTGATTGTTTCAAACCGTTTTAAACTGGTTAATGACTGAAATTAATTAAGACAATTCGTAAGAATTTAGTGAATGAATAATTTGGAAATTAAGTTGTAACTTTAGTTGGCGATAATTCGCCAAATGTGACAACCTTCCGCATAATTTTCTAATAACCCTAAAAGCGAAAAATGGATGCCTCAAAAGCGATAAATCGCCAATTTGTTGTCTACGCATTTTGAGGTTTAAAACCTGAAACCAAAACAAAATCATATTCTCACATGATAATAAATAAACTTTTCATGACTTCTATTTCATTTAACTAGAAGTAACAAACACTTAAAAGCAATGGTCATTTCTTTCAAAATCTAATTTTGAAAAAATGTTGTAGTCGTCATACGAATCGACATTTTTTCTAATCTTCATCTTCATCAAGTGAAGGAAAATACTTCACTTTACTTCACCTGGTTAAATATTGATTTTTAACTCGCTTTACAAAAGAATAATGGAGAATGATTAAATAAATATGCAGCAAAAATGACAGAAAAGGGAATATTATTTTTCGTATCGCTCCCTTTGAAATAAAAGTTGTTTTTTTTTTCGGAAAAAAAATAAAATATTGAAAATCATTTCATTAATCAGCCGGAATATTTTTCCGATTTCTGCGGGAGAACTAACTGCATTAATTTCTGCAACAAGATAAAATCACTGCAATAGTTTTCATAAAACAGGATATATTCGACAATTTTATTTCCGTTAATCACGATTTAGCAAAGTTGTACAATTTAATAATCACTTTTTTAAGTTGTTATTAAGTTAACTTTACATGATTTTACAAACTTGTAACAAAATAAAATACAATTAGAATTTTTCTCTCTGACTATTTGAATTAATTTCATATATAATTATGGAATTATAACCAATTCCCTCGATTTCTTCGAATGTTTATGCAATACCAGCAGTATTCGCATGGTTTTGCCCATGAAAGATGAATATTAACGGAAATGAAAAATCGGAAAAACATTTAAAAAATGTACGCAAACTATGTAAAAGTCATAAATACAGGGGTGTTTGTGCTCCGGGGAAACCCCGGAATTCCGGAGATTTTGAACTTCGATACCCGGAAATTCCGGGGATCGTCGTTCAAAAGGAAGTAGGAATAATAATGAATTATTTATTTTGATCTGGGCGATTTTGTTTGCTTTGAAAGCAGAAAACGCAAGGTCAGCATGTGTGGTGAAAACTTTTCCTTTCTTTCTCCAAAGGCAGTGAAAAGGGGGAAAAAACTTCTTTTTTGTTCTTTCCTTATTGCGAGTTATGACTCATTCCCCCGTTTCTCGGACATTCTCTTCTGGATTCTTTTCGGCAAGTAGGCGCGGCAGAAAAAAAAAGGGAGAGACTTCGCGACCAGATGTGCGATCACGTGACTCTGGGTTCAAAGGTCTTATCTCTCCTGGCGTGGCGCCAATAAGTAGAGAAGGGGGATTTTTCGCCGTATTAGCTATTTGTCATTGATTGCTTCGCAACTTTTTTTTCTCCGCTGTGTAAAATTTTCGTTTCATTTATTGATGCACGTGTAAATTTTTCGTTTCTCTTATTGAAATATTTTTTTATTTATGTACGCAAGAGAATTTCACTTTGAAATTTCAGCATATGAAACAGAAATTACCCCTTAAAAATTCATATCTAATTAGTTTTACAGCATTAGATTCAGAGCTAAGAGGTAAAACCAGTATAATATTAGCTTTTGAAAAATTATCATCTTTTATGTCCCATATTTTTAGTGATAATGAAAAGTCAAAAGTAGAAGCTGAAATAAGGTTATACCAGAGTGATATTGATATCACCAAAGAAATGCTCTACACATCTGATGAAAGTGGAAATCAAGTCAAGTGTACAATTGATAAATATTGGTCTAAAGTTTTTAATTTAAAAGATGATTTCACAAATGATTATAAGTATCCTGCATTGGCTAAATTGGTCAAAGCCTGCCTTAGCTGCTTCCATGGCCCATTAGTGGAAAGTGCATTCAACTTAATGGATACATTTGTCACTGACTATAGAACCTCTCTTAAGATTGATTCCCTAGATGCAGTGCAGACTATTAAATATGATTTAATGGCTTCTAAAGAAACCTCATGTGAAAAATATGGCTCAAAAAATCCAATGACTGATCCAATTCACAAAGATCTCTTACTGAATATGAACAGAAGTTGGAAAACATATCAAGAGGACTTAAAAACATGTATTTCAGACGAGTCACCTATAAAAGTCTCTGAAAAACCTTCTACATTAGCAGAAAAGCAAACTGCTTCTACCTCTGCATGTGCAGTTCTCGAGGAAATTTCTTCAATTGTAAATGAGGAAAATAAAAGTCAATCTTCCTGCAATTATGAAGTTCACCACAAAAGAAAGACAAGCCCACAAACATCAGAAAATAAAAAAAAGCAGCAGAAATTAGATAATTTTTTTAAAGAATTAATTCAGGTAATTTAAAATATTTGCATAAAATGTAGTAGTTTATATGTTTGAAAATTTATGGTTATTAATTTTGCAAAAAAAGTAATTTATTGAACTTTTATAATTAGGTCATTCAATATTTCATAATTGTAATTTTTCATTTCTCTCCCCCCCCCCCCTTCTCGAAACTCCAAAATGCCGGTAGTAAGTCCGTAAAAGTTTCAGGGGATTTTTTGGGGTCCCACAAACACCCCTGTAAATATGAAAATATGCATTTTCATTTTAAATGAATGCTCATGACATCTACAGGGTGGTTATAATTAAACTTCCCCTAGAGACAGCATCTTACAATGCAAACGGGTGAACAGATTGCAACGAAATTTGGTATATAAACTATACACGAAATGCGCTCATGGAATTTCAAGAGAAAAAAATTTTAGTTCCAAATTGTTTACTAGAGGGCGCCTTTTCTGGAAAAACATTTTAACACAATAAACGAAGAAAACGGAATACAGAAACAATATTAACATTTTTGACTAGTTTCTGATCACCTTGTCATCGAGCCACATTAAGTAAAGGTAAGAAAAAAAATAACAGTACGCTGATTGAGAGAAAAAAAAAGCAGTTCAATTTGCGGAAACATGAAAAGATTAGGACGAAATTGCACAAGAGGAGCATTGTTAATCGTGTCCAGGATGATGTAGGTGACCACCTTCATTCACCTGCAAAATTTCAAGTCGATGGACAGTGTGTACAACAGCAAATCGTAACTGATCAGTTGTGATGCTTCGCACATGAAGCGTTATGGAATTCTTTAAGTTATTCAATTTCGCAACAAGATACAGTCATCATTACAGCCGGAAACATCGACATAAAACATGAGAACGATTGCAAACGTTTCTTACCCTAACCTAAAGCTTTCTCTTTTTAGCAAGCATGCAAATCTCGACATTTCTTTTCTAGAACGGACAGCTTTTCCCGGTTTTGCATTTTATTACTCATAATTCTTGTTCTGCATTGTTAATATTGTTTCTGCATTCCGTTTTGGTCGTTTATTGTATTAAATTTAATGTTTTTCTATAAAAGGGCCCTCTGTTGAACATTTTGGAACTTTTTTTTTTTTTTTGATATTCTGTGGACGCATTTCGTGTATAGTCTATACACCAAATTTGGTTGCAATCCGTTGACGTTGTAGAGTACTGTTTATTGGGGAAGTTTAATTTTTACCACTCTGTAGATATGTCATCAGTAGTCCTTTGCCCCTCATCGTTCTCCATTTTCCGGATAAATAAAGTTCCGTTCGTGTATATTTTCAAGAGGAAAAAAACTTCGTTAGAGTTCCGCAGATACAGTCATTGTAGAAATTTATTTTCATTTTATTTATTTATTTTGAAAATAAATGATCATGATACATAGATATGTCATCAGTGCCACCTTTTATTTAATTTCGAATGAACAAAATAAAATTTTGATAGATTACTTAGCAAATGGACCAATTTCATCAATTAATTTAGTCACTTGTACAGCATAATAATATTTGGAACTGACCTTCGTTCGGCAGTTTACTTAATTTAGCGTGTTATTCGAAACAATATGCTATATTACAATATTCATTTTACAGTTTATCTATCATTACTTATATTTTTGAACTTGCACTCAGTTTTACCATGGTGAAATCGGGACCGAGATGTGTGTGTGTGTGTGTGTGTGTGTGTGTGTGTGTGTGTGTGTGTGTGTGTGTGTGTGTGTGTGTGTGTGTGTGTGTGTGTGTGTGTGTGTGTGTGTGTGTGTGTGTGTAAAATTATGTTTCTTCAGAAAGACACTGACATAGATCAACTTAAAAAGCAAAACCTTATCTAAATATAAAATTTGATCCAAATCGTTAGAGCCATTTCCGTGATTTAACCATATGCCTGGCGCAGTTCAGCCAAGGTTGGCTGGCTGTTGCGCTACTCACATTCTACTAGTCAGTCGAGATATATGAAATAAATTTACACATACAAGAATTCCTCGTTTAAAGTTATAACAAAACGCCATCCTGCGCCCTCGGTAGCTATAAACTAACCAGTTGCAGGAACACAAGATGGAAGGAAAAGAAGGGAGGGAGAGAAAGAAACGACAAACCATTCAGGAATTTCCAAAGATTTCCAGCGTAATCACAACCTTGGACAACTATATTTAATGTTTTAGCATAGAAATGATTTAATCTAATGTTTATTTTGTATCTATTAAACTCTTCATTTTAAGTTAGGTACCAATAGAAGTGATAACTTTTACATCAAAAATATCTTAAAAGCTGTGAAAAAAAAAGTCACAAATATGTCTAAATAAGTCATCAATGGCAAAATTCATGTAAAAGGATAAGCGTAGTTCAAAACTTTTAAAACTTTTCTTCGTAATATTGTTGTAAGCATCGATTGCCCTTTGTTTACAAAATTAACGGACGAGCAATATAAACTAGTGTTTGTAGCCCGCAGCATTTGTAAAAATCAAAATTAACCTAACTTGTATCAGGAGGTTCAGGTGTTATAAGCTTTCTGTAGATCTCTTCAAGCACACTATATATGTATATTTGAGTTTATTGGAATTTCTGCATTTATCCTTTAAGTTAGAACTGGCTGCAGTGGCATAGGGATACGGTCTTGAAGCGGTACCGGAGGGTTCCAGAATCCGCATTCCATTAAAGATCCACCGCTTTGGATTTTTTGAAAGTTAAATCCGATGTCGTGGGTCTAATATCCTCCCATGTTATAGAGTGGAGATTTGGAAAGTGAGCCAGCTCAGGTGTCATACTTATCTGATTGGGTTCAAAATTACATTGTCCATTCCCAAAATAGTTTCTTTTAAACTCGATGTTAATGTAATGAAACTTTGGTTCTAAATTCTACAAACTCAGATAGTTAATTCTCACCCTTTAAGTTAATAAGCACCTTTTTTATTGTTGTTGTTTAAATTCTTGAAAAACGAGGAGGAGAAGTTATGAAGTCAGGACACAGATTCATCTTCAACAGGAAATACAAAGTTGTTACCTATTGCCAGGCTCTAAATTGAGCATAGTCGATCATAATAATAATAAATACAGATACCTTAGTTACAAAGTCCATACTATAGGAGAAATAACAATAAATTTCTTCCATAGCAAATGCAACACTTTAGAGTGTAATTGTTTAACATGTAGGGAAATGTGTATGTAATGATATTTCTGAATCTAATTTAAATTTTAATTATATCCTAATTTTTATCTTAATTTAACCCATATTAACTTCATTCTAAAATGTTCTCTTATTTCCTGATCCAATTCCATTCCGCTTTTTTTTATTATTTATTTATTTAATGCTTCACGCTCTCTATAAAACTACAAGTCTTGGCAGGTTCTCACGATCCGAGTGAAAGGATAAAAGTCCTTAATGCTTAAAACATTCTTTTAAAGATATTTAAATTTCCATATCCTAAATCTACATGTGTCTAAGAAATCCCTATCAAAATATCATTGTAAAAATCAGTAAAGGGAAAATTTCGTTCTCTTTTGTTTCTTCTATTCTTGTGTCGCGATGTAAACCTATGTCAGCTTAGCATCACTTCTTCCTTGTTCACAATATGGCACCTGAGATGAAATAAATTGAAGTTTTTAAAATTTAAACAGATTCTTCTATTCAGCCACGAAATTTCTAAAATATGTTTATATATATATAATATATCGAAGTTTAAACCGACACATGCGAAGACTAATTTTTTATCTACCCCAATTCGGATGAATCACTAAAGAAAAGACAAAATGAAATATACCTTTGTACAATACAAATGTATTCCATACTGAATGGAATAAGCTATTTAGAACATTAGAAGAGAATTCTAGAAGACCGAAATATATAAATTTTCTTCTTTATTTTCATATTTACAGTTCCTACAACGAACATTGATTGAAAGAATTCATTTCAACATCCACTGAATAAATACAATAAAGCAATTTTGACATTTTATCACAAACGCCTTTGAAGAAGGACTTACACGATTCAGGATTTTTACAACATAAATTAATCAAGCTTTAATTATAAATTGTAGTACAAAATAATCTACAGCTTTTTACAAGAAAATTCACCATAGCAGAGCATATTCTTGACTAAGATATTTCTGCTTATAAATTCAGCATAGAGTCCTTGACATAACCATCTCCTTTTAACATATTTTGTCATTGACTTAATCATTTACTCTCAGTAATGATATCCATATCCTGGTCCTTTGAAATAAACCTTTGAGTAACCGTGACTGCTTCCATGGATGGGGCTGTATTCAGCTGTTTTAACAACAGGATATCCCCGATGTTCGGCCGTATACCCTCCTACTCCGTGCTCAATAGGTTGAAGAACGGTCGTGTATCCTTCTAATCCATGAACAACAGGGTAGCCTCCGAGCAGATGTCCACTTGTAGAATGCTTGCTGTGTCCGTGTCCAGTTTTACCATAAGCAGAATCCAGATGTCCGTGGGAACCAAAGCTATTTGCTCCGTACTTGTTGTAAGATCCATAAGAGCTGTGACCACTAGCTCCATGATCTCGAGAGTCGTGGTATGATTTAGCACCGTGGTTACCGTAGGATGTCTTTAAAGCGTCGTGGTCAGCAACAATGTCATGGTGCCCATTCACCTGGAATACAGTTGTACACATGTTTCAGCATAAAATTAGGTAGAATTCTTTCAAAGGTATTTTATTTTTGTCCTTCATGTATCAGAGCTAGTATAGTTGTAAATTATGCTTTTATTAAGTTAGTAAACACATCTGCACGTAAGCAAGTGAAATAGACACAAAGAGAAATTCGGTTGCTGAGTTTGTATTGTTGCGGTCACCTGAACGAAGTATCATTGAGATAGTGTCATTTTGTAACATTATCTATATATATTAAAGTACTAACGTACGTGGCACAGAAATCGTTCTTATTACTTATTGTCGAATGGGAACAGCTAAAGAAGCATACAAAAATTTCAGATTTCTTCATTGAACGTTTTTACATCTGCACTGAATTTAATTCTTCGCTTAGTTAATTAATAAAGCTGCAAAATGTTATTAGAAATTTTTTGGAGGAGGTTCGTTGAGGGTTGTATGCCAAAAAGAGAACTCAGCCCAGTTCCATTCATTCAGAGGAAAGAAAATATAAAAGAAATCAAGAAATAGAAAGTTTAATCGAGAGCAAAAATAGACTTAATCATCGCCAAATAAACAATTGCTGTAATTTATTTACGGAAATTGAGGCTCATATCTTTCAAAACAATTATTTTTCAAGACTCAAAACATTATTTTTTAATGGTATTAATTTGAATTCCGTCTAATTTTTCAATTCCTACTATAAGTTCACACTCTCCCTATATATATTTATATATCTTGTTCAAATTTTCAATCGTTAATAAAATACATTTTATTCATCCACTCAAGTTCAAATACATTTTTTTAAACTTGTAGTGGATGGCATTTGATGCTAATACAGTTTTTTTTTCAAATATTAATTAATTAATTAAATTTGTCCAGTAATTTCTATTTGTCCAGTAATTTATATATATATATATATATATATATATATATATATATTTCAATTTGCAGTAAGCTGATTCACCTGAATTCATGTTTTTTTAGTCGCATTAAATAACATTCCATATTAATCATTTAGCAGCCTAAAAAAAATCAGTAATCTATGCGAACAAGCTGGTCGCGCCAAAAGCGGCTAATTTTGTTGAATGAACATAATTGTAGGGCTAATAATACACACGGGAAAGGAATAAGGATAGTCAGTCATCTATTTCTCAGTGATGCAAAATATTACAAGAGCAGGATTAATCAAAGGCTGTCTGGACAATCAGGATCAGATTATCAAATCGAGAAAGTATGCAACTACGTATGAAAGTACGACAACTTTGGCAGAATTTGGAAATATCGTGAGTTTCTTGCTGTATTTTCAGTTACGCTTTCATCTGATTTACTAAAAGCTGTATTTTAGCTTATTAAAACTAAATTAAATCGTTTTATAAAAAGTATCGATTAAATTTTAAAATATTGTTAGTAGGATTCTTTTTCCCAAGTTATCAAATTTGCCAACAGATCAAACAGAAACTGTTTATATATACGATCAAATGGAGTGAGGTAATCAAGTACTTAGGAGTTATATTGGATAGAAAACTAACTTATGTAAAAATCACTTTCATGCCATTGGTGGTTGCTTTTTTTGGTTATGGAATAAGCAAATAAAGTGTATTCCGGAAATTTAAGGACAATGCAAAATCAAAGGTATGTAATACTTTTACCTAATACCTTTACCTAATACTAATACTAAAGGCTATACCTTTACCTAATGTATAGTCTTGATACATCAGGAATAACAACATACAGTAGACTCCCGATTATCCGCGGGCGGGTTATCCGCGCCTGCCGCACAAAGGTTTTTTTTTTTTTTTTTTTTTTTTCTTTACTGATTTTTTCAAAAAGGTGCAGTTTTACAGTTATGCTTTTGTAATTACATAATACATTACAGTATTAAAACAGTACATATGTATTCATTTTTCTGTGTATCCTTGACGCCTCTCGTAAATACAAAGCACTTTTCTGTTTTCATTAACAAAATGCAATTTAGGTTAGTTTTGAGTGATATACTAAAATATTAAGCGTTAGTTAAACATCCTGCCGCTTATTTTACGCTTTATTGTACATAAAACGATTTTTCAAAGTTGGAATGACTGCTTTCTTTTTTGCTATACCCGTTTTTAGCTTTTTTCGGATTATCCGCGATTTTTGTTATCCGCGGCGGCCGCGCCACCCAATTCCGCGGATAATCGGGAGTGTACTGTATTAAAATTCATCAAACTAACTATTATTAGATATTTCTTTTATATATATAAGGATTTATATATATATATCCTTATTTTAAAATGTAGGAATTAAATTCTTCTAAAAGTTTTTTGCGTCACCAACGCAGCAGTGCAGGAAATAAAAACGACCCAAGTATCAATAAAAACAAAAGAAGCCACTGCATGATTCTCGTTTAGACTCTGGCACTTACTCTGCTAAACATTAAAAATTACAAAGGCACCTACCTACTCTTCTAAGGCTCCCTCCCCCCCTGAAGGATTGAATAATCGCAGATAGTAGGTGCGAGCAATCAAACGATAAATTATCTGAATGATGTTATATAACTACATATACAGCTACTTGTTGAAAATATTTTTACCTGATTATGTTATGATTAAAATTATTCAAAGTTTAAATGCTGGTACATAAATATGCAAACTGTTTTAAAATTCTTAATTTTAATCCCATTTTAATTGTTATCTGGGAAGTGATGTGAACCCATAATAAAGTGACTCTGCATAATCCATCGAGACAGCTTACAGCGCTCTTAGAAAAATCTCAAAAAATAAAGGGGATCGATTAAAAACTCCAGAAGCAAATGTGTATGCTATAACATAACATAAGTAAGGGGAAAAGTTTTATGGACTATGAATAAAATTTTTGGAGATATTTGCAATTAAAATTATAAACTTTCCATGACTTGAAAAAGAATCTGTCCTAAAATTGAAAGAATATATCTTCAGATTCCCCTCCCCGCAAATGCGTTTCTCATATTTATATATTTATTCCTTTTTATTCGCTTTCTTCGTTGTTTAAATTTCACTCCGCCGTTGTTTAATTCGGAAAAACTCTATGATAATACCAGGGGATATGTTTTTCAATTTAGGACGCACTTTTTTACAAGTCACAGAAAATTCGTAATCTTAATCAAAAATATCTCAAACAGTTTTTCAGAAAACTCTACGAAATTTTTTCCTGTGTTTTTATTATGTTTTTTACAAGTCACAGAAAATTCGTAATCTTAATCAAAAATATCTCAAACAGTTTTTCAGAAAACTCTACGAAATTTTTTCCTGTGTTTTTATTATGTTTTTTACAAGTCACAGAAAATTCGTAATCTTAATCAAAAATATCTCAAACAGTTTTTCAGAAAACTCTACGAAATTTTTTCCTGTGTTTTTATTATGTTGTAGCGGTCCCCCCCCCCCCACCGATCTCCTTTATTTTTTTGAAATTTTCTAATTTCGCTGTTAGGAGCGTTGCAATCTCTCTCAATAAATTCAGCATAGTCACTATACTATAGGTGGACATTATGTCCTTGGCTATACGAGACGCCATTTTGAAATTAAAAGGCTTAAAGCAATTTTACTAATAACTTTGCATATACAAATTTGGTGTTAATACTGATTTTTATAGTTTTTACTGAATTTTATATTTTTAGTTTAATATGCTTTTAAGCTATTGTATTATCAGACAGACAGATGAACATAATTCCAAAAATGTGTTTTTTGGGTTCTCGGAATCAGAATTGTGGAGATTCACAAAAATCCTAAGGTTGAATATTTTGGCGTTTACAATAATTTCTCTTTGTATACTTTCAATACTTATTACTGTAACTTTACTATGCCTATATTTATAAAGAGAGCAAATATATATATTGGAGTCTTTTGATTCATTTACTAGATTTTGCGAAGACATTGACATCGAAATAATTCCATTTCGTATCGCACCTTTACATTAATATAAAAAAATTTGTATCGATATGTAAGGAATAAATTTTTAATAGCAATTGTGTAGTGACGTTATGGCCGAAGGAGCATTATAGTTTTCCCGTGCGCCAGTCTTAAGAGGTTCTATAGAAAAAAGAAAAAATATTAGTCCATTTAAGTCACTTTTTAAAGTTAAAAATGACAAGGGAATGAAAAAATTCTACCAAACAACATTTTGCTTTTAGTAAATCATTCATAGAGATTACGGGTGAAAATATCCCGATACGCCATTGGCTACATCATCAAATTTGTTCTCTAATTAATGAAAATACATCTGCATTTATATGCAAAGTTAAACTCCATTTTTGTTGCTTTTCGCCATTTTCGTCTCTCACTGGCATTAAATTATTACTTACTTTTTCATAATGGTATGTCTTCTCAAATCCATCTCCTTTTTCATGGCTGTAGGCGCCAACATTCTTATATTTGTTGTAATGGTCACTGTCTACTTCATGAGCCTTACGATCCGCATGAGACGAGATAGCATGGCTATCATGGACAGCGATTCCCGAGTCTTTTTGGAGACCGTGACTGCCGTAGACACCGCTTCCGTGGGAATCATGAGCAGAGAGAAGATGACCATGAGAGTCGTATGCATAAGCGGATGATGCTTCTGGGTGACTTAGGTATGGGTATGCATGAGCAGTTACAGCAGATAGAAGAAGGCTTGCAAAGATTATCTAAAAAAAAAGTCACATGAGTATGGGTACTTGAATATTTTATAGCTAAAATGAAGGATGCATTTAAAGCATATAGTAAAGTGACATACTGTGAATCATCTCTTATCTCTCTTAACCCATTAGCTGCCACGATTCCTTTTTGAGGGTTTTTTAATTACTCATACTATTACTATTCGGCGCCAAAAATGTATTCGGTAGTACACCTGACTATTTAGTTTCATTCAATATATCTGATGCAACAATCATGAGCCTTACAATCCGCATGAGACGAGGTAGCATGGCTATCATGGGCAGCGATTCCCGAGTCTTTTTGGAGACCGTGACTGCCGTAGACTATGTATAACAGAAAGTGTGTATTCTGTGCATCGTTTTTCCACAAATTTGAAATTCGTCTATTAGTTGAGAAGAACAGAATTGTCATATCAGAAGTATTATATTTTTGGTTTGGTTTTTAAAATATAATGAAATACGTACATAAATATGTAATTTAGAAGTTATAATAAAAATCTGTTATGTACTTGATCTTTTGTTTTTTACTGAAATGATTTTATCGGTCATTTTATAACGATAACTTTTTTTCAAAAATATCCAATATTTTCAAAATAAAACATAATTTGAATATAATATACTGTTATACCACTTTTTATGTATATATATATAACTTATCCGACCGAAAAATCAAAAAAAATTTTGACAGTTAATAGGTTAATAATAAAGATGAATGCTGTGTATTGGAACTCTACCGACCAGACAATTTGACTTTGATCTACTGAATTCTATATGATTAGAATTTAGAGGATAGGAGTGACCTTCGCAGAAAGTGTTTTCTAAAATTTTAATTAGAGCTTTAAGTAATTAAAAATGAAACAAGATTTTGATTTTTTTCCACGATTATTTCCAAAAAATATTCTCGCCCAAAAATTATTTTTACAGAATTTTAAAATTCAATAAATTATCTTTTTAATAATGCCCATTTAATTTCAATGCGATTTTTTTCACGAATTTTCATAATTTTTTAAAAAAAATTTAAACATAACTTTCCGAAATATATCTCATCGTTTTAATAATATAATTCTTATTGTTTCGTCTAATATTTAATCGCGTGATTTTCTTCTATTGTTGAAAACTACAGAAGAAAGATTCAATTTAATATCTGTTCAGTTTCTCTTCATTTATAATAAAGTATGTGTGTATTGGTTCTCTAAGGGCTAGACCGATTGACCTAGAGTTACCACCTTGTATATATATATATATATATATATATATATATATACTTTGAAGTGCGAGGATGTAAACTTCAAAGCTCTTTTTTTTTTTTTTTTTTTTGAAATTTTAATTAAAATTAAGCAAAATGTTGACGCATTTGCTTAATCATTTTGCATCCGAAATTACTACAGTTACAAAAATAGTTTTTACATAATTTAAAATTCAAAAAAATTGCCTTTCCACTTCTGTCAATTTTTTGCCATGTAAATATATTTTCTGTTAAAAAAATTTTAAACATATTTTCCATCAATAGTCTCAAGAATTCTGAACGAATATTAAAAGTATCATGAACGATAAAACAAGAACATAAAAATTCTAGAAGAACATCAAAGTTATTGGTATAAATCATAATTGAAGATACAAATATTTTTTCGTTTCCGTTTACAATCCTGATTACTATCTATCCTTAATACAAATCATTATTTGAAAAGCAGATTTCAGGAAATCACAGAATATATTTTATTTAATTCTGGGAAAAATCTATAAAAAATTTAAATTCATATTTTAAATGTGCTATTAACATGAAGAAAAATGCGAAATTAGACATTGTTTTAGATTACAAATTGTTACGCTATTAAAGGCCTAGAAAAGAGTGTATCTTTGCGATTTTGGTATTACAAACGACAAATTTCATTTGTCTACGACAGTTCTTTTTTTCTATACTTTTATTTAATTTACCTTGTTTCATGTTTGTAAAGATGGGATTTTGAAATCGATTTTACTTTCACTTCTTCATGTGCTGGTTTTCAAATTTTGTGCACTTACGTTTGTCTATTAGAATACTCAGATTTAATATTTTCAAAATTTAGTAATCAGTAATCGATTCATCTATTTAAATTTCGGTTTCGTATTAAGTAACGCCACCTGGTAGTGAAATTTGTAGAAAACGTTGATTTCAAGATTCTACAATATTTATAACTAAGAATTATAAGAAGCGAAAGAATAAAAAAAACAGTAAATATTTGAAATAAAGAAGTTTCTACTTTTTAACAATCAACCAAAATGTGTTTTTAAAAACTGCTTTTATTTTTTTTTATTAGTCAATACAAACTGAATCCCATAAGTGTTTTCTTTTTCTGACTAAAAAAACTTAGATTAGGGTGTTTGTAAAAAAAATGTACAAATTAACTACTGTCTCATTCCAGATGATGAGTTAGACATTTCATTTCATGCTCAAACAAAACAAATCCACCATTCGTTGTACAGAAATTTAACAAACACAGATTCTTACTAGGAAACTAAAAGCAACTGGCTGGCAAAACTCACCGTATTCATCTCGTGTTGGAAAGAATGGGAGAGTCCTTAAACCAAGTAAGAGAGAACTGCAATGCGTTTAGGTAGGACTGTTGATCAGCTTTTATAGTAAAGTGAACGGGGACCAGCTTCGCGAAAGAATAGATAACCATTATGCGGACAAGAAATGGAACAAAATGAATAAAAAAGAACAGCAAAAATCTTCCTGTTTAACAATGGCCTGGCGTGGCTAAGTTGGATAAGATGAAAGTGAATTCTCGAGCTTACAAATTGTCTCCCTATCTGATCTGTGTTTAAAGGAGGTCGTTTTTCAGGGTCCATTATGTTTCGTCGATGGATTTGCAAAGTCTCCGTACTGTACAATGGAAAAATGAATTCTAAAAGAAAGAATTGAAAAGACTAAGAAACAAAAAAAACTTTCACGGAAGCTCCTTTTTTTTAAAAGCAGAGATGATGAGATCGGAGATGAGGATATAATTTTTTTTCTTTTTTGTTTCAAAAGAAAACTATGATTTATTGACATGCTCTTCATAAATTTTTGCTTTAGATTAATTAAACGAATATTTTCCCATAAAGCTTAATGTATAAAGTAGAACTCCAATTACCCGAATAAATTTTGGGAGAAAAAGAAGAATTGCGAAAAAATAATGAGAGCGTAATTACTTTCTGTGACACGTTCTTTCACAACTGAAAGATGTTACTTTTAACAATTAAAATAAGTACTTTTAACACTCATATTACACTGTTCATATGTAATTTTAATGTATATATTTGTAGCAATGACAATTCGCAGATAATTTAATCTATGGTTTCTCTTTTTTTATACTTTATAGTTTTTACATTCTATGCCTTAGATTTGTTACATAAATTTATTATTATAAATTAATTAAATTATTAAAATTAAATAAATTTATTATTTATAAATTTATTACATTTAATTTTATGAATTCCAATATAAATTTTCTTTTGTATCTAATGTATTTTCATCCCCCTTTTTTTTATTCCAGAGATTTGCATTTATATTACTATCCGAATTCAGATAATTGGAATTCTACTGCTTCATAAATCTTCTTCAATACGTCGTTCATAATCGCATTATTTCATCTAAGTTCCAATTTCATTCATTAAGATTCGATTCATTTTTAATGATTCCAATGAACAAAAACAAATCTTATAGTATCACTGATAATATTTGCTACCAATTACAAATACATCAACACCTCTTTTTTTTTTCGATTTAATATTCAATAAATTTTATCAGTCAATGATTTTATTAGAATTCTAAATCGAAGAACATCAAACCTAATTGAATGTTTTTTCTAAACAAAATTAAAATTTTACCATTAATTCGTGAATTTTACTTTAAAGAAATTAAACCAAAGAAGACTTTCTTTATAAACATGGCCTTTTGATTTCTATCTATTGCAATAAACTACTCTAAAATATCAATATATACTATAAGGAGAAGTACATTTTGTTGATAAATGTATGTATGTTGTTTTGTTTTAATATGATGAAAATCGAAAAAATAACGTGCGCTCATCTTTACTCAAGAACTCCATGCCATTACTCTATTCACCTGTTATATCAGGAAGTTCAGAACCTTGTGTTCAAGCACTCCGTGACGCTCCCCTCAGATAGGCAAATCGGCAACAGTACTGTATTTAACGTTAAGAATAATTTAAAAGTTGATTTCTTTAAATAAAAACCGATTGTGTTTTAGCATAGTGATAGACTCACAATAAATTGAGGTACATGATGAAAAATTATCCAAAGCTCTAGTTGGACCTTGCCAGAATGTTGGACCTTGGATTACAAAATTTAGCATGTAATTAATTATATGTCAGGTAGCAAATATTAAGAAAGAATAATTTTAAATATGTTTCTGATTAAATATTGATGTGTTTTCCGAGAAATTAATTTATGGTAAACCTATTTCACAATATGGACTTTTTTTTTTCTTTTGCAGTTGGAAGTTATTTAGGCCTAACGCAATGGCAGAAAATTGTTTTTCATTTGTTAATTATTTATTTTGAAAAAATATTTTATGACAAATTTAGAAAATATATGAATAAAATATTTTCAATTGCAAAGAGTTAATTAAACAAATTGAAATAATTATTATATGTTGTTTATTTTTGGAAGTAATGAGGCATTCACAAATCAGCACTACAAAAATCTCCCTTTTTTTCCCCCTCAAACCTTTTGAATAAGACAACTTGCACCTCCTAGTTACATTTGTTCGCGTAGAATTAGAAGATATATAGTTAGAAAGATGTCATTTAATTAATTCAACTGATTTTGGTATCAAAAAAAGGACATCTTTAGTAGATGAAGGTTGAGGTCCATCTTCATATTTTTCGACATTTTTTTTTTTTTTTTTTTTTTTTTGAAAATACTTTTTTCCACAAGATAATCGCTAGCCATATTTTGGAATTACATAGCTAGCAAATTAAAGTATTTCTAAAATGCAAAATACTTAAATTCAGAGAATGTACAGCGTCTATCTTATAAAAAACGTCATAGTGACGCTTGAAATTAAGCTATGTAAATTTAGAATGTTTCCATGTAGCCACTCTATGTTTTAATAAATAATGATGACATAAAATATAATGAAATTCACGTATTATTTTTTTAAAAATCCATGGCGATAAATTTACGCCCATTGAAGTTGCTTTACTATTATGACTAAATTAACAAGTAAAATACATTCTTTATATTTTTTCATCAATAAATTCGGAGAGTATTATTGCTCAAAAATCATTTCTATATCACTTTAAAATGAAAGAAATAAACTTTTCATCTATATTAATTTTATTTTTGGGTGATTTTTTTCTGTTTTTAATAATGCCTTCAAAATCTTTTTAAGCATATTTTACGACAATACTTTTAATTGCTTTAATTACTGGTTTTACAAGATTACATCGGCGTTCCCAACTATATTAAATGCATTTTTTTGAATGAAATCTTTTATTGCTCTGTAATAGAGGAAAAAAGTTATGAAGAAAGAAGACTATTTCAGAAATGTATTTGTCCATTTGTTTAACAATATTTCCTTATACCAGCGATTCTCAACCTGTGGGGCGCGAGAATATCCAAGAGAAAATATTATTTTAAAAAATTGATTAACTGACTGAAAGAAAAGCACACATACACATACAAAAAAAATATTTCGATATATTTTATAACTTATTAAAGTAAAAGAACTTACTAAATAAAAACTTACTTAATCAAAACATACTAAATTAAAAACAAATTTAATTATTATTAGTGACTTTCTTGGGCTTGTCTTGCAAAGCAAAGTTTTTCGAAGGAAGGCTTAATATTAGAAATATACACTTTCAGTTCTGTTTCTATATTTTGTCTTCAAAGAAGCCACAGCAGAAAATCCAGTTTCACAAAAGTTGGATGTTGAAAATGGTAACAGAATGTGAAATGCCCTTGTTTTTAGTGCAGAAAAATCATCCTTACTCCTGCCCAAAATTCAAATAGCGATTTATTACTAAATTGTCTTTTAGTTTCGCCACTTATCGTGAAGTCTATGAATTTTTCTTCCTCATGAATTAAGAGTCCTTCGGGAGTCTTATGAAATGGATCCCTAACCCACTCGTAACTTGGTATCAGTTTGTCGTTAACAAGAAAATACTTCTTTAAAATTTTTTACCAACATAGCTAAAAGATTTTCAATGGTTACAAAACAACTTTTACATGTTCTTCTTCAGCCTTGTAAGTTTTAGTACAATCATTCACATTTGCAAACATTGTTAGGTTTTTTGCTTTAAATTTCTACTACACAATTCCAATTTTCTACAAAAAGCATTAACTTTATCACTCGTATCCAACTTACGTATGTGTATTTGCTCCTTGGAATTGAAGATTCAAGTTATTTAATTTCTCGAATATGTCGACCAAGTACCTCAATTTCATCACAAATAAACCATCGCGAAAATTCTCTGCCTACGGTCTGTTTTCTTCTGCTAGGAAATTGGCGATTTCTTCTCTTTATTCATAAACACGTTGCAAAAATTTCCCATATGATAACCATCTTGCCTCGCAATAAAATAGTAATGCTGAATGTACTGAAACCCATGTCTTTACAAAGTGCGGAAAAGATTCTCGATTTCAGGGGTCTCATTTACATAGAATTTACCACGGTTACAACCATAGTTAACACAATATTCAGACCAGGTCTCATTGCTTTCGAAGCCAAAGCTTCTCTGAGTCACGCAACTTCGAGAAAAGCTGACACTGTACATCTTCGGTGATATTGCCAATTCGACGAGCAACAGTATCATTTGAAAGAGGTATGGACTACAATTGTTTTGAAAAATTATCTCCAAACATAGTTTCTGCAATCTCAATTGCTGCTGGCAAATTAAGCTCTCCACCAATGGTTTGAGGGTTTTTTTACATCTGGCTATTTCGTATGAACTTTGAAAGATGCAATTAAAGTTTTTTTATTCACAGACAAAGTCTCTTTAAAAATGATTTTTGCTTTTTATATGATTTTAATTTTAATTCGAAGAATTCTCTGGGCTTATTGACGTACTCACCATGAAGCGTTTCAAAATGTCGTTTAAGTTTATTAGGTTTCATGCTCTCTGCGGCCAACCTTTTTGAGCAAATGATACACAGGGTCCTTTCTTCTTCATTTACTTCAGCACTGGTAAACCCAAAATTTAAGTATTCTTGAGAATATTTTCTTGATTTTATTTTCGGAACCACGCTCGTCTGTGTACTTGCTGATGCTTGACTATCGTCTAATGCTTGCTTACTTCCGCTTAAAAATTTATCCACGAATCTGCATAAATCTACTGCCGTGAATATTTAATATGGTGAATTGCAACTAACACGAAAATATATATAACACACTCATTCACTATACATTCGATAACGATAAAAGGATCGACTCGAATGAAACTGGCTGGAATTGAAACTTGCGTTAGCGAACATTTTCTTTCTTACTATAAGAAAACATTTGCTCCTCACATGCTCGAGACGGCATAGGTCGCGTGGATTCCCTTCCACAAACATTGCTTATTTTTTTCGCTTTTGTTTAGTCATGCTTCTGTTTTATTTCTTTTATTATTCGAAAAAAATGCATTCCCAGTTTCTAAATTTAGCTGACCTCGTCTAGATTAACTTTCATTAACGAATTTTTTTTTTTTTTTTCATATTCTTTTAACGTTATCTCCCTGCTTGGCTATCATTTCAAATATAATATTAAAATGTTCCCCGCTTTCATTCGTTTCATCTGTATACCGCCGGCTTGTCCAAAATGCAAGATGTGGTTTCTCGCTAAAGTTGTCTCGCTTTTACTCTTGTTTTGGCAGTTGATTAAAAATAATTTAACAACAGAATCCAAAATACTCAATATACATTATTGTTGTATACATTTTATTGTAAGCGGGGGGCGCGATGGAAATTATGATTGAAACTTGGGCCGCAAATACTGAAAGGTTGAGAAACGCTGCCTTATACTGTTACGAATTTGTAATATCGCTTCCCTTCAAAGTAAATCCCCTAGTAAAGAAAATAGCTTTATAGATATCTCTAAAGGATGCTGAATTATTGCCGGATCAATAAGTCCCAGCCTTGGAGATAAGTATGGCGATTTGGCGACTTTGGTGGCAAAAATGAAGGACCCAGAATATTTAAGAATCTTGCGATCACTCCATTAAGATTCGAGAATCAGGGTATATTCTAGAGCATTCGATCCCTGTCACAGAGATAAAACCGGAGAGACAGAATCAGTTAGTCAGTCGGTTGTCGAGTCGTGAGATGTTAGTAGTTAACCGAAGTCTATCCTAAGAGTACTCTCTGAACTCTTTGAGCTATTACGAGTTTTCAATAGCGATTTACTGTTTGTATGTTGCTGTTTACTGCAAATACTGTTTTTGCTTACTCTTTGTCTGTATTTTGTTATCAGTGTTTCGTGTTTTTGTGAACAGTCGGTTATTAAGTCTTCTGATTTTTCACTATATATACCCACACGGCGGATTTGAATCTTGGAATATAAATTTTATAGATATTTCAATAAATGTTTTGAAAATCATGTTTCAATGTTTTTACACTTTTAAACCGTAAATAATAAGTGTGAGCATTTATTAATATCTAATTGTCTTTCGTTCCAACTTGTTCCCTGGATCATTGAATAATGAATTTCAATTAATTACTTAGTGCATAGCTTAACGTTCACAACTTAAAGTATTTGTAAACATCAAATTGGGACAGATATATAAACCATGCTATTTTAATAGCCTTATACTTATTTTGTTTATTATGCACCTTCCAAATAGAGTCGAGTCCCATGACGTCATAGTAATATTGAAAACTTAAGTGCCTTTTTCAAATTAAATATCATCTTTTGTAATAATATAATTTCATTTTCTGATTTTTTATTGGCAAATGCTGGTTAGTATCATTCTTCCATATCTTTCAACAATAAAAGAAAATCAATAACATTACAATAAATAATGAAAACGGTTTAAATTTCATTGGAGCTATGAAATATATTGTTTAAAATAATGCAAAAAGATATTCTTTCAAAAATCGTCGGATTCTAAGAAAAATTTGCATAAAAACTAAATTGGCGTTAAAAAAACTTAATTTTTTTTTTCAAAAGTGTGTTTTGTGCATTAATATTCTTGAGAGATATGTCGTGAAAACGCCAGAATATCGCTTTATTTTTTATAGATTAATTTTTTTAAATGCACCGAACTTCACTCTAAGTCAAATTTGGTAACTTAAGTTAAATAAATGTAGAGTTCCAATATATGCAGACACATTTTCTTCATCACTACTAGTAAAGATTATTCTGTTCTGTAATTGTAATTATAATTTTTTACTTTATAATTCATAATTCTTTGTATGATGTGTCACTGCAACTGGAATTTCTGATAACGCATTTCCAACTGAATAAATAATTTTAAAAACTAGATTTGTATTTTTTTTTCTAATCTATTATTGGATTGATTAACTGCCGATATATTTATTTTATGTGAACTCGTTTACTCAAAATCGGCCCATGCTTGATGCATTAACTGTAATATATGATCAAGATATTCAAACTGCAGATCAGAATTAAAATTTGAATCTGGTCAGTCAACAGAAAGAAATAATGTTCAACAAAAATGTATGGGAAATTCAAACCTCTAGTTCGAAACAACGTTAGATTATAATATTTTAGACTTAATTTCTTCTAATGTTCTTTTACTTTTAAAAATTTACTCTGAATAAGAGCAAAAATAATGTGCACTAAAAAAGTGTATCTAGTATTATTGCAAAATGCGTTAGCACTTTAGTAAATAAATAATAAATAAAACAATAGACAGTATCACTGCAGACTGTTAAAAAATATTAGCATGCTAACGTTTTAGGCTCGTATACTATTTGTAAATTGCATCATACGACACACACGAGGTAAAAAAAAAAAGACTCAAAGCCTGCGCAGGACTTTGGACTCGAGCTGCTCAATTTGAACATGTAGTTATTTCTTCGTTAGCAGGTATTCATTACAAAAGTTTTTTTAAAGATTCGTTAAAATTTTAATTAAAAATTAATCAAAATTGAATGCTTTTCTTTGGAATTTTGGCATATATTATAGCGCAAGAACTATTTTTGCATCTCATACTCAAGAAATTAAAAGCAATTATTAATTCCAGCCTTTATTAGAACAAAATATTTTACACCTTTTGAGAATCCAGTGAGTAATCCGATTCACTTAATAAAGAAAAAAGACAACAGCTATTTCTGTAGTTAATGTTCTGGATAATAGTTTTTCACGTGACAACCATCTTTATGAAATTAAAACGACGAAACACTTTTTTCCCTGACTAGATTTCATTAAAAACCATAACCAGATTCTAGCAAACCATTCAGGTGTAGAAAAAGAAAAATCACTATGGGTTTTTCTTTTTCGAATCGAAAAACGCCAGTGGCCAAATACTTCAACGTATTATGAATACGGTTTTACGCATTTTAATTATCTTTGTTTATCGAGATGTCATTCTTATCAATTCTAAAAATTTTTTTTCGCAGAGACTCATGTAATTTCTGATAGATTTTTGAAGAGTTGATCAATATCAACCTTTGTAAACATTCAAAAATCTATTTTGCAATCAGGCATAATTATCCTTTCTGTATTGTTTAGTTCGCCTCTCGTAAAGTGCCTCTTCTTTACCTGAAAAGTTTACTGCCAGTTTATTTAGAATCTGTTGCCTAACATTATTTAGGAATTGTATTTTTTCCTGTCTATAATTAACCTTTATCTCTGTTTTCTTGTGTATATACAAACTCCCCTTTATAACTAAGGCAAAGGTAATAAGAAACATTTGACAGCTTTTGAGAGCCCACGGAATAATCCGATTCACTTAATAAAGAAGGGGAAAAAAAAAAAAAAACAGCGTATATGAACTTTGTAAAGGAAAAAGGACAATATTAATTCTGGATAATTTTTCATATGGCAACCATTTTTTTAATGAAATTAAAAAACAAAACTCTTCTTTCCCTAATTAAAACCTAACTAGAATTCAACATAATAGAATCCTAATATAGTGAATATCGGATATACTATTCATTCAAAGCTTGTAAAAACATTATAGCTAATGCTGGTTTCCTTGAACGCCCATATGAAGATGTGACCCTTTATCTCATGATTGATCGGAGTTTTCATAAGTTCTGTTTTATATCAGTATTTCAATAATAAGTCAGAAGCCTTTGCATCTTTTCCAGTAAATCAGCTTCTACCGAGAAAGATTATAGTGTTTTGGACCGATAGCTTCTTGTAATAAATACGTTGTGTTGTTCGTCATTTTCAGGAAGACTGCGATCAAAACCACTTACATTTGCCTCCTGTCAAAAAACAGACAAAAAAAAAAGAAGAAGAAGAATGGGGTCAAGATTGGGATATCCGGCACATTTCAGATAATTTAAATACAATAGCGATTATTTTCTTTCATGCTTCTGAAATTAATTTTTCAATTAAAATATATTATGAAACTATGGTTAAGAGACAAGAGTCTGAATAACAATTCGAAGCCTTTGATGACGATAGATTAAAGGTTGAAACTTAAATCTTTAAAACTTTCAGAGTTAATTTATAAAATCTTTACTGCCATTATACAGTGTGGCCATAACAGGGGTCCTTGCTTGGCGGCATCTGCAGTTAAAACGAATGAACGAAATGAAACCACATTTCATACACAGACTTGGAAGGTATGGAAAAATGAATACCGCAGAATAAAGAAATTAGTCTCAAAAGTTACCAATAGGGGAATTACCAGCTCTGTGGAAGTACAGTTATGAATGAATTCACGAAACTCACGGAAAATAATCTTTTATTCATCAGTATTAATTTCCCCTGGATGCTGTACAAAATTTTCAATATTCTGAACTTCCCTGTATACAACATATATGTTGTATAACGTTCTCCACTTCTGCGTGTAAACTGTCAGTTTCGATGCTCATACCAGCCCGTCGTATGTTCTGTTTCAAGACATGCGGGTTTGCATAAGAGCAGTCATAACATTGCACTGTCTAGAGTAGAATAATTTTACCATTAAAATATACTGAAGTAAGGTAGAGCTCATATTAAGCAAACATTAACAATCGATTACGAACAACAGTCAAGAATGAACTGCTAATAAGTCGTTTGCTCTTCCCTTTTTACAAGGCATGCATAGAGCTGCTGTCACGCACGCACTAAGAATTTTAATAACTGGATAGGCAAATTTCCTCATTCGTACTTGACTGCAGAGTCAGTATTTCCCTTATCTGCAACTTTTAGTGCTATTTTTTTTTTTTTCATGTTCAATTCATTTCCCCATGCCTTCCACAGTCTGTATATGAAATTTGGTTTCATTTCGTTCATTCGTTTTAACTGCAGACGCAGCCAAACAGGGAAAGTTATTTTATGACCACCCTATACGTTCTTAAGTTTCAAAATCTTTTTAAAAAGTTATTTTCAATCTTATTCCTTACCTATTCCATCCTTGAAGGAAAGTCACAGTTAAAATAATCATTAACAGGTTTATCTGGTTTTCTTTAAAAAAAGGATTGTATCCATTTCTCCAAATAATTGCATTACCTACCACTAGAGTAATATATTGAGATATTTCAAATCTTCGTCTGGATAGTTAGCTTCATTTCAGCACGATTCAGTCATATTCATCTCGACAAAATAGACGTATTATTATCATTTGATGTTTATCTTTACATATCTCGAAACATGTTTAGATATTCGAGATGATCAAAAATGTTTCCATTACTCAACATAATAGCTGAAATTTGTAATGAAAATTTTTTTAAAGGCTGGACTGCAAGATTCTGAGGACCAGAAACAATCATCGTAGGTCGAGGCTCAAGTCTCATTCGAATCAGAGGTTCACAAAAACAATTCGAGTCATAAGTCATCGTAGGTTTTTTATGGAATATTATAATGATTCCATTTGCATTTAAATATTTCTTTTAGATGCCATTGCCATCCAAATCACGATGAATAACTACTCCTTCGATCATAATGACACTATGTAAATTTGAAGGAAATTAGTTGTTTACAAAGCTAAGTTACTCGATAATGAAGTCTTGAGTCTTCCTGGAAAATGTTTTCATACATCAAAAGACTAGTCTTACAATTCTTGTATTTAATCAGTCACTAAAGAACATTATCTAGAACTTCCATCTAAGCAATTCCATCTTCAAATCATGCAATAACAAGATGTGTTTTTTCCCAAAAATTTGAGCACACCAACTATTGTTTTCGGCCTGCAAGACATTGCATGTTACACTTTCGAGCAATTCTATGACGGATAATATAATATTTTGTTCAGAATAAACATATCGTTTTATCCTAAGTATGCATAGACAAAGACGAATTGCAATGATAAACAAGTCTAACATCTCAAGTAGTTTTATGATCACTCCTATTAACTGTCTTAAAAACATGTTTTAAATATTTAAATTGTTGTGTTTTTCAAAAACAATTGTATTTTTAAATTTAATATTAGCTCTTGTGTCTGTAAAGAGTTGAAACCTAATAACATTTTTAAGGGTTTTTTTTTTTTGTTTTTGTTTTTTTATTCTGTGACTTTCTTGCTGCATTTAATCATTCTGATTCTTTTTTATTTCTTAGCATTACAGAGAAGCTCGTATCGTATGACTTCTAAGGTACAGTACACTCCCGAGTATCCAGTTCCCGACTATCCGGCTCAGTTTTCTTTTATCTTAATTAAATGAGGAAGGCAAGGCGTCTATTAAGTTATGTATTAAAGACTTTCCCAAAACTTAAAAACTGTACGCTTCAACTTACAGTCCAATGTGGTGAATCAAAGTATTTAAAGCAGATAATTTATAAATGAAATTTTTTAATGCTAAAATCTATAACTGAAATTTCTATAATTTATGTAAATTTTATTTATTTATTTTAGTTTAAAAAATGAAAAAGTATATATGCTGAATATTATGCAGAGCACAAAATGTAAAAAAAAAAAAAAAAAAAAAAAAAAAAAAAAAAAAACTTTAAAAACATCTGCAGTTTAATAAAATTTAAGATTTTTATATTCACTATATTAACTTATTGAAAATATTTTTAAAAGCAAGTAAATTCTATTTTGAACTGCCTATACTAATTGTGATAAATCTTAAAATGTAATTTTAAGATTGAAGAGCAATAATAAGTCACTACAGTTAAGAATAGATTCTAGCTACTCAGATTGAATTACGCTGCGTTCACATGAGGCCAACTATTGCGCGCAATGGAAGGCCACGCCTACTTCAGGGACATACGTGAGCTCGACTGGACAATGGCAAACGGTTGTCTCATCGGAAGAACTATTCGCCATTGTCCCATTGCGGTCATTTGATCTTCCTGAAATAGGCGTGGCCTTCCATTGTGCGCAAAAGTTGGCTTGTGAACGCTGCTTTACTTGAATCAGAAATCGTTAATTAAATTAGGAATAGTAATGAGAACGAAAGTGTAAGATTTTCATTAAAGGAGACTGACCTCGTTCAAAATAAAATTTTTGAAAAATTGAATTTTTTAATAACTTTTTATTATTCTTAGATGCATTGTCAATTATAAATATGAATTTTTTTATATAAATATAATATTTTTTTGGAAGTAGGGGAATTTGTATCAAGTTTTGATGAAATTTAATCAAAACGGTTAACGCTCTGCATCGCATGCTGCAATCGTACTTTCCTTTATACTCGAATTACAGAGATATTGATCTATGAAATGAGCCAAAAACTAAGAAAAATTTTGGGATGTAAGTAAATTAAGGGGAGGGGTAAATGGGAATAAATACGCATTTTTTCCATCAATTTACGATTGAATTTTGATACAAACGCCTATTTATGAAAAAGCGTTTCGCCACCTGGAAAAATTTTGCCTCATTCCATAATCTAAAAAAAAAAATTGAAATTTATAGTGTGAATTTCAGGAAATTATCTCAATTATGTTTGAGCTATAGTGCAGTTAAAGATTTTCTTTAATTGAAAAACATGGTTCTTATTGTTACAGGAATTTAAAATTTCCCACAATTATAAATACGATCTTTTAGTATTTTTACATTATTATTTTGCAAGAGTTTTTTTTTTATTCGAACAGATAAAAAGCTTTTTGGCACAGAATATCTTTTGGAATCATTAATTAGCTCATTTTCAATTAATATCAATCAACTTAACATACAAATCCAAGCCGGAATAGCCTGATTGGTAGGGCGTTGGATTCGCGTCCCTTGGGTTGCGAGTTCGAACCCCACCGGCCGAATACTCCCCGCTTGTGCGGTGGCTGGCGCACGTATAAATCTGTCGAGGTAGCAAAGTCCTCCATGTCGAGAGTAATACCTCTGGGGGTACTGAATCAGGGGTCATCGTTCCCTGATGCAGGTCTAAATTACGATTTGTGCTTGTATGAATGAAGTCCACCCCGTAGAAAGGGTTCTGGCATGTGTGTAGCTAAGTCGCTCTCTTGGCCCTAGATGGCGCTACTGAAAAAAAAGAGACGTACCAGTAGCTTAAAACCACAAATGACTTCTTAAAGTCAATGGGCTTCTTTAGACAAGAGCCATTAGAAATAACATATAAATCCAATTTTAAACTCTTCAAATCTCCTCACACAAGTTTATAACCCTAATTGAACTCAAGCATAGGTATGACACTAGCTGTGCTAATTGCAACTATACAAAAAATGCTGTTTCAATATTCCAGAATATATATCATTGAAATATTTTTATTTGTATTTTTTTTTCTATGCAGACATTTGTACAATAATTGTTGATCCCATAACTTTTTAAAAATAGGCATAATCATGTCTATTATTTTTTCTGGAGGTCCTGCAATCCTATCTTTGAATGATTTGCCAACTGCATTAATCAGGATATACTACTTAATTTTTGGGATCACGGTGGCCTGAAAGTAAGATATCGTTTTCGGAACCAAAGGGTTTCAAGTTCGGGACTCGATTTCATCGAAGAACCGTCATGTAAGCCGGTCTGGTGCAAGCTAAATCCACCGGAACCAAACGCCCTCCCCCTAGTGTAGTGCGGAAGTTTGGAGAGGATGTGCCAGCTCAAATGTCTTCCTCGTCATCTGACCGTGGTTCAAAATTACGAGGTCTATCCCAAAATAACCCTAGTGCTGCTTTAAAACGGGACGTTAATATAACTAAACTACTTATTTCTTATCTCACTTTCTGGATTTTACTAAGCTGATTTTCTGTTTCGTATTTAAAAAGTCAATTTAGAAACTATAAAAAAAATGAATTTCAAATAAAAATCATGCACCATATTTCATAACGACTTCGTATCTTCAATATTGCAGTAGTAATCAGTGAAATATCTTTTTTTCGTATTTATTTCATATTTATTTCTACAAACAAAATTAATAATATACATAATTAGGTAATCAAAACATATTATAATTTTTATGCGAAAATTTTATAGATATAGCGATTTTATTCAATAATCAGAAACTACTTTTTTATTGAAGTTACAAGATTCTTGAAAAATGTTCGAAATATTGAGATTTTCGAATAGTTTAAGTTCAATATATGTTGACCATTGTATTTTTGCAATATTATTAACTTTATAAATATAATTTAATTTTATGTCATTTTCATGTCTTCCTTATGAACTCACTGCATATATCAGTATAAATTAAGAAACATCAAAGTGTAATAAATATAGGAAGGAAGAAATTTGGAAGGAAGTCTGAGGAAATTGGCTTCAAGTATTTTACTTTAACTTTGCATTACACCTTGTTTTCCTTCAAGTCAGTCTTAAATAATCTTATTTCCAGTTTAATAGAGAATTTATTAACAAACAATATTATTATAATTTATTAACTAACAATATATAATTTATTAACTATTTATACACAATAATTTACACAAGATGGAGAATAAAATCACTAGAGCAATTAACATTTTATGATGATAACAAGAACCATAAAGGCATCACATTAACATGAAACAAAATTATAGAATCTCAACCTACTAATATGAAGACACATTCTGTGAAATTGAGAAATATACATATAATTGTGCATTCATTACAAATGGGATGAAAGGAAGAAAGTTAGAGAATTCAAAAAATTCTTTTAATGCGATTTAATTCTTTTTTACAAACCACAAATTTCTATGATCTATTTACCACAGTTTTAATTACTACTATTGTCAAATGAAAAGTACATATATTATGAGTACCCGCTGTACTAAAACCAGTATATAAAACAGCAATACTTTATATGTACAATTCTATACACATTATTCTGTAAAGTCAGCAGGTCCATTTTAAAATGAGACTTAAACAAGGTGGCTACAGAAACTGTGAAAAAAGATTTCCCTGACTTGCAAAATTTCCCTGAATTATGGCAACTAATTACATTAGTTTACTGTCTTTCTTTCTATTCAGAATCACTGTGTATATATAATACATTAATTAAAAGCACATTTACAAGTCATTTAATATAAACAATATTTTCACGAAATTTAATTTTTAAATAATGGAATGAACATCCTTCAAAAAAACCATTAAAGAAATATACTCAGTTTTAAACAGAAAAAATATGGGAAATTTTAATAAAATACTTTGTTCAAAGAAATATTAAAACTAATGTTTACAACACAAATTAAATTTATTAACAATAAAGGAGATTATGATCCTTGTTCAAAATTTTAAAACAGTATTCAATCACTAATTAGTAGTGTTTTTCACATTAGTATCAGGATTACATGTTATGGCATAAATACAAATACAGTAAGATTATATGCACTAATAATACATATTTTAACACAAAAATTTAAAAACTGCAAATTTTTACTTCAACAAATCATAAGAAATTACTTGCTCTAATTGTAAATTTATACTTTTATAAATGAATAAAAAAAATTATAATTGCAATTTATGACATTTGCAAATTTATTATTGCAAATAATGCTAAAGATATTCAAAAAATAAATATTTGCTTATTATAATTAAAATTACAAATAATACTATTCAAGAATTAATTTCAAAACTGAAATATCAATTATTAAAATTCTAATGAAAAATACTTGATTTAAAATAACCAATTCTACTTCAAGTGAATTAAAATGTTTTAAAAGCTTCTGTTTGCAAAATTTTGAGGTTTGCAATTTCTTTATCAACTTTTAAATTCTTTTGTAGAGCTACCTAAACAATTTATTTATTTATTGAACTCCCTCAAGATTTTTTTTTTTTTTCAACTCTTCGAACTGATATTCTGATCAATATTAATGATAGTTTAAAATTAGTTATTCTATTATTTTCTTAAATACTCTCAACACACAATTTTTTTTCTTGCAATGAGTGTTTGTTCTTCTATATTCTCCCACAGACAATCTTACTGATCAAAAATCCTCTCTCGTCATTGTTGCCATGAGAAAGAACCATTATCGTCTTTAATAATGATATGACTTCACTGTAAAATTTTGAATTGAATAAGTGGAACCAAAATTTATTCTGTCTGTTCTTTGAAAAGTGATAACTTAGCTTGTGGAAAGTTATTAGAATAAACATTCCTCAGCTTATACCTCTTTTTATCGTAATGAAACTCAACAAAAGTCGCCATACTTCTGAAAGTTGTCCCAGATGGCTGCTACTATGATGGTTTTGGCGACATTAAGCTTGATGTAGAGAAATGAAAGAGTGAAATCGCCAATCACATGCATACTTGGAACGAAATGCTCTCTTCGGTAATTTGCCCTTTTTTAGATATTTTTTATGAATTTTCCTGACTTTTCCAGATCTATAAAAATCCCTGATTTCCCAGTTCTGTTGCCACCCTGTTAAACATATTTGTGGAATGGAATGGTATATTATCATTCACCATTAAAAAAAATGAACATCTGGAAAAAATGAAGCTACCCTTTTATTCTTTGAGTTCTAACAAAATATTCATAGAACAAGGAGAAGTATTTCAAGCTTAAATTCACAAAAATTAGATTATTAAGACTAATTATTAAAGACTTTTCCAACACAATGCATCATTTGAGATTCATAAAATGTAAAACCATAGAATGCATGTAAAATTCGAGTTCCACCTTCAGTGTTGTTAAAGAGATTGACACATTTTCAAATAATAAAAAATTTTATTTTAACATAAAACTTTGCAAATTGAGTTTCTAAATATTAGAAGGTATTCCATTCACAAAAATGCGATAATGTTCAATTAAACGAATTTCAACGAGAAACTTCTTATATGCATACATCAATAAGGTAATGCCTTTTCTTGAATGAATAATAATATTTCTAATCAAATTACTGTTATTGGAAATGCATATTAACACTAGAACTACCACAGATTGACATAGATTTTATCAGATATCGACCGGTCATATTTACTGATTGGTAATCCCTGTGTTAAGTACAAAAATAATAATAATAAATGAGAACATATTTTTTGAATAGCTTTTCTGTGAAAACTGTTTATAACATAATCATAGAAACAATATATTAGGTATATAAAGTAAGGTATGTTTACTTAAATAACATTTCTCAGAAAAAAATTTTGCCACTGATATTTTGATATATGTATTTTGTATAACTTTATGAGAAAAATTTGTATTGCATATAACTTAAGAAAAGAATAAAAACTTTTTATTTCCCTAGGAAAAAAAATATTTCTATATACAAATCATGAAAAAGATTTTTCATTTGCATGAGTTCTATGATGATCAGATAAATACGATTTCCGAGAAAATTCCTTCCCACATACATCACAAGAATATGGCTTTTCATTTGTATGAATTTTATAATGCTCATTTAAACTGAATTTGTGCGAAAAATCTTTATTACAAATATCGCAAGAATATGGTCTTTCATTGGTATGAATTCGATAATGTTGTTTTAGATGCCACTTGTGAGCAAATACCCTGTTGCACATTTCACAAGAAAAAGGTTTCTCGCCCGTGTGGGTACGCAAATGTGTATTCAAACTACACTTTTTAGAAAATGACTTACCACAAACATCACAAGAAAAGAAATTTTCACTGGTATGAAGCCCATGATGATAATTTAAGTTCCCTTTGGTGGAAAATTCCTTTCCACATATATCACAAGAATAGGGTTTTTCATTAGAATGAGTTCGATAATGCTCATTTAAATGACATTTCTGGGAAAACTCTCTATGGCACACATCGCAAGTATAAGGTTTTTCACCCGTGTGGGTACGAAAATGTTGATTTAAGTGACCTTTCTGAGAAAATGTTTTGCCACATACATCACAAGAAAAGGATTTCTCATTTTTATGAAGTCGATAATGGTAATTTAAGTAACCTTTCTGGGTAAATTCTTTCCCACATACATCACAAGAATATGGTCTTTCATTTAAATGACAAATTCGATAATGATCATTCAGACGGCATTTATGAGAAAACTCCTTTGAGCACAGATCACAGGGATAGGGTTTTTTATTTGAATGAGTAAGATAATGTCCATTTAAATTACTTTTCTGAGAAAATCGCTTACTACATATATCACAAGAATAAGGCTTTTCACCTGTGTGAGTACGAACATGCAGATGTAAATAACCTTTTTGAGAATATACCTTACCACAGATATCACATGGGAATTGTTTCTTATCAGCATCGCTTACAGTTCGTATACTATGTGGTACTTTTCTGCTAACAGGGCGCCAAGCTTAAATATCGGTGCTATTTCATTATCGTCAACATTCATCGTTAAAATTTGTTGATGAGAGTCATTAATAAGATTTGTCGAGTCATCACTATGATTCGGCATGCTTTTGTCTGATGTCTCAGTATCGGAAAAGTAATCCATATTCACATCAGAATCAAGTGGCTCAAAGGGCAGATCATCAACTGGATAAATATCATTTGTATCCATCCTCAACTTTTTGAGCTGATCTTTCCTATAAAGTCGAATCAATAGTGCCTACAAAGAAGTATTTTCCATCTGTTCATAATGAATATATAGTTATGCTTCTGAAGAAAAACTTTACCTTTTGAATGTATCTGGTCATTCTCAGAAGTTATCTGAAAAAGGAAATTCATTTTTAATATCATTTTATGTTTCTGGAACTTTATCATTATTTAATCAATATGCAGACAAATGTTTAAATAACAAAGATGATATAACATTTTTTTAAAAATAAATTAAACAAAAGGTTCTTAAAACTTTAGAGATCACGATACACAGAAGAAGCATAAATAGTTTTCATTGGGGGGGGGAGCGTTTTTTTTTTTTTTTTTAGCATTTGCAGGTGAAAGTAGCAAGGGAAATTATTTTTACCTTGCAAGAATTCATGAAAAAATTTTTTAACATAACTTATGTATACATAATGCAAAAAGAAAAAAAAAAAAATTGAGTAATAGCGTAACCGAATAGAAAAGAGGAAACTTTTGAAAATTTTAACTTCGATTTATTCCATCCCAGGAGGCATAATTTATGAACAAGAAAGAAGCAACGATAGAACTGACATCCATTCACATTTCGATACAAACGAAAAGAGAGAAAGAGACCGAAATATTTTATCCAGTAATTTTATACTATGAGATTTTGATAGGGATTTCTTTGACACATGCCGATTTAGGTAAGGGAAATATAGATATCTTTTATAAGAATTTGCTTAGCTTGACAGATTTTTATCCCTTTATTTGGAGCATTTGAAAGTGCTGATTAAAGCAGTTTCACAAAGCTGTGTAGCATTAATTAAATAAAAAAGGTGGAATTGTATCAGGAAATAAAAGAACACTTTGGAATTAAGTTAATATGGCTTAAATTAAGATAAAAATTTAGATTTAGAGATATCATTACAGATATATAGATATATATCCTCAGAAACAACCTGCCAAGTTATGTGCCAAACAAAAATAATTTCTGAGATGTTACGTAATTTTATTCCACAGAAAATTGCAGCAGAAACACACCAACTGCGGTTGCTGTTGGACATTCACAGTGAACATGTCCTATTGAATAAGACGTGCGAAGAGTGGTTTCACGATTTAAAAATGATGATTCCAATATATATGACAAACAGCACAGTAAGTCACCAAAAACATCTAAAATGCAAATTTGGAAGCAGATTTACTTGCCAAACACAATCGCGATTGGCTACTGCATTAAATGTTACCCAACGCAATTACTACCATTTCGTTACTAATTAATTACTACTACCATTAATTACTACTTACCGTTAATTACTACTATCAGTTACCCATTTCGCAACATTTATATGCCATTGGTATGTTTTTTAAAAAAAAAGAATTGAGTCCTATATGAATTGAAAGAAAGAAAGATGGGAAGTTAAAAAAACCATTTGCGAACTTCTCCTTTCAAGGCAAAAAAGAAAAGGTATTTTTTAATGCAATGAAAAAAATGTATTCATAACGATAATCCCAAGCAACTGAAAGCATGGTTGAATCCTGTTAAAGAGATTCCATTAATGCCAAAACAAAATATTCATGGCAGCAAATTTGTGATATCTAATGGTACTAAAAGAGGGTAGTATTTTTATAAACTGTTGCTACCCCCATCAAACTATCAATGGTGAATGATGAAAGCAACAGTTGATCAATAGAAATGAAGCACTGAAATCGTAATGCCCAAAATATGGCAAAAGCCATCATAATATTGTTTCAAAAAATGACAGTGCTTGCTCACATGTTTCCAGACAAGAGAAAAAAAATCTTTCGAATCAATTCGCTGGGATGCAATACCCACCCGCCTTATTCACTAGATATTGTTCCTTTAGATTACTAGTTGCTTCAATCCATGCAGAAAGCTCTTTCTGGAGATGGAGCAGATATCAAACAATTGAAAACTGGCTGGATTTAATGTTTTTAATCATGCTACAGAACACAAAATTAAAAAATGTTATTTTTTGTAAAACAATTTACAAAATGCAGAAAGTTCATTTTAAATAAAATAATACTTCTTACATTTTTATTGAATACAGCTTTTAGGCTTATATTGATGTCCGATTGAATCAACTGCTTTTCTAATTCTTTCCACAATTTCCTGATTCTCTAATTGCAAGAACTCCAAATTCTCAGGCAGCTTCAAATATACTAATAATTTTCCACAAACCATTCACAGAGATTGGTTCTTAAATCTTTAAAATGATGACATTCTCTCAAAGCAATAATATAATTGCCATCACGTTAGTAAAAACATTTTACTAACAGAGCAACTTTTATCTTCAACAAAGTCATGGATGCAATTCAAATATTTCATTTCTTTTATAAGCAAAATGTTTTTAAATTTTGAACTGACGGGCATTTTGACATAATTAAGAAAGAAACAAAATACTTTAACAAGCTACAATGCCACCTATTGAAAAAAAAAAAAGATTTATTTATTTATTATTATTAATATTGTGCAATTTTCATTGATTTGTACTTAAATATTACAAATACAAAATTCCTTCTTTTCAAATATTTTTTATATAGAGTCTTTCAAATACTTGCACATTTATTATAACCACCCTTTATAATCCATACATATGGAATATAAAACTGTTAATAATTTATTTAATTAATTTAGGGTCACAGTTCTCACATTCTTAGTTCCCATTCAGATAGCATATCAAATTACTATAATCCATGGCACTTGGATTTATAAGATGGTTCTTAATCTGAATATGCTCATAAATTTTAAATAAATTCCTTTTTCCTATATAATTATCATGATAATTAGGCTTATTTAACTATCCTGCTTCTGGAGTCAAAAAATGTAAAAAAAAGTGCATGTGTTTTTTGTTTTGTTTTTTTAATTTTTACTTTCCAGGAAATAGAACTTGAATAAAAGATTAAATATCATCTTCCAGATAACTTTTTTCATTTTAGAATGATAGATATAAAGCAATTATAAAGTGGAACAAGACCATATCAAGCTTTTGTAAATTATACCAGGAGACAGCCTCTTGCATGCTTAACAACCAGCAGGAATCAGTTTTAGCATTTTTAGCATTTTTGCACCAAAAAGAATTTCTGCACCATCTTCAGAACTGGACTTGATTACCAATTTGTAATTCAATGACTTCTGATTCGTCAGAACAGCTTTATTGTTATCGACATTAAAAGCACTGCAATAATAAGCAAAAATACAACATCACCAATCTAGAATGATAAAATAAATGAATGAATCTTGAAATGTCACTAACAGCTTATGAATTATCATTTTACTATAAATGTTCACAGTGTAGATGTCTTTTGATAATTTTCTGAAATCAGGGTCTTAGAAATGGCTGTTACGTTCTCATGCCAAGTTGAGTAGATTGTTAAAAAAATATACTTCTCAATGACCTTCTATCTTTAACAGACAGTTTTCTCATTCTATTGCAGTGTGAAGATATCATTTCGTTGCCTTTAAAGCCATTTCAATGCCTTTCATTGCTATAAAGAGGAACTCTTTGCTAACTCCAAAATTGTGCTATACTCATCACAGAGTTTTAACTAAATATGTTGAAACTATCATATCTCTTTGGAATTTCATGAGATCAAGCATCATTAAATCATTCTGAGCACATGATTTATATAAGCATTTAAAGTAAGTGCATTTATACATAAGAAGTTCAATTTTTGATACATTCCCTTTCATTGTCATGAGATACCAGAATTCAATGCTGGTTAATAATGCTTTATTATTGGTGTGAATGCTTTATTTCATAAATATATGCTTCAATTTGGCTGTCATCAATATATTAGGAAAAATATTTATATAAAAATTATTTTATTTGACCATTAAATAATAAAAGTGCGATGAAATAAATAACTTACTGCTGCAATTCTCAAAGAAAGAGGAAGTAGTCAATAAAAAAGTATATATCTAATAATCTAATAACAGTAACCTTATTTCCATTAAATTTATCAAAAATGTAATTTGGATTGATGTTATTAGATAACAAGTGGAAGTGTTTGTATTCTAAATCTCATAGTATAAATATTAAAATGGGATGATATAAAGCATAACTCTTCTCAGATAAGAATCAAGACATACAACTGAAAAAAAAACTGATATCAGAAAAAGAAAGCAGATTGATAAGCAAACATATTAAAGTAACTGAATTATTTTTAAAACAAAAATATCTACAGAATATGAAAAAAAAATCAACCTTTAATTCTTTCCCTTTGTTCTGAATATAAATTATATATACAGTACAAAGCATTTTTAAAAAAATCAAAAGATTATATATTTTTTAAAATTATGATAAATATGTTTCAAAATAACAAAATGCTCTATTAATTTTCCATCATAACTGAGCCACAAATAAATGAGAAGCAGTGTATTATAGCCATTTTTATAATCACAAATTCTGTAGCTTGAGAAAAACAAAGATAATGTATTTGAAAACCTTTTTTTTTTAATGGCTTGATCAGCATTGGTTTATATTAGAATTGCATCAAAAATTTGATTTATTTTTTAATGATGCAGTACTTGAACAATATTTATCAAAATATTTTTCAAGTTCTACACAGGTAGACATTTTAATCAAAATAGTTTATTGAACTAATTTTGCTGATCAGTCATTTGTCTGATATTTTTTTAATTAAAAAAACTTTATAACTGGATTACCAAAAGCAATATTAGAAATGACTAACTATTTAAAAAAATTATTTTAAAAATCTTTTTAGTGCATATTTTTAAAATTATTAAGCTGTTTCATGTTATTATTTTCTTTAAAAGGTCTTAGATTATTAAAAAGAGAACAATTCAGTGTTTGATAAAAAATAAATTAACAATAATAAATTTTTCAAGAAAAACTTTTTAGAGGACTGATGACAAAATACTGACTTAATATAAATAGAAAAATGCTGGGGAAAAAAAGACATATTTTAAAATATAATTTCTTTGAAAATAGCATGTTCAACAATGAAAAAAAAATGGTTAAATCACATAAAATCACTTAAAAAACTGACAGAACAATTGGTAAGGAACAAAACAAACTAATAAAACAACATTTAAACACTAAGAGATTTTTTTTAAACAAAAAAAATTCTTTTACCGATTTAATGATTACATAAAATTCAAGATAATTAATATTTTTCTTGTACTAATAACAAACTACGTACATCTCTGCAATGAAAAAAAAAAAAAAAAAATTCTGTAAAAGCAGAATCAAATTCAAAAAAGAGGAAGAACAGGGATGATTATTACTTACTTCCAAAATTAAGAAATTTGCTATGACTAGAACAACTTTAAATAATTCAGAGAAAAAAAAATGTGAGAAACATAAACGTATTCAAACATATATTTTTTAACAATTTAATTAGTAAAATATATAAGAGATAAAAAAAATCATTAAAAGTTAATTTCTTTTTCCTTGTACAATTTCATTGAATTTTCACCTTTCTGATTTCTCAATACTTTTTAAAAATTAAGCTGATATTTTAGAAAGTTGGGTATGTAATTTCTAAATAGCTGAAACTAACTTTTTTTATTTCTGTTACAAGTTCATTAACATTAAAAATTTCAGAACTATCAGCAAGACTGTTTGATGTAAACAGTAGTTTTTCACTCTATCATTCAATTATTAAATGTAAAATGAAATATGGATAATAATACAATGTTGACTGGCCGATATTAAATGTAAACTTAAAAAACGGAAAAGTAATACATATATTTTGGAGTTTTAATGCATAAAAATACATAAAATACTATGGATGAATCATGGGTTTATTTATGCTTTGCAAAACATCTTTAAAAGATAACTATAAGATAATATTTGTACTTTGTTCAATTAACAAGAGTGCACTAGCACTTCATCCCCATTACTATAACATATAATAAAGTACAGCAAGTAGAAACAAAATGTCTCATAGAATGCAAGAAATTTAGTTATTCAATAAATTTTCTAAAATCTTCATAAAAGAAAAAATCTTTCTCAACAGGAATTTTGGAAAAAGATGTTGTTTATAAAATTAATGGGTATTCAAGGATGCTTTATATCCTTTATAAGTATAATATCATCCATAAAATTAATATGTGAATGATACATTTACTCCGAAATAAAATAAACTATAGATTTGGGAAAGTAAAAATATGAAATTCCAGATATATCCAGATCACAATCCTGAAGCAGATCAGATTGCTGATTACTTATCTACAAGAAGAACATGAAGAACAAACCCTTTTCAACAATATCTAATTATTGACATATTACTTGAAATCCTAGGGCATTTTTATTTTCCTTCATACTGATAATGGAAATTTTTTTAGAATTTACTAATTAATTTGTTTGAAATAGAACTATATTTCAATAGAAATTTGTAAAAAAAGAAATGAAAAAACTCAGTGCATTAGGAAATTATATTTAAAAAAAATAAAAAAGGAATAGTGATTAAAATGAAAGTCTAAAAGTGTCTTTTACACAATATCCTCTATACTATAATTTAAAAACTTATTTTTGAAATTAGGACAATTCAATAAAATTGATTTAAATCTCTACTCACTGCATAATTAAATACATCAACAATTCTTTCTACAGAATACTTATTAATTTAAGAATAATCTATGCTATCAACAATAGTCCCTTCGAGAATACTTTAGGATTTAGTTTTTTTCATAACATTTTCTGTAAGTGGAGGAAACTATAATAGATATATCATCTAAAGGTAAATAAAGTAGTAATTTTTGAATTATAGAGATTATAATAACATACAGTATTTTGTAAAAAAAAAAAAAAAAAAAAAAAAAAAAAAAAAAAAACTTTACATTATATATATATATGTGTTTGAAGTTTTTTATTCAATATAGAAATTTAAAAAACTTTTCACAGCTATTAATGCTTATGAAATAGTGAAAAACTTCATTATGTGAACATTATATGTACATTTATTTTATAGTGAATTGTTTGAAGAAATTTTGCATAAATTTTTTTATTACTGTATTCTACTGTTCGTACTTATTTCTTTCAGAATATAATTTATATCTTTTCCATCTTTAAGAAAAAAATGTATAATTTTTGATGTTAAAAAATAATAAGTATTTATAGAAACAAGACAATTTTGCAGTGTGTGTGTATTATGCAATGGTATAAAATGAATATTTCACATACAAAGAATTTAGAAACAATTTTGACAAAAGAAAAAAAAAATGTTACATATAAAATCAGAAATAATATATATATATATATATATATATATATATATGTCAATCAAATACCTTCTATGAAACTAATGGAATTTTGTTTTCACTATAATCCTTCACATTTAAAATAGTTCATTCACTGTTTCCATTTAATTTAATGTTGTACAGGATCAAAAATTGTCTAAAAAAGAGAAATGTTTATAAGAGTATATAGCATATATATATTTCAGTAAATATATTATTTTAATGAGAAATGACAAAACAAAATTAAATTCTTATTCATAAAATTTAATCCCCATTGAATGAAAAATAACTGATTAATTGCTTTCCCGATTGAAATAACTAGATTGAATTGAACTTGACTGAAAAGTATAAAAAGGAAAATATTTTATGAACATGGAAACTATCTCTATTCAATAGTTCATTTGTAGAGAAAACTATTTAAGAGTCGGTTACATATGATTACATTTAAACACATAAAACATATGTTCAGCAAATTAATTACAAATCTTTAGCTATCTCTACAATATAAATTAAGAGTAAAAAAATAAGTATTTTTTACTCTAATTTATATTATAATATCTACTAAATGTCATATCAAATATATGATGAGTTATAAGCTTAAATATTTGTAAAAAAAATCAATATCATAACATTAAATAAAGCTTGTTTTGGTAATTTTTATCTCAACTTTAAGAGACTACTTTAATAAGAAAAGCGATAAAATTATCTTTATTTAACAATTTTTCCTCAATTGCAATTAAAAAATAACGTTGTAAAGATATACAGAAAGAAAATTATATATTATTTTTTTCAATTTTAAGTATTCAAATTAAATAAAGCAAGAAAATGTGATATTTGAAATTAAATGTTGGCAAAAAACATGATTATCTAGAGACAATTTAGACAATCCTGATTTCATTGAACTACAGACGATAATTATTTTAATTCAAGATCATTCATATTCTAATATATGAATATTTAATTCCAATAAGTACTCTATCAAACAGCATTTCAGCTGTCATCCTTCCAATTTGTTTATATTTGTAATTTTTTGGATCTGGAGCATCTACTTCCGGCTGATGTCCAACGAACGACTCTGCAGAACAAATCTTTCGAAACTGGAAGTGATCCAACATTCTGTAGTAAAAAAACAAAAATTGACTTTAAAATTGCTTAAAATCTGAATTACCGTATTCTTTTGAGCTACGAAATAAATTGTAAGCTTTTTCTCCCCTCTTTCTTTTTTTTTTTTTTTCAGCAAGATGATTATTAATATTTCAAAAATTAATAAATTTTAATTAAACTCGAATAAGTAGTTCTATTACATTAATAATCACTTGCATTTAGAAACAAAAAAAAATATTTTCGTTTTCCAGAGTTTAATTGTGTTTAATTCGAATGACAAAAGATCAGTGCTATACATAACCACTGGATCGTTGCGATCTTGGATTCGGATCTTCAAATTTCATAAAATTTGCAAAAATAATTATAATAAAAACTTGTTCTGATAGACAATTTTTAAAATATTTAATCAAAATTTTAATTATTTTATTAATAAACAGAAAATAATCTGTTTATAAAATAATATTTATATTATATACTCTTAAATCTTACTAATGATAAATACTTAAATTTATTTCTTAACATAAGTCTCTAACTTGTGAATAAATAACAATAGCAAAGCATTGAAAGTAAAAATTTATATTTTGTCATTACTTCATTTTTTTAATTATATAATTTAAACAGTGTAGACTATCTGGAAAGAATTTTAAATATCCCTGCTTCTGAACTTGCACTAAAGTCTGTAGAATCATAAGAAAATAAAATAAACACAATAAAAACAGTTTTTAAAACATATTATTATTTTATTTTAATCCTGAAAAGGAGTAAGATTTAAGTTTAATTTCTATTCACCAAAGCTGAATTTCGGGAGGAGTTTTTCCTCCCATGTAATCTCGATACATTTTTAAAGCAACCCATTTGTTATCATTGTCTTATGTGCTGAAGAGCTTTCTGAAGATTGTCACGGTTTTATTGTTCTGAATGAGAAACTGGACGTTTAATTCTTAGCCTAAAAAGTAGAGTCTTGCTTTACTTTAATTACAATTTTTCTGTTATTTTAATGATCTTAAAGAAGCAAGCTATAATCAAGATAACTATAAAAGATTTTAAAAAAAAATAACTATCTCAATATTCAAGGGGAAAAGCCTGCTTTGATATTAAAGTTATATTTAATTTTTATTCTTTATTATGTCCAGAATTTTCAAACAGAAAAAATAATATTCTTACACTTTCTGAATATTTTATAATTTTTTTTTTTTTTTTAATTATGGGAAGTCCATTGAAATAACTTATATATGCATAATAGAAAAATTTATTTCTTCTATTAAAACAAATCATGCATGTTATAATGCTATATCTGTAAGACTTGTCTGTGTCATGTTATAAACAAGTCATGTTTATTATTCTCTGTTAATTTATACAAGATTAAATTTGAAAAAAAGAATGCCCTATAATTATACCCTATAATGTCAATAAATGTACTTATGAAAAAAAGTATGAAGTTTAAATTTTACACAGTTCTTTTGTTCTAAGGAGAGTTTTTGAGCTTCAATTTGATGCAGAAATCAATTTTTGTGCTGCAGTATTTTCGGAAGTTATAGTAGAAAAATGCTGATATTTCGCTTACTTTTTAATTAATTAAAATTCTAATTCAAAATTCAAAAAAATGCTCCGGGGTACACATTTTCGACCTCCAAGGTATACACATGCCAAATGTGGTAGCTATAGGTAGAACGGTCTTGTCTGTGGCTCGCCAACACACAGGCACACACATTGAGCTTTATTATAAGTATAGATATAGATTAGAACCAGTGGAAGGGGTCACCTCAAAACTTTCTCATGCACTCTAATAAATTCGTAATACCAGAGAACGCCTTAAATGTCATTCCCGTACAATAGTTACGAAATTTATACATCTGGCATGAATTTAGCATTTTTACCGAATCTGGTGTGCTATCCTTGGCGAGTTATTTGGCGATTAATCCCTGGTATGCATTAATAGAATCCGAAATTCGAATTTGTATTTTAGACACGTTTTTCTTAACCAAATGAAAAAACCAAAATTTGAAACCATTTGAATTCTTGCATGTTTTCTAAGTTGCATGTATCTGAAAGTACAGACTGATAGACAGTCAATCCGTGGTTCGATTTGGCACAAAATTTGATATAGATGTTAAATTTGTGTGTCGAATTTTACCGATCTAGCTCTCTTCGTTTTGTAATTATTGTATTAACTCATATTCGAACAGATGGACTCCCTCTGAGCACATTTTATTCAAAATTTGATAGAAATCTGCTAATTTGGTGCAAAGACCATATACCAAATTTCAACCGTCTAGCTCAGAGTTTTCCAGTTATCTTTGCCACAAACAGATAGACAGATATCTTCTAAAAATGTGTTTTTCTAATTCAGGGAGATCTAAAACGTGGAGATTCGTCAAAATCTCGATTCAAAATTTTGACGATCACTATGCTTTTTCTATACTACGTATACGAGAAAGTAAAAATAGATGCATTTTATTAAAAAAAAACCCAATTAGATCTTAGATATGAACACCCAAATTATCCCAAATAAGAGGTGCCATCTAATTAGGAAGTTAAGTAAATTCGTATGTGAAGGTATTAATGTGTAATCTATAAATATTCTATGAATAACTATTTTAATCATCATTTTATCAAGACATCTTTATGCAAAGTCTATAAAAATTTAGAACCGTCTGAAATTACAAATATTTTTGCCGCAAAGTGTAATAGAAAAAAATAAAATAAAAAAGGAAATCTTTAAAAATGCGTTTTTCGATAACATAGTTTTAATACTGAATGCATAATCTGAAGAATTTAAGTAGTAATTTATTTAATAAATTTAGTGCACACTTGAATAAATTCTTTTAGTGTAGCTGAAAAGCTACCATACCTATATTTATTTTTTTGTCGTCAAATGAAGTTCTTAATACTTCTATAGTATAATAATTGCAGCCTGTAAATTAGATTTTTTTTTAAAAAGAAAAGAATTTTTAACGTTAAATAAATTTAATTCATTATTATACAATTTACTTATTCCAGTGATTTATAATGAATTCACATAATTTGGCTGTAGCGAAGTAACTCTTTTTAGCATGCATTCCAGAGGAAAGGGATTTTTATTAAATTCAGTTTAACCATTAACTAGATTTTTCGGAAAATTCTCACGGGGAAATAAATAAAATAAATTTACCAATTCGTTAGCAAGAATGTAACAATTATATAAAAAAATGCATTAATTTTAGAACTTGAATTTTAATGATAAGTAAGGAAAGCAACTCTATCGTCCTATTCATGTATAATATAAAAACCTTAATTTACCTATGATAACATATTAGCTGAAAGATAAAAATCAGTCAATAAAAATGCGACGTATTATTCGCTTGTCAGTTCATCGATTATTTTGTTAAATATGGTACAAAATATAAGCTGAAGGAATAACATTTAAATCAGATGACTGAGAATTTGCTTACTTAACATCGTCGACATCCATCACATTGAGTTCTTAGTCGACCGATCAAAATTTTTTGGCAAAATGCGATTTTTAATTCACTTATCACCCTATCGATTATATTGTAAAACATAGTACAAATTGTAAACTGAATGAACGATATTTGAATCAGATGTCAAAATCTGCGGACTTGCATCGCATTTAGTTCAAAGCCGGCCGTACGGAAATTGTCGGCAGAATGCAATATCTTATTCACCTTATCGGATATACTGCGAAAAGTTATTTAAATTATAAACTTGATGAACGATATTTCAATCAGAAGCCTAAAAATTTGCGGATTTAACTTCTTCGACATCTATTGCATTGCATTCATAGTTGGCCGATCAAAAATTGTCCACTGAATGCGCCATTTTATTGACCTACCACCCTATCGATTATTATAAATATAATCAAACTGCTTTAACCGTTACTTGAATATTTTTACACCAGATTAACTTTAAGGTAGTTTTTAAATTATATTCTAAAATATGCAGCTCTCCACAATCATCCTGAAGTAGGTGAAGATTTTTGCCGACGAAACTCTCAATCCCTCGCCGGCGGGGAGGGGGGCAATTGTCCCCCTTGAATAATATTGCTGTGCAAAAAAAAAAAAAAAAAGCCAATGGAAGATATCAGCATTAAGACTGATGTTCCATTTTTCCCAATTACTGCTTTATTCTTTTGTTAAATTATTGAATTTCTTTTTTTAATTTTGAAGAAATAAAGAAAATATGATATTGATGAAATCTATTTTCAATCTTTCGAAAGAAAAAAATGTTAATTGGGAATAATTATTAACAGTTTGAAAAAAATACCTACACACAGAGTGTGGTTATCAAACACTGTTCCAAATATTGAGCGATTTTTTTTTTTTTTTTTACAGATATTAAACAGGGAATGATAAATACGCTAGTATGATGAACATTTGAAATAAAGATTATATTGATATCATTTTCGAATTGACTGCCGTCATTATCGATGACCCAAGAAAATCTTTTATGTCTTCTAAAATTTCGACAAAAATCATTTAAAAGAAAATTTCTCCCCATTCACCACGCAACGTGGAAAGTTTGAGAAAGCACAAACTTATCCCTCCAAAAGCAATAATCTAAACTATTTAAATCGGAAGGAGATGGCCAAATTTCTTGATTCGTTAAATTTAAACTTTTTAGGTTTGATTATTAAAATCAAATAAAGTGCCCAAACATAAAAGACAAGATCAGAACTAATTATGGTTTAAAATAAACTACTTGAGAGCAATAGATTGCCAGAGGGAATTTTATACTAACACACTTTTTAGGGTAAAAATGTGAATATATTTTATTTAAACAAAACGGCGGAAAAAACATGTTTTTTTTTTTTTTAATGTAATATAAATAGAGAATGTTAGGTGTTCACAAATTATTTGGGCAAAAATAATAATTCATTATGTGTATCTCTTTCTTTAAACCTGATGGTAAACAAGATTCTAGCAAAATGAAATACACAAAGTTTACTCTTATCACAAATGTCCGATGTAGCTGGCTTCACAAATTATGCTTATAAAACAACAGTGCACTGTACTGTTGTTTCAGAAATTCCAGGACTTCCGAAGAGTGATTCTCTCACAACCTCTACCACTGTTCTCGCTCCATCGGTCTACCTTATCTACTATGATTATGAGTCGCACATCCCGTATCTGAGTATCGATGGTATCCTACTACAATAGTGCCTCTTTTCAGAGCACTGTTGGTGAATTGTTAAAGGAAATTTTATTGCATTTCCGTAATGAAATGCGTGTCGTGGAACCAGAGACAGAATAAATGAGACACGGTGCGTCATCTATCCACAAACTTGGGATGCACAAACACTAATTTAGCATTCTAATCGATAACTTATAATTCATATTTCACACATTATTCACAATAATGTTCGAACTGACCAACAATTTTGTGAACGTCCTGTATAAATATGGCATTTTAACAATATACAATACTATCCACCTTTGGCGAACAGTTCGTTCACCCAATTTATTGACTTTTTAGGCTGTTAAATGATTAATTTGTTATTTGATGCGATCAGTATATTTCAAATTAAAAGGTATATATAGTGAGAAAGTGAAAATCCTACTACTGAGTTAATGATTGCTAAAATAACGCGATTGAATGTTTTGATGTACCTATAGTTTGAATTACTTCATAGCACTTAAAAAATATTTTTTTTCCAGATAGTGTATCAAATAGAATTAAAAGTATTATTTCTTTCAAAGAGAAATTGTGGAGAAATGAAACTGATATAATTGAAAAGATAATTGTTTGAGACTTAAGATCATACAAAGATCAATTTTTATAAGATAATTGTTTTAGAAAATACGAATATCATTCCATAGAAAAGTCAACAATATGGCTAAACTTAAAATTAATGTACGTTCGCAAAATTAAAATATTTTGAGGCGATTTATCGCCAGTTTTTTTGTATTCTATAAAAGCCATGGATACGAGTTTTAGACGATTGACACGATTTTGATGTACTTGTCGATAAACCTATAATTAATTTGAAACCTTACCAAGATTGCTTATCTCGAGATGGTTAAACTATTTTTGAACTCGATTAAACTTTTTGTTTGAAGTTTATTTCTTTATTTCATTTATATCTTCTTTCCTCTGACTGAATGCACTTTTTGGTGAAATGGCGAAACATCTCCAAAATATTTCTAATAATGCTATACAGATAAACTAATTAGCTGAGCGAAGCGTTGGATTTAGTACACCTGTAAAAATATTCAATGAATGAAGCAGTTTGAAATCCGTATGATGGTTTGATGATATTTGAATGTTGCCATTCTACCGTAAGTAATAAGCGTGATTTCTGAGCCACGTACATTAACGTTTTATATATATAGATAGGCGGATATGACTTGGGGGCAGATTTAGGAATGTTGCAGTCTTTTATAGTGCATATAAGGAAGCACCTCTTTTAATAGACTGATCGATATAGTAATATATTTCAAAACATATTTAATGTTAATAATTTATTTTATTTTATTATTTATATATTTATTGTATTTTAATTCCACGAAAAAGTATTTTTCCCCCAATTTATCTATTATGAACTCCAGATTGTCCGGATTCCACGTTTGGGCATATTATTATTGAAACAGACTTTCAGAGTTAAATATTTTAATGACTATTAATGATAAAAATACAGGAAAATGACCAATCATACCATATAAAGTGTTAATATTATTATAATATTTTAGGATGCATAGAATTTGCAATTTTTACAAACTTATGTATTTGGCAACAAACAAAATAAGAATTTTCAACCACCCTGCTTGTGACTCCCTCTCAATCTAGCAGTCTTATTCAACTGGCTAGGCTGCTAGTTAGAAATCCACCGTTCATTTGAATAGATCAGCATTAGAGATGCATAATCCACGATTTTTTGAATAACAAATAATATTGCTATTGTTATTTTTAAATATGGGTTCCAAATATCTGTTATTTCAATCATATTATTAATTAAAAATTATTACTTAATATTAAATATAAAATTTATTAATTGTAATTAATACTTAATTTACTAATTTAAGTAACGTGTGATTGAATTAATTTATCTGTTTCAGCTTACTTCTTAAATTTTATTTTTTTTCTCAAAACTATTTATTTAATTTATTTATTAGAGTGAACCATTTTCTGGAAAAGATGAGTTAAAAATATATGTCATTTCTTTAAAATGTTTACTTTAGTCCTATATTCTACCAATAGATGGCGCCAGCAGTAAACAGAGTACGTGTAATCAAAGTCAATCATGTCACGAGCAATAAAAAATGATCTGTATGGAATAGGGCATCATCAAATACGAATATCGGTGACTTCGCACTTTCCAGTGAAGCCTCGCACTTTCCGGTGAAATCACCGCTGCGATAAATTTCAGTGATATGCAATTCAATGATACGATACGATAATTTCAATAACCGGTCCGTTCACTTTTCAATCCAATCACCGATTTCTTTCGAGAGCTTCCATTGGACAGATCGTATCGTCACCGCTCCGGCAAATTTCAGTGATATCGTATCGATTGTTAGTTTCTATCGTGATCCAAAACTTGTAATCGAAATATCATCAGTAAGATCGTGTGAAGGATTTGAATCACACCCCTCTTTGAAAAGTATTGATCACTTGTATTTGTCACTTTTTGATATTGGTTACGTAATAACCGCTCTGCAAATATTCGTCATCCCTAATCAGCATATCATTTTAATCCAACTGACATAGAGTCAAGCCAGTGTTGATTTGGATTTTAGCAGAATTTTTCTAAATTATCTATCTCTTTTTTGAAAACAATATGCCAGTATATGGTAATAAATGTGTAGTCAAAATGTCATGTTTGTAATATTTATTCCGCATTGGTTTTTTTCTCCTTATCGATGAATTTTTGATGTTATCCTCCATTGTTTCACACTGCAACCGCAACCATAGTAAAATTCTTGTTCTGAAGGCATTCAAATATGTCCAGGTATATTCTCAAAGCGTGCTGAATATACGATATAATTTTGCATAATAGATTATTTTTCAATGCAAAATGGCTTCTCCTTGAAAAATCTTGTTCAGTCAAGATGTTTGCTATCATAACTTTGGCAATTTATAACGTATTTGTAATTCTATTAATATACATTTGAAATAATCAAACCTTCAAACTTTATTTTACAATAAAGCCGTAAATATCTTTCTTCCCTCATGCAAAACTGCGCAATTCTACGGCACCTATCCTCCTCAGCAGCCATTTTATTTGTGGAATGTTAGGAATTTTTCATATTTTTTTTCACAAATTCTTTTAATGCAAATTTTTGTACAAACTAAAAGTGGTTGACTAAGCATAGGTTCAATCTTTTCAGCTGTTAGTATCCAGTAACTGATTTATAGTTCCGCAAATAAAATCTTGAATTAAAACCAAGACATTTCATTTGCTTAAAAATTTTACCTACAGAAAAACCCCAATCGAAGAACACTTTAACTATTTATTCTTTTTTCTTGCACATTTGAAAGAATTCTAAATGTTTGCTTCATGTAAAATATCAGCATTTGCAATAGAAAATTGACGACATCAGAAATAAAGAGGAAAAATTTTTTCATCTAATAGAATTAATCTTTATTTTCTGCATTGTTCCTATATTTATTAGCCACAATATGCATAACATATCAGATCGGGTTAAATGCTATTCCATCATTTAGTTGATTTTTTTTTTTTTTACATTTATTAATATTTACAGCGATTCCTTTTTTCTGATAATGATGTTTAATTGAATTAGCTTAAAAAAATTAAAGTTTTTATACGAAATGTGCATTGTAAATGTCAAGCAATTCCTTATCGAGATTTTAATGGGTTTTCATTTCGTAAGTTCGGAAAACACATTTTTGGAATTCTAACAGTTTGGTTTTAGTTTTATCCATCTCTCGCTGTGAATGCAATAACTTGAAAACGATTGTACTAAAGAAATGAAATTTGTCATGAGGTTCTAATATCATATCTGTAGATTTCTGTCAAATTTTGGACGGAATATATCAAATGGAATAAAATTTTAAGCACCAAAATCATAAAAATATCACAAAATATTCGCGAAAAACGTAAAGATATAAAAAAAATCTACATACATTTTTGATTATAACATACAGTTTTCAACCAAATCATACATACTCTACAAATATGTGACAGCATGCCATGAAAGTGTCATATTAAAATTCGAAATGAATGTTCTGAATAATTTTGGAAATATGAATATTTAGGACAGATAATGCTTGCCTGCATATGTACAAATCGCAGCACATTTTTTTATTCTTTCATAATTCCAAAGCCAGAAAGATGGGGCAATTTATATAAAGATTCTAGTCGAATATTAGTAAGTTCCAGAAAGAAATTGGTATTACAGTGAGCTGAACTTCCCTAGCTCTAGAAGAAAAGTTAATACATGAGAAGTTTTGTATAAATTAATTTTTTTAAATTTGAGTTTTTGAATATTCGCGAATATTTTCAATTGTATAAAGATTACATATACCTCAAATACCATCTAAATCATATACATAATTGCAATTGTATATAATTAGACATCGTAAATTAATATACAGGGTGGTTATAATTAAAGTTACCCTGTTTAGACCTACGTAGTGTCCGCTCTAGTGGAAGGATGTCGAAGAAACTTGATATTTAAGTTGTATATGGAAAAAGGGGAAAAGAAATCTGCAATAAAAAAAAATTAGTTCAAATTTCGGCAGATAGATGGCAGTTTTCATGTAGGATAAAGGCCGTTATGCAAATTTAGAGTAATTTAAAAATCCAGTACTCACTGCCGCAAAATCATTCTTCGCCATGTCGTTATAAAGAAAGGAAGAGCTTTACTGATAAAGTTGTTTTATCAGAACAGCATAATTTGTCAACTGCACTGCGAGATAATCGGAGCATGAAAGACTTACGAAAAGCGCCTATGTCCAGGCAGGCTTTGAAAAAGATGATTATTAAATTTGAAGACTGGAGAGTTGGTTGTGGTATAAGGAAGAGAATGGAAACGGATTTCAAATGAAACTGCCGAAGATGTCACTCTTGCGTGTCGAAAGAGCATCTGATTCGTAATATTCTTCATCAAGTACTCAAGCGGTGACACGTGATTTCTTCCTCCCTTGGTCTACCGAACAAAAAGTTCTACGACCCACCCATTGTAAAGTGGTATCCATACACATCCATCATGTACAAGCGCTGAATCCTGCAGACCCGGAGAAACGAAATCAATTTGCTAGAATTTTTTAGCCAGAATAGCCTGTTGACAATTCATTGCCTTGGAACATTTTGTGGTCGGACGAGGCTCATTTTACCCTAGTCGGAACAGTTAATACTCAGAACTGTCGCATATGGTGTACTGCAAGTCCTAATAATGTGCATGAACAGTCTCTACATCCTGATTAGGTTACTGTATGGTGTGGTTTTACTGCTGATTTCATTCTTAGTCTTTTTTTTTTTTTTTTTTTTTTTTTGAGGAGAACACTCCTTATGGCCCTGAAAGGTGTTCCGCTACGGGTGCCCGTTACCGCGACCTTCTTCATCAGCAAGTCATTCTTGCGTTACAAGAACGAGAATGTTTAGAGACTACTGTCTTCATGCAAGATGGTGCACCACCTCACATTGCTCGACCAGTGACGGCATTGCTTCGTGCCTATTTTGAAGATCAACGGGTAATTTCAAGAAGTTTTACAACTGCCTGGCCTCCGCATTTTCCGGACTTGAATCCCTGTTATTTCTGGTTGTGGGGATTCCTGAAAGATCGTGTCTATGGAGGAAGCATACGGACTCTACATGAATTGAAAGCACGTATAACACGTCATGTTGCTGCAATTCACCGAGAAACCCTTCGTGCCACTGTTGAACACGCCATAACATGCTTTGAACATGTACTTGACGTAAATGGAATGTACATTGAACGTATATTGTAATTAAATAAAGTTTTTAAGTTCCAAATTGTGTTTTTTGCTTTTTATGCGCCGCCTTCTCACCTGGCAGTTGAAATTGAAACTAATTTTTTTTTATTGCAGATTTCTATTCCCCATGATCCATACAACCTAAGTATCAAGTTTCTTCGACATCCTTCCACAAGAGCGGACACTACGTAGGTCTAAACAGGGTAACTTTAATTATAACCACCCTGTATATATAGATAGATAACAACATAGAAAAAATATAGATAAGAATGAATTCGAGTTTCGTAGGATTTATAAACTTTGCAAAGAAATTAACTTAACTTAAAACTTTGAAGTAAAATTACTTTCCTGGATTCAATAAAATGTTCGCCATTTAACACAAGTCATAATATGATCACTAAGATATGGTGCTTATCATAACGCGCCTTTTAATATAAAGAAAGGAAGTTTGTAAAAATGGCTATTACAGAAGAAAATAAAGAACATTAAAAATATATTTGTTGTGTTGTTTCTTATGGCACGTTTTATTTCCATGGACAAGTCCGCTCTTACGGAGACAGCGATTTAAGCCGATAGGGTGTTTCTCTTGTTTTAGTAGCACCAACTAGGGCCAAGAGTATGACTTTGCCACTCATGCATCACTCATTCGCTTGCACAACCCCTTTTCACAGGAGAGCACGTTTACACATCTTACAGAACAGAGGAAGAACAACCATGCCCGAACCGGAACTCGAACCCAGGACGTCCAGATCACTAGGAAGACACGCTACCTCTATGCCAGGACGCCGGCAAAAATATATTTGATGGACCGGATCAAGTCGAAGAAATATTAGATTAATTATTTTCTACAATCAGTGGGAAAAGTTTGTTAGCAGTGTTATTTCTTTGAAATTCTTAATGCTCACTGAATTATTAAAATATTAAAGGAAAGTTGATAATTGTTTAATTTATAATGGAATTCAATGGGACATCGCTTTACTGAAGGAAAATCCCAATTCAAATTAATGAAATGCAATATAGTTTATTCCATCTAACATGTTCATGTTTTCCGAAAGCTAATGGGGAAAGCCAAATAATCGATGCTTTACCCCCCCCCTCCCCTCCTTCATAGAAAGGGAATTCAAATTCATATAAAAGATGCACACCAAATACAAAAAATAATCTTTGCTTAATGCAAAGAATGTTTTATCCAGATTCATGCAGAATTTACATTCAAATAAACGTTCCCACAAGGCAAAGAATCCACTTACCACATCTTAAAAAAATATTTTTATTGAAAAAGACTGTTTTTTTTTACATGATACTTGTGGTATGAAGAGAATCTCATCTTTCTTTATGATCCATAAATAATACAACATTTTCATTTATTAAATTTGCTTGATGTGGATTTAGTTTTACCAAATCATATGGATGATAGTATGGCAGAATATCAGTAAATACATAGATAGTAAGTAAGTGCGGATGTTGAATTTTTTAACTCTTACACACAATAACCTGTGAAATTGCTCCATTTCCATTTTATGAAGACAACAACAGTTGATGTTGTTGCTTATCTCCCTTTGTTGAACTTCAATTCCAACCAAGTCCAAGAGATCGGGGAAAGAGGGGTGCAGTAGCTTCTAAGGGTAAGGACCCCTGAGCAACCCAGGCCAGAAGTCTGACTTTAGTTCATATGAAAATGACACACACACATGTGCAACCCCTTTTTACAGGGAGGGCTCATTCACACACCTGACGGATAGAACACAAGGTAGAAAACAACCATGCTCGAACCAGGACTCAAATCCGGGACATCCAGATCACGGGGAAGACGCGCTACCCCTAGGTCAGGACGCCGGTACAACAGCAGTGAAAGCACATTATTTTTTAAGGAGGAGTAGGAGATGTTGCAGCATTTCAAGTACAGTACGTTCACCAGAAGTTGGCACTTGGCTCCGCACTCGCCACGTGGGATCAGACGATACTATTTTGATGATTTCGGAAGAAGAAAGTGATCAAGAAAGGTTGCCAATTGGCGATCGTTAGCTTTTACCCTTTTTTATATTATCATTTCAGTGAGACAATTGACGAATTCCATGGGTTATTGACAGACATTCAACACACCACACAAAATGTACATCTTTTAAGAGATTTTACCCTTAATTTATTGTCTTTTTCTAGCTGAAAACAATGGTATTATTGAAATTCCCAGATAGTTTTTAGATAATTTTTCAATAATAATAATAATTTAAAACCTGGTAACAGTCTAACAAGATTGCAACCTATATGAGAAGTAAAACTAATTCAGAAAGAGAATTTTCTGAAATGAAAATTAATTTTAAATATAGTGTCACAAAATTGCTAGAATAAAGAATGGTTACGTGATATGTAGAATAAAGTAAAAGTTAATGAATTTGTTACTGAATGTCATTTCTAGGAATCCTAATGCAAAGAATTCAATATGATTTGGTAAAATGTAATTAATGTTTGTTAATGTTTTTACAAAAGGGAAGCAAATGAAATAAATTTATTGTTAGTTTTATTCTATTTGACACTTAGGTTTAAAATGCTTTCTTTTGTTGTTTTTATTTTGCTATAAACTTTAATGTTCTTTTTCTCCTCAATGATTTGAAATAGACCAAATCCATCTAATTTTTTTTTAAAGCTTTTCTATTTTTCTACACCATTAGATCTTGACAACTCGTATGTCTGTCCAAGTCTTTTTTTCTTTTCTTTCAAGAACATAAAAATAAAATTAAAATCAATAAAACCAAGGTTTTTTTTTTTTTTTTTTTAACTCTGAAATATTTTAGTTTTGAAATCAAGCACATTAATCAGAATTAATTTTTTAAATAAAATTTTAAAAACCGAATGAAAATAAGTTAAATGAAGCCTGATATTTGAGAAATGAAATATAATAAATGGGAAAGTACACTGGTGTCATTTTAATATTATGTATAAAATGTCAATCAGTTGCCAAGGAATTTTTTTGTGTTTCAGATGCAAACTTCTTATTGTATTTATTCAGCACTCAAATCTCTTAATACAAGCAAAGAATATGAATTTTAAATGTTCATATCAAAAAATTTCATGCTGAGAGCAAAATGTTAATATTTAAGTAACACTGACATTCACTGATTAAATTTAAATTTGTGCTAAATGAAGTGCCATAAAGATACTTATTTCATATTAGCTTGCCATATTTTGTCAGTAATGTATATAGGAATAACACTAACCACTTCTTTTAAAATTGGAAAATATTTTTAAATTTTTTTAATTATTGTATACCAAATTATCAAGCAAAATTTCTAAAAAGAGATAGACATCAATTGTATCAATGCTAGTATTTTTTGTAAAGCAATTTATTATTCCATGTTTAATCTGTGCACTATTAAAAATAGATAGTTCAAGTAAAGTTTTAAAATAATATACAATACTTAGTATTTTGTTAACACTGAAATTTTGTTGCTGAGGTTGACATTTCTATTTATAAAATTTATTAAAAGTTACAAAAATATAAATTTGGTTTAAAATATATTTTTCTTGAATTTGATAAATGCGTTACTGTTATTATTTTTTGGACTGAGACATATTTCAGAATCTAGTTATAATGAAGAATCCTGATTTAAATTATTTCATGAATAGAAATAGTATTTAAAAAAATTGCATTACCTTTGTAATATCTAGAACTTGTTAATAAATAAAACATGAACTAGGCATTTATTCATACTGCTTGAACTGATTACATTTTATTCACATATTTCTAATTAAAAACAATCAAGACATTAACAAAGGAAATAAAAACTGTAGGAATTAGAATTAAGGTTCATCGTCATAACTATCATCATCACTAAAATTGCTCTCAGTATCAGAATACGAATTGATGTTAAAAGAAATGTTTTCCACGACTTCTTCGACAATGCCGTCAGTTTCCCAAGACTTTTTTCAATGTGCTCGATATGTTTGCAATGTTTTTCCCATCTCATATTTCCAATATTTGTGATGGGTTCCGATGCAAGACTTTCAAGACGCTGCAAACTCATGTCGGTAGTCACATTTCTCTCACGCACGTAACATTTAATATCAGCCCAGATTAATTCTATTGGGTTTAAGTCACAGTGATATGGGGAAAATCTCAAAACATCATGTCCTTGTTGTTTTAGAATTTCGCCAATGGAATATTTTTTTCGCCACTTGTATTTGCAGCAATCAGCTCAAGTAACTCAACGTTTCGCATTTTTTTATCATATGGGATTTGCTTTTTTTCCAACCAGGAACACATTTTATGGTTTTTTGTGGGTATAGGATCCAGCATTTTTGTATGATAAGCTGCATTATCCATAACTATTACCGAATTCGTTGGAATATTAAGCAGCAGCTTCTCAACTATCCATTTTTTAAAAATTTTCATAGTTCATCTACCTGTGATAATCTCCAGTTGCAGATACAGCTTTAAATATTAATCCGGCATTTGGAACGAAACCAGATTCTGATCCAGCATGAACCACAATCAGACGATGACATGAGCTATCTTTGATGGCAGCGCCAATTTTTTCATCTCACCAACATTTTTCAAAGGAAAGATTGCTGTACAACCACGTTTCATCTATATAAACAATGTTCCTTTTTGCTTCTCGGAATTTTTTCATTTCTCAAAGAAAACGAAATCTCCAAGCTACAATGTGCGATTTTTCAATTAAGATCGGTCTCTGGTTTCTGCAACGTTTGTACTGAAAACCTGCAATATGAAGGTATTTCCATAAAGTTTCTCTTTTCCATGGAAAATTTATCCTTTCCTTCACCACGGGAAGCAATCGAGATAAAGATGGAATTTTGTTTGCATAAAACTCATTCAAAATGTTTCGAAGAATACACAGATCAAAACTGTCCAATATTGCATTTCGAGCCCCATGACGCTTTTGATGTTTCCCCAGCATAGATAACTGTCCATTTATAGAAAAATCTTCCTTTTTAATTCACTTAATTGTTCTAAGTGAAACCCCAATAGCTGATACAGCACATTTTTGGGTTTGGGAAAGGGGAAACAAAAGTTTTCCACCTCTAGCCTCATCTTCACAAAATTTAGTAACATTATTTATTATATTTCTCTCTTTCGAGTGAATAGTTCGCCCTTTTAAAGACATTTTGCTACGAAGACAGCAGTTGTTTGCATTGAAGAAAGCAGCTTTAGAAATTAAATAAATATTATTTATTAATAACTAGCTAGAAGAACGAAAAGTACGACAGCAGACGATAAAACAAAGTAAGTGATAAAGAATAAACATTCGCCATTTAGCGCGCATTTAGGGTTGTCTCATTTACAAAAGTGGGTATGTTTACACGTCTTCCCCGCGTTAAAATGAGCTCTACCTCCAAGATGGCTGACCGAAGTGCCTTATCCTGGTTAACATAAAACAACAAATAAAAGAACTTTTCTACCAATTGAAGAGGTCATTAAAATGTACTAAAAGAAGAAAAATTTGGGAATTAAGAAAATATACGCCAATTCTCCAAATTCATCCATCCATCTTTAAATCAGTACTATTAAATATAAATAATTATTTGAGACATTTTGCAAAGACAATCTAACGAATGATTTTCGCAAACAGCAGTAGATTGTGTGCTTTGAAAGAGAGGGCATTTAGCCCTTAATTGGGGAAGTGCGGTCGGTGAGACCGTTAGCGATGGATTTTCGGTCACTCCTATTCTATTTTTAGCTCAATTGAATGGATTGACCCTTTAGCTTTCTGTTTTGTGACCTTCAATACACGTGCACTTTTTCAACCGATTTCAGCTGATACTTTAAAAAATAATTCAGTTATTTCTTTAAGCGTGGTCTCGAAGACCGCACCTTCCTGTTAGTGTCCCAGTGATAAACAAGGCTTAGCAGATGCCGCTAAAACTTGGGCCCCGAAATATCATCCAATTTATTGATCCTATTATGAAGCAGTAATCCACACTTTTAAATGAAGCAGAAAGTGATTTTAGTAATAAGGATAATTGTACAGCAGAGTGTTTCGATGAAAGTTCACATTCAACTGATTTTTATATTTATGTTCAAACATAATTAATTTTTCTAGCGATAATGTATTTTGAAAAATTTATAAAATATATTAATATACCAAGAGATATATAAAAAGAATTTATAGGTTTATTTTTAAACTAGTTCTTAACCTGTTTGTTTAAAATGCCCTAGAAAACCGTGATATGAAAGTCACACAAGCCGATAAAAAAAAAGAGCCAATTTTACCCATTTTCATTTTTCTTTCATATAATTTTTGAATTTTACATTATATTGTCTTCTAAATACCTTCATATACTGTAAAAATAAATATGAATTAAAAAGTAAAATGTTTTTTCAAGAATATTATTTATTGTAACATGTAATTTGAGAAAAAAATGTATGTTCCAATGCATTTAATTTTTCAATGATAATATATTTTGAAAAATTTCTAAAACATATCTATATATTAAGAAAAATATCTAGAAAATATATTGGCAGTTTTTCATACTAATACATTCATTAGAAAATTTAATTTGAGTGTAAATGAAATCCGGACTCGTAAACCGCACCTCCCCAGGTAAGTCCTAAATTTTCATCTCCCAAGTTAAGGGTAAGAAGATCACAAAAAATTAATTAAATGTTTTCATGAGAATTGAAGAACACGGGTTATTCGTACCCATTTTGGTAGATGAAAATGACTACAAAAAGTAATGCTAATTATACAGACTCGCATACGAAAGCTTAATTCGAAAATGCAATTTGTATCAGTCGTAAAATATTACAAAAACTGTCTATTACAAAAAACAAAAAAGACAAAGTTGTGACAATTTACCATAATATTAAAAATACTTTTACCTTTTGGAGATGAATCGACATTGTAAATTGCAAAAATGCATAAAAAAAGGTTTATGTTAGTTATGTTAACGAAACAGTTAAAATTTTAATTTTTTAAAATGCTATACTTTTGAAATAACCGTCTACACAAAATAAGTCGTTTTGTTATACATGTACACAAGAGTTATATACAACATTAATTTTATATATAATCCTTGTGTCTCTATAATTGACCTGCAATGGATTGGAGGCAAAATCCCACAACTTTAAAACAGAATAAATTATACTGGCCTCTAAAATTTAAAGTGTCTAATTTGAGAATGAATGGATACAGAAACAAGAAATTTGAAAGAACTGTATACTAAACAGTTTGTAATGAATGCAACATAGAAAATTTTCTTAAGTTCAATGTAAACGTGAATTACAATTTTAAAAAATGTACTACTGGCACAGAAATCCATTCTTGAAGAAAACAGTAGGTACATCAGTTTTATGTGGGAAAATGTCGTGGAAACAGTACAAAAATGTTTATCCTAGCTGCAATGCATTGGCGGCATCAACTTTCCATGCTGAGAATTAAGTTGTTGGACACCGAAATGTGAAATGAAGACTAGACCAGAGAATTACTTGTTTTAGTTCTTCTTGCGACCTTGGAGGAGGATTTAAGACTGCAAATTGTCACTCAAAGTAGTCTTAAAGATGTTCTATTTGAATGAAATCTAGAGATCAAGCGGTCATTCCATTCACTACATACTGTGATTCTCAAAACAGTCCTCAATAAGCCGAGCTCTCTGCCGTCGCGCATTGTAGCCCATCAGAAGAAAACCATACCAATAGCAGCGGTATCTGGGCGGAGATATGGATCAAGGGTCTCATCTCGATATCTCACACCGCTCAAAGTTCTTTCATGGAACATATGCAGGTCAGTGTGACCACCAGAGATATCTCTGTTCAAATCATTCTTCCTCCACCTCTGAACTATAGCTTTCAACGTTGGATTAATTATATTAGTTTATCAACATTGGTGTGTTGTTCCCTCCTAATCATCTGACGACCCGAATCACACTCCAGTATGAGTTTGGACTCGTTGGTGAAGAGGACAGAAGTCCACAGCTGATTGCTCCAGGGGACGAGTTTTCTTGTCCAACATAAACGGGCACTTTTGTATCCTGGTTCCAAGAGGAGACACACAATCGGTCATCTTGCATACAGGGATGTATTTTTAAGGCATCTTCGCATTGTAATAGTGGAGATTCTTGTTTCTCCACTATTACATCTCCACTATTATTTCTTCTTTTTCGCACCGAAATAACTAAATAATGATCTCTCATAGATGATGCAAATTGTGAATGGCCTGAAACCTGTCTTCAAATACAGAATCCTCGGATTGAAACTGATTCATAGTCGTTTGGCCAAACTAAGAGACACACTGAGACATCTAGCAACATCAGCTTGCGATAACTCCATTTCCATCTATCAACCGTCCGCAACTTTAAAGAATCGGGCAAACGATTTCTAGACAATGTTACTCTTCTGGATATTGCCAATGAAACTGCCAATAATAACTGCAGATCAACAATAATGCACTAAACTAACACACGAAATTACGAAAGTTAGATTTTTGTACATTTTCTTCCTCTCTCCTATATAAGTATTGAATTCTTTAAAATAAAAGTGGTTTTTGCATAAATTTTCTTAAAATTCGTTACGAACATACTTTTAAGCTGTGAATTTTAATGTTACTGCCATTTTTTTAATGATGAACTTTAGAAAAACATAATGTGCCTTAATTTTTGGAGGTCAGGGTAAAATCCTAGATGGGCCCACCTCTTGGCGACTTATTGGAAATTTCGCCAAGTTGACTACTAATTGAATATTTGTTATTATTATTTTTTTTCAATTAAAAAACAATATTTGAAGGCCAGAAATAATAATATAATAAAAAATAAATATAATAAATAAATAAAAAATAAATAATAATAAATTAAAATAAATAAAAATAAAATAAATATAATAAAAAATAAAATAAAATAAATAAATTTAAAAAAATCCGTCTAGGTTGCCACATTGGCGACGTTATCGCCACTCGTTAGGCGAGAATTCAGAAAGACGCCAAGAGGTGGGCTGTGCTATGATCCACCCGAGGCCAGTATATAACAAAGGAAAAAAAAAAATGACTTATTCCCCTGTTTTTCTTCTTTTAAAACAATAAAAACAGGAACGACATACAAATCAAAATAGCCAGTTAACAATAAATCCATAACAGACATTACATTAGAATTTAAAGTTTATTGAACTTATTTTAAATTTCACTGCATAGATGAAAGATAATTCATTCCCACGCACATTATAAGGAAAACAGTTTTATTTTTGAATGAATATGATAATGTTATTTAAATACTTTCTTGTAGCAAATGACTTATTATATTTGTCACATGCAAAAAGTTTATCATTCGTATGAATCAGAAAATGTTGTTTAAAATGACTTTTATGTGAAAACTTTTTTACTGTATAAATGACAAAATAGGGTTTTTCATCTGTATGAGTTTTATAATGGTAAATTCAACTACTTATGTGAGAAAATTCTTTACCGCATATATTACAAGACAACGATTTTTTATTCCTTTGACTAAGAAAATTATTCTTTAAATGATGTTGTGATAGAAATTCTTCAGCATTTACATAACAAATCTTCGATTTCTTATTCATGTGTTTTGAACAATGTCAAAGCAAGTTCACATTCTCAGAAAATGACTTATCGTACATACCAGAAAAAAGAGTTTTCTATTTCGAATGGATATGAATATGTTGAATTAAATTACTTTTCTGAGAAAATGCTCTATTGCATATATCACAGGAATAGGGCTTTTCATCAGTATGACAACGATAATGTCTATTTAAATTACCTTTATCTGGAAATTTTTTCTTGCATATACAGCAAGAATAAGGTTTCTCATTCTTATGCTTCTTTAAATCCTTTTTCTCAGAAAATGTTTTACTACATATATCAGAAGAACACGCCTTTTCTTCTGTATGAGTTTGGAAGAGGTTATCAAAATCATTTTGTAATGAAAATTCTTTATCATTTACACCACAAACAATCGGATTCTCATTCTTTTGCTTAGAACTATGTTCAAGAAAGTTCTTATTCTCAGAAAATGCCTTATTAGAAACAAGGGTTTTCTCTTTTGAATGAATGCGAATGTGTCGAATTAAAGTACATTTCTGAGAAAATGCTTTATTGCATATCTCACATGAATACGGCTTTTCTTTAGTATGACAACGATAATGCATAGTTAAATTACCTTTATCAGAAAATTCCTTCTTACATATACAACAAGAATAAGGTCTTTCCTTCGTATGAGTGCGCAAATGTTTGTTTAAAGAGCCTTTTTCAGAAAATGCTTTATTACATACATCACAAGAAAACGGTTTTTCTTTTGTGTGGGTTCGACAATGGTTAATTAAATGATTTGAGCTACAAAATGCTTTACCACATAAATCACATGTGAATTTTCTCTGAGTTTTGAAATTTGCATCAACACCATAAGGTAAATCCATAGTCAAATGTGTTCCATTTGTCTTGACAGAATTTTCCATTTCACTTTTCTAATATATATATATTTTCAAAAAACAGAAATTCAATTATATCATTGATAATTTCCATTAAGGAGATGCTTCGTTTTTTAGTATATAATCAATACTGTACATAGTCATCCGTTTCAAAGAAAATTTTGTTTCTTCATTGCATTTGGCTTTTTTCATCTATTTGCTCAGGAACAATCTGAAAAAAAAAAAAAAATGCATTTTTAGTGCCCCTTTATATTTTTATAACTTCTTTCTCATTACCTCAATTCTCTTTAAGCTAGATTGTTAAAAAAAAAAAAAAAAAAGGAAAAAAAAAGAAAGATTTCTTGAAATGTAATAAGTTCTTACAATAAATTGAATTGATATAAAAGTTTATCAAAATAATTATAGAAAGCACTTTGTAAGTAAAAGATCATTTATTATAATTTTTTTTAAAATCAGGATTAATTTTTATAAATTTTCTTACATATTCTATGAAATGATGTATCTTATAATACATTAAAAAGATTAAATTGATAATTGTTTGATTTATTTACTACTCAGTCTTCCTATATTTCTACAGATTATGAATATTAATTTTCTTTCTATCTGTGTATAAGCATCTTTCTTTCTATCTAATTTTCTTTCTATCTGTGTATAATGTATTTTTTGTTTTAGAATAAGATTTGTGACAAAATATTAAACAAGTGTACTTCAGTTTGTAAAGTGAATTTTCATATGTTATAAACTAAAAATATTTTTACTTGTACATTTTATAAGAAAATGACAACTATCCTTATTTTTAGATTTAAAATAACTTCAGAACTAATTTATGCTACTCATTTACACTATAAAAACATTTAAATCATGCTTGGCTTTAGTGGCCAAAAAAATGCTATGCACATAAAAAGATTTTTTTTTTTTTTCAAGAATTTACTCTTTTTATGTTTTTCAAATTATTGAAGCGATGGTTAATTACCTAAACTCATTATCATAAGCAAATAATCAATTATATTTCAGAATTATATCAGGATTATGCAAGCTGAATATGAAAATGAAATTTTTGATTAATATGAAAATTTTTAATAAATAAATTTTAACAGTAAACATGAACAAAATATAGCATATTTTTCATTTCATTATTTCAAAGTCAGATAAGGTACTTTATATGAAAACTCCTGTTGAATACCGTTAAGATTCAGAAAGATATCAGTAGATTCAATTCTACTGATTTCTGAATTGATCGCCCTCAAAAAACTTAATGTCAATAGGTTTTCAATAAATTGATATTTTGCAAAGTTTAATCCTCAAATGTATATATAAAATTACATAAAAGGCTAGAAATATATTGAATATCATTTCATGCTTAATTTAAAAGTAATGAAATTGTGTAATGTTATTTATTATTATTAATAGCAGCAAAAAGATGTTATTTATTATTATTATTAACTTAGACATCAAACTTTTAACATTGTGCAACTTGATTTACAATATAAAACCTTTTTGGACATCTTACCCGGCAAAAGTGTTAGTAATTAATATTAAATGGGCCATTCCTTTGATTTAAAGTTGATTAAAGTTGAAATATTTTAGCAGAAAATATATATCATTCCAATAAAAAAAAAACTGTCACTGATGTAGAATGTTGTAATACAGGTCAAATTAGAAGTTCCAATTGATCCTACAGTTTTGTAGAAGTAAACTGGTTCACTAAGAGTCTGGGCTTCAACTCCATAAAATATTTATAATTTAAAAATGCTAAATTTCTATTTAATACTCATTTTGAATCAAAATAATTAACAATATTTTTTTCAAATTATCTTTGAAGTTTAAAGAAAATAAAAAATAAAATGAGTTATTTTAATATTTATTATGATTTATTTTTTAAGTTGCGACATCTCATACTTTTTTCAAACAGAACTAATCATACTGCATTCAATAAATATTTGAAAAATACCTTAAAACAATATAATAAACTCAAAAATAAAAAATATTTTTTCATTAATAAAATTTGATTTGTATATGAAAAATAAGTTATTACCTCTTAGAATGATTTTATTCACATTAAATTGATTTCTTTTTGAGATAGAGTGAACTTGGAAAAAAATTATTTTAGTTGTATATACTAATAATAAAATTAGTGTAATTAATTACATGAGAAAAAAATAATAATTTTGTTAATTTTTGAATTTGTTTTATACAAATTAACAAGAACCTTTCAATTTTAACTTTAAACTATATAAAGCATATCTAAGAAAATTTATAATTTTAGATGCATTTATTATAATGTACAAATGTAATTGCTACTTATTATATATCACTGTTACAAATTTTAGTAATATTTGTTTAATTCCTTTTACATTGCAAACCAAAAATTTCCTCAACTAAAATTCACAGGTAAATGGGGGGAAAAAAAGGAAGAAAGAAAGGAAAAAGAAACATTGAATAGAGAATACAAGTATAATATTAATACAAATTAGCAATAAATAATATAATTTCCTAATTTTAGATAAATTTATAAATTGGTTTGAGATCATCACATCATATTTATTTAATATAATTATTCTCATTAAGAAATGAAAGGATGCTAAGCATTAAGACATTTCAAATAAGTGTAAAAAATTCTATCCTGTTATAAACATATAATTATGTATATACAATACTTATAATATAAAAGCAAGAAAATCCTGTTATCATTATCTAGAACATAATTTTTTCAAAAACATACTCAGAATTTAGTGTGTCAGCCATTGTAATTGTATTTTTCAATGACCAAAAAAATTTGTATTTCCTGAAATTTCTGTTATATACATTACTACTTATCCCTAAAGTCCCGAACAATTCGTGCAGCTAAACATAAATGAAAAACTTATATTTTACTAATATTTTAATTATCAGGTTGAACGAAAAAGTTTCAATAACAAAATACACATTGTTTTTCTCACTCTTTCTTTCTTACTCTCTTTGACTTTACAAAAATCCAGCAAGAGTGGTCTGCCAAAATTTTCTTGCATAGTTTCTAATAAAGGTCATTAATAAATGTATTCCAGAGAATGACTTGCATGACACTGGGCTGGAATAGTTACAAAATATCAACCTTTGGAGTGAATTTAGTATTTCTATTGTGTCATTTTTAGCAATTAATTATAATATCCTACATATGGTTAATAGTAACTGAAAATCAAATTTGAGCTTTAAGATGCATTTTTTCAAACTGAATGAAACAAAAATTTGACACAGAAATACAGTAGTTCACACAAAATTACATAATAAAATTTCATATATTTAAGACATTGCATTTTTGAGTTATTGCATTTACATGTTTCTAAGAGTAGCCCTCTAGTTGAATTTGGCTAAAAATTTTATAGGTATATATATTATAGATGTTAAATCTATGTACCAAATTTTATCCATCTAGCTCTCTTTGTTTAGTTGATAACATATTAACTTATATTGAAATAGCTAGACAGACAGACTTAATCCAAATGGATTTTATGCAAAATTTAATAGAAATCTACAAATTTGCAGTAAAAACCATAAAATAAATTTCATATATTATTTATCACATATGAACTGACAAGTGTTTTCTGAAGTTAGAGAGGTACAAAAAAGAGAATTTTGCCACAATCTCAAGTTCAAACTTTTTGACAATTACAATATTTTTCTCAATGTTTTGCATACAAGAAAATAAAATAAAAAGTGGTAAAAAAATTGATTACATTCAGAATTATTAAGAAAATGTTCTATTAATTAAAAATGTTTGAATTGCATTATTTATAATGTTTTTATAAGAATTTATCTACATTTTATTAAGGACAATTATGTGAAAAATATATATGCAGTGAGAATGCATGTAATATGTAATAAAAGCAAAACAAAAAATCTTGACTTATTATCAGTTTTAGTGGTTTAAGTATCACTGCTATTAATATTATCAAATTTATTAAATAGCAAAAAGAAAAAAAAATCAATATTATGATGTTTTGGTTAATCCTCTCATATTATTTAATAATGACTGATAAGAATTGTCATAAAAGCTCTTCAGAACTATCAGTGATTTGATAAGAGAGTAACTGTCAAAATTCAAGTAAAAACATAAATGTAGGCAACATATGATAGTGTAAATAACTTATCTGCCCAGTATTATTCATCAAAGTTTCAAGAAACATGATTCATATTATGAAAATGGAGCTTGAGAAATCAACCTTATGATACTTTGGAACCTCATTTGATCAAAATTTAACAGAAAAAATTTTCATACATAAAAATTTTATCGCTTTCAGATAGGCCTTTCATAAAAATTTTTAATAATAAGCTTGACATATATCAATTTTAAAGTGTTACATTTAGAAAAATTACATTAATTTAAATATTAGTATGTCTCAATCCACTTGGCATTTCCCACAGCAATAACAACAAAACAAATTTCAATAACACACTTTTAAATGCATAGAGTATTATGATATAGTAATTTAAAAGAAACATTTTATAAAAATTTAAGAAGCTACTCTGCCATAGAGAATAAACAGAACAGTATCTTATGAACATTAAAGTTTTGTATTACCTGGTCCATTTGTACAGAAAAATATATAAAAGTGTTCCTTACCCAAGGATTCAAAATATACATATGGAATTAATTTTAAAACCTCAGTTATTCCATTTGTTTAACACATTTGATGTCTTGTATAATTGTAATGAAATCAAATTTACGCAAATTTGTAATATATAATGTGTTACAATATCATGTAAAAAACCTAGTGTGCCAAGTACATTTTTGTCTTTTATTTAGAAGATTTAAGGTTAAAAAATATTGGAAAGTCTATAAAATATTTTTTAAAAATATTAAATATTTAAAATATAAATTCTGCATTATATTCCACACGATATAAATTCTATAATTATATGATACATAAATTCTATAATAATATACTATATAAAATATAATTCTCTATGATTTATATGTCAATATTTAGGAAACTTAAAGAATAGGGAATTTACTGCATAATAAATACAATTATTCATGGAATAAACGCCCCAAAATAAAAATATAAGATCGTAATAAATGTAACTACGGATAGTTTTACCTGTTTTGTAACAAACCTGTGTTCTCTTGGAATAATATATAGAATCTATTTTATCCAGAAAATTTTATTGTTTTTCATGAATACGTATTTCTAATCTTAAAACAATTTTCTTTAGACCGGATATTGTAGGTAACAGACATGACTTCGAGTATGTTTACAATCACTTGAATATAAACAGCGTAAAACCATCTTAATAATAAATAAAACGTTCGAATTTGTTTACAATAATATACTGTTATACAACGTGATAGCTCCGAATACTCAAAATGCATCTGATAAGTGCAAAGGATCTGCATCTGATAAGTGAATTCAATTTGCGAATCGTTTGATTAAGATTCGAGAGTATGAAGATTGATTTATTATTTTGTAAAGACTGTAATGTAAAGTAATTAATTTAATATTTTTACGCATGATTTTAATACTAATTATCATTTATTTATTTAAAATAAATTATTGTTTAAATCATCTTTTTCTCGTGACTTCTCTTTTCTTGATTCTTCTATCCGGATTCCTGATTCTTCAATCCGGATTCTTGAACGGTTTGCGAATCAAGATCTGAGATCGTATTCACATCTGTATACACAGATTTATATTGGGAACTAATTCTTGAAGAATTGTCTGAACGTAAACATAGATATTTATTTGGCTGTTTGAAAAATTTTGCAAGAAATGTTTGGTAGTTGGACAATAAAATACTTGTTGTCTTCAGTTTAGCCTTACATATATACTAAAGTTAAAAGAGCAGAATATTGTTAAGTAAGCTTTAATCAATTAATATTTTTCCTCACTTTCACGGATTCTTTTTTATATCTAAAATATGCCTGCTTAACTGCATTACCTGTTATAAAATAAAATTGTAATCTGATTATTTATTTCTTCTGTCGAGATTCAAAATAGGGGCTATAAAATGAATTAATATTTTTCATTAGAAAAGATACATTTTTTTTCTTTTTATTTGATTAGTATTTAATATATGGAACAAATGTGTGTGTGTTTTTTTTATTGTTGTTGTTGTTTGAGAGCAGTCTGTTGCATTGATAGTTGACTTTCATCTGCTATAAATATGACTGTTAAGTTAAAATCTAATTCGCTGTTTTAAATCTAATACCAATCTTGGCAAATTATTATTCTAAAAATTTCAAATTTGGTGGGCTCACTATGTTGTTATAAACCTAAAAGATAGTTCTGATTTTTTAGTCTTTGTTTTATTTTCTACTAATTATTAAAAGCAGAAATAACAGATTATTCTATGCTGTGTGTAAAAATCAATTCATATTCAACTTTGATGATAATTTGGATTAATTGGATAAATATCATTTATTATATATTTTTTACTGCCATTTCAGCAAAATGTTATATGATATCTCTACGATGTTTGGAATTCTGAATACCAAATAATAAATACAAAAATGGCTCAGTTATATTTAGAGTATTTTCTGCTATTGGGGAGAGGGGCACAAAGATTCAATTTTATTAATTACAACTTGAAAAGTTTGTAATGGGAAAGTCATTTGTTTTACAATTTTACAAGTAAAATGAATAGTTTAATATTATTTATGAAAAAATTCTTTGAAAGGAAAGTCATTGGGTATTTATAAATAGATTTAATTTGTTTTTTGTAAAGATCAATGATGTTTTGATAGTCAAAACACATTATTGTTAATAATTTGTGCAAATTGTTTTTCTTCACATGATTGAAAAATTGTTAATTGCACCTTTTAATATTAATGTTTAACAGTTTGGCTGTATTTTTATGCTGATATAATAATTAGCATGTATTTTGTATGATTTACGTTTTGCAATCCATTTGTTACATATTTTAAAGAAAATGTGATATTACAATTCATTGAAAACATGCATAGAGATGTTAGGTGCATGCAAAGTAATATTTGGTATGTGAATGGTCCCCAATGGATAATTTAGGTATTTTGCTATTCTGGGCAGTGCTTAATTATAAGGCCTCTCTTTTAATAAACTCTCACATAAACTAGTTCTACATTTTTTTTTATTTAATCAATATGTTAATATTTATTTTAAATTATTTGTTATTTTAATAATTTTGTAAAAATATATATCTTTATCTATTATCTCATGACTATCAAACATTATAGCAGATGCTTGATATTTATAACTGTTATAATAACCAAATCAACATGACGAAGGCAGATTAGAGCCTGATCAAATATACTTGGTTAAGCATTAATAACATTTTAATATAATTAATAAAATTTGTATTTTTCACAATCTAATAACATATTACCAAGATAATAACATTATTTTCTTTGACTTGCCTGCAGCCTTCTCAGTCCCAAAGACTTAATTAATTGCCTAGTGAGAAGTCTGCTTCTAATTGTGTCTTTTAATATTTTCTTGCATTATTAAAAACTATCTGAGTATAAAATTAGCAGCAATTAGTAATTATGTTGAAGTAAAAGCTCTCTTATGCAATATAAAACCTTAAATCCGTGGTATATAAATTTTAAACAAAATTTGAAAGCAACTTTGCAAACTTTATGAATTAAATAATATTGTAAAAATTAAATACGTCTCTTTACTAATATGTTTGACAAAATACATTTAACAAATAGAAAGCAAAAAGTAGGTGGTAATATAATTGATATTGTGGTAAATAATGATACTAGTTCATGGATACAAAACTCTATTGTCGACAAATGGGAAAATGACTTAGAAGACATCATCAGTAGCAAAAAATTACTTTTTCCATTTATTCATACATGCAATAAAAATGAAGGGGAATGGCTGAGAAAAGTGAGCAAATCTGTATAAAATAATCTAGTTGCTCTGTTTATCCCCAAACACATTTGCCATTACTATTATGCCATTAAATCCAATAAGAACACGTCAAGATAAATATAATAGTAAAACCCATGCATTGGATTTGGAAAAGGGGTAAATGATATACTTTCTTTTTGAAATGTCTCTAAGCTAGAATTCTTTCTGAAATAAGTACCTGGAAGATGATGATCCCATTACACATTACTTAAATGTGTCATAAAGATTTCTTTGTCTGATAATCTGAATTGGAAACTAAAGAATTCTTTTTTATTATTATTATGAAAATTGCTTCTCAAGAAAAAAATTTTGCTGATGAAGTCACTGTTCAAAAATAGGGGCTAAGTTATTAATAAATATTTATACCCAGTCAACTATAGTTCTTCGATGGAATCAATTTTGCCTACACTGGTACAAAAATCAAGACTCGCTCCTATAGAAATCGATCTACTGAATCAATACAACGAGATATTATATCAGAAAGGTTTTCATTAGACGAAATATGTTTCTATTGATCATCCAAAGTGACAATCTGACTTTTCAAAACATTATTTATTACCAAAGTTGATGAAGTTATCCAAGCGATCGCTACAATGGATTGCTATTTATTAACTCTTTGTCAATTTACATTTTCTAAAAGATGATTATTTTATGTACTACTTATGAAGTAATAAACAGAGATACAATTCTGAGCGAGAAACCTGAATGATCTTTAAAAACTTTTTATTTACTCTCAAGCATTTTAGATGTTGGGATTGTAGCTCCACATATAAATTGCTGCTCTAATATGTTGTGGTAGAAGTGTCCAAGCAAAACGATAAATTTCGGGTCATCTTAAAATATATCCACTAATAGAAATATTTTCAATATGTTTTAAATTTAGAAGTAAACGATGGCATTCTTTACCAATTTGTGTAGAAAGTTCATCATCTCTGTTGATTTTCTCGGTGTCAAAGTATTTTTGGTCTATTAATAACAGGCCCCATTAAACCTACAAGATCCCTATGATATGCATATTAATTAAATAAATAAATAAATAAAAGATGCATATTTTCACAGAATTGTTAAAATAAAGAAAAATCATTAACACGTTGATTAAATTTGTTGAAAAGTGAAACCAAATTCACCAGTTTTTGAAAAAGGGGCCTTATAATATACATTGACTAAGATCCAACCCCCCCCCCCCAAGTCCATCACTGAGTACTAACATGCTATGGAATAACATTACTCCAGAATAATAATTAAAATTTACGTAATTATTATTTACATATAGAAAAGTAAAATGCTTTACGAAATATATAACGATTTTATTGAATCCATCTGAGTAAATACATGTCTTCTCTCAAGTGGATTTTTCTGTATATCTGAATATGAAGAGATTTAATTGGGAAGGATCTTTCGTATTGTTAAGAAGAGAACATTTCGCTTGTCAAATATAAAACTTTACAGTATCTGCATTAAATAATTGCCGAAATATTTTCTAATTTGTTTTCTTTTCTGATATGTGACCTTTCCACAGTTGGAACAATCGTTCCATATGAGAGAATTAATTTTATTATTACTCAGTGCTTATATTTAGTATTTAAGAGCTTATTATTAAGTACTTTTCTATTCTGTGCGCTTATATTTAAGTATCTTTAATAATTTTACCTTTGGATAAGTTGACGGTTTTCTTTTTTCAAAAATTACAAAAGTTTTAGAGAATAACATTACATTATTTTATTTGTTTAGATTTCGAATTCTCATTGTGACTTTGAGGAATGGGTGATTAAGAAAGGAAACAATGTCATCTGCCATCGGAAATTTCTGACAGGAACCGGCAACAGTAAGAAGACAAGGCAACCTCTAAACCCCCTAAATTAAAGCCTCCAGCATATGGCATACTTTTGATGAAAGCCATCGCTGAAAAAAGGGAAGAGAATTGTAGATGTGTTTAACATTTTTGATTTGCGCTATGTTCTTTATTGTTTATTGATATATTTTTTTCATATATCATAACGAACATATAAAAAATTTTTTGCTTATGACTCACCTAGTAAAGCATATTTCTAAGTAAAAAAAAATTGAAAGATTTTTTTTATTCGTACTCCAAAGAAATCATATGTGATAATATACTAAAAAAAAAAAAAAAAAAAAAAGATTAACAGCATTTGAAATTTTATTTGCAAACTGAAGAGATTCTGTATACTTGTAACTAATGAACTAATTTTTTTTCTGAGTGAATTATTTCAAAAATATCTCTTATTATTGCTTTCAAAATAGAGAAAATATGTGGTTCGGACTTATATAGTGAAATGGTTTTTCAGCTCTAAAACTAATTAGTACATTTACGAATCTATGTGTAAAAGAAACCATTTGCTTGTGGCATGTGTAATATGGCATTTTCTGAAAATTCGCATTTAAAGTTACATTTACGAACGCATACGAAAGAGAAACCATTTTCATGCAATGCTTGTAATAAAACGTTTGCTCATATGCAGAGTTTAAAAACGCATATACGGACACATATGAAAGAGAAATCACTAGCTTGTAACATGTGTAATAAAACATTTTCTCACATATCGAGTTTAAAGAATCATTTACGAATACATACCATGGAGAAACCATTTGTATGCCATATTTGTAATAAAGCATTTTCGGAAAAGTCAAATTTAAATTCACATTTGCGAACACATACGAAAGAGAAACCGTTTATATGTGACATATGTAATAATACGTTTTCTCAAAGGGCGAGTTTAAAGAGACATTTACGGATACACACGAAAGAGAAGCCATTTGCATGTGATTTATGCGATAAGACATTTTCTCAAAAGTCAATTTTAAGAAATCATTTACGTACACATACGAAAGAGAAACCGTACGCATGTCACATTTGTAGTCAATCATTTTCCCACAAGACATCTTTTCAGGTGCATTTACGAATGCATACGAAAGAGAAGCCGCACGCTTGCAATATTTGTAACAAAGCGTTTTCTCATAAATCTCATTTAAAATCACATTTGCTGACTCACACGAATCTGAAACCGTTTCCATGTGCCGTCTGCAATAAAGCATTTTCTGAAAGATCGAATATGAAAAGGCATTTACGAATACATCTGAATGTGAATTTTACAGATGCAGGCGTTTGAATGTGATTTATGTAGTTAAAAAAAATTGTTTTCTTTGGGTGGCTTCTTTTGACACACACCATCAAAAACACTTGTGTATACCTGTAGTGTTGCTAATTCATTTTCTTTTAAAAGAGCATTTGAAATGACTTTTATTGATAAAATTGTAATTTTGAATTTTTTTTTAAATCCTTTGCACAAAACGTAACATTTGAAATCTTAGATTTGCAAACTACCACCATTAATTCATTTCATTTCAAATATTTCAGTAAGCTGTCAGCTTCGTGTTATACAATTGTTTTATTTCCAGTAGTATGAAAACGTTTCCGCGCCAACTTCTTGTGAAGAATACATATTAAATAGAAATACGGCATCTGTGAAATGGTTAAACATGATAATACTAGTGTCACATTTCTCAATAATTTGTTTTGTTTGGAATAGGTTTAAACATTAATCATTAATATAAACAGTTATGATATGTGAGTATTACTCAAAGTACAGTTGAAAAAAACATTTCAGTGTCTTAAAGATATTCGAAATAAATCAAAGTTGCGGAATAGATTTACTGCTGATTCCTCCCCCTCCCCCATCTTTATTTAGGGTAGTTCTAATGTCTATTTATTTTGTTGTTGTTAATATTTAATGATTTCTCCATCATTCTCATTTGTGAACAATATTTTTTACTTTCTCGTGTATGAAGTATGGGAAAAAATTTAATCTTCAAAAAATTCGAGTTCTAGATTTTTACAATTCTGCAAGTCACAGACCTCTCTGAGTGTGGAAAACACACTTTTGGCGTTATGTCTGTCTGTCTGTGAACACGATAACTCAGAAACTCTTTGAGTTGGAAGAATAAAATTTGGTATATAGAACTTAGACCAAATTTTCCATTCCATCGGAGATTCCGAAAAAAAAAAAAAATCCATTCAGTGGAAGTCTGTCTGTCTGGTTGTTGAAATACAAGCGAACTCGATAAATACAAAACATAAAGAGCTAAATAGATAAAATTTAGTGCTTAGGTTTAGCACTTAAAATGTAAATTCGTGTCAGATTTTGAAATAAATCTGCCAAAAAAATTGACCTCCTGTCTTTCTGTATTGTCGCATACGCGTAACGGCAGTGACATAAATCAGTGAAATTCGGTATATGAGCTTGCGACACCAACTGTAGTTCGGTTTCAAATTTCAGTTGCAATCAGTTGGAAAAACGCCTTCCAATATCAAATATCAATATTTCGCAACTATTGTTCGCCAAAGCCATGCAAGGCATTCGTGACCCTTAACAAGGTCCACAATTTTAAGTTGGAAAAGAAGAAGAATATATTAGAGATTATGCGAGACTATGTCTACTGATTTAAACTGAAACCCCACATTTGTTCAGTAATCTCATGTTTTCTAGATAAGTTAGATAATCAGTACTTTTATCGTGTTCTAGAATGTCTCATCTATAAAAAAAAAAAAATGTATCTTTGGAAAACGTTTTATCTTCTTATATAAAGTTCATCGTAAGCATGCTTCATCAACTAATACTTTCTTAAGGTAATTTTACCAAGTTTTGAGGTAAATTTAATTACAAATCTTTGTTCCATCCTAATAATTCAGCATTTCTTCCCAAATGAATGGCTGTATCTTTTAGTTTAAGAGACACACAGAACTTTTGACAGTACACCAGCAGATCATCGTACTCCGGTAGATAGAAACATAACACCAGCTTAAACCCTTTTTTGACATTTGATATATTTCCTTTTCTATAAAACATCTGGTTGGATATTTATGACTTAATTACTCGTGTTTTATTTCATAGAGAGCAACTTATTAAAAATGCATATCTGAATTAACTTATATTTTAATGTACTATCAATTAACTTATTAATATTAAAATGTATATATTATATTGTATTTAATAAATTAATAAGCATTTGTATTTTGCTGCAGAAAATTGTAAATAAAAGTATTTCCTTTTAATTATTTTACGGTTATCTATCTGATTAACATTTTAATATGAAATCATACTGAAAGCTTAATGCAAGTTCATTACAGATATATTGTAATTTATTCTGTTTGTTATGAATTATGTTCCCTATTCACAGAAATATGATAAGCAATCGTATGTTTTAATTATGGAATTGGTGTAAATAGTTTCCTGCTTTTAAATTTGTTTTTTAAATTAATCTTTTTAATCGAATTTTTTTATAAATTTAACCATGGAATATGTTTTATTAAATTAAAATGGAGAATTTTTTAATATTTTTTACACTATATAAGTCATTTAATGAAAACTAACTGTAACCATAAATAATGAAAAATTAATTAAACAGTAGATTGAGAAGATTTTCTAGAAATTAGGCAATATTTTATTTTTGGCATAAATGAACTATTATTTTATCTCTTTTACATTTATTGCTTTTTTTGTTAAAGGAACTTGTTGTACTTTATATATTTAATTCTTAATCAGATTGATAATTTTTTAAAAATAAATTGGTTGTGTAGCATTACAAATTATAGATTATCTTGTAATAATACCTACAAATATTATTCGATGTTAAAATAAAATAATATTGGAAATTCAATTTTTGGATAATGTTGGACAAATAATATTGGAAATTCAGTTTTTGGATAATATTGGAAAATAATATTAGAAATTCAATTTTTGGATAATATTGGATAAACAATATTGGAATTTCATTTATCAAATTTCAAAAAAATTGTCTTGACATTTTAAATTATTATTCATCAATTGTAAGAAATTAGAATATGCACCATTTACAGGATTCACTTATGTTTTTATATGACTGTACTGATAATGTCTACACCCAATATCTTGAGCATTTTTTTATATAAACTGGTAATATAAACTCGATGGATGATCTTTACTCGTTGTGTGGAACTGATCATAAGTTGTAACTTTTTGTTTGTATTTACTAAAAGAGTATAGTAGGATACTACATAATTGTAACCATGTTCTTCCCAGAATTCCATCATGATAGACTTTTGGTGAAAATATTAAAAATATTGACATTTTTAATTCTGATGGTAGTAAATGTATTAATTTATTAAAATCATTAAATCTTGATATATTATATTTATTCTTTATGTCATATTTATTCGAAATGTTATATATTTTTTGGTCTATGATATATGTTATTTGGTATTCTGTTTTTTGGGAACATGATAGATATTATTAAATATGTTTATTTTATTGTGGAAATCTGTTTGCGAGTACGTATGTTATGTGGATGCATATCTGTCATTTTTGTAATAAAATCATCTTTTTAATGACTTGTTGCGTTAATTTTTGTTTGTTTTTCCTGTTTAAAATTCTTTGCATAAAGTCATCATTATACTAAATTCTGTTCCAGATAATAATCAATGGTTGCATTTTTTAATTCTATTTGTTGTGGTATATCATATTAAAAAAAGAATTTTCTTAATTTTATAAGTTTTAAGCACTTTTTTAGAATATTCATCTTGATTTATTGATAATTGTGCATATTTCTTTTTAAAAGTAAATACTGTAAAATAAATGTAAATGTTCTGCAATCAGATTTTAGAGTGGAAAGTGAGCTCCATTTGTGTATTACAGTTAACTATCAGATACTGGAAATTCATGAATTATCCATTGATTAGATATTGGATATATTATCCATATCTGATACTGAATATCTATCATTGGATTATCCGTGAATTATCTTATTCACTGGCAGATTAAAGCTCTTTGCACAGTACAATGCAAAGTGGTACAATGCAGCATAATACAGTTGCATTTGCATGTTTATTACTAGTTTCTTTAAGTTATCACAAAACGAATATTATTTCATTCTAATGCTGCTTAGGATAAAAAAAAAGGTAATGAACATGGTATTTTATTATGTAGTACAATGCAGAATTTTTTTAAATTACCTTCGGCAAGTGATAAGCACGCATTTGGAGATTTTAAATAATTATAATTTATGAACAAGTTGATATTTTGTATTAATTATTATTGTATCAATATACAATTTGCCTATATGGATCTTTAATTGACTGTTGAAAATAACGTTGTATTTAAAATACTAAATTTGCTTTCGATTGTCGATCACATGTTACATAACGTATTATTATTTAGAGCTCCTGGTTATTTACAGTAACGATGCGTTGTTAATATCTTCATTAACAAAATCACATTTTGGATAATTTATTTCCAACATATATTATAAAAGTAATTTAATATGCAGAAAAATAGTAAGAATTTACAAATTCGATCGGTTGCAAAACTTTTTGTTGGTATTAATCCATTAAAGCTGTAATTTTTTCCCTCCTTGATACTCTAAGATTAATTAACATATTACATATTGTGTTAACCCCGGGGGGCACCTCGAAATGAGGATGAGATGCTTCCGGCATGGTGATTGGATCTCGCCACCCTGGAGGGTACACAAATACGTAAGAGATCTGACTTCTCCCATCGATGATGGACGTATTTCCTTCGGGTAGGGTTGTACCGTGGCCGGTGACGTGCGGCGGTCCAATCATTCAGCTTATGGTTTAAATCCGTGTGGCGAGTCGGAGAGTCAGTTGGTTGACTTACATATTGTGCTATATTAGAAGCAAATTTTAATTATACTATTTTAATTATACTACTTTAATTTTAATTTAATTTATATTCATGCTGCCTATTGAATGTAGGATAAATATTCAATAACAAAATGTACAAGTAAAATAGTCACAGTGCTTTTTAATGAGCTATATAAATTTAGAAATCAAATCAAAAATAAAATTTCTAAGTTTTTTTATTAGAAAACACTGTCGCATTAAGTTTCGGACCTAAAGTGAAATCATCTCAATTAGAAACCAACTCCATCTCTCTGAAAAGTGTCTGCGCAACCTATATTGTCACCACATAGGTTAACCACTCCACTCGTTATCACTTTTTTAAGAACGCTTTTTAATAAGAGTCACACGTATGATTGTCATTAGTAATCAATTACTCAATGCGGGATGAGTCAGTCACCAAAGAAATGTTAAAATCTTCTGCTGTCTCTCCTTCTCTAAATACATGTCTACTGATAGGTTTGTATAAGTTGCTTTTGACATGACCTCATGGGTTTACAAATATTGGCCACTAGCACTTCCGAATGAAAGCCAAGATAATCCATACTCAAAATACAAAAATTTTAAATACAATATGCTTTTAAACAATATATGCTAAAATAAAAAACTACTCTAACTACGAAAATTCTGAAGTTAGTAATCAATACTCATGTTTTTATGCACAATATCTTAATAAACCACTGAACAATAATAATAATTGTAAAAATACTTTAATTTAGTAAATAATTATGCACAACAAAGTCATGGAATATGCAAAAATGATTGCAACTAGTACAGAGAGACAGGCATTCACTATAAATAGAAAAATGTAGCAGAAATATTGTTCAACAATAATAATGTAAGGAATCTGTTTATCATAATATAAATCATGGGAGAATTGTCTCCCAAAAACTTTTTGTCATACTGTCTTTAATAAAGGTGTTATCCCTCTCATTCTGCATAGAATAATGCCGCGAAAACTTTGCATGGCATTGGTGAAAGTTCGAAATATTAATCTATGGTGCGAATTTAGCAAGTTTGCTGAATCTCTCGTGTGCTGCTTGGCGATTAATCCCTAGCAATAGATACTCGAAGATAGAATTTAACTTTTAGATGTTTTGTTTCCAACAAATTGGAACAAAAATCTGACACAGAACTTCAATTGCCGGTACAAAATCACATAATGAGTTTCATATATTTAAGTCATTGTGTTTTTGAGTTATCGCGTTTACATGCTTATGAAAGTACAGACCGACAGACAGCCAACCTCTTGGCAGATTTAGTTCCAAATTTAGCGAGTATCTACATTTTAGATGTTAAATCTGTGTAACAAATTTTATCCATTTATCTTTCTTCGTTTTGTAACTATCGTGCTAAAATATTTTCGAACTAACGGACAGACAAACTTCCTCTGAACCCTTTCGCTCACAATTTGATAGAAATATAAAAATTCCGTGTCAAGACCATACACCAAATTTCATTCATCTAAGTCTTTTTGAGTTATCGTGTCACAGGCAGACGTACGATTTTTTTTATGAAGGATATAAATATAAATAATTTTTTATTTGTATTTCTTTAATATATTAAAAGTTTCATACAACAAACTATCTCAATTTTTATTTGGTTCTAATTTAAATTATTAAAATTAGGAAGGAGAAAATTCTTTGTGTAAGTTTACCATAAAATTTTTAACTAATTTTATAAAATTTGTTTTTGAAATATTTTTATGATACATTTTATTTTATTTATCCAAAGACTGGTCCGATATAACGGTTATTGTGAAGTTATTTATAATATTTAAAAAATTATATATAAAATGTTTCGTACTTGATAGGAATCAAATGCAAAACATTTTATATATCATTATTTAGATTTAACTGCATTTTATATATCTTTAGATATCATTATATATATATATATATATATATATATATATATATATATATATATATATATATATATATATATATATATAATGATATCTAAAGATATATTTAAGAGATATCATTTTATCTCTATCTCCCTCTCTCTCTACATATATATATATATATGTAATGATATTTTAAACTCTCAATTTCAATTTAATTAATTTCCAAGAATTTATCTTAATTTAGCCCATAGTAACTTCATTCTAAAAATATTCTCTTATTTCGTGATCCAATTCCACTTTTCTACTTAATTAATTCAAGAAAAGCTTTGTTAAATTGTTGAATCAGCTAAAATCTAACTTTCCCACACTACGCGTGAAGAGATAACATACCGCTGATCAAGCAAATTCTTTCTTAAAAGATCCCTGTGTTTCCCTTACATGTGATCGACATGCGTCAGAAATCCCTATCAGTATCTTATTAATATATTGGCACTGTGAAGAGATATTTTCCCTATCAAAATCTAAGGTTATATAAGGCGAGGGATAATTTATTTCGGCCCCTTCTTCCCCACTCTGGCTTTTGTACTGCGCTGTGGCGGACGCCTTGTCCGCGTCTCTGCTTGTAAATAATTATGCTTTCCCGATGGATATTAAAAAGAATTTAAAAATGTTAAAATGTCTCTTCACTGCTGGTCACAACTGCATCCTGCTTCACAACAAATAATGTTACATATTAAAAAGCCGACAGGATTCGAAAGTATTATATATATATATATATATATATATATATATATATATATATATGTAGAGAGAGAGGGAGATAAAGATAAAATGATATCTCTTAAACTAACTAATTTAAATCCTAATTAATTTCCTAATTTTTATCCTAAATTAAACCATATAAACTTCAATCTAAAGTGTTCTTTTATTTCCTGATCCATTTCCACTTTTTTATTTAATTAATTTTACAAGCGCTCTTAAAACTGCTGGTTTCAGCATTTTCTCACGCTCCGAGTGAAGGGATAAAAATCCCTAATGCTTGCAACATTCTTTTAAAGATACCTAAATTTCCCTTTCCTAAGATACACATGTCAAAGAAATTCCTATCAAAATCTCATAATAAAAGCAGTGAAGCGAAAAATATTGGTCTCTTATTCTTCTACTTTTATATCGCGATGCAAACTGACGCAGTGCTAATCGCTTTGTACGTAAATTATGGCGCGCGTGGAGAAATAATTCAAAATTTATGAAGTTCAAAAGTTTCTTCTGTTTGGACAAGCGACTGCTAAAAGATGTTTAAACAGACAAACACACATACGTATAATATAAAGAGAGAGCGGGGGGAGGGCGCAATTTTAATTGTTTGCGGTAGGTGCCCTTTTATATTGGCATGTCACTGATTGAAGACTTCATAGTTGAAATTCCCATATTATGCTCTCCATTAAAATCGGAAAAAAAGATCTTAAAAATCTTATAAAATGTTTCTATTCTTCGCAGATAAAGGATCTTAATTGCTATGCAAAGAAGGTAATTGGGGGGGGGGGAGTAACAAAACTAAAAATTAATCCACAGTCCTTCTAATTTCATTCGCATGCAAAAATGTCCTTCGATTTTCCCTCGGAATTGATTTATGTCTTCTTCAATCAAACTTATTTGCTGAACATAAATTATACAGAGGGAAATTTCTGAGGCCAAATTTATATGCAGGTTTAATTTTAAATGATAAAAAGGAATAACTTTCAGCCCAATTCTCAATTTTATTTTTATTGCATTTTGTCCACATGGTAGACTGCTTAATTAAACCGGAAGCTAAGGGATACTTCCGATATCGTGGATGATCGCCAAGAGATAATCGCCAAATAGTAAACAAAATGAGCGATAACTCACTGATTTCGGGTGCATATTTGTTTCTTAGCATGTGTTATTGATACCGCCCTTTGATTTGTTAAAAGTAAGTGGTTCCTACACTTACCTTGCTTGCGCTTAAAAACCTTACCTTGCTTGCTTACCTTCCTTGCGCTTTAAAAATTAGTTCTTACTTTCTGCGCTAGATATATTGTGGTATAAGAAATGCATTACTGCGCATATTGCACCGCGCAAGGTTTACCAAAGAGAGCTATGAAGCGATTAACATTAGGCAAGTTTGGCGATACGAAAAGTAAACAAACTGGCAACATTCTGACCATCCGCGACGTCGGAAGCATTCCCGAAACTTTTCATCGGGAAAAGGGTATATTTTAGTACTTTTGTAAGTACCCTTTTCCTCCTTGCTTTTTTATCTCAATGATAAAATATGGTGCTTATGTGACCTAAATTGATATTAAATTTTGCTCGTTATTCAAATTGCTTTATTTATTTATTGACATTTTTTTAAAGTAGTTTTTTTAGATGAAAACATGATTCTTTGAAATGACAGGAATTTGTTTAAAAATGTTAAATGGAACAATACGTATACGTTAATATATCTTTACCAATAAATCTTTAAAAAAAGCAAATTGCAATCAATGTTATTTTAAAACTCATAGATGCGAAAAACAATCTAATAATGTTCAAAGGTAAGAAAGACAATGTAATTAAAAATAATATCATACATTCAGTGGATCTCAAAATTGAGTGTACTCTACTCACCTTTCTTTTTTAAACTCTATAAAATCATGTTAAAACCTTATAATATAATAATTAAAATAATATTGAGAATCTTATGAGCATAACTTATGCATGGAAGTTGCTACTTTCCTTAAAAATATTATTCAAATCACTATTTTTCTAATATGAATCTGTATTAATAAATCTTAAGTTATAAATAATTGATTTTTGAGCAAAAAAAAGAGCAAAATTGAAATATTTGTGTATTAAAATGAGTTTTAAAACTATAGCCAATATAGATGTGTCAAAAACAGTCATTCAAATATTTGAGGAATTAAGTTTCTTCATAAAATTACCAAATAAATAATGTAGCCATAGATACATTTAAAAAAATCCCTAAAAAATATTAGTTAGGTAAAGTTAGCAATAAAATTAGAATATTAAAGCTTCTGGTATAAAGTTTAAATTTGAGAATTTAAAAAAAGAAAGAAAAGAGAAATGTTTGCTTAATTTACTTTTCCTACATCTACTTCTATTTCCTACTTCCTATTAAGAAAAGAGTTTTGTTTTAGAAACTATTCAATAAGTCCTCTGAAAAATATATTTTAATAGTTTTCTAGTGTGAAAGAAATTATTTATTTCAGTAAAATATCAAGAAACAAGAATTGTATTTGTTCTAAATTGTGTATTATTTGCAATGTGACTTGATTTCTACAATCATTCAATGATGAAGGTGGATTTAATTTTTTTTAGTGATGATCAAGATTATTTTAGGCAAAAGTCTAATTCTTAGCTTCTCTGTATTATTATACATTAGTATTTATATTATTCTGCATTATGAATGTTTAATTCCTGTATGGGTATGTATGTCTACAAAAATTATGATGAATTCAACTTTTATTGATGGATTGATAGATAAAAAAGACATATTTGGAAAGACTTCTTTTTATATTGAAATCTGTTAAATTAAATTAATATTTAATTTTTGTTATATTTTAAAATAAAATTTAAAGCAGGATATCATTTTAGATATTAATTGCATATTTTACAAGGTAACAATTTTAAGCATTCAACTAAAATTGTTAATTTTGCTTGTTGTATTACTGTAAAATTACCTGCTTTTCTTTCATATTTATATCTCAATTTCATTAAAGATTTCATAACCAAATAGAAAAATTGATTCAAAAACACAATATCAAAAGTGAGAAATTCATTTTATCCAGTGGAATAGCCAAAAACCAGTTTTGGTTGCAGAAAGCTATTTCATTTGATTTTTATAATATTATATAATATTTTGTGTTATTTGAAAAAATTTATTGTGATAATGACTTTTTCCAAGCTTTTCCTTGCTGAATTTTAGATAATGTATCTTGTTTTAGCAGTTGTTTTCTAGAACAGTTAGTTAATATAACTGATCTTATTTTAGCTGCTATTGTTACTGTAAAAATATCATAATAATTTTGCAGTTTAACAATCTTGGTTTGCTTACCTTGATTCCTAAATTACTTTTTTAATCTTAAAAAGTGGTGTTTTCTCTCGGGAGGGTTATGATGTAAAGTTTTTGACCCCCCCCCCCCCTAAAAAAAGGGTGGTAATTAAGGGTAGGAAGTTTTGACGATGTATCTAGATTTTCACATGAAATAAATATTGTTGAAAAAAAGTAGAAGGATTGTATTTGGGAAAATGGTTATTTGGTTTTGCCAATTATTTTAAATATATACATAAGGAGTGAAACACATGATAACAAACTTAAGATTAAATGTTATTTTTAGATTAGTTTGACATCAGTCAAGTACATTTTAAATATATGGATTTTAGGACAGAAAAGTACCATTTAAAAAATTAAAGTATTTCAAAGAATCTTGCATATTATGCATGATACAAATGATAATTGAAAACTAGAATGTAAATTAAGAAATTTAGTTTTTTTAATCATAGTGAAACACTGCCGACAATAATTGTAAACAAAATGTATCCAAGTCATAAGAACATTTAAAATCTGTTTCAATATCTGTCTACTTCTTATTTAAATTCTAATTTTTATTTAAAAAGTATGGAACATTTTTAATGTGATTCACTGTTAAGAATTTTACCTTGATTAATCATATATTATTATTCAAAAAGAATTTTCTACCTTGATATATTGTATATTAATATTGTTTCTTCTGAAAAATATCTTATATAATTAATAATTTTCTTTCTTTTTTATTTTTATTTTATGCCACAATTAAAGAATGTGAATATTTATAATAATGCTAAGAATAAACTTTTCTCTTTCAGAAGACGTGGAGATGTCAGTTTCTAAGAAAATTATCATCATTGTTTGAAGGATTTGAAACAATTTTTGACGGGGGGGAAAATGAAAATAAATTATTTTTCATTAATACAATAATGCATGTTTAAAAGAAGTTTTTAAAAAATATTGCAACTGTTTATTTCATACTGAATATCATTAAAGTCTTTTTTTTGTTGTGAAAATCAAATATGTGCTAATATGTACTGGAGAACTGGAATTCAATGTTGGAGATAAAAGATAGATGCTATATTTTATATATTCTAGTATTAATTTCTTTATAGCAAGATGAGTGATAATTCAAGTACACTTGATATGATTTACCCTCTTAATCTAGAGGAAAATTGTGAAACAGAACTTGCAAAGAATGAGAGCCTAATTTATCCATATCGTATTCTACACAAAAATAAACCTATTGCATGCAATATCTGCAGCAAATCATTTTCAACCTTGTCTAAATTTAACAAGCATTATAAAATTCATTCAAATCAAAATCCTTTTGTGTGTGATCTTTGTGGAAAGTCTTTTTTAAGGAAGAGCCATTTTGATACCCATTATCTTACTCACAGCAATGTAAAATCATTTATATGCAATGTATGTTCCAAAGGATTTACTCGCAAGGATTGTTTACGTACACATTATCTTACTCATACAAATGAAAAGCCTTTTAAGTGTGAAATATGTGGCAAAGGATTTTCCCAAAAGAGTCATTTAAATAAACATCATCATATACATTCAGATGAGAAGACACTTGTTTGCAATGTGTGTGGAAAATATTTTTCTCATAGAAGTTATTTAAATTCTCATTTAATTACACACACAAATGAAAAAATTTATTCATGTGAGTTGTGTAACAAAGCATTCTCTCGTAAAGGTAGTCTTGGTAGACATTGTCTTACTCATATGAATGAAAAACCTTTTGTTTGTGATTTGTGTGGCAAATCATTTTCTCAGAAATGCAATTTAAATAAACACCGCCGAACCCATAGAGATAAGAATATTTCCTTGTAACATAAATAGTGACAATTTCTTATTAATATGAATGAAACCCTGTGATGTGTAGTTGTGAAGCAGTAGTTTCTTTTCCTGAGAATTATAAACATTTTGCTAGAAATATATATATAAACTTTCTTTAAAAAATAACTAAACTGCATGTTATCTTTTCTGCAGTTGTGAGAATTTCTTGAAGCAAAAATTAATCTACCATAAAATTTACTGATAGAAATAAAATTCTGTTTTCAATAATGCATTAGCTCATTTGAAATGACATATTTACTATAAAAATTCTTTTTATGTGGTGTGCATTGCTATGTATTAACTTGCATGTTTTGTTTTCTGTGCTCTTAATTTATTAACATAAAATGGAGTGGTTTTGTAAGCATATACATTTCAAGTTGTAAAAATTCAACTTAAGTATTTATAAAAAAAATTGGTTTTTTTTTTGTTTTTTGTTTTTTTTTTTTTTGTTTTTTTCATGACATTTTTTATGAAAATGCTTTGAAATCTTTTGTTCCCATTAGAAAATATGATAAAATGTTTTATGTTGATAATTTTACTATACCAATATTTAGATGTTTTGCTAATTCTTATTATATGCTCTTTACAGTATATGGGCTTCAATTCGATTGTTATATATTTATCAGATTCGGGGATTTCATATTATTTGTAGAATTTATCTTTACTATAACTGTCAATAAATTATTTTCATAGAAGGTAGAAACTTAAACCTTGAAAACAAAATAAAAATACTTTACATTTTATTGTAAAGAAATTCTGCATCATACCACTTAGGCTATTGAAGTATTTATGTTTTCTGTGCATATTTGTTTAGCTCCGTATATTTTGTTTTTTACGATCACTCTTTTAAGGTTAAGCTTTGAAGGCTATTATTTTATTTCGAAAAGATTTATTCAATTATCTTTAATATAAACAAGATGAAAGATTCACAGTGTGAAAAGGATTTTTTTTTTTTTTTTTTCTAATTCTTAGATTTTTTGGGGGGGGTGGGGGAAAATCTCCCCCTCTCCCTCAAGACTAGTTCATAAAGTTTCAACAACAATGAAAAAAAGATTAATTTGATTATCTGATGGTTCCACACTCTTTAAAAGAGAGCCAAAAATTGTGACAAATGGTTCATTATTTATATAAATGTTTATTGTAAGCAATGTACTTTTATCTACATTTTTTTAGGCTTATCATCATGCATTTAAATGTAATTTGTGAAATTTATCCTTGTGACAATCAACAATAAATCAAATTTTGCTAAGAAATAGTTCTATTTATAAACTCGCTATCATTTTTTTATAATTCGATCTATTATTTTTAATTCATGAACTGATGCACCTTCTCCCTTACCATTATTTCCCCAATGCTTTCATCTACCAGATACAATCCATTGATAAAATTAGCTAACTTGCCATATGTAGATGTGTTTTTCAAATAGTAGTATTATAGTCTTTATATCTGCAATCATATTCTTTAAATGTGTTTTCCATATCATTACAGTTTAACTATTTAAAGGTAACAACTTTTGTTTCATATATGCTTAATTATATAAATAAAAAGAGCAGCTTTGGCACTAATTGGGGTAACATAACCATAATTTTCATTAAGAGATAAGTACAGAAAAGTTGTTCTGCAGCTCATAATAGATTAAATTAAAAGTGCTATTATATATTTGTGATAGAAAATGAAATGTATTTCATTCTGTTATGGCGAACTTAGTTGACTTAATCACGGTGTACATTTTTCTTATTGTTTATATACACATGAAATTGCTTAATTGTTTCAGTTGGTGGCTTTTACTTGTGAATCATTTCTCACTGTAATGCTTTTTTCAAAAAGTTTTATTCATTTGAGTTTTTAATCTCAAATTAGCGATCCATATTTTTAAAAAGTATGAGAAAAAAAAATGTTAAATAAAAACTTATTTTTGTATCTTTTATTATAGGCATATAGATAAATGTTTCTTATTATCATATTTTAGTAAATTACTTACTTTAATTTTAATATGAGTAATTTCTTATCATAAAATTGTTTTAATAAAAAACTGTTAGTTATTGATTTAGAGATAAACTCAATTTTTTTCTTATAATGGGAATATTGCCAAGAAATTGTAAATTGCTTTCCATCTTTCACCCAGATGATTAGAAGAAATGGTTTATTGTCTCAGTTTGGACGGCCATGGAATTGCTATTCTAGTTTTTCCTTGGTACTGAATAATTTACCCATCTTATATAGATAAAGAAATAGAACAGGAAATAAAATAATCAACCTGATTTTTGTAGGAGATCGTTTAATGAGGGAAAGAATGAAACTTGATTGATTTCTAACAGAGTTTTGCTAAATCTGAACAACACAACTGACAATATGCGACTACAAGATCAGAATTGTTTTAAGTTCCCTCCCATCTGCAATATTGTAAATTTTTCTTTGACCTAATGTTGCAATATATATATATATTTAATAGATTTTGATGTTCCTTTCTTCATGGTTCTTGAAGTATAAAGAGAGTATCTGTGTGAAAAATGCTGTTATTTATTAAATGTTTATGTTATTTATTATTATGGTTTTGTTTATATACTATGTTTTAACTGTAAAATTATCTATAAATTATTTATGAATTAATGTGATAAATTCTTTTTTTTAATCAGTGTAAATATTGTATGTTACTATAATTATTGTATCAGAGACTTATTACTCTATTCAAGACAAAATTACAAGTATTAACAAAAAGAATTCTTTGCTGAATCATAAGAAATATTGTCTTTTGGAATTCAAAATTGTAGCAATCTATGAAATTTTCTTATATTACTTTTTCTGAGATTTCTTAAGTGTCAAAAAGAAAATAAAAATAAAAATGTGTACTCAAGGGTCACCTGTCTGAGGGTGACCCTTGTGAAAGTCTTCAGGCTGGATTCATCATTTCTTTTTTTTTTTTTTTTTTTTTTCCTTTTTTGCATTTGAACTTAATATTTATTTCTAATTTGATAAAAATGTGTGTAATTTTGTTTTATGCTTATTTATGCACCATTTTCTTTTTATTATTATTATTATTATTATAACTGTACATGATTTCTAATTCAAAATCGTTGGTATTTTGAATCCCCCCCTTCTTGAATTTCCTATAAATATAATGCTAAAGTGTTGCTTTAGCTCAGATTTATGTAGGTTCATTCAAAGTTAAAATTAAAAGTAGTAAAAATATATCTTTTATTTCTCAATTATTTTTGTTAGCTTAATGTTTTAATCCTTTATCTTTAATGATAGTAAGTGAATAAGTATTTAAGGCCTTAATTCACTAGAAGATTTTACGGTTGTACAAAGTGATTAATCAAAAATGAATAATTTTTCCCGTGTTTTAAAAGGATCTAATAATTTGTTTTTAAAATTATTTATTTATACATAAATTGCATTATTTTTATTTATTAAAATTACTGCTAATGTATACAATTATTATTAAAATTTAGTTATAATCATTAACATTTATTTATTGGCATTACCTATTGTTCATTTAGTAATTGCATGCCATTTTGTGTGAGTTTTACATATTACAGGTGTATATTTACTCTCGAATTTAACTTAAAATTGATCTTCTCTCTTGCTGTACTCATTTTTAGATTGTTTTTCTTAGTTTTTTTTTTTTTTTGCTAAATAGAATTTTTATTGTGACTCCATCATCTTTAGAATAAACAACATTCACAATATTAAAATTCAAACAATGCAACGAAGGAAAATGTATATACATTTATGGAAAATAAATAATGTAGATGTGTTTTTTATTTTCAGTATTCCATTTTTCTTCTTATCAGCGTTCACTAAGCAAAATTGATTTGAATCTTTCTTATCTTCAGTGGATGTAGATATATAGAGTAGTTTTTGTAATACTATGCTGATATAAGTATTTATTGTACCATTCTAAAGGGGTGCAAAGAAGCAATTTGAAATGACATGGCCTTTCTTTTGAAGATTGTTGTTTTAGAATAGTTTAATCTTTAGTTATTCATTTTCATCTGCAATAGTTTTATTCTAAATTTGAAGCTGACATTTTTATTCTAAATGAGGAATTTTTTAAGAAAAAAAATATTACTCATAAAATTCTCAATATACATTAATAAATTAAAGGAAGAAAATTTAGAATGAAAAAAGGGTAAATTGAGAGTCGAATATAATGATTTATTAATTTGATATGCTGGCAGATTCTTAAAATGAGTGCTGGATGATATTAGATCAGGTTAGTTATAGCCTTAAAATATTTTTATGATTATCTCTTTGGGGCTTAAAACGGACACAATAGTCAGTATATATTTCATTTAAGAAATAAAATAATATGTCATTTTTGATTATCATTGATCTTGTTTATATTAAATATCCTAACGGGTAGCAAAAGTTTTCCAATTCAACTAGGGTTTTCCATCTAATACCAAAACAGCCATCCTTTACGTCAACAATGATTATCGTTTTCACTTAATGATTTAGTTTAAAGTAAATTGTTCGATTTCATATTTAGTTTTGCGTAACCTCAAAATGGTGTAATAGCTTATCTTCTGGATGTTTTCTCTTTTGGGGAAAATTAAAAGGAATAATGAAATCGGGGAACCTTTCTTTTTCCGAATTAATTGACTGCAGATGTTTAGCAAGGGGGAAAAAAAAAGATGATTCAGAAATGACATTTCGATGTTCTGTTCAAAAACCATAAAAATTTCAATATTTTTTACTCAAATGGATTAAGCATGTACAGAATCCATATCGCCAAATCTTGCATGGAATTGGCATTTTAATTTGTTTTTATTTTTTCTCGACCACTCACCCTCATAGTCCTCCCCCTGGTGTGGTGTGGTTTGGCCAGCTCAGTGTCGTCCTCGTCATCTGATAGCGGTTCAAAATTACGAGGTCCATCCCAAAATTGCCCTAGTGTTGCTTTAAAATGGGACGTTAATATAACTAAAACTAAACCTCTACCTCATAATATTAAAAACGTAAAAAAAAAAAAAAAAAAAAAAAAAAAGCATTTGGATGTCTTTTTTTTTCCCTCTCAAGCATGAAAAGTTCGAATTCACTAAATGTTGATTTCTTTTATCATAATCAATAATAATACCATGAAAAAACAAACATACTGTAAATAATTAATCTGTATAAGTCTTCTACACTGCATATTATAACTATATTTCCAAATTGCAATGTCATGAAAGTATAACCATGTATCCTTATATTCGAATATCCATAAACAACATTAGCCATTATTATAAAAGTATTTTTTTAATAAAAATAATTAACATTTAATTCAGCATTAATAATACCATATTTTACAATGTTCTGCAAAAACTTTTAAGTTTTTAAATTTAATTTTGGCGGAAAGATGTTTCATTTATACCATGATTTGATTGTGAATATTTTTATTAATTTTACGGATGTATCAAAAATCAACAATGAAAGGGGAAATTCTCAATTCGCCTAGGATTTTATATCCAATGTCAGAGTAGCTGTCTTTTATAAGGACAACTACTGTTTTTTCTTAATAACTTGCTAATAATGTTTTTTTTTTTTTTTTTTTTTACAAAAATGATTCATAAAATTGATTTCAGAAGAAAAAAGACAAAAAAAATTTAAGAGGAGAAAAAAAATTTCATGTTTTCTACATTAAAAATTGCCGACAGTTTTGACATTTAATTTAAGAATACAAAATCAGTTACATCATAATTATTGCAGTAATTCCGAGTAAATATTTCCTTCTTCGGATATTTATCGTTTTAAGGAACGATTTCATTACACTGTGTTTGCAATTTCATAGATTGAAATATGGTATTCAAATTTCATGTTATAGGTCAATTTGTTATACGAATTCAAAGGAGGTATAGAAAATTTCAAAATAAGAGTGCATTAGAGCAAAAAGTTAATGAAATAGTCTGTTAAATAATAGATAGATAATTTGAAACAAAATGCTTATGTTTAGATCTAAAATAAGCCTCTATATTGTGTAGATTGTCCTTATAATAGAGAAAGCATCTGATGGAATGTGTTTCTACTGTGATGTATAGTTAAAAATCAGCGAATAAGCAGAGCCGGATTAAGCCTTATAGGGGCCCTTTGGCAATGCCAGTTTCGAATGTCTCCTTTCTCAGCCCTAATCTTCACAATTGTGTTTAATTTTTTTTAATCATCTTTGTATCTACATTTTTTAGGTAAGCGAATATATGACGTGAAGAAATAACAAAAAATTTAATTGATAGTCACCTTCAGAAAAGTTCATTTCATCGCTTCGAGTGAAAAAATACTTAAATTTGAAAGTAATTTTGAAATGAATATTAAGGAGAAAATTATCACAAAACTCATTTGTAAGATAATCTAAGTACTTGGATTCAAAGTTTGCCAAATTTTTTGACTTGTAAATCAAGTGACCAACTGAAAAAAAAATCTGCGAGCAGTTATGAAACCATGGGAAAAAATCAAATAAATAATTATTGGAACTTCAGACAATAATTGTCTTAATTTGTATAATATCAAATGCACGGTCCATATAAATCAAAAGTAAATACAAAATTACATTAAATCGAAAATACTTAAAAGAAAACATTAGGCTTCTCGCTTTAAAACTGGGTCACCCCAGGCAGTTTTATACTTTGCTTAGATTAGATTATCAAAGACGAGTACTTATGATACAGAAGACCTACAATAACTGTTTTTGCTTTTTTTAAGTAACAGAAAAATCACTTGATCAGAATGTGTGTGGATGCAATTGGAAATATTCAGAGAATTAGGAATCGCTCGGAATGTCATATTTAGTTTATAACATTGGTTCCTAGAGGATGGAAACCAAAGATAACCCTTCGGGCCGTCCTCGGGTTGCAAAAATATTACCGGTGTTTTTCACTAACTGTCAAAAGTAACTAGGAAAACGATGCAGTGAACTTTTTCCGATATTTGTTGGTTTCTACAGTTTCAAAGGAATAGAATTGGGAAGATGTGATCGATGCAAACGGAAATATCCAGGAATCGCTCGGAATGTCGTATTTAGTTTATAACATTGGTTCCTAGAGGATGGAAACCAAAGATAACCCTTCGGGCCGTCCTCGGGTTGCAAAAATATTACCGGTGTTTTTCACTAACTGTCAAAAGTAACTAGGAAAACGATGCAGTGAACTTTTTCCGATATTTGTTGGTTTCTACAGTTTCAAAGGAATAGAATTGGGAAGATGTGATCGATGCAAACGGAAATATCCAGGAATCGCTCGGAATGTCGTATTTAGTTTATAACATTGGTTCCTAGAGGATGGAAACCAAAGATAACCCTTCGGGCCGTCCTCGGGTTGCAAAAATATTACCGGTGTTTTTCACTAACTGTCAAAAGTAACTAGGAAAACGATGCAGTGAACTTTTTCCGATATTTGTTGGTTTCTACAGTTTCAAAGGAATAGAATTGGGAAGATGTGATCGATGCAAACGGAAATATCCAGGAATCGCTCGGAATGTCGTATTTAGTTTATAACATTGGTTCCTAGAGGATGGAAACCAAAGATAACCCTTCGGGCCGTCCTCGGGTTGCAAAAATATTACCGGTGTTTTTCACTAACTGTCAAAAGTAACTAGGAAAACGATGCAGTGAACTTTTTCCGATATTTGTTGGTTTCTACAGTTTCAAAGGAATAGAATTGGGAAGATGTGATCGATGCAAACGGAAATATCCAGGAATCGCTCGGAATGTCGTATTTAGTTTATAACATTGGTTCCTAGAGGATGGAAACCAAAGATAACCCTTCGGGCCGTCCTCGGGTTGCAAAAATATTACCGGTGTTTTTCACTAACTGTCAAAAGTAACTAGGAAAACGATGCAGTGAACTTTTTCCGATATTTGTTGGTTTCTACAGTTTCAAAGGAATAGAATTGGGAAGATGTGATCGATGCAAACGGAAATATCCAGGAATCGCTCGGAATGTCGTATTTAGTTTATAACATTGGTTCCTAGAGGATGGAAACTGAAGATGGCCCTTCAGGCCGTGCTCGGGTGACAAAAGTACTGCTATTTTTCTTACTGTCACAAGTAACTAAGAAAACGATGCAGTGAACATTTGTTGGTCTTTGAGGTATCGAAGCGATAGAATTAGTAGAGTATGATCTATAATACCAACAAGATATGTTCCGGCCTGCTATTCTGGTTCAGTGAGCATGTTAAGTTAAGCTTGTTAAGTATTTCGTTTGTCTAGGAATCATATTCATCTGACGAAACCTAGGGACTAGGAAAAAATGTTATTGAATATTACTAAGGGCTAGAGTATTGCTTTAGGATAACACGATCCTGAGTTTTCAAACAAAACTCCATGCCTGTTACCGAAGAAGCATGACACTTCAGATTTTTCATGATATTATTCAGTAATGTCTACTCGTGCAATAGGCGGAGATTTTGTCTTTACGAACGGCAATGAACAGAGCCGGCCTTCTCTTCAAAGGGGCCTGGGTAAAAGAAGTAAGAAAAACCCTAATTTTTTTGTAAAGCAAAAAAAAAAAAAAAAAAATACAAATCTGAACAAATATTATTAATGTATATTTATTTAATGCGTGATTTTATTTATTTATTTATTTTGCTAATACATCAATTACTTCAGAAAAATTACAATTTTTTGCACTTTCTTTTTCGATGCTTAATACTCAAGTGCATTTAAGCGTTCTGAACACATCCTTGACCGAAGAGAATTCTTTTTTAATTTTAATTTGCTGAAAAAGCGCTCAGCACTGGCAACGTAAAGAAAGGTTTTAATACAATTAATACATTTAGAAATAACTTATTATAATTATTGTTTAGTATGCATTGCAATATGTATTGTACGTTATTTACATCTCTTTCATTCAAAATCAAATCAAACAAATACAAACAAATTTCTTTGATTAAGTTTTCATCTTCATCTCTTATAAATCTTTTATAACATTTTTGGAACATTTCTCTAATTCATATTTTGTATCCTGTGACAAAGCCTGACGACAGCTACGCAAACACCTTCAATAGCTCTTAATCTCTCACTTAGAATAAATTTCAATTTTTCTGGCGTCTTTGTGGTTTCTAAGGGTTTAAGACTGAAATTATGTATAAAGCTTCAAGGATAAATGTAGGAAGAAGGTATATAAATTATTTATATCATTTTTCAAAATATTAAGTTCTTCATGTATAAAACAGATTTCTAATTAAAGATTAGTTTAACAGAAAATGAAAAAGAGCTACAAAATACTAATTGTATTTAATACATTCCATATTATTAAATTTTAATAAATGAATGGTTGCATTTCACTTTCCAAATTTTGAGCATTATTAACATCTGATGAAGTCGTGTCCGCGTTACAACGGAAAATGGAGTCCAGTAGCTTCTGAGGGTAAAGACCCCTGAACATCCGAAGGCAGTAGTCTGACTTCCAGCTCATGTGACGATGACACTCACTTGCACAACCCCTTTTTACAAGGGGACTCTTTCACACACCTCACAGATAGATCACAAGGGGAAGAACAACCATGCCCTACCAGGATTCGAACCCGAAATGCCCATATCACGGGGAAGACGCGCTACCCCTAGGCCAGCATGCCGGTGACTTAATATATAAAGTATTTTAAATTTGGATTGACAGTCTGTCGATCTGTTCGTTCACAAGCGTGTAAACGTAGTAACAGCGATTTAATCTAATAATTGATCTTATCATTAAAATAGTTTGGTATAGAATTTTGAGTTTCATTTGCTTGATAAATGAGCGTCCAAAATGCATATTCGGTTTTCTTCATTATTCTACGAAGCACTAAACGCTCATGTAAGGGATTTTGAAAATTGGTACTTCTTAAATTGATGTTTTTTTCTGCATTAGTTTCTCTCTCATTTTCTGCATTGAATTTTATCTCTCAGCATATTTTTGCGCGTTTCTTCATTTTTTTTTTCACTTTTCTTTTATTTTCCACTTTTTTTGTTTAACTAATCATTACACTTATAAGAAATGGCAATTTACCTCAAATACAGCACAGGGCATAAACTAATTTCTTAATATAATAAGAAAAGAAAATTTGTTCACAAATTTTCCTCAACACATTTTTTACAAATTTTAATCAATTTCAATCTCGATCGATAGTATTCGTTTAAAATCCCTCATGAAAAAATCTAATTAATATTCGAAAAAATATAGAAATTAAAACCCACATAATTTAATTAAATATTAACTCCCCTCTTTGCCCCCCTCTAGTATTCTATGCTTGATTATTAGATTTATTCCATTGTTAACTTAGTAATAATCAATGGTTATGTTTCAGTTGTCATTGGATGCAGAAGGTTTCAACAATCACTCTTATTATTGTTGTTAGCAGAAATATTACTGTTTAATGTTAAACAAACGCACAAAATACAAACAATATAATAGATGAAACAATGAATCCACCTTCTGCTGTTCTGTTAAGAATCATTTCTCTTTTTGCAACTGATCGTTGTGCGACTTTTTTTGCTAAGCTATGCTTGGTGCGTTTTGTGAACATTTCAATGAGGCTACGGCCATCATTGGATGGATCGTCCTATGGACGATCTGGGAACTGTTGAAATGTTACATGTTTCCTCACCTGCCCTCAATCGGAGATCTGTTTTTCGATCCCGATTTGGATCAAGATGTTGATACACCATCTGATCCACCTGTGACTAGAGTAGAATCCGTCCCAGTGGTTCACTCCTACACGGTATTTAGGATTTGTCAGGCTTTAGAACTTCCAGCGAAACTGGCTCCATCTGCAATCCAGAAGTCTGATATCCCTGTTGTAGAATCCTATACGGTCTACAAGCTGTGTTCTGCTCTGGGTTTGCCTGCACGGATGGCTCCTGTCGGAGTGCCAGTTGTAGAATCCTTTGCAATCTACCAGTTCTGCTTAGCCTTGGATATTCCAGTGAGATACCGGTCGCAGAATGACGCAGTTTAACATCAAAACTGTCGCTGGCTGCCCGATGCAGTTTTCAGATCTGAACTGTCTTCGGTTGCAGCGATGGAGGGTGGGTGGGCGGGGAACAAAAGTAGCCCACCTCCACGTGGTGTTCCCTGGGCAACGGTGCAGTTCTTTGGAACTGCATCGGCTAAGAGGCTACTCAAATATGAAACAAATAATGAGTTTTTTATTTAATTTGATAAAACTATACACCTAATTTTTGATTTTTAGTTTTAATGCCCCAAAATTTCATTACAAGCACCATATTCAGAACATGCAGAATTTGTACTTATGGTAGCAACAACTGCAATGTTTTTTAGATATACGTAAGAATTATATATTTTTTATCCTAAAAAATAAAAAAGAATTTAAAATATGTATTTGACAAAGAATTGTTGTAGAACTCACACATACAGAAAATTAGTACTGTTCACAATCATAAATCTGATGGAAGAATCTTACAATGGCTTGAATTTGAAAAATTATAGTAACAAAAATTTACAAATTCATTACATAATTCGTCGCTATATATTTATAGCCGGTTATGACAAAGTAGATTAAAGGGCTTATGGTCACAGCCGACCCTTTTTTCAAAGGGGTCTGGGTGCAAGAAATCATTTGAGGCCCTAATTTTTTGTAAAAAAAAAAAAAAAAAAAAAATCTGAACATATATTATTAATGCATATTTATTTAATGCGGTTTTTTTTGTTGCTAATACATTAATTATTTCAGAAAAATTACAATTTTTTTTCGACGCTTCATACAGCAAGTGCATTTAAGCGTTCTGAATGCATGCATGACCGAAGATAATTCTTTTTTTTTTTTAATTTTGCTGAAAGAGCGCTCAGCTTACAATTAATACATTTAGAAATAAATAACTCATTATAATTATTATGTAGTATGCATTGCAATATGTCTTGTGCGTTATTTACATCTCTTTCATTCAAAATAAAATCCTGTAACAAACAAATTTCTTGGATTAAGTTTTCATCTACATCTGTGTTATAAAACTTTACAAAGTTTTTGGAACATTTCTCTAATTCATATTTTTCTAAAGCTGTTATATCAGTGATTAATTTGAAATCAAAAATACCATTTCGTATACTTTTGAACCCATCTTCTATTGTACAATAACAGTTTCAATTACAGTGTTAAAAAAATAACATCTAAATTCCACTACCGGGTATTTTTTTATAACCTCGGAACATAATCTTTTCCTTTTTCGAATTCCTTTTTCAGGAAAATGTTCAAATTATGTGTCGTGGCTGGTTCGTGAGTGCTTTGAAAAAATAGGCAAATAGAAAATTTAACAAATTTATTGCAGATTCGTTCGAGTTACTCTGCTCAGTAACTCCTTCTCCTCCAAGAGCAAACACTCGAATGACATCACACTTTTAATTACACTCGCGCTAGTTGCCTAGCGCCATCTATGAACGTTTATTTCCTAACGCTTCAAAATCCAATCACTACACCCCCAACGTAAGAGTAGTGTTTATATGAAAACATAAACATACCTCTGAATTATAATTATGAATTGGATTTTAAAACGTATCTAATAACATCAAATTATCCAAATAAAAATAAACACAAATGCAAAGTTAATTCGAATGAATAAATAATTACTAACAAACATTTAAGAAAGCAATGAGGTAAAATAAGAAATGCACAATTGAATATAAATACCATCTTGATAATAAGAAACTCACTTATCAGTTAATATACATTAATATATACTTAATAATGTATATAATCACTTATCAACTAACAAACACAAGTTTATAATGAATATAATCAATTAGTAAATATTAATACATAATTAAGAAAGTATTTCACTTGATAAACATTACTCAAATGATATTTCAAATATAACCAAAACTGCTGAATGAAAATTTATAACAAACACTAGAAAACGTTATATTCCTATTTCAAATAGTTTTGCACATTATACTCTTAACCAAACTTGAGAATACCAATTATTCAACATATTAAGAAAATGATAAACAAAACAAAAAAAAACATTAAAACAAATATACATAATATCAAGCATAAATTATTATTATTTTATAGTCACTAATCCCATATTGATATATAAAACAGAAAAATGATATTAGTACTAAAAAATGTTTTTCAGTCTATTTTGGTAATAAACGTGACAGAGCATCAGCATGTGGCATTTTAGAACCAGGGCAATGTTTTAATGTTGTTCCGACCTGTCACTGTGCTGCCCTCTTGCGGCAAAGGGAAAAACACTTCAGTGTAGCGTTAGCGAGTGTGTGTGCGGTAGCAAGGCTGCGCCTGCTAAGCAATGATGACCAGAATAAAAGGAAAAAGAGTCCAAATTTATTCTTGTATTGTGATTTTTTAATAATGTGAGAGCTATCGACATAAATTTAGTGCTTGTGTAATCATATGGTCCGTCGAGCCGGAGTGGAAATAGCGATCAGCGATGGATTACGTTTTTTTTGTGTGTGAAAATATGCGAAGTGGATTAGCGTAGGCTTAGGAAACGAAACTTGTGCTTGAGTGGTGTTTTTTGTTTCTGTTCTCTGTGTTTTCGCGTATTCTCTCGTCCCAATTCTCAAGGATAATTATTGTGGGTAAGTGTTCAATTACTTAAATTTTCGTTATGTCTTTGTCTAGTTTGAAGAAAGACGAATTAAAGAGTTTGTGTACGGAATTAAATATTAAATTTGCATCTTCCGCTAAAGTTGTAGATTTGATAAGTATAATTGAGAATAGTGACATTTATAAGCAAAGAATTGAGGTTGTGAAAAATTTAATTAAAGAGATTTCAGACGAAAGAAGTAAAAATTCGGATCAAGCCGAAAACGAAAGGCGTGTATTAGAACAAAAATTGGAGATTGAAAGGCTTTCGCTTTTGCGTGTAGAGAAAGAAATAGAGCTTTTAAAGCTCAAATCCTCATCGTGTGAGCTTAGCGATAATGAACAGAGTTTTAGTTTAGAGAATTTAATTAAGAGTATCAAAGTTTTGACGATTCCTGTTCCCAAAAATGCTGAATGTTTTAATCTCTTTTTCAATTCGCTCGAAAAAGCTTTCAAAACAAAAGGAGTTAGTGATAAATTTAAAGCGGAAATTCTGTTAAATCTTTTAGGGGATAGAATTGGCAATTTAATGGTTTATATCAAAGAAGAAGAGTTGAGTGACTATGAAAAAATTAAATCTATTGTCTTAAAACAATTTCAACCAACTTATCAAGAATGTCTAAAACAATTTAAAAGTGCAGTAAAATTGCCAACAGAAAATTATGTGCAATTTGCTTCAAGAGTTAGATCTGTTTTTGAGTATTACATTCAACTTCGTAATGTGAATGATTTTTCTAAATTGTGTGAGTTAATGGTTTCTGATCAGATTTTTAGCACTCTTCCTCAAGATTTAAAAAGTCATATCAGTATTAAACAAGGAGAATCTGTTTTTAATGTGCAGGAATTAAGTAGAGAATGTGATTTATTTGTGGCTTCTAAAACCGGAACCAAAACTGAGTTTTCCCGCGCAATCGTTACGAATAAAAATGAGCAAAGGAATTTCGGTAAAGGAAATTTTGAGAATCGTAATAGAAATGTTTCTAAAGTGTTCTTATCGAATACTAATTCTAAATGCGTTATGTGCCAGAACAACCACTCAATATTTAAATGTCAGGAATTTCAAAAACTTTCTGTTAGTGATAGAGTTGCATTTGTGAAATCCCAAAACTTATGTTTTAAATGCCTCTCACCAATGTGCAATGTGAAAAAGTGTTCTGCAAGAAATTGCTTTTGTAATAAACCTCATCATAGGTTACTTCATTATCCCAGAGAGTTTGATCATCTCAGTGGGAGTGGTAAAACCGAAACTAGTACCATAGTTAATAAAGGGGAAAGTTCAACTTTAAACCCGGAAGTTAATTCCTTTTATCCAACTTCTTGCGCAACTAATGAAAATGTGCAATCGACATTTTCAGCTACGAGTACGGTTGAAAATAAACAAATGAGAACTGTATTGTTAAGCACGGCTAAATTTTATATTCGAGATAAATTTGGGAATCTGCAATGTGTTAGAGGGTTACTGGATGTAGGAAGTCAGTCCGATATTATGACTTCGGAGTGTGCAAACAGATTAGGGTTAAAACAAGAAAAAATAAATGTAACAATTTCATGTTTAAATAATTCCTCAATGACTGTTACCAAATTTATTAAAGCTGAAATTTCAAATGCTGATAAGAGCTTTAAGCAAAATTTTGAGTTTCTTGTTGTAGATAAAATCACTGAGTTAACCCCAATTAAATATTTAAGTGTTAAAGAACAAATTCCTTCTAATATTAATTTGGCTGATAATTTTATGGTACCCCAAAAAGTTGATTGTCTCCTAGGTGCTAAATCGTTCTATCATTTGTTGAGGCCAGAAAAGATCTACTCATCAAATGCAGAGTTGTTTTTTCAAAATAGTGTTTTTGGACTTTTGGCTTGCGGTAGTGTAATGGAATTTGATTCCCCAAAAATTCATTGTGGGTTAATTATTGATGAAGATTTAAACAATACCATGAAAAAATTCTGGGAACTAGAAACTGTTGAGTTAGAGACCTCTAAATCCCATGAGGCAAAAATCGCTGAGGAACATTTTGTTAAAACTCATTATAGAGAGCCTAGTGGAAAATATGTAGTCACAATCCCACTTAAAGAGGAACCTAGTTGTTTAGGCGAGTCTAAAAGTATAGCATTAAAAAGATTAAATTCACTTTGGAGTAAACTATCTAGTGATAAAACTTATTTAAAATTGTATGAAGAATTTATTAATGAGTATGAAAAGTTGGGACATATGAGAGACGTGACGCATGAGACAGAACCAGAAACAGTGTATTACATGCCCCATCATGGAGTATATAGACCAGAGAAAATGACCACTAAGCTTCGTGTAGTATTTAATGCCTCTAGTGCAACCACGAATGGAACATCATTCAATAGCTTACAATTTAATGGGGGAATTGTGCAGGAGGACTTAATTTCAATTATGATGCGATTCCGCAAACATCCATATGCATTTATTGCGGACATTGAGAAAATGTATAGGATGATTTACATTCATCCTAGTCAGCGGAACCTACAAAGAATACTTTGGAAGGACAGTGAGTATGGTTCAGTGAAAACGTTTGAACTGTCGACAATTACTTACGGTACTACTAGTGCCCCATTTTTAGCTACTCGAACGCTAATTCAAATTGCAAGGGATGAGGGACACAATTTTCCCCTTGCAGCACCCGTTGTTGAGAAAGATTTTTATGTGGACGATGTGCTATCTGGTGCTAAGACTTTACCCGTATGCATAGAGATGCAACAGCAGCTCACTTCCATGTTAAAACGAGCTGGCATGAACTTGCATAAATGGCGAGGCAATCATCCTCAGTTGTCTACCACTTCTGGATGCAACTACGACTTTGCAGACTGTGATAACAAAACTTTAGGTGTCACGTGGGACCATACTAATGACTGTTTTCGTTTTAAGGTGTCCATAACTTCAACGGATGTTCATACTAAACGAACAGTTCTATCCACAATAGCCAAGTTGTTTGACCCTCTGGGCCTCCTTGGTCCTGTGATTTCACTAGCGAAAATCTTTCTACAAAAATTGTGGCTTCTAAATCTTCAATGGGATGATCAGCTTCCTCCTGAAAATCATAGTGAATGGGAGAAGTTTTCAACCGAGTTACAGTGCATTAACAACATCAAGGTGAGCAGATGTATTCTTCCATTTTCCGACGTCGAAGCTATAGAGCTTCATGGTTTCAGCGACGCTTCTGAAGCTGCCTTTGGAGCTGTTGTGTACTGCAAATCCCAAACACCTGCTGGTGAGGTTGTTGTCAAGATGGTGGCCAGTAAATCCAGAGTGGCTCCACTGAAGAAGCTCACAATCCCGAGATTGGAGCTCTGCGCTGCTGTGCTGCTGGTGAAATTGATGCAGCGTATCCAGTCGGCTCTTCGATTGAAAGTGTCCAATACCTATTACTGGAGCGATAGTATGATTGTGCTGTCATGGATTAAAAAAGAGACGTCCCAGTTAAAAACCTTCGTGACAAACCGTGTAGCCACACTTCAAGACCTTTCGTGTCAGGAGCAGTGGAGACATGTTTCGTCAGTAGATAATCCAGCTGATCTTATCAGTCGTGGTGTAAATCCGTCCAAAATGCTCGAGAGTAACTTGTGGTGGGAAGGCCCTGCCTTTCTAAAAAACAGTGAATATCCATGCAGAGAAATCTCTGACTCTGTGATAAAGGACGATGTAGACTGTGAACTCAAAAAAGTTGACTGTGAAAGTGTTTTAGTTACTACATTGAACAATTCATGTGTTACTGATATTCTTAATTGTAGTAATAGTTATACTAAAATATTGCATGTAATAAGTTATGTTTTCAGATTTCTCCACAACTTGAGAAGTCCAACTGAAAGGAGTCTGGGTCCCTTGACAACAGAGGAAATTAGGAAGGCTGAAACCTTCATAATAAAGGAAATCCAGAGTAGGGAATTTTCAGAAGAGTTAAGGTGTTTAAATAAAAATAAACCTGTTCTTGGCAAAAGTATGTCATCGGATGAAAGATTTAATATTATTATGGATTGATGAAAATTGTACCTTTCGATTCTGTTTCACCATTATGGTAATGTGATAGAACTGCTGTTTTATGGAAATTATTTTGTTACAGCAATTTTGTGAAATTTTTATATATTAACTGTTAAACTGCTTCATAGTATTGCATAAGAAATTGTGATTTAAATTAATGCAGCTATTTATATCAAACTCATGTGAAAATTGAATATGAGATTAATATCTGTTAGTAATTTATAGAAAAATATATTTATTTTGTTATGCATATTACTTACTTTATTAAATATTTTCTATTCTCTAGCTTTGTCCAAGTGGAAGGTAGAAAAAGATAATGTAAAAATCAATGAGTTAGTGCTTCTTAAAGATGAAAACCTACCCCCTCAAAAATGGGCATTAGGTAGAATAATTGAGTGTTATCTGGGTGAAGATAAAAGGGTCAGAGTTGTAAAAGTTAAAACTCAATCTGGAGTTTATAAAAGAGCCATTTCAAAAATTTGTATTTTACCTATTGATGTGTAATCTAATATTAGTGTTCTTTATTGTGTGATTAATGTTATTACCTTGTAATGTGTAGTGTTTAAAATCTGAATTTGTATGTTTTTATTCAGCATTGTGCATTGAATTGTGATATTTCATAGTTTTTCCTTGTGTGTGTGTGTTGACAACATTATGTCAAGGCGGGCGGTATGTTCCGACCTGTCACTGTGCTGCCCTCTTGCGGCAAAGGGAAAAACACTTCAGTGTAGCGTTAGCGAGTGTGTGTGCGGTAGCAAGGCTGCGCCTGCTAAGCAATGATGACCAGAATAAAAGGAAAAAGAGTCCAAATTTATTCTTGTGTTGTGATTTTTTAATAATGTGAGATCTATCGACATAAATTTAGTGCTTGTGTAATCAAATGTTATGTTGAATCTCTGCAAGGCAAATACCCACCTTTGTAGTCGAGATGACTGAGGAGCGCACTTGGTCAGATAAGGAAGGGGGTTATGATCGGTAAAAATGTGGATCTCGGATCCAAACACAAGGGTTTCAAACTTTTTCAAGCTCCAAACTATAGCAAATGCTTCCCGTTCGATTGTCGACCAAGATTGTCGGCTTTTGTTTAATTTTTGACTTGCATAAGCGATATGGCACATTTTCCCATCAACAGTCTGTGATAAACACGAGCCAATCCCGATTGACGAGGCATCACAATGAATCACAAAGGGTTTGTTCATATTCGGGGTGTGTAGAGTAGGAGCGTGTAGCAATGCTGATTTTACTTTTTCAAAAGCAACACTATGCATTTCACACCATGGCAACACATCAGGGCTTTTTTTCTTAGTTAGTTCCGTTAATGGAAAGGCAATCTCGGCGAAATTCGCAATATAATCACTATAATAGTTGAACAGGCCAAGAGCACTACGTAGTTGTTTCTTGGTTTCAGGTACGGGCAAACGAGAGATCGTTTCCAACTTAGCTGGATCAGCTTGATGCTTTCCTGAGCCAATTATATGTCCCAGGTATGAAATTTCAGATTTCGCAAAAGCACACTTTGAAAGATTAACAGTGAATTGAAGCTCTTCCAATCTATCCAGCACCAAATGAAGATGTTTCAAGTGAGAGGGAATATCATTGGAGAATATAGCAATGTCATCAATATAAGCACGGCAAAATTCTCTGTATGGTGACAATGCTTTGTTCATTTCCCTTTGAAAAGTTGCAGCTGCATTTTTCAGCCCAAAAGGCATTACCTTAAAACGATATTGTGCTCTATGGGTCTTAAAAGATGTATAATCCCGCGAATCTTCTTCCATGGGAAGCGAATAGTACCCCTTCAAAAGATCTAACACACTAATCACATTTGCCTGTCCTATGGAATATATTAATTCCGTTGCGTCTTCCATGGGGAAATCGTCGGTTTTAGTCACTGCATTCAAAGCTCGATAATCCACGCATATAATGATAGACCCATCCTTCTTGTTTACACAGACTATAGGATAAGCAATGTCAGCTGAGCTCTCTTCGATTAGATCTAGTTTTAGGAGTTCTTCGATTTGGGAGTCTATTTGAGGTTTCAACGCTTCAGGAATCCTGTACACGTAAGGTTTTTTCCTTTCTTTATCGTCCTCTAATTTTATCTTGTGATGACCAACCTTTGCAACTCTAAATTGTCCGGTAAATATTGAATGATGATTCCGCAATAAGTTCAGGATTTGATGTTTCACTTCCTCAGAAAGATGTCGCAAATCCACTTGATCAAATATCTCTTTCCAGTAACATACATTTTTATAACTGGGGGATGAATAAACTTCTCCAAAGTCTGCATCATCTTCAAAGATCATGCATACAGCATTAATTCTTGGATAGTATTTCCGAATTTTATTCGCATGACAATGCCGAATTTTTCCATCGCTAAGTTTTACTTTATATGAATGTGGAGGGCAATGCTCGATAACTTCTCCAGGACCAGTCCAACGGGCATACAATTTGTTCGATGAATCAGGTATTAATAAATAAACTTGGTCACCTGGCTTAAATTCCTTAGAAGCGGTTCGGCGGTTAAAATATTCTGCATATGCCTGCTGTTTACCAGAAGCGATGAGAGATGCTTCCTCTGCAGCTCTTTCTAAGTTTATTTTTTGCTCCTGTAAATAATCCACAACTGATTTCTCCATGTTTAACGGAATGGCAATATCACCACACCAGCTCGATTTTAGAACACTGAGAGGCCCTCGTGCTTCACGTCCATACATCAACTTGAATGGCGAAACACCGTCGTACAGTTAGGAACTTCCCTGTACGCAAAAAGCATATACAAAATGTATTTATCCCAATTACTCGGATCAGTTCTGATAATGTGATGGAGTGAATTTTTGAACACCCTATTATATCTTTCTATAAGGCCATTCCCAGCTGGATGGTTAGGCGTCGTAAATCTGGGAGCACAACCTAATCTTTTCATGAATTCCTGGGTTAACTTAGAAATAAAGTTCGTTCCATTATCACTTGCAATAACATTGGGTATTCCAGTCCGCATGAATATCTCCAATAAAGCATCACACGTAGCTTTAGCCGTTAACGAACGAAGAGGGATAGCCTCCGGCCATCGAGAATGCTGGTCCATTAGACATATTACATACTTATGCCGACGAGCAGAAGTGGGTTCAATGGGTCCTATTAGGTCTATATTTACTATCCCAAATGGCAATTCCGGACGGAGAACAAGAGTAATAGGAATTTTATCAATCATTTTTTCCGGACTCCTCAACTGGCATTCTTTACAGGATTTACAAAAGTTTTTGATATCATCTGTCATATTTGGCCAATAAAAACTGTATTTAATTATTTCACTAGTCTTTTTTAATCCCATATGGCATCCGAAAATTGATTCATGTGCTAATTTAAGAACTTGCTGTCTCTTATTTTTAGGCAAAACCAACTGACTCACTTTTTCGCCTAATATTTTATCCCGGTGGAATATTAATTCATCATTCATAAAAAAGTTTCCTTTTCCAAGCGATACATTTTTTTTCTTACTGACTGCAAAATATCGCATTTTCTTTGTTCTTCTTTCAACGCATTAATTTTGTTTTCTTATCTAAAGAATCGCTTTCATTTCCGCTCGGTTGTTCTTCGCTCTGACTAATTCCACAACAAATCATAAATCCATCAAAGCTCTCTTCCATCGGCGCCTCTAATCCAGACAAGTTTTGGGTGCGGCTGTGGTTTATGCTTTCTCCCAATAAATTTAATACAGAGGGGGATGATGAATTGCTCTTGAATTCTATCCGTGACAGCTGCAACTATCTCAATAGGCCTGGAAAATCCTTCGTTGTTTTTATCTTTTAATGATATTTGAAAACTTGAAAGAGTAGCGTTAATCCTTTCTCCAAATGCACTTTTTAAAATGATCTTTCCTTTTTCTTTTTGTTCACTTGACACATATTTAGAATTTAAAACTGGTATCATAGCACCTGAGTCAACTAGGGTTTTCAGTTCTCTATTGTCCACACAAATATCAACGTATTGTAAAGGGTTGATATTTAAGCTTTTTTCACCATTAATTAATTCCGACTGAATTTCCGCGGTTAAAATGTCTTCCCGTTTTTTTTTCTGCCGCAGATTCTCTCAACTGCGAATTTTTATGTCTATTTGGACAGTCTAGCAAAATCAGACAATCCACAAACGTAACAGTCTCTTGTTACTTTTCTTGAATTTGTAGTTTCGTTTTTATGAAAGTTTTTGTTTCTGAATTCTCGTTGATGCGGGGGTACATATTTCCGTTCCGAAAAATGTCTCTCTTCTCTTTCGTCGTAGGTTTGATGTTTAGAAAAGTTATTCTCTTGATATAGTTCTTTCTTTTTCCTCATATTGTTTGATCGTACATTTTCATAATCATCTAATTTGCTTGCAGTTTCGTTTGGATTCGTGAATTGTGACCAAACATCAATAAAATGTTCTTTAATATCCGTAGGTACTTTTCGCTTTATCTGTTCTGTTATGATTAAACCCGACAAACTTTCAAAAGTAGTTATTTCCAATCCTTGAATCCATTGCTCAAAATAATTTTTAAGTTCGTAAGTAAAATCGCACCAGGTAGTCTCCGGTCTTTTAAAATGAGTCATAAACTTCTGCCTGAATTTTTCCGGGGTGAGTTTAAATCGTTTCACTAATAAACTCTTGATGTGGTCATAGTCCTTAACTTTCTCGATTGGCTCTCGAGCGATGAGTTGGGTTATATCCGTTGGCAATAATCCTAATAGATGCGACACTTAATCTTCTCGTTTTATTTGAGCCCACTCGGCTTGTCTCTCGAACAACAGCAAATATAAACTGATATCACTGTTCTTTTCATCGAATTTTTGCATCACGTGCCTGAGTTCTATCTTGGGAGTTGGTAATTCGACATCCACGGGTACACTGGAATATTGCAGCTTCAGTTTCTCAAGTTCGAATTCTCGTTCTTCTTGTGCCTTTTTCTCCTGCAATCCCCACTTTTCTTTAATTTTTCTTTCTTCGAATTCTCGTTCTTCTTGCTTTCGTTTTTGATCTTCTCGCTCTTTTCTATCCTCTATGATAACTATCATTTGTTTCTTCACAAACTCTTCCTCGTAATTTTTACTTTCAGTAATTAATTTTTTTAAGTCCACAATTTTCATCTCTAATGAAACAGTTTCACCCAGCTCTTCCGCCAACAACTTCAAATCTTCCTTTTTCGCACTGCCTAGGAAGGCCATATCGATACCGAAAGCACACCTTTATCGAATAAAGTTCGATTTCAAGTTCGTCAAAAATAGCACTCGATTCTCAATCTGGTCGACTGCGCCAAATGTAGTGGCTGGTTCGTGAGTGCTTTGAAAAAATAGGCAAATAGGAAACTTAACAAATTTATTGCAGATTCGTTCGAGTTACTCTGCTCAGTAACTTCTTCTCCACCAAGAGCAAACACTCGAATGGCATCACTCTTTTAATTACACCCGCGCTAGTTGCCTAGCGCCATCTATGAACGTTTATTTCCAAACGCTTCAAAATCCAATCACTACAATGAGCTGGCACCTTTGCTTCGTCGAAAAATGTGTTAAAGTTTGTTTTTAAATTTTGGATTTCAGTTTCAATTTTAGTGACTAAATTGAAAGCCGAGTCAAGAACAATTGTTTCTGCTTGAAATAGTTTATTTATAGTGTTAACTTTGGAAAATATTGCAAACAATACAATTAAACATAAAATAAATCACATTTCTTGCACCTAATAAACTTTTAACTTCGGATACCGCTGTATTATTGTTACTTACATCATTTAAATATCAATAAATTATTCTAGGGAATTACATGTTTGTTCAAATTGCGTATACACTCTTTTCACCTATTCTATTTTGTCTTCCCAACGAGTGTCACATAATGGTTTAAGAGTAATGCTTAAATGCTTTGCAGAATTTTCCATAGTTTTCCCATCGCAGAAAACAAGCAATATAAACGTTGCAATATTCCAAAAAGTATTTTTACTACATATACTGCTGGAAGATGCATCACAAATTAATAAATTAAAGGTATGTGATAGGCAAGAAACATAATTTGCATGCAGATTTAGAGGAATTATTCTAGATTGCACTCCTTTATATTTCTCTTTCATACAACTACGGTTGTCATATGCTTTTCCTCTACAATTCATAATATCAAAATCAAGGTCAGTAAATCTTTTCAATGGAGCTTTTGCTATTCCTTCTCCAGTCATATCAGTTACTTAAATAAACCCTATAAATGACTCGTTTATAGTTAACCTTTTCTCTTCAAATTTTACATACCTAATAATTATTGAAGTTTGTTCCTTATCGGGAATATCAGGAATACAATCCTTTTGAATATTATGTTACATGAATGCTTTTATATCATGTTTAATTTTGTTAAGGACTTCTTTTCCTAATGCAGAGATAATTTTTTCTTCTGAACTATGTACTAAATTATGTACAATTCTCTTTATCGAATTTATTATTTCGTTTATACGATCCGTTAGCACAGGGTCGTATTTACTTAATAATTCGATCAAACATAAAAAATTTCCATTATTAGGCTATCCTTTTATTTCGCGATTTCCTCGAAGTGGAAGATTAGAAAAATAGAACCATTTAACTTGATTTGTTTTACCAATAGTTGAACGTAAATTTAGCAATTTTAGTAATTCTTCCCACGCAATAAACTAATTAATGTGACAACTAGAACGCTCATGATCTTCCATAACAGTTGACAGCTTTCTCCAGTTATTATAGCCACCTATAAATCGTGTAGTTTGGTCATCTCTTCTTCTTTTGGAAATATATAACAAACAAAGTATATAACAAAAACAAAACACGGAGTCTTGCACTTTTAAATAAAACCATTGCGAAGTTGGGTTTCACCATTTGGCATTTTTTTAAAGTAGTACGTAGTGGAAAATTATCTACCTTCAGCATTTTTAGCAAAAAATCCCTTGTGTTATCCAGGTCTGCTTTAATACAAAACATTCTAAATTTATCAGTTATAATAACTTGGCCATAAACCAGGATCATTTATACTCCCTTGGTCGTATTTGTTATTGTCATTTTGTTATCGTCATTATTTTCTGATTCGGTCATATTTGTATAAACACACGGTTTTTCAAAAAATTTCACCGTTTCAACATTTTTATTGCTAGACTATGTACTTTGCGCGGAACTTTCTTCCGCAGTTGAAGTTTAAATTGCAATTTTTGAAATTGAAGCAATTTATTTGCCAGAATTACTTCGAAGCCAAGAAAAGTAATCTACTTATGACTTCTTGAAGTTTAGCTTTTCTTCTTTTTTCTTTTCTGATAAATTTCTTTCTTGATAACCAGAGGTTGGTGTGGACATGATATCGAACAGAATTAAGCAGTTTATAGAATGAGCTATCAAATTATTATATGCTATACTATAAGCTATTACCTAGTAGGCGAGGTAAGTGATTGTTGTTGTTGCTTCTTATGGCACTTGCCATGGACATGCCCGCTGTTCGAAGACAGCCGATTTAAGCCTCAGGGGAGCGCCTCTTGTTTCTATACTAGCGCCATCTAGGGACAAGAGGACGACTTAGCTACACACACGTCACAACCGTTTTTTTTTCATTCATTAATTCACAGATCGTAATTTAGACCTGAATCAGAGAACGATCATCCCTGATCCAGTACCCCTAGTGGTAATACTCTCGACTTGGAGGACTTTGTGACCACGACAGATTTAACGCGCGTCAGCCACCAAGCACGCGGGTAATCTTCGGCCGGCGGGATTCGAACTCGCAACCTAAGGGACGCGAATCCGACGCTCTACCAACCAGGCTATCCCGGTCTTAAAATAAACGCACACATATGTCAGAAGTGGGGTGGTCAGAAGTGATTGTAAATCTATTTGCCTTATATTAACAATATTTTGCACACTTACACAAGACTACAATATATACTATGAACTTAGTATATATCCAAATCCGCCGACTGCTACATTTAAACTTCTTCCTTAATTATTTTCATTCCGGTTGTGGCTGGTGAAGCAGTAATGCAATGTGCATTGCTAGGAGTTGAACGTTTAATTTATCTTCGTTTTACTTTTTATTTGAGCAACTTAATATAAACATACATAATAGAAGCACGCATGAAACATATTACATTAGATGTAGAAAAAAGTATATAGCTGATGATTTACAAGTCCATTTGAATCTAGCCTCAGCCTCGACTTCTGGGCGCTAGCGGCGGCCAGAAGTCGCGTCGTTCTGTCTTAACATGTCTGAAGGGGATTTCTTTATTTATAAATCAATTTCATTTTCACCCCCCGCCTTTTATAGGAATCACTGTGATCATTGCCTAATAACGGCGTCAGTCGAAGCTCAGCCAGCCACGTTAAAACAAATTTGTATACTTTCAGTACGCGTAAATGCTATTATTGTTCAGAACACTATATTAATTCTTAATCACGGCGGGCCCCCCTCAGTCGCGGGTCCCGGGTGCATAGCACCCGCTGCACCCTCCAGATGGCTGACCCTGGCAATGACCAGTCGTAAAGATAAATCAAACTGACTTCTACTACAATTACCGTGACCGTAAGACATTAATGACTGTTTATTGAAATTGGATAATATATAGTTGTCTTTTATTAAATACTAGTTGGTATTCGGGCGCTGCTGCTACAAAAGAAATATTTTTGGGAATATCGTTCAAAATTTGAAATAGCTGTCGTGTTTAATTAGGAATGATAGAATGAATGATACTTATTTTCTTGTCGACAATGAATATATTCAAGGAAATTGAATGATGTATAAAAGAGAAGCAGAAATAATATTTATTATATATATTTTTATTTTTTTTACATTATTATTCAAATATACTATAAAGTAGACAATAATTTTGTTTTTTCGTCTTCAGCAAACTCAAATAAATTTCGTGGCTGTCCAACTCGTGAGCCTCCAACATACAACTGGCCTTGTGAAAAACATGGATTTTTCTAGCTTCAAGCAATAAGTTGGCAAAGTTTTGTCACCATCGGAAAAACAGTATGGCTGCGCATAAAATACAAACGAACAAAAAATTCATTTTTATTCATTAGATTTGTGGCATGCGACCAGTATGTAAGCTATTAAACTCCATAAAATCTGCATACAATGTTAATTTATCTAGGAGACGTGCTTCCTTGTCCACCAAAATGCTGTTTTCTCTTTGCTCCAAGCGAATTTTCTTTAATTAATTGGATATGGAAATATTAACTGAAAAACTGCTCGTACTTTATTGAGCTGCTGGAATTTTAACCTTCCCCACCTTTCTCAGGGCCTCATTTTTTGTAATTTAAATTGTATAACAAGCTGTAGTATTAACTAAAAATCAATTCCCTAATAAAATGCTTGCTCAAACATATTTCGGTATCCAATTTGTTTATATTTACACTCCAAATGACTATCATACTCTCCTTGTTGTGGAGAACACGTCAGTCTTATTTTTAGGCAAAGGCAGTTTTTAACAAACAAACAAAAAAAAAAAAAAACTTTAAAAATCCTAAGTTATAATTGAATCTTCTAAATTTCGTCTTTCGAATTTCAGGAAGAAAAATTTGTCTGAAAATGATGGCAAGGAATAAAGCCGTGACTTAAAAACAATTTTTGCCAATTTACTTAATTTATAAGAAAAATGCAAAGCGACTAAAGGGCTTCAATATTTCCAAATCGCTATTTGCCACGTATCTAAGCAAAAACATGTCCTCTGTTTTTAACTTAATTTTTTATTTTACTTGCACATTTAAGAATTCAGTTTTAGTTTAGATGTTTTTTCTCTATATAAAGAAAATGACTGAAATTTTAAAATTGCTCTATATTATAATAAAGGCTTGCGTCTGTATTAATCTGTATTTTGTATAGCCAAAATAATTTTGTTTCCTTTTTTTTCTATTTAAAATGCTGAAAAGTAATTTCTTAGGCTTATAAACAGTATTTTGACTTTAATGTAACTGGCAATGAGTTTTGTTGTGCAGAAATCCTGGCCTGAAAGTGTCCAAAAATTATTCTATGGCTAAAAACTGCATATCTTCTTATAGAGGAGATTTCACCTTTAATCTGATAAAAATTTCAAAAAATCTTATCTAGAATTACCATAATTAATGGTATTTTTTTCTTTCATTTACTGAGTAAATGAGCTTCATAGGAATTAGATAAGCTTTAATTCATTATTTCTAATTATATTAGACTTTATATACAAATTTTAGTTTTTATATTTTATTCAAGAACATTCAAGGTAAATATTGTATTTTTTTTGTATTTTCTTTATCTTGTTAAATCACAAGTTTTTAAATCTATTTTGAACTATCTTTTTCTCTCATTATTTATTATAACCGCAAATGAGTTACTGCTGTAGCGTCTGGGGTGAACTAAACTGTATAAAATATTATTCCAAAAAAGGCACGGTGTGTATGCGTTGTAGAGTATACGAACAGGAAGCTATTGGCGGAGAAAAAGATGTTATTTGTAAATATCTAAATGTAAAACTTAAATCCATCATTGTCACTAACCATGGTGTTAAAAAGCATCATACGAAGTGTATCTAAGAGAGGTGGATTTCATATATAATAGGATTCCATATTAGCACAAAATTCCGAATAACATTGTTACGATATCTTCACGATATTGACTGGCATTTAGAATGTCGAATAACATCGTGGAGATCAATCTTATACGGACAATATCTTATACTAATAGAGTTGATTTTTTTGATTCCAAAAGTAGAATTTAGTAGTGCTAAATCTTACTTAAAGTATGAGTGCTTGAATGCTAACCATGTATATGCAGCCACACTTCAATTTGAACAAGAAGTAATAAGAATAATCTGAACGTTTTATCTGAAAACTTTGTTTCAAATCAGCTCTGGTACCTTAATTTTGTCAACGCGCGTTCGATACAATACAATTTAACCTCAGTAGCGCTACAATATTGTAAAATATTTTAGATAATATTTGACTGTAACAGTGTGTATTGAACAGCGTGGAAACCCTTACGCCATATTAATCCTGAAGGACATAAAAAAATCCATCCTCGTCAAACTAAGAACTTATGATGAAATAATTTCACATAGATTCTTCCATTTCTTGAAACCCATTTCTAAGATAGCAGCTGCCTTGATTTTTTTAAATATTAATTCTGAATGCTTCTTGGTCTTTTAGCATAATCAATGTCAAAGTATTCTTGACATAAAACGCATTCAACTTTGTATATCGATCATGCCTGTATGACATGACACACTAAATAAAAGAGTGTGTGTTCTTATAGGCTATTTAAAATGAACGTAAAAAGTTACTTTAAATTGTTTGATCAAAGACACTTTGCAGGAAATTAGAATAATTAATAAAAAATATTATATTTTTCCAAAAGTCGATCTTTTTAGCGTAGTTACCTACATAACAGAATTTCAAAAAAGGATTGTAGCAATGAGTAGGAAAGAATTCAGATGTCTTAGACGAATAAGCTCCAGGGAACGAACAAAAATTTACAATTATTCGGACACGAACAATATAGAATGCATAAAAGATACAATGTTGTTACTGTTTTTTAAGGAAGCAGAAGAAATTTTTTTTGTAAAATGTGTACAAATTTATTCTTTCAGACAATATTTAGTAAAATATGAAAAATGAATTTTCAAACCTTAGATTTCTCATGTACTTAATTATATGTATATATAAACAAAAACCAATGCATTTTATTTAAAAATAATTTTATCTTGAATAATGACATGTATATATAAACAAAAACCAATGTATTTTATTCAAAAATAATTGGATCTTGAATTTCGACTCCCCCTTTTTCATTTTAGATACGTGTTCTTATCATTAAGTACTTTTCCCCCTCTGAGCTATTGCAAGCGAATGCCTAAACTCCGCCCCCCCCCCAAAAAAAATAGGTATTTTTTTCTTCTGAATTGGTTTTTTCTTAAAGTATTATATCTGGAAATTCTAAGAACAACTATTTTAATCATCGTTTTATGAAGACACTTTTATCCAAAGTCTATCAAAATTTTAAATGAACTTGGTATTGTATAACTCTTGTCAAGAAGAAGAAGAATGAAAAAATGAGTAAGAAGCAAACACTATTTTTCCCGGTTGAATAGTTATATTACTGAATGTAGAATGTAAAAAAAAAATTAGATACTAATTTAATTTACAAGTTAGTGCACGCTTGCAGAAGATGTTTTAGTATCGCTTAAAAGCTACCCTATCGTATATGTATATACATCCTTAATCGTCAATTGCAGTCACTAATATTTCAATAGTGAAATAATTAGAGTTTAATAAATTAGATTCCAAAAAACAGTTATATTATAGTTAAATAAATCTAATTTACAATTATAAAATTTATTCACTCGAGTGATTTATAGTGCATTCACATAATTTAGTTGCAGCAAATCAACTCTTCTTAATATGCATATTGCAATACGACTGCAAACAATAGTTACCTATGTTTTATTAAATCTTCTTTAACCATTATCAGATTTTAAGCAAAAAATTATCAGTATAAAGTAAGCATAATGGAATATAAAAGCTTATAAATTCATTGCCGTGAATAAAATGATATTTTTTTCCCAACTATTCAGAGAATTTTAAATCAGGGAAAACAATTTTACCACCAAATTTATGCATAATGTAAATGCCTCAATTTTCCTAATAATTTTATCAACTGTTCATCGAAATAGGGGATGAAAATAAAAACTTAGCTCTTCGTAAATCACAATGATATCTTAGCAGAAAGACAAAGAGCAGTCGGCAAAAATGTGATTTTTTATTCATTTGTCATCTTCTTGATTTTTCTTCCAAATATAGTTCCAAATATAAGCTGAATGAACGACATTTCAATCAAGAGTCTGAAAATATGCAAGCATCGTCAACATCCATCGTGTGCTGCGTTCTTAGTCGACCGATCAAAATTATCAGCAAAATGGGACATATTATTAGCCTGTCATCTTGTCTATTATATTGTTAAAAGTGGTGTAATTTATCAACTGAATAAACGACATTTGAATCAGATATTTGAAATTTTGTTGACTTCACGATGTCGACATCAATGGCTAAATCTACTGATCGAAAATTATCTGTAAAATGTGATATGCCATTGATTTGTCAATCTATCGTTATTTCGTCAAATGTAGTCTTTCTGCCGACTTAAAAAGTTATTTGTATATTTCGATGCCTTACAATATATTAACGTCAAAATGATTTTTAAATTATTATATTCGTTAATGTCTGTCTGTCCATAACCGTTTCGAAGTAATGAAGACATTTGACGACGAAACTCTCAATCTCTCGCCGACAGTGAGGGGAGAGGTGCATTTACCAACATGAGTACAATTGTCCCCCTACTAATACCGCTTTTAATTTTAGTTCCAAATTTATGTGCATATGATTTTAATAATTTACATAATATAATTTTGTATTTCCTGCATTTTTTTTCAATGAATTTGCATTTTCCCATATTGTACAATATTGGAATTTAATACTGATAAAACAAAAGTCATATAGTTTAACATTAATTCAATATTTTACAACATTATTATACACTAGCTATCTTTGGTGACCAACTGGTTTATCAAGATTAATTCTAACTAAAATGTTCAATGAAATATTTTATGTTACTTGATCTCTTAATAGGGATGATGAATATTTACGAGCGGTTATTACGTAACCAATATCAAAAAAATCACAAATACCAGTGATCACTACTTTTCAAAGAGGGGTGTGATTCAAATCCTTGATACGATCTTACTGGTGATATTTCGATTACAGGTTTTGGATCACGATAGAATGTAACAATCGATACGATATCACTGAAATTCGCCAGAGCGGTGATTTCACTGGAAAGTAACAATCGATACGATATCACTGAAATTCGCCGGAGCGGTGATTTCCCTGGAAAGTAACAATCGATACGATCTGTCCAACGGAAGCTCTCGAACAAAACAGAAAAGGAGAAATCTGTGAATGGATTGAAAAGTGAACGGACCGGTTATTCTCGGAATTATCGAATCATTGAATTGCATATCACTGAAATTTATCGGAGCGGTGTTTTCACTGTAAAGTGTGAAGTCGCCGCTCCACTTCATGAGAGTAAGCTTGACTTTCCGATATATTCTCATTTGATTATGCACTATTCCATACAAATTCTTTTTAATTGCTTGTGACTTGACTTTGGATATATTTCGTTTACTGCTGGCGCCATCTATTGGTTGAATATAGAATTAAAGAAAACAATTTAAAGAAATGATATATATATTTAATTCAAACTTTTCAGGAAATGGTTTAGTCCAACAAAGAAATTAAATAAATAGTTTTGAAAAAAAATCAAATTTAAGAAGTAAGCTGAAATCGATAAATTAATTCAATCACACGTTACTTAAATTAGTAAATTAAGTATTAATTACAATTTATAAATTTTAAATTTAATATTAAGCAATAGTTTTTAATTAATAATATAATTGAAATAACAGATATTTGGAACAAATATTTAAAAATAACAATAGCAAAATTATTTGTTATTCAAAAAATTGTGGATTTTGCATCTCCATCTCTTAATATCCTCTTCAATTAAATAATTTTAAGCTTCAAGTTTTGGTAGTCATATAACTCATACTATTATAGTAGCCTTACACCCCTCTATTCGTTGCACCATGTATCTCTTTGATTTACCAAAAGCTCCCGTAAAATATGAAAAGCGGAAGTGATTAAACTTCACTTAATATAAAAACAATTTTACTCAAACCAAGCATATTTTTTGGAAACATGAGTACAGGAAACATAATTGTTTGGCATTGAAGTGCGCTACAGAACAATTTTCAGAATTTATGCAATATTTAAAAGAATTATTCTACAAATATTTCATCATAAAATTTAGTTTTTAGTTTAGCTTTTAAATAGATTTAAGTGACGTAAATAATAATATCTTATTTTGTTTCGATCAAAAAATATATTTAAAAAAAGTAAATATTTTATACAATCCTTTGTTCTTAAGGAATAATATTCTGCAAAATATTCTTGATACTACCGTATTTAAATAAATAAAAAAAGTTTCTATCTTTTGCCATCAAATTTAATGAAATTATAAAGTTTTCAAAATTACAATTTTAAAACAATCAACATTTTTATAATTTTAGGCAATCTGTTTTGGAAAAATTCTGGGTGCTGATTGCTGTATTTTTTTTGAGTCGGTCGATGTAATGGTCTAAAATATCACGTTTATATAAGAAAATGATATTGAAAATTTCATAATTCGATCAGTTTAGTGGATCTTTCACTTTGAAACTATTCGGTTTTGGCATCCGGTTCGCTGGGAAAATTTATTATGTTTAATTTTCTTTAAAGCGTGTACAGATAACTTCATATATCTGTTTCCGCTAAATTATCAGTTTTTATAGCCGCATTATTTTTATTATTGTGTGTATTGCTGTATTTATTATGTTCATGAGCCTTTCTAATGAACATCAGTCCCATGACATCACTGCGCTATTAAAATCTGAAGTATTTGGTTCATCTACATTCTCGTTCACGATATAGTAACTTCATTTTTCTTGTACAGCTCATAAACTGTACAAATACTAAACAGAATCCTTGTTCTTCAGTTTTCAACAATGGAAAAAATTGTGCTATCAGATAGCTGATGAAACAATGAAAACGATTTCAACTTCAGGGAACAATGTGATCTACCTTTGGAAATCGGTCGAATAAATATTTTTAAAAAAATTACTAATATTATTAAATTTGTATCATTAGAAAACCACACACACACACACACACACACACACACACACATATATAAAGATGTTTGATCAAATCGGTGGAAAATTTATTTTTATGCTATATTATTTTCCGAAATTATAGAGTGAAAATTTCTAATTGCAGCTTAATTTTTAATTATTTACAGTTCTAATTAAATTTTTTTTTTAAAAAAGTCTTTCTAGGTGTACATTCCCGCCCTCCAACGTATATGTGCTAAATTCGTTCACTATACGTCAAACGATCTGGGCTATAGAGGATCAAACACTACGCACACACACATTCATCTTTTTAGTATATATTATTGTTTTTGGTAATTTTACAATATAATGTACTATTTGGAATTGTAGACTAACTGCTTTTATTGTTCAGCAGAAACGTTGTTAATTTTCCTTTTTCTATAATAATTTCGCCCAATGGTCTAGCAAGCATTCGAAATTTGTTCATGTACTATTGGTAAGAAACAATTTTTTTTTATTAACATCAATGTTAAGCGAACAAGATTCAGTTTTTTTCATATTAAGATTATTATTTTAAATTATAAAAACTATTTGAAAAATGAATGATATTATTTTAAATTGAGCAAAAATTATTTGAGTAAAAAAATACTACAAAAATTAATTAAAGAATAAAATGTTAAATAAAATTATTGATTTGAAATGAAACAGATTTCTTAAAAGTATTAAATCCTAAATTTTAGAAGAATATATAATATATATATTCATTAATTATGAAGTTGAATTCCTTACTTTCAAGTGCGGTATTCGTATTGAAATCCGTTCGCTTTCTGAAAGTGAGCCAATTTTAGAAAATTATCAGTATATTGTAGTAGCCAATGGGGCAACGCTTCTTTTTGGTATCTTGCTACACTTAACCGCATGAAGGAATTGCCTGCTAGCAAGTGGTAGGGTTACGTGTGTTGATGTTTTTGTTTTTATCTTGCATGCGGTTTTTATTCATCAATAGTGATTATTTATTCTGCTTATTTTGATTTATCAGCCACCTGATTTGGATTGTTTGTATGATTTATGCTTAATTGGAAGTGTATTATTTTACGTACAACTGGATTCTTTCAACAACAGTACTTAATTAACAACCTATAATTAGAAAAAATTGGGATAATGCAATGATCGAATAGCCAAGGTGATTTGCTGAGAATGAATTTGAAGTAATTTTTCTAATTATTAATTATTGATTGAAAAAAAACTACAACAAAAGTTGAAATAATAATTTAATGTAGAGCACGTATTGAAAACTAATGGAGCTAAAGATCATGTAGGTGTTTCGTAAATGAAAACGTTGTATCATGCTCTTAATGGAGGGGGAGGGTGATATTATAATGGATATAATTTTCTGGATGGTACAAATTAATTTTATTTACTTACATGTTGACTGCAGTGTCAATGTCAGATCTCAAATTTAGACTTTTTAAAAAAATCTAATGGTTATTTTTCTCATTTAAAATTAGCCACTTTCAAAAACTTCATTGACAATAATGCTATTAGAATGCATTGCTTTTAGTAATACTTTTCAAAATGTGTATTAAATAAACATTAATTCTGATTCGTTTTGTATCTTAATAATGTTTGATTTTATCAAAAAAGTTAATATAAATTAAGTAAAGAACTGTTGTAACATTATGAAATTTGTATGAAAGAATTTTTGCAAAATGATCTTTTAAATATTTTAGATAATTTCCATATTTTGAATAAATGCATCGTATCTTTAATCTAAAAAAATGATTATTTTATTTAAAGTATTTCTGTTGAGAATAATTGTAATGCAAGAACATTTTGATTTATTTATAGACAAAATTTTATAACAAATGTTAATTCTTTAAAAAATTTTTTTGTAATAAATTTAGTTTGTTCAAAATTTTAATGACATCTAAGAATGCTGACTTTAATATTTAGGATATTTAAAAGAATATTTGTGGCAATATTTAAAAAAATGACTATTAGCTCTTTCACTAGTCAATGAAAACTAAAGTTGACATTGTGATAGAACACTGTTATATATAATTGTTCATAGTAAAATAATCCTGCATGTTATCGTAAAGTATATAGAAGTTAATGATATATTTGGACTCTTATTTTTTAAAATTAATTTTGTGTTTATGATAGTGGTAAATGTAATGGATTCCTGTGCAATAAACTCGATTAACAGACTTCAAATTTACCTTTATAATTTGATTACTATGAAACAATGTTCATTGATAAAGCAATGGAATTTGTGGCTTCTTTTTTTAAGCTTTTTAATGCACAGTTACTAGCAGTGTTTTGTTGCTAGTATTGTATTAAATATTTTGACGTATTATATATTAATTTCAATAGCATTATCTTATTTTATACAATGTTTATACTAAATATCCTTATTTTATACAATTTGAAAGACATGTTTTTATGGGCAATTAGTTATTTAAATCAGGTGTTTTTAGCATTCTGGTTGATTTAGTTTACAAAGTAATGAGGCCTAAGATCCACAAACAAAAGCTGCAATTCATAGATGATATGCTGATATCTTTCTACAAATATAAGAAATACAAGATTTGTATAGTAATAAAAGAAAAATATATTTTCAGACATGTGCTTTCATATGTTCTAAATAGGCTTTTGTGTGCATGTGTGTGTGAATTAATTAAAATTTGCTTTGCTTTTTGAAATACATTACTTAAATTATATATTATTATTGTTGTTCATAAAGTTTGAACTTCTTTTTTTTTTTTAATTCATTTAAGATTCCTTTATATATTTGAAAATTAGAAAATAATCAGGTTTGAGTTAGATGATAGAATAATAATCCTATAATTTTAAAATATATTTTGGGATACTTTACTAAAATGCTGATTCATTGTTAAGTATTGAAAACTTTCTAAGTGCATTATTTCTTAAATGATTTTCTCTTTTGTTTGAAATCATGTATAAAGCTAATATTGCTTTGGAATTCATCTTCGAAGTTTCAAATAAGTGTTGTCAAAAATCTCAGTGAAATAGTTATTATCTATCAATGCATTGATATCATTCCATACATTCTTAGAAAATTGGTTTTACAAATGAGTATCATTATTATAGGTGGATTTGAATTACAAATATGTGTAATGATATCTCTGAATTTAATTTAAATCCTAATTAATTACCTGTTTTTTTTATCTTAAATTATTCTATATTACTTTATTTTAAAATGTTCTCTTATTTCCTGATTGTAATTTCAGTTTTTTATTTAATTATTTCTGACACATGCTCTAAAAAATTACTGACATTTTTGTTTCTCACATGCAATGCAAAGAGATAATAAATCTCTTTACATTGAATGTGCACACTTTCTTTTCAAAGATACTTAAGATTCTCTTTCCAAAGTTGGCATGTGGCAAGGAAATCCCTATTAGACTCTCTTAATAAGAATCGCTGAGTGAAAAACTTTTTGCACTTGTGTAGCGATATAAATGTATCATATTATTGCTTCTTATGAATAGATTATGCCTTCCTGTGGTAAAATAAACTGAAGTTTATTCTAGAAATGTCTTTTTTCAAACATGCATCTTCAAAATTGTATTACATACATACACACACATATATATATAGGTAAAAATATTTTAGTAGTTGACTGAGAAGAAGAGATTTTGAATTTAGCATGGCTGAGAAGAAAAGACTTTTGAATATTTGCTTCGATTTATTTCATTCCTGGCCACATTTTATGCACAAGAATCGATGATAAAACTTCTGTTCCGATTATATTGTGACATAAGAGCAAAAAAGATAGGACATTTTTCCTTTCAGAGATTTTACTGTGAGATTTTGATAAGGATTTCTTTGATGCATGTAGACTTAGGAAAGGGGATCTTAGGTATCTTTAAAAGAATGTTGTAAGCATAAGGGATTCTTATCCCTTCGCTCAGAGCATGAGAAAATGCTGAAGTCAGCAGTTTTTTAAAGCTTGTGTAGAATTAAATAAAAAATGGGAATTGGATCAGGAAATAAGAGAAATTTTAGAATGAAGTTTATATGGGCTAATTTCAAATAAAAGTCATAAAAATTAACCAAGATTTAATTTAGATTAAAAAATGTCATTACATCTATATGTATAATTTTAATTACTAAGGTAATAATCAAAATCATAATAATAATCATCAGTTTTAATAACATTTCTCAATTAAGAATTTTTATCTTCGTGAACTGATACACGGTTATAAAAGTCTGAGTGACATTGACTATTCAATTTAGTCTATAAAATTTTAAGGCATTTTTTTTAGGAAGCATATTATAAAAAATTTTAAGAATAGAACTGTAGATGAAAAATTAATTTTTTTTTGGGGGGGGGGGATACTAAAATATTTCTGAATTGTTTCATTTCTATCTAAGTTTAATGTAATTTCATTTTAATTTGTATATAATGATTCAGCATTTTTGACTGAAAATATTTCTATTTTTTATACACTGTTCATTATTTATACGTTATTTATTTAATTAATTCTTAAATTGAGAGTTTTTGTATGCATGGACGGCATATTAATTTAATTTTATATTTCTTAAAAAATGAATCTTCTGTAGTTTTGAACCTTGTTTATAAATTCCTGCAGTCATTTTTTATACAACTTTGTGAACTGACATATTCATTTAGGATTTACATTTACCCAATCAATACCAACTTCATTTGGGAACTTTAAATGTAATAATGTGTAAAATAATGTGAAAGAGTGATAAACAACATCTATTAAACTGTTGTCTATTTCGATGTAAATTCTATGCTGATTCTATTCAAAGAAAGATGCTTTGAGTATTAATTTTAATATTTAAGGCAGCTTTCTTTTCCGGAACATATTCCCATCTTTTGATTCTTAATCGCCAATTTGATATTCAGTTTAAAATATCTCCATACACATTTTTTATATACTGTTGAAATTTTGTACTTAGCTTAATTAATTGGTACATGGAGAATTTTTGTGTGCATGGACAGTATAATAATTTAAGTTTTATGCTTTTTAAAAAATTTATCTTCTATAGTTTTGAATCTTGTATATAAAATTCAACAATCATTTCTTTTTCACAATGCTGTTAATTGACATATTCATTTAGAATCTGTGTTTAAGGAATTAATACCAAAATCAACTCATTTGGACACTCTAAATATAATAATATGTAACAGAATGTTAAATCATGATGTATAAAAACTATTAAACTATTATATGTTTTGATGTCTGTTATGTTCTATTAAATGTCTATTTAAATCCCATGTTGATATTATTCATGATAAACTTATTTTAGTATTCAAAACATTGGTATTCAAACATTTTTTTTTTTTTTCTTTCAGGAATATATTCTCATCTTCTAAGTCTGAATTACCAGTTCAGTATGATTAGTATATAAAGGAGATTTTTATCATGGAAGAAATAATGGCTCACAATCAAAACCAAGAAAATAATGACATGGAAAGCAATCTGGAAGAAATAGAAGAAATATATTCCTTTTCAGACGAAAGCAACGAAACAGAAATTGATTCCAAAGAAACAGAAGAAATGCATCCTCTTTCAGATGAAAGCAACAGTGCGCTAACTAACCAAATAGGAACAGAAATAATAGACTCCGTTTCTGAAGAAGGCGAAAAAACGAAAAATAGTCCGGAAGAAACCCATCTCCTTTCAAAAGAAAACGCCAGTGTGCATAACAATTTTCCTGATGCAGAAGTAATATATCCCATGTTGAATGACACAGTTTTAGAAGACTTTAATGATGAAGCTGACAATAAATTTATATGTGATGTGTGTAATAAAACATTTTTGAACGTTGAGGACTTTGAACGGCATTATAATAAGCATACAAACGAAAAACCTTACAAGTGTGATTTGTGCTCAACAACCTTCTCTAGAAAGGAGAGCTTATATAGGCATAATCGTAATCATGCTAATAAAAGCCTTTTCCAGTGCTCGCTCTGTGATGCAGTATTCTGTTCAGAAGTTAAATTAAACTCGCATTATCGTAAGCATACCAACGGGAAACCACACTTTTGTGATGTGTGTGGCAAATCATTTAGTGTGCAAAGCAAGTTAAAAACACATTATCGTACTCATACAAATGAGAAACCTTTTAGTTGTGAAGTATGTGGCTCTGCATTTCCGAGGAAAGAGAGTTTAACCAGACATTATCTTACTCATAAAAAGAAAAACCAGTTTGTCTGTGAGGTTTGTGGTATGGGATTCTCTAGGAAAGATAGTTTCGCCAAACACTGTCGTACTCACCAAGATAAGATCATCTTCGAATGCGATGTGTGTAAGGTAACATTCTCGACAAAGAGCAATTTAATGTCACACTGTCGTCTCCATACAGACGAGAAACCTTTCATATGTGATGTTTGTAACAGAGCTTTCAGTCTGAAGAGTAAGCTAAGTAGCCATTATCGTACTCACACAAAAGAAAAACCTTATAATTGCGAAGTGTGTTCTAAGGCATTTTCTAGAAAGGAGAGTTTAACCAGGCATTTTGTGACTCATACCAATCAGAAGCTTTTTGAATGTGATGTCTGCGGCACGGCGTTCTCCAGAAAAGACAGTCTCACCGTGCATTATCGAGGTCACACAGACGAGAGACCTTACGTTTGTCAAGTATGTGGCAAAGGTTTTCGTCAGATTGATAAAATGAAGAGTCATTCTCGGATCCACACTAAAGAGAAACCTTTTGCTTGCGACAGTTGTGGTGCAACATTTTCTTTTAAAAGTAGTTTAACGAGGCATTATGATACCCATGCGAAGGATAATCCTCCTAAATAGAAAGACAAACAACTATTAGAATGCTTTTTAAATTAAATTATCATTGAACTCTTAACTAATATAAAAATATTTATATATAATTTAAGAGTTTTATCGTAAACAAGATCTGATTATTTTTGCATGTGGTTTGACATTTGGAACATTGCCTATGAAAAGACATAAGTTGTTAAACAGACTAATATAACTATTTTATATTTAAGTTTATATTCATATACAATTTTATTATTATGTTACTGTATTAACATCAGTTTTTTTTCCTTGTTGAAGGTAGATATTTAAATTTCGCGTCTGATCTTTTTTTTTTTTTTTTAATAATGATTTATTTTAGCATGTAAACATTTTTTAATTCGTTTTAATAATAAATCTTTTTAAAATATTTGTTTTTTATGGAATTTATCACAAAAAAAAAATGTATGATGATTTTATTGGAATTGGAATTTCTATAGAATTGCAATATAATGTTAAAATAGATGTGATTGAAAAGCACTTCCGAAAGTCAATATTTTAACTATATTTTGTAGCAGCAGATAATAATTTTATTAAAAATATAATTAATGTTATTTAGCATTCAAAATGTGTTTAACACTTTCAACGCTATCGACGAGATATCTCGTCGGTAGCGTTGAAAGTGTTAAATACGAATTATTACACTACCACAATAAGGAAGAAGATATAAAATCGCCTTTAAAAATATAAAATGATTTTATATATTTAAAAAGAAAGGTTCACAACCTCCAAAAGTTAAGACACAAAAGTTTTTCAGTATATTATTAAAAAGTTCAGATAAATTCTAGCTTGATATGATCAGTTATTGCTCTTTATTAGAATGAATCAATCATTTATAGAACCAACATAGGACTTTACATACTGATCCGTGATTTTGTCTGGCTGTATTGAATTATCCAGAATTTAAACAAAGACATAATTAGTTTATTTCTTGAATGGCGAGTCTAGATTTTCAGAAAATATATTAATATCTTTATTGCTTACTCTATGACTAATGACACAAGCATAGGACTTCATATATAGATCCATGATTCCGTCTGGAAGTCGTTGATTATTTAGATTCCTTCCATTGCACAGTGCCAAACAAATCGAAGATTCACTATTAATCACTTTCTTGAAATTTTATTTCAGATCTAGATTCCTTTGTAAAAAGTACGAATATATCTCGTTTCAGTGTACTTTTCGATATCTTAATTTAACTTGTCAATCGCTGAATTTGATTTAAAGGGGACCTACACAGAATTTGAAAATAAATAATACATCTTCGAACCATGACAGCTTAAATTTTTATGTTTTACAATAAGCTGAGAGACAGGGGCATTAAAATGCCCTACTAACTCAGCTGGTGATAAATCCCCTCACTCCTCACCCCTATATTTAGGAACTTAGTGTATTACTTCTCATAGCGACAATACCTTGGTTTCAAAAATAAAAGGAAGGAAATTCAGAAAAGAATAAACCCTGAATAAAAATCTAAAAAAGCTCTTCCCCCCCCCCCCTTCCTTTCTAGATTAAAGACATATTGTGCCTTAACTTTTCGTGGTTTATAGTATTTTGATATTAAATTGTTGTGAATTCTAATCTTTTAAAATGAAATGTTAACGTATATTTCATTTCTGTATTGTTACCGTATTATTTTTTTTAATAATGAATTTAACCATTTGCACTCGAATGACACCCCTGTGGCAAAATTAGGTTGCATGCACCTGCTAAGCTTAAATCACATACTAGAATTCAATCTTTTTATTTAAGCTATATAGACAGACCTGTGCATAGATCACAATTGCTAATTTTGTTTGCTAATTAAAGTAACTGGCGAAGTAAAAGTAAAAAATGGAATTGTATATGTTTAAAGTGTGTGTGCAACCCAATGTTGCTATAGCGACGTAAGTCCACTACGGTTAGCAGGTTAAGCAATTTCGAAATCAAAATTTCGTATTTGTAAGTTTAATTTTATATATGACTATAAATCTCATATCAATAAATATGTTATTTCTAAAATATAATGTGATAGAACGATTGTTATTTAGTGATGCTCACATCTTGAAATAAATAAAATCAAATTTTTCATTGATTTGCTTTTTTTCCCCTTCTCGAAATACACCAAAACTGTTATAACCTAATAATGGTGTAGGATGTAGAGTACAGGGGAAGGTATTTATCGTTGATTTGGCGATAGTTGAGTGACGTTCGGGGCGTAATATGACTCCCCTCCTTTTTGTGGTTTAGCAAATTTTAAAGGCGCAGCGATCAAGGCATGGTATTATATTCTCGCCTCTTCATCAAATTCTGCTTAAAGGGTATAGGGTGCGTAGCGTAATGAAAAGTGCTTAAATTTGAAAACCATTTTTAAGCACCTTAAAAGCATTTAATTTTTTTTTGGGGGGGGGGAGTCCTTAAAAGGTGTTTAATTTTCTCGAGAAATGTAAAGACAGCATTTTATTCATTTTTTCCCCACACGTTGAATACGATCATTTGAAAGCATTGTCGTAAAAGCTTATTTATTATATGGATCAAAAAAGAAAACCAAGAAAAGGGAGAAATCGGACAAGGAATCCAAATTTTTTTATATATATATAAAATGTCTGTTAAAAAGAAAGTTTTTATTAAATTTTCGGAAATCAAAACGTTTGAAAAAAAGGTCTTTATAAAATTTCAGAAGTAAGATGCGATGATACATTTTTTATTTTTATTTATTTATTTTTTTATATATATAATTTGACCATTTCTGAACTCTGCTATTCTTTTCTATTAAAAAAATGATTTAAGAAATTCATTTGGAACATGTCATTATACTATCGTCAATTTCATGGCAGTTTTGCTACTTTTATTATTGTAGCCATTTCTGAATGCTTAGTTTTTATCTTCATAAGACTGCAACTAAAATTTCTAAAACTTTCCGCGCTTTGGCGCATACGTTAGGATGGATTTAATTCTTCAAAATAGGGGTAAAAGGAAAGTTGAAAGGAGGGGTTGTTTATATTTAACAATAAAATAAACTGGGATTACTCGCAGATTGAATTAAAATAATAATGTCAGAAACAACACGATATCCACATACACGTGAGAAAAAAAAATTGAACAAAAAAGTATCTAATAGGGAGAAAATCAAGGTCAAAAAATGCCGGAAATGCACTCATCCTTCCGCGTCTCTTCCCTTAATGAGATAGACTCGTCGAAAAGTGGTCGTCTCAGAATACTGAAACGAAGAGTATGTCGAACCTTATTTGTTGTTACATATATAAAAATTAAATACTAACTGTTTGATCATGCTATGCTTCCTCATCAATATTGACATTTTCAAAACTGATGTATTCATTTAAATAAACTGGTAGCTTATTAATTTTAAGAAGTATTGAGAAAAGTCAGATTTTTATTGTTAATCTTATAAAGTAAACTTGATTTTTTTAGTATAGATAATTTTTCATTTTTATAATCTTTCTTGTTTTGTCGAAAACCAAAAAGACATAATTTGTTTTGCAATAGAAGATATTGTGTAGATATAGAAATAAGTATTAAAATTTGAAAAATACACATTTAAAATTAATTTTTAAAAAATTCAATAAAAATTATGCATTATTATAAAGCAGAAAATATTATATACTTTGAAAATACGCAGGTTTACGTATGTGTACATGAACAAAGGTGCTTAATTTTTTTGGCTAAGGTGCTTAAAAAGTGCTTAAAAGTACTTAATTTTTGCAGCAGTTTCTCACTTCGTATCCTGAGTGACATAAACTTACAAACTTCGCTATTCTTTTGTCCCAATTAAATCTCCTAAAACTTGTATTCAGGGCATTTATATACTTGCCCCACAAAATCGATACCACTGGCGCCGCATATACAGAATGTTAAAAGTATTTGAAAGCCAAATATGAAATGGACTAAAAATAGTATTATGTTCCTGCACCATATACTCTTGTTGTAACAGTAATTGTGATGCTTTTTATATTTTCTAGCACACGATGTTTACAAATTATTGTAATCATCAAAACTTTCAATCTTAAGAATTTGGCGAATCTTCGCGTTTTCATCGCCACGTTATGAGACTGAAAAAACGCTTTTTTGGAATTTTGTCTGTCATTACGATAATTAATAACTAAACCAGAGGTAGAGGTCTCCTTAAAATTTTCTCGCATACTCTTTAATAAACTTGCCATGCCAGAAAACGCGTCACATGGCATTGGCGTACAATAGTTATAAAATAACCTTTGTCATAAATTTAGCATTTTTACTGAATCTGTCTTGCCATCCATGGCGAGTTATTTGGCGATGAATCCCTGGCGTGCGTTAATAGTATTCGAGTGTTTTAAACACGTTTTTTTCAACCGATTAAAGCAAAATTATTACAGAAAACTACACTTGTAGTCACAAAATCCCATGCCAAATCTGATATATTTAAGCCATTGCGCTTTTTAGTAATCGCGTTTACATGTTTCTGAAAATACAGCCGTCAACACGCAGTTGAATTTGGCTCTAAATTTGACAGATGTCTACACTATCGATGTTAAATCTGTGCGCCGAATTTTATTTATCTAATTCTCTTCGTTTTAATAATTATTGTGTTAACTTATATTCGAACCCTCCGTGTGAAGATATTTTACTTAAAATTTGATTGAAATCTGATATAAAGAAGACCGTACAAATTTTAACCGTCTACCTCAAAGCATTTTTGAGTTATATTTGTCACAGACGGACATTTTCTAAAAGTGTATTGTGCGAATTTAGGGAGGTCTAAAATTCGTCAAAATCTCGAATTCGAATTTTTTGACACTTTCTATGCTTTCTCTATATTACATATACTAGAAAATAAAAACACTTTGAGCTGAAAGAATTTCGTATGTGTCTTTACACCAATTCTGTGGATTTCTAACAAAGTTTGAACAAAATCTATTTAAAGGAACTATGTATCCTAATGCAAGTGCGCACAATAGCTGTGAGTGAAATTTCTAAGTGGATAAAATTTTGTACATAATTTTAGTATCTAAAGTTTAAATCCACAGGACATTTAGAACCAAATCTGTCTGTTAACGGATTGACCGTCTGCGGGTCTGTACATTCGCGTGCATGAAACATAATACAGTACACTCCGCGTATCCGGTTCGTGACAATCCAACCTAGTTTTCTTTTATCGTAATTAAATAAGGAAAGCAAAGCGTTGAATTGGCAACATTGCCAAGGCATTGGAAACGGGTGTCTGTTCGAATCGCCTACGTGTCGTGACAAAGTACAAGTTGTGACAAGAGCAGCGTTCTGCTCGTTGTTCATATTTTCGTCAGTGTGTAATGGACTTCAGTTGTTGCCGCTACACAATACGTACAGTATTCAGAAACTAAAAATTGAAAGTTTTGACTCTTACCCTAGAGTTTCCTTTTCGCATCTGTAATCATTCATCAAAATCACGTTTGAGTCGATTCAGTTTGAGCCAATTTTCTAAAGAATTAGATCTACGATTTACTTTAATGCTTCGTTTATATTCCCTGTATTTAAGTTAGGCATTACAGAATTTATGTTAAAATTTAAAAAAATTATATCCTTTAATTTACTTTTTCCTCTAATAAATTCTTGAAACGTGCATTGCAGTATATAAACATTATAAAGCTCTGTACTGTTATAAAGTATTATTAGCAGTACAGAGCCTTTTATTTTAGCACGATACATTACCGGCAATTGTTTCTATGATTCATCGGGCCGCGTTCACATTCTACGTGGTTTGAGATAAATGGAGGACATAGTTCATAGAATTCCTACTTTTCCAGCTTTTTTTTTATTTTTTATTTTGCTATCCGGCTTGTCCTTTCGCCACATTAGGCCGGATACTCGTGAGACTACTGTAATTTAATTTTGTACTTCGTTCGATTGATTCCTTTTATACTTTGTTTGAATTTGATTGATTTACAAATACCGTGATGCCTCTAAGTTTTATTGAGAAGTTTTCCGAATAATTTAAATTTGCACTTTCATTGAATTTACAAATGCCGTGTTTTCGAACTTATTTATATTAAAATCAAATCTCATTTAAAATCTGGAACACTATTATCATACCATTTCCAATTAATTATTATTATTATTTGTAAATTTTATATTACGTTGCTTTATAATTCTAAAAAAATATAATGTTTTATCCTTAAAATAAATGCTTGCTTCTAATATTAGATTAAGGTTAAGAAGTTTTGTCTTTTTTTATCATTACTATTCTGTATAAAATTATTTTAAATCTTAATTTTTGTTTTCCTTATTGTCATACCCTATTGAAACAAACCTTCCGAAAAGTGATCCGCACTTTAATGTTTTACTATTTTAGTTTGATGAAATTTTCTACTTAAAGCTTCTTATTACCATATTTTTAATCAATAAAAAAAATACTTGGTTTTAATAAATGAGAAAATTTGGACTTTGAGATTCATTGCCTAAAAGACCTCAAGACCTTATTCCTGCCCTGGTATCTGCTCTTTCAAACTATAAACTAGACTTTGAACAAAAGAGTGAGATTTTTATTTCAATATTCCCTTATATGTGCGTTTTATGCTTAGAATTATAGTGGGAAAACACTTGCTCTCGGACAGACAGACGTACTTTTTGCAAACTGCTTTCTTTCAAAATTTGGTAGAAATCTACAAATTTGTTGTTAAGAAAAAATACCAAATTTCATCCGTGTAGCCCAAATCGTTGTTGAATTATCTTTGCCACAGTCTGACTGACATAATTAAAGAAATGTGTTTTTCGGACTTTGGGAGGGGGGGGGGTGCTATATAAAAAGTAAAAATTTGTCAAAATTTCGATTTCGTGTTTTTTTTTAAAATTATTATTATTATTTTACATTCTTCTTCTAATACGAGAAAGTAAAAAGAAGTATTTATTCAATTTCAACAAATAATAAAAAAGAATGTGTGTGTTATGACGCTTTACAAGGCATTGGTCTAGAGCCACCAAAATGAACATAAATATACTTAGGAAGGTGGGTAAGGGGACCTCGGAGCGAATTTTTTTCTAAAATTGTAATTAATTAAAAATGAAGCGAGATCTTAGTGTTTTTCAGAGATAACTTGCGAGAATATCAACGTAGAAAATTATTATTTACGTCATTTAAAAAATTAATTATTAAATTTAATATGCAGCGTAATTTTTTTTCTTGAATTTCGACATTTTTTTTAAAATTATGTAATTAAAAAAAACAAATATCATTAATGCAAACTATTTTTCGCATTTTATGAAACATTTAATCGTTAATTTTCTTCTATGTTGAAAAATTCTGTTTATTTTCTACACAATTTAAACGAGGAATCGGAAAGAGAAATCACATTACATCAAGAAACACTATGCGGTTAGAAATGAATTATACGAAAAGTGGCATTTTTAATGGCACTATGAAGCCAATGGATTCTACACCATTAGAAATGTTGATACGTACTTTAAGCAAAGTAGATATACGGATATTAAAATAACACAACTTTAGTACGCATCATAATTTAATATTTAAAAACTATTGTTAAAGGAGGAAAGTTATGTATAAGAACTTTCATTGAAATTAAACACAATCAATATTCCCAGTAGCCAACTATTCGCCAAATGTGGCCAATCTTAAATTAAATGAAATACAAAGTACCACATAAATTCGTGATATAAGTAACATAATACTTGGAAAAAAAAAAAAAAACTTCGGTTTAAATGAATATGATAAGAAGGATTTTGGATTTTTTTTTCTATGAATAAATAAATAATAATAATAATAAACCGATTTCAAAAGTAACCGAACCGAGGGTGCTTCCACTTCATAATGAGACATTATATTGCTATGGATTCGGGGTTCTTTCGATTTATTAGTCGATAAAGAAAAGAAATCAACAACAGTCACATCTCAGTAACAAACGACGACTTTTATTAATACAAAGACAAGAATACGCAGGCAACAAACGCACAGCCGAGATGAACACAAGCAACACACAGCAGCACACTACAACAAACAGTAGCCCACAAGTTGTAAACAACAACCACAGCACACAAAATGGCCAGACAGAATTTAGCAGGAGGAAGGTATCTTCGTAGCTACTCTCTACGGTCTCTCCAAACGCCTACAATTCTCCACCGTTTCTTCGCTCTAACTGCCGACTCACTACTACATGACTGACTACTCCACTCACGACTCGATGCTGCTTCTACAATAATTTCCAGGATTCGACACACTGCTCCATTCTCCACTTGCTTGAGCTACACTCAACGCCTGCGCTTCGCTGGACTAATCCAACTAATTCGCTGTTGACTCGCTATGCGACTTTAAACCTTCCAGCGACTCTTTCCACGATTGTCTTAAACTTAAGACTGTCAGTTTTTTATTTTCCCGGAGCCTGGCGGAGAAGGTTCTGGAACAATCAGGAATATCTCGGTTCCTATTGGCTCTGTCACCAAAATTCTGTAAATTTCCAGTATTATCTATTTTGTCGCCAAATGGTAGCCAAGTTTTGAAATAAGCCTTGAGATCACTGATTCGGCAACCAATTAGTATCCAACAGAGCTGATAATAAAAGATATTTCCAGTGATTGAACTAACAGTGCTGGTAAGCAACATTATATAAATCAGGCAAACAAAAATAGATAAAGAAACAGATCTCAGTATTGCATTTGTTTCACCGTGCATTTGTTTTAAAGTAAAGATGTTCATCATGATCACCACCATAAAGTATTAGGAAAGTGTAGAGTGTTACCACGGCTATTACTGCTGAGTGTAGCTTGTCGTCATTGATACCATCAACGGTCCATCGAATGGCATCTTTCAAATCCACCAAAGTGAATGGACAGCCCTAATATATATACGGAGATTAAAGTATTGTTAGAGCCAGGGTCAAATCTGATATCATGAGGCCTATTTAAATATATAACCTCGACTTTTCACTCGGTCTTCAAAAAGAATGTCCATTAGGAAAATCTTGACTTCATGTGTATGTGGGGCGGGACGCCATCCTTGCATGAAAATGACGACAAGTAATGCATATATTTCCTGCCGTGCAGGCACAAAGTAGTCACGCAAAAACGTAACAGTACAGATTTTCCAGCTGCACACAGGACAACAATCTTCAAAAAGTTCAGAATGGAACATGAGGAGATACTACATCAAACAGTCACATGAAGAAAATGCAGTGGCTTGGTTAGATACTCATGAATTACAAAAGTCGCCCAACTAAGATTGTTTTGCGTATGAATGTTACCATGTAGTGAAAGACGATCAGCAACCATTGTGGGCCATATCCAATTTGTGCCAGCCCCCATGAAGCACTCTTTCATCTGTATCTGACAATAATAACTAGTAAAGCACTTACATCTTGAATGAATACAAATTCAAAATCCCGTGCAGAATAAGTTGAGTACATATATTCCGAGTTCTCCATTGATGCCTCGTTTGCCAATTCTGTCATAACACTTTTCACACGAATGTGTTACGCTCTCAAGAATGGTCAGCCACTTCATGCATGATCTTTTAAACTCCACGTTCCTCAAACGTCAAACTAGGTAGATATAAACTTACATATCTCGAGAAATTTTTCTTTGCATTGTTGACATTGGAAAAAAAAAAAAAAAAAAAAAAAAAAAACGAGATTTGAATTTTGAATAATTTTGTACTCTATTTTTGAAGCAAAAGAATTTGCTCCTTGTTCTCTTATTTTTTTTTATTATTATTACTTTATTTTTATTATTCGAATGTTCTGTTTTCAACTTGTGTGTAATATAATGTATTGAAGTCAAGTGAAACCTGACCACTTTCCTTCTTTTTTTTTTTCCTTCTACTGTTTCAAAACTTAGTAAAAATGAGCCATACAAATGTTATCGGAGTAGAAGAAAATGATTTTGTAAACATCATGCAATCTGCAATGTCTGAAAAATTCTCCAAGAGTGGAAAATCCACAAATGGACTGGTTTTACGCCTTGGGCAAAATGAATACGAAGAAATTAATAATGCAATATCAAATGCAGATACTAAATCAAAAATTCCCCAAATAAACCCATTTACCCTACAAGTTTTCATAAAAGAGAAAATAAAGCGTCATGCAAACATACAAAATATGAAATTTACTCGCAAGGGAAAAGTCCTGTTTACAACAAAAAATTATTTATTACAATTACCATTTATTGACAAGCCACGACAGTACACAAATTGCTTTAGTTTCATGCACAAGTCAAGGGTATGCGAAAAGCCAAAGATTTGTCATCTGTGTGGCGAAATTCATACAGACATTTGTCAATCCCCACAGAAATTTATAAATTATGAAGACGAGCATTCGGTCACATCGAGAGGATCCCCATTTTATATCAAGGAAAAGAACATTTTAGAGCTCAAATGAGGAAACAATATCACAACTGCTGAGACGAGACTAATCTACAATCAATCAAAGAAATCTAGTTACGCGACAGTTGTCAAAATAAATGTTGCATCAAAAATGGAGACTACGGTCATTAAAATGAATGAAAGGATAGAATCTGTCATCCAAACAATGAAAATTAAAATGGAAGAGCAAATCTTTGATGCTTGGATTGGTTGAAAAATTGATGGAATTGCTGTCACATAGTTTAACAGCCATGAGTAACGTTGGTGGCGAAAATCTTTCTTCACAAAGAAAGAAAAAAAGCATTAGAAAATATTCGCAAAGCATCTGCTATTCCAATACAATTGGATGCAGGTGCTTTTGGTTAGTTCTTGATCCCGCTCCTTCCCTTTTTATTCCTTTTTTCTTTTGTTTTTCTTGTGTGTTTTCAAACTTTTTTGTTTTCCCATAATTCATTTGGGACTGATTTTTTGTGAGTTCTCTTCAGCGGAACTGTAGAGGTCTTTAAAAAAAATGGCTCAAAGTTCCTCCCTTTTTTTTTAATCCGAATTTTGGATTTTTTAAGAAACATTCTTCAAGCATGAAGATCACTTTCTGTGTTCAACTAAAAATTGGTTTTATTTAGACAGGCAAGATCGGCCTGGAGGTAGTTTAATTACAGGAATTCCAAAAAACGCATCTGGTAGAATTATCTGAATTAGTGCTACAAACGATACCAAACATGAAATTCTTGCAGTTGAAGTTTATTACAAAGGCTTAAATTTTATTATCATTAACTTATATGCTCCTTAAGGACACAATATTAAAAGTATAAAAGTTTTTTTTTTTTTTTTTCATTATTATTTTTCCTCCGTCCCTGTTTTTATATTTGGTGACTGTAATCTCCATCACCCTCTTTGGTGATCAAATAAATCATCCCCTCTAAATGATGATTTCGTAGAATGGTTTCAAAATTCCAGTTTTGTCCTTCTTAATACTTCGAAACTTACGTATGCCACTTGTACTAGATCAACTTTGCTGCTCGGCATCTATCTCTCATGGTGTTAATTGCTATGTTTCTGATTCGTCCTTTGAAAGCGATCATTTCCCAGTCATTATTACGCTGCCAAATTTAAAGCCAAGTGAAAGGTATATAAAAACAATAATTTGGAATCGGACTATGGAGCAATCGGCAAAAGTATTGGCTACAAGAACAAATCTAAATGCATTGAAAAGCAGGATTTCGTAAGTTATAAGGGAAAACACAAAATTAACACCATTCCCGACTAATACTTATCCTCACTGGTGGAACCTATCTTGTCACAGATTTCAAAAATTGAAAATTCTATTTCGAAAAAACGCCTTTCGTTTCATTTCAGAACCTGACTGGATAAAGCACAAAAAATAGGCAGCAAGACTTCGTTTTCATATCGAAAAAGCTAGTCTGAATTATTGGGACAAAATTTACAACATCTCTAGAAATCCTAGAATGTTTTACTCGATACTCAACAAGTTTTACAATCATTCAAACCAGGAATTGAATATTTCAAATTTCATTCAGCATAATAATCGTTTTGTAGCAAATTTATTTCAGCAAAGCAATCTTTTTGCTGACAGTAGCATCGATCATGAGCGGATTCCACTTGACTATAGCGAAGACCCCATTTCTTGTCTTAATACTCCTATTCACCTACAGAAAGTCAGATACGCTATAAAAAAACTGGTGCTGAATTCCATACCTGATGCTGATGGTATTACAGACAATTGGTTAAAAAATCTTAGCATCACAGATCTAATAAACATCACATCCGTCTTTCAGGAGGTTCTTTCAACATCTTTTAATCCGGAGGAATGGAAACTTTCAATCATTGTCCCAGTTCCTAAACCTAAGAAGGATAAAACAAAAATCACTTTATATAGACCAATAGCTCTCACTTCTGTTTTCTCAAAAAACCTTTGAAAGAATCTTGATTCAGTATATCACCCATCATTTAATAATTGAGAGAAAAATTCCTCCTTTTGTGAATGGTTTCCTTCCACTCAGGGACAATCAGATTGCAGTATATAAAGTTCATACAGCCATTAAGGAAGCCCACAATTTATCGGAATTAGTCTAGGTATTAAAAGTGCACGTGACTCTGTTTATATTGATGGTCTTAAGCTGAAGTGCCTTCAGCTTGGTATCAAAGGCAATATTGCAAACGTCATGCATAATTTTCTTCAAAACCGAACTTTTCAAGTTCGCTGGAGAAATTCTCTTTCTAGGAGAAAAACTCTTCAGGTAGATTTGCCTCAAGGTAGTGTTGTCTCACCCATACTCTTTGTAATTTACCTTGCGGATGTCTTTGGAACTCTTGAGGTTGACGTGGAATGCTCAATTTTTACTGATGACATTTTTATCTTTTGTATTCACACATCTTTAGATTACATTTCAAAGAAGCTTCAGAATACAGTGGGGAACGTCCACAAATAGTGTAGTTATTGGAAACTTAATAATTACACCATTACAGTAGAGCCCAGAGAAATAATATGACTTATCAAAAAAGAAATTACAATCGATTCCTCGAATTACATCTGCTGGTTTCCCTGCTCTCTTGGAAACAATGTATTAAATATTTGATTTTTCCAAAACAAACCAAAATGGGGTTATATTAAAAAAATATTCGAGCCTAAGCACTTAGAAAAATTAATGCTTAAAAATCTATTGTGTATAAAAATTACGCCCCAAGAACGACGGATCTCGTAAACATAATCAAAAATAGCATCCTAAGTCTATTTTATTACAGCTGCTCAATTACCAATAAATTCTCTGAAACTCAATACAAAGCCTGCAATTCGATACAACTATAGCTCTTAGAATAGCACTTGGACTGCCAAAATGGATTTAAAATATTGTTCTAATGAAAATCGCGGGTCAGGAAATACTATCGGAAAAAAAATTAAAAGATTAGCTGTGCAATTCTTTCTCAAGCAACTTGCCAATGGCATTCATTCACTCTTCCTATTGGCCTCTCGAGACTGTATAATGCGCGTCCTTTTAATATCCTTCCTTTCTTCGAAAGGGTAAAACAATTTCTCGTAGATTCAGATCTTTTACACGTTGAAATACAGCACACTACCAATTTTGATGTTCCTCCATGGGATGTTCCCCAAATTTCATATCTAAATCCTTTTTCCACATATGATAAATCTACTAATGCATCAATTATTTTTCAACAACTTTATCATTATCACCGAACTGAATATGCCAGTTACACTCCCATCTTTACTGATGGGTCCAGAACAAGTAACTATGTCAGTTGTAGTGTCGTTACTGCAGAATATACATTCAGCCATAAACTGAATAATTTGTGCTCTGTTTTGACAGCTGAACTGATGGCTATTTTGATTGCTGTAGAGAAAATCTCTAATCTCCCTGCGCGTAAATTCTGTATCTATACAGATAGTAAGAGTTCTCTTGAGGCTCTCAGCCATCCTCGGAATGGAACACACCCCATAGCCTTAAGAATTCTATCTCGCTTGTGGACTCTACAAGCTAGGGAACTCGAAATTTTATTTTGTTGGCTACCTAGCCACGTTGGTATTTACGGCAATGAATTAGCCGATGCTGCCGCAAAGACAGCTACCATTTCATTACAATGTTCAATTCCCTACTCAGACGTAAAAAGACACCTTGGCAAATTAATCCACAGATTATGGCAAGAATCTTGGGATTTGCAGGTCTCTAACAAATTACGGGTTATGCATCCTTCTACCAATTTGTGGCCGAATCTCCCGGTGCGAGAGCATGATATCAAAATAACTCGACTGCGCGTCGGTCACACCCGTTTCACACACAAACACCTTTTGTTTGGTGAAGGGTGTCCCAAATGTACAACGTGCCATGTCAATTTTACGGTTATTCACATACTATTAGAATGCCCTGTCTTCAATCATCAACGAATACGCTATTTTAATACATCATGTCCGAGTATCAGTGACTTAGTGGGAGAAAATCCCCATTGTAACACTTTTACATTTCTGAAAGCAATTGGATTTTATCATCATATTTAAATAGCAAATCTTTTTACACTTTTAACCTTGTTTACTATAGTAAAAACTTCATATTTTAAAATTTGCATTTGATTTTTACTGAAATAATTCACCATACCATTAGACCAGTAACTTCTACCATACTATTGGCGCAGCATGGCCAAATATGGCCCTTGCGCCAAAAAAAATCACAAACTAACTAACTAACTAATTCATTCACCTATTTATCATCATAATTCCAATCCTGGAATCAAATTAGTCACTGCCAAGTTTGTAATCATGAAAATAATATTGAACATATCATCTTGTTTTGTTCCAAATACGCAACTCGTAGATCAAATCTTTTTGCAAAACTTAATATTGATCTTCATTCAAAATATTTATTTAAAAAGCTTTTTCTAATAAGCAATATCTTCGGATCCTTCTTCAATTTCTGAAGTTTTTTAACATCTATTGAATCAACTCTTTTGGCATTAGGGGATAATGGCCTTTGTTGCCTAAAATCCCATTCTCCTCTCATTTCAATCAATCAAACGTCAAACTAAGTATCCCATTCAATGAAATAGCTGATTTTTTTTTTTTTTTTTTGCACTTTAAATTCTTTCTCCATGTGAAATATTCGAAATGCAATAGTTGTGATTCATCATTCTTGTAGAAATATTTAACTATCAATGCTCGATCGGGCAACGATGGCATGCTGCCAGGAATGAATGACGAATCCATTTCTAACCAAGTATTTTATTGCAATCCTGATTTGCATAAAGCACCTCAGCATGGTGTGTGAGTGTCCTCTTTCGTGTGTGTCTGAACGAATAAAGCAAGCGATGTCCGTAATATTTTGGAACATGAATAACTGCATTTTTTCGAACAAAAACTTTTATCTCACTAATAACTTCTATTATATATATATATAACAGAGCCGTGTAAATAAATTTAGTTATTGTATATCTATTTATTATATAAAAAGTTCTTATGCAAACATTGTGTTTTATTCACTTTGCGATTAATTGATAACAAATCGCCTGGACTCATGACATTGGAGGTTTGCTTTGCCAGTATTGTTTGGAATATTTAATAAAAACTAATATTAAGTCATAGCAAGTATTTATGCTGCATTTGACGGTAAAATGGTGACAAAAAAAAAACAACTTTAATTAACACCAAATGAGTTTAAAACAATATTATTTGTTAATTCTACTTTTAGACACTTGAATAACTTTTCGGTTTGTTTACCTTTTCCGAGTAAAGGAACATTTTCGTCTCTTGGCTAGCAGTCGTCTGAATATCTAAGCAGTACTTGTGTTAACTTTGTGCTGTTTTTTTAAAATTGTAATGGGGCTTCCAGAGATATCAGATGAAGAAAAATGCAAGGCAAAACCAATTTTTTTTTTTCTTCCCCTTCCCAATCTGACTATTTGAAAAGAAAAACTGATCGTGAAGCTGCTAAGTTGGCGACAAAATGCGAAAAATTTATTTATTATTTAGATACTGGAGATATAAAGAAGAATGTTCTCATTGTTGAGCTTTGATTTGGAAGTAGGCTGATCAGAAAATGCATGTTCTCATCATGGAAAGATTAATGAATGGCCAGAGGAGTTTAAAAACTTGCTAACTAAAACTGACGAACATCGCATACAATATCGGACAACATTGGGGTTGACGAGCGAAAGCGAGCAGGGGTCGACCCCCCCCCCCCCCCACTAACATTATATATGAATTTATGAAAAATGTAGAAATTTCTCCCTTCAGTGATTTTACTATGGAATTTCTACAGGGATTTTTTTTACATGTCGACATAGGAAAGGAAATCTTAAGTATCTTTAAAAGAATGTTGTAAGTATTAAGGATTTTTCCCCCCTTCACTTAGAGCATAAAAAAATGGTGAAGTCAGCAATTTTATAGAGCGCGTGTAGAATTAATTAAATAAAAAAAAAGTGGAATTGAATCAGAAAAGATGAGAACATTTTAGTATGAATTTAATATGAGATAAATTAAGATAAAAATTTGGAAATTAATTAAGATTTAAATTAGATTTTAAAATATCATTACACACACCCACACACAAAATAGTGCTTAAAACTTTATCTTTCATTAGAATTTAATGAAAGCTTAGTTAAAAAAAAAGTATTGTGGAATTTTCAGTAACAACTGTAGTGACACATAATGCAGTTTATTTTAATGTAAAATTTTACAGTAATAATGCTTCAGATTTCAGTGCAAATATAAAGAGTCTCATCCAAATAAATATGATTATCCAAAATGATTTCCATAGATAAATTATTTAATACATACATCATTTTAATACATTTTTTTCATATTTATTTATATGAATACAACAATGAGTTGCGTAATATTTTTCATACGAAATGATTAACCTCACAGATCAAGAACAATTTCTTTTTATTTAATAAAAAGTTTATAGTTTATTTAAATCAATGTTATTTTTTCTTCGCAGTACAGTTTCTCTAATTTCTTGACTGTATACTTAACAACAATGCATTAGAATAAATGATATAATTCCATTTATATAACAAATATAATGTTTATTTAAATAACCTTTCTTAGAAAATTACCTGCCCACATGGCAAGAATATGGTCTTTACTAGATTGGATAAGACAGTGTGCAACAAAATAACATTTCTACGATTCTTCACTAAATACATCATAAGAATGCGACCTTTTTATTCGTTTGAACTAGATAATCCATCTTCTTTTGGAGAATGCGGGTCATAAACATCGCGGGAATCTAATTTTTGATTTGTATGAACTCGATAATGTTTCTTTAAATTGCTGTTGTTAGCAAACTTTTTGTTGCATAAATCACAAGAATAAGGTTTCTCATTTGTATGAGTACGAAAATGTATCTTTAAATGACCTTTCTGAGAAATTTTTTTCCCACAAATATCACATGAATATTTCATTTCAGAAGTATGATTGCGATAATGTCTCCTTAAATTACTTTTCTGAGAAAATTCTCTGCCGCATATATCACAAGAAAATCTTTCGTTTGTATGAATTCGATAATGCTGAGTTAAATAACTTTTTTGAGTAAATTCTTTACCGCACACATCACAAGCAAATGGCCTTTCATTTGTATGAGAACGAATATGTCTATTTAAATCAGTCTTACGTGAAAATTCTTTGCAACATGCCCCACAAGAATAAGGTCTTATATTTGTATGGGTCCGAGAATGGCTCTTTAAATAACTCTTGTGAGAAAATTTTTTATTACATACCTCGCAGGTATAACGTTTTTCATTAGTATGAGTATGAACATGCGTTAATAAACTGCTCTTCTTAGAAAATTCTTTACCGCACACATCACATGTAAAATGTTTTTTTTTCTTATCGATTCCATTAAGTGTCTTTAAATGACTTTGCAGAGAAAATTCTTCACTGCATTCATTACAAGAATACGGTTTTCCATCAGTATGCTCAAGAGACAAATCAGAAAATTCTCTTCCGCATACAGTGCAAGAATAGGATTGTTCTGTCGGTCGAGCACATACATGGTCATTTAAATCACATTTTTGAGAAAATGCTTCGTTACAGAAATCGCATGTTAAATTTCCTTCAACCATGGAAGATTCATTTTGGTCAATTGTATCATCACTCAATGAATTAACACAGTGATCATTATCCAAAAATGTTTCATTCACCTCCATCGTTTGCAATAAGAATTTTTTACTCCTAAAATGAGGCGATTCCTATTTTCCTTCTGGAAAAGTTGGTAATTCAGTTCTTATCATCCTCTGAAATCACCTGAAAAAGAAATTGCATTTTAGTATTATTTATTTATTTGAAAAAATACACTATACATATTCACTACATTTGAAGAGTGCATTAGTCAAAAACACACAAGCCACAAAGCAAATTAAAACACACGTAAAAAAGAAACAACAAAGAATAAAATAATTACAAAATTCAAAATCAAATAAAGAGTACCCCAAAATTAATGCAAGATTTGCATTTGCCATCATGCATGCAGTAAAATGTTGGCAACCCTCTTAAAAACTCATTTGATAATTTAGTAGAAATGGAGCGAACAATGTGTTAAAGCAAGATTTGAATTAAATAAAACACACACACACACACACACACACACACACACACACACACACACACACACACACACACACACATTCTTTTTCTCCTTTAAATTGTTATAATTTTATTGAATTATTATAAATACATCGGATTGTGTTATGTATGGAATAACACATAGGGCAAATGGCCTCCACGGCTTTGCTGGCACATACGCACACTTTTGTCGAAATTTTCCACAACCACTTTACATAAATGTGGCTGAATTTGATGCAGTGTTGAATTTCCTCCTTCACGGTACGCGTATTTGTTAGCATAGACCTTTGACTTCAAATGACCCAATAAAAAGAAATCCAAAGGTGTTAAATCACCTCATCACATGGGGGCCAATTCTCAAATATTTGAAATGTGGCCACCAGACCTTCATTAGTTTTGAAATATTGTTCAACAATAAAAACATATTTTATCGTGTAATGCTTCATTTTTACTAACCCTAAACTATCAGCTGTCAAATTGTTTTTTCAATAGGGTTGTTAATACTTTACTGCACGAATGGTGACAAATTCAAATCTTGCGTTAATTTTAGAACACCCTTTATAAATAAAAATGCAAGCAGCCAGCAAGGGTCAAAAAGTAAAACACAAGCACAATACCAACACAGAAGCATGAGTACACATAAATATCACAATATGTATAGTTAAAAATAATATGTAATCAAGAATTTTAAAAAAATCAATAAAAAAGAAGTAAAGTCAAATAGATAAAAGTTGAGAACAAATGGTTTTAAAAACGTTTGGAGTCATATGTTGAATGTAAAGTTCTCCAGAGATCCCGTTAAAAGTTTTATAAAATTTATACAAAGTAAACTTTTTCATAGAGTTCAATTTAAAATAAGCATTTGAAAAATTACTCTGGTTCTTTAAAGATCTTACTGGCACTGCGAAGGTGACAGAACTCAAAATATCATGCAATCTATCGAACCATCAATAGCCTCATAAAAGAAAAGAACACAAGAAATATCTTGTCAACGACACAAAATAGGCAAAGTTTGTATCATAAACAAGATTGTAAGTTTATAATAAAAAGAATATTATCAAAAGTATGTAGAAAAACACCATTTGCATATCTTTCGGGGAACTGACGTAAAACGGAATAAAAATAAAAACATAAATGTGTAATCGAAATTTTAATATTATTAAAACAAATTCATTTAAAAGAAAAGAAATAAAATATAATACATCCCAAGTATGCGGCTTAATGTGGCGGAAGGACTGACCAGATAACAAAAAAGCCGGATAGGCCAGAGTTCTATGAATTCATTCGTTGCCCATCAATACCAGAAGTCAAAGTTATATAATATTATAATACATATTTTCTCACTTCTCACTGAGTACTAAGCCCTCCATTTATATCAATGTGAACGCAGCCGCGTCCTGATTAATCATAGAAGCAGCTGCCTGTAAAGAGTCGAGTTAAAATAGAAGGCTCTGTACTGGTAGTATATATATGTTTATATCCTGCACTGCACGTTTCAAGAATTTATTAGAGAGAAAGTAAGTTAAAGGACATAAACTGTTCACATTTTAACATAAATTCTGTAATGCTCAACTTAAATGCAGGAAATACAAAACAAAACATTAACGTCAATCGTAGGCCTAATTTTTAAGAAAATTGTCTGAAACTGATTTTTTTTTTCAGTAAAAAATTATTACATAGATATGAAAAGGTAATCCTAGATAACAGTCAAAATTTGAATTTCTTTAGGTTTTGAAAAAGTTCTTACTTAATAGACGCCTCACCTTCCACATATAATCACGATAAAAGAAAATTAGGCCGGATAATACGAAAGTCGGATAGTCGTGATCCGGATATTCGGGAGAGTACTGTTTAAATCAATGTCGATTCATCAGAAATGCAGTGCATCAGTGCTCAGAATCGTCAATATTTCAAAAATCTAAACTAGTATGATAAGATTCTCCTTTAACAAATTTAAACCAAGCAGTAGAGGTGTCCCCGACATTTCCAATAAAGGTCTTTCGCATAAAATTGTGGACGTTGGTAAAGCCGCGAATACCTTCCACGGCACTAACGAACAATGGTTACGAAATACAGATCTTTGAGGCATAAATAATCAAATCACGATTGATAAAAAGAATTTGAAATTTTTATGTATATATCTGCCGTGCGAATATATATTTTGGACGATTTTTTACCGGCTGACTATAACCAAAATTTGAAATAGGGCTCCGTTTATAATCATAAATTCACACACCGAATTTCATTGATTTAAGTCATTGCATTTATAAGTTATTGCATCTACATGCAAACGAAAGACCAACAGATTGTCAATAATTTCACAGATTGTACACAAAATTTAGGTCCAAAATTTGATACGATATATATTATGAAGTACAAAATGCTCATGCGCTAGACTCTGAAATAAAAATCCGAGTTCTCGTGGCCTTGCCGTAGATCCACAGTTTTTTTGCACGTGAGAGGAGGTATCCGATTGATGTATGACTTGGAGGAATCCGAGAAAATTTCGGAGAGACTACTTCCGCTGGATTCAGCATAGTACTAGCATCTTTATCCATAGTATAGAAAACAAATATTAAATTTTAAAATCAAACATTCACCATGTAACTGTAGGGCTGTTCCGATTTTCAATTTATATATTTATAAAACATCGATTATTTGATATCAGTTTTCGAAAAATATCGATTTATCGGTATCTTATCTATGAATCATGGTTCACGATGCATTAAATCGATATTAAATATTAATTTCTGATTTCCCTTTGGCTTTCGGTTAGTGCTTATTTTTGTTGCTCTTCATTTTTTTTTTCACTTTTACACATAATTTTTGGTAATATTTCTATATATATTGTCATATTTTAATATAAAAAAAATACTTGTTTTAAGTATGTCATTTTTAAATAAATTGTTTCTGTTCTCTAACCTGAAAGATACCAGCTACAGATGTCTATTTAAATATAATAAAATAATTCTGTATCTTTTATTATCAAATATATTTACAATTAAATCACATATTTTTTTATACTTTATTTATTTTAAACACCCGAAATATCTACCAGAAATAACGAAGCAGTTTTTAATAATTTTTAATATCTTTATGGATGAAGTTCAAAAATCATACAAATAACTGAACTCCAAATATATCTGTTTGGCAACAGATGCTACACATTATATAATTTTAAATACATTTTATAGCATTTATCCAATTAATTGATCAAATATTACGATTAATAATTATTACGGTCCAATTAAGATATTAATAATTATTGTCATTAACAAATTAAGTTATTTACATTTGAAATTCAAAGTAGATATACTTAACGAAACATTTGAACATTGCATCATTTTCCAAGTTTTTTTGTTTTTGTTTAGTTCTTTCTGTCCTAGTTATATATATATATATATATATATTATATATATATATATATATATTCACACATACAGGGTGGTTATAACTAAAGTTCTACTTTGAAATGGTTATCAAATGAAAACTACTGGACCAAATGTTATCAAACTCGGTAAAAGTTTAAAGGAAATCATAAAAATTTCTATTACGCACAAAAAAAAAAAAAAAAGTTCAAAAACTCACTACCAGGGAAGGAAATCGTTCTGTATGCAATACTGTGAAACAAAATAAGACATGAAGACATCGGTTAAAAATGCGCTTAATCGCATTTGAAACGTAGCTGTTTATGCGGTTATGTAAAACCGCAATGTCTTGTAATTGGCTTACGCAGGAAGAAGCAAATGATTTGTGCAGATGCGCTTTACATGTTTAATGGTTTTCCAGATAAAAGTGAACCTGTTCTCATTGTTACGAATCAACAATGTCCCTAACCACTTTTTTCTCGTTAAATATTATTATGAATGCGATAGCATTGATTGGCATGCTTTGCAAAGACATCGTTCAGTAAGAAGAATACGCCGAGGAATCGCTAAGAGCTGTTATTGAGAATGCAGTAATGTGATTTAACTTGCTTTCAGAAAATGATGGATGCCACATTGAATGTGCTTTGTAACACATTTCAAAAACGATTAAACACATTTTAAAACAATGTCTTCATATCCCATTGACCTCTTTTAAACTATTACCAATTTTGATGACATTTGTTCCAGTAGCTTTCATTTGATGATCATTTCAAAGTGGAACTTTAATTATAACCACCTTATATATATATTGTAAAGCACAAAACTAAATTTGTTATAATATTGGATTTAAACGAATGTTTTTAAATTTGTTCTAATGACTTTTTTTAACTCCGAAAAGGCGCAATTTACTGTAATAAATTTTTTAAGCTTTTTTACTGACAAAATTGGAATTTCTTACCTTTGTATTGTTACTCTAGCCAGCCAAGGGACGTAGGCGCAGCGCAATATATAAATATTCTTATTAAATCAATTCAAAATTAAAATGCAAGTTCCTTTAGAAAGGAATACAAATATTATATCTTATTGTAAGAAAATACACTAGTAACAAATAAACATAGTCGTGATTTACAGAGTGATTGTTCTATGGAAAGAAAAAGTTTGCTCAAAATTGTATTACTGATAACTTTCAAATTCTGTGCTCTAGATGTAAACAAATTTAGAAACAGAAGCGCAAAATTGAAGTTTTCAGTAGCGCATTGGGGTAAAAAGGTTTCATATATGTATGAAGCTATAAGTGATCTCATAAAATCTGAAGTAAAAAATGCAGCAGCCTTTGAAGTTTTTCAAATCTCCGTACAATAATAGACATAAGGGCGATAAGTATCAGCGTTTTTAAAGCAAGAGAAAAATACGTAGGTTTAATCATTAGCCCTAAAATCCTTTCTACACATATAACATAAGTTATGCTTTTCTTATTACAAGGATTTTTTTGCACCATACATGTGAACTGAAACATTATGTAAATGCCCTTTTTGTGAATTCCTTCCCTCCACCTTTGGATTTAAGGTATCTTTTTATATATTCGTAGAAAATATATTTCTTTTCTTTTTAATCCTTAAGCGTTTCTGTAGTTTATGCTTTTGTACTTTCAAAATGTATAATTTTTCTAGTTTTATCTAAACAAATGCGTTTTTTCAATTTCATAAGAAATATATTTTTTATTATATTTTATTTTGTATTTAAGTCGAAGATTATTTTTAAAGGTAGAACGGTTCGCCTACATTTCATAGCCATGTAAATTTTGTTCGTCGAACTTAATCGATTGCTCCGTGCTAATCGAACTTTATCGAAACTTCCGGTACTTATCGAACTTTCGATAATGATTGAATTTTCATAACTATCGAGAATTAGTCGATGCAATATTTTACGACTGGACTTCAAGGTACTGTTTAGTATATCAACAAAAATGATGCGTACCCACTTCTCCATTCCCCTTTTTATTTTAACTCGCGGATTTTTCTGTAATATACGCTTTTGTATTTCTAAAAATGTATAATTTTTCTGGTTTTATATGTTTAACAAATGCTATTTCCCAATTTCATAATATTTATTACTCCAATTTATTTTAGTTCATATGATTGGAATTTATGCTTTAAATTTTCACGCAATTTAAAAATGTTTCCATTTCTTTCTGTTTTTATTCGTATGCTTTTTTTTTTTTTTTTTTTCAAATATGCAGTATTTTAAACTCATTAAAAAAAAATTCTGCATTTAACTGCCTTAGAAAGTTTTTGTGGAATTACCATTTTTCTGTTTCAAAAATTATTTTTGCAATCTTTAACTGTTTTTCATATAATTCTTTTATAACTCTTTGTTTTAATATTTCATAATTTCATTTCATTTTGTATTTTATAATATGTGAAAATGTTGATAGAATAAATAGAAATAACAAATAGATAATTACATAGAATTTTAACGCTATATTCAGAAACATAGCGTTTTATTTGCGTATTCGCTATTTCTTACGTTGAATCTATATCAATAATAAAATATAATTTCGTATTTTTTTATTTGATTATGCCATTTCATAATTGAACGAAAATTGGAAGCCCTTTTCTATAATTTTTAATGTATTGTATCCTTTTTTCATACATAAATTGCACTCAATAATATTCAATATTCATGTTTCACTTAATTCGGAGTTAATATTTTTTCTCCCTCTTTTTGAATTTTGAAATAATTATATGACGTTTAATTTTGTTTATATAATCTACCTATTGTTAAAATTCTAGTGAATATTTAAATCAAATCTGCCAATAACACTTTTAAATAAGAATAAAAATTTATAATATGTCATGTAATGTATATGTAATTCATATACAGAATTAATTTTTCAAGACCTTAGACTACAGATTTCGAATTCGAGTTTTATTAAAGCTACTTAATTTTACATGTTAAAGACATTATTGTGTCGTTTTCTTTCTCTCCCTCCCCCATTTTAATGAAGAATGGAAGAAACTTTTTTAAACCAGCAGTAAAGAATGTAAAATTTTAAAAATCACTAAATTATTGAGAAAAAAAATGGAATATTATACATTGCAAAATGCAGATGCTTTGACATTAACACACTTTATTGAAGGGCGTTTAATACAATTATTTCCTTTTTTTTTTTTTTTTTTTGAAAAAAGACGATTATATATATATATATATATATATATATAATGAAAATTCCTTTGATGTAAAGTTGTTATGATTAATCAGTGTTAAGAGATAGTATTTATAATTAATAACAGTAATAAATAAATAATGAAATCACAATATCAGGGTAGCCACTCAAATCTAAAAAAAAATTTCGTGTTTTCCCTTTACATACCCATATTACGTAGCCTCATTATCTTCTTACAAAGCGCGAAGTACGCAATAAATGGATAGCGAGTTCATTCAGCAAAATCAGGATTAATATTTTTATCCATCCAGTTTGTGTTAAATACAGATTTTTAGCAGCTCATTACTTTAAAAAAATTCTCCAATCTACTGTGAATAAGCTTTTCTAACATTTCTCAAATAATAAACAAAGCATTCAATAAACTCAAGTATGGTTGCCTAAACACCACCTGCTACCGCAGACTGAATGTTGCTAATCCCGTCAGAGAAATGTATTCTATTCTTTCCCGCAGTTACAGAGGTTTACCTCATTAGCTGCAATTCGGGAATCTCATGGGGAAAAAGAGCAACTATCTCGAAAATCGGTAGTGGAATGATGTACACAGAAAAAAAGGAAGAGAAAAGGGGTGAATTTCCGCATTACACAATCGCAAATGGTATTGTTTTGCTTTTAGAAACTATGACTACGATCTTTTACTCTTGCCATCTTTAGAGATCGGTATTTTTTTGATGGTAAAAAAATAAATAAGAAACTTAAAATTCCCTGTATTTTTCTTTCTTTTTTTTTTTTTTTAATAAAAATTTTGAAATTCTCCTGCATTTTCTAGATTTTTTGAACGACTTTTAAATTCCTTGTGTTTACCCTGTTCTCCCGGTGGCATGGCAACACCCTAGTAAATTCTGCAGACTTATACGGCTAATTTTCCTTTCACCAAAGCAAATCAAAAACCTAAAAGCATCTTATACCTATTAGAATAATAAAATGTAATAAATTAGCACAAAATGGAAATATTTTATTGAAAAATACAACTACACAGAAGAATTATACATCCAAAACATTTATAAATATTGTTACAATTAAAAATAAAAGAGTACAAACATTTTGATTAAAATAGCTCAGTAAAAAAATATAGAAATTTGATGCATTCAACCTACGCAACCAAAACATATTTTAAGTAACTCCATTTTTTTTTATTTCCAATAAAATTTCTGCTTAATAAAAAATAAATATAGAAAATTTATTAATTGAAACAGTCTATTTTTCATTGTCTTGCACCCCTCTCACTCTCTTTTGTTAATTTGCTGCAACTGTTCAACAACATGTTGATTGTTTTTAACAAAATATATCTCTTAACATAAATTCATAGGAACAATCATTAATGCAAGGTTTATCTTCAAAGAAAAATTCATCTTTTATTACAGTAATCGACTACATTCCGGAACAAAATTTTCAAAAAAAAAAAAAAAATAATAATAATTTATTATTTTTAGATTCATTGCCAATTTTTAGCACAAAAATTCATCTTTTATTACAGTAACCGACTACATTCCGGAACAAAATTTTCAAGAAAATAATAATAATAATAATAATCTTATTATTTTTAGATTCATTGCCAATTTTTAGCACAAAAATTCATCTTTTATTACAGTAACCGACTACATTCCGGAACAAAATTTTCAAAAAAAAAAAAAAAAATAATAATAATAATCCTTTATTATTTTTAGATTCATTGCCAATTTTTAGCACAAAAATTCATCTTTTATTACAGTAACCGACTACATTCCGGAACAAAATTTTCAAAAAAATAATAATAATAATAATTTATTATTTTTAGATTCATTGCCAATTTTTAGCACAAAAATTCATCTTTTATTACAGTAACCGACTACATTCCGGAACAAAATTTTCAAAAAAAAAAAAAAAAAAAAAAAATAATAATCCTTTATTATTTTTAGATTCATTGCCAATTTTTAGCACAAAAATTCATCTTTTATTACAGTAACCGACTACATTCCGGAACAAAATTTTCAAAAAAATAATAATAATAATAATTTATTATTTTTAGATTCATTGCCAATTTTTAGCACAAAAATTCATCTTTTATTACAGTAACCGACTACATTCCGGAACAAAATTTTCAAAAAAAAAAAAAAAAAAAATTAATAATCCTTTATTATTTTTAGATTTATTGCCAATTTTTAGCACAAAAATTCATCTTTTATTACAGTAACCGACTACATTCCGGAACAAAATTTTCAAGAAAATAATAATAATAATCTTTTATTATTTTTAGATTCATTGACAATTTTTAGCAGAAATATACTGCCAAATTTTATAAATATGATTTTTTTTTTTTTTTTTGAGAAACACGGAAATTTGAAGTAAATTTTAAAGAAATTTGTCCAAGCCAGCTGACATTCTCCGTCAAACTGTGATGCGGCAGCATAATTTTCTTAGCACACAAGTTATAGGCGATAATAATGCATAAAATGACCACAAATTCAAAAAAAAAAAAAATAATAATAATTCTGCAATATAAGTAAATTAGGGGAGAAAATGTGTGTAAATATGCACAGTTACACACATTTATCCCCCTTAATTTACATTTGAATTTTGCTATAAAGCTTAAAAACGAAAAGTACTTCATCAACAGCAAAATTTTTGCCTCATTTCATTGGCCATATTTTTTGAAACTTATATTGTCCATTCCAAGCAATTATTTATATTAAGTTTTGAAAATTGCAGTCACAGTTTTTCCTCTGACATTCCTGTTCCTTATTTTGAAAAATATCTAATTTTGTTAAGCAAAAAGTTTTGTATGTTGTGTGTGTGCCAAATTGGTGACAATTTGGCGACATGGCGACGGATTTGGCGACCAAATAGAAATTAGTGGACAAATTTAATTAATTAATTAATATTTGGAAAAAAAAATGTATTAACATTAAGTGTTATCCACTACAAGTTTTGAATTTGCATTTGAGTGGATGAATAAAAAGTATTTTATTAACGATTGAAAATTTAAACAATATATATAGAAAAAGAGACAGAATGTGAGCTAATAGTAGGAATTGAAAAAAATCAGAAAAATAGCGAAATATTACAATTTTAAGATCAATTTCTCCTTCAGAATGCTAATTCTGTCTCGGTTTAGATTCAGACAAAATACTTTCTAATCATTATAATTTTCTGTTCCAAATACTCCCTTCAAAGAAACGCTAAGCCATTTTGGAAAGATAAAAGTGTGAACAGCAGGAAGGGAAAGTTTGCGTTTAATTTTATTAACGTCTCGTTTCTAAGGCAACACTAGGGCTATTTTGGGAAGGACCTCATAATTTTCGACCTCGGTCACACACAACGAGGACGACAACTGAGCTAGCACCGCCTCTCCAAACTTCCACACCACACCAGCGAAAGTATACAAGAGAGGGGAAAAACCGCTAAAATGGTCGGAAATTGGTGTTTCTGTCGCAGTCGGATGCATTAATTATATTATAAGATAAATCGCTATTTGCATTATTAGACTGATAAAATTTTGGTTCATAATGCCTATACATAAATTTTGGGCAAACAAACACTCAAAATATTTGCCTTACAATATATGACGTGGGAAAAAATTCCATGCTAGTTTAGCTCAAATCGGTTATATTAGCATCCTAATTGTAAACAAAACTAGGGCTGTTTTAGAACAGACCTTATAATTTTGAACACCAGTTAGAACAAAAGGACAATATCTGAACTTCTACAAACTATAAAAATATATAGAAACAGGCAGGTTTATTATCATTATTATTGTTTTCCCAGAAGTGGCAATCCTGATGTGAAGTAGCAATTGTTGAATTTGGTTGGCATTCGTATTAGTGGAATTAAAATTGGAACATCATAACATGATAAGATTGATGTCTAATAAAAAAATTGTTATGTGTAGTGTTACAGATGATACGTTAAACAATATCTGCTGAGAACCAGAATATCACTTTGAATCCTAGAGCAACCAAGAGGACATTCCATTGAAATCAATTCAAGCACATGATTTTATTAAAAAAAAAAAATTATAACAATACTTGCAATGTATACAAACAAGCATTTGTCTTAACAGTTTTCGAATATTTTTATAATTTGAGTGAGACTTTGTGTTTACTCTGAATATGTGTTCAAATAATGCCCAGATTCATAACAATGCAGATTAAAAATAATAATGAATTATGAGTATTTTTTTATCATGGCCTCATCACATTGAAAAGAAATACCCAATTCAATAAATAACGACAGAGTTTACCTTTTATTAAGAAGATGATAAAGGCTTCACGGCACTTTTATCAGAAAATACACTATTATTAACCTTATAAAAATTTTCATTTGAATGGACGCGACTATAATGTCTTTTTAAATGATATTTAAAAGAATATTTTCTATCGCATATATCACATGAATGATATTCTTTTGTATGAGTATGAGAGTGAGAATCTAACCCACTCTTAAAATGAAATGATTTGCTACAAATAGCACACACATAAGGTTTTTCATTTGTATGAATACGATAATGTCTATTTAAATCACTTTTACGGCAGAATGTATTACTGCATACATCGCATGCAAAAGGTTTTTCTTTTGTATGAGAACGATAATGAGTAGTTAAGTTAATTTTCTGAGAAAATGCTCTACTACATATATCACATACATATGGCTTTTCACCTGTATGAGTACGATAGTGTACTTTTAAGCTACTAGCCCTAGAAAATGATTTTCCACACACACTACACACACAAGGCCTTTCATAAGTGTGAATCAAAGAATGCCTCTTTAAATCACATTTGAGATAAAATCCCCTCCCACATACATCACAAATAAAAGGTTTTTCATTTGAATGATAACGATGATAATGCTCAGTTAAATAACCATTTCTAATAAATCCTTTCCCACAAACATCACACACATACGGTTTTATACCTGAATGAATGCGGGAATGGCCTTTCAAATTACGTTTTTCAAAAAATGCTTTACCACATTTATCACAAGCAAATGGTTTTTCCCTGGCATGAGTGCGACGATGATGTGAATTCAAATAACTTTGTGCATTAAATGCTTTATGACATACAGCACACACAAAAGCTTTTTCTTCTGCATGAGTATAATAGTGTTGCTTTAAAATATACTTCTGATGAAATGTTTTACCACACTTATCACAACTAAAAAGATTTTCATTCTTATGACGAAGATAATGTCTCTTTAAATATTTTAACTGAGAAAATTGTTTACTGCAAACATCACATGTGAACATTTTGACACTTATGAGAGTTTGACTATGGGTATCTGTATCACTTACACATGGTTTAACAGATAAATTGTTCACAGAATTTTTCTCACTTGAATTTATACAAATATCCATTGTATATTTTGAGAATTGAATTTTCTCAAAACAAATAAATGAGATTGAAATATTTTCACAGTTAAATTTCAAATATGTCAGCTATATCTGAGTTATAGTTGAGTTTCTTGCTTCATATACAAGAAAAAAACACTACTTTTCATTCACTTATGGTCAGTTAAATTCCAAATATGTCACCTATATCTCAGTAATAGCCTCGCTTGATTTCCAAGGAAATTTAAAAAAACTACCTGTCATTCACTAATGGTCACTAGCAGAAGTCAATTTGCCTGAAAGAGAAATTAATAATTTTCAGTACCATTATCTATCTCCATATATTCCATCATTAACAGCTTTTTGTTCTCCTTTCAAATAAAAAAGTAACCATCATTGCATCCAATCAAGAAATTATATTATTTCCAAAGCAGCTTGAATCAAATAACTCATCAGAAATCTGTCTAAATTATAATCACTGTTTGTTTTTTTAAGTGAAAGGAAAAGTAATAATTCTTTTTTTTTATTTATAACAGACCAAATATGTTTAGTTTAGTTAAATCAATGTCTTATTTTATAGCAACACTAGGGTTAAAGATACCAAATAAAAATGGAAATATAAAGTGTATAAAATTAACTGAGAATCATTTGCTATGCCTATCTAAAATATATTCAGATCAAGAAAGCACTGATATCCATGACAAGTCCATATGAATATTTGAATCAAATTACCTAACTAATGGTAATAGTTACATTTATTTCAAATATACATACTAGAAGGGGTAGTATATATATTCAAATTTGGAATGCAAGGATTACAGAATGTTCTGAATGCATCCTTTTTATAATGTAGCATAAATCGATTCAATTATGTAATTACTGCCAAACCTCCAATATTATGTCTCTGATAATGTTGTGATAGCAGGAATGGCATAAGTTTCTAATTGAATATAGAGGCACATTCATGTAACTTCTAAAAAAAAAGAAGAAAAAAAAAGAAAGAAAGAAAGAAATCACACAGAATGCAATCTTGGTGTAATGATCACAGGCATTACACACCTCTATCTATATAAATTGATTGACCAATATAACAATTTGGTTCCTAGTAGTCTCTTCATATCCAATGACCATCCCATATTTGAAAGCCCTCGTTGCAGCTATTACTTCTGTAATATGACAAAGACATATTACAGATTACAAAGACATTGGGCAAGAATTGTATTCAGAATTGATGTGTGCCATGTAACAAAAGAAGTACATACTGAGCATATTTAATGACCAGACATGCAAGAGGCAGAGTTTGTTTCATTAATAGGAAGTTTTTAATACATTTTAAATCATGGGTTGACTTAGCACGGATATTAGAAACCTATTGCAATATCTTATTAAATCATTTTGAATACAGATTTTTGTCACTCATTATCAACAGATCATATGAATGGATTCAATTAATAAAATTTGAATTGTTAATCAGGTTGATAAAATGTCCCATGAGCTCTTATCCAAATTCATTTAAATGGGAGTTGTTTCTTATGGACAAATTTCAATGCCTTTTCAAATCATAATCTCAGAATGAAAATTTTGAAAAAAATTATTGAAATTGCATTTAACTATATGAAAATAAATAAGATCACAAATCATTATTCATGATAATTAACCACCTTTTTATAGATTCTAACTATATGGACCACACTATACAAACTTTAAATGTGCCACCTACTGCTTATAATCTGACACCAATTTCTTAGTGGTCTTAAATTACTGAAATACTTCTTTTTCAAATACTGTCGATTTATTTTTATAAATAAAATGCATATTCAACTTTACTTTCTAAATTTTTTTTTTTATTTTATTGGATATAACAATTCTTGGTATAGTAGTTTGAAAAGTTTTGATTACATACAAATTTTAATTCATTTCTAAGTTTTTTTGTTTTTGTTTTTTATTGAATTTGAAATTTTACTAACTTATGATCTGGCAGTATATATACCACAAGAGCAAAGTAGCAAACTGAATAAGAAGGCAGAAAGTAGGAAGCATTGACTCAGCATTTTCATTATGTGGTAAAATTAATAACCCATGCAACTTAGAAGTTAAAATTAAAGATATGCTGGAATTTGAGTGAAAAGAAAATAAATTTTAGAGAATATTTTACGTGAAATCATTGCATATATTTCAGCAAGCAATTTTTAGAATGAAAGCTGAAAAAAATATGGCAATAACATGCAAACAGTTCTGCAATAAAGAAAGGCTGAATGAATACCTAATTTCAGTGTCTTCAGCCAATGACTGATTGGATTTGAAACAAGTGGATGCAAGGTTATAAAATTTAATTATTAAAAAGAATTACATTAAAAAATTTCAAATGCACAGGATTAGTAACAAACAAAATTATATTAAATTATATGACAACTAAAGAATTGTACATTTCAGGGTTCAGAGGATATTTTATTCCTTAGGGTGGCACCTTTCTATAGTATTAATCACTATGTATTTCCCACTTTAAAAGATAAACTCTTCTTTACAATTTTAAGTTATTAAAAAAAATTGATAAATACTTCATTTCTTTCAATTAAATTATATATTGTTAAATGATTTCTAATTAGCACTTGCTTTCCATTGATATACAATCCACTTCATTTTGGTATTTCAAACAGAAAGAAATACTTTTAACAATTGCTCAGTTTCTGCAAAGCACTGAAATCATCCAAATTCTGCCTATTAAAGAAATTACTTGGATGTTATTGTAGTGCATATGCTTTTTCTGTTTTTAATTTTAATTCCATTAATTATTTGCAAAAATTTATCACTGCATGGTTAGATTGCTCCAACAATGTACTCATTAATATGGTGTTTGTAAATACTTTTTTTATCCATTGCTTTCTAATATAAAAAAAGAAAATATTGTAATTAAATTTTAAAAATCAAACTTGAGTTTTTGACAAATGTCCACTTTTTTTATCTCTTTTAGTTCTTCGATAAACACATTTTTGAAATTATGTCTGTATACACAACAACTCAAAAACATTTTAAGATAAATGGATCAAATTTGGTAAGTCGTTCTTTCAGCAAAATTGCAAATTTCACAATATTTTTATAAATCAAATTTTGATAGAAATTCAAAGAACATTTGTAAGTCTCTCTATCACAACAAAAGTGAACAAAACAAATATAAACATCACTCTTTAAATGAACAAATTTCTTTAGTCTCTAAAGCATAGATCCATCTTAAATTTTGAATCAAATCTGCCAGAACTGATCATATGTCGTTTTGTATATTCAGATGCATGGAAACAATATCTAAAAAATGCCATGATTTAACCAAGTGAAATTTGTATGTGATCTTTTTACCAAATTTGCAATTCTGCATCAAATTTTGATTTCAATTGCTTCTCAAAAAGCATACTTAGTTTTCTTCACTATATTATGAAGTACAAAAACATGCATTATGAGAAAAAAAAAAAACTTGAGCACTCATAGTATTTATTCATGGCACTGCAAACAGCCCCTAATTTTTATGTGACAGGCCTTTATAGAAAAAGTATGAAAGTTTTCACTGGTTTATTTTGGATTTTTTTTCAAAAAATTTGCTAAAATTAGAAATTTTAATAGCTTTTGAATCATAGGAACAAATTTTCATACTTCTCCATTGACAAAACATCTAGATGGACAATTTGTTTTTGGCTGGTTTTTTTTTTTTTTTCTTTTTATATATATCATATTTAAAATACAGTATTAATAAAATCAAGAGGTCTTTCCTCTATCAGGCCTCTGAGGCTCAAGTTCTATCAGATTCTTAAAGAGGACAATCTAGTGAAATCTCTTTATCCATTTTTCTAGAATATATTAAATAGGATGAGAGTGAATACAAAATTTACTGAATGATCAAAAATGAAAACCCTTTCTCAAATTCCATGATATTGTATTGCATAACCCATTCACTACATGCAAGGAAAGGCTTTTAGTAAATTTTTTCATAATTTCCCAAATTAAAACAGTTTTTTATTTTTCTTATTTCTGAATCTTTTAAACACCACATATATTTCAATTTTATATTAGTTTTGTCATGTGTCTGACCATGATCCATAAATATTACCTTACCCATAAATTTCCTAAATAGTTGCACATTTATTAAGTTTACCATCTTTGCAAATTGTACAACAGCCCTGTTCAAACTGTTGCACAAATAATAGTTTATATCTCATCATGCAATTAAAAGTCAAGGATCTGTTACAAGAGACTACAATATTCCTAATCTGTATCTTCTAATCTGTAAACTCTCATTTATTTTGACTTGTTAAATTCCATTTTCCTAAAGCTATAGAAGGAGCAATAAAAGCTACTTGCTAGTATGTATTTTTTTTTTTTTTTTTTTTTTTTTGCAATGTTTTGAAATATTAGTTAAAACACAATCGAAGAAAAGGAAATCAAATACGAATTTTCAGTCACCTTTGCTGTTGTTCAAAATTTGATATACATCATTAATTTTAGTTTCATAAAAACATTCATAAAATTTTTGCCAAGAATTTCTTTTTATAAAACTTATTTCTAAGATAGAAGAAATATAAAATCAACATTTAAATTCTCTTACACTAGTAATCGAATTAAATACTTTAAAATTCCTTTTATATATTTCATGAATTTATTTTGTATAAATTTCTTAAATATCAAAATTCAACTGTAACTTAAGCTTAAATAAAGTACATTTAAGGACTAACAAATCTGAGCGTACGTTCAGCATAATGGTACTAACAGACAATTCACATGAGTGGGGCATAACGAGGGCGACAACTGTGCTGGTCACCACATCACCAAACTTCCACATCACACCAGCGCAAGGGCACAAGAGGGGGGAAAAATCGCTTAAATGATCGGAAATCGGTGCTTCCGTCGAGGTCGGATGCCTCAATCATATTATAAAATAAATTGCTATTTGTATTATTTGACTGATAAAATTTTGGTTCACATGTCTATACATGGTATAAAATGAAGTCTCCTGAAAGTGTTTGTATGTTAGGAAGAGAAAAACTCGAGAAATACTTAACTGATATTGAAGATAGTTGTACCATTTTGTAGGGTATTTATTGGGGAAGGTTTTAGTATATTAAAGTCATATCAAAATACAAAGGAATTTTACAAATGCGATTTTAGTTATTTTCTACCTACGATTCGCGCATGCATAAAACAGCAATATCTGTGCTTTGCCCTTATCCGCGCATGTGCGAAAACCTCATATTGCGCTAGCGAAAATAGCAAGAGCTGAGGTATGCATATGCGGTATGTTCCTTTGTTTATGTCTGATTTTAAACAGTGATTCAAAATTCATCATGCCCCTCCCCTCCCCCCCCCAAAAAAAATTAAAATATTATATCTTACTTTAGCCGGAGCACATTACATGCCAAAACGTTTCATTTCTTGCGCGATAATAAAAGTGCAGAGGAGAGAAACGTTCGGCTAGCGAATATCAAAGAATGTCCACACTTGGGAAGGAGAGTCTTCATTAGAGCGGAGTAACTGTCTCTCTTTAAATCGCACTTCAATTGAATTACAGAGACAGATTGATTCTCATGATGAGCGAAGTGATAGCCTATATGTTGACAGAGAAACACATTTAAATGTGAGACGGAGAAATGAAGAAAGAAACATTAATGATATTTAATCCGATAAGGAGTAGTCCGCCCTGAATTACGATCCATGTCTGGATTACAGAAATGATGCTTCGGTTTCAATAGGGATAATGTCTATAGTCTGACCATATTGTTCAGCTTTAAAATGGGAAGATGGATCAAATGGCATGTGTTTTTTACGAGGCAAAATTAAATTAGAAGACCCCTCCCCCTCCAGAACCTTTACATTCACTTCTTACTAATGAACATCTTTACTAGATACCCCAGATCAAATTTATCAATGGATACAGTTATGGAGTGTGAAGAAGCTATGCATTATCCAATTGCATTTTTAAATTCTCGTAATCAATCTGGTCTTCCACCACACAAAATAATTTTAAAAGTTGGGGCTCCTATTGACCAAACTTTGATATACAACCCTTTACGAGGTTGGCAATTTTTTGGTGGCGTTTTGTTTGGGGTTACATTGCCGCCATTTTTTTACTACTTTTTTTTATTATTATTATATTTCGATCTTTCCTATTCATTTTCCCTGATTTTTTTTCTGCTGTACATATCCCTACTGCTTACTTTCATTATTTCCGATTAAACTTTTTTGTGTGTGAATTCCATTGTACTGCATTTATTGATTCCCCCCCCCCTATATTTCCGTTAATATGCTGCAGTGTTCATCGGAGCCTTACGATTGGAACGCTACTGCTGCTGTTCACGCCACATTAATTTTTTCTCGACAAAAAAAAAAAAAAAAGAAAAGAAAAAAAAAAAAAAACCCGCCAAATTTTACAAACACATGCGCAGTAAGAAAAAATACAACACAGCGACATGTTGTCCCGTCGGGACAATTACTTGTTATCGGCTGGACAGCATTTTTCAGCCTTTCTACTGGCCGTCTTATAAGTGGCCGAGTATAAATCCGGCATTAAGTTTGAAGCTAATTTTTCCTCTTGGATGCTATGCCACGTGCAACGGTGTGCGGGTACTGCTAGTAAATTTAGGAAAAACAAACACAATAATTGCTTTACAATATTTGACATGGGAAAAAAAATTTGCATGCTAGTTTAGCTCAAATTGATTATATTAACATCCTAATTGGAAACAAAACTAGGGCTGTTTTAGAACAGACCTTATAATTTTGAACACCAGTTAGATCAAAAGGCCAACATCTGAGCTTCTATGTATATTGGATACCTGTAACTTTCCACAAGTTTGACAAGGAATACTTGAGAAACTTAAAAATATAAAGCTGAGATCCTCTAAGTTAAATATATTTTTTAATTGAAGTAAGTTCAATTATATGAGCAATAACTGGTCTAAAACCTAGAATATTGATTAAAGAGGTTATAGAAAGCTTTTTCATAACTTTATCGGTAAAGAGCAAAATTTTCATCCAATAAAACTATTTGTATGGAATCTTTTATATTAATGAAGCCGTGTATGCATTATTCTCTCAATTAGAGATTTTATAAAATACGATTTAAACTATTTCTTCTAAAATGTTCCCAATTAGCTACACGAAAATAAAATAGAGGAGAAGTATATCACAAGACTAATTACACCACCTCTATTTCAGTTGCCGTCTGAAGAGAATAAAATCAATTTCTTGAATTAAAATATATGAAAATGAATATATATTCCTGATTTAACGAAGACAAATAAATAAATAAAAAAGTTTTAAGGCATTGTGTGATAATTACAAAAATTAATTATCCCTGTTTGTATTCACCCCATTTATTCAAAATAATAATAATAATAAACCCTTGATATAAAATTTTACACTGACTAAATCAGAACAAAATTTATCAAAAAAAAAAAAAAAGTAATCTGATAATCTGACTAAGCAAAATAGTACTACGTTTTTTTTTTTTTTTTTTTTTTTTTTAATAATGTAACTACATAGAAGGATAAAGTATTTTTAAAGTGAAGAAAACAAATAAAGCGATATCAATCCAATAAACCATAACATTTTCTGTACATATTTTCCCTTCAATCTAAGAAAGGAATAACAAAGCATAATAGGTAGTCTTCTTATAGGAGTCTACCTAAAAGTATCGTTTATTTTTGGTTATGACAGCATTAAAATTTTTTAGAAATTTTATTTTTATTCACTCCATTCTGCAGTATAGGTTTAAAGATAAAGTTATGCCTTTAACATAAATATTTATTACAAAAGATCTGTTCAATGTAATAAAAATGTAATTTTGGCAACATTAGACAGCTTAACTTTTAGTAGTACTACATGAAGAGAGACTATATAAGGGAAGGCATGATTTTAAGCAATATAGTATCAACGAAAGAAAGAACAAAAAGTATACTTTGGTTTCATAAAATGAAATCACTCATTTGTGTTCAGATCCAGAACATTGTTATGGAAGCAATCCTTCTAATGAAAAGGCATAAAATAACGGCAATAAAAATATACAAAATAAGGCAGAATTATTATCATTATTATTCCTTTCCCAGAAGTAGCAGTCCTGAGGTGAGGTATTATTTGCTGAATTTGGTTGGCATTCGTATTAGTGGAATTAAAATTAGCACATCATAATGTTAGATGTTACACATATGTTAAAGAACATTTGGTGACTACTAGAATATCACTTTGACATCCTACAAGCAAACCAAGAGGATATCCATTGAAATAAATTCAAGTACATGATTTTATTAAAAAATTATAACTATACTTGCAATGTATCCAAACAAACATTTATCTTAACAGTTTTTGAACAATTTCATAATTAGAGTAAAACTTTGTGTTTACCCTGAATATGTGTTCAAATAATGCTCAGATTCATAACAATGCAGATTTTAAAAAAATTAATGAATGAAGAACATACATATATATAAATATATATTTTGATATACAGTAAATTTATATATATAGTAAAAATATATATTTTTTTTTATCATGAGCTCATTACATTGAAATGAGATACTCCATTCAATAAATAATAACAGAACCTACCATTTATTAAGAAGATAAAGGCTGCATAGTACTTTTATCAGAAAATGCATTATTATTAACATTGAAAGAATTCTCGTTTATATGGACGCGACGATAATGTTTTTTTAAATCACGCTTATAAGAATATTTCCTATCGCATATATCACATGAATGAGACTCTTTTGTATGAGTATGAGAGTGAGAATCCAAACCACTCTGAAAATGAAATGATCTGTCACAAATATCACACACATAAGGTTTTTCATTTGTATGAATACGATAATGTCTATTTAAATCACTTTTACGGCAGAATGTATTACTGCACACATCACATACAAAAGGTTTTTCTTTTGTATGAGAAAGATAATGATAAGTTAGATTAATTTTCAAAGAAAATGCTCTACTACATATATCACATACATATGGCTTTTCACCTGTATGAGTACGATAATGTACTTTTAAGCTACTATCCCTAGAAAATGCTTTTCCACACACATTACACATGCAAGTCTTTTCATAAGTGTGAATCAAAGAATGTCTCTTTAAATCATATTTGATACAAAATCCTTTCCCACATACATCACAAATAAAAGGTTTTTCATTTGTATGATAACGATTATAATGCTGAGTTAAAGACCTTTTTCTCATAAATCCTTTCCCACAAACATCACACACATACGGTTTCATACTTGAATGAATGAGTTTATGCACAGTGAAATCATATGTTTTAGAAAATGTTTTACCACATATATCACAAGCAAATGGTTTTTCCTCGGCATGAATGCGACGATAATGTGCATTCAAATAACTTTGTGCATTAAATGCTTTATGACATACATCACACACAAAAGCTTTTTCTTCTGCATGAGTATAATAGTGTTGCTTTAAAATATACTTCTGATGAAATGTTTTACCACACTTATCACAACTAAAAAGATTTTCATTCTTATGACGAAGATAATGTCTCTTTAAATATTTTAACTGAGAAAATTGTTTACTGCAAACATCACATGTGAACATTTTGCCACTTATGAGAGTTTGACTATGGGTATCTGTATCACTTACACATGGTTTAACAGATAAATTGTTCACAGAATTTTTCTCCCTTGCATTTATACAAATCTCCATTGTATATGTTGAGAATTAAATTTTCTCAAAATAAATAAACGAGATTGAAATATTTTCACGGTTAAATTTCAAATATGTTAGCTACAGCTGTTATAATCTCGCTTGATATCCAAGGGAGAAAACTACCTTTCATTTACTTACGATCAGTTAAATTTCAAATATGTTAGCTATATCTCAGCTATAGTCTAGCTTAATATCCAAGGGAAAAATCTACCTTTCATTCACTTATGATCAGCTAAATTTCAAATACGTCAGCTATTTCTCAGTTATATTCTGGCTTCATTTCCAACGAAATAAAAAACTACCTGTCATTCACTAATGGTCACTAGCAGAAGTCAATTTGCCTGAAAGAGAAATTAATAATTTTCAGTACCATTATCTATCTCTATATATTCTAACATTTACAACTTTTTGTTTCCCGTTCAAATAAAAAAATAATCATCCTTTCATCCAATCAAGAAATTATACTATTTCAAAAGTAGCTTGGATCAAGCAAATCATCAGAAATCTATCAAAATTATAATCATTATTTTGTTGTAAGTGAAAGGAAAAGCAATTTTCTTATTTATAAGAGACCAAATACGCTTAGTTTAGTTAAATTAACATCCCATTATAAAGCAACATTAGGGCTAAAGATACCAAATAAAAATGGAAACAAACTGTTTAAAATTTACTGAGAATCATTTGCTGCACCTATCTAAAATATACTCAGATTAAGAAAGCAGTGATATCCATGACAAGTCCAAATGAATTTATGTATTAAACTTATTAATCTACCTACACAATAGTAATAGTTATATTGATTTCAAATATACATACCACAAGAGATAGTACATTCAAATTTGGAATGTAAGGATTACAGAATGTTCTGAATGCAACCCTTTTATAATGCAGCATAAATCAATTCAATTCTGTAATTATTGCCACATATCCAATATTATGTCTCCAACAATGTTGTGATAGCAGCAATGGTATAAATTTCTAGTTAAATATAGAGACACATTCATGTAACTTCTTTAAAAAAAAAAAAAAAAAAGAACACACAGAATGCAATCTGGGTATTACAGACCACTATCTATATAAATTGACTGACCAATATACCAATGTGGTTCCTTGTAGGCTCTTCATATCCAATGACCATCCCATATTTGAAAGCCCATGTTACAGCTGCTACATCTGTAATATGACAGAGACATAATACAGATGATCTGGCACGAAGTGTATTCAGAATTGATGTGTGCCAACAAAAGAATTGCATACTGAACATATTTAATGACCCAACATGCAAGAGACAGGGTTTGTTACATCTTTAGGAAGGGATTTTTTAACACATTTTAAATCATGGGTTGACTTGGCATGGATAGTTGAAATCTATGGCAATGTTTTATTAAATCCTTTTAAATACATATTTTTGTCACTTATAGAAGATAATCATATCATTTACTTTCCTCTAAAAATTACAAAAAAAAAAAAAGCAGATGTTTTTATAGCTTTTGGATACAAAATTTATTTGCCCTCTTTCCCTTTGATATTTTCAACCTAATAAAATTTTCATTTCTAGATTAAATGTATCGCTAGATCATTATGTTTCTTTCAAGTTTCTCCTTCTTTTTAAATGGTTAATATTAAAAAGAAAACAATCGATTCTTTGTTCAAAACACCCCTTTTTTATGCCTGGCACCTCTTTAATCAACAGCTACCAAATGAATGTACTCAATTAATTCATTTTCAATTTTCAGTCAAGTTGACGAAAATGTCTTATGAGTTCTTATCCAAAATCATGAAAATCGGAGTTTTTTTATGGACTGATTTCAATGCCTTTTCAAACCAGAATCTCAGCATGATGAAAACTTTCAGAAAATTTTATTGAAATTGTGTTCAATTATATGAAAATACATAAGATCAGAAAACAGCCATTATTCAAGATAATTAACCACTTTTCTATGTATTATAACTATATGGACCACACAGCACAAATTTTAAATGTGCCACCTACTGTGCCTTCAATGCCATATATATTTCAATATAAATATTAGTTTTGCCATATGTCTGACCATGATCCGTAAATATTACTTTATTCATTAATTTTCTAAATTATTGCAAATTTATTAAGTTTCCCATCTTTGCAGATTGTACAACAACACTATTCAAACTATTGCACAAATATTAGCTTATATCTCATCATGCAATTAAAAGTCATGGATCTGTTACAAGAGATCCCAATAAGTACTCTCCTAATCTGTAAACTCTCGTTTATTTTGGCTTGTTAATTTCCATTTTCCTAAAGCTATAGAAGGAGCAAAAAAAGTTACTTGCTAGTATGTAAAAGAAAAGGGTTTTTTTTGGCAATGTTTTGAGATATTAGACAAAACACAAGCGAAGAGAAGGAAATCAAATATGAATTTTCCATCACCTGTAGTAAATCAAAATTTGATATACATCAATAATTTTAGTATCATAAACACATCCATAAAATTTTACCAAGAAGTTCTTTCTATAAAGCTTATTTTCAAGATAGAATAAATATAGAAACATAAAATAAGCATTTAAATTTTCTTACACTAATAATCATATTAAATATTATAAAAAGCGTTTTATATATAATTCATGAATTTATTTTGTATAAACTTCTTAAATATTCAGTTCCTTTTTTCTATTTTTTCACACACACATAAAAAGAAAAAAAATCAAGGAGGAAAAAATTGCAAAAAAAAAAAAAATCTGACATTTGTTCCAGCATAAAGAGAGCAGCTAAATTACGAATCAAATACAAGTACCACAATTTTAATTTCTTACCAATATCATCACTGAATAAGAATAATAAAACAACTGTTGTAATGCAAATTGACAGCCATTAACAAGTAGTGCTTCGTACATAGAAGCATTCAAAGTTAATACATGTATAATGTCTTGTGATTTGATTAGTAAATGACTAACGGGTAGATTAGTACTTTTTTAGCATTGATTGAAAATAGGGTAGGTAGTTACTCCAAAACTGAGTATCTAGCAAAATGAAAAATTAGTTGTGATCAATTCTTATCAAATTGGAATAAAAAAGAATTATATAGAAATATTATGTATTCTTCATTTTTAAATAAAAGATTTGTCCAAATTATTAACAAAATTATTGCCACAAAAAAAAAAAAACTACCATCAAGATTCTGAAAAGAATACTCTAGAATTTAAATGAAACTGAAGGGTAGCACCCCCCGCCCTCCAACTTTTTGTTGTTGTTTAAAAGCAACAGCACTTACAATAATCTCCAATATTGTTTGTTTTAATGGAAAATTGGTTTCTATTTTATAACTAATAATAAAGTCATTTAAATGAAGTACTAGTTCATCTGGCCAAAAGACAATTTAGCAATTTAGAGGATATCTTATCATCAATATCTCCTTCACTAGATACTAATTCTTGATAAATTTATAAAGGTAGGATTGAATTTAATATTGTCTAATTCACCAAATAATAGAGATTTTAAGTCTATTGATGCCAGGTGGGCCAGATTTGAAACCATCTGACCAATTTGATGGATTAAGTTTCATTTATGAAACTGGTAACAAATGAAATTATATGATATTCAGCTAAACATAGATACTGTACATTTGCAAGAAAAAGATGAGCAATGGAAAAAATAAATATTATGGATAAGATTATAGAGCAGTAAAGATTCATAATAAAACAATTAAAAAAATTAAAAAAAAGACTCTTAACATCTAGAAGAGCAGACTTGTATATGTTTCATACAAATTTAAGCTTCCATGCCATGATGAAGTGAAAATGATAAAAGAAAATGCCTTACAAGAAAATATATAATCATATATGAGTGAAGAAAAGAGTTTAGAAATAGAAAATTTGCACAATTCATCTGAGAATATACATTGTGTCTGACTCTAAGATATCTGTATCAGATTCAGAACACTTATACAATCACTTAAAAATTATAAAACAGCAAGAAATTATACCACCCATTTTGGGTGCATGCACAATGCAAACATTGAATTTGTTTTTTCTAGTGTTTTTCAAGTTTTATAAAATTAAATAGTTCAGATTTTACCAATCTTTGTATCAAATTGCCTTACATTTAATGTATCTCATTCTCTCTCTCTTTGTGTAAACATAAGTTAACAGATGCATAGGTAAGAAGAAGACACTTTTGAAATTTTAAAATTTTCAATTTATTGCATCTGGGAGGCATAGTATGTACAAGAAGTGGTGATGAAACTGTTATGCCTGTTCACATCCCGATACAAGTGCTAAAGACAGAAATTTTTCCCTAAGTGATCTTATAGTGAAATTTTGATAGGGATTTCTTTAACACATGCAGATTTAAGAAATGGAAATATAGGTATCTTTAAAAGAGTGTTGCAAACATTAGAGATTTTTTATTTCTTCACTCGGAACATGAGAACTTGCTGATTACAGCCGTTTTACAGAGCTCGTGAAGGATTAACTAAATAAAAAAGGTGGAATTTTGTTAAGAAATAGAACATTTTAAAATGAAGTTAATATGGATTAAAATAAGATAAAAGTTGGAAATTAATTAGGATTTCAATTAGATTTTAAGATATCATTACATATATATATACTAGTCATCCCAGGTGATGAAATAGTTCAAGAGAATATTGGTTATATTTGATTTTCAATAAACTGTTTAGACATAATTTCATGTCTACGATGCCACAAAATTGTCTGATATTAAAGCTGTATTATTTTTATCATCTTAAGTTCCGTTTATTGCATATATGAATCTTTCTAATAGAGACTAGTTAAATAATATCATAATGCTATTAAAAACTTAAATATTTGGTTAACCTATCTTTGAAATTTCATGATAATGAAGCTTTACTTTTTTTACAACTTAAAAGCTACATAAATATTAAACAGAATCATCCTTCTTTAACTTTCAACAAGGGTAGAAAATCATGAGATTCAATATTTGATGAAACAATGATAACAGTTTGAATTGCAGGGAAACAATGTAACTTATTGGGAAACAATGTAACTTATTGTTGGAAATTCAGCAATATATATATATATATATATAAAATTGTCAAAATTCAGCACAATAGTCAAGCACAAATTTGCTTGACTATTAAATTGGTATCATTAAAAGGAACATTTTTAAAAAATTTTAAATTGTGTAAAATTAATTTTTTGCAGTAATATTTTTTGAAATTTATCATGCGAAAAACACTAGAATTCAGCTTGATTTTTAATAAACTAAAATTCTAATTAAAATTCTTTAAAAAATCGCTCTCGGGCGCACATTTATATATATGTACCAAATTGGTAGCAGTAAATTAAACGGTATGGCCTGTAAAGCATCAACACACATATTCATCCATTATTATACGTAAAGATAGCAATATTATGTTATATATTGAGGTTGGCGTTTTATATGAATAGAATTAACTGAAATATTAAAAAAAAATCATCTAAAAAAGCGTTACATATTTACCTGAATATGTACACTAAGTTATAACCCTAAAAAACGTGCTACAACACAAACTATGGCACCATTCATAATTTCAAAAAGATATACCATTCCGAATCTGTCCTGCTTTTCTTTTCCTCTATAAAAACAATGTGGGATGCATGTAGAAACATCAAAAGCATCCCATCCGAAACGTACATAAAAGATCTTTCGGATTTGCTTTCACTGGATACATCATTACTAGTCAATTTTTATCTGTATACAACGGAGCTGAGATTTATTAACTAAGGAATGCAAGTAAAATACTTCTCATTTAGCATTACTGTTCAGTTAAATCTAATTTTGTTATCTCCTCTGATGTACATAAACAATTTAAAATAAAGAGAATTAAGATTTATGGATACAAAATGCAACGAATTATATAAAAAAGTATGATAACAGGAAACAACATAGGATTATTTACCCAATTTGCAGGCGATTATGGCTTTCATAGAATAAATAGGAAGATAATTTACAATACTCTCTTTAGAAAAGCATCAGTTATACTTTTAATTTCTGGACTACAATGCTTCACCGCCAGACATCTATTGTTTACATGTAGCGTCAGGAAATAATCCGTTCACACTGTATGCAAGCGAATATCCGGATTTGTAATCTCAACCTTTGTTGCCACTTAAGCGGCGTCCCTGTAGAATCTGTTAAGACTTATGACTGTTTCCGCACCAAAGAGCAAACCGTCCTCTATGTACGCAGAGCTGTTTCTTCAAGAAACAATATTGTAATGAGATTCGATACCAGAGTCTCAAAACGTAAAACCTCGACTCAGCATTAAACCAGAAAACCAAGTTTATTTCAATGTAATTATATTAAAGCCCCGTTTTAAAGCAACACTAGGATTATTGTTTGAAGAATTCGTAATTTTGAATCCTCCGAACTTTCTCACTATACTAGCCGAAGGACATTTGGCAACGACATATTTAGCGAGTATTGGAACCGCTTACACGGCAATTCTTCGGTGGAATAAGGAAAGTTCTTAAACATGAAACCCTCTTGTTGAGACTCTACCTGAATTTCATTTCATTCAGTCGTTTCTCCGCTAATAAGATTCAAAGATGTGGGATCGTAATGTGAAATAATCCACTCGTTATTAATCTGACTATTTTATTATCTATCTATCTTACAATTCTATTTGCATGCTATATATAATTTTAAAAATGCTTGCTTTTTTAGTTGCCATATACAAAAACATACATTGGTTTCGCGCGCAGTTAATTCTGATTTTAGAGTTGTAAAAGCAAGTTATAACTCTAGTATGATTAAAGTTAAAATTAGTTTTTTAGCCAAAGGCGCTCGTAACATCCTCCCACCTTTTGATTTTTAAATTAGGAGGTTACAAAATCAAAATTAACAAAATATTGCATTCAAAATATTTAGAAATCAAAACATGAAATGCACATATTTGAAAAGTACATAATAAAGTTCAAAAGTTATTTAAAACGTGAAGGTTTAACCACTCTTCTTCCACTTCTAGTTTTTGTTTCATAGTCGTTATTTTCCGAGCTCGGGATTTCGATTTCTTCATACGAAGCAACCGGTTCGTTTTTTCTCGCACCCACAGGATCGTCATGGTCTAATTCCAAGGGGTATAAACGTTGCACTGGACGCACAAGTTCCCCACTCGCTGTTTTTAGCTTCACTACTCGGATGCAGCCATCTTTCCCAGGAAACACTTCGATTACCAATCCCAAAGGCCAGTCTAGTCGCTTTTTGATATCACTTTCAATTATAACAATATCTCCCACTTGCACTTGCCTAGATTCCTTTCCTTTTGGCTTCTTCTGGATTAACAAGCCTAGATATTCTTTTCGAAATCTTTTCCTCAAGTCCTCTCGTAATTTTTGTTGATACTGATATCGTTTGGAGATATTTACTTTATCCAAAGTATCCAAATCGGGAACTCCTACCTTTGTAGTCTCTTGAATGAACATTGAGGGAGTCAGTGGAATTAAATCATTCGGATCTTCCGATAGATAATTCAGAGGTCTAGAATTGATGTTGGCTTCTACGTCACAAAGAATGGTGAACATTTCTTCGTAATGAAGCGATGCCTTTCCTAAAACTCTTCTTAAAAGCTTCTTCACCATCTTAATCATGCTCTCAAAAAATCCGCCCCACCAAGCAGCTGTTGGGGGGTTAAATTTCCACTGAATTCTTAAGACGGAGGCGTCATTGACAATCTTGTCCCAATCAAGAGAACCCATCAAATTATTTGTTCCCGTAAAATTTGTTCCGTTATCGCTGTATATAGTCCTAGGTCGCCCTCGTCTTGCGACGAATCTTCTAAAACCTAGAAGGAATCCATTAGTTGAAAGACTCTGTATTAATTCCAAATGAATGGCCCTATATACAGCGCAAGTAAAAAGCAAGATCCAGGCCTTTTTCCCATCCTTTAAATGAAGCGGCCCTGCTAAATCCACTCCAGTGACTTCGAATATCAAGGCTTCCCGTACACGATCTTCCGGTAGTGGCGCAGGAATTGATTCAATTTTCTTGCTCGTATATCTTTTGCATCTTATACACCTTGAGAGCACTTTCTGGACAGTTTTTCGTCCCTGCAGAATCCAAAATTTTTGACGGATATCTGTTAGGACAACTTGAACTCCAGCATGGGAAGAGATCAAATGATGTTCGAAAATCAATCTCTCCACTAATGGGTGCTTACAAGGCAATACTAGAGGGTATCTAAAATTTTCTTCATCATCTCGTCTTGTAATTTTAGTTTTCAATCTAATTAGTCCATCAGAATCATTAAACACACAGAGTGATTTAAGTTTTGATCTTGCATCTTCGTTATTAAAGGTTTCTTGTTGCACGATTTGTATCACCTTTCTTTCGGCGGCATCTAGTTCTGCAACAGTTAAAAGATCTTTCATCTTGTTAATTGGACTTCGGCAATTTTGTACAAATCGTAGCATCCATGCTATCATTCGCACAATTTTGGAATATCTTGAGAACTTGTACAAATACCAGGATTTATTCAGATCTGTAGAGTTGACTAAAGTTACGACCCTCTTTTTCCTTTCCCGGAAAACCTCTTCAAAATTGTATTCAGAGTCTGTCGCTGGCCATTCTTCTTCTGGAAGTTTCAACCACTGTGGACCCTCCCACCATCTCTATTTCAAAAATCCTTGGATTGAGCAACCACGGGAAGGGAGATCAGCAGGATTGCAAGTGCCTGGGAGATGCTTCCAAGCATCCTTTGAAGAAAGACTTCTTATTTCTTCTACTCTGTTATTCACGAACGTACCCCAATGATCTTCTTTTTGAATCCAATGAAGAGCAACAGAAGAATCTGTCCAATAAAAAGTAGGTACGTCTCTCAAAGACATAGAATTTTTAATGTCTGAAGTTAACCTAGCTCCAATGCAGCATGCCAATAATTCTACACGAGGTATTGTAATAACCTTTAAAGGTGCTACTCTACTTTTTGCTTCTATAAAATATATTTTGACTTCCTCTCCCAAGGTATTTCTCAAAAATACGACAGAACTGTATGCAACTTTGCTGGCATCACAAAAGGTATGAAGACTTAGTCCTTCTGTGCAGCCATTGATCTTTACACATCTAGGGATCTTAACTTCAGACAGCAATTTCAAATCAACAATCAAAGTTTTGAATTTTTTCTGAATGTCATCTGGTAGAATTTCATCCCACTCTAAGTTTCTTTTCCAAATATTTTGCACTAAGAGTTTTAAACATATTGTCACAGGACATAAAAATCCAAGTGGATCAAATATCTTTTGAGACGTTGACAGAATATTTCTTTTACTGCAAACATCAAAATTAAATTCTGTATTTTGTAAATCACAGAAAAGGAAATCTTCATTTGTATTCCATAACAGTACTGAGGTTGGAACGGTTGGCTCGTCCCGACTTAGGTCCGTTGTATATTCCCAACCTTGAAGATCAAAACAAGCCTTGGAAAGCAACAGCTTTGCTTCTTGAATGAATCGGGTAAGATCATCTTCATTGCGCACGGATGTCACACAGTTATCTACATAAAAGGAATTCTTCAATATTTCGGAGGTTTCAGGAAAGCACTCTTTACTTTCCTCTAGATGATTCATCAAAACCGCTGCCAAGAGGAAAGGACTACAAGTGAGGCCAAAAACAAGACGGCGGTGACGAAGTATCTCAAATTTTCTTGTTTCGTAATCTTTCCATCAAAGAAATCGCAAAACATCTTGATCCTCTTTTGCAATTGAGATTTGAAGAAAGGCTTTTTTAATATCAGAAATTACTCCAATGTTATTTTGTCTGAATTTTTTTAAAATGGGTGGAATTTGCTCTATTAAATTTGGTCCCTTTTCCAGACAGTCATTTAAGGACGGAACTTTCTTAACTCGACAAGAAGCATCAAACACTGGACGTACTTTGGTTGATGAGTTTTCCTTAAAAACACCTCGGTGCGGCAAATAATAACTTGGATTTCCTTCCTCTATTTTGGGCACTTTCTCTATTATATTTTCCTCAAGCCATTCTTCAAAAACAGCTTCATATTCTGCATATTTCTTTTCACCTTTTAACTTTTGTGAAGTACGGATACAACGTTGTTCAGCTGTTGATGTATTGTCTTGTAGAATTTCTTTTGCTTCTATCCAAGGTAGCTTAACTATGTATCTGCCATTTTCATCTCTATCCACTGTTTTCATAAAATGATCCATTGCGTTTCTTTTCATTTCTTCTTTAGATTTAGTTTCAACTGGATCCATAATACCTAAAGTTTCTAATTTCCAAAGATCAGCGATAGAGCTATTTTGTATTAGCATTGAAGTCACCAGTTGAGCGGAAGTATTTTCCTCTTTTCCTCCAAAAACTTTACCCATGATCAGCCAGCCTAATTTTGTTTCATATGCTACTAATCCACATTTCAGAGCATATATATTTCCTGAGAATAGCTGTCCGCAAAAGTCAGCCCCTATCAGCAATTCAATGTCCGGACAATCTTTGCCTTGATCAGAGAATATTATATTCTTTTTCTTCAACTCCTTTTGCCAATTTTCTTTGTGGATCCGAGGTATTTTTCCGCAAATATTTGGCTGATCGAGGACTTGCATATCGTAAGTGAATCCCGTATTCAAATTCTGAAGGGTTATTTCATATAGTCCATGATCTTGTTTTTCTAACGTAGATCCACCAAATACCGAATGTATGATATTTTTAACTTCAATGGGCCTCAGATTCATTTCTTTAATTGTTTTCTTTAATAAATATGATCGCTGCGAACCACTGTCAATAAGAGCTCGTACTCTGCGTGTTTTGCCTTCTGCTTTAATATTAACTTGCAATGTTTGAAGGAGAACTTCTTCAGCAGCACACTGATTGGATAAATTGACATTTAGATTCTCTTTCACCTCAGGTGTTTTGACTTTTGGCTTGTTTGTTGGCAGTTCTGGACACATCAAAGTCCAATGCCTCTTATTACAAAGCAGGCACTGTAGATTTGACTTGCAAATTCTTGATCTATGGCCAGGCTTTAAACAAGTGAAGCAGCATTTTTTATTTTTCAAAATCTTTTGTTTCTTTTCAAAATCAAATTTTTTGGCATAGTAACATTCTTTGCTTTCGTGAGGTTTTTCACAAAAAACGCAGATGGTATTATGTTTTCTTTTTTCTGTACCTCCTGAAAACAAATCTGTAGCAGTAGCCACAGAATCAGAATTCCTCTCATTACGCACCTTAGGTGCAAATCCTGATTTCGCTAAGCGAATTCTTTCCTCACCTTCTATTTCTGTTTTCAGAAAGAGTAATAAGTTTTTCAGTTTTTCTGAATAAGCATTGCTTTCCGGGTCATGATTTGCTATTATAATTGGATTACGCAGCCATACCCTGAAAATATCTTCAGGTATGCAGGATTCCACCAGGGGGAAAAGCATTGCTGAATACTTGTCTGATGTTAAACCAATTGATTCTAGAGCTCTTAAGTAAGTTTCTAATTTATCATAAATTTGCGACGTGCTTAATTTCCTTTTAGCTTCTGAAGCATTTATTATAACTAATTTTAGTAGCTCACGAACGTAGTATTCAATAAGCAACTCATTCTTTCCGAAACGCGATTTTAAACTTTCTATTGCCTTGCAATAATTCGCATTTGTTGGAGGATAACTGTCTATAATTTCCCGAGCTCTAGTTCCTTCACTTACACATTGGATCAAATATTGAAATTTGTCTTCATTTTCTAATTTATCTTCATCATGAATACGCTTAAATTGACTCCAGAAAGCCAGCCAATTCTTAATTTCACCGTTAAATTTAACGAGTTCTATTTTAGGTAACTTAAGTTTTCGTTTAATTCTAGGAGAAACAGAACCAACGCTTTCCTTTTCAGCGTAAGAAAGTTTAGTCAAATATATGTCCACATTTACTTTCGCATCAATCATTTTTGTGCTGTATTCTTCGATTTTCATATACTCATCTTCATACTTTTCGGTATCCGAATTTTTCAGAAGAAAACTACATATTTCATTATCTAATTTGGCCATATCCGAATAAATTCGTTCCAAATTGCCGAAAAGTGATTTAATTTCTTTTTCCTTAGGTTCATCGACTTTTAATTTTTCAATTAGCACATTATACGTTTTCGTAAAGTTAGATCTAATAGGTGATCGCTTCTTAACGGACATCTCCATTTTTATTTCACTACTTAATTCTTATTGCAAATAAAAACAGACGTACCGTATTTTTAGCAATCACGTCCGGGTTCACCACAATGTTGAGACTCTACCTGAATTTCATTTCATTCAGTCGTTTCTCCGCTAATAAGATTCAAAGATGTGGGATCGTAATGTGAAATAATCCACTCGTTATTAATCTGACTCCATTTTATTATCTATCTATCTTACAATTCTATTTTCATGCTATATATAATTTTAAAAATGCTTGCTTTTTTAGTTGCCATATACAAAAACATACATTGGTTTCGCGCGCAGTTAATTCTGATTTTAGAGTTGTAAAAGCAAGTTATAACTCTAGTATGATTAAAGTTAAAATTAGTTTTTTAACCAAAGGCGCTCGTAACACCTCTGTTCCGAAGCCGAAACTTTACCAATATTTCACCAATATAATAAAGGTTCTAATATATATCACTGGTAAAGCCATCTTTTTCAAACACTATAAGACAACAGAATTTTTCAACTATCAAACAATACATTAATAAGACTTTATTTTAAAATCTTATTAATTTCAGGTATAAATACTTTGTATGAAATGACTTCAGGCAATTAAAAAGAAAAGGAAATAAATTATTGCAAAATGCAGAACGTGACGTACATTTCTACGTACTGACAGAAATGATGCAAATCAGTGGAACATCTTTCCTTCAACATTAGAATCAAGGAACGTTAAAATAAAAGAAACAGCGATAGAAAAAAAAAAGATAATAAGAAAGTTAAATGAAATGCTTGAAAGCTACTTGGTAACTGAATAATGATACAGATGCTTTTCCACTAGTAAATAGGGTCTGAAACACTGTCAAATTATTTTTATGGTCTGTGATTGTAGCAAAGAACTTCCCTAAGAGATGAAATTATTAGATTGAAAAATTCTGATGTCAAATTGGCTCACATCATTGCTGCCATAACATAGGGTGTCTTGAGAGACCTCAAAAATGGGAATGAGAAGCTTCAACATGGTGACTTGTTCTCACCTCCCTGGAGGGTACAGAAATGACATAGGGTTTATTATTCACTTCCAATAAAAGAACGTGCGCCCTAAAAGCTTTATCAGACAAACAAATGCCGTCTACATTTTCGCTCAGAGGAAACTCATCACGCAAGATTTTCGTCATCGTAACGAAAACAAGATTTCTTTCGCACTCAAGTCTCCACAGAAAAATATTTATTTGTTTTTAAAAAAAACAAGTTTCTGCAGATATTCAATGTTCCAAACAAATTTCATATATGATATCCTTAAATAGATATAAACAGCATATTTCTATTTTTCCATTATTGAAACGATTTGATATTCGCGTAATGGGGTCAATTCATGTGACGTAAAAGTCACATGTCATGTACCTCTTGCGCATGGCATTTAAGTTTCATCCGCGCCGCTCTCGTCGATCAGTCTGCCATTAACGTTCTCCGCCAAGTATGAAGCGGATTTTTTGTTTACATTTGAAGTTATAATTTTTGAGTCATTTTCTTTCCTCTTATTATGTGTTAACAGAGGAAATACTGGTGTGCTGATGGATGCATGCTTTAATGCGAAATACAAGAGTGACTGTCATGATAAAGTGTTTTTTTATTTTCCTTTCAACAAACCTGACTTGGGTTGATAGCTTTGGTATAGATTTTTTCAAGCCTTCGAAGTCAATGATATGCTCCGATCATTTTGAAGAATTCCTTCAGTTTGTGTCCATTTATTAAATATAGCTGTTCCAGTAATTTGTTAGAAAAACTCTTCGAAGAAAAAGAAATCGGTAAGCGATTTGCCACCAAAAACAATCAAACAAAATCATGAGTGCATTTCTAATTTACTTCATTCACATTTGATGAAATTTCTGATAATTTTGAATATGCTTAGAAGGTTTTAAAATGTTTACATGAGTATTACATTGCATTTTTTTACAAAATCTTATCTAAATTTAATTAACGTAAGTAAACAAACTCCTATTGCAGAAATAACAACTGCTATAATGCTAAACTTAGGTGGAAGTGAATATTACTAGCTTTCTAATTACATTTGCAGATTTGTGATGGATTCAAAGTGAATTTATATCAAACATCTTTTCTATTGTTCAAAATGAAATGTCAATAGTTTATTGTATTTAAACTGAAATTCACTGTTATCATAATATCCTGTTATAACACTGTGCACCTCAGTGATTTCTGTTTTAATAAATAAAGGTCTTTTCATTGAAAATCAATTTCCATATCAGCATTTATTATATAATTTTTATTCCCAACTTCATTGCTACATGCGTGTTTCACTTTTTTTTTTCTATTTCTTTAACATATCAATTTTGAATTATAAAATTCTGTGAAAGCATAAAAGTGTTTCTTTCAACTCCTCTTTATATCCTATTTAACTTCTCTCTCTATATATATATGTATATATATCATGACCTTATTGTTGTTTATTAAATTTACTCTATTATATGTTTTTGTTTTATTTTATGATATTCATTCAATTTAATTTTTATCAATGTAACTTTAGCATTTTAAAAAATTTCATAAATGTTCTGCTTTAAAAGTGTACTGTTCAACATTATGTTTTTATTAGTGATAAAAAAAACTGTTCTTTAGTATCTAGAATGTTTCTGTTGAATAAAATTGATTTCATCATTTACATTGACATTCTTGTCATACTGTGTTTATATTATTTCTAAGTGTCTAGAAAAATAAATGTTGATAAATAGTTCATGGTTTTTTTTTTTTTTTAGTTTTTTGTATTAGTGAGTACATTGAAACATACATTGGATCATATTTTTTCAAATAATTATCACATATATTTTATATATATATCTCTCTTTCTATATATATATATATATTTGTAATGTGTAAATAAAAATTATGAAAGCGTGATTTTGTTTGTTTTCCTTTAATGATTTCTACAAATTAAAATGAAATTATTTATTCATAAGTTGCATAGATTTAAAAAAAGGTATCCATACCTTTTATATTTCATAATTTGAAATTGTAAACATAATTTATTCAATATATACTAATTTGAATTTCATGTTCTTTCTTTTAAGCAAACTGAAAACATCAAATAACTAACTCTCAATATTTATAAAAGTAATTACATAAGAAAAAAAATACAATAATTTCATTAGTAAGCTTTAAAATATTAACTTATCTAAGAGTAATAATTATTTTTAAAAAGAACTAACTGGGGGAACTATGTTCATAAAATTCAACATTCAATACTATTTAAATAATATGTAAAAAAGAACATATGTAATTTTTCAAAAACACTGCCATAGTCATTTGTCAAAATGTATCCTTCGGATGAAAAAATGGGGGTGGGGGGATATGGGAAAGGAAAGAATAAAGCGGCACCAGACGAATTAAAAAGCGATGTTAGTTAATTTTGCATAAACAATAATTCTATTGAAAATATTAATTAAAATTTTAATATAAGAAATAAAAATATATAACTAAGAAAATTTGGAGAAAATAATTCAAAATAATATCTTTAAAAAAAAATCAGAAGTTTTTAATAATTGATCGGCTAGCTTAATAGTTACTAAACAATGTCAACAACAATGTAAACAGTGTCAACGTTATCGGCAGACATCACGACATGCGCAGAACGGTTGAAAATTGAAAAGAAGCGGTTTGTTTGGTACGTGACCGTGAATTGACCCCATTGAATTTTCCATGCCTGGTTAGCAAAAGAATTCCGCTGCTGAATGATAGCCCAATTTTTTTAAAAAAAATTATAGCTTATTTTTAAACTTTTTTAAAAATAAAAGGGATACTTTAAATAAATTGCTAATGATAAATTTCCCTTCATGGAATATCAAAAACATCTTGAGTGATACACAGAAATTCATCCAAATGTTTTTTTTAATGTATAACAGAAAATCTAAATGCTAATACTTTTATATTGATTATAATTATTAATACTTTTATATTGACAACAGACAGATGGTTGCTAATGGGCTAATGTTAAATCGAAGTAAGATAATCCCTTAATGTTTTACGTTTAATAAGACTACAAAATTTGAAAAATAATCCTTATAATATTTTATTTTATTTATGATAAAAACAGACATGTTCACTTCGTAGTCGGTAGGATGCGAACATACGCGGGAGAATCCCAATGGATTTCTAGTCCATCGCCTTAACCACTCGGCCACGACTACACGCACAAATGCTTCTATCTACGTATTCAAATATCGTCGCCATGCTATAGTATCGCTACTTTCGTGGGGTGACAAAATTAATACTTTTATATTTAGAACAGATAGATGGTCGCTTAATGGGCTAGCGTTAAATAAATGCGCAATAAGATAATCCATTAATATTTTACGTTCAATAACACTACAAAATTTGAAAAATATTCCTTATGACATTTTATTTCATTTATGATAAAAACAGGCATGTTCATTTCGTAGTTGGTAGGATTCGAACCTACGCGGAAAAATCCCAATGGATTTCTAGTCCATCGCCTTAACCACTCGGCCACGACTACACGCACAAATGCGTCTTTCTACGTATTCAAATATCGTCGCCATGCTATAGTGTCGTTTACTTTCGTGGGCTGACTAAATTAATACCTTTATATTGAGAACAGACATATGGTCGCTTAATGGACTAATGGTAAATCGAAGTACGATAATCCCTGAATGTTTTACATTTAATAAGACTACAAAATTTGAAAAATATTCCTTATAACATTTTATTTCATTTATGATAAAAACAGACATGTTTACTTCGTAGTTGGTAGGATTCGAACCTACGCGGAAAAATCCCAATGGATTTCTAGTCCATCGCCTTAACCACTCGGCCACGACTACACGCACAAATGCGTCTTTCTACGTATTCAAATATCGTCGCCATGCTATAGTGTCGTTTACTTTCGTGGGCTGACTAAATTAATACCTTTATATTGAGAACAGACATATGGTCGCTTAATGGACTAATGGTAAATCGAAGTACGATAATCCCTGAATGTTTTACATTTAATAAGACTACAAAATTTGAAAAATATTCCTTATGACATTTTATTTCATTTATGATAAAAACAGGCATGTTTACTTCGTAGTCGGTAGGATTCGAACCTACGCGGGAAAATCCCAATAGATATCTAGTCCATCGCCTTAAGCACTCGGTCACGACTACACGCACAAATGTTTCTTTCTACGTCTTCAAATATCGTCGCCATGCTCTAGTATCGTTTAATTTTGTGAGGTGATTAAATTAGTACTTTAATATTGCGAAATGCCCTTTAGAACTACGTTAATTTAAATGTTCAAGAAAAGAAAAAATAACTTTGGGGGCAACTGAATCGCAGTTTAAAATATTCAAGAATATTCAAATAAATTAAAAATGCACTATTAATATCTGATACATAATATAATGTAATATTTTTAATAATTTTTCAAAGAAATTTTGCAATTTAAAATTACCTAAAAGAAGAATTCCTAATATTCCAGCAGCACTTTTTAAGTTTCACCTTATATTTTATAAGGTAGTTGTTAATTATTTATTTTGTTTTCATATGCAGACTAAAATTTGAATCTCGGTAGCTTTTATACATACATGGGGATTTAATCTTAAGCACATGCAGGGAACTTAGGAAAGTCATGAATTCCGAAATCAGTGAAAATAAAACTTGTATTAGTAAAGCATGAGTTTTCTCAAAGGACCTCTCTCTGGGTTACGAGCCCAGCACGCTTCTATTTCGCCACTCTGCTTCATAGGTTGCATCTTCTTATCAGTATTACTTCCATTAGTTTATATTAAAAAATATTATTATTATTTTAATTTAAATGGCATTTGTGTAGTTAAAAGATTTAAATGTTAGTGGAATAGTTTATATATTTTTAAAAATTTTATTATATTATTTTAATTTAAACATGTAATTGGCGTCATATTTTTTATAAGATTTAAATGTCAGTGGACAGTAAGTCATATTGTTCGCTTTGCTTTATTTGACCCTATAAATATTTATAATTATAAATAATCGATATTTCGATATAAATAATATAAAAACCAGTTTAAGGGATCAATTAAATGTGGATCTTTACTATTGGCAGTCTTAACAATATCCGACGAAAATATGATAACATATTTCAGTGACGATACATAGTTTAGCCTGAACTGATTATTTAATTCTATTTTATTAACTTCTATGCTACTAATCCACTATCTGTTGCTGCACTTTAAGAATAAAATCTGAACTTCTCTTTGCCCTTTTTCATGTTCATATTCTTATATCCCCAACCTCCATCATATTGTCCTTCATACTTATCTAAAACAGCGGAAACGATCTACTTTTGTTTATCACCAGTATTATAATTACATTTCTGTATTGAAATCCAAAAGTCTAACCTTCTTATAATTATTTTAATCCCTGTGCCTTTTGGGCGATTTCTTTACTGAAAATATTTCGAAGACGAACGATGGTTTAGTAAAGTCTATCTGCTTATGAGTTGATTCATTTCCATTAGTCAGATTTCATTTTGCAGTTTTGTGCGTTTCTTTTGAAATTTTCGTTAAGACATTACGAATGACATTCTTTTATTGAAGTACTCCGTTTTCTAATTCGCTTTATTTACCCATTTCATTTCAACGCATGTTAGTTATTCTATGGTGACTTAAAAATAGTTTTGCCTTCTTTGGAACCTCATATTTTAGTAGATATTGAAAACTAATTGGCATTTGAACGTCGGATATGATGAAGTAAGTTTGTTTTTCCTCTTGTTTTGTGTTTTTATTTATAAGTCTGACGTTTAATTAAAGAATCAATTTTCATTTATTATTTTGATTAGAGATTTGATTGGAAATTCTCTTCATAATAAAATAATTCTAATCGTGAAATTTTGTTGGTAATCTGCAACATTTTAAAGTTTCTTAAAAAGCAAAAGTGCCTCCTTATTTATGTTTTGTTTAGAATCAATTAAAATCTCTGATAAAGAAATTGCTTATTTGGTGGACAACTGAAGGAGTTATTTTCAAATTTTAATTTTAATTCGTGCTCTTTATCTTTCTGAAATTTTGGTAACTGCAAAAAAAGAAAAAGAAAAAAAAATGAAGCTTATAAAAAATGGACTAATGCATGTAGCAAGAAATTACTTATTATGGAAATTGTAATTATTAACAACGTTAGCCAAAATGACAAAATTGTAATAATTAAAACCTTGGCCGAATTTTTATAATAAAAGAAAATTAATTTGATTTAAAAAAAAACTATTCTACTTAATAATTAAATTGAATAATTGAAAGTTTATTTTTCAAGTGAAAAAATATCTACAAGTCTTACTTTCTGTGTAAATTGCTATTTTAGAAAATATCTCAATTACTTATATCCCAAATATTTAAAAAAATATATATTACAAAAAATATTTCCGAAAATATTTTTCGCTAAATTTTGGCTATTACTCGATTCTGGCAGTGCAGTTAGTGTTAATCTCTTCTGCATTCTAATAACTGGAGTTAAATTTAGCATTAAAACTCGCGAAAACAATTAAAATTAGACGAAATTTTGTATAAGATTGGTGGTTGAGAGGGGGCCAGATTTAAAAATTTGCTATCAATGCGTGCAATCATGTTTTCACGAGATGCTTAACAATAAAGATGCCAAAGAGAAATTTCACCCAATTCTATTATGGAATTTGTCAAATGTTGCCCCAGTTAGAAACAACTCATCACTTGAGTTTTCGAAGTTTTACACCAGTTGGAAACTGGTTTATTTTCCGCTGAATCCTTGGAGTTCAACCAAGTTGCGTATTTCGCTTTTTAGCACTGAATTCCATGCAGCTGTCGCGACTAAAAAAATTAGTTTATTTTCAGAAGTATGCGAATATATATTTAAACATTGTATCGAAACAGAAGTCTAAAAAATTTATAAATTTGAGGGCGACATTCAGAAATGGACATCGTCTTGACTGAATAAGATTAAAGGGATGTTGCTTTGGTATAGAGCAGAAATTTTCAGTATGGAATATCTGCTTAGATGCCGTTCTCGACATCGGATTATAGTTTTAAACTTACGAGGGCAGTTCTAAAAAAAAATTCCCTCAGTAATTTCAAAATGAAATATTCCTTTTAATACTTTCATCTTCCTTGACACCGAGGTTGTGCCATTGGTCATTGGCAAATTGGTCATTCGTAGGTCACCACAGCCGATACAAAACATATAATTCTTAAAACATTTATAGTTAATCGATTTATGCAGCTTATCATTAACTAGCCGAAACAGTAAATACCTGATAAATGATTTAATTTCGGATAAAGCGAAATTTTGGAACTTTCCCTTTGCTTTTGAATAGTTTTATTCAAATACTGCCATTTTTTCAGAGTATTAAGCCAGCTAGAATAGCGCATCGTTACTGCACTGATTTTGTCCATCAATAAATGCACAGCATTTTTTTTTACTGTGCATCTTGGCAATTCCATGTATACTTCGATGAGCAAGCGCAGGTGAAAACTAGTTTGTTTTTGAAACCAAATATTGCTCCGTTCTGTCTTGAATACAATTAAACTGTCATGATAAAGTTTCTGTACATTTTTAAAGAACAAAATTATAATATAGCATCTTAGATAAGGCTTAAAGATTTTATCAATCGAATGATCGGTTTTTATTAAGAACCAGGGCTGGTCTGTTAAAGTTTTAGCTTAAATCTAAAATTTTATCAAAAGGATTTGTCATAGATTTCACATTTTATTGCAAACAGAGCAGTAATAGGAAATGCCAGTTTGCATCTTTCGTCAAATATATGCAGCTATTTGTGAAAAAGCAAAATGTTAACTATTTTTTATCCTGTAACGTATAAAAACAATGTTTTATAAAAGTATATTTGCCCTCCATTAAATAGTTTTTAAACATACTATACCAAAAATATTACAGAATGTCATATTGAATGAAGTTTTTAATAAAATATTATATTTTTGAATTTTCTTTATCATACAAATTTTTAGAGAAATCGGGGATTAAAATCCTAATCTTTTCATAGTATATCCTCACCAAAATGTTAAAGCTTGTTTCTCCTCAATTGACTTTTAATGCTACATGCGCAGTTAACCTTATAGTATAGAAGTTTTAATGACGTATTGGATGCTAGATCAATGGGCTTTAACTTTAATGGCAAAAATAAAGCTTGTTCAAAATATGCGAATGGCGTTATTTGTATTAAGAATCGGCATTTCTTGGAGAACATTAGATAATTTCAGACTATAGAAGTGCAAGAGTTAAAGCAAGTCATTCGAATTATTTTTTGGGAAAGCTAATCGGTAGTGAATTCAAGCTGCACTGATGCTTTATTTAGTAACGATTTACTGGTTATGTGTGTATCATTGTTACCTGCAGTTCTGTGTTTGTATATACAGCGACTGCTTTATTACCCATTTCCCGATTCTCCAGTGGAATAACTTATTAAACTTTTCTGCACTAATCGGAGGACAAAGCGTTCGTTGTTCTTTTAAATTTGTGAACTTCCAATTTCTGTGAGAAAATTTATGAAAAATTTTAATTTCTGTTTAACTGTTTTGCCCGAGTGCCATATGTGCATCGATTTATCAAATTTTAATAGTTTTAAGCAAAAAATAGACCATTCATACCGATTATAATTCAATATTAAAAGGACTTCAAATACATAGATAAATCAAGTGTTCAATGGATTTCCATTTGAATGAAAATAAGAAAATATTCCCAAAATAGGTGTCATCTTATGAGATAGTAAAGAAATTAAAACATTTAAGGGGTTAATCTATTTATTGAAACTTTATTCCAGGAAAATTTTTTATTGATTCTTTTGCTTAGAGTGAACGAATACTTCTCGAAATATAGAATAATTGATAATGAAAGCTTCAATTTCTTAAAGTTAAAGCTAAAGTTAAAATTTCTTAGTTTCATAAAGCTTTAATTTGTTAATAAAAGCTTTGAAATTATGTGAGCACAGACATACTAGTTAATTTTGTTCTCATATGGATGTAATTGCCAATTACACAAAACAGAAAAAGTATTAACTTCGTAGTATAATAAAAAAGCCAAATGCCAATCAAGAAGCAGCGATATATCTATTTCAATGAAAGAGAAAATGTTAATTAAATATTTTAAAGAAAAGCTTGTTAGTTACTAAGATATCGGCATTTTATTTCCTGCAGTCTTGATTCACTGTGCGCTAGTTTCTAGATTAATATTTTAACGGATTAAGACATCTTATGAATTTTTTTGCAGTAAATATTCAGATGACAGCTTTTATTGCTATATATATTATGCAAATATAATCTCAACTTTAGAAATGCTGTCTTCAGTTGAAATTTAACTCAGGGTGGAGACATTTAAAATCTATACTTCATTTATCTTTAATGTGTTATTCGTAATATTTTTTGCAACATAGTTTCTTCAAAATTTATCTTATATAAAAAAGATGTTTGAGTTCCCGACGATTGATAATATTTCTTTTTCCAGGTTCTATATGCCGTAGAATATTATTGAAATGCTGAATTGGAAAAGACATCTAAACTCTACATAGGCACAGTGGAAAATAGTACGGATTAAAGTTTATGCCTCACAGACCAATAGAGGACACCATTAAAACAAGGACATGTTATTTTTTGCCATGGCCTGCCTATATAACAGTCAAAGCACATGGGATTTTTTTTTGGAATCGGCTCAATCGCATTTAACTTCACCCAGGTAAGACCATATAATTTTGGAATCTTCGCCGCTCAGAGCTAATAATGTAACATTAGGAAAATTCTACTTAACTTATTCAAACTATCTCATGTTGCCACCCAAAGCTTAATAAAAACTTTCGCCAAAAGATTAAAATATTTAATGAAGTAACAATGAGTTATGTCAGAAATTGAGAGAAAATTAGTTGAATTATTTAAAATGTCGTTCTTGGAGTAAGAAATGCGTTGCCCTGAATTTTAATAAATTCAAATATTTCTCTAAGTATGTAATGAAGACACTTTAGTGAATTCTTCAGATTTCATTAAACTTAAAACCTTTAATTCCTATAAATATTGTTTTTAAAATGTTTGTGATGCGTTTACTAATACTTTAATCCCGTTCTTCGAATGAATATCTGTATATACATTTTGTCTAATTCGTTTCGATTAAGTTTAGCTCGATTCTATCTGAGGATATTTATAGTTAATGAAATGCTTTATCCTATTAACTGAAAAGTCTATGAAACTTTCCCCCAAGCTTCTGTTGAATTTATTAATTCAATTAATTCTAATTCAAACGAAATATCCAATATCATATTCGATATATGTAACCATTTAAATTATTGTGCAAGATGCGGTATTAAAATTTACCAATTATACGTATGAAATCGAAAATATTTCAAAACTCGAACTATGATATTGATTCGTGTTGATTCAATCTAAAATCTATTTAAATACTTTCTAAAATAATAACTGGAGTTAATAAACATGTAAACATTCCTACGGTACGTTGATATTTGGGGTTATGTAAAATCAGTTTTTTTGTAATAAGCAAACTGTTTTCTAGTCATACAGCACACATTTTAAGATTATGAAAAGTTAAAAGAACGATATCTATTAGACTTAACTAATATTTAAAATTTAAACAGGGTAATAAAAGTTAACTCTTAAAAAATATATGGTATATGTGAGATTTCAGAACATTCTGGGCAGATAATCAGAAATTTCATTCTGTGTTTAAAGAATAATCGCAGTTTCAAACAAAGAGAATGGAAAAAATCAAGTATCTTTACTAGGATTTTAAAGATAATGAATTTATCCGAAATGCGATTAAATGATTTCGATATCTTAGGAGAGAATGCATACAATATTAAAAAATCACGGAAGTTTTTCCAAGAACTAGGTATTTTAAGGGATTCCGTGGAATGAACATGTTTTTACCAACAAGCAAAATGTCGAATATTTTGTAATTTATTATCTAAATTCTGTAGTTAATGGATTTCTATTTTTAGCAGCAGTTAATATAGCGTCTATTATTATAGATAAACATTTTATTTTGACAATCCTTCTCTTATTGAATTCATTCCATTAACTTTATCTTTATGGCCGCTATCTGTTCCATTTTATCCCTTACTCTATAGCGTAAAAATAAAAGGAATGTAATAACTTGTGTAATTATATTCTCTTTGAACCGTTTGATGAAGTCAACTCGTTGAATAAACTTATATTAAAAGCATAATCTTAATAACAAATTAATATGGTTGGTCCAATTTCTCAAAATTTTATAAGCGCCATTTGCAGATTTCTCTTCGATCATTAAAAATTTTATTAATTTTTTGTTTTAGAAATCCCGAACTGTAAATTAAAAACGATTTGGCTCGGATATTTATTTTTAAATTGCTTTCTCTTGATATTACTAATCTTTTAAGTTCTAATCGTTTAAAAATTATACTTAAAAACTCTTTTTTTTCACATGACATAGTATATTGTTACAAAATTTTTCTTCTACAAATACCGCTAATTAATCGTAATGACGCAGCACATTTAATTGCTATAGTTCAGCAGCTTTCTTGCTGTCTAATCCCACAGTTTCTCTACGTGTCGGCGACTCCGACTACTGTCACACACCACTTCTGACGATATACACGACTTCCTCCCAGCTTCAGTGCTCGTTTTTTATAGTTACGGGAGGCGGGGCTAGAATCTTCAGACCAATCAGGGCGTACCTCGGTGTATCTCGGTTCTTAGTGGATGGATCGTGAAAGTTCTCGAACTTTCCAGTAGTATTTAGTCGCCAAATTCGTCGCCAAATCGCCAAATGGTCGCCAAGCTCTCAGGTCATTACTGCTCAGCACAGATCTTACAACGGTCTTTCTCACGATGACACTATTCATGCCGGGTAGCAAAATTACAGATTTGTAACAATATCTAGCTAGATTCAAGAGGGAACACTAAAATATTTTCATGTATAAGCTAAACACTAGCACTGTTTAATTGGATTCTTTAGAATAATAAAATGAACCTCTGAACAGACTGAATATATAGACTATAATTTAGAAATATGTTTTCGGTATTGGGACACTTCCGTTATCAGGACAATTCCATACGGGTCATAAAAGTAAAATAAGTCATTCGTAGCTTATTAAAAAGAGGGGTTAGTAAGTAATTAGCTTAGGGTTGCTGAAGTATCGAATTTTCTTACTTATAAAAAAAAATTAGACGAAAGGAGCCGTAGGTATTAATGATTAATTTGCCTCCTTGAGCAAGACGTTAAAGGTTTATTTAAAAAATAAAGTAAATGTATTTGAACAAAAATTAATTTTTTGCTCCCCTTGTCCTATTTCTTTAAAATATAATTACTTTTTATTTTTGTAACAATGCTCTCTGCTTAAATAGAAATTGTATGGTCGGGGAATTTCTAATTACAATATCCGTAGAAATTTGTTGCAAAATATGACGTTTGGTCTGAAGACTGGATAACGACTTCGGGTTATATAAGGAATGTAATAATTGAGAAATAATATAGATGAGTATGAATTTACGTGACGATATGCTAGTAATGTAACGGCACCATTGCATGGGATGTGATGACTGAGAGCGTGGCAACAGGTATTATTTGGAGTTTGAACTATTTTAGAACTAACTTCCCAAGTGTCAAAAATGAACAAGATTTAAACTGAGGATCGTGGGTTATATTCGAGATTTATGTAAAAAAAATATTGACATTGAGAGCGTTTTGAGCTATGCCTCATGGACACCACATATACACGTCTGTGTATGTGGTGTCAGCTATGCGCCACGTTTGTGAATGGTATATGAATTCCGAATTTCGGATCTCGGCAGTAAACAGAGTGCGAATTATTATAATTGACCTGAATATGTATAGTACGAAAATTGCTGGTCATAGCAATGAATGACAGGAAATGGGTTGTGTGAAGGCGCTTGGAACGGGGTAGTATGTAGACTGAAGTGTAGGGAATAGGGCTGTAAGATGTGTGAGGACAGTGAGGTGTGGGGAATGGGGCTGCAGGGTGTGTGAGGTGTGGGGAATGGGGCTGCAGGGTGTGTGAGGTGTGGGGAATGGGGCTGCAGGGTGTGTGAGGTGTGGGGAATGGGGCTGCAGGGTGTGTGAGGTGTGGGGAATGGGGCTGCAGGGTGTGTGAGGTGTGGGGAATGGGGCTGCAGGGTGTGTGAGGTGTGGGGAATGGGGCTGCAGGGTGTGTGAGGTGTGCGGAATGGGGCTGCAGGGTGTGTGAGGACAGTGAGGTGTGAAGTGCGTAGAACGAGAATACGAGTTTATTAGGTGGAGGTAGATCGATTGTGTGTTGAGGTTGGTTTTTAAATTGTGTGGATTGTAGCTGTGGGTAATGTCTGGAGAGCAGTAACTGTGGATCTTGGCAGTGTGTGGGTAAGGCGTGGAGTGTGGTGATTGCGGGTCATGGCTGTGTGTGAGTAATGCGTGGAGGGTGGTGATTGCGGGTCTTGGCTGAGTGTGGGTAATGCGTGGAGGCTGGCAGTTTCGGGTCTTGGCTGTGTGTGGGTAATGCGTGGAGGCTGGCAGTTTCGGGTCTTGACTGTGTGTGGGTAATGCGTGGAGGCTGGCAGTTTCGGGTCTTGGCTGTGTGTGGGCAATGTGTGGAGTGTGGCAGTTGCGGATGTTGGCTGCGTGTGGGCAATGTGTGGAGTGTGGCAGTTGCGGATGTTGGCTGCGTGTGGGCAATGTGTGGAGTGTGGCAGTTGCGGATGTTGGCTGCGTGTGGGCAATGTGTGGAGTGTGGCAGTTGCGGATGTTGGCTGCGTGTGGGCAATGTGTGGAGTGTGGCAGTTGCGGATGTTGGCTGTGTGTGGGCAATGCGTGGAGGCTGGCAGTTTCGGGTCTTGGCTGTGTGTGGGTAATGTGTGGAGGCTGGCAGTTTCGGGTCTTGGCTGTGTGTGGGTAATGTGTGGAGACTGGCAGTTTCGGGTCTTGGCTGTGTGTGGGTAATGCGTGGAGGCTGGCAGTTTCGGGTCTTGGCTGCGTGTGGGTAATGCGTGGAGGCTTTCAGTTTCGGATCTTGGCTGTGTGTGGGTAATGCGTGGAGGCTGGCAGTTTCGGGTCTTGGCTGTGTGTGGGTAATGCGTGGAGGCTGGCAGTTTCGGGTCTTGGCTGTGTGTGGGTAATGCGTGGAGGCTGGTAGTTTCGGGTCTTGGCTGTGTGTGGGCAATGTGTGGAGTGTGGCAGTTGTGGATGTTGGCTGTGTGTGGGCAATGTGTGGAGTGTGGCAGTTGCGGATGTTGGCTGTGTGTGGGCAATGTGTGGAGTGTGGCAGTTGCGGATGTTGGATGTGTGTGGGCAATGTGTGGAGTGTGGCAGTTGCGGATGTTGGCTGTGTGTGGGCAATGTGTGGAGTGTGACAGTTGAGGATGAGGTATGTGAAAAGTGTATGAATCGATGACTGCAGTATGGAGATAGTTAAATTTTGTGAAGATGCTAATTGTATCAATGTTTAAAGAAATGTGCGATAATAGTGTTTTTAGACGTGTTAGTGGTAATGTGTGAATTGTGATCCTGGAAATGGGTAATATTTTGAGTTTTAAAAAGAAGTAAAATGATGGAAGAAATTTTCGCTTTGAGTATCAGTATAATGTAAGCAAAGGAAGCTTTCAGTATGTTGTATTCCAAGGTTGAAATTTTGTGGAGATAGTTCCATAGATGTATTAATGACTGAAATAAAATTCTTTGGCCACGGAATTGAGTTTTTATCCAGTCATACTTCAAAGGCCACATTTTTTGCTTATGCGTGGTGTGTCAATTTTTAAGTTAAAGCATTTAATAAAATTCAGAGTTTTCCCCTCTTAAAAGCTTTCGACTTTTTATAAAATTTTATCGACGTTTATATTAGATTTTTGTAATCACGAGTCTGACTGATTCAAAACGTATCTGGGTTCACTATTGGTGAAAACACTGAAAGCCGCATAGCATGACAGATATTTTAAAATGTCAACTATCAAAATAAGTTTTTTAGATTTTGTAATAAAACTTCTGGATGAAAAATTTATTTTCATATGCATTATCAGTGAGGTTCGATTATTCGCTTTCATAATAAAATGAATTACTTTTTAAGAACCAAGTACTACAAAGAGTGTTGATCTTTAGTAGATTTCAGATATTACAAAGAATTCAATAAATATTGTTCGGTGCCAAGGTCCATAAAATATTTTCTAAATATTAGATTTTTAGATTAGACTAACAACTCAATTTACAGGATTCAATACCAGGTTCCTTAAAAAAAATTTCTAAATATTCTAATGTTCTCCCTACAGAACTTCACCCATGAAGCTTGTTCTTATTGAAAATCAAATATCCGAAAATGTCACATGTGTATTAAATCACAGGCATATAAAAAAAATTCAGAAGCCTTTAACTTATCTTTGTGAATATTACTTATAATCAATTTTAGCACATTACAGCTTATTCAAATACCAAGATGATGTAAATTAGTCTTATCACACCTTTTAAGGTACTTACGCTAAAGATATACAAAAAGTAAAGCTTCCTTGTCAGTTGAATGTTTCATATATTAGTAGACATTTAAAAGGAAAATTTAATCTTTTTGGTATGATGGTTCAGCGATGCATTATTCATTTATTGGTCATGGAGATATGTACACTAAATGCAACATTGGCGCATTAATTTAATGTCATTTTCGAGAATTTCCCTTAAAAAATTCGTTAAAATACTAATAAATCTGATTTGAATTTGAAGTGCTTAAAATGTTAAATCCTATATTTCGATTAACTGAATCGTTCGACACGTTAAATTTAAAATGGAATAAAATAAGAGGCATTGTTGACAATAAAGTCATCCTTTGAGATTTCATGACTTAACAAAAATCAATCGCCATCAATTTTGATAAATTTTTGTTTGAATTTAGGTATTCTTACAAATGAAAGAATTAGTTAAAAAAAATTCGGGAAAATCTATAAAAATGAATTTCGCCAGCCATTTATACAACCAGGATTTTTAATTTCCTTGATATAGCAGTTAGATGAAAGATGGAAGGAAATGTTTAAATTAAAATTATGTTTCAGTTAAACAATGTTAGACATCGGCAGTTAACTTCAATCTACAATAAATATTTCAACCGAGAATTTTGCTTAAGAATTTGCTTGTGATCTCAATCTGATTTCAGCTATACTTATGCTATCAATCGATGTAATTTATGATAATGAATAAGTGCTTGAAATTCATAAGACTATCGAAAGATTCAATACTTTGATCAAATATTATTTCATTTTATAGCATCTTTTGATTTCTTTTAAAAGCTGACTCATCTTTTAATGAAATCAATTGCCCCAACTGAGTTAAATTAGAATAATCTAATATTTTAATAATGAAGTCAACCGCCCCAACAGAGTTAAATTAAAATAATCTAATCGCATCTTTGGATAATGCCATAAACACAGAAATTTCTGAAATGGTTTTACATTCGTTTGAATTATTTTCAAGATATGGGATTGTGTGTTATTCCTCATTCACAGAATAAAATTTATCTAATTCTTCCCAAAATGCTCTGAAATCTCACGTTTATCATACATTTTCAAATAACAGCTAGTAGAATGATGTATAGGTTTAAGGACAATATTCGTTAGCTGCTTGTCTGATTATAATTCGCAGTTTCCCTTGATTTGGCGATTTTGGAACTTCACTAAATGTCGGGAAGATGTCAGACTAGAGGTGCAGTTTTAATTTTTTTGTTATCAGTTACAAATAAAAAATTGTCGGTAGATGATTTTCAAACCTCAAATAATAATTTAAAAAATCTGCCCTGGGAGGTTAGTTTTTGATAAAGTATCAGAAAACTACACAAGCCAAAACTTGATCAAGATATATTAATTGAAATGAATACATGCGTTAAACCTGTGCTATCGAAAGAACCAATGTTTTATCAAATTGTGAAGATATTAAATACTTGCTTAAAAGAATTCATGGAAAAGGTTTCCTAATCATTTCATTCCGTGTAAAAGCAATTGGAAAGTTGGAGACCGTTCACATCTTTAAAACTTCAACAAAGACTTTTTGACTTGATTATTTATCAATTCCTAGTTAATTTTAAGATCTGGAACAGTAATAATTCTTCAAAGATTAAAATTCATCTGAATACCTAGTTAAAATTTTCCTGAAACATTTTGTATTTATCGTTTGATATTTATCTTTCTCGTTTATTATCAAAAGTTTCATGCACTTTTAAATTAATAGGATAAAGCATTCAAGAAACTAAGAATATTTTGTGATAAAATTAAACCAAACTTAAACGAAACGAACCAGATAAACTGTACATACGGATATTGGTTTGATTGATAGTTTAAATCAGGATTAAATTAATATCAAAAATCTAAATTATAAACAATGTATCTGCGAAGCGAAAAGCTTTTTATTAAATTTAAAGCATTTAAATGCCTTAAAATTTTTAATTTCGAGGCATTTCCACAAACCTGTGAGAAATATTCGTTTTTTTTCTTATACAGGAAAATTTATTTTTTTATTCAACTGGCATTCTTTAATACAGTAATTGTCTTCCTTTTGGTATCGATTTTGAATTGATTCATTTCCGTTTCATTCAATATTTCTAATCTTTAGAAAGTTTTTTGCAAGCTGAATTATGGCATCATGCGATAGTTGTAAAATTAAGATATAAATTTTTAAGGGCGATGAAACCAATTCTAAGCGGCAAGAATTCCAGAATTATTTGGTCTTAAGCTAGTGAAATCGCATTAAACAAAGGCTACCTTTATATGATCGTTAATAAGTGAACTGGGAAGAATGAAAAAGTTGACTTTATTATGAACTCAATGTAAAAGAACCTCATAGATATTTCTCCTGAAGATAAGTTGCTTTCATTATTACATTCTAAAGCTTCAACAGCCTGCAAGTGGAAAAATGTCCTGCTGGGTTCTGTAACTGATTGCAGCTTAAAATGCATTTGTCTGCGTCCCTGAAATAAAAATCTGCAGAAATATCCTTCTGTGATGAAGATAAAGCAATCTTGCACGTACAAATGAAGTAGCATCTGCATTGAATGTCATGAAAATCACAGTGAAGTCACAAGTCTTCAAATTTCAATTAACAGTAACTACTTAAGAAGCGGAATTGGAATAATGGAAAGTAAATCTTTGGAATCTGTTTATGCTAATTCCGGTTTATTTTAGAATTTGAATGCAATCGAAGTTGGAGATAAAAAATTATTTACTAAACCGCTTCGAAGTTTAACATTTAATTTGAACGCTATTTATGAATTGCTTTTAATGGTCTATTCATCTAAAGTTTTAGAAAAATTTGGGAAATTTGAGAATACACATCTATAGATTACTTCAGAAATAGTTTTTATTCTAGATTATAGAAAATAATCTTCTCAAATCTAATTAGTATAGACAGGACAAGCTGAAATGCAGTTACTGATATTGAAGTAGCATGGTGAAGAGTTTGTGGAATTGAACGACACTTTTTCACTGCTTGTGGAGCGTTTATTTTCTAAATTCCAAAAACATTTCACTGGCGAAGGACTTAACTGTTAATTTAGCCATGTGAAGATATCTTTCCTCATCTGCAGAGCGTCTTCTCTCTGAAGATTACGCCCATCTTCATCCGAGGACAACGATTGCGATGAAGATCAAGATTAATTGTTGAGGTTGCCAGGAAGAGGATGTCATTCTTCATTTGCAGAATGTAGAAACTTCAATTCCAGACCTATTCTTGTTAAGTGGGAAGATGAGCATTCAAAACGGAGATCGACTATCAACTTGCCAAACAATATGACCATGACAACAATGACAGAGACTGGATAATTAGGTAAGCATTAATTTATTAAGAAATTCATAATTTATTTTTAAATTCTTAATTAAAAAAAAATATTCTTAATTTTTCCTATCCAAATTCAATAAATTGTATCCAAGTTGTATGCTTGTAACGACATGTCAGGGAAATGCAAATAGTTACACATTTCGTATGTTTTTGCATTATAATGACAATAGTCAAAACGGAGATTCCAATCAGAATCGATGAGTTTTTAAAAACAATGCCAATGAATTTTTTAAACAATTTTTAAAGTTTTTCTTCAGAAGTATTAACTTTATGTAGTACAAATGTACTTGGTGTCACCGGAAGATTTCAAGGGGAAAACTCTAAGTCTATACTTGATGCTTAGAATTAAATATTCAAATTATTTTACGTCATACAGTTTAGATTAATTTGATACTAATTTAATTTTCAGATAAATATGATCCAAAAACTGAATTAGTATCGATAAAAATGTTATGAATTTGATGAACATATCAATGGACTAATATATCTTAAATGCTGTTTATTTTGATTAAAAATGTTCAAATTAAAAAAAAACCGCACTATTATACCTGATCTGTATTATTGTTACTCTGTATTCTTTGTGCTAATCTATATTAAAATTTTGTTTTAATTGTACTAAATTGTGTCATACAATTTTTTCAGATTTTTCTTCATAAATATAAGATATTTAAACATAGTTGGATTATTTTGAACATGCTTCAACGGAACCTGGAGCAATTATGTTTATCTCGGGATTATGTTTATCTAGAGAATTCCTTGCTTGCAGAAGAATAATATGGAGGAGGATATGCAGAAACGCTGATTCCTGACGGTTTAAGACTTGCAAGTACTTCACTTGATGTATTTTAATTAAAAATTTGATATTGAGAATTCATATAAAATCCAACAGAATAGAAAAACGATCTGTTCCATGTCATCGGCAATCTTTATACAACAATGTTCTTCTCGAAAATTATATCTTGAGAGCCTTTACTGATCGTAATCCAAGGTCAATGAATGTAAAATATCTTTGCAATTTTTTTCTGTAATTCACTTTTTAAATATTTGTGGGGTTCTTGTGTGGGCCATTAGTTGAGATTTTTTTTTTCTTTTGGGCAAACAAAATATGGATGGCAACTTAAAGAACTACATGGATACTCCAGACTGTCATAACTGTTAGTAGACCATTTTGTATGCCTATTTGCATTCATTTGGTTTTCAAAAGATAAATTTTTCGTACCTCACAACTTCGTTTAAAATTGTAGCGCAAATTTTGATTTGAAATATTATCAGCTTTGGTGGAAATAATTTTGATTCTGATGATAAATTATATATTTCAATTCTGTAATGTATTGTTTCAACAGATTTATTTAGTTTTACATCTATTATTAAGCTTTCGAGTTAAGTTTACTAGAAGTTTCGAAGCCTGAAATGCTTATTTTCTGCAATGTATAGACAAAATACACCTTTCGTCCTTCCAGACTTAATTTCTTATTTGTATGTGCGTGAGAATTTTATTGCTTATGAAATAAAGTCCTTGCATATATATGTCCGTGACTACTTATAATAGCAACATGGGCTGCAGTTAGAACATCTACAAGAATTTTAATTATAGTAAATATATAATAAACACTTCTTCTCTTTCCTCTACTATCCATTCATATATTTGTTGTTGCTAATCCCAGATCTGGATAAGTCCCAGATGAGTTTAAGAAACTTCCAAAACTCCGATGAATAAAATCGGGAACATTTAACATGCTGTCTTTGGTAAATACCAACAATCAATGCGAGAGGGGAATCCTGGTCAGTTTTACAGTAATGGCATTCCAAAAAGAGTTTCCATCGTTGCTGGAAGGTAAACAACATTGTGTCCTCTTATAAATTGCGAGTCGTCTGTTTTCTGATAGGCTTATTCTCGAAATGTAGAGCCTCTTGAGACCTTATCGAAGCATCATAATTAGGTGGCGCGTTCAAAAACCTTTATTTCCATTTTTTTTAATTGAGAAGGTTTCACTATTAGTGATTGCTTTATCTCCATACCTGGCTTCAGCGTAAACAATCTTACCAAAGCATTAAGTAGCTCATTGCCATGTTGCTCGACTTGGAAAGGGGACCCGTTGAAAGTGAATGGAATGTCACAAGAATAGCCGAAAAATAAGAAATAAAATATTCAGAGAATATCTTGTTCTCACATTCGTCCACTCAGAAGGGTACCGAATACAGATATGGTTCTCTATTAAACTCCAGTCCAGTAGCAGTGTCGTCATAATGCCGGACTTGCATTGCAGTAAAGTGTAGCCTGAATATAGAACAGTGGTCAAAAATGTCAATAATACCAGCCGAAATTTCTATGTGCACATCGCTACCAAAAATTTCTCTATCGGTTTTGCTACCATCGGCATACATCATAAGGGCAGATTGAGAGATGCATTGAATGGTCTCTTGAGCCATTTCTTTGACTTTTTACCTTTGGAAAGCTCTAAATGGAAGTTTATTTCATAAACTTCTAACCTATAGTCAAAAAGTTTCAAGGAAGGCAGCATCACATTATTAGAGGCCATGTCTAATTCTTTCGCCAAAGAAAATAGGCTTGTGTCCTCTTCAAACGCTGGCTGTTGCGCCAGGAATGAAGAGATGCAGTAGGTTTGTTGATCATGGTAAATAGAAAGCTTATTGTAGTAGTGTGCAAGGCAGTAACGTCCTTTTTAAGAGAAGGAATGAACATCACTTTCATTAAATGCAAGATCAATTAGGCAGCCGCGGCAAAAACTTGTAAAAATTTCTTATTTAATTGCCCCATTTCAAGTTTAAATTGATACCTTATGCACAAGAGTAAGCGGGAAAAACTTGTTCTAGACCTGATCTTATTACAGATGTAGGTTGAAGTTCTCGGCATCATAATCTGGAAACGGATGAATTTAAGCAAGTTAAGCCTTGTCTTACATTTAATCATATGAGCTTTAGTGCATTTGTTATCTAATATTTTTTGATCTAGGATGCATCCCAGGTTTTTATCATTTTTAGCAAATATTAAATGGCTAGTTCTTCAAGCTGCTCTGTTGGATTGTAGTGATAAAGATCTTAGTTGTAAAAAATCCAGTGTGAATATCCCCACCCTCAAAATCTCCTAGATGAATGCTTTCAAGTTCATTGCTAAGATGGGCGGAGAGGAAGAGGGAGATTGGCAATAGAAATTCGTTGAGTTTCTCAGCGGAGTGGATAGAGGGAATTTTTGAGTCTTTGTGAAAGATGCACTAGAAGTTTCAAAAGCTTGTTTCCTTAAAAGATGCATGAATGGATATGCCAACAATGTGCTTATGCCACTAATTTAAGTTTGCTTCCTCTAAAGTGACTTGATTGGTTCTAGTTTTGTCGATTAACACTGTATCCTGAACTTTTCAAACATTTTACAGCCATCTGAATTTATATTTGTAGAATTTTGTATTTACTAATATTTTCTCTTCTCTACATATTAATTTTCAGACACTCATTTGACAACGAAATCAGAAGGATGGGCGTTGTTTTTTCATGCATTTTTTTAAACGAATGGCATGGAATTTGTTAAAAGAATTTTATGTATTTGCTTAGTTGTTGAATAAGTGGTTTTATTTTTTTCAATATCATTTTGTATTTTTATGTGGGAAGTGTTGATTTTATAGACTTCAAATCTGAAACTAAATCTGTTTTGCTTTCTTCAGTTAATATTTTAAAGAATCTTCTAAACATTTATTTACTGATAAAACTGAAGATGTGATATTTATCGTTTGAAGTAATCAACATTGAAATGATGGCGAAAATTGTCCTCTATGTATAAAGTGAAAAATAATGAACAGAATTAAAGAAGTATCAACAAAATGATTGAATATTTTGTTGGAAGAAATTGGTTTGAAATCATTGACTTCAGATTTGCAATTGATTTGTGAATCGGTTATTAAAGCTCTGAAAATTTAAATATTGGTTCTCACAAAATAAAACTGAATGTTGTGTATTAAGAATCGATCGACTAAATTGAAGTTTTTTTGTAACATAATTTGCAATCTTGCTTTTAATTTTTGTTTAAAATTTAATGATCTATTGTTTTCTTAATTTTTCACTGTCATCATTTATATAATTTTATTCAATGTATTTATAACTTTTAAATGAAATTAAAGTTATTTTTTTTATTCACAATTATTTTATGTATAAAATGTATATTTCTATGCTCTAACTTTCAAAATCGAAAATAATGCCTGAATTGTTTCCAATATTTAATTCTTATTATAAATCTTATATTTCTTAAATTGAGATTTGTGGTGCATTTTTAAAACTTATTTATGAATAAAAATTTGCTTTAAAAAAGTCGTATATTACACTAAACCCTTTCAATTTTTTTAATATATCTTTTTTATTCACATGCAAGCATATATAAGAACGTTAAAAAGAATTTTATTTTTGGTAACTTTTTTTAAGTTTTAAGTCATTAAATAAATTTTTTATAGAGGTTTAGCATTAAAAGTAAAATAATTTATCTAATTTACTGTAAGAATGTTTCCAATATTTTAATTTTTCATAAAATTGTATATCTAAAGATCAATTATAATGCCTTTTTTGTTATTCTACTAGTAAGTTTAAAATGCTGTTTGTCATCTTCAATAACTCATTCACAGCTTAAATATCAGACCTTTAATTTAAATCTATATTCAAAATCATTTTTTAATCTGTACAAATAACTTCCCATTTGTTGCATCCATTTCAAAATATTTTGGACTTGTTTTTAAAGACTTTTAAAAATCTTGTATCTGGTGCATTTTAACTTTAATTTTTTTACAGAATAATTTCTGGTTAAATGAATTAAAGATAAGATAAAAGGAGTTATTTATTTTTTTTTTTTCTCAAAGATTCCTGTTGGCTGAGCGCGCCAGCCAATTGGGAATCTTTCAAAATTTTTATATTTGATCATCATGCCTGATCACCATGGTGATCAAATATGCTTTGTGAGATGTGACGTTTAATTTACGTAGAAAATAGTTTATGAATGAATCGCGTTCGTTTATTTTAGGGAAAAAACAAAACTGTTGAATGGATGCGATGAATGCTAAAACTAGTCTATTAAATACTAAATTCTATTAAGAACTTTACTACTTAATATAACTTTAAAAAACTTTTTAATTCTGAATCGTAAATCTCTTATAATAATATTTATAGAAATATCCACAATTTTACTATAATCTTCCCAAATTACTGAATATTTCACATTGTTTTCTTGTTTCTTAAATTTAATTCCTTGCTTAGAAAATCATACTGTTAAATAAAGTGATATCTTAAATAGGTATTCTGCCTTTTCAATTGTTTAAATAATTTTTATAGAATATGAAAGGAGTAAAATTTCCTTTTTAAATATTTTAATTATTGTATCGAATAATCGTTTCATATTGTATTTATTTTATTTTCGATGTTTTATAAAGTTTAGAAATTGTATTTTTGTGTCTGTATAATAACTTGTAAATAAAATTTATTTTTTGTATTCCAGTCTTTAGTTTTTATTAATTTCTAAGCTTCATAATTTAGATAAAACCTGACGTATTTTTAAATTCCCTAATATAAATATTGATCATGGATAATGTAGGAATGTAGATTTTTATTTAAAGAAAATAGAATAAAATCAGGAATAAAAATTAATTTTAAATGAAAAATTATTTGTAATTTATACTTTATTATTTTATTGATTTGAGCAATATAACAATAGGGTTTATCCTCTTGGGTTAATATATCGATTTCAGAAATTTATTACAAATATTTAAATCTCTTGCCTAAAATATCACCATAAAATTCTAAATTTAATTTGTATATCTTGTCTTCATCTGGTTTAATTGTATCAATTGTTTGAACTAAAAATAAACCGAAATGTGGCTTTAACTTCGATAACTTCACAAAGTATGGCAGCACAAAAATGATTTTTACATCGTAGAATTAAAAAAAAAATGAATTTCAATTAAACCAATTTTTTTTGACGTATAATTTTTCAATTCTTAATTAACTTAAAATTTTTAAACATTATTTTGCGTTTACAATATATTTCATTGTTGAAATGAAATTCAAATCTTATCATTGTTTCTATTAATGTTTTATCTTAGTTTTTTTTTTTTTTTGTGTGTGTGTGTGTGTGTGTGTGTGTGTGTGTGTGTGTGTGTGTGTGTGTGTGTGTGTGTGTGTGTGTGTGTGTTTTGATTAAGATACGAAGATTCGCTTTATTTTTCATTTTGTATTAAAGTACAAGACCAGCTTTTGATGAAAACTTGAGATTTCATTTGTTCATAATTGTTTAAACTTAGAATCGAGCAATTGTGAAAGGTTGTTAAGCAATGCTGTCCTTTCTATCATATAATAGCATATATAATGATGCATAGAAAATTTTAAAAAAATGCAATGATTTTTAAATTTAAAAAAATTAAGTGCTTCGTTCTTATTTAGGTTTGAAATTTAAAAGATATAGTTCAATAAAATATTTGAAATTATTTTATTATTTATGAAATCATTAATATGAAATTATTTTATAACGATTACAGGAAACCAACTGGTCGCCGAAGGCAGCTAGTAGTTAATAAAAGAGAAAGTGAAAATTCTGCTTTAAAATCAATGCCCAATGAGAGCCTTTTTTAAGAAATCGTACTTTTTACTCTTGTAATATTTATTCTATCCCGTTATTAGGATTAACTATCTAAATTGACTTTCTTTGTTATTACTTAACTTTAGTTAAGAAAGAGTTGCATGATTAGAAAATAGACGTGTATCACAAATGATTCATGTTGCAATCAGCTTGTTAACAATGGCAAAAATATACGAGTGAAAGATTTGACGAAGCAATAAAATGTGGTGGAATTTTTTTTGTAATGATGAAAAACATTTTCACATTTTAAGAGTAGTCTTGAAAAAGTTTATTAAATTGGAAAGAAAACTAGTCAAAATGAATTTAGCATTTCACTGAATATAAGAAAGCCAATTTTTAAGATTTAAATTGGTGTAAAGCTCGTTTTAAAGTACGTATCAAAGTCATCGAGGAAAAAAAATATTCGATAATTTTCCAATTAAAAAGATTTGAATTTTCGCCCCTCTAATATTTTACTGTGCACCTTCTAAGGAAAAGGAAGTATGCCAAATTTTGTAGCTATAATTCCAAAGGTTTGACATGTAGAGCATTACATTCTGCATGTTAAGATTCTATATCGTGCATTTTTATATCTATATTAATGAAAGTTGGCAAGTTTTATCTAGACAAGGAGAGTTATGAGATAATACAAAAAGAAAACCTACTCGCAAGCACTCATCTCGATCTTTGTATGGTTGGAATGCGATATAAAAGTTCAAAACTCATACACATTCATAACTTTATATCATGGAGCTCTTTTATTTGATAAAAGTTTGTAATTATTTGCGTGAAGCTTTAGAATATATTAGGTACTTAAGAATTACAATTAGAATACACTAAATTTCATTGTCATTTTTTTAACTCTACGAATCGGGAGCAATAGTTCCACTAGCAAACCTTCGATTAAATTCTGCTTTTATTTCTTCACTTGAATACCTACAACACAAACTTAAATAAAACGGAAAAAAAATTAAATAATTATTTAAAGAATAAAATTTCTTTTAGTTAAAATAACTCCGAGAAATAATAATAAAAAAAGCTTAAATGATATTTTTACAGATAATCTCGATTTACTTGTTGATTTATTTTCTCTTTGCAAAAGCAAACGATTTTCATTTGTTTTTCATCGTAAAACAAGATGGAAAAAAATCGTTTGCTGGAACGTTTCTAGAATTCGCTTGGTTTTTAAAATTAGCCTATAGAGTACACCTTTCATTTGCCTAGCAGAGTTAAATTTATTATTTGGAGAATGGATAAAGGTAAGTGGAATGCGATATTTTTTATGGAATTAAAATAATTTTTGAAAGAAAAATCTTTGTTTTTGCCACTTTTAATTTCTTATTTGTGAAGTGAACAAAATGAAAATATTGTAATCGTCAAAAATTCGAAATTGAAATTTTCACAAATTCGTACATATTATAGATCTGTCCGAGACAGACATAATTTCAGAAAATGCGTTTCTCAATCATTGTTTAAAACATTGAGAAGGACAGATGAAAATTGCCTTGTGGTCTTTACAACATATTGGTAGATTTCTATCAACTTTTGAACGAAATCCATTCATAGTAGGTTTTCTGTGTTAACGCTGCGTGCAAGTGAACGCGATAAATACAATTTAAAAAAGCTAGATAAACAAAATTTCATACTCAGTTTTAAAATTTTAAGTTCAGCTCTATATCAAATTTTAAACCAAATTCATCAAAGATTAACCATCTGTTTGTAAGTACATTTGAATGTAGTTTGTAAATGCGTTAATGTGGAAACACAACAATTTAGATAAGTGAAATTTGTTGTGTAATTTCGTTATTAAAATTATAGTTCAATCAGAGGAGGGAAAAAAAATGCATCAAAAATACATATTCGATTTTCTGTACACTAAGAAGTACAAAAAAGTCTTGTACGCGGGATAGGAATAGTATGATCTAATTAAATTTGTCAGAGATACTTTACAAAGTTTTCGGAGATATCCCTCTTGTTGGATTTTAGATTTGCATTCAAATTTGCAAGCACCGTTTAGCAGTGTAAAAATGCTCCATTAGAAAAAGGTGATAGTGCTATGGAGATCTAATGTTTAAAAGGGTTCGAAAATAAGACAAGAGAGTGCAATCGCAAACCATCATTGCAAAGAATTCAAAACCATTTTCCTGCTGGAAATGGAGTTTGTAGCAGTTGCATTACTCTGTCTTCTCTTTTGGATAATAGATGGCGATGCCTGATTAGGTACTTACATCCCATAGTGCATTGCGATTGTAATGAAAATGAGATGTGATGCTCTGCTGTTAAAATGTGGCGCGTTGATGCTTGTGTGTTTGAAGTGTGATGTTTAAAGAAATGTTCCCGGAAACATACGTCTTCTTGCTTCCATTGCACGGATCATAATGATCTTCATTCCACCACAAAGTTTAAATTGAACTTTAAGCAGTTTAATTCTCTTTCTTGGTAGCTGCATTTTAATAGTCGCATTAAGAAACATCTTACTTAGTCAACATGAAGCTATTTTAAGACGATTAGATTTCAACCATAGGTAACTACGTTAAGAAGTTGATTTTTGGCAAAAATCCGGTTAATTAATTCAGTATTTTTAATATTTTAAATAGTTTTCTTTTTATTAATTTTATTTTTGCATTCATATTTATAAAGTTACACTAAAATGTATTATTATATATCGATTTTTTTAAATTCAATATCAGTAATTTTTAAACAGCTTTCTTCATAAAACTTTTTTTTTTTTTGCTTCCATTCTCGGGAAGTTATATTTTTGTATTATTATATACATTTCAATACTAATTTTGATCTTTAATGCTGTTTTCCCAACTTCCAAATTTTGATAATTCTTTTACGAAGAACCTCTTAAATTAAAATCCATTGCACAATTTTTGTTCAAAGCAAGTATAAAGATTTTTTTTTTTTTTATTAAATACATTTTGTGGTTTCTGAGCGAAGAATAAACAATCTGATAGTTTAAAAAAGATTTTATATTTTGATTTTGCTTTATAATAAGGGAAAAAAATTATAAAACTCCATATTATTTGTCAGGAGATTCCCAGTATTTACTAGCCTGGATAGAGATATACAGTACTGTGCAAATTAATTGGGACAAACACAAAAATTTTCACAAATGTTGTTTAATTAGTATAGGTTAACTTACATGCACGGAATAGCAATCTAGTACAAAATATGTCCTCCTCTAGCTTGAATGAGATCCTGTACACGGTTTGATATGGATTCCACTAAATTAGAACATAAATTTTTGATCTCGTCATCACGAAATCAAATTTTTATAGCATTCTCAATCATTGTTTTCTTTGTTGAGCAGTCCATTTTACTCAAACGTCTCTTTACAATGCTCCATAAATTTTAGATGGGATTTACATCAGGAGAATCACCAGGCCAATCCAAAACCGTTATTTTCTGTTTTTGAAAAAAATTCGTTGTTAGCTGAGAAGTATGGCATGGAGCAAGATATTGTTGAAAGCAACCAACACCACCAGTGAACGTTTGCATCAAAGGCACAATTTTACTTTCTATTATAGAAATGTATTGTTTAGAGTTTATCATCCCTTCAACTGGTACTAAGCTGCCAGGTCCTCCAGAAGTAAAATAACCCCAAAACATCTGTTTCTGAGAGTGCTTAACTGTTTGAATAAGATGTTGTTCCCCACTGTTTCGCCTGATAAATCTTGGTCGAAATCCTTGTACAAGAAAATGCGTTTCATCGCTGAATACAACCTTCTTCCAATCTTGTGCAGTCCAGGATTGATATTTCCTGGCCCAATCCAAACGTTTATTCTTCATTGCAGGTGTTAATAACTGTTTTCCGATTGGTTTTCTTGCAAATCTCCCAGCTTCAATAAGCCTTCGTCGAACGGTCGATGAATCCACGCTCACACCAGTAGCTAATAATTCACTCTGAAGATCTCTACTTATTTTGCAAGGATTAGGGATTGCAATACCGGGATACCGAATACCGGTATTTTGAGCCATTTGTACAATTTTGTAATACCGGTATTCACATGTTTAAATACCGGTTTTTCGGTATTTACTAGAAATATTTAAAATTGTCTCCACTATATGTTCAGGGATCGCGAACATAGCAAAATAGTATACGTTTTTGTTTTTATGTCTCCCTAACGGGCGAAATTAATTAGCTAATTTATGGTTTAATTAATTGCTTAAATCTAAATTAAGAAAACATGGATTGTATATTATGACTGATATTGTATCCATAATGACTGATGGAACAATAGTTATGAAAAAAGTTGGAAAGTTGATTGCTGCAAATCAGCAATTGTGCTATGCTCATGGAATTCAATTAGGAGTAATAGATGTATTATACCAGAAAAATAAAGAACAGAAGAATCCAAATACTGTGGATATAGAAACTTCGGATTCCAACTTTGAAGAGAGTAAGAGTGTGAGTGAAATTGACAATGAAGATAATGACAATGTAGTTGTTGAAGAAGATATTGCTAATGAGGATGAAATATTAACCCATAAAGAATTGCTTCCTTTAATTTATAAAGTTAGAAAAATTATTAAGACATTTAAACGTTTCCCTATAAAAAATAACATATTACTAAAATATATACTAACTGAAAATAAAACAGAATATTTGTTAATATTAGATTCTAAAACACGTTGGAACAGTTTACTCCTAATGATGGAACGATTTTTGAAAGTGAGAAATCCAATGCAAAAAGCAATAATCGACTTAAACCGGCAAATTAATTTTTCAGATAGTGAATTTGACTTAATATCCAGAACTGTATCAGCTTTACTTCCAACAAAACTGGCTGTTGAGGCATTATGTCGCAGAAATTCTAATTTATTAACAGCTAATGCAACAATAAATTTCATATTGCGGTCACTGAAAGAACAGTACGCATCACTATCTGAAGAACTATATATTGCATTGAAAAATCGCACAGAAGAAAGGCATACCGAAATAGAAAATGCCTTACAATATTAACATAATTATAATGCTTTTAAATATGAAAATGAAAAAGTAGAAAAGAGACTAACCAATTCAAATCGGTTCAAGTTTATAGAAAATTTTCTTAAAAGTTTTTACCAACAAACCTATCCACATTCAGAAGAATTCGGTACAATTATCGCAGATTATGATGACATTAATGTCGATTGTGAAAGGAATTGTCTCTTAAACAAAAATTAGAATTAGCGATAAATAAAAAAAAAATTCAACAAACCAAAATACAATACAGAAATCAGCTATATCCAAAACTATCCAAAGAGAAATCGATTTATTTGTTAATGAGGGATTTAGAGGTAAATTCTTGGAAAAAGTATATCGCGCATAGCTAACAGTACTACCAACTAGCGTTGATGCCGAAAGAGTGTTTTCGACAGCTGGTAATTTTTGCACAAAATTACGTTCCTGGCTTTATGACAGTACAATTGATGCATTATGTTTTTTTAAGATCACTTTTCAAAAATTTGTAATAGTACCACAGACGGAATAGTGATATTTACACTTTTTTGTGATTTAAATAAATAAGATGTTCCTTTACTTTTTTTGTGATTCTTTATATACTGTTATAATTTATAGGTTACAAATTATTTTTGTGATATTTACACTCTCTATTAAAACTGGCAAATAAAACAAAAAAACAACTGTGTTTTCTTTCTTTTTCTAAATTTTTCTAATACCGGTATTAAAACCGGTATCCCGGTATTAAGATCTAAAAAATACCGAATACCGGTATTGAAATTTTGGTCCGGTATTGCAATCCCTAGCAAGGATGCATTGTACTATTTCTTACAAGAAATTTGTCTGTTCGAGGTGTGATCTTGCGTTCCCGTCCACATTTACTCTTTCGTTTTGGAGACACTGTCCCAAAATTCTTTTGCTGATTAATAATCCTAGAAACATTAGATTTTCCAACTGCTGCAGCAATATCCATCACAGTCATAGAAGTATGCTGTCTAAGGATAACAATTGTAGTTCTTTTCCTGGGAGTGATATGCATTTTTTAAATACACGTCAGAAGGAGACAATTCACACAAGCGATCACTTCTTACAGCAACTGAAGGAAAAAAATTTCGACACGTCCTGATCAAGTGGTCAAACCGGTTTAGACTAGTCAAGGGCAGTCGCACACTGTAAGAAAATGCAGTCAAAACCAGTTTGAGGCAGAAATTCCCCGAGAAAGGAACAATTTTCTTAAAAAATATGCTTGTCCCGATTAATTTGCACAGTACTGTAGGTTATTTCTTAATTCAGGAACTAGGTAATATATTTCTTAAATTCATCTCTAAAATTTTAGGCGAACAATTTAATAAATTTCTGAATTAGAAGAATTTTACTTTACTTCTTTTTAGCCTTTCTGACCTTGAGTTGATATATTTTTGTTTCATAGCTGTCTTTTTAATCTGCTTTATGCGGAAATTCAAAAACATAAGCATTTTTATATTATTTTGCAAAAATTTATATGTTACCACTTTTTTTATATTTAATGTCATTATCTCTGCTGAACGAATGCTCTCATTCTTTTACACAAATAAATTAACTCTTTGTTTAATTGGAGAGAGAGAGAGAGAGAGCAGGAGAGACAAATGTATTTATGCATTTGGTGAGAAATTTTCAAATTTCGCTTATAAAGCATTCAGGTAAAACTTGAATCTTCACTAACTAAAATTATAATTAAATTTACAATAAAGGTGGGTTTACACTCCACCAGTTATAAGAAGGGGCAGTAAGACAACGCATGCGCAGAAAAGGACTGATTTATGTTTGCCATACTTTCATAAGATAGAAAGATTCCATGTTTGGCTGTAAATTGTCATCTGAATTTTTCTATTTCACCTCGTATCGTATTAAAACGATGGATACTTGCACAAAGAAACATAACAAAAAAAAAATGGCCAACATACCTAAATTTGAAAAGCTACAGAAAAAAAAATGGCAAATAAAAAGACACAAACACACACACAACCTCGCATCAGAAAGGACAAAGAGCAAAAAGTGTCGGAATTAATCTATGATAAGTCATCAGTTTTTTATGCCAAAAAACCTCCGCCAAATTCTACAAACTCATGCGCAGTAAGAAGAAAATACAACACAGCAGCGTGTTGTTGTCCCTTCTTATAACTGGCTTAAATTACTTGCCATCATTCCGAACAGCAATTTTCAGTCTTTCTACGCATACACTGTATACTGGCCATCTTTTAACTGGCGAAGTGTAAACCCATCTTAACAACTTTAGGTGTGCAGATTATTGTCAAAATTATTGTGAGATTAAACATTTAATGATCGAAACTTGTGTATATGGAAGTTTTGTTATTTATTTATCGAAATATATATAAATATATATATATCGAAATATATATATATATGTATATATTTTCAAAAACCATAATTATTTTTCAACTTTTAAATAGAATTGAAGTTCAGTCGGTAGACCAGTTAGTTCAATACCTTCTGGAAGCCACTTGTTTCTCCACAGTCGCCACCATATTGTTCTACAATAATGCTTCAGCTAGCTCAATTCAGCAATGTAATGAAATTCACCAACAGCTTTATAATAAAATTGATGTCAGTAACCCTATTGGGAAGAAGATTCCTTTTAAAATGTAAAGTGAGTTCTTAGGGCCGCGGTGGCCTGGTGGTAAGGTCTCGGGTTTCGGAAAGGGAGGATTTCAGGTTCGATACCTGATTCCGCAGAAGAACCATCGTGTAAGCGGGTCTGGTGCACGTTAAATCCGTCAGGTCCAAACGTCCTCCCCTAGTGTGGTGGGGAAGTTTGGAGAAGGGGTGCCAGCTAAGGTGTTGATCCTCGCCATCTAATCGTGATTGAAAATTGCGAGGTCAGTTCCAAAATTGTCCTAGTGTTGCTTTAAAATGGGACGTTAATATAACTAAACTAAAGTGATTTCTTATGATAGCATATATAATAAATTTATGATAACAATTCCTTTTATTCTTTTTATTTGAATAAGGAATTATTTTGAAGCATGTATATAAAAGTGGAAAACAAAAAGTTAGGAATTTTCAAAGATGTATTTTTAATTTTCTTTTTCAAATGTAAACTATGTGTAAAATATAGACTTTCTCAGTCTCCCAATATTTTTTCACCGGATAAAACTACTTACATTAAAAATAGTAAGTCTTATCGGAATAGAATAGGAAAAAAAGGAATGAAAGCAAAAAAAGTATGGAAGAAAGGAGTTAAATTCACTTTTTAAAAATTAAAAATCGGATTTGTATCTTAAATAAGAATATATATTTGCATGAAAAAACATTTATGCACTTTGTGGTGAATTGCATATAAGCCAGTAACAGCGCTTCTACCCGAACAGCTGTTTTGGTAAAATCGGATCGTTACTGGACTGCTAACCTAAAGGTCCCAGGTTCTATCCTAGTGCGTCCCTCGCCTCTTCATTGGTGACCTCGGACGCAGAACCTTCATACAGCTGTTGTGGCGCCATCTATCCGCAACTAAAGTCGCCAGACTCTTTATTTTTATACAAATAGCCCATATGATAAGGGTTAAGTGCCTTATAATTTGGTGCCAAAATGATACTGCGCGTGTGCTGAAGGGTTAAACTTTCTGTCTGAAGCCTATTTCTTAACTTCTTTAATCTGAATAAATACAATTTTTGGTAGCAGCAGCAAACCCTCCTGAGAATATTTCCAATAATATTTTGCAGTTCCATTAATTAACTGGCGAAGTGCTGCGATGCGACGAATTCAAAGCAACTGTACAAACGTTCAATTCAGTTTAAAATGAATAGAATTATTTGTTTACATTTGTAATAAGTAATTATTATTTAATAGTACATTAAAATAAGCAATAATTTCCTCACTACGAATGCTAGTATTTTATATGTATAAATTGTTCTGACTATAAAATATTTGAACAAAAGAACGAAACTAGAACAGATGAAACGATTATTACCCCGAAGCAGAGTGGCGCAGTGGAAGCGTGCTGGGCCCATAACCCAGAGGTCCGTGGATCGAAACCACGCTCTGCTAGTTATTGTTTTGTTTTCGTCTGTTTGCCATTTCAGCACTTATCAAAGTTGATTTGACTTATCTTTTGTGCATAAATAAGCTGACGTTTAATCAAAAACTTAATTCTTCGTAGCATGATCGCTTTTTCTGACGATCTTTATCAGCTCAATGTTATAGTTCAGACATTAGGAAGGAAATGGCAATCGAGTGAAGATTTTTAAAAAAATAATCATCGAATTAAATAAAAAGACATTTAATAATTAATTTTAATTAAATAATTAAAAAGACATTCTCTTTTTTTCTTAATGTTTTTCTGTAGCAAAACTTATTTAATGATTCTAAAAAAAAAGTGTGACAAATAGTTGTTGATAAATGAATTGAAGGTATAGAATTAAAATCCTTTCTTTAAATACAAAAAAAAATATTTTAAACACTTTGATATATTAATTGTGATACAAAAAAAAATAAAAAGGAAAGAAAGAGGAAAGAGGGAAAGGAATTATTTAATCTTTTATATAATCGCCATAAAAAAAGACAAATAATGAAACTATAAAAGGATTATTGATAAAAATATCTGTCTGTTTCCGCCCGGGATCGAACCGGGGACCTTGCGCGTGTGAAGCGCACGTGATAACCACTACACTACGGAAACTCTTGCTTAGGAGTGCATTAATAGTCATTTTATTTATTCTTTTTAATAATAAGACCGAATTTATGTGTATAAAAACCTTTTTTAGAGCTCTACAAGCAGACCAGGTAAATTAGAGCTATTAAATTTGGCAAAATTATACTTTGGAGGGAAACAAATATGTATCTCGAATTGTTTTTTAAATATTGATTTGTAATTAAAATTAATAAATTAGAAAGTATCTATTATTTTGCCATTTCTTCCCTTGCCCGATAACTTCGGAGTGAAACGTTTTATTATTATTGTTTAAAATTTCAGAAATAAATTTTTAAATGTTCCAATTTTAAAACTCTTTTTTTTTTTTTTTTTTTTGTGTGTGTGTGTGTGTGTAATGCTGACAATTTTTTTTAAAAAAATATTTTCTTGTATAGTTTACAAATGTAATTCCCATTGTTATAAATAAAATGAAAAAATCATTTTCATTTCTTTCTATCAATATTTAACTTTGTTTTTTTGTTGTTGTTGTTGTTTTTTTCTCTTCACTTTTTAAAATCTAAGAAATGAACATTTTGTTTAATTTTTTTATGTCTTTTGACAATGTTGTAATGAATTATTATTCTCTTATTTTATTTCGTTAACATTTTGGAGGAGTTTGGAAGCAAAGCTATCTTTGTAAATATTAGGTAACTTAAGGATTGTAATAACTATGTTGTATGATTACATTTAGTTATTTATTGCTTTTTTTATCCGTATGTTTCAATCCTGTTAACAAGCTCACAAAGGTGCTTATATTATTTATAGAAAAAATGCACTTATTTAGGGTTTATGGAATCATTTCCTTGTATTTAAATCTAATGAAAATAATTAAATCTCTGTACTGTTAGACCCATAAAGTATGTTTCGTTTTAAATAATTTTTTTCTGAAATGTTACTATTATTACTTGATCTAACTAATATCGTTTAAACAATTTTTAAAGAGATGAAATTTGATTATTAAAAGAAAAAGAAATTTGTTGAACTACAGAAAAAAAAAATTCTTGTACTAATTCTTTAAGAATTTTTTTTGTTAGGAATGGTAATAAAATTATATATATATATATATATTATTTCTCAGATTTATTACATTTAGACTGTTTATTACTGACTTCCAGATCGAGTAAATAATTTTTTAATATAGATTACTTTTCGATTTATTTGTACTGAGTTTATTCGTATATTTAATACAAGTAAAATTGTGACAACTGAAAACAATAAACGATTTTCATTTATATTCCAAAAATTTTCTTTCCAATAATAAGATTTCCAAAAGCATTATTAACATTTCAAAAGTCATAACATAAAATTTAAAAAAGATATAAATTCGTAAGCAATGAGTGCTACTTAAGAAGCCAGGATATATTTTAAATGATGACATTTAAATTTTGTAATTTTTTATGCCTTTTCATATATACAAACACATTCTTTTTACCTCTACCACATTTATTATCTATTAAAATGAAGAAAATTTTAGATGACAGACAAAAATGTAGCATTTTTTTTCAAAATTTTCTTCTTAGTAAACTCTGTGATTAAATCTAAAATTTTAAAAGACTCACATCTCCTGAACACGATAAGAATCTCAACTTCTGGGTTATTTTGTGGATGAAAATAACAATAAATGTCTCAAATAATAAATTAGAAATTCAAAGGATGAAATAAGTTGTTGTTAAACCTGTATCAAATGCGACAAATTTTAAAGCTCTCGAACAGAGACTCGAACCCTGGACCGTTAGGTTAAAAGCCTAACGTTCTACCTTCTGAAGTAACCGGGCTTTGATAGACGATACGTACTTTACCATTGCAATAAAGCAAACAGTTATAAGTACGAAACTTCATTTTTTTTCTACTTGCTGGTATATGAAATATACAAAACAAAAAGTATTGAAATTGAAAAAAAAATTCTAACTCAGAAGTTTTGCCAATCTTTAAATTTCCGATCTCACTGAGTTCGAAAAACAAACTTTTGGAATTATTTCTGTCTGTCTTCTTGCACTAAAACTGAAAAACGTTTTGAAATTGATGGATGAAAACTGGTTCGTTGTGTACTTTGAACCACATTTCTAGATTTATGTAGAATTTTAAATGTAATCCGTTCGAAGGATGTCTGTCTCTACTTTTGTCGGAATACAAATGAACACAATTATTAAAAAGAAGAATGAAGAAAAATATCGGACTAAAGTCAGTGAGAGGCAGCTTGGGCAAATCTTTTAGGGTGCAAAGTCACCTTTGTATCACATAAAGTGAAACGCAGATATCCCATGTTGCAAATTTTTGGACGAAGTTAGGACAAAATGAGTAAGTACATACTGCATTTTCAAAACCAAATATAAAGAATGGTATGAACAAATTCTACCTAACTCTACCAATGGATCCATTGCCTCATCTCACTGTTATTCAATAATTTATTATATAAACAGCAGCCTAAAATTAACTTCTACTTCTCTGAATAAGAATCACTTTAACTACGCCAAACGCCTTGAAATCCTTCTGTCATAAAAATCGGAGAATCTTTTCTCTCCATCTGCACAGCAATATGAAAAGTAACGGGTTTCATTTTATGTGCGGAGTAGTTAACAAGGCCATCATAGCTCAATGGTTAGAGCACTGGTCTTGTAAACCAGGGAACAAGAGTTCAATACTCACTGGTGGTTGAAATAAGTGATATCTTTTTTCTTGTTCTGTGTTTCGATACTTATCGTGTGAAGAAAGTTTTCACTTGAAGGGCGAGTCAAAACACAGAGCCGTCATAGGTCAGTGCTTAGAGCACTGGTCTCGTAAACCCGGGGCCATGAGTTCAATCCTCACTGGTCGCTTGATATAAGTGATATCTTTTTTCTTGTTCTGTGTTTCGATACCTATCGTATGAAGAAAGTTTTCACTTAAAGGACGAGCCAAAACACACAGATATTATAGCTGAGTGGTTAGAGCACTGGTATCATAAACCAGGGGTCGTGAGTTCAATCCTCACTGTTGTCTTTATGAAAGTCATATTTTTTTTTCTTGTTCTGTGTTTCGATACATATGGTATAAAGAAAGTTTTCACTTCAAGGACGAGTCAAAAAGATGAGCCATCATAGCTCAGTGGTTAGAGCACTGGTCTTGTAAACCAGGGGTCATGAGTTCAATCCTCACAGGTGGTTTAATGATAGTGATTTTTTTTCTTGCCCTGTGTTTAGACACCTAACGTATAAAAATTTTTCACTTCAAGGGCGATTTAGAAGGCAGAGCCCTCATAGCTCAGTGGTTAGAACACTGTTGTTGTAAACCAAGGTTCGTGAGTTAAATACTTGCTGTTGGCTTGATGAAAGTGATTTTTTTCGTGTTCTGTGTTTCGATACCTATCGTATAAAAAAGTTTTCACTTCAAGGGCGATTTAAAACCCGGAGCCATCATAGCTCAGTGGTTAGAACACGGGTTTTGTAAACCAGGAGTCGTGAGTTCAATACTCAATGGTGGCTTGATGAAAGTGAATTTTCTTCTTGTTCTGTATTTAGATACCTATCGTATATAGAAAGTTTTTACTTCAAGGGCGACTCAAAACACAGAATCATTATTGCTCAGTGGTTGAAGCACGGGTCTTGTAAACCAGGGGTCGTGGGTTCAATCCCCACTGGTGGCTTGATGAAACAGATTTTTTTCTTGTACTTTGTTTAAGATACCTATAGTATAAAGAAAGTTTTCACTTCAAGGGCGAGTCAAACCACAGAGCCATCATAGCTCAGTGGTTAGAGCACTGTTCTTGTAAGCCAGGGGTCGTAAGTTCAATCCTCACTGGTGGCTTAATGTAAGTGATTTTCTTTTCTTGCCCTGTGTTTCAATACCTGTCGTTTAAAGAACGTTTTAACTTCAAGGGTTAGTCAAAGCACAGAGCCGTAATAGCTCAGTGGTTAGAGCACCGGTCTTGTAAACCAGGGAATTTGACTTCAATTCTCACTGGTGGCTTGATGAAAATGAATTTTTTTTCTTGCCCTGTGTTCAGATACCTCTCGTATATAAATAGTTTTCACTTCAAGGGCGATTCAAAACACAGAACTGTCATTGCTCAGTGGTTGGAGCACTGGTATTCTAAACAAGCGGTCGTAGGTTCAATTCCCACTGGTGGCTTGATAAAACTGAATTTTTTTTTTCTTGTGCTATGTTTCTATACCTATCGTATAGAGAAAGTTTTCACTTAAAGGACGAGCCAAAAAACAAAGATATTATAGCTGAATGATTAGAGAGCTGGTATGGTAATCCAGGGGTCGTGAATTCAATCATCACTGGTGGTTTGATGAAAGTCATATTTTTTTTTCTTGTTATGCGTTTCGATACTTATCGTATGAAAATTTTTCGCTTCAAGGGCGATTTAAAACGCTGAGCCCTCATAGCTCAGTGGCTAGAACACGGTTCTTGTAAACCAAGGTTCGTGAGTTAAATCCTTGCTGGTGGCTTGATGAAAGTGATTGGTTCCTTATTCTCTGTTTCGATACCTATAGTATAAAAACACTTTTCACTTCAAGGGCGATTCAAAACCTGGAGCCATCATAGCTGAGTGGTTTCGGTACTGGTCTTGTAAACCAGGGGACGCGGGTTCAATCCCCAAGGTCGCTTGATGAAACAAATTTTTTTTCTTGTTCTATGTTTCGATACCTATCGTATGAAGAAAGTTTACACTTGAAGGTCGTGTCGAAACACAGAGCCATCACAGCACAGTGGTTAGAGCACTGGTCTAGTAAACCCGGGGTCGTGAGTTCAATCTTCTATGCTGGCTTGATGAAAGTGATATTTTTTCTAGCCCAGTCTTTAGATCCCTATCGTATGAAGAAAGTTTTCACTTGAAGGACGAGTCAAAGAGCAGAGTCTTCATAGCTCAGTGGTTAGAGCACTGGTCTCGTAAACCATGGGTTGTGAGTTCGATCCGCACCGGTGGCTTGATGAAAGTGATATTTTTTTCTTGTTCTGTGTTTCGATACCTATCGTATAAAGAAAGTTTTCACTTCAAGGGCGAGTCGAAATACAGAGCCATCATAGCTGAGTGGTTAGAGCACTTGTCTCGTAAACACGCGGTCGTGAATTCAATTCTCCCAGGTGGCTTGATATGTGATATCTTGTTTTGTGTTTCGACACCTATCGTATAAAGAAAGTTTTCACTTCAAGGACGTGTCAAAACACAAAGCCATCAAACCTCAGTGATTAGAGCATTGGTCTTGTAAATCAGGGGTCGAGAGTTCAACCCTCGCTGGTGGCTTAATGAAAGGGATTTCAAGGGTGAGTCAAAACGCAGAGATATTATAGCTCAGTAGAGATGCATAATCCGCGATTTTTTGAATAACAAATAATATTGCTATTGTTATTTTTAAATATGCGTTCCAATTATCTGTTATTTCAATCATATTATTAATTAAAAAATATTACTTAATATTAAATATAAAATTTATTAATTGTAATTAATACTTAATTTACTAATTTAATTAATGTGTGATTGAATTAATTTTTCTGTTTCAGCTCACTTCTTAACTTTTATTTTTTTTCTCAAAACTATTTATTTATTAGAGTGAACAATTTTCTAGAAAAGATGAGTTAAAAATATATGTCATTTCTTTAAAATGTTTACTTTAGTCCTATATTCTACCAATAGATGGCGCCAGCAGTAAACAGAGTACATGTAATCAAAGTCAATCATGTCTCGAGCAATTAAAAATTATCTGTATGGAATAGGGCATCATCAAATACGAATATCGGTCACTCCCGTAAAGTGGAGCGGTGACTTAGCACTTTCCAGTGAAGCCTCGCACTTTCCGGTGAAATCACCACTCCGAAAAATTTCAGTGACATGCAATTCAATGATACGATACGATAATTCCAATAACCGGTCCGTTCACTTTTCAATCCAATCACAGATTTCTTTCGAGAGCTTCCATTGGCCAGATCGTAACGATTGTTACTTTCCAGTGAAGTCACCGCTCCGGCAAATTTCAGTGATATGGTATCGATTGTTAATTTCTATCGTGATCCAAAACCTGTAATCGAAATATCATCAGTAAGATCGTATCAAAGATTTGAATCACACCCCTCTTTGAAAAGTATTGATCACTTGTATTTGTAACTTTTTGATATTGGTTACGTAATAACCGCTCTGAAAATATTCGTTATCCCTATAGCTCAGTGGTTAAAGCACTGGTTTTGTAAATCAGGAGAAGTGTGTTCAATTCTCACTGGTGGCTTGATATAAGTGATAACTTTTTTCTTGTTCTGTGTGTTCGATACCTATGGTAAGAAGAAAGTTTTCAATTGAAGAACGAGTCTGAACACAGAGCCATCATAGCTCAGTGGTAAGAGCACTGGCCTCGTACACCAGGGGTAGTGAGTTCAGTCCTTACTAGTGGCTTGATCAAATTGAAATTTTTTCTTCTTGTTTTGTGTTTCGATACCTATCGTATAAAGAAAGTTTTCATTTCATGGGCGAAGCAAAACTCAGAGCCGTCATTGCTCAGTGGTTAGAGCACTGGTCTTGTAAACCAGGGGTGGTGAGTTCAATCCTCACTGGTGGCTTGATATAAGTGATATCTTTCTTCTTGTTCTGTGTTTCGATACCTTTCGTATGAAGAAAGTTTTCACTTCAAGGACGAGTCAAAACGTGGAACCTTTATAGCTCAGTGGTTAGAGCACTGGTCTTGTAAACCAGGAGTCGTGAGTTCAAACCTCACTGGTGGCTTAATGAAAGTGATTATTTTTCTTGCCCTTTGTTTCGATACCAATCGTATAAAAAAAGTTTTCACTTGAAGGGCGAGTTAAAACATAGAGCGATCATAGCACAGTGGTTAGAGCACTGGTTTTGCAAACCATTGGTCGTGAGTTCAATCCTCAAAGGTGACTTGATGAAAGTGATTCTTTTTTCTTCTTCTGTGTTTCGATACCTATCGTATGAAGAAAGTTTTCACTTCAAGGGTGAGTCAAAAACCAGAGCCATCATAGCTCAGTGGATAGAGCACTGGTCTTGTGAACCAGGGGTCGAGAGTTCAATACTCACTGGTGGCTTATTGAAAGTTTTTTTTTCTTGCCCTGTGTTTAGACACCTAGCGTATAGAGAAAGTTTTCACTTAAAGGACGAGCCAAAACACAGACATATTATAGCTGAGTGGTTAGAGAACTGGTATCGTAATCCTGGGGTCGTGAGTTCAATCATCACTGGTGGCTTGATGAAAGTCATATTTTCTTTCTTGTTCTCTGTTTCGATACATATCGTATAAAGAAAGTTTTCACTTCAAGGACGAATCAAAACCCAGAGACATCATAGTTCGGTGGTCAGAGTACTGGTCTTGTAAAGCTGGGGTCGTGAGTTCAATCCTCACTGGTGGCTTAATGAAAGTGATTTTTTTTTTCCTTGCCTTTGTTTAGACACCTAACGTATAGAGAAAGTTTTCACTTCAAGGGCGAATCAAAACACAGAATCATCATTGCTGAGTGGTTGGAGCACTAGCCTTATAAATCAGGAGACATGATTTCAATCCTCACTGGTGGCCTGATGAAAGTGATTTTTTTTTTCCTTGCCCTGTGTTTAGATACCTATCGTATTAAAATTTTTCACTTCAAGGGCGATTTAAAAGGCATAGCCCTCATAGCTCAGTGGTTAGAACACGGTTATTGTAAACCAAGGTTCGTGAGTTAAATCCTTGCTGGTGGCTTGGTGAAAGTGATTGTTTTCTTGTTCTGTGTTTCGATACCTATCGTATAAAAAAAGTTTTCACTTCAGGGGTGATTTAAAGACCGGGGCCATTATTGCTCAGAGGTTGGAGCACTGGTCTTGTAAACCAGGGGTCGTGGGTTCAATCCCCACTGGTTGCTTGATGAAACAGATTTTTTTTCTTGTTCTATGTTTCGATACCTATCGTATGAAGAAAGTTTTGACTTGAAGGGCGAGTCGAAAACATAGAGCCATCATAGCACAGTCGTTAGAGCACTGGTCTCGTAAACTAAGAGTCGTGAGTTCAGTCCTCGCTGGTGGCTTAATGAAAGTGTTTTTTTTTTTTCTTGCCCTGAGTTTATATACCTATCGTATAAAGAAAGTTTTAACTTCAAGGTCGAGTCAAAACGCAGAGATATTATAGCTCAGTGGTTAGAGCACTGGTCTCGTAAACTAAGAGTCGTAAGTTCAGTCCTCACTCTTGGCTTGATATAAGTGATATTTTTTTCTTGTTCTGTGTTTCGACACCTATCGTATAAAGAAATACTTTTATTTATATATAATCAATATTATGGTTGACAATGGAAAAAATGCTTCGTTTATTAAAATTTCGTGGATTTCGGAATTTAACTGGAAAATATTACAATATTCGCATTAAAAATATTTGTTTTTTTCTTTTTGCAATAAATTAATTTTCTTTAAAATATTTTAATTTTAAATGAGGTTAAATAAATTACCGATTTAACATAAAGGTTCTACTTTCCCCACCCCTTCTACAAAGTGTTCTAGAGGTATATAAAAGAGAACTGAAATTATTAGACTTGAAAATATAATCTGATACTTTTGCAAAAAAGTCATTTCAAGAAAATATCAGCAATGTTTACTGTGTCTCAATCAATTTAAACTAAGGATTTAAAAAAATCGAATCGAAATTTCTGAAAGTAAAAGAAAAATTGCTGAAAAAAAAGCTTCAACCAGCCTTTCGATTGTCAGTCATGTATATTCTATATTGTATTGTCTACACATTATTTTTATTCAAATTGTATTTTATTTTTCAGCGAAAGTTTTAATAAAAGAAACGCATGTAAACTATATTAAAAAATCATAAAACTTCATTAATTATAAAATATTTATTATCAAAACAAAAATACTTTCAAATTAACATTCTTTTATTTTAAATAATTTCTGCATTTTTTAGATTGTCTACTGTAAAATTTTTAGCTATGTTTCATAAAAAATGTTTTAAAAATCGGTGTCGTAAAAGACAGGGCTAAATGCGGTGTTTGTGTCTCGCAATACCATACACTTTTAGGAATTAAAAAAAAATAACAGTAAAATTAATACATTATTTCGCTAACATAAATATTATAATTATAAAGTTTTTAAAGATTGTGATTTATAAAAGTCTCTTCTTATCTTTATGTATTTTACCCTTTAAAAAGGTAATCCAATTGAGATCCCCATGAATCTCAGTGCATCTACATAATTTTCAAAAAAAAAAAAAAAAAACTGTTTTTGCGGGATTTTTTCCCTGATTCAAACATAATTTTATAGCGGTATTCATAAAAATGATACTATCTATGGCTTATCTTTTTCATTAAGAGTGTAAAAATCTAGCTTAGCTTATAAGATACTCTTAAATGCTTCGCATAGCACATAAAATTACCTTAATTTAATATATAAATTAAATAATTAAATATTTCCCAGACTTGGTTCTTGTAGAGTATTAAGAAAACTTTAAAAAATACGATACGTTGATATTGTCTATATTTATTGTTCCTATGCAGATTATTAAAAATTGAAAGCTATTCAAACAAAAATAATAAATTAGTCAATAATTAAATTTAATTTAACTGAGCAATAGAAAAAGAGTATCATCTGAAGTATTACTACTCCACAAATATCCGATTTAGTCAGTGTCAATAAATGATTAATAAAAAAAATTAATAGGGGGAAAAAAAGTTTTTTTTTTTTTTTTCGTTTACTAAAAAAAGCTAAAGAAATTTTTTTATATATCTTAAGCACAAAATAAATTAAATCATTCCTCATGGCAATCATAAAAAGCATATATATCGAGATATTTGTTTATAACTGGCATATGTTCTATCTGATTGGCTGGATGTTTTCCAACGAGCTCAACCCATCTGAGTTCCGACAGAATAAGTTGTCGAAAAGGCATGCCAATGATTGATAATTAATCACATTCAAGAGACATGGAAGCGCAGAGAACATCTGTTAAAAACCTGAAATCATCTCAGACCAATGATATGAGTAAAGGCGCTGTTGCTATAAAATTTACGCGTTCTATCACTTTTGGTTCCGTATATTTAAACTATGAGCCCTGCAAGCGTGAGAATTCCAGTGCCTCTAAGCTCTGACCTGTTTTTCGTGGACGAAAGCAAAATGGAATCTCTTTTCCTTCAGTGCTGGCTCATCGGCTGGAAAATAAAAGTCAACCCAAGTAAATGCGAGTGCCTCCTGTTTACTAAAAAACTGGTAATGCCTGACTTAGCCCCTATCCAAATTTTCGGCTAACCCGTCCTCTTCGTAAATGAATATAAATACCTAGGGTTAATTTTAGACGCCAAATTGAGCTTTAATAGTCATATTAAAGCAGCCCTCACCAAAGCTACTAGAATGAGTGTTAAACACAACAGCTTCATTTCTCCTAGGAGCAAGCTATCGATTAGGCTCAAGCTTCTGCTCTACAAAGCTATTTTAAGACCAATATTAATGTATGGCTCCCAAATTTGGGGGGCGACTTCCGCCACTAACATTAAGAGGTTGAAAGTTTTCCAAAATAGGCACCTGATCAAGATTGTAAACGCCCCCCCCCCTGGTATATCAGAAGAAAAATCTTACATGACGATCTCAAAATTGAACCTGTTTCGGAATTTATTAGAAGAACATCAATCAATTTCTTCGAAAAACTGCCCCAGATTCGTAACAAGTTGCTTAACCTTCCTGCTTATGATCCAGCAGTATCCAGCTCGAGGAAGAGACCGAGAGCTGCGATAGACAATGTCTATGTCAACTTCCCCTCAGTCAAAAAACTGAGAACTAATTAACTCTGCTACCAATCTGGTGGATTAAATTTATCAAAATTATTTGTTTTGGCCTCAGATAGCTACGATGAGCTACACGCGTGAAATTTCTTGAAATTTTTTCCTTCAGAAAATTTATTCCTTAAAAAGTCCCAATAGTTATGGCACGTGCAACGTAATTCCACTCAAGTTCTGTTTTATCCCATAAATAATATAAATATTATTTTCAAATTAATTAATTGTATCATAAATATTAATAACATGAATTAAATACCAAATTTTATGACGTTAGAGCTTTATTGCGCTCGTCCAAACTAGTTTCAATTAAATTTAACTTTTCCCTAAACTAACAAATTAAAGTAACTATTCCAAATTATGATGTGGAGGTGCTCGTGACCACTTTGTCACATCGCGGAACTCCGAAACATCACAACGTTGCCGTTGCCGCTTTCCTTCAGAGAGATGGCAGGAGGGGGACACCTACTGAGCTATAATTGAATTGCTTCGTGGTCAGATTTTACCTCCATGGGGTTATCGTTTGCGGTTTGAAGGAATGGTATTCTTAATTTGTTGTTTCTGAATTTGAACTCACACGTGTTTCGAAATTTTAGGTACATTTTTTGTTTGCATTTTGTCGTTGCTATAGAATTATTAAGGCAAAATTTAAAAAATAAAATAAGGATAAAGTAATTAAACATAAAACATTATTATCTCCGAGATATTTTTTTCAAAAGTGCATTTTCTTACTTATGAAGTATGAAAATATATAATAATAAAAATAAAGTTGGGATTTTAAGTTCTTAGTTTAGAATTACTGTTTATTATTATTATTATTATGAACCTTTATATAAAGCATATGAAAATTATCCTGAAGTCTTCAAAGAATGGAAAACTATTTTCGCAACAAAAATATTGAAAATTCAAACTTGTTTTTATTTCATTATTATTAATAAAATAATTTAAATTTATTTATTTATTAAAGTAAAATTGACCATGCTTTTATTTGATTTCCAACTTAACAATAATATTTTTACAAACTTTGTAAATATAGTGCAATATTAAATAAGGGATTGGTGGCTCGAAAAACTGAAAGGAATCTAATGAAAAGGTTAAAAAAAGATGTATCGTATTTTTTAGATACCGCATTATTTAAAAAATATAAAATAAAATTATAAAATTTAAAATATCTTTAATAACCAAATATCAGCAGTAATATAAAAAGCAGTTTCTTAAAATTTCCTCTTCCTTTCTGCATTGTATATTTAATTTCCTGGAAAACTTATTCAGTAAAAATGATTGTGCGAGTATCTTAATACAATTCTGTCTTCTTTTGCTTGTTCGAAAAAAGAAAAAAAAAAAAAAAAAAGAAAGAAAGAAAATGTATTTTCATATTAGTAATTCAAGTACATAATTAGAGAGAGGGTGGAGAGTGCTCTGGCGATATTTCACAGAAAAAAATTATCGCTCTCCATTTCTCAAATGATTATTTTATTTACTCTCATAAAAAAATTCTACTACAGAATCTTATAGAATTTTTACAGCAATTCAAACTAGTCACCAAATTAAAATTAACATTCTCTATTTAATTTTATAATTAAAACATAATAAATTTTATTCCAAACAGCAAGATTTTTGTATTTGTATAAAACTGAGTTTTTGACAAATAAGGTAATAAATATGTTAAGGTTATTTGTACGTTTCTCACGCACATAAACACTTATTAATTGGTTCATCATCTTTCATTTATTTTCACAGAAGAACCTTCAAAATTGAAACTGAATGCATCAAACTTTACTTTTTTTGTAAATTTTATACAGCAATTTGCTTTAATTAGCAGTCATCATATTTTTCTAAAATGTATTAATTGTAAAAATGTGAGGAAAGAAACAGTAAGTGACGACATTTCTATTTTATATCTAATTCGGGTTTTTTGGTAATGCTATAAATTTCGAAAAATCGATTTGTAATTAAATAAAGTATCAGAAAAAAAAAACCCATTAGAAAACAGATTTCGAAAAAATATTTGAATAATCAGTGTCAATAAAAATAAGTAAAGAGGAAGGCAATAAATTTTTTAATTGGTAAACATATTAAAAAATCTTAATATGCATAAAAAAAACTGAGAAACTTATGGCAATCGTAATAAAAAGTTTTAAAAAATCCAATCATTGAATTTAGTTCTTTTTAACTGAAAAATAATGTTTCATCCCCTTAGTTACTATCGGACGTGTTCTTTTCTTCCGCAGGCATAGCATACTTGAAAAACCGCTCATCAATCAACGTCAAGGTTAGCGGACCCCCATAGTGAGCATATGGTGCGCTCGTCTCGAAATACATTTGACCCCTTAAATTCACGAATCCGCCTCAAATCGGCTGAGGCAGACACCCTGTTGGATGGGTCAATCTCGGGTGGGTTAGGGGGTCATGAGATTAAACAGAGATATGAATTTTAAGCATAATAATTATTTTTATTATTTCGTAATGTTCATAAAGAAATACAAAATGAATCTGAAATGAAGAAAAAAATTAAATTTCTTTTATACAACAATGCACGGAAAAAAGATCGCATTAGGTTTTGCATAGTAATTAATAAGCAATTTGAGAGATTAAAAACAAAACAATGACTTTGAAATTCCTTTATGATAAGATAGATTCATAAGATATTTGGAAATTATTTTGTGCAAATGGAATGCTTTGAAATGTTATATTCTAAACTTATAGCTGATAAAAATGTCTTAAAAATATTTCATAACGAAAATAAAATGTATAATGTAATGATTTAAAAAAAAAAAAAAACTGTATACCTGAAACATAATTACTGAGCCAAATATTAAATTTTCTGATTTAAATATGACAGGCCTTTTGTTTGTGCACGCATGTATGTGTGTGTAATTCTTAGTTTTCTTATGTGTACAAACATCTCCACATTAAATTATTGTTTGCACAGGAAATTGTTTTGGAGAAGAACTGAAATTAATTTTTAAATTAAATGAATTTCATTTTTGGAGAATTGATGCCTTCTTAAATAATATGGGGAAAAAAAAAAAAACTTTTTTAAATCAATTTTCTTCAAAACATGCCAATTTTTCTATAAAAATTCAGATTTAAAACGTGAAACCATTAGAAAAGTATTATTTCAAGTGAAATTTCCAACAGATACTTTCCTCACTGTTTTCCGAAGTGTGTTAAATTCGAAACAACGCGTTCAAAATGCTTACTGATTGAAATCGGCGCGTGGTTAAAAGGCTTGCGGATCATCATCAGATGTTTTGTACTTGGGAGGCCCGTCCTTTATTCACCCTTTTCCTGAGTTTACTCTGCCTTTTACCAACTTTTATGACTTGCGTTCTGGAAAGAAACACTATGTGAAAATGAGGATTAATATCTTAGATAGGCAATTTCTAAACACGTGTGGAGACTTGAATATGTTTTTTCTTCGCCACTCTTTCTGATATTTGCAGTTTTATTTTGTTTTCGGCTTTTTACATCTTTTTAAGTTTTTGTTTTTAATAAAAAAAAATTAATCAGAAAAAATTTATTTTATTATTCCCCAGTTTTTAAATTGATAATTATTTAAGAATCTCTTTCGAAAACTGCTGGCGAACATATTTGATTCACTAATCTTGATTGTGATTATTGTAGATTTAAATTTAAAATGTTTTTAAAATATAATTTAGCTGACTTAATGTAAAAAAAAATAAAATAAAGATGGAATGCAAGATCGCTGGAGATTATACAAATTTATTAAAAAAAAAAGTTAATAAACCATTCTTTAAAAAAAAAAATAAAATGTGCTTAAATGACATTTGGATGGACACAAGTGATTTTTTTATTTGCTTGAAAATTTCATTCCAAGGAGTAATATAAATAATATTATTAAATTTGTTGCCTATTGTATGATACCATTTGTTATAATTTGAATTTTAATGCAGTTGCACATCATATAAGATTCTTAGTTATTATTTAGTTTACTTATTATTATTTAGTTTTAAGAAAACAAAAAGCCTATAAAAGGAATATAAAATTAGTTATGCTTAGAATAATCCATTCATCTAATGATTCTTTCTAATTGTATAGAAGAAATGAATGGTTTCTTTTACAAGGATCTATGAAATCACATCCACAAAAGTATGTATTTTGTACGAGAAATATTTACACGATATCATTTTTTAACTTATTTCCAAAATGTATTTAACAAAAGACCTCTTTGTCGTGATAAATAATCAACTTAAAAAAAATTCTTTTCATTTTAATATTATAAAATTGATCATTCTCTGGTTAATGTACCATAAAACCTCATGATAAGCACTAGACAATGCTCCGTTATCAAAAACAGCAGAAATGTGATAGAAATATCAAAAACTGCAATTTAAAGTAAAATGAATCCCTAGTTTCCTCATTATTGATATTTTTAGTTCGGGCAATTTTTGAAAAATAAAAATATTCTATGCATAATGCTTAAAATTTAATATACGATCGATCATTCTTATGGGAATGTACCAAAAAGACATCGAAGGAATCAGTCGATTTCAATTTTATGTGCAATCTTAAAGTCTGCAATAGGCAAATATGTTGTAAGTGGAAAAGGAATAAAAAGAGTCGTGGACTTCCTTCAACTTAAAACCGCAAAGGAACAACTATACTCTGTTTCACCCTAACTTGGCAGTAGTGTATATTCTAGGCTAGCCGAATCGCAGTCGTTGTCAGGGGAACTGGGTTACTTTAAAGTACAAAGTTACTAGAAATGCAGATCGCTGGCGAAACTTTATCTCGCAAATTTTTCGCCAAAAAGTAAACATTTGTTTACTTTATTATATTATCACTTTTTCGGAGAATTAATTGTTTCCTTATTTTCTCAATATTATTGATACATTATTTTAATAAACCATTAATGTTATTTCATTTCGTTTCATCGTTTCTCAAAAAAAAAAAAAAAAAAAAAACCTAAATCTTTTAATATTCTGTAAAGCGCAGTTCGGCTAATGCTTTTCGAAAAGATATCTGTATCATCGTTCACATCTTTTAAAACTTTACCTAATGTTAGGATCTCATTTCTACGAAAAAATGCATGGATTTTTCGTCAAATATAGGATAATGTAAAATCATCATATTTTACAAGACCTGAATGTTTACCTACTGAGCCAGGTCGCTTCTTTCCAAGGGTACTTAAAGGACTGGATGCCTTTATTTATTTATTTTTTTCAAAAAGAAAACTGTTCATTGCGAAACAACTGTAAGGTGCGAAACTTTATCGACGATTTGATTGATAGAATCTTGAGGGTTTTCTCGGAGTCGAGAATAAACATTTAATATGTTTCTGCATGCTTCACTTTTTGTTGGTTTCACTCGCCTTGAAGGTGTGCACAGCTTAGTCGGTGATAACACTTTCTATTTTTCAGATATTTTAGAAGTGAATAAAAATGACGAATCGAATAAATATTCAACAATCAAAACTAATAACTACTAATGTGATTAATAGTATCAAAAATATCAGCTGGTAAAAAAGCGAGAATAAAGAAGTACGAAAGATAACGGTTGCGAACTGAATGAAGCTGAGTTGGCGGAAACGTAAAAGAAAAGCGCGCCAAATATTTGACCTTGAAGACCGGTTCCAGCCAAAGTGGAATTCTTTATGTCAATCTTTTAATTTTATTCGTTCGCTTTATTTACAAAATACTTAACAGATAAACACTTCTAACTTGAGAATAATTTGAAATACATACTGATAAAAAAAAAAGGATTTCTGTAATTTATGATATTATTTGATAAATTTCTGAGCATTTTAACCATTTTAAAGTCGGAATTGATGGGGAACTCTTTCCCTACGCGGAGCGTCACATTTTCTACCTTTTACAATACTGCCAAGTTAGGGTGAAACAGAGTATACCCATATTGACATTACGCGGCGTCAGCTGACACCTCTAGAAGAAAAGAAGGGGTCTTGGCTGATCCTCGCCCTCCCGGGGGAGGAGAGGAAACACCAGAAACACAAAGCATTCTTCTTTTGTATCCTCAGGAAATGGCTCATCCCCTTAACTAAAGTCCTAAAGAGAAAAGCAAAAATCTGTGAATGGGTTGAAAAGTGAACGGACCGGTTATTCTTAGAATTATTGTATCATTCAATCGCATATCACTGAACGTGGAGCTATCAGAGGAAAATGTTCATAATTGTGAAGTCACCGCTCCGCTTAATGATAACAGCCCCGTTTGACTTTCCGATATTCACATTTGACAATGCGTTATCCCATGAAGATCATTTCTAATTAATTGCCTGTGACATGACTCTCTAATGGCATACATTCTGTTCACTCTGCAGGCGCCATCTACTGGCAGAATATAGAACTAAAGTGAACATTTTAAAGAAATTATTTCTTTTTTAAATTCAACGTCAGAAAATGGTTTACTCCAATAAATAAATTAAATTAATAGTTTTGAAAGATATTAAAATTAAAAATTAAGCTGAAATAGATAAATTAATTCAATCACACGTTACTTAAAATAGTAAACTAAGTATTAATTACAATAAATTTTATATTTAGTAATAATTAATAATATGATTGAAATAACTTATTTGGAACGAATATTTAAAAATAACAATAGCAAAATTATTTGTTATTAAAAAAAAATCGTGGATTATGCATCTCTAGACATCGTCAACTCTTTTCAACCTGCTTGAAAGTGTTGACGATAGTGACGGAAAGATCATTTGCAAACGAAATTCAACCAATCGTGTATGGCTTTGATAGTGACGTAGTTGCCAAGAATGGTGTGATTGACGACAAAATGAAACTAATTTGTAAACATATATCCGCATCACTCCTTCTCTGTAAAAAGACAGCAAAAAAAGTTGTATGGTCGTGTGATAAAATAATCAGTTTTGATTGACTATATTCATGAAAAACTGGCTTTTTGGAATGCACTGAATATTCATTATTAAAAAAAATGTTATATGAAGAAATTTGTACAAAAATTATCAGAAGATGAAGAGATACTAACACCAGTCAGTAGTCATCAAAACCACGAAAAATTATTTTCCGAATTAAAAATTTATTAATGTTTATGTTAACTGTCTTTTTTTTTGTGAAATATATTTGATCAGATTGAATCTTTAATTTTTAAAAATAATAATAGAAGTTTTGATTATATACCATAAATTTCTAAAATATGTAATTAACATCTTCCATACAATTAAAAAAATATTTAACTACTATGCTGATGTGAAAGTTAGTGAGGATCAGTTCATTTTCTAACCATTGAATTGAAATAGAATTCAGTAAATTATATAGTCACATTTGAGGGAATTGTAAAATTTGAATGATTCTGCTGCTATTTAATGCTTTGATGAAAAAAATAATAGGGAAGCTTTTATTTTTGAAGTTAATTGCTCACCTATCCACAAAATCTCTTTTTTAGCGTATTTCTGTGTTAAATTCGATATTCACAATTTAATCTATAAAATACCGACATATTATGCAGTTATTAGATTTTTTTTTTTATGTAAACCTGTCATTATTACTGAAAAATGAACAAAATTGATGGGACAACAATATATCCCAGGATTAATAACAAAAACAAAACTGTTACTAAAAATAAGTACAGAAAGTGAAAAAAAATAGCATTAAAAATCCATTATAAACAGAAATATACGGATTGTATAACTGGAATCCCTTTAACGAAATGAGTAAACTACAGATATTCACAAAACAAGAAGAGCGATAAATTAACCGTAAAGTACATTTACGTTTTTGGATTTACCGTACAGCAAATGCCCACGTGATGTCACTACTCACATTTTTCCGAGCGCGTTTGTCCACGAAAGTAAAGACAGTATTTACCCGTCTGATAAGGCCTTCAGGAAGGCGTTCTACTGTGGTCGGTGATGGTCCTCAGGACTCAAATAGAACTCAAGGATATTTGGGGATGAAACTTGAAACGTAGTCAGATGACAGGATAGTACCTTGTGAACTGGATACATTGAATAAAGATAACAAAAGGTATACCAAAATATAATGATCTGAAATTTCACAAATAAGTGTAAAATATTTTTTTGCAAAGCATAAGAAAAGATGTCTCGGTAGATTCTCTCTAATCTAACTTTCCCACTAGTCCAGCTCCCCTATTGGGACATGGTGAAGGGTAATGGGCCCTTCTTTTAAGTTAAAACTCAAAATTTTACTCTTTCAACGCATGATTTATCTGTTTAATGTGTTCTATTCAACTTAACATAACTACTTATCATATTTTTCTCTTTATGTTGTTAGTTTCTTCCCTACATGTAAAAAGGTATCATTGTGTAATTCAGTGATATGTATATGATACTCTATAGACCCAATATTCTCTATAATCTGACAGCTGCCCCATATGTGTCAGATTAATGAGAATCTATTGCATTATTATTTTGTGGTTAATCAGAGAATTTTTTTTAAAAGTCTGCATTTCTGTGTATTTCCTTTTTACCTTTGGCTCATAAAATATTTATAAATTATGAAAATCGAAAAGGTTTACTTTAACTATTACAATGGTAAAATTTTAATCAGGGTGAAAAAATTTGTATGCTTGACATTAGAAAAGAAATCTATTTTATAAATAAATACATTTTATCTCTCCAAGAAAAAGTGCACATGATAGTATATTTCAAATTTTCAAGTAGGCAAAAAAAAAAAAATTAATTTAAAAATTAAATAAAATTTTAATTCAAATTACTATATTACTTTTATATAAAAAGAGAAATCGAAGAATATTTTTTCAATGTTTTAGGCTCTGTAAGTTATCTGGTTAAGACAGATATCTTTATACACAAAACTCGAATTTTTTAACATCAGAAACAATTCTTAAAGTTTTTTTTTCAAAATAAATGACAAAATATTCTTAAGGTAATATAAAAGATACATTACCCAGACATAAAAAAATTTATTGATTGCATTGATAAAATATAAGTTTTTACAAGCCATATAATAAATTGTAGAAAAATAAAATACATCTTTGAAATGTTTACATTTCATTATACAACAATGGTAAATACAGTGAATTGCTATAAATTCTTTGACCATTTTTTTAATGAACAAATTATGACAGTAAATCTGTTAACTATATGTTTTATTATGAGATTATGATAATAATTCAAGCATGTAACTTGCTTCAAAACTCATTTGCCATCCAACATTTTATTATTTATATTTACATTGCAATGCATATTCAGATTACTTTTTAAAGGAAAGTTTTAAAAACAGATATTTCAATAAAAAAAACTTTTATTTAAATAGAAGCTAATTCATTTGAAAGGCCATTATAAGAAAAAAATAACAAGAAATTATTACCTCATAACATGCAGTTCTTCCCCCCCCCCATAAATGCAATAATACAAAATTAAATAATGCTCCAAAGAGAATTCCTCACAAGAATTACGATTTCTCATTTGTATGAATACGAACATGTTTATTTAAATAATTTTTTTGAGAAAATTGCTTACTGCATATATCACAAGAGTAAATTTTTTCATTTTTATGAATAAGATAATGTGCTTTTAAATAACGCTTTCGAGAAAATTGTTTATTACATATATCACAAACATGAGATTTTTCATTTGAATGAGTTCGATAATGTTCAGTTAAAGTATATTTATAAGAAAATCCTCTGCTGCAAATGTCACAAGAATAGGGTTTTTCATTTGTATGAGTACGATAATGTGTATTTAAATAACGTTTTTGAGAAAATCTTTTTGAACATACATCACAAGAATAAGGTTTCTCATTTGTATGAGAACGGAAATGTTGATTTAATTGGGTTTTTCGAGAATACTTTTTGCTGCAAACATCACAAGAATAAGGTTTTTCATTGGTGTGAGTCAAAAAATGTTTATTTAAGTAATCTTTCTTAAAAAATTCTTTACCACATATATCACAAGAATAAGGTTTTCCATTTGTATGGATGCGCTTATGTTGACTTAAACTGCTTTTCCAATAAAATTTCTTACCACAAACATTACAAGAATGGGGTTTTTCCTTTGGAAGAGAACACACATGTTCGTCTAAATGAGATTTTTGTGAAAATGACTTACTACAGATTTCACATGGGAAAGGTCTTTCATTAGAATGAGTAATTAAATGGTGTTTTAAATAGCCTTTCTGAGAAAATGCCTTGCCACAGATATCACATACAAAAGGTTTCTCTTTTTCATGAATAAGAAGATGATTCTTTAAAGTCACTTTATGAGAAAATGTCTCGCCACAGACAGTGCATATGTGATATTCCTTATCCCAGTTTGGCTGATTTCGAACATTTATGTCAGTATCAGTTGCTTCAATACACAAATCATTAATCAATTTTACTTCATTTGCCTTGATAGTAGCATCCATCCTTTACATTCTAAGTTCACTTTTTTCTCAAAAAAAAAAAAGTTGAGGTAACGTAGTTTTAGTACTATTTTTCAATTAAAAAATATTTTTCATGGATTAATGTAATATTTTGTTTCAATTGGAAGAAAAAATTTTATGCACAGTTGTCCATCCATAGAAATCAAATCATCTAAGAAAGGAGAAAAAAAAAAAAAAAAAAATGCATTTTTAGAATTATTTTCAATTTTCATATGCATTTTCATTTTTATGAAATGCTTACAATTTTTCATTTAATATTTAGAGATCATCAACAATATAATACAATTTTTTTAACATTTGTATAAAGAATTTGTAAAACTAATGCATTTTTAAATGAAGAAGCTATAAAAATATCGTATTTCTATATTGATCAATTAAATCTGGAATATTGCATAGTTACTTAAGATCTATAGTATACTAATGTGGAAAAAAGAACAACAAAGTAATTTTTCATCAAACAGTAAACAGTTAAGCAAGAAAGTAATTTTTTCACCAGACAGTAACGGAATTGAAGAAAGGGGCTGTTTGTGAAAATTACAAAGAAAAATTAACTCAACATAAAAGTAAAGGAATATGCAAATATCCAGACCATAATGTTACAGGTGATGCAAGAACACGCAAAGTCAGCATGCACCATAAAGGACAACTTAAGAAGATGGAAAATTTTCCCTTTTCCAGATATTCATTGCATAGATATGTGATATTGTATGTCTTAAAAGGTTACCAGCAACTATGAGGATGTCCCTTTACATGAAATAAATTGACCAAGAAAAAGGAGAACATAGTTTGATGAGTGTTGTCAAAGATATTGGAATTGACAAGAATGTAGTTTCACATGCTTGGAAAACGTTCCAAAGTACTATAAGAAAAGTTTTGGAAGGACAGCCAAGAAAAACAACAATAACAAATTATTGATACATCATTATGTTAGTAAAAAAATTAAAATCAGACAGCAGGCAACATTTGTAACCAGTCAACAAATGCTCTGATTTAATGTGGTTAGGCGACTGCATAAAATTGGTCTACTACTGACAACAGGCTAACAGTGGAACTATTTACAAAGGCATAACAGTTACAAAAACTGAAAACTTCTTCAATGAAGTCATGTCCACTGTATGCATGAAAAATTGTTTCAGTCTCACAAACAATACTCATTGTCCTTAGATATGGTGAAAAATAAGGACACAATTTCATTTCCTTAGCATCAAGGAAAGAGACTGCTGAGATGGTCCTATTGTTTGAGAAAAAAAGGCATATTGATGAACAGACCTCCACATTTTCAATAGAGGTTCAGTGATCAATAGATCAGCACTATGATGAAGTTATTTTCTAACACACATGCTTAATGGTTCCAAGATACCATTTGTCAATGGATGATGCACATTGAATGGGACTACACAGGCCCCAAATAATTAAGGAGATTTTAGAAAGTGAAGGTAACCATCAAATGATTGGCCAGCACTTCTCCTGATTTAAATCTCGTTGAACATGTTTTGAATGCTTTGGGGAGATATTTGGTGACACGACCATAACCTCCAGAGATCAACAAAAAACCGACATAGATGCTCATGCTTCAACAGTTGGAGATAATATTACATAGAATATATAGACATTGCTATGTAACCATTGCAATTAATAGAAATCATATCTCTTATTAAGAATTATCTGTTAGTTGTCCTTCTCATTCAGACTTTTTTGTACTATCACAATTCTGTCAGTTAAGCATTTTTCAACTTTCATACTTAATGTAAGCACCCTATTCCTTTTCCTATTAATGTTTATTTGTCCTGTAACTACATTGTGTCTCTGTAGGATACAATGTTGAAATATAATAATGCCATCCCGCTTAACTTTTGCAGAATTACAGCAAAACCAGAAAAGTTCCTTTACACATTACTATATAAATATAGTTACAGAAATCTTGTGCATATGTAAAATAAATTCTTGTATTGCTTGTTTTACAAGATTACTCACATTTTTTTCTCAGCATATATTTTTTTACTTAAATGTGTAAAAACCACTCATATAGATCCCAAAACCTAAAGAAACATTCACTGTATGCTATTAATCTATAAAATTATTAATAATATGATTGATAGCCAGGAAATAAATTGTATTCATATTGCCATGTAGGTTAAAACTTTGAATGACAATATTTATTTCTTTATTACAAATGCCCAGAAGATTGGCTGCAACACCATTTGAATGACAATTTAAGAATATCTTTATTAAATTAAATGAGATTAAAAAATTTTCAGCATAAAAATTTTATAAATTTTTTTATAAATATTCTCAAGATCTTAGGGTTTTCCATATATCTTTTAATGTTTTTACAGGTTAAAAGGTTTTCAGTGTATTAAACTAATGAACATTTTTACTGTTTTTCTTTTAAATTTGATATATTTATTTGATGTTTGACTGGTAGTTCTTTTTACTTCCTCATAAACAAAGAGAATGTATTATAATTATCAAAAGTTAAGATTCAAGATTCTGACAAATTTTCACATTTCAGAGTCCTTTAGTCTGGAAAAACATATTTTTCAAATTGTGTCTGGCTGGTTATCACTCTGTCTAAAAGCAAACACAATACCTCAAAACTTTGAGCACTTTGAGCTAGATGGATGACATCGGGTATTTGAACATTACACCAAATTTGTAGGTTTCAAACAAATTTTGAACGGAATTCCTTCCAAGAAAGTCTGTCTGAACTACAAATGATTATGATAATTACATAGCATTAAGAATAAGACAGATAAAATTTGGTACTCAGATTTAGTATCTAAAATTTAGATTTGCATCAAGTTTTGAAAAAAATTTCTCAAATTCTTGATTGTCTGTCAATTGGCATTTCTGCATACATGTAAATGCAATAATTCAAATATAAAATGGTTTATTTAAATGAATTTATACAATTTAGCATAAAAAGTATAGATTCTTACCAAATTTTGAATCAAATCTGTCAAAGAGCTGATTATCTATAGATTTTTACATTTGCATTCAGGTAAATAGTAAAATGAAAAAATACCATGATTTATATAAATGAAATTTGATATGGCACTTTGAGATTACAATTGTAGTTTCATGTCAAATTTTGGTTTCAATTGGTCAGGGGGAAAAAAAAAAGATGTCCAAATACACATATAATTTTTTTGGTACTTGCACATAAAGTTCATAATAGCAATTAATCACTGAAAAAAAAAAGAAGAAGAAAGGAGAGTGCACTAGGTTCATACCAAAGATCATACTTCTTAACAGCTGTTCATCAATGTTATACAATTAATATATGTGTACCAGGTTTTGTTGCTATATTACTAAGCACACAATTCTTATGTGTAGGATTCCGAAAATAAAAATCAACACACTCTAAGTATTCATAGCTTGCTCGACAAAGATTCACGATTTTATGTGGGAATAGAAAATTGTACAGATAGTAGTTCTCTTGGTTATTTAAATGCTTTGAATTATGTTCCTTTATTTTAGATACTATCATGAGAAAAATAATTTAGTTTTTATGCATTTTATTTTCTGAGATTCAATCTGCATTATTCTTTTACTGATAAATATTCTATATTTTACTACTTATAAATATTATCTGTTATGTGGTACAATAACTGAATTTTTTCTATAATGCATATTCTCAAACAAATAAATATTTTGGAGACAGAAAAACTAAAGAGGAATTGAATTCAGTTCTGTTATGTGAAATGAAATTAATTTAGGTATGATAATTCAAATTCCTTTACACAATTTTTGTTTTGTCATAATTGATCCTTTCAAAAAGTAGAAAATATAAAATCCCAATTGGTTTTTTTTCTTTGATTTTTTTATTTTAAATAAAAGACACGTCACAAAATTCCTATGTAAAAAGTTTCTGGAAATCTTGTTTTAGCTAACTCATGTACAACTTATGTATTAAAAACTTGATATTAAGATTATCTATCATATATAATAATGCTCAGATATTATAGAGAAATAAAGAGAAGCAGGAAAATTTGTTAATTTAAAAAAACAGTGAGTAACATTTCACAATGCTTCACTATTATTGAAAATGTAATAACCTGGTAAAATTGGTATAATTAGAAAAAAATATCAGATATTCTTTTCAAACATTTTAATAAGTAACATTTCTTGAGATTAAGTTTGAAGTAAAAAGAAAGTAACAGAGAGAATTACTTCAATTTTTGAAAAAAAAAAGAAAAAAAAAAAAATCAGAAATAATTTTGAATAAGAATCAATATTTATGTTGCTTTCAGTAACATTATGTTATCTTTAGAAAAGCAATTCTCTTTAAACAAAATGTATAATATTTTCTATGAATACAATTTTTTTTCGCATTATTAAAGATGATCTAAAATCACGTCCAATAAATTTATTTCTATTAAATACACACACACAAAAAAGAAATCCGTTATTTTTTATGTGCAACAAAGGTAAGGATTCTACAGCTGGGATTACTTGCACTTAAAAATGCACACAAATTCATTACTGCAAATTAAATTACACGTTCAAATTCATTTCAAAACTATATAAAGTAAAATTAAAGAATTTATGTGTTTTCAATCACCTGTCACAATGTATAAAAGGCAACTTCTATTTAACATGCAAGTGTTATTTATTATTTAGCATATCTGTGGCCCTATTTAAACAGCAAAAGTATCAATTGAAATGCACTTTAAAAAATGTAACACAAACTTACTATTCACTTAACTTAATATTAAACAATATATTTTCATAATTCAAAATAAATTTGCTCTTTATCGTTACATGATGCATCATATTTAATTTAAATTACATAAGCATGTTGAAATAGTAAAATATGAGAAAAAATTTATTCATTACAAAATTAATAAGCTCATGCCATAAATATATGGACTGCATCTATTCTGGGTTTTACGTATACTGCTATATAATAATCTTGTAAAATATTAAATAGGTTAGAAAAATATCTCCAAAACAAAAATGTTATTCCTATTTCTTTTTTTTAAGGCTCTGTAATTAGAAACATACACAAAATAGAGTTGATCATAAACTTGTCTTTACTAGTATGGTCGAAATAGCATCGATTAATTCGTATTACACTGAATTCTGTGCATTTTCATTCTGTCTTTTATTATATATGGGCTTTTATAATTCAGTAGATATAATAAAGAAGAGAATTTAATTAATTTTTAGCTGCCATATCTCAAACATGCGATTTGGACATTATCTAATTAGATTCCCCATTTTTGTTATATCTTAAAAGGTGTAGAAGAGGAATATAATTAGAAAGTAAGTAAGAATTATAGGTAATTCATGTGTTAAATATTATAAGCTACAAGAAAAATTTCACTTAAAAACAGTAAGATGTTATTTTTTAACTAATCAAACATATTAAGGGAACAAAAGTAAAAACATAATTAATGGCATCAATTTTTGAAATATATTTTTAACAGCTCTCAGAAGATCTTAGAATTTACTTATGCTAGTAAGAAATTTTCAATCAGATAATTTAAAACAAGGTTGCTATAAAGTAAGCTGTGATATAAAATAAAAATAGTGAAAAAAGAAGAAAAATAAAGTATATCTAGATTTCCATGACAACTGTTATTAAAACAACACCAAGAATAATGGCCAGCTACAATTACTCACATTTAGTTTGTGAAACCTAAAGTGAAAGTGTGCATGATTGTTCCTAATTTGGCCACTTTTAGCTTTTTTTTTTTTTTTTTTTTTTTTGACATTTACATTGGCAATTTACTCGAGGCAATCAAGTTGTACCAAAAACTAAAGAAGCCATTTCTACTTGTAGATATCATAGATTATTTATTAACAATAATTATTGGATTTGTTATAATTTCCTAAATACATGAATATTTTTTCAAAATATGAAAAAATTAATTAATGGTTGTATCAAAAGGAAACATCAGTTTGATGAATAAAATCAAAAGAAATGAATGTATTTGAGAATATGTTACCTTCTAAGAATTCCAACATTTTCTTTAATAATACTGAAGATTTTCAGAATAGTGAACCATTTTTTCTCTCTGTACTGAAGATTAAAAGATTATAACAGATCTCTGTTTTTCTACAAAGAAAATTTTAATAATACATTGCTAGAAAATCAGTTTTATAAACTACATTATTTTGATAACTAACAGTAAAGGAATATTTAATATTATTGAATATAAAGTAATTTTACTCAAAGAAAAATAACTAATAGATAAAAATATAATCAAAAACTTATTAAAAGAATGGAATCAATGATTCATGGATCATATCTGACAAGTAATTCACATCAATGCAAGTAATGCAGAGCCATCTTAGAGTTTGTCACAAGGTAATTTATTGTAATATTGCATCAAATTCTTTTTGTACACTATGAACGAATATTGTATCTACATGTTGAAAGATCTTATTTACCTAGAAAAATTATTAAAACGATTTTTTTTTAGCTTTAAAGCTCGATTAAACCAGCCATGAAAACATTATTTCCCAAATAATTTATATAGAGAATGTTTCTGAAATAGCATTCTCTGGGAAATTAAAAGCGATACACTTTCTCACTCATGATATTTCAACATAAAAACAAAAGATAAGACGAATTACCTATCTCGTTAAAACATCAGTATTTTTTTGGTGTAAAATGGGAAAACTATTTTTACTTCCACATAATTGATTCCATAATTGACTCTCTATTAATAATTTTGTAATTATTTTATCGCATTCTGTGCCATTCCATATTTTTCTTAACTTTATAGCAGCACTCATAAGTTTTCTGGTAATGAGCCTGCATGCATACAGCTGAAATAAGTTGCTTACTTGGAAGGAAAACGAAAAATATATTCAAATCCGGGAAATGAATGATTAATATAGATAAATATCATTTGGTCCAGCGATCCAATATGAGGATCTAAATTATTTGATTAGAGACATATGTATAATAAAATAATTATATATTTAACCAAGTTTGTATTCGCAAGGCAAAAATGAACGAAGAGCGAGGGAATCGAGAATGCATTCATGAACTGTAAAGTGTCAGTCGGTAACATAGCATCTCAATCAACTTTGGAGCATGCGCAGTTTTGCCTTTAGCAAATTATTACGCCAGAGAGCCATGCGAAGATTATCTGTAAGCAAGTTTGTAAACAAATTGACAGTATCTAGGAATTCGGATAATTCTTCATAATATTTGAAATATACTTTAAATAGATGTAAGTTTAAAATGGGAATTCATACCTTGATTTAATTTGTACGAAAGTAATTTATAAATATGAAAATGTTTTATTCTATTATTAGTAATTCTGTTAGCAGTCTGTTTATAAATTTTTATTGAATGCAAATGCACTTATAAATTGTGATGCTTTTAACTTCTTTAAATTCAAACTTATCATGTTTGGAAAAATTGTTTATTTTTCTGCCTTTCCAAAAAGTGTATTAAAAACTGTTGCTGCATTCAACTTTTTTGTTCATCTTGTATGATAATAAAAAATTACCGTTATTTAATTTGCCTCATTGACTAAATAATGATGATTGACTCATAATTCCCTTAGCACATAAGTAAAATGTTCACCATGCCTGATTCTGCTATTCATTGACAATAAAAGATTTCCCAGATGAATCTAGCATGTTCCACACAATGCAACACAGTTACCATCAATTCCAAAAATATTAAATATGCTTTTTTAGACAAAGGCTGTCTGAAGTTGCTTGAATTATAAAATATAGTCTTTCTTAAAATTAAAATCACGTAACCTTTTTCCCTTTGTTACTAATGGTTTATTTTCCCCACCCATCTATCTTGTAATTTTTCTGTAATCTAAGCTCAAGCAAAATTTGAGATATTGTGTCCTAATTTTAGAAATACTTTTTCAGTGCACAGTTTTAGGTTATAACTGATCACATTCTTAAACTGCTATACAGTACAAATAATATCTTACTGAAATTTACTTTTTTACTGTACCATCCTCAGAAGATGTTTGAATTATTCTTTTTAATCTCAAAAATTTATTTTGGCTATTTTTTAAAAGTAGTTTTCACTTCATTCAGAAGTTTAATAACTATTTTTTCCTCTTATTTGTTGTTTCCTTCTGGCTTGATATTTTTAATTTAGTAGTTAATGAATATGCATCTGCTAATGGGAATTTTTAATGATGCATACCTTCTGAAAACTTTATATATATATATTTTATCTGTTATAAATTGATTTGAAAAATTAATATCTTTGCTCAAAATTACTTGAAAATTTTTATTTTAAATCATCAATTATTTTTTTGATCTAATTTTTATGTTCTCCAATACATTGTATAGAGAAAGTATAGTAATCATCAAGAAATTCCAATTCGAGATTTTGATGAATCTCCACATTTTAAACCTCCCCGAGTTCAAAAAATATATTTTTGGAAAATGTTTCGTCTGTCTCTCTGTGACAAAAGTAACCCAAAAACAGTTTGAGATGGTTGAAATTTAATATATGCCTTTTACACCAAATTGAGAAAAAAACCCAGTGGGTTGAAGTTCTGTTGGTCTGTACATTGAGAAACATGTTAGTGGGATAATTCAAATACACATTGATTTAAATATATTCAATTGGGTATGGGATTTTGTAACTAGAAGTGCAGTTTTGTGTCAAATCTTTGTTTTAACTGATTGAAAAAAAGTTGTTTAACTTATCACTTAGGATGGCATGATAGATTAAGTAAAAATGCTAAATTCATGTTAAAAGTTAATATATCATAACAATTGTATGCCAATGCCATGCAAGGCATTCTCTGGCATGTCAAGTTTATTAGAATGTATGCGAGAAAGTTTTGGGGAGATTACTTCCTCTGGTTAGATTTTTACTTTCATTGAATTAGGTAAAACAATAGGAATGGTGGTGGAGATGTGTTATATTCTTTACTTCAGAATGGCTCAAATTTTAACTTTAATAAGCTCAATATTTGTGTAGAAACTTGTCTGAGATCTATGTTTGATGCAATTTATAGAGAATAAAGGTGTAAAAAATTACCTGTCATCAAACAGCTTAATTAAACTGATAACATAATTAGTACTAAAAGACTTAAAAGTGTGTATGACAACTAATAGCGCATTAAGTTCTGGAATCATTGATAATGTTCATTTATTTACGAATTCAGTGAAATATTAGACCATTTAAATTTCTAAAAACTTCTATTTTTCCTCTCTTGTCTCAATTAAGACATAGTAGATACTAAATTTTAAAAAATAGATTTCATAAATTCTTTGTTAGCAGAGAAATTATTTCTTTTTGAAGGGAATAAATTCTAATGAAGTTACAAAATAATATATATAAATATTTGTTACATTCAGCCATATTATTCGTTAATGAACCTAAAAATATTATTAGTAATCTTTTATAATTATTTTGTTATATATATTAAAATAAAAACTTATGTAAATCCATCATGGGAAATCAAATCACCATGTTCAAATATTATAAACAAGCCTATTTATATTTTAAGAAGCTTTTAGAATACTTGTATTGCAATAATGAATAACGTTGAAGGGGGGGGCAATAAAAACTGATGTAAATAATGCAGAAATTTACCATATGAAATATTAATTGATATTTGTTGTTTACATTGTAAGGCAATTGGCAGTTTCTAAGCAATGGTCAACTTCATTCAGCAATATTTTATGATTTGAATTTGTCAGAGACAGAATGTTCCACCAGTTTATTTACTTACTAGGCTTATTGTGCAGTATAAAACCAATGAATATAATTTTGTATGAGTCCAAGCATTTAAAAAAATGAATAAATAATACATTCATGGAATTTTTGAAAATAAGTTCTAATTTTGCATAGAGGGAATAATTGGAAAACATATACTGTCATTGAAATTTTTTTGTGTGCCTTCAACTTTTCTTTTCATTAATGTTACCAGTTTCATTAGCATTCATTCCAGTTTTGTTTAGGTTCCCCCTCCCCTGAAAAATATTTAGGCTCTTTAATTTTAAGGCCATTTTACAACTTTCGATTGCTGTGAAATATTTTGATAAGTGATTTATTGCAGTTTCCAATGCCACAGCTGATAGTAGTCCTGTGTCTATGAAAAAATCAGAGCAGTCTGCAATAATTAAATTCAAGAAATTTAATTAACCTTAACATTTTGGTGTTATATTATATATTTAAAAAATTTGAAACTGAGAAATATGCCTTTAAAGTTTTTTTCAATAATAATCTATATTCATTAATAGCCTATATAAAGTTTAGTAAAAAAAATTATTTAATGACAAATATTTATAAAAATTTCTGAGTATATGTTGTATTTATGTATAAGTTTTAGTTCCATTGTTAAAATTTCACAACAGCAAAAAAATTAATGTATGGAAAGATAAAATTATATTTATATTTTTAAAGTATTTTTACATGCACTAAATTTTGGCAACTTTTCTTAATAAAGGCAAGATAGAGGCATCTTTTTTGATTAAATCTAACATATTGAAAAGTTTAAAAAAAAGTTTCTTTATATTTGAAAGATGATTAGCTGTGTGCTAGTTTTTTATTTGTTTATCTAAGATGCTCTTAGACTTCAAAAGCTCTTGGGAGATTCTGTATGAATTCAGTTTTCTGAGTATAATATTTAATATCCTAGAAATCACTGATATCTAATATCACAAATATTACCTTAGGTTTAATTTATTAATTTCACTTTAGAGTGCCATGTTAAAGGTACTATATACTGTTTAAAGGAGTTTGTAAATTGCTGTATGATTATTTTAAATACAGTAATACTATTTGTAAGTGAATATAACTTTCAGAATTATTTTGATGCAGCTCAGTTAAATTGATATCAATGAATCATTTGTATAAAAGTTAATTTGATTTTGATTGAAATATTTAAAATATATAAAAAATAAGTGGGAGGAGGTGTGGTGGAAAAGAAAGGTAAAACAGAAATTGTTGAAGGCAAAATTTTATAATTGTATATCTAGGTTTAAAAAGTTTTTTTTTTCCCTTAATAAAATATTTAATTTAAGTGTTTGTTAAATAATGTGTTGATGTAGATTCAAGAGGAGATAGTCCTGATTTTTTTCAATTTCTTGCATAGATATATCATGTTTGACTTGTACTTTAAATTAACAGCATTTATTATTTTTAAATCTTATGTAATTAAAGTAGCAATTAATTTAAAAGATAAAAATGGCTTGGATATGTTTAAAAACATCGATTGTCTTTTTTGTCTTTACCTGAATGGAATTAAAAATGATCTAATTAAATTGTGACATCTAATTAGGAGTGTCAATGAATTTTCATTTCTTGTAGTTAATTGATAACCATTCACATATTAAATGCTTTAAATAACTAAAATGGCATTCTTTTTACTAGGTAACTGCTGATGAAGAAAAGATGTGGAAAGAGATATGTTCTTTTGATAGAGCAAAACAGTAAACTGATTTTGTGTCTAGTAGACAGTTATATTTAATAAATTTCAGTTTATTTTTGAAGAGGGGGAGAAAAAATGGGTGCACAACATGTTGGATAAAGATACCTGAAAGGCATTTGATTAGAAATCTTACTGTGAATGCAAATACAAATGTCAAAATGGAAATTTCTATGACTGATAAATCCACAGATCATATCTACAGTGAAAAAATTTCTGAAACAGGCCAGTTAAAACAAAATTCCGAGATTTATATGCAAGAAAAATCGCATCCTTGTAACATATGTGGTAAAAAATATGCTGATAAAAGAAATTTAAGTCAACATTATCAAAGTCATACAAATGAAAAACCTTATTCTTGTGGCATATGTGGGAAAGTGTTTTCCCTGAAAGTTAATTTATTTCAGCATTGTCGCTTTCATACTAAAGAAAAACTTTTCTCTTGTGAAATGTGTGACAAACAGTTTTCCATGCGAAGCCATTTAAATCAACATTATCGAATTCATACTAGGGAAAAACCCTATTCTTGTGATATTTGCAATAAAAAATTTGCCAAGAAATCAACTTTAGATAATCATTATCGAACCCATACAAATGAAAAACCATTTTCATGTGATGTATGTGGCAAAAGATTTTCTCAGAAGGGCAATTTAGCTACACATTATCGCATTCATAACTGTGAAAAATTATATTCATGTGATGTATGTTATAAAGAATTTTCTCTGAAAAGTTATTTAGATTTGCATTATCGGACACATTCAAATGAAAAACCTTACGCCTGTGATGTGTGTGGTAAAGAGTTTTCTCAGAAACGTTATTTGAAAAATCACCGAGAAACTCATACAAATGAAAAACTTTATTCTTGTGATGTGTGTGGTAAAGAATTTTCTCAAAAACGTTATTTAAATCAACATTTTCGTGTTCATACCAATAAAGAAATTTAATTTAGTTATGTGTGCTAAAGGTATATTATGATAAAGATTGCTTAAATGAGCATTTTCATATTCATAGAAAATGAAAAATGTAATTATAAAGATGTTATATTTGTAAAAACTATAAATATATTTTTCTCATGATTTATGCTGACTTTTTTTGAATAAAACGATTACACATGCGGGTTCCCCGCCCCTCCCCCTACGACCTCATTGTTTTTTAAATTTCCTCTGCGTATTAGATATCTATGTGCACCGAATTCGCCAATATAAGCCATAAGTATAATGATGTGTTAATACATTATAAATTATGCTTATTATGATATAAGTATATTACATACAATTTCAAAAAAGTATCCAGAGACTTCTTGTTATTCTGAAAAGAATTATTGCATAATAAATCTGTAAATGTATGTCGCTGTTGAAACATGTTTTCTATAAGTGTATGAAATATTTTTTCAAACATGGATTTATCTACATACTTAGACTTACATAAACTCAATTTTTTTTTCTTTCAAATTGCAAAATTTGATTTCGAACACACATAAAAAATCACAACTAAAATAATTTGAATATATATAACATTTTGTAAATTTGAATGAACAGTTGATAAGTTACAAACAATCGAAATTTTGAAACCCTAATGTTCAACAAAAATTTCCTTTTTTTTTTTTTTTTTTTTTCAATTTATATATTTCAAGACATAATGAATCTTTCATTGTAACGTTCTATAAACAAGACAAAAATTGTGCATTTTAAAAAATATGGAAGTATATTTTAAATTATTTACTAAGTTTTATAAAAGAAAAAATTTCAAATCAATCGAAGGCCAGTCTTGTTATGGTTATTCACAGTACCTACGTGACTTGTAAAATTCTATATATATTTTTTTTTAATTTAAATATTATACTTCTCTTCAGTTGCGCTGTTTGAAATAAAGGAGTTATAAATTATACTTGTTTTTAAATCATAATCTACGAATCGAATGATTAGTTGCAAACTAACTCTGATTTAAGCTTAGTTAACTAGGGTTAAAAAAAAATTCTATCATCAATTCAGTAATAGCATTCGAACAATTTGACGATTATGTCCATCGAATCTGAAATCAGCCGGAATTTAGAATTAGATAAAATGATAAAAAATTTTGCAATGAAAAAAAGAGCAAGAAAAATTGTTTCCTAATAATAAAAGATAATGATGATCAGTTTATGTTATGACCTTTAAATTTTATATTATTTTTATAAGCTTAAAAATTATTTATTTCTTACAATATTTTTATAGTTCAGTTTATTGTTTGAAAAAAAAAACACACACACACACAATTTTCTAAAATTTTTGTTAAATTTCTGAAATAAATAATATATATATATATACTTTGTAATGATCATATAACATTTTATTTTTATTTGTAGATAGACTTGCTAATGTGCAATGATATATTAAAATTTCAAAGCGTATTTTTGGCTACTTAATCAGTTTGAAAAATACATTTCGATTATTTTCCAATCTAATGCTGAGTTATTTATATCCGTGACACACGTTTTTTTTTTAATTTGATTTATTTCAGGTTTGTAAAAATAAAATTTTGTAATGGAATGTTCTTTTACTTCCTCTACGATAGTTTTGAAACTGTACAGATTATGGCACTTGACATGGACAAGCCCCGCTGATCGAAGTCAGCGATTTTAAGTCGAAAGAGAGCGTCTCTTGTTTTTTAGTAGCGCCAACTAGGGCTAAGTACGATTTTGCTACTTACGTATCGCATTCGCTTGCACAGCCCTTTCTACAGGGGGGCACATTCACACATCTCACAGATAAAACAGATGAAGAGCAACCATACCCGAACCCAGGACGCCCGGATAACGGGAAAGACGCGCTACCCCTATGCCAGGACGCCGGCTCGTTTGTATTTTCTATTACTATATAGAATTTTAATTTTCTTTTCAGAATTTACTTATGAATTGATGCATCAATTTATTTAAATTTGAACTCTATTTAAGTGGTACAACCAGGTAATGAATTTGAGAAAAAATATATAATAATAATTGTCTAAAAAAATCAAATGAAATAAAAAAGTTGTATTTTTAATTCACTAATAAACTTGCTTTTTAAAATGTGTTTTTTATTAAATTTATATTACATTCTTCGAAAAAGTTGGCTGGGGAACAAGTACTGCCAAAAATTGTTTCAAATTGGGTCCCGCGTTTCCCAAGACGTGCCTTGCTTATCTGGGAAGTTACTTCAGCAAGATTTAAATGTTATAACGCCTGAATATCAGTTAGTGAAAATAGATAAAAAGAATGCTTTTCGAGAATATTTCCTGACAATATTTCGACGAAATATTGTCAGGACATTAATTCAATTCAGAACTAATTTCATTCTACTTTGACTGTCGAAAAAATGGAAAATACGTAAAGAAATTGTAAGTGGTCAGTACAGCTAAACAAGAACACATATTGTTGATTAAAGAACAAGATTCAATACATTTTGAACATGTAACTCCAGAAAACGACTCTAGAATTATGTAATATCATCAATGCTAAAATTTAAGGAAGAAAATTGTACTAATGAGAAAAATATTACAGCTCTTTGCTTCACAGTACTGTAGTAAATACTGGAACCGGTAATAAATCACTTTCATTAGTCGAAAATGATTTAAAAGTCTCAAATAAAAAAAATAGAAGTTCGTTTCCTTCATTAAAACGAATTTCTTCTACGGAATGTTATGAAGTCCTTGATGTTCTAATTTCTGGATTTACTTCTTTAAGTGGTGTAATAAAATGTTATAAAAACTTATCAAGATTTTTAGTTTTTAAGTATAATAAAATAGATCGTATCACAGTAACAAATAAATGACACAGACCAAAAAAAAAATCTCACTATGTTACATAATACTAAAAGACGAATGCCCTACGAGTTGATAAGCAACATCTCCCATGCAAGATGGCTGACAATGGCAAACTAACTTTATGCTTAAACATTGCACGGCCAATGCCATGTAAGGCGTTCTCTGGCACGACAAGTTTATTAGAGAGAATGCGAAAAAGTTTTGGGTAGACCACACACGCTGGTTTATTTGAACATTTACAATCACCATTAGCACAAAATGCTTAACAGAATTATTGCGATATCTTCCCGATCAAAATGTCGAACAACATCGAGAAGATGCAAAATATATTATGCTAATAGGGATGTCTCAAATACTTAGAAAATGAACTTAGGGCTATTATTCAATCAATTGGACAGAGAAAAGTTTTTATCGTTCATGCAAAACTATTAATTATCTGGAAAGCAAAAGGACAATACATTCAACTAATAGTAAAGATGGCCTGCCAACCATTAGATAATTTTGATGTAAAGAACTACATGGATTTTAATAATTGGCAGTTTACAACAGTAAGAAAACAATCTCTCATAAATAACTAAAGTAAACAAGAGCTAGAACTAATCATTAAAAGAATTATTAGCAATAGGAAAATTCTTTCAAAAGAAGTAGGAATAATTGTAAAATAGATTTAAAAAAGCGTCCATGTACATTTCTGATTTCAAATAACGGGATGGATTTTTAGATCAAGATTGCTGGTAAAACATATCCATCCAAAGATTGAAATGAAACGTCATTGTTTCAAATCTGCCAAAAAAAGAAAAAAAAAAAAATCAGACTAGGAATTAGCATGAAAACATTTTATTTTCTACGAAAATACAAAATAACAACCGTAATATTTTTTTTAGTAAAATTATTTTTAATTTTATTTTGTTTCTTTTATTTTGAAACTAGTCCTAATTTCATAAAATAAATTAAAAAATAAATAAATAAGATGTCTATAATAAATACATTTAAACTGTGAAATATTTTTATTTGTATGGTTTTATTTCTTTTACATTGAAAATAGGCTCAATTTCGTCGTAAAATAAGATGAAAGTAGAGAACGCACTTCACTTTTGAAATAGTATTTATTTGTATTGTTACAAAAAATTTGTAGAAAAATAAGTAGACTAGATACAAATATAACTGTCCACAATAATTTTCTTCCATTAATTAACATGCTAAACTTTACAATTTTGTTCTTGAAAATTTGCTTTTTATTAGCAATTTTTAAAACATTTTCGATTTAAAAAAAATCGAAAATTTAAGCTTTAGACAAAACAAATAAATGAAAAGATTTATTCCAGGCAATCTACATACTTTTGGATTTGGATACATTTTTTTTTTTTTTTTTGTAAATAACAGATTTATGTGATCACAGTAAAACCTTTTATCAAATAAAATTTTAAATGTAAAATGTTTTTGTTTTTTTTGTGATTCTACCTAGTGAAATTAAGAATCAAGTGTAATGAAAAAGGAAGAAAATTTCATAATAATAATAAAACTTCACTAAAAATTTTTAAAAATAAAGACTTTAAAGAAAATTCTTATCACCTTTATGAAATTAAGCATTCTTGAGTTTGGAAAGATATCCCAAAAATAAAAATGATATATAAAATCTAATTGGTTTAGATAAACAAAAGCCAACTATCTTTATTGGTGTTAATAAAAACTAAACACCTCATTATAGCTATTCAAACAATTGTGCTAACTGATATAGTAATTTCAAATTTTCATTAAAAATTGATTTAAACAGCAAAGAATTTTTCTGACTTTTGAAGAGAGTGTATTCAGAATATTGTAGAGAAAAAACTTATTGGTCCATTAGATAATATACTTTTATACAAAGTATTAACCTATAATTTTAAATATAAAAGAAAATAAATGAATAAAAACTTTTTCAAAACTGAGTTGTATGACAAGGCAGGTAGATAATTTACAATATAAGCAAATTTCAGCAACAATTATTGTAAGCAAGTAGTTACAATAAATCACAGCATGTAGAAAATATGAGTTATCTTGTGTCCAGAATAGATGGTGTGCAAAATATGAGTAAATTTAAAATCGATTCACTCTTCATTAATACAGAATAGTTAATAACATCACAGGAATTTCAAATTAAATAATGCACATAAGCTAAAAAGAGTCTTAAGGCTTTTATCAAAAGTTGTTTTTCTTTTTAACACATTGTTTTCTTCTTATGTATTGCTTATTTTCTTCTTTTGCATTTATGTTTATCATAGATCATTTTCTTCATCTGTATTATTTTGTAATCCATTTTTATCAAGATTTGATATTCTCATTATCAATGATTTTTTAATCTACAATGCTTTTAAAAGGGAGATTTTAATTTTATTCACTGTGCATATAATCTAAGCTGAAAAGAAATTGTATTAAAAATAAATATTTATTTTGAAAACAAATGACAAAATAAAACTGAGCAAATAAATAAATAAAATATAAAAAATAAACACTATTTTTCTTTAATAACAAGTTGCTTTTAGATGTCAAAGATTAAATGTGTTTTCATTTAGTAGATGATAATCAATTAAAATATTAGATAATAAATAGAATGTAGGAAGTTTTTGTTAAAAATTATATGCAGCAAAAAGAAAACCCAATAAGGATATTTTTTTTAAAAAAGGAAGACACAATAAGCAATTTTTGTTTTGTTTTAAAGTAGTTAAAAATTAAATTATTTAATTAATAAGTAATTAAAGTTAAATTATGTGCTTATACTTATTTGGCAAAACGCAAATGTAACACAATTATTTCATTAAAAGAATATAACTTTTACAATAATAAAATTTTTATTTAAAATTGACATTTTAAAAAAATCAGATTAAGTATTTTTAGGAAAAAAAAAAGAAAAAAAAAAAAAAAAGTAACAATCAAGTCTATGACCATTTGGGAATGATAAGGGCAATCAAATTAGTTGTGCATTTTTTCGTCAATTTTGATAACTTCTTAAATATATTTTTGTATAATTTCCAGCAATTTACATTGAAGGAATAAAATTCAAATATTTAATTACATGATTTTCTTCCATAATTGAAAGGCAAAGCTTTTAATTATATGAGGAATAAAAATTGAAATTACAAAATTTTTTAAAGTAATGCAAAATTAGTAGATTACCTAGAAAATTAAGTTTTAATGGCACTATGAAGTTACAGGATTTGATTCCAATAGGAAGTTTCAGACACACATAATAAACAGAGAAAGTGTAAACTATTAAATTAAAATGGCTTTATTGTCTTTGACAATTGATTGCATTAAAGAAATCGTAAACTTCAATTATGATCATTTCAATGAATAGCTATTTTACTAGAAATACTGATTTTTATTAAAATTAAACACAACAAATATTCCTGGCAAACTACTCATCAAATGTGGCTGATAATAAATTATTATGAACAGAAAACTTTCATTGAAATCTGAAGAATTGCTTTGAAGTTTCATTTACAGCAATAAATTAATTTAGAGGGATAGGTCATACATAAAACTCCTACTATAATAAAAACTTCTTTTTGATCAATATCTTTAATATCAAATTATACAGATTTTTAATTTCATGAATACAATTGTGTGTGTGTGTGTGTTTTTAAGCAGCCCTATATGAAAATGCATCCCCACATACACTGCACTTGAATGGTTTCTCCTTTGTATGAATATGATAATGTGTATAAAAATTATTTTTTCTAATGAATGCTTTTGCACACATATCACACTCCAAAGGATTTATATGAATATGAAGGTGGCAATGAAATACTTTTTTCTAGCAAGTGCCTTTCTATATATATCACACTTGAAAAGTTTGTTTTTTATATGGGTTAGCAAATGTTCTTTTAAATGCCCTTGTAAAAAAATACTCGATCACATTAGATATACAGTTTTTCAATTATGTGAGTAAGATGATCATTACATAAGTAATTCTAAAAATAAAATTTTTTACCACAAATTTTACAGATGAAAGGTTTTCCCACTAGTACGAAGATGAATATGCTCAGTTAACTTTTCTTTTTGAGATGTTTTATGACAGTTATCACAGGTATAAGGCCTCTCCCCTATATGAATAAGACAGTGTTTTATCAAGATGTATTTTTGAGAAAATGTTTATCCACATTCACCAAGTTTCTCCTTCACATGAGTATGGTGATGTTTTTTTAAACTTGATTTCCAAGAAAATGACTTATCACACTCATCACAAGAGAAAGGCTTTTCTTTTGTATGTATACGATAATGCATGATTAAATTGCTGTTTGTAGAAAATGTCTTGCTACAAATATCACAAGCAAATGGCTTTTCTCCTGTATGAACACGTTGATGTCGATCAAGAGTTCTTTGAGCAGAAAATGACTTCCCACACACATCACACCCAAAACGTTTCTCATCTGAATGCATATGGAGATGGAAATTTAAATTTGATTTCCGAGAGAATGCCTTCTTGCAAACAATACAAGTGAAAGGTTGTTCTTTTGTGTGAGTACGATAATGTAAAATTAAATAGCTGTTTCTAGAAAATGTCTTGCTACAAATATCACATTCAAAAGGCTTTTCTCCTGTATGAATGCGATAGTGCTCTGTTAAGGTATTTTTTCCAGCAAATACTTTATTACAAACCTCACAGACAAAAGTTCTTCCATTAGAGTGCTTGCGATAATGCTGATTTAAATGGCTTTTCAGCAAATATGCCTTGCCACAGATATCACAGACATAACTTTTTTCATTTGTATGGATAAGACAATGTGCATTCAAGTGATGTTTTTCAACAAATTTCTTATTGCAGATATCACAAGTAAATTTTGGTTTTCCATGGATGCGAGAATGTTTCTTGAAATTCCTCCTATTAGAAAACATTTTTTTGCACACATCACATACAAAGATGGTTCCACTAGAGTGGTTAGAATAATGTTGATTAAATTCATCTTCATTGGAAAATGCTTCTTCACATATATCACACAAGAAAGATTTCTGATTTATAACAGTAGATCCAAGTTCACTTGAATGATTTTCTGGGGGAAATGATTCAAGTTTCAAATGTGTTTCATTTGAGTTAAAAAGATTCGTCATTTTAAAAAAAACTTCATCTTAAAAAAAATCTCAGATCAAGAAGTTGACGATGATTTAGACAAAGTAATTGTTTGTAGTATAGAATTCACAGAAAAGTCAATCTTTTGATCTTGTGAAGAAATACATTTTTTTTAAATATGAAATAACCTCATTAAAAAGCCATATGGATATCTGAAAGAAAAAAAAATTCTTAGTGAACATCTTTTTACAACATTTATTTTCTAAAGTAAAATAACTGAATTACCAATGAATATAAAAAAGATATACTAATATAAAAAATAAAATACCAAGAAAAAAACTAAAATTGAGAGCACAAAAATTTTATATAAAGTAATCAATAGGGTTATTTTGATATATATATATATATGCATAAAAGGTAGAAGAGGCCTTTACACTTAGGCTCACACTTCCCATCATAAAATCTCATTAAAGTAGAAAGTTGTACTAAAGCACTTTGGCTGATTTAAGGAGGTTGATAATAAAAAGTTTAAAAAAATTAAATTTTTATGCATTCACCATAGAGTAAAAGTGGCATTAAATAAAATGATTATCTTACATTCATTTATGCTCACATACTTTGTAACTACAAAACTTGCAGAAATATGCTTGTTTTTATATTTTATGAGACTAATAAATTTTGATAGACAAATTCATTCGATGCAGAAAAACTGTCATTTGCAAATATTTGTGCAAAATTATATAATCTAATTATCATGACCTGAAAGATATTAGCTAATTAAGCAGAAAGTTGTTCATTTCAATTGATTTCAGTTGCAACTTTGCCTTTAAATTAAGATATGCCAGAAAAATACTGAGCTGCTAAAAAAGAAAAAAATATTTGCTAACAATTGTTTAAAACAATAAAATATATTAGCAATAAAGAATGTTTGGAAATGCTAATGATCTATGCTGTATATAATTGTAATATTGGCCCAATTATAGAAGAATACAAATGTAGCTTTTTGAATTCTAAGCATCCTTTTCAGAAATTTGTTTACAATATAGTTAAGCATTAAAAAAACTATATGATCCTTACTAGGCCCTAGGAGGAATGAATAAGTTGAGGTGTTACATAAATGGTATGGAAATTGAGATTTTGGCTTATTTTTAAAGTTATCTTCAAGCTAAGGTACGAATAGTCAATTCAGAATAGAGCATCTCAAAAATGGCAGTGTATATAATATTTCAATAACTGGTGTCCAAAAAGCATTTATGGTATTATATTATAGATTGTTATAATCATTACATGGAAAATTATAAAATCAACATCAAGAATTGTCCAATTGGGCCTTACTTCCGGCAAAATCAAATTCTTCTTTTCTCATAAATGTAATTTGGACAAATGAATGTTTCTTTAAAGCAGAGAGAAGTATTAATCCTCAAAATGATCACTTTTAAAATGTTAAAACTGTATTCTTCATACAAGTAATTCATAAGTGACAATTTTCTATAAATGCGTGATGTTGAATTTTTATTGTTTAGTTCATTTTATAGAAAAGTATATTGAATGGCTACCGATATATTCAATAAACTTTGATTGATATTATATTTCAGTTAAGGGAATGAATTGTCTTTGGTAGTACACATTCATTCTATAAATTAAATAAAGCCTGCCTTTATGCCAAAAATGAGGAACTGGATTAGATAAAAAAAAAAAAAAAAATGTTAAAATATTGTTACTTTGAATAAATGTCAAAAAATACACTATTATTTCCTGATTTTTCTTTTTTAATAATCTTTTGTTAAATGTACATATTATCCCTGAAAATTTAATCGAAAAATTTCTTCAACACTAGTCGGAGATATATGAAAAAATGGTCTAAATCAACAAATTTGCCATTAAATGTCTTAAAAAATTTTAAAGACAGAAATATTAACCTTTCCTTCCTTACAGATCAGTACAAGAAAAACATTGACATATACTATAAATACAAATGTTGTATAAAAAAAAAATCTCTTAAAAGGAATTACAAGTAATATGAAATGCAGTATAATTAATTAGTGTCAAAATGAATAATAAACTGAAAGATGAAATAAAAAAACTGATAATCACTGCCACTGAGTACCAACTCATAACAATTAAGGCATAGCCTAAAATAAATTCATGTGTGTATTCCAGGAAACATATGTATAAAGACAAAGGGGGAAAAAAATTGTCAAGATCATTAGCAGTCATGATATTTTTTTTATTTCAATTATAATTAATTACCTCACTATTTAGTTACATTTACATATAATTTTTTTTAAGAATTGAAAATAAATATTTTTCTATTTTTTTAAAGCATAATGGTACTAAATATAATTAGATACTAATGTGAATTAAAAAATATTTACCACAATTATTTTGGATATATTATTGAAATTTCACCAAAGACATGCAATCTATTAAATATAATTGAACAAATTGCAACCAACTGAATAACTAATTACTTGCAATGCAATAATTAATTTCAGAAATTATTCTTAATGTTTTGCCAAAGTAGCTACTTTTTAAAACTTAATATTGGTTCATTATTGCAGTCACATCTAACAAGTAAATACTTGCTATAAATCAAATTTAAATTAAGAAGAAAGCAGATCTAAATGGCAATTTTTTCCATTTAGAAAGAAAAATAATAAAATTTAATATCTTAGTGTGTTAAGTCATTCTATTAAAATTAATTTTAAAAAATTGGAATTTTATTCAAGAAGTGAAAAAAAGAAGTATTTCTATTCCCTCACCTCTAATATTTTTCACGAAAAACTGCTTATGAAGATGAAAATGAAACAAGGATAAGAAATTAAATAAGCATATAAAAATTATTGCTTCATTACATATACTTACAGATGCTATGTAAATAGCATACAATTTACTGTCAAGGAAAACATCTAAACCAATTGTTTTATGATTTTTACTTCTTTGAGTGCATCCATTAAAACTATACTATACATACTAATGTTTCACCAATATATTGAATCTTTATTGGAATATGGTTACTTGATCAGTTTCCCTATATTTAGCATTTATATATATGATATGTTATTTTACAAGATTACACAAAACCAATAAAATTTTTATTCCCCATAATTGAAACAAAAATCTTCAAATTAAGTCAAATATTTTTGCACACATAAATAATACACATCATTATGAAATTACATGATACATAAGTTCAGCAGACTTCTATATAAAATTTTTAAAAAATGAATAAAGATAAAATAATTATATTATAAAGATAATTATATTTTAATATAAATCTATTTGTCAAAAAACAGTCTTGTACATTTAAAGATAATTCTCTTAAAAAATCCTAAAAATAAGTTCCCATGTCCTTAGTAATGAATGTAAAACATGAATTATAAAGCATTAATGACATCTAATTAAAGAAAACATTGCAGAGAAAAGAGACACAGCTTTGAAAATAATGATCTTCATCACTAGTTGTTTGTTTTTTTTAAATGTTTTGATATAATAATGAAATAAAAAATTTCCATATGAAATTTAGCATTCTTAACCTTGAAAAGGTTTGCCAAAATAGCAATAAGATGTAAAATATAAACTATTTTGGGTAAATACAGACTAATTTGATTCATAGGTTCCTATTAAAAATATAAAAAGCTCTGTTAATAGCTTTTCAAACAATAATGCTAGTTAATTTTTATATTTTGTATTTTTATTGATAGTCAATTTAAACAACAAAGAATTTTTCTAACTTCTAAAATTTGAAAATAATAATTAAAAAAAAATTCACATTAACTTCTATATCACTACTCAACTAGATCTACTACCATATCGAAATCTATTTTGAGAAATTAAGGCTGGACTCACTTTAATCAATATTCTTTATTGAATAACATAAAAAAGGTACATATATTAAGATATAAATTTGAATGTCTTAATTTTTAAACATTGATGAGATTTAGAATGCTATTAATTTAAACTTCAAAAACAGTAAACAATGCTTTATAAGAGTCTTGAAAATATTGAGTGTGTTCATAATCATAAAAGTTAAATATCAGGATTTTAAAATTAAACAGTGCATATTTTAAGCACTGTAGAGGGAAAATTATTGATCACATGATACCATTATATCATACAGTTTAAAATATCATACAATATTAAACTATATAATTCAGTGATATACATTTTACATAAGGAGAAATGAATGGCATTAAAAAGTTTTAAAAATTGAAATGTAGAAGATAGGTAAGTAATTTATAATATAAACAAAATTCAACAACAATTATTGTAACAAAGTAGTTACTATAAATATAATACTGTAACCAAGTAGTTACAATAAATCAAAGCATGCAGAAAACATGAACAACAAACCACTTGTAACAGATGGTGTACAAAATATAATCAATTACATTGCATTAATATTAATAATTGTCCAACCTCAAAGTCAAATTAAATAATACATATATGATAAAGAGTTTTATGAGATTTTTTTAAATACATATTTTTGCATGTTAGTAATTTAGTGTCAAGATTTGGGGACAGTTCTAGGGACGGGTACCATTTGGCGATTTGCCGCCAAATTTTTCTCGCCAAAGCCAGCGGACGCAGTAATCTTCAGAATTGTGTTTCTCAATATTATGACTATTTTCAAGAGATTTTTTTCTGAAGATTACAGCGTCCATGGGGTTATGGCAGAAGAAAAATTTGGCATGAAGTATACAAAAAGAACTATTTATAAAAATTAAAAATAATTAGTATAAAAAGTATAATAAAAATTAAAAATAAAAGTTTCTCAATACTATTTACAAAAATTAAAAATAATTAAAAATTGCACAATTTGAACAGTGTTAAATTTTAAAAAATGCACGAAAATAAAAATACAATTTTTTTCAACTCACCCATTGTAACCATGTGATTACAACGTTGTCATTACCAATAATTTCTTTTAAATTTACAATATTCATAAAAGAAGTTACTTTAATTTTAATTATCATGCATAAAAGATAATTTTTTTAATTAATTAATTTCTCATGATTGTTTTACAAATAAATATTTTGAAAAAAAAATTTAAATGTAAAACCGACAAAGAAACAGAACCTTTGTTTCAAGTTATTAAATGATTGATTATATCGAAATATTTTGTCTATATCTATTTGACTGTGTTTATGTATATGTTTTGTAATTATCAGAATCATTTCTTTAAAATAATGTAGTTATTACCCAATAAATTTTTATTTTAAAACTTGATGGGGTATATATAAATATATATAATATTGTAAAATCTAATTTAAACTTTATTAATTTTCTAATTTTTAACTTAATTTAGTCCTATTAAATTCATTCTAAAATATTCTCTTTTTTCCTGATCTAATTTCATCCTCTTTATTTAATTAATTCAACAGAACCACTGCAAAAATGCTTAAATCAGCAGTTCACACGCTTCGAGCGAATTCTCTTTAAAAGATCTCTACAATTTCCTTACCAAAATTGACAAATCCCTATCAAAATCTCATAGTATATAGACACTGGCAAAAATACTTTCTGCCCCTTTTAAGCTTTTTCTGTTTTCGCTCTTGTGTCGTTCTGGGACATGATGTGCCTTGTAACTCCTGCTTGTACATAAATGCCTTTTGGGATGGAATAAAAGTGAACTTTAAAGTGTCTTTTCTCTCTTTAGCCTCTGCTTGAAAAATTGGTTTAAAATGTTTTGTAAATTCAGCCCATGGCTATTTTGGAATATTAATTCCAATACTTATTATATCATTAGTGAATGTAAAATCACAAAAAGAATGCATAGAACAAATTATTTAAATAATTAAATTACTAATTTGTTTAAAATTTCCCTAAATTTAATTATATCAAAGGAAAGGAATATAAAACACCATACTTTTCAATAAAAAGCAGCAAAGAATATGGGTTTACACAATAATTATATAATTAAATTGAATTGTTTGATTGAATTATTTACAGAATAATTATATAATTATTATACACTGAAATGTTCTACGAAATATTAAAAAATACAATATTATAATAGCCCCAATAATGAATTCAATTTTGAATACAATTAGAAAACAAAAACCATTTTATGATTACCGAAAATATTTCACTTGTGAAAAAAATATTTCTGTTACAGAAAAAAAAAAAAAGTTTAGTAGGATGTTTAGAAGGATGCTGAAGAAAGATTTCTTATATATTTATATATTTTCTATAATAGCACATTAAAGAGTAGTCAAGAGAATAACAAGATATTTGCAAAATTTAAAATAAACATGTCCATTATTATTAATATGGATAAATTGGGATTTTTAGCCGCAACGAATGTCATCCTCTAATACCTAACATGTACATAAAATGCACTATTAGCATCACAAGAGATTACTTATGCGCCCAAGAAATACGATCCACGATTAGAGAGCAAAGGATTTAAACCATGTCGTTTGATTTATTGTTTTTTTTTCCCCCCTATAAATATTTTTGTTTTCGATTTCCAGCGACAAGTTCAACTTTGTTTTGCCTCTTAGCATTGAATATTTTATCCTTTTCATTACAGTTCTTTATGTTATGTTAATTTGTTTAAAAGATAAAAACAACAACAACAATGATAACCGATTAGATTCGGTATTAAAGAAGTATACTAAATAACACTTAGTTCATGTTAATACGGGATTAGTTATAACAATTTTGATGAGCATGCACAAAACAGCAAAGTTATGACGTATTTGAATAAATATTTACGGTTATAACAATGAAAATGTCAAATTTTGTAAGTAGAGAAAAGACTTGCCTAATAATGTTTCAAACTAGAATGCGTCCTTCTTAAGTTAACAGGAAGTTCATATGACAATCCGAATATTTGTGTATACAATAGTTTATTCTATACTTGTTATTAAATTATTGCTTTATTGTTAATAACTTTAAAAATGTTAGAATAAAAATTTTAAAAGTTTGATAACAGGTCATCCATTAGATTTTCGACTCCAAATCTGATCTAGTAAAGAGCTGGATTCGTTTCATTTAATTGTGAATACTACATTGGATTATCTTGATTGCGTAACTCTTCTGATCTCTTATTGGATAAGAGATTGTACTGCCTTTAATGTTAGCTCTGTTTTTAAATAAACTGTCAATAAAAGCGTCCGGTGTGCCAAAGGTGAATATAGTCGTTTTGAACTAATATGTTAAAAGGCTATATTTGTATTGATATGTAAGTTTTTCACTTTCTCTATGTTTATTTTTATGAATTTAAGCTGCTGATTTAATTTATAGTAGAGCGCTGTAGTTGAATAAATACTGTTTCTTTATCTACATTTTCAGGTATCTAAGGGTTTCATTGAACTTGTAAACTTTGAAATATATAATATTATGATAGATATTTAATCTTATGCTTATTAAATACTGTGTGGGAACACGTCAATTTCATTATTAAACTTGTTGATGTTTTGTTTCGAACTTTCTTGTTTAGGAATCCAACACCAAGACATTAAGTTTGAATTTTCTTTCACGCTCTTATTTAAATCTCTTCAAAACGAAATCTATTTTTATAAAAGAGGTAAAAAAAAAAAAAATAATTTTAAAAAGTCAAGTTTAGTCGCATGGAAAGGTGTGTGATTTTTTGGAAAAGAAGGAAATAGATTTAGATTAGAAATCTTCTCAAAATCAATGATGTATGAGCACATTATGTATAAAGTAACACACATAGTTTTTTACTGCACTAATTTTTCAGATATTAATGATTTTTTTTCATAAATCTGGATAATTAATTCAAATATATTGTCACTTTTGAAATGAGGAATAAAAAATAAACAATACATTGATTACTGACTTTATTTAAATTTATTCTGTGCTATCTCTATTTCCTGAATTATACTTTATGGTGAAATAATAGTCATTTGAAAATGTGTATCATTAAATGGAATCAGACAGATTGAAGTATAAAGGATAGAGTTGGATTTATATTTATTGCTTTATGCATTCTACTATCAAAATAAATATGAGCTCATGAAATGTATTTTAATGGCTAAAGTATTTTGTCTTTCAGTTTTAAAAACAGATTTTAATATTATATTCATATAGTATGATATTTAAGGAATTTATATGATATTTAAAATTGAATTAATATTATGTAGATAAAAATAAAATAATATTATTCAAAATTTTCTGGGAAATGATTCGTGGAATCTCTTGTATTTTTTCAATTTCAAAAAGTGACTCTTCTATGAAAAATTGCTACTCTTGCTTAATTATGCAAAATTAAATTTTTTCATGTTACTAAAGAGCTATGTTATTAAAAGGAGTCATAAGGTAAGAAGTTAATACTTATTAAAGTTGTAACTTCTTATTACTTTGATTTAAATAGAAAAATAAAAATTACTTTTTTTTTTCAATCAAAGTTATGTTTTGTCCCCCTCAACAAAATCTTCTAAAGGCACTCTCAATATGAAATTTTAATTTTAAAAGAAGATTTATATTTTGTTTAGTTTTCACAGTCATTTCATGGTTTAATTTTTTTAATGTTTGCCTTGAACTCTTTAGCAAGAAAGATAGTGCTCGAATATTTTTCAGTAGAGAGTTGAGCTGGAATCGAAAGATTTTTTTTTCTTTTTGAAGAATTTTAATTTTAATAAATTTTGCACATCATATTTAGATGAAGGTAAATGCTTTTCATGATAAATTTTCAATCTGAATCACATTAAAAATTGTTTTGATGAAGAATCTTATTCTACCAAGTAATTTTTCTTTTTTAATTTCTAAATATATTTAATTGTCTCTTTTATTTGTAAAATTAATATGCTCATATTATATACATATACTATAATGTTTAAAAATATTTTGTCATTATTTGTCAGTTCATGGGGCATTTCATTTGAAGATACTAAAAATTACTTTATAATGCAAAAAAAGGATTTAAAATTAAGTGATATTAGCATCATAAAAAAAATTGATAGTTTAAAATAATGATGAGAAAATTATATAACATGCTTCGTATTTTTATTAAAACTTTTAATATAATGGAAAATGTTTGCTTTCCTCATAATTATTAATATTTTGAGAATATTTTCAATTGTACATCTTGTTAAAGAAATTTGAGATAGGTGAGATTAAAATGAAATTCTAAAGTTCTTGTTATGATCAGATTCCATTATATTCGTATTTTGATTTTCATTATGCTGATTATCCAATATATCTCTTTACAATTTCTAAATTTTATTTAGAAAACCAATAAATAGATGAATATGTGATAATTTATACAAAATAAAAATCAACGGAAAGAAAATTAAATGGCATTTTGTCTTATTTAATAACAGCTGCCTTTGGCAGGGAGTTGATTTATCAGCTTTAGTAATTACAGGAGTGACCTCTGATTACTGTGTTAATGATGCTTCAGAATTAGAGTTGCTAAAATGTTCATTTAATAATATAAAAATAGTTTATATAATTTTCTCTTATGGCTTCCTCATTGAAGTATTTTTTAATTCTGAATAATGATAGCCATGTAATTTACTGTCTTTTTGAAGTCTTGCATCATTTTTCTACATATCTTCCTGATTTTCTTTATCTCCTTTTAAATTGAAGCATAAAGGATTAAACTTCAACTAATACAATAACTTTCTTGTTTATACTAAACATAATTATTAAAAATATAAGAATATTTGGGTAAAATAATTTAGTATAGAAATTTTGTGTTTACTACAGAATATGTTCCATGTTTAGTATTGTATCCCCAAGGATTATTTAATGGAAATTTCTCTGATTTAACAAAAATTCACTGTATTACTTTAAAAAGTTTTTAATAAGCTATAAAAATGGTAATATTATCTTATACATCCAATTATATTACAGGCAAGAGTAACAGTGTTTAGCAATGGCCACACTTTAAAAAAATCTTTCATCATTGTTTAATTGTAAAGTTAAATCTGTATTATAAGTACAATAAAAATTTTTAAAAAGTTATAAAAAAGCATACCTTATGCTGAAACCTACACAGCTTAGAAAAAAAATACTATTTCTATTTTAATAAATACTTAAGTGACATATTTTAAACTTTTATGATGAATAATGGAAGAGAATCCAGGATGTAATATTTAAAATAAAAATGAAAATAATTTACGTTTTACGGCATCAATAAAATATATTATTGTAAAATATTTTTAAAAATTAATTAAACATAGACAAGAAATTGTATGGTACCAAATTGGTATAATTGAAAATAATTTTAATGATTTTTATTAGATTTAAGATGACGTAACATTCATGTTTGTGCTGTAATATTTCTGTCCACTAAGTTAGGAAAACATCAAAATTTTCTTAATTTTTAATTAAAATTTTAACAAAAAATATTACTTTGAAGGGAACATTTCCACATTCCAATTTATGTTTATCACAAATTTTGCAATTCTGGCTTTAGTGATCTGTCCTGTAGAACATAAAAGCAGAGATATACATTTTCTTTTATTGTTTATAGATAACCGTTTTATAGGCACCATTAATTATTCTACAATTATGGATCAGTTCTCGATTTCGGGCCATCTCTGTTGCAAAGCATCATTAATGATGATATTGATAATTATGGCTTCAAGGCATTAACACATAAAGCGTAATAGCAAGAAGATCTGGGTAAAAATATAGTGGTTTAATCGTGACAATATAGGGCATTAATGGATGCCTCACATTAAATTTTCTCAGATAACAATATAACTTCACTAGGTGCCTATTTACAGTGTCAAATAGATAATGTCTTCCTGCCTATTTTACAATTCTGTGGTATATTTTTTTCATTGGAAGGGCCGCCTTCATTTAATCTAAGTTCCAATTCATCAGATAATTAAAATCATTAAACTCTCTTGCAATATGATTCTCATAAAAATCAATTTTTATAACATTTTTTGTAATTGTATTTGTTTACATTAGTTGTCCACTTTAATAAACTCCGAACTATGTGTTTTGTCCCAGTGTCTTTATAAGCCTAAACTTAGAGCTTCAGTTTTGTTCGAGGTGTTTGTTATATCAGGGAAAGGTGCGGAATGATGCAAGACACCCAATCGTGCCCCAGTTTGAGTGTATATTTTGATGTTTATAATATATCATTGAATATATAATATGTCATGTATGGTGTATTATCCTTTATTTTACTGAACCAAATTGTATATAAAGGTAGTTCAGCATTAATATGATGTCTTACAATTTAATTAATATATATAATACAGGGTGTTTCTGAATTCATGGGTCAAACTTTAAGGTAGGTAAAATAAGTATAAAGAAGCATTTTTTAAATAGCAATGTGGTATCGGAAATGAAAAGTTTTGATGGGGAAAAAAACAAAAATGCTGAGAAAAAAAAAGCTCTATATTTACTTGACCCCATATTGCTACACAAAAAAATACTTCTTTATGTATTTTACCTACCCTTAAAGTTTGGCACATGAATTCAAGAATATCCTGTATATACACCTTAAATATTATATACACTATTTAATTTTAATGTCATTGTAGAAGAAAATCTTGAAAAAATGTCAATTTTTTGAAAAAAATTTATTTATTATCCATGTTTGGTGTTTTAATACACTGTATCACTACTGAAACATAATATCAATAATTTAACAAATTATAACTTCTATGAAAAGTTCATCCTACTTTCACAATATACATTATGCTTTTTCTTGAATATTTTTAGTCTATTATGTATAATTTAGAGCTTTATTCAATATCAAGTTCTTAATCAATGTTTGCACTTGAGATACACATTGCTATATGATCATAAATTATGAGAATTACTGAGTAGATAGGTAAAATTTGATCTATATATATCTTAAATTACTTCATTTGCAATTTAATGAAACTATATCGAGATTTTATGGTCACTTTGCATATTAGTATGAAATATTCACATTCTTTTTTTATATTATTCATATTAAACCTTTTTTAATAACTTTTTTTTTTTATTTCACAATATTCATGTTAATAATTCTTGCTAGAATATATGAAACTTTTCTATGATCTATTATATAAAATAATTTTAGTTTCGTATATAATTTGTTTGATTGAATTTTTTTGTTGTTGTTATATTACAAATATAAGCAGTAAATAGTTTATATAATAATAGTTATTCTATTAACATTTATTTTTTTATGTATATAATTTTTTTTATCTGCTATACTTAGCCATCATCAGGGCCATTGCAAGGGTTTTCAAGACTCCTGGGGGGGGGGGGAATTCAAGCACCCATTATTAGCTTGGTACTTGCATATTGAAATGCATAATACATTATAAAATTTGATTTTCTCAGTAGAAAAACAATATACAATTTAGATTAAATAGGTATGGGGAAGGAAGAGGTTAATGTAAATTTTTTTCAATAATTTACATTTCAAACAGCAATGAATTATTAAGAAACATAATAATACATTTAATGTTTAGTATTTATTGCTATAACTTAATTTTATGAGGAATTATCATTCTTTTGCTTCAGTAAATGTTTAAATATATTGATATCAATACAGTTGTAATTTCTTTGGCAATTGATGTTATTGTCAGACCATTCAATCTATTCTGAGACACAACTGATCGAATATAAACTTAAAATTTTTAAAAATTCTTTTAATTTTGGCCACTGATTCCGGTAATATTGCAAATATGTGTAAACATAATAAATAAATTTGTAAAGGTGTGTCTAAAATATATAGAAAGAAAGTTCCATTGAGCAATTAAAGAACACAAAATGTAATGGGATAAAGCATTTTTTTATCAATGAAATACATGTCTTGTACTATAATATACTATAAACATAATTGTCATCAATGTTGTGATATTTTCCACAACATGGTTCCATCTTTTGTTTTTCTATATCAAAGAATGTTAAGGTATGTGATAATAATGAGATGGTGACAACTCATTTCACAGTATTATCTTTTTGAGACCTCTTTTCAGGAAGGAAGGACTTAAAATTGCAACAACATATGAGAATTGTAGGGAGTGAAATGTGGACTTCAAGGAAGGATAATTTGCTGATGTTATTAATTATTATGTAGAAATGTAGTAAAATAATCTTTCTCTCAAGTATGATGTGGATCATACATTCAGAGATTTTTTTTAATTATGAGTTAATTCAGTTATTGTGCCAGTAAACTATTAGAATTTTACTTCCTTGTTGAATATACACTACATGCAACTAGCTTATTATTATATTCAATTGTCCTATAAAATCATCCTTTGTGTGATGAATAGATCGAATAAAAATAGTAATTCCATAATTGTTTAAAAAAGCTACACATCTTCTCTTCCAATTATTTAAGAAGAAAAGAAAATATTCGTCTGTTTCTTAATCAAAATTAGCATTTTTTTTTTTAATTCTAGCTTATTTAGCCAGATTATTTCTTTTATTCTTTTTTTTTTAATCTCGTCAAACTTTTAATATTGAATGCATTCCTTTCAGAATTTCTGCTACTTATATGATTAGATTAGATAAGAAATGTGAATTTAATTGAATCAGGCTACTACAAATTACTAAATGTTCAAATAAAAATAATAATAATAAAAAAAAGTGCAGTCTATGAAATAAAAGTAGAAGTGAAAATCCTACTTTAGAGTCAATATACAAGCAAAGCAATTTCTTTAAAAATTTAATTGTAACATTGGCAAAAACGCATATTTAAATGAACTTGAATTTCTTAATTGTAAAAACATTAGTACAGATAGTATACCAAATTAAATTTTAAAAAATTCATAAAAATAAAGGAAGATTATATAAAAATTAAATTGATATCATTAAAATGGAAATTTATTAAGTTTTAAAATAATGCAAAATAATTTTGTGCGATAATAGTTAGAACAACAATTTCAGAAGCAAGTCAGCGACGGTTAAGCCTATTTTCGCTTTCTATTAAACTGTTTGACGTCTCTTTGTATCATCATTTTTTAAAACATTTTCTTTCCTCTGACTGAACGAAAGTTTCGATGACATAGTGAATCTTCCTTTTAGCATTTCTAATTTGCATGTCAGTTAGCTAAACGAAACGGTAAATTCATGATAGCTGTAAAAACATTTAATGAAGCAATAGGAAACGTTCATACGGTGTGTGTGTGTGTCTGTTTGTTTGTGTTTGTCTGTCTGTCTGTTTGTTTGTTAATAATCAAATGACATAAAATTAAGAGTTTCGTTTTTATAAACATATATATATATTATTAGGAACTCATTCACCGCATTTCATTATGTTCATTACATTTCCATTTTTTTTTTTTTTTTTTTTTTTTGTGAGTTACCCTTAGAAAAAAATTAAGTTATTTTCGCATAATTTTGAAATTGAAGTTTCCTAACTGAAAATATCCGTATAAAAATGTGCTGTGGAAAAAAAATATTTATATGTCATTTTAATGACACAATATAAACAAGATAATTAATAGATTTTATAGTTTAATTTTGTGTCTTCATGGACAATTCTTTTCTTATTTAAAAAGTTATTCAAGCGTATATTGATAACATAATTGACGGGAGACAGGTTGAAGGTGCTTGTCATTAGTTATTTATTGCTATTAAAATTGCTGCACGACTAATTTAAATTATACCTACTCTTCTAATATAAGTACCTACATTCTTTATGGTTATTTAACGTTACTGCTATTTCGATGCTAACTTATGATTAATCGATTTCATCTCCGAGATTAAACCATTTAGAAATGCTAGCATATTTTATTTATACAGAAGTTATACCTGAATAATTTTTGTCTTTAAAATACTTTATAATGTACTTTTTTTTTTTTTTTGGAAAGTTGCAAGAGTTTATTTAAAAAAGCCCATAGCATTAATTTGAAAAAGCAGAGCCCAAGCATTAGCTTGGAACAAATATGGAACGAATTTTTTTCTCCTCATAGTGTCAGTAAGTAGCGCTGATTGATCTAGTGTATATTATTAAAGTTCAGGTGAGTAATAGGAATTGGAATGTCGAAAAGCGTTGAAAATTGATTCTTCGTTGAAATACAAAGCTAAGAATGTTTTTGATTATCATATCCATTCGCCGTCAAATTGTTGAAACTTATAGTGAACGTGCAATGAGTAGAAATTTCGCGAAATTGTGTCATCCTTTTGAATTGCAAGAAGAGGCAGTGGTGTCAAGTTTCATACCAAATATCAAACTCTGGATTCCAAATGAACTTCAAGTAGAAAGTATGAGAATGTATGAAAATGAATTTTTATAGAAGCATTAGTTTTTACATTATTTAAAAGTGAAATCAAGTCATCATTCGGGTCTTCTTACAGACTTATTTATAGATGACAGCATTACTATAATGGTCATTTTTGGCAAATCCGTCTGAAACCTTTTTTTGATAAGATTGTTATACTTTGTCTGAGAAATCAGTGCGATTGCAAGTATTTTTTATCACTCTGAATAAAATATAATTTTAAAAACTTAATTGTGTGCGAGCGTAATTTTAAAAGCCTTTTCCTTCTATGATAATATATTTTGAGCTTTGAGAATATTACAAAGTTTTTTTTAGATATTTTATTGCATAATTTAAATCATTATTATGCACTTTCGTGTAAATCCTTTCACTGAGTAAAATAATCTTTTAAGCTGCTATTTTGTGAAATTTGACAAATACATTTGTCCAAAAATTTTACATTGATTCCTTTTTTCTTTTTCAAGTGTTCTTAATTTGTTTTTTTGTTTTTTTTCAGGTAGGATTTTAATGTTCCTAGACATCTGAAAATGAGCTTGTAAGTATTGAAAATTTTCTATATTTTAAAATTGTAGTAATATCATCTGCTTCATAGTTGTTGAAATATAAATAAGCTGTGTTTGCGAGAGTCATCTATAGCGTAGTTTTGATCAGCTGGCGGTTGACCTTCGACCTCAAACAGACGAGTGCATTTGGCGAGAAGGAGAAAAATGGGATGTATTCAGCTCGTTCTCGGATTCGAAAACCTTCCACGCTTTTGCGCATGCGTCAGGATGCGTTTATTTAATCAAACTAGGGGTGAGAGGAAAGATGAAAGGAGGAGATGGACTTATCCGTATGGTGAAATTGGATTATACGAGAATAAAGGAGGCTTTAAAATTGCGAATAACTCGTAATATTGTCGGAAAAGGATTCTGATTCGCAATAAAATACTTTAGAGCATTTTTTATTCACATTAAGGGGCATAAATATTAAATTATGATGAATAAACGGAGTTAATAAACTGTTGAAAGGTGAATAAACTGTTCTTAAAATTTGATAATACATTTTTTTTCAATATATATATATATTTATTTAATGTTAGAGCATTTTTATTGGATTATTTTAAATAACGTTTTAAGATTAACAACGGAAGATAATTTCGATCACATTTAATGATATTATGTAAAATTTCTTTTTTGCCCCTTCAACTAGCCATATGAGAAATCAGTATGCAAGTTTGAGTTAAAATAAAATAGTACGATCAGATACGATACGCACATACATGGGGGGGGGGGTATGATCTGAAAAGTATCTTATAGGGCAGAAATCAAAGTCAAAGAATGATGAAGAATTCCGGAAATATGCCCTTTCCATCGCATCTCACTCCTTAGCGAAGTAGAATCACCGAAAAATGGTAGTCTCGTGGTACTGAAACGGATTGTGGAGTATTTCGCGAAGAAGTAGCAGGGTTGTAGTAAATATCTTATACTAGACTCATTTTTGATATATCTTAAATCGCTTGCCATGAAAGAATGTAAAGCATATTTTATATAATCATATTCACTAATAGGCAAACATAATTCCAAAATTATGTTTTTCGAACTGGGTATAAAAGCTAAAGATTCGAAAAAATCTCAGTTACGAATTTTTTAGTGATTACAATATTTTTTTTATACAGTACACACCCGAGTAACCGCTTTGCGACTATCTGGCTTTCGTACTATCCGGCCTAGTTTTCTTTTATCGTAATTAAATGAAGGTGGCAAGATGTTGCATTGTAACATTGCCAGGACATTGGAAGTGGACGTCTGTTACGATCCTCCTACGTACCATGTGCAAAATACAAGGTATAACAAGAAAAGAGCAGCGTTCTGCTCGTTGTTCGTTGTTTCATCAGTGTGTATCGGGAATTAATTGTTGCCGCTGTTCCTGATTATAACTGTACAGTATTCGTAAATTGTTCTTGGAATATGCTTGCATTTTTTTTTTTAATTAAATGTACCACAGTGAAGATTTCAAAATAGGTGATAAACGAAAAAAAAGTTGTTGTAACCATGGAGGTGAGAAATTACTCGGTATACAGCGACTAGACTGGTGTAGCAGCAAAATATATTGCTTTGGAGTTAGGAATTGGGAAAAGTACAGTTGGGGACTGGGAAAAAAAATCGAGCAAAAATTGAAAAGAGATTTGCTGCACAAGCTACCGGAAGTGGAATAAAAGTAAGAAAAACCATGTTGAAAGGTAAGCATAAAGAAATTGAGGAATCTTTCTTTTTGTGGCATAAGCACCTAAGAGGAAGTGAGAAAATACTTATTATATTGAGTTTTCGTATAAAAACCTTGTCTTCTGGTATTGGTGGGCAAAGGAATGAAGTTCATAGAACTCCGGCCTACCGACTTTTTTGTTATCCGGCCAGTCCTTTCGCCACATTAGGCCGGATACTCGGGTGTGTACTGTACTTCGTATACGAGAAATTAAAAGTACGTTTGCGCACCCTTTGGAGGGCGGAGCAAATGAAGGAGAGAAGTTATAAAGCAACCTCATTTTTATTTATTTATTTATTTTCAGATAAGAATAAATCCGAATTGGGTACTCCTGCGCTCTTTTTGTTTGTTTTCTTTTTGTGAGCAAACGCTGGTGCGGAAGCTTCTGTCTGTGTAACTACTAGAGCGAATGCAGCAGCATCCGCACTTGTGGGGAAGACGCGATAAGAGTTAGAATTGATATTAATAACTTGCAATTCTTTAGTAGAACAAATGAATAGGGATACGCAGCGATCTGTAGAAGTTTGCGCTTTGGATTCATTTTTTTAACTTATACGAAGTATAGAGAAAAATGCTACGGAGTCCAAGCGTAGCTCGGCTTTTTTTTTTTTTTTTTTTTGGAGAAAATATTTAGATACGAATCACATACTGATTACATATGAATTTCTTTCAGTCTTATCTACATATGAATTGGTCGTTTAAACAATTAGAAAAACCATGAATGCGCTTATTTTAATATGTTATTCGAAACAATCTGCTATATACAGTATTCATTTTAAAGTTTATCTATCATTACATATATTCTTGAACTTACACTCAGTTTTACCATGGTTAAGTCGGGTCCAAGATGGCCCTATATGGGTATTGTCAGCACGAGAACAGATTGGAAAAGGCTCTAATAGTTAGTTAGTAAAAGAAATGTCTTTTTTGTCTTAGTTATTAAAGAAATGTATTTTTTTGTGTATAAAATCACGTTTTTTCAAGACGCTTATATAGATAAACTTAAAAAACAAAACTCTTAAATATAAATACATAATTGAAAAATATAGCAAAAAGCGCGACTCGAACCGGGAATGCAACACACGCATCAGCCATGTTGCTCTGTTCTAACCACTTCGAAGCGGGAGTTGAATGAACTTATCTAAAAGTTAGTTATTAATTGTGTGCGTGCGTTTGTGCGAAATCGTTAGAGCCGTTTCCGAGATACAGGAAATAAACATATACATATATAAGAATTGCTTGTTTAAAGATATAAGATATTGCAGCCATAAAAAAAAAAAAAAAAAAAAAAAAAAAATGTGAATTTGAGATTTTGGTCTAATCTTCACATTTTAGACCTCCTGAGTGCTATAAATAACTTTTTGGAAAATATCTTTCCATTTGTCCGTGACAAATATTATTTCAAAACGCTTTGAAATTGGATAAAATTTGGCATATGGGCTTTACATCAAATTTGTACACTACTATCAAATTTTGAGCGAAATCTGTTCGAATGTAAGTTAACGCGATAATTACAAAACGAAGAGAGCTAGATAGATAAAATTCGGCACACAGATTTAATATCTGTAGTGTCGACACCTTACAAATTTTGGGAACACGTAATTTGTACTTTTCGAAACATGTAAACGCGAAAACGTAGTAATTCAAAATTCGAAACGTAGTAATTCATGTAATTCAAAAACGTAGTGACTTAAATATATGGTATTGGATTTTGTGACTGAAAGTGCAGTTTTGTGTAAAATGTTTGTTCCAATCGGTTGAGAAAAACGCGTCTAAAGCACAAATTTAATTTTGGTTACTATTAACACATGCTAGAGATTCATCACCAAACTACTCGCCAAGGATGACATGACAGATTCAGTAAAAATACTAAATTCGCGCTGAAAGTTAATACTTCGTAACTATTGTATCTCAGTGCCATGTAAGGCGTTTTTTGTCGTGGCAAGTTTATTGGGCAGTGTGTGGGAAAGGTTTAGGAAGACTACTCCCGCTGGTTTTGTTAAAAATTGTACATCATTCTTCTACAGCTTATGGGAACTGCAATTTTGAGCGAAAACCATTTATAGATAAGTCTATTCAGCTGTCTGAATATAAATTAATATAATAACTACGAAGCGAATAAGGCTATTTAGATAATATTGGTACACTGATTCAACATTTATTGTGTAGACATTTATCAAATTTTGAAGCAAATCTAACAAGGAGTTGGCCGTTTGTCGGTCTATCCTTTCAGAAAAATATAAACGCGATAATTCAAAAGCGCAATATATAAAATATGGTAAGGAATTTCGAGACTATAAGTACAATTTTGTGTTTTAATCGGTTAGGAAAGCACAAATTCGATTTTCGGAGATTATTATGCCAGGGATAAATCGCCAAGAATCGCACGATAGATTCGATGTAAATTCTGAATTCATAAAAACGGTTAACATTTCGTAGCTATAGTACACCAATGCCATGTAAAGTGTTCTTTTGGTCAACACTTTTATTAGTAAGCATGGGAGAAAGTTTTAGGAAGACCACTCTCGCTGGTTTTTCTAGATTCTAAAAATATAGTTGTTACGATTAATGGGATTAATCGGTTGTTTGTATCTCTACTACTACTTACTCTACTTTGTATCTCTACTAATAAAGATGAATGTATGTATACGTGTGTTGCGTTGCTCTACAAGCCAAACCATTTGACCTAAAGCTACCAAACTTGGCACACATACATATTTTGGAAGGTGAGATCATGCACTTCAGAATGATTTTTTAAATTTTTTTTATTAAACTATTAATTAAAAATTAAGCTGAATTTTGAGGTTTTTCCACGATAACTTCCGCAAATACTGTTACGCAAAAATAATTTTTACGCCGCCACAAAAATTTTAAAATAAAATTAATATTACGTTAATAATTGTGCAAAATTTTATTGAATTTTGTCATTTTCTTTAAAGTTTTTTTAGCCTAATTTCATTCAGAATGCAATTTCGAGCTGAAATTGAAACGGTTTCCATTCTTTCATGAAATATTTAATCGAAGGATTATCTCTCATTGTTGGAAATTAAAAAAAAAAAAAAAAATCTTTTTCGTGTCATCATAGTTTACCAGACGTTTTAAAAAGTAGAGTTACGATATCACGAAAATTAGATGTACGATAGATGAACCGCACATTTACGTTTTTAATGGTGCATCCTTCAAAACTATTTATGTATACAACATTGAACAAAACACATATCAATGTCTGGCAATTTGACGGTATAATGAATATGAAGTTAGAAACAATTTAACTGATATAAATATAACCGATTTTCCGTGCTAAAAAGCTGGCGATTAGTTAATAATAACCGTTAAAAATGATTAATCACTAAATATTAGATACGAGACGTTGAGTGTCAACTTCTTTACCAAAATTAATAATTTTTGTTCAGTTTCATTTGAATATTTTATGCACAGTTTGATATTTATTATTTCCTTAATAAAATAAATGAATTGTTAGATATTTTTACAGCGTATTTTTTAAGTAACCTAACACCTTTTATTTGATACAGGGTCATCGCTAATGGGGACAGAATAACATTAAAATGTCCGTACACATTTTTTTTAACAACGTGCTAGTTTAATTAAAACATGCCAATTAAAAGAATTTTTTTAAAAAGAACATAATACTTACTGGATATATTTTCTAATATATCCGATATTATTCTCACTATCTTAGAGGAACTTTGTTTATGGGTTTATAGAAAAACTGCAAGAAATAAAAACAGAGATTGTTTCTATGGCGTCAAAATTTTCAGCAACTAATTCTAAGTTCACTCATGTCATTCTAAATCTGTGCCGTGGTTCAGTGGTTTTAATTATTTATGATCTAGCATCTAAAATCTATTTTCTAATTCTCCGTAATCAAATATATCATTAAGCACAGAATAGCATTTATCGACGCACATAAAAGCACACACGAACACAGATATTTGCTGTTAGGCATTACAAAATCTGAATAGTTAATTTAGCCCATAGTAAGTTCATTCTAAAACATTCTCTTATTTCTTGATCCAATTCCACTGTCTCTACTTAATTAATTCAAGAGAAGCTATGTAAAATTGCTGAATCGGCTAAAAGCCTAATTTTCCCACACTGTGCGTGAAGAGACAAAATACCGCTGATGAGACAAATTCTTTTTTAAAATCTCCCTGTGGTTCCCCTACCTCACCGACGCGTGTAGCAAAAATCCCTATTGAAATCTTAATAATATATTAGCACTGTAAAGAAATATTTTCCCTATCAATTTTTCTGGTTGTATAAGCCCAGGGATAAAATGTTCAATTGTTTTTTCCATCAGTCCTCTCTGTGTCTTTCTGTGTGCTCATCGCTTATACATATGCCTGCTTCTTCAAAATGAAATAAAACGACGTCACGAAATCAAAAGTATCTTCACTGTCTTCAAAACTGCATCCTGCTTCTAATAAAATAATGCTTACATATATATATATATAATATATAAAACCATGCGCATGCTCCGGTTTCCGTAGCGACCACAGGTTGAAAGGGATAAAAAGCGTCCCTGAGACTGTACAAAAATATTAAATGCATTTGGAATATAATCCTAGTTTTCACGATTAATTTTATTAAATATTTGTATTAAACAATGAAAACGGTTGAAATTTCAACAACGAAGCGTATTGTTGTAAATTATGCTTGAAAATATACTGATAAGGGTGAATGGCAATTGAATTAATTAATGAACTAATAAATTAATTTAATAAAGCGATCAAATTTTAAGTTTTTAAAAGTTGCAAAAGATTTCTGTATGATAATTTCTCAGGAAATTATAATAAAAAGCACATTTTTGCTTATTTTTTTAATTTAAAATTCTAATAAAAATTTCAGAAACAACAATTTTAAAAAAGCCACATCATTTTTAGGTGCAAATTCTACTTTCCGCTGTATATTTGTATGAAATTTTGTAACGATAGTTCTAAATGTCTGTAATATAAATTGCTAATGGACACACAGACGCTTAATTATTAATAGAGATTTCCTTAAGGACCAGTATTCTTGTTATTTCTGCTCAATTTATTACTCTATACTATTACTATTATTCTCTACTCTATATTGAAAAAATTGTATAAATAATCGCATTTTATTTGCTGGAGAAATATGAAACCATTTTAATTCGATGCTGAAATATAAGAGTTTTAGTAGAATTCAAAGAAGCCTGTTATAAAATCAGTGAAATATCTTATAATTGCCACTTTTGGCGACCAGCTTATTTACTGAGATTGATGGTTGCTACAATTTTCAACGAAATGTTTTGTATTTTTATTTTTAATTATTTGTATGATTATATTATTAGTAATTTGCTCTTAATGGCTCTTTAACAAAGTATTAAATTTAACAGCTACGAAAATCAATATATTAGGCGAATAAGTTAAGCATCTGAAGCTACTACTTGAATATATGAAATAAACTGAATAACAGTGTGCTAATTAATTATAAAAACTAATATTCTGCAAAGTTAACAGTTAAAAATTAAAAAAAAAAACGAGAATTATATAATAAAATATATGGTTTTAATAAAGCCGTTTTTGCATAATAATTAATAAGTGCTGGAAAATAATTAATATGTAAAAAATGAAATACGCCTTGGTTTGCAGATTCGTTGAAGGACGTATGTAAACAATTACATTTACCTTCTTCTGTGAATTGCAGATCCCTTTGTAGTTCCTGATAAACCGACAGGATTTGGATAGCTGTCGACTATTCGTCCGGCTCTAGAAACTTTATTTTGCATACGGTTCAGCTCACAAGCTTATTATCGCCTTTAAATCAAAGTACGGGATTTTTTTTAGCTGTGCTTGTTTTGCTGTATGTATGGAAAATTATATCTTAAAACACAACGGTCAAAATAGATGATGGCTTTTGCACCAAAATTATTCATCTGTATCTAAATTTTTATATGATTCTTGGACGGAAAGAATTTTCCTATTATTTTATTACACAAGATATCCATTACTGGTGATTAAACTTTATTTTATTGCAGTGGCGTAGCTTGGGCCAGTAATACCTGGGGCACAATATTTTTTCGGCCATCATTGATTCTTTCTCTTATTTTTCTTTAAAAAATAACGTTAAAGCTTTATCCCTTTGGCGCTCCTTAAGGTATCTAATTAAGTTCGAGATGACTTTTTTAAAAAAGCGTTAGAAAATGGTTATATATATATATTTTTTAATATTTGTATTAAAAAGATTAAAAAAACATCTATGAAGCTAAACTATACCAGTTAAGGTGGTAAAAGTTTTTTTTTTTTAATTGAAAAATAAAAAAACCCTTTTTTGGCTAAAAATAGATTTTAAAAAAATATTCTAGTTTAAAGGTATATCATATGATTTGCTTAAAATTTTGCAGAACTTAACAAATATATCATCTAGTTCTTGAACTGTATTTCTATTCATTCTTTAAATATTCGGGTTCTACGGATAAATGACATGATTTTTTTTTTTTTCCTCCACATTGTGAGCCTCTAAAACAACTAAAAAATATTTCTAAATGAATAGATTACTTATTCTCTACTTCAAGAATTGTAGAACATATTGAGAAATTATTACACCAAATCTGAACTAATATATATATATATATATATATATATATATATATATATATATATATATATATATATATATATATATATATATATATATATATATATATATATATATATATATATATATATATATATATATATATATACATACACACACATTGGATTTTAATTTACGAGTTTTTTTTTTTTTTTTTTTTTTTTTTTTTTAAGAATTCTATCAAAGATTAGAATTCAAGAAAATTGCATCTAAACATGTAAAATAGCATTAAAAGACATATAAATGCTAATATAAAAATCAGTGCTACTTCCCAATAAATAGACTTAGAAATAAAATTCTAACGATGTTTTTTAAAAAGAAACTTGTTCAAACATTAAGAGTATTAAATAAAAAAAAAAAATATTATAATTTCGCTTTTAAAAAAATCAACTTTTCAACGTAGTCATCTATCTACCTTAAGGCCGGCATTTGGGGCATCTAAATCTCCTTTACTTTCCCATCATTCTTTTATTGAAATACATCAGTTATTTTAAATGTTTTTAAAAATAACTTATTTGATTTGAATGTTCGCTAAAAATATGGATAAAAAAATCCCATTGTAAGGAAACAAAGCTTCTATTATTACATATTTACATCTACAATGTATTGTAAATAATATATACAAATATTTTAATTTCTTGAGCACTTTGCCAACATTCATGAGAATTTCTTCTCCAACAATCGTTAATAAATATGTGGCAGTCGTATCTAAGGTATTGTAAACAAGATAAAAACCCCGTCAAACGGGTATATCTTCTAGTAATTTTAGAAAGATTATTTCTTCTTCTAGATTATTTCTTTCCTTCGAACGAGAGACGGATTTTGAAATAGAAGATTCATGTAATAAATTATTTTCAGTTTTCTTTAATGATTTTATTATTTGATTGAGATCATTCATAACACCATATTGTAATCAAATAGAAATAATGATTGAGTTAGTTTAAATGAAATAGAAATAATTGATTACACTGCGTAAAAAAAGTAGAAGGACAGTGTCTTTTTGCAGATTAATATCTCTTATTTTCTCCTAACTATCAGATATTTATGCAGATTTAATTTAATGACCCTTGTTTCCATTTTAGGCAAAAATTAAACATCTACCACTAATATTATTAAGAAAATTAGTATATATAATTTCCGATGCGTAAAAAAAGTAGAAGGACACTTGCTAATATATTTAATTTAGTGAGTTGTTCTTTATTTAAATAGTGATTTTGTACTTTGTTTATCCTTTTCTGTCAAAAAAATCTAATTTGTTTAAAAGTTACGTTGTTTCTCCGTTCTCAGAAATGCCTAAAGGAATACCTTTGAACAATTTGCAAAAAGGGCAAATTTCCGCATATCAAAATGATGGTAAAGGTGTCAGAGAGATTGCTCGATTATTGCAGGTGAGCCCCCGGAGCTTCCATTCACACTGCGACTGGAGTCAAAAATTGGTTGCTAACAAATAATGTGGATGTTTTACCATGGCCAGCCAAAAGTCCTGACCTTAATATAGTGGAAAACATCTGGGCAATGCTAGTTCGTCGAGTTTATGCTGATGGAAGGCAATTTGATTCGCAAACTCAGCTTCGAGAAGCATTGAATGACTCGTAGGACAATTTTTGTCAAACTGAAATTCAAACTCTATACAATTCACTTCCAAACAGAATATTTGAAGTTATAAAGGCCAATGGGAAGACCATTTCTTATTAAAGTCACTATTTTTTCATTCATTATAATGCTGTCCTTCTACTTTTTTTTACAAAGTTTCAAAAAAGAGAAACTATTTTTGTTGCCATTAATATTTTATGTTTGAACATCATAATTCTGATGTTAAAATTGTATTTTTGAAATATTTTGTCAAATGTTTCTAATAAAAAATTTTAGTAAAAATAAAATATTTTTCGGTTATTGTTACAAAATCAAGTGTCCTTCTACTTTTTTTACGCTGTGTATATACATAAACGAGGCATCAGTTCCAATTTTGGTTCTGTAGCTAATTCCTAAATCATTAAAAATAGGCAACAAAAAAAAAGCATGCCTAAATTTTTATGCAGTACTCGATCTTATTAATCATATTAATAAAATATTCTTGATGCACTGAAGTTTTAAACAATAAAAAAGCCCCTTTGTTCAATCGACCCAAATAATTGAATTATGATGCTTAGAATATCAATATTTTAGATGACTTAATCATCTTTCTCTAAAAACATTCGCCAATCAAATGCGATGTTTCTTCGAGGTAGCTGTTGATTGACTTAAAATAATGAAGTTACTAATCAAGAAATTATAATACTTATATAATTGTATTACTATACTTATTTAGATAATAGTTATAGTATAGCATAGGATAGATCCGTTTTTTCTAATTTTGAAATAGATTATGGGATTAAAAATAAAATCACATAATCAGGTTATGAGTTGTAGTCTTGAGATAATAACAGTACATTTGAATAGGAAATTTGCATGAACGTATAATGATGATGTATAATAACTATTTTGATAAATAACTTCATAACCAAATCCATAAAAGCTAGTATAACTGTATAGTCAAATTCTTATAAACTGATATTATTGCTTGAGATATTTTTTTTAAATTTTTACTGTGTTTGTGTTAATGTGAACATTTTTTCCCTTTCTTTTTCAGGAGAGCAACATCGTCGATTATTTATCCTATTAGACTTCAGCACCCAGAATGCAAGATTGTCTTCTTACACTAGTTCAGAATGGGGTATGCAGTTTTGTTATTTAATTTCATTCATTTATTTTTGGCATAGACAACATGCAACAACAAACATTGCATAACAAATAACAGTATCTGTGTAAAATCTTATTTAAACAAACAAAAATTTACTTTATCCTTGCTTTAAGAATTGTGCTTTTATTTATGTTTTAAGCAGATTTTCTAACTTTTATTTGAATACCGCGATAAAGCAGGAGTGAATTTCGTTTCAAGAGCAAAAAAAAAAAAAAAAAAAAATATGGATCTTTAAATATTTGTATTAAGAATGTGTTGCCAGTTTAGAAGTCAAATTAACAAGATTGAAAGTTTTTGTATTTCCTCCCCAAATTTGGTATCAAATCCAGGGTATTAGATTTTGGAATCATAGCAGTTGGGAAGTTACTTTATCTCTAAAAGTTCATAGAAAGAGTTCATACAAAAGTTCATTCAAACATACCCTTTGTACATTTGTTATAAACCGATTGTAATCTGAGAAGCCGGAAGCTGAGGATTTCTGTAATAATACTTTATTTATTGAAAATTTTGTGAATATTTATTCTATTTTATTACGATTATTATTGCGATTATTCTTTGCAATTTGTAAATATTTTTTACTTTCTCGTTTACGTAGCATAGAGAAAGTGCAATAATCGTCAAAAGAAAGCTTGAAATTTTGACGAATCCCTAGGTTTTAGATCTCTCTGAGCTTGAAAAACACATTTTTAGCATTGTATGTATTCCTCTGTCTATCTGTGACAAAGGTACTCAAAGGTGCTTTGAGTTAGTCGGATGAAATTTGGTATACAGTCTTTACAACAAATTTGCAGATTTATATCAAATTTTGAGCGAAATTCTGTCAATCTATCAAATTCTGTCCGGCTGTTCGAATGTAAGTTAACACGATAATTACAAAACGAAGAGAGCTAGATAGATAAATTTCGGCGCACAGATTCAACATCTGTAATGTAGACTCTTTTCAAATTTTGGGCCAAATCCAGTTATGGGTTGGCTATCTCTCTGTCTTTACTTTTAGAAAAATGTAAACACGATAATTCAAAAACGCAATGACTTAGTATATAAAATTTGGTATGGAATTTTGCGACAAATGCGATTTTGTATCAAATTTTTGTTTTAATCGGTTGATAAAAACGTGTCTAAAACACAAATGCCATTTTTGGGTACTTTTAACGCTTGCTAGGGATTAATCGCCGAACAACTCGCCAAGGATGGCGCGATACATTTAATAAATATGCTAAATTCACGCCAAAATTTATATTGTCATTGCTATTGTAAAGCAAAGCCATAGCTATTGTACCTCCAGTGCCTTCCTTGTAAGGCGTTCTCTCGTATGACTGTATGCAAGAAAATTTTGGCAGATCACTCCCGCTGGTTTCATTAAAAGTTGTTCATCATCTTCTGCAGCTTGTGGAAGCTTTGATTTTTTTTTTTCTTTTAGTATAATGTTTCCCGTTTTATTTGACTTTCTGTTTTGGTTTATTATGTAATTCTATAGGTCTCTCAGTTAAATTTCAGAACAATTATTCCATTTTTTAAAAAAATGAATAGAAATTCCTGTATGGAAAAGAGAAAGCGGTGTTTAAAATTTATCAGATTCACTTTCTAGTTTGCAGCTAGTTATATACATTAACAGTGCTGAATCAAGTAATGAAGATAACATTTAGACTATGCACTGTGTCCAAGATTTTTGTACCTCATGAATGCTCAGCCATTTGATTCACGGTTGCAAATTTAACAAACGATAGTAGAAATTTTAAATAGTTAAAAAATTTCGTTCAATCAGCGGGAGTGGGCTCAACAAAACTTTCTCCCATGCTCCCTAATAAAGGTGTTGTCCCAGAGAGTAGTTATGAAATATTAATCTTTTGCTTGAATTTAGCATTCTTATTGAATCTGCCGTGTCATCTTTGGCGATTTTAACGCTGCCATGCGGTTAATAGGATCCGGAAACCATATGTGTTTAGACGCCGTTTTCCTAACCGATTGAAACAGAATTTTGATTCAAATTTACACTTGTAGTCACAAAATCCCATATTAAACTCGATGTATTTAATCACTGCGCTTTTGAATTACCGCTTTTGTATGTTTCTGAAAGTACACACAGACGGACAACCCTTTGTCGGATTTGGTTAAAATCTGATTGGCATCTATTCTATAGATTTTAAATATGTGCGCTCCGAATTTTATCTAACTCTCTTCGTTTTGTAGTTATCGTAATAACTTATATTCGTGCAGCCGGGTAGACAGACAACCTTTGAATGAATTTTGCTGAAAATTTGATTTAAAAAAATCTATACATTTGGTGTAAAGACCGTACATGAAATTTCATCTGCGTAGTTCAACGCTTTTTTGAATTATCTTTGTCCCAGGCTGACAAACAGTTTCCAAAAAGATATTTTTCAAACTTAGGTAAGTCTGTAACGTCGAGATTCGTCAAAATCTCGAGTTCGATTTTTTTTTGTCGATTATACGTATACGAGGAAGTAAAAACAAAGTTAACGCGAAACTCTTATTTCCGTAATTGTGCAATACTTGTAATTAATGAACTTCAGTTTCAGGCCCTTTAGATTAGTGAGATTTAAAAAAAAGCGGATTGGCGTCTGAAATATATTGATGAATTTAATTTTGATAGAATGCGAAAGACTTAATTCAAAAAACAGAAATAAATTTTTAAAAAAAACATACTTAATATTTTTAAGGAATATTTGAAACCGTGGTCCGAAACAGAATTGCATGATAATGTTCAACAGAGCTGATACGTCTTTCTTTATATAATTTTTAAAAATTCATTCTTTATTACAGTGAGATAGCATGTCCATAAAATGTATTTAATATCGCCGTACCGCATGTATACCGTACCGAACGAAGTAGGTAAAACAATGAAAATAATATAAAATCTAAGTTCAGCAAGAATTTTCTTTCAGACACTCTAGAGGAAGACAAATAACATTTTCCCGCTTTTATGAGTGTTATTTTCTAATATTTATTTACTTAAAATTGCAGCCGTGTTTTTTTTTTTTTTTTTTTTAAGAGTGAAATTCTAACCTTTCCAAATGTTATTATTCATTCACTAAATCGTTCGTGTGCAACCCAAGTTGCAAAGTTATATATTTCTAGGATCTGTAGAATGAAACAATATGAGTCAAATTCAGTTTTCATTTTTGGCCCTATTACTGATAGGCAAGAAATGCTCTCAATGGCTCATTACAATTTTTATTGTGGATAAGTGGATAGATTTTATTGCAACAAAAGCCTATAATTTTCATGGAAGTGATATTAAATCTAGGAATGCGGCAGCACTACGTCAGTAATGCTCGTTACTTCAAGTCAATTAACAACTGATATTTTTAAAGAATTTATACTATTTCACATATTACTTTACACCACTCAGAGTAAGTGGCGCCCGGATTATAATATATTTTTTGCTCCATGGTGTCATTAGTTGTATAATTTGTGTGAATGACATCTAGACTTCATATTAGTTTTCTACTTTTTTTTTATTACATTTGACTTTCAAAGGCTGTAATATTTTATCTTCATGGAGGCTACTGAGACGGATGCTTGGCACATCCCTCTCTTGCCCCCCCCTTTGGCTATGCCATTATCTTTGATGAATGGAATTTTATCAACAACGGTTTAATGCTGTTTGTCTTCAAGATGGTAGAAAACACGGAAACTGATAGCATGGAATAATTCATGATAATTTTCAGTAAGAAATGGACGTTGCAGAGATGGTGGAAATAACTTCAGGATCATCATTCGTAGTTGCTTTTTCAACAAATATACTTATTTCGTTTGATTGTGTTGAAGGTTCCAGAACGTAGACTAGTCTGAGGGATTAGTTGAGTTGTTGGTGACTGACAGGTTTTAGAAGCACTAGTTTGACTAAATCAAAATTTCTTTTGGTAATTAAGGGTAACTTGCGATTTCCGAGAATTATATAAAACGCATACTATCAAATTCTATCATTTAAGTTTTTAGATATTGCCAGAATGCGCAAATGTCAGAGAAAAATGAATTATTGGAAGTGTCTATTCTACTACCAAATTGAATACTAATCCTTAGTATAAAGTAAGTAGTAAGAAAAGTCTTTTAGATATTTTCTTCTCGTTTTCCCTTTTCATTGTCCTTATAATTGACACTTTTATTCCATGAAATAAAATGTTTCGATTGAAGAACGGTAAAAAAGCAGTACTTTGCAGTTGTTGGAAAATAAATAAATTAATGGAAAATATTAATGCCAGTAAAATAAATTCTGAAGCATTTAGCTTTATTTCAAATATATATACCGTCGTACCAAATATATATTCAAATAATAAGTCCGTTACTGCGATCAGAAATTAAAATAGGTATTCCCCAATTATTTCATAGTCTCCGGTTTTGGGAAACTTACCTGAGTAATTACGCTGCAATTGAGACTGATTAATTTATAAATAATTCAGTAAATATATATATATATATATATATATATATATATATATATATATATATATATATATATATATATATATATATATATATATATATAATATATATATATATATTGTTTAGCTAGTCATTCAGAAAATGATATGCACTCACATGTATTATAGGCCTATTTTCCAACTTACAGGATGGTTTTAAATTGGAAGAAATGGCAAGTATGGAAAATTCTTTCCCAATTACCACAACTGACCCTACATAAAAATTAAAGAGTAAAGAAATAAAAAAATAAAGAAAAATTGTTCGGGGATAAAATTAAAGTAACTGAAAAAAACATTTTTTTTTTTTTTGGGGGGGGGGGTTAATTGGTATAAAAATGAAGTATATTTTCCTATTATATAATTTGATATAGATAATATGATTCGAAGTTATTGAGAAAAAAACATTAACATTTAAATTATCAGTTACAAATATAATTAAAATTTAACGAAAAGAACATTTCTTAATGATCATCTATTACATATGAAGTAACTAGTTGCGAAATTTGATAGCTCATGGTCTAAAGATCTGCTTTGTAAAATGTTTTAAATTATTCTTTTCTTATGCATCTATAATCAGTTTTCTTATAATCTATAATCAGTTCAATCTATAATCGCCATTTTTAACAAAACAATGTTAGTTTAATTCATCCGATTATGTGGCGAAAATTTAAAGCATTAAGAGGTCTCCATCAGCATAGTTATGCTTTTCTAGTAGAGATAGGGTTGCCGTGCCACCGGAAAACCTTAAAACCTTGGAAAACACAGGAAATTTAAAAATCGATTTAAAAAAAAGGGAAAATGCAGGGAAATTTGAAAAATTTCTTAGAAACTGGAAAATACGGGGAATTTTAAGTTTCTTTATTATTTTTTCCCCATCTAAAAACTGCCGATCTGTAAAGATTGCAAGAATGAAAGATCTCAGGCATCGTTTCCAAAGACGAAATAATACCATTAACGATTGTGATATGTGGAAACGTAGATCTTTTCTACTGTCTTCCCCTTTTTTCTGTATAAATCGGTCCAGTTTCGAATTGTGAGACAATTGTTCGTTCCCATAAGATTCCCGAATTCCAACTAATAAGCATACGCGAGACTTCTGTAACTGTGTGAAAGATTAGAATGCATTTATCTGTCGGAATAGAAGCATTCAATGTGCGAGCGCATCACGCTCGTATTTAGTCATTCACACGTGAGTTTATTGAAAGATTTGTTTATCAATTGAGTAATTGTGAGCTTTTTCAGAGTAGATTGGATTTTTAAACATTGATTTTTTTAAAACATTGAGCTGCTCAAAATTCGTATTTAATACGAATATGACGGACAAAAAGAAATCAATCCTTATTTTGCTGAAAGGGTTCGAGGAGTCTCTCAAAATCCATTTTTTTGTACACTGCTCGCTTTGTAAGAAAAGATACCTAAGTAATTATTAATCATGCCAAAAGAGGGAAAAGAAATTCCGTGTCAGTTCAAAGAAGTTATAATTAATGTTAGACTTTGTATCTAAGGGAATGATGGAGAAGGTGATATGTCAAGTCCGAAAATAATTTATTTGTTAAGGATTACCTCCATGAAACTGATAGCTAAAAAAATCTGGAGAAATTGATGCCCAAATTCAGAAATTGGCAAAAATGAATGAATAAAAAAAAGTAGTTTTGCTTTGTAATGTTTTTTTTTTTTTTTTTTTTGTTAAGTAATTATTAAGTGATTTGTATCAGATAACTAAAATGTTTTGTCTTATTTTACCTGAGGCCTTAATTTCATGTGGCTTGCAATTCAAGAGCATGAGAGGTAAGATATCCACCCCTCCCTCTTAAGATATAAACTTTGTCTTGCTAAATTCTAGATAATAAATAAAGAGAAATTGTTTTTTTTTTATGTAAATAAAAAATTTTAATAAGCTATTATTTTAAATAATGCTAAATTCTTGCTTCCTTTCCACGTCTTGAATTCATGTTGCATTATAACTAACACATGAGTGCTATTTTTGCATTTCCTCGTACTTGAATATACATACATACTTGAATATTTTTTTTTCCTCCAGATTTGTGTGGCACCCTGTAAAGAATAACTCTATTTTTCATTAAATAGTTGATGAAATAATTTTTTTAAACAACCTTTGGCGCCCACATACTGTAATAATATAGCAGATTTGTACCCTTTCTTATTTAAAACTCTGACTTCCATTACAAGAGTGATTTGCTATCTACCAATAATATACTATGTTGAAATTTCTTTTAAAAAATTGCTTATTATTTTGGTTGAAAACTACATAAAACAGCGTCGTCAAATGTCAGATTAATTTTAAGACTAATAATCGCATAATTGTTTGTTAGCGTCTGATTAGGCAATAATATTACCTCAAATTTGTTTTGAAATAGCTGATGAATTTACAAAATTTAACTGATTTTTATATTTCTAATTTCGCTTCCTGAATTTCTACAAATCTTTAGTGCGTTCTGACGTCACTGCATCCTTCCTAGATATGACCTAATTATTGCAACAAGCTTGTATTTCATTTTTTAAAAGTGAAATATATCATCAGAAATTTGTACGCAATTTCGTTCAGTTAGTTTGTGCATTTTTCCACACTTTACTGGTATAAGATTTGTCAAATAGAAATGGGTTGTTCTAATTAAGATTCACTGTAGCCTAGTGCCACACAGTCTTGCTGTTAAGATTTGATGCCATCAAAATTCTGCTTTGTATGTTTGTCTAGTGCTTGGCAAACCCATAGAACTAAAGTCAATCTCTAAAAAACAAACAAACAAACAAATAAATAAAAATTGTAATCTGCTACTGCAAATTTCAAGTTAACATGTGAGAACATTGTTATTTAAGTCATTGCTGGTCTTTATTAATATAAGTCATTAATCAGTTTAACCCAATCACGTGACTATCGGATTACGCATACGTCAATATTAAAAAAAAAAAAAAAAAAAAAAAACACCTCGTTTTTTTTTTTTTTTTTTTTTTTTTTAAATCTCAAAATCGGTTGAGCTCCAAAAATTTTTCCTAGAGACCAGATCTTTTTTTACTTCTTGAAAATCCGATGTAAACTTATTTAGAATGATCACATGACTGTAGCATTGCGCAATCGTTGAAAAAAAACACGATGTTTTTTTTTTGGCAGCTAGAAAAATTGAAAATGAAAGTTAAAAAAATTATATTATAATGATTATATATATATATATAATTTCGATATTTCACTACGCTTTACTGGCCAGACAGGAGGATCGGGTACATGGCGGACAAGCCACGAGGGTGTAACTTTTTGTTGGCGATAAGTCACCAAATGTGTTGTTCTTTATCATTTTCTAATAAACCTAAAAGCAAAAATTGATGCCTTAAAAGCAATAAATCGACAGTTTTCTGCCCGTGCATTTTGCGACTTCAGGAATCTCAAACCAAAACATCATATTCTCACAAAATAAAGAAATGATAAAAAAGATCAGGATTTGAAGTAATGTTGATTTGCGGGGCTTTGAAGCAAACTTTGTACACAAAATAAATCATTGCATTTTGCTTTCTGTTTAATTGAACATGTTGGTGTAATAGAAGAACGTGTTGCGAACCACGAGATTAAATTTACGATATATGACTATTGTTTCATTTTTTAAAATCTTTTATAGCAAATTCTTTAATAACATCATCTTACGATATATATAATTTTTGTCGAATTCGGAACTAATACTAAATTTTAAATATTTTTTTATTATTATTATTATCTTCTACATTCTTTTCATTATCTTCTGTTGAGGCAGATCTTGCGGCAGATATGATGATAATTGATAAAACTAATAGAATTTTCATAAAGAAAAACGAGATATATTTCTAATAAATCAGTTTAAAATGAATTTGAACATATTGTGACCCTGGAAATCAAAATTCGAAGACAAGTTTTGATTTCATTTGATAAATAGATGTAATTAATACTGCCACGCAAATTCGCAATTAAGTTTGCAACATGTGAAAAGATTTGTTTCATTCACTTTGTATTTATATATTTATATATATAAGACTTATGATGTCTTATATATGAAATAAATTTCAAAACTTTTCCTTTAAGAAATAATAGGATTTTTGATTAAGGCCATTATCAAGCAGAAGAACAAGATTGAGAGAACCAATTCACCCAAATTTGATTTGTTGAATGCGAAATATCCACAAATCGCATGATATTATTCAAATCTATGTGCTGTTCATTCTCGGATTCGAAACGCCTCTTTTGTGCATGCGTCAGGATGTGTTTATTTACTCAAAATAGGGGTGAGAGGAAAGATAAAAGGAGATGTTTGCATTTAAGATCATCCGCGGATTTGGATGCGGATAACGTGTAATATTATCGGAATAAGCTGCGGATAACTTACAATACTCCCGGAAAAAATATGAATGCACAATAAAATACTTTAGAACAATTTTTATTTACTGAAAGGGACATAAACATAAAATTATGTTGAATAAAGGGAATATTTTTGTTCTTAAAATTTGGCAATTCGTCTTTTTTTTTTTAAACAAAATAATAATATTTTTATGTTAAAACGCATTTTTTTGTTTTGTTATTGAAGTTTTTGATTGCATTTTATGATTAACGATAGCAGTTAATAATGGAAACAAATTTCATGATATTATATAAAATATTTTTGGGGCCATTCCTGAAAGCTTTTTTCCCACATGAATTGGCCAAGTAAGCAATTAATAAAAATTTAGAGTTGAAGCAAAATAGTGCAAGAAACGACAGGACATTCACATACATGTGGTAGTGGGGGTGGGGGTAGGGGGTAACTGAACGAAAAAAAAAATCTAATGGAGCAGAAATCAAGGTCGTGGAATTTCTGAAATTGCTCATTCTTTCACATCCTATCCCTTAGTGAGATGGAATCGTCGAAAAATGGTTGTCTTGGCGTATTGAATCGAATAGTTTATTCAAATTTTTAAGGATATTTTCCTTTTAGAAAAATGGTCAGTTTCGCGGGGCTCTCAGAAATAGGAGGTTACGTTATGTATTCCTCGGACCAGCCTTGCGTAGTGTTCAAACATCATTTCTGTCAAATACAATTATTCAAATTATTTTTGTAAATCTAAGTAAGCTAGGCCTCTGATATTTATGTTGCACTTTTACATGGAACCAAAATTAACTCATATATATTAGTTTTTAAAAAACAATTCTATCGTCTTTTGTAATAAACAAATGTTTTGAATGAAAACTCGACTTAATATTTTGGATTTCGGTAATGTTTAAGTTTTTAATATTTGAAAACTATTTTTGGTCGTTTTATATGCTTGTGTTTTTCGGTCTATGATATATTGGTAGTGTATTGAATTATTAAAAAAAAAAAAAATTATGGAACATTTTGTTGATCTCCAGGTAGCTTTAAAATCATTTGCGAAAATTTGGCTTATTTATCGTTCAACAAATTGATAGATGAAATGTATTTTCTTTTAATTATATGTCATTTATCATTTAAGAATACAGTTGATATCTGCTTTTTTCTGAGTTTTCATATAATTCATATACCGATCTCAAACACAAAGGGGAGCCACTACTAAAGGCTCTTTGTCGATTAATTAAATTAAGCAAGCGGATTCATCAGACATAATGTGTAATGCAGAATGAATAAGATAAAAATTTGGGATAGCACAACAAGATAGATTCGAAGCGTACACGTCTTCAGACAATAAGTTCTTTTAACACTAGCTTTAAACTCTTAATCGTTTTGCTTTTCCCATTATGTACTTATATAACATCTTCCGTTTCAAGAATGTACTGTCTTACTAAATCAATTATATTTTTGTTTATTATGTATATTATAATTTTTGTATCGAATTATATCTTTTTTAAATGATGAAATTTCATTTTATAAATTTGAAAATCGATAAATCGATGCCCGTATGACATAAGAGCACGACTTTTAAGGAGTTGAAGTTGCAATTAAGAGATTGTTGTTTACACTGCATAGGTTTGCTGTTTACACTGCATATGATTGCTGTGTATATTTTTAATGTTGTTATTTATGTAAGTTTATTTGTTATACGGTTCTGAATATATATAACTAAACTCATTTCTAATGCATCCGCTTCTTCACTTAATTTACTAGTAAAAAGCAGCTTATAACAGTCTTCTTTTTACAGTTCCATGTTCCAATTAAAAAAAAAAAATACTGTTATCTGTGTGTTTGTCTTATCCTTAAAGTTTCTTCCATGATTTTAGAATCATGTTTTGTATTTGAAAAAAAAAAAAAAAAAAAGAACATGTTCGCCTCATTAGATGTTATAATGGAAAGATTAAAATGAGCAACTATTGCTATAGACGATTCTAGAAAGAATTTGTGTCGAGCCATCTTGGCAGCAATAAGGCAGAAAATGTTGGAATCAACAGAATTTATCTTGACCCGTTTTGTTTTTGTTTATTTTAAAAGCCGCGGGAAAGATAACAATAGAACCGAACATGATTTACCACTATGTTTAATGAAAGGATTTATCTCATATGCATATTTTTCAAAGAATGTTGATTTCAAAAGCAGTTGGCGGATTTCCTGCGAATTAAAAAAAATGATCAGATCTTTTTCAAAGAAGATTCGCAAATATTATTAATAATTTAAAAATAAGTTATTGGTAAAATTTATCGGATAAATTATTAATCATTATTAATTTACCGGATAAATATATTTATCCGTTTTTTAATTTTTATTCTTTAGATTTTTTTTATCGGAAGTATACGAAGAGTAAGTTTTTATTATAAACATCTAAAATTTTCACCTTGAGATTTTTATGAGTCTGTGTGTTTTAAACTGCTCATCTGGAACAGGAGAAGGGCACTTCAGATTTAAAGAGAAGTTTCCAATATTATGCTTGATTCCCGCTTCTTGGATGATTGCATTAAGGCTGTGGAATCGAGTTACTTCCACTTTCATGGAACGCATCTCTTATGGGAGAAGGTGTATCATAGTTTATGGTAGACATTGGGATTTAAACTTTTGTTCTTGCCTCTGTACTGTTGCGACAAGCGTTATTCCGATTACCTGGGATGCTTAGACAGGGCGGGGGTAATTCCTGTGTGCTTATATTGTCTTTCAGTTTTTAAACAAAATATACAGATGGAATTTGGCATATAGTTTTATTCCAAAATCGTAGATGTCTATCAAATTCTAGATTAAATCCGTCAGAGGGTTAACTTGTATACTTATTATTGGCGATCGGTATACTTATTCGCGTACATGCACGCGATAGTCCCCCCCCCAAAAAAAAACTTATTAAGTTTTAATTTATGATTTTTATTTAAATCAGTATTTAATTTTGAGCTAAGTTCGTCAACAGGTGGATTACGTATTTATTTGTGAATATGTAGATATTCTATTTCAAAATCTTTGCCTATTGAACTTAGATAGTTTTTTCGAGTGTCAGTGCGTATGCACTTCTATTCAATCAGAATTATTATGGAACCTTAATGGAAAACCTTTGAAGAAATGCATTTCAAGGTTTGACCTCACTTTTGGTCAAACGATTGCAAGCGTTGGAAAAAGAAATGGAATGAGAATTAAGGCTGGAGGATCAAAATTAAAAAGCAGATGAACAAAAGGTAATTTTAGTTAGAGGAAACATTATGGTGGCTTCAGAAGAAATTACAATCTTGATTAATGAAATTTGATATGTGGTCTGAACACAAATTTGCCAATTTATATAAAGTTTTGGACTTCGAAAAAAAGTGTTTTATGCTAACTTTTCTTCATCGAATTACAAAACCGTTGACGAAACTCGCCATATTGTATATGTACACAAGAAAAGTCGGAGAACCCTCTCGCTTCTTTATTTTCATTGGACAGTTTTTGGGGTCTGTCATCGTTATATAGTATGCAAGTTGTGTTTCTGTTTTCAGATATCTTTACATGCATCCGTTTCTTCGTGTCGTATTTCCGCTTGGAAATCTAAAGCTGTTACGCAGTCACTAACTTCCTCTCAGAGGTGGTTAAGATATGGGAGCTTGAATTGTAAACAACGTAAATAAATAAAACCTAATCACTTATATACCGTTCATCTTTTTATGAAGAATTTAAATACTGATAAGATGTTTATAATATTTAAAATGCTGAGAAATAAATACGAATCTGAATGAACTGTCGATATATGACTTAATTTAAGTTGAAGCTTGTTCGTTTATTTATTGTTACTTTTTCGTTTTGCTATAATTTTCTTTAAAAGTTGAACTGATGTTTGTTACCGAATGGTAAGTTATGTGATTTGTTTATTTCTGGGATTTTTGATAGCTTTTTGAACTAAAAATAAAATCTGAATGTTAAATATTCTCTATATAATTTTTTTTTTTTGTATGTCATTTTATACATATCTGCAGTTTTTTCCGTTCTTGATGAAATGTGGCACACATGCTCTTCAAGGCTATATGAAGTTCACTGTAAACTTTTCAAAGTCCAGAATTAATTAAAATATAAATTAATTAATATTTAAGCACGTTTTTAATGTTTTTCAGCAATGTCTTTTGAAATTATTATTTCGCAAAAATGATTTTAGCTCTATTTTAAAACTCATTTATCATTTAAAGGATATTTATTTAATTTTCATATATATTTTTATCTACTTTCAATAATTTTTTTTTTTTCAAAATTTGATTTGATAAATTTGCAATAATGTTTTATTGTTATTATGAAATTCAAACTAATTTCTTTGTCCATCAAATATTTAATCTATAATTTTATCGTTTGTGAAATTAAAATAAAAATTTGGACATTGATTCTGAAGCAGATTGCTACTTCCGCTTTTATTGCGTGGCATATACACAATTTAAATAATTAAAATTACGCAGTGAATTGTTCATTCCCTTTAAATCCATATTTTTCTGTCTTATAAAATAGCAAAGGGGAATTTTAAATATAAGCATTCCATTTTAATTTCAATTAGGAGGGCCAATATTCCGGACTAGCCAACTAGTTCCCAAAGGCGGCTATTCGATTAATCATTTTTTAGCCTACAACTTCACTTTCCATGGATATAATATTATGGCTTCAAATATTGCTTAGAGTTAACCCTATACGTTAGATTCTTTTAATCACTTTCGATGCAATAATTCTAAATAAAGCCAGTTTTTTTTAAAGAATTTAATTGTTATTCATATGCAACCCTAAAGTACTAGATTGAAGCAAAAATAAAATATTTTTCACAAAATAAATAGTTTTACAGCTAGCTTTTTAAATAATTTTTGCCCGTTGGAGGATTTGCTTCATTTGATGTTGATTGCCTGATGCTAATTCTTAATATTGTTAAGAATTGCATATTATTTAATTAAATATATATTTATATTTTATTAATTTTAACATTTAATCAGATAAAAAGAATTTTCAATATAATTTTTTTCACAAAAAAATTGCAGACGATTACAAAAAGAAATGTGGAATTTATGATGATGACGATTAATAAACCTATATTTCCGAGATTATTTACCGAATTTCTTTCTTCTGATTTTTCTCTATAAAGTGACCAAATGATTGTTACGATCGATTCGGATCGTTATATTTCAGCTCATGAGATTATAGTCCAGTTGTATAATCTTGTGAATTGTATTTTGACATAGAAAAAAATACATAACAGTAATTACTTTGCTTAAACTTATTTCTTTAGCTATCCAAAATAAACCTTTAAGTTTGTAATGATTGGAAAGTTCAGACATTGGATTTTCTGAGTCTAAATAAAAAGCTATTAATCTGAGAGGAAAATTGTAAATCTTGAGATTTTGAAACGGAGTTCTCAAACGTTTTGATACCTCTATAAAACTATAAGTAAATTTTAAAAAGTGCAAATTTAGAAAAATATTTTTGAGCAAAAGTTTTGAAATTGCACTTAAGTACGTATTTCATAGAAAGAAATAAATTACAAAAATTTTAGATCGATATCTACATTAACTTTTTAAAAATTCGACTTTAACGAGATAAAAAAAAAAAAATCGTTCGTTGAAAAATCTCTCTATAATCTCTCTTGGCTAGAATTCTCAGATTGAAATGATAAAAATAAAATACTACTCTAAAAGTTTTCAGTGGCTTACGTTTCCAAATAATATAATGCACGATTTTCAAGAAATAGAGGGAGAGGGGGGGGGGGTTAAAATTGAAAAGTCTTAGTTTTACGATTGGTTCTCGAATAAATTATAGTTTTCACAAGTGTAACGATCATCAGAATTGATTGATCAGAATTGATTTAGGTAAAATCTTTCAAATTTAATTTTTACTATTAATCATTAATAGAACAGTCATATTTCTTGCATTTTTGTTTCAGTCTCGAAGAATTGTAGACCATTGACATTTATATATACATATAAACAAATATTTTTTTTTTCAGTGAACTTAAAAAATTGAGTGAAGACAGCTTAACTAGGCAGCCAGAAGAAGTATTTGATATCATCTGTAAATTAGGAGAAGGGTAAGTCTTTTTATTTTTATTGACTTGTTTTGTGATTCTGTATGTGTATGTAGCTAAGCCTATTGAATCCATATATACAAATGCAGTGATATGAATTATGTCCCTGGTCTTATTATTGCATCAATTGATTGTGATCCTTTTTCCATAATAGGAGTTATGGAAGTGTATACAAAGCATTACACAAGGAATCTGGTCAGATTTTGGCCATTAAACAGGTTCCAGTGGATACAGACTTACAAGAGATAATAAATGAGATCTCTATTATGCAACAATGTGACAGTCCATTTGTTGTGAAGTACTATGGAAGCTACTTCAAGGGCACGGATCTCTGGGTATGCCTGAAATCCTTTATGGATCTTCTTTCCTTACTTTAATGTATTTAATTGAAATTTCATTTACTAATCTTCCTATTGTGATTCATATTAGTGTCAATATCATTTATTTATTAACAGTTAAATAAATAATTACTAAAATAAATACTTACTTATTACATTTTTGAGAAGAGTTATTTTTTTGTAACGGAACTTTAATTTTTGAGAATTATTTTGTCTAGATTCTTTGCTTTTTCATATAAATTTACACATCTTTTGTTGAAAAATGAAAATTTTGCAGTTAAGTTGTAGATCCCAACTCCATTTGGGTTGCCTACATGTGAAACAATATGACTATTATTGTTTCTGTTATATTTTTAATTATTATTACTCAATTTTCAATTTAATTTTGGATTTATTTTTTGTTAAAATTTTTGAAGTAAATATTTATTTATTTTTTCCAACAATAATTCCTGCTTTATTCCTTCTCTTTTCTATTCCTGAGTATATTTCTGATATGAAAATAAATTCGAATATCTCTTCTTAAAACTGGTTGAAAATGCACCTACACTGTGTTATTTTGAAATTGTGTGAACAATTTGTTGAAACTTTTTCTGCTGCTTGCATAGAAAAAAGAAGGCTTGTATAGGAATATATATATATATATAATAGACAACATTTATAAACATTACCATATATACTGTAGTTTTTTTCCCTTAAAATTGATAAATTTTTAATAAATTTCTAAAAATTATTTAAATTTTAGAAATATTTCGTTTGGAGTCATCTCTAAAGTGTATAGTTGCATAATTTTTTTTCATTGCATTATTTAGTCTGATCTTTTATTTAATATATATATATAATATATATATATATTATTACATCTTTTCACCCTGGATTGTATGGCGACAGAATCCATCCTTATAGAAAATTTATTAAAACTGTCATTAAAATTGGCCATTAATATATTTCTGTAGCTTACTTTTTTTGTGTGACCTTTTTCTACTGCAAATGTTCTTCTTTAATAGGTACTTTCAATTAAAAGATCAAAAATTGGTTTAAATGTCTTAGAAATTAATTTTAAAAAATTAGTTTTTGTAACTCAGTAATAAATGAGAAACAAATTAAAACTTTTTACAATCATGTGTATTTTTGTTCTATTCAAATAATTATGAACAAAGTCTATACTATCTCACTGTATTGAAAAAATTATTCTTCCAATTCTTGAAAATTTTCATATGCTTCACATTGATATGAAGAAATTAAAATAATTAAACTATTGCATTTTATTTTCACTTGATTTAATGTTATACAAAAGCTTTTACACAATATATGAAGAAAAACTTATTGTAAGAGGAACATTGAATAATTGAACTTAATACTTAGAAGAAGAATGAAAAGAAGAAATTATCAAAGAATTTAACAATTCCCATGGGGTTTTTCTTAAAATTAATTCAATAAGATTCAAAGATTAGAAAAATGTAAAAAAATCAATAATTTGCAAACAAAAAGTGGCAATTAAAACAATTCCATTTGTAAAAAAAAAGGTGGAAATGAGCTTTTTTAAAAAAATTTAATCAGAATTTATTAATAATATAGCTTAGAATTTAATCTGCAAAATTTGTAGTTGCCCTGCTCATGTGCTCTATAGATTAAGAGATTGGCCAAAGAAAAAAAAAAAGAAAAAAGAAAATTGCAAATGTTCGATATATCGCCTTCCATTCAGAAACAGAACTGTTAGACAACAATGGCTGTTATTACAATATTTATTTTTGATTTTAAAAAAATCTTGCTACAGAAGTATATTTCACTTGTTTTACCAAAACTCATTTTATTTAATGCAGATGTCTTATTTATATTTTTCATTTAACCTGCAGATGATATTAAATATTTTGAATGTTACTCTTTTAAACACTGAATATTATAACTACTTGAAATGTTAATTCTAGCAAGGTTTTTCAAAAATTACAATCTGAGATCCATTTTAAAATTGGCTCCTTTCTTTCTTTCAGATTGTAATGGAGTATTGTGGTGGTGGTTCTGTGTCTGATATTATGAGACTAAGGAAAAAAACTGTAAGCATATTTTTTTATATTTATTTATTTATTTTTACTTTGAAATATAGACTTCATATCATTTGTTTGTAGCTTGCCTTTTGTTAAATATATTGATATGAAATTACTGTCTTTAATATTTAAGAAAAGTAAAATAAAATAAAGATAAAGATTTTGTAGTAAAATTTTGATTATCCAAATTTCTTTCAATTAGGATCTCTTATAACCCAGCAGTGCCAAAGTTTATTTTCATTTTTTTTTTTTTTAATGCAGTGAAAAATATTTTCAGAAAGATACGTCAGAGTTAGCATTGGAATCAATTTTCATAATGCTAAAGTTAGTGGGGGTGGGGAACTTATTGGGAAGTGATCTTTTATAATTAAAGAAATTATTTAGCAAAAGAAATAAAAACATAGTTTCTATTTTATGCACTTTATTTGTAATGTGGGCAAATTTCAAGCATTTTCATGAAATTAAAATTGGCACTCTAAATATGTATAAAAGTTTTATATTATATTATATAGAAGTGCAAAATATTTGAGAGCTTTCTTCAAGAATCAATGAAAAATTCAAAGAAAATGGCAAAAAATAATAGTATTGATCTGATTAGTAATTGCTCTTTGGGTATTTCTTACTAGTGAGGAATCTGGTTACTCACTTTCTAATATGCCATGTGTATTTTCTTTTTATATGGTAACCATAAAAGAGCATTGTTTGAACAGTGCATCATTTAATACGTGATGCTACTCATAGATTAGTTTTTGTATTTTCAGATAAACAATTCTGGAAAACTTTTTCAAAAGAAAAGAAACACGATTTGAAATAGAGTTTCTATTAATCGAGTTTTCAATTATCCCAGGTGATTATGGTCCCAATTGGTTTAGATAATTGATAATTGGTTGAGATAATTAAATTAATTAATAACTGAATTTCAATTCAAGTGTTCAGAAAAGAGTTCTTCACACAAAAATAATATGAAATTTTATTTTAGCTTACTGAAGAAGAAATTGCAACTATTCTGAATGATGTTTTGAAAGGTCTTGAATATCTACATTACCGCCGAAAAATTCACAGAGATATTAAGGCTGGAAACATATTGCTGAATTATGAAGGGCATGCAAAACTAGCTGATTTTGGAGTTGCTGGACAACTGACTGTGAGTTTATTTTGAATCTGATTAAATACTTTTTCATTCCAATATTTTTCTTGGTCGATGTGAATCATCATCATTTTTTAAATTTCTATTAAAATGCATATAAAGTTTTAACTTCTGATTGTTATCTGACCCTCACATAATGAAAAAGAAATTAAAATTATATACTAATTTATTCTGAGTAATAATGAAAATTTAAAATCTTAAGACAGTAAGTGTCTTCAACATTTAATTGAGCAATCTTTTATTTATCCTGAATATATATTTAAGGATTTGGCAGCATTATTATCATCTAATACAATATAATAATTTCTGATGGATGCTGCATTGCTATAGTAGTGTTATGTTTCTTTTATTATTATTATTATTTTAAATGCATTGTGTGGGAAAATATAAAAACTATTTGTTTGGTAAAGCTTTGATTATCATCATTTGATAAGATATTCAATAAAATGAAACTATTTATATAATATTCTTAAAAGTTGAATCTGCTTAACTTTTTAAAAATAATATCAATTTAAAAGATATAAATTTTTTGAAATTTTATTTTTCATTGAAATAAAGTAAAGCATTTTCTTTAGAGGACTTTAAAGGATATGTTGTTAAAAAGATATTTTCATGTATTTATTAGATTTTTAAAAACATCAATAAAAAGAGAAAAAATTGTACAATAGACAATCTAGTTTGTGGAATTCACAAAACAAAATTTATTTAAGGTATAATTAATAATTAATTAATGTATCTACAATTCTACAGTTTTATCTAAAGCAATATTGATTACTTCATCATACAAACATCCTTTGACTAAATATCTACATTTCTTGAATATTTTAATTTCTTTTAATTTATAGGATTCAATGGCTAAAAGAAATACAGTAATTGGGACACCATACTGGATGGCTCCAGAAGTGATACAAGAAGTAGGTTATGACTGTGTAGCTGATATTTGGAGTCTTGGAATTACAGCTTTGGAAATAGCAGAAGGAAAACCTCCTTATGCAGATATCCATCCAATGAGGTGATGAAATTTTATTAAATAATTGCTAGTTTTCATTTATAAAGTAAAAATGCTATTTTAGTTTGTTTAATTTCTTCTATATTAGTCTTTTTTGGCAACTACACACATTATCAAAAGTTAGTAATAGTTAGTAAATAAGAGATATAATAAACATCAGTTAAGCTTCTAAGACATCAGTTGGTAGTCATAAATAAATTTTACTTCCTTAGTAATGTTGATTCCCAATATTACTTTATTTATTTAGTGTCTATTTTGAATTATTGATATATTTATTTTTAATTTGACCATTAATGCATGTATCATATTTACCCGAAAATTCACAACAGCATTTATTTTCTCCACATTAGTCATTCTAAAATCAAATAATTAAGAAACGTAAATCATTGTACTTGTGTAGACAAAAATAATTTAATTTTATGTATACTTAACGTAAGTAATAAACATGTACATACATTAATTGTAATTATAATTAACAAATAATTTTAACAACAAAAAAACTTTTGAAAAGTAAATTTTTTCATAAAATGTGTTCTTTAGGGCAATATTCATGATTCCTACTAAACCACCTCCATCTTTCCGTGAGCTTGATAATTGGTCTCCCGAATTTATTGATTTTGTATCAAGATGTCTTGTCAAAAACCCTGTAGAAAGAGCAACAGCAACTGAATTACTTCAACATGAGTTTATCAAAAGTGCCAAACCTGTTGCAATTCTTCAACAAATGATAGCTGAGGCAAAAGAAATCCGAGAAAATGTGTCCTGCCCAAATGAAAGATTACAAAATTTAAATTTTGTAAGTAATATTTTGTATTCAGAAATTTTATTTTATGCACAAGGATTTTATAGCTTATAAGAACCATTTTAATGTTATACACTTTTCTATTAACAAAAAAAAATTATTATTTATTGAAAAAAATCTTTTGAAATTTTTTCTACGTATTGTCTTTTAATATTAAGATACTTTTAATATCTCAAAATCAGCTTTTTTCTTCTTTTGAAAGAATGGCTCACTTATGAGTATAGCCAATATTGCTTAGTATTTTTCAAATTAATTTCAGTTATGGTAAATCAGAGTCAGAAAGAATAATTTGAAATTCAAAAGTAAATGGTTATTATTTGGCTCCAAATCTGAGTTATAAAATGGGTCGTTCAAGTAATCGCAGACAAACTGATTATTAGTCCAATTGAATCACTGAGAATGTGTTTTTTCAGTGTCATTTCCAAGGGAAAAGTGAGCATGTAAGCTTCTTCCCATGTTTTGTATTTCATACAGCAGTTTATCTTAGAGTATTTGTAATTCAAACGATTTTGATTTCAGCAAAAAATGAATAAATTGAATATCAGTGCCTCTTTCTCTCCATAGTCTCAAGTGATTTTGGGACTATGATCTTGAATTTCTATTATTTCAGAGAAACAGAATATCAATAATCACTACTTGGCCAAAAAAAAAAAAAAAAACTTTTGGCAAGGCAAAAAAAAAAAAAGCAAGGCTTTGAAGCAAGAATAGCTGATGCTATTGATGAAGATGCAGATTAAGTTGGGAAACTTAAAGTTTAAATAACTTAAGAAAAATAATTTAAGAAATTTTTAAAAAAATAAGAAACTTATTCTGTTAAAAGTTGTGCATATATTTTAATTTTAAAAAATGGCTATTACTTTTTTGATTATCTTGTGTTTTGTAATCAGAAGTTCATTTTCCCCCCTTTTAAAGGATGATGATGAAGTAGATTCACATACACTTCTAAATGGCTCAAGTACCTTAGTTCCAAACAACAATGACTCTGGGGAACAGAATACTTTGATTCCACAAACAGACTCGAACACATTAGTTGTATGTGCTAACAGTGATATTGAATCAGATCTTGGAACTTTAGTCATAAATAGTGATAGTGAAGATGATGATGCAACAATGAAAAGTAAGCATTATTATATATTTGTAAGCATTACAAAATATTTTTTTCACTTTGAAAAGAAGTTAAAATGGCTTAAATATTAATTATTTTTCCTGTGAGTATTATCAACACTTCATTCATTTTGCTTTTTATTATAAATAATAATATTTGATACAGATTTTTTTTCTTTTGTTGCTTGATTTCTAATGAAAAACATGACTTGGTAATGTTAAAAGTTTTAGAGCTTTTTGTAATAATTTGTACTTTATATGAAGCTATAAAACTTATGTGTGTTTGCCAGACAAAGAAATAAATCGAAATGTGATAAAGAAAATAATTTTATAAAAATGTAAAAAAAAGTATTATGCTTTAAAATGATTATATCAAAGTGATGTATGAATTTCAAGACCAAATTATAAAATAATTTAAATACAATATCCACATTTATGTGTATGAAAAATAGTCATTGTATTAAATGGGTTGACAATAACACATTTAGCATATAAGCCCATCTTCCCAAATATTTAAAAATAAAATAGGAATGGAAGAATAATATTTATCAATTATAGTTAAAGTCAGTAGTATATTAAGTACATTTGAGGAAGTATTAAACTTTGAGAGCAAAACTTAAATAATGACTATAGAAGTTAGGTCTAAAAGCAGATTTTCCTCCTGCTGATATATGGGTGTTAATAAGTACCATCCTTGTCATCTGACTATTCTACAAAATTGGTCTCAAAATAGCCCTGTTATAGATTTAAATGTGATTTTATTTAACTAATCTAAACTACAATCCCAAAAATATCAATGTCCAGAAATTGCGAACATTTCTCAATAGATCTGGCATATTTATATATAATAATAATAATAAAATGTCTCTATTTGTAAGTTGAAAATAATGCATTTACCAATTTCCTTTCTATTCTTGATCTTTACAATATGAATTTGTATATTTAAACTTTGTTACATATTACTTAGACATTTTATCAATTGTTCTCTTATTTCATTTCTTTATTAGATTTTAATAATTCTAATTATACTGTACCATGAATTTCTGTATGTTAGGGTTTTAATTTGTACTAATACTTGCCATGATTAAAAACCATCACCTTAATAATTTTATCTAAAATTAAAATTAACTTAAAAATTCCTTTACATTGATTAATAATTTATAACAATTATAAATTAAGTGTTTAAACTGGAATTCGTTATTATTTATTTATTTTGAAAATTGGTCTTTCACAATATATCTTTTCATTTACTTAAGAATTCATAGAACTTTGCAACTACCATCTAGATAGGGTTAAACAGTATAGTAATATTAGCAAAAACCTTAAACAATCTGACATTTTATGTTTTATAATTTTCCTGCAATGGTTATTTATCATTTCCAATTTTGTTGATACAATTGGTGCTCAGTAAATTAATATTGTGCTGAATGATATTATTTTCTTTCTGCTTAGGACATGATGCAAACACTAGTAACAAGAAAGAAAACTACCGTCCCTCATTTCTGGATCATTTTGATCAAAAAGAAAAAGAGCAACGAAATGAACTTCGTTTGAACAATGTCGCAACTCCTGTATCTCATTCAGATACTCCTCATCCTAATCATTTTGTTCAAAATGATAGTTATGTGAATAAAAACTCTCAAATTTCAGAAGATAAAAATTTTTCAAATCAAATACAAAGACAACTCAACCAAATAAGCAATATTGGACCATCAGCTGCTATGCATGAACCACCCAAATTTCACCGTCCTTTTGCAGATGGGAATTTTGACTTTGTAAGTATATGCTAATGTGCAAAACTGACTACATCAATAATAAATATTTTAAATTTGTTTTTAATGTTTATTTCTTAATTTTTACTTCTGCCAATTATGCTGAATCATACTTATTATTAAAAAAAATCGTGGAAATTAAATTATTTAAAATCAGTGCAATATGTGATTTATGAGTAAAATACACTGTCAATAGTCTACATATTTTTAAAGTAAATCATTAATTTATTCTGTTGCACACATTGCAAAATACTAATTTAAAAATATTAAGTTTATTGAATTAAACTATATGTCATCTTTGAATCTATTCGTCGCTTTATATCTTGGAATGAGCATCATCCTATATCTTCAAAAAAAAAAAAAAAAATTAAACAGGAAGTCAAATTCTTCCTACTATTCCAATAGATGGTCCTAATAGTTACAAGAGAAAGTTATGCATTTTATGGATTACTAATCAATTAGGAATCTAATTCATTTGATATTTTGGTATAAATATAACCAATTTTATAAAATAGTTTCTTATATTGTTAAAAAATTATCTTAAAACTAATTTTTTATGTTTCTGTAAATTACTTTTATTATTCATTTTCAAATGAATTTAAAGTGCAGTAGGATTTTTCCTGCATTGTTTTACATACATTTATATATTTTTTAAAGTTTTTAACTTGAAAATAAATATGCTTTCTTATGTAAAAATTATCTTTAAATTTAATGGTTTATAATAATATTGTTTCCTTTTAAGTATAAAAATAAAATCTAATTATCATGCAACACTTATGATAGAAGGGGAAAATTATATTTTGCATGTGCTCAGTATTATTAGCTGATTTTTACAAAGAGCAGCATTAAAATTTTGCTTACCATATTAATAAAATATAATAAATGTGAATATAAAAAATCTTGTAAGAAAAACTGAGTTGCATATATTAATGGCAGTAGATGAAAAAGGAAGATTATATTTTTATCAATAAAAAATCATAGATGAAAATACGATTTTCGCAACATAAAAGAAATTTATTTCTCCAATTCTTTATATTTCAATGTTGTAGAACTTTTTTCACTGTAAAGTTACAAAATTTCACTGCTTATGAATTTTTTTTTTTTTTAATTTCTAAATGAAAGTGCTTGCAAAAAGAATTGTTATTACCATATCTCTTCAAATTGGAATTTTATTTCACCCTTTTTTTAATTCATATCCTGTGACTTTGTCCTAAATAACTTTTTTATTTTACCATTAGTTGAAATATTGTTTAGTTTATTTGTGTTTTCATTTGTAATATTGATATAATTGTGCACTCTTTGAACATAAGTAATGATATTATTTTTTTAAAATATGTATGTAATTTAAATTATGCATGAAAACCCCCAGCCATGTTGCAAGCCTTATTATCTGTCAATGAAAGTATGAAGCAAATCACACATGGTATCAAATTTGTATATTTCTATCAGTTATTTTTATTAATTATATTTTTTTAACTAAAAAAAATCTGTTTATATAGAAATTGTTTGTAAAAAGTGCCATTATTTCTTCTTTTTAGCTAAAAGGGCTTAGTTACGCTGAACTTAATCAACGAATGTTAAGTTTAGATTCTGAAATGGAAAGAGACATAGAAGAACTAAGGCGTCGGTATCAAGCCAAACGACAGCCTATCTTGGATGCAATGGGTGCCAAGAAAAAAAGACAGCAAAATTTTTAAGTCTTCTTTATGGACATATAAAAATTAAGAGAATAACTTGTGCCTTTCTTGTCTCTAAGGGAAGACTGTATGATTAAATATTCAGTCTTGCTTTGTGATGGAACTTGTGATATGAAATTAATCATTTATCTGTCAACAAGTGTTACATCTAAAAAAAATCTTATAAATATTTTATATTACATGTTCCTGTTAGATAATGAGTATTTTTTGCTAGGTAATTTACAAAATATAGTGTTTCTCAACCTCTGGATCTAATTTTCTATTGCAAATGTTTTTAATTGAAACATCCTGTAAAAAAAGTTATTTTAGATCATTGAAAATTCTCAATTAAATAGCAATAGAGGGAAAGATAATTTTAAAAATGAAATATTCTTGAATAATTAAGAATTATTCGAAATGAAAAATATTTTGCATAACAGAGAAAGTTTTATACATTAGGTGATTTAATACCATTTATCAATAAAATTCATGAATATTTAAATAAATTTCTATATAAAATTCTTAAAAGATAAAATAATTAAAAAGTAATTTATCCTTATATTTTTTTATTTTTCTGAGGTTGAGAATCACCAAAGCAATGTTCAAAATTTTTTGGACATATAGAAGTTGCTAAAGGCATTAAAAGTGCTATTCTTTTTTTAAAAAAAACTATTAAATATAATCCCAGGCAGATACCATAATTTTAAATGGCCTGTCTTTATTTTTTAGTTATACTTTTAAACAGATGCATTTAACTATCCTTTCTAGCAATTTTTTTTATTGCAGATAATAAGAACAGCTTCATTTTTTGAGAAATATTAAAGAATATTGTATAATGAAATTTTTAGTTAATTTAGCAAGTAGGATAATTTTTAGAAATTTTCTTTTTTTTCACATATTTCTTTCAAAAAATCATCTTTGCAATAAATTTTTAAGTTCTTTAGATAAACTTAAACATAATAAAAATGGTTATAGCAACATGAAAACAAATATTGTTGTAATTTTTCACAGTTTTAAATAATTTTTCTATTAATGTGAATTTATTAAGTTTGAACATGCATTTTTGCTTTTTAAAAAATCTATTCAGGTAAATAACCTTAAGGTACCATTTTTATCTGCAGTTAAAGTATTATTTTATGAAAACCTCAAAGGCAGCCAAATTGCCTTTGAGATAAGAGATCTGACACAATTACTTCTTTGAAGTCTTTAAGCTTTGTATTGTCTGTACAATAATCTCTTTGTTAGTTTTTATTGCTTTAGGATTTAAATAACTATTACACTGAAAATATTTGTCATTTGTAAAATTTAGTTACTATTAAAAGATTTTTCGTATTAATTATTAATGTTTCAATTTAAATTTTCTTTAAGAATTAGTCATTAGAAGATTTTATTTCTGTAATGGCATTCGACTTATAAGGTGAAATCTACTTCAAAAAGAAATTAAGAGGAAATTCCGGGATTTTATCCCATGATAATCCAACAAATCAGGTAAAAACTCATACTTAAGATTTTGTTAAACAAAGTGTCATTTATACATTTTTAACAAATTGTTTTTACAAATGTATCTTGCAAAATGTTTATTAAAAAAATAAAAGAAATCATTCTTATATATTGTGAAGTTAAAATGTAAATGTAAATTCTTCAAAATTTTACTGAAGTCAAATATTTATAAATTTTTTAAATAAAATTGTAGAAGTACAGAAATAGTATCTTTTCAAATATTTAACTGATTATAAATTATTAAAATTCTTTTATATTATGAAAGAAAAAATTATAAACCTTTTTCCTTCAAAATTATTCATTATTTAATATTATTTAATTATTCAATATCAAAGCCATTATTCCAAATGGTTTTATAATATTTCTTACTTTTTATTTTGTGGATAAAATTAAAAAAGTGTTTCATTTATTTGTCATTATATTATTATACTTACTATTAAGAATTTTTTTTTAATGAATATATATAAAATGAAACATTTGTAAAAATTAATATTGTAAAAATAATTTATGCTGTGTTTCCTTTTCTGTACTGATTTCTTTATTTGTATAAAAAGTGAGCAGTTCTATCAAAATAAAACATTTAAATTTAGTGTGGCTCTTCTTCAAGTAAAGATTTAAATAGATATTTAAGCATATGCAGAATTCATCAACACTGAACTCCAAAAATGTTCAGTTTTAGATCAAATGTTGTTTTTAAACTTCAACTTTTTTTTTAATTTATTTTTTAAGTATTTTCATTACACAATGAGAAAATAATGGATATGAATCAAAAAGTATAGATGTTTGCAATATAGAGGGTTATATCCTATTACAATGGAGGATGTTATTCAAAAGAATATAAAACAAAAATTTAGTTATAAATAAAAATAACAATTACTTCTTGAAACTAAATCATACAACCCATATTAAACAAAATTATATAGTGTAAAAAAATCTATTAATCACTTAATAAAAATTTTTACTTCTAATTTTAATTTTAAGAAACTGTTATTATTTTTATTTATATAAGAATATGTAACTTTGATTTTTCACTATTTGTAATGAATCTGACAGGGTTTTGGAGTGCTGACAATACAAAAAACAAATAACTTCTGATTGTTTTGCTTTTATTAAAATTAGATGAAAATAAAATATTTAAATTTTATTGGTTTTAAAACTGAAATTATGGTATGTTTTTCCAGTGTCTAATTACCTACGACTTTCTTGATATCTAATTGTAACTCTGATGAGATACAACTTTGGAAAAGGTGTGACAAAATGAAAATACTATATTAATAGTTTTGAAAGTGATCCATACACAGAAGTTCTCAATAGAACTTCAATCACTTTTAAATATATCAGCTTGAAATTAATAATTATTTAAAGCAGTTAAGTATAGTAAACTACCTCGTTGAATAGTTTATTCAAAGCAAAATAGAAAGAAAAAAAATTGTAACAATATATATATTGTATACAGTGTAATGAATGCTCATAAACAGCATGCACATACTTGAATAGTGACTATCTAGCATCTGCCTAAAATGAAGCTATTTCAATGATTTTTTACATTCCAGCCATTAATGGAGAGATTAACTGTGATAACTTTTTATGGTCCAGACAGTTGAAAAGTTTTAATAGCTGATAATTGTTTGAAAATAAAATTTCTGGTCAATATTTGATATGCATATTTCCTCTCCCCCCGCCTTTGTCTATTTTAGACAGATTATTTACCGTTATTTAATTGTATGTGTATTAAAAGAAAACAGAATCTTAATATTTTCTGAAGTGCAAAAGCTATATATGGCTATGCTTCATTGAAATCAATTATTATTAACTAAATTAATTTTAAAACTCTAAACTTTTTATATCTTAGATTGAAATTGTACAAATAGTTAGTTTTTTCGGAACTGCAGCAACAAATCCTTAGATTAAAAAGTAAAATGGAAGTTATCTTTATCAAGATTCCACACATTTTTTAAAAAATCTAGTAGAAGAACTTTAAAGAATGAAAACAATGCATTGGTTGATTACTGAAGTAAATATTTCGTTAGATTATATTGAATCTATATAGTGTGTGACAGACATTTATAAAGTGGGATTGGTTCTTCCAGTAATTCCAGATGTTTATGTTTGAATCGGGCACGTCTGCATCTGGTTGACTGGGGACATTGTTGGGCGAACTAGGCTAATAATCCAAACATGTTTTCTGAAATGAAATTTACTTTAGTATTTAAGGAATCTCAGATTTAATGAATGTGCCACTTGGAATGAATTTAGTATACTTGGAATTATTTTTAAAAGTGACAGTTTAAAATATTGGTAGCAGAACAGAAAAATCCTTGTCTTTAATTTGGAAGGGGGAAAAAATCTGAGCAGGATCTTTATAAACTAGATGAAAATATCTTTGGTATATATGATTTGCAACTATGAAATCATCATTGATTTTTTGAAGCACACCTATAGATAATGCAGTATTTGCTGGTCTATGAATTATCAAAATAAATCTCAATGCTTTATCATTCAGATGCACATTTGTCTGTCTGTTTTCTACTTCAAAACTACCAAAATCTTTCATTTCAAATTTACACCTTAAACAGTATTAGTAAAAAAGAAAAAAAAAACAAATACAGTGAAAATTTAATTTCATTTATTAAAATACAAATTACTGATGCCATTTATACATTTCCAGATAATATGTAATGCCACCATGAGAAAAATTTGTGCAAAAACATTTTTTTGATGAAATTCGATGAACTGCATTCTACAAAAATATTCAATGAAACAGGACATGTAAATAATAGTTTTGCTAATTTGAATATATTAAACTTATTTTCGTCTTCTTGTTTCTTAGTGTTGAGTATTTTACTGCACTCTATACTTCCTAACAATATTCATTAGTTGGCACCTCTATCAGCCATGGTGTGACACACGGCTTCTCCATCACAACATGCTTTCTAGATGCTGCATATCAAATGATTTTTACGAGAGCACTAAATGTCATATAAATTCCAAAGGATCTTCTCACATAGATTTTATTGGACGTGGTTTTATTGGATCTTTTATTTATCAAAATGGATCATCACTTCATTCATTCAAAAATAAATATGAAAAAAAATGAAATTCTTAATAGTTAAAATAAGGCCTTTATATTATAATACATCATTTATGATGCCAACAACCTAAAACCGAAGATTGTACATATGAACTGAGTGTCTCCAGCAATATTTGTATAACATTATTTCCATTCCATAACATTGTATCCATAAGACAAGCCTTATTATTTACTTCTGCTAATTTAATCATAAAAAATGCAAATAATCTTTATAAATAAAAAGTTCTTAAAAATATAACAAATAAATACTTTAAAAATAAAATTCATCACAATTTGGTAAGCTATGATCCATTAAAATGACATATTGTTTCCCACTACAATTGATGAATAGTTTTGAATTTTGAACAATAAAAAGTAAGAAATGAAAAATTACAAAAAGAAAGTTATTTTTTAAAATCAAGTTTCGAATAAAAGCTTTTTCTAAACTTTATTACACATATTAGAAGCCTCTTTCATTCTTCAATGAATAGTGCATATGAAAATTTCTGATGGCATACATCACGTAAATAACATTTTTCTATTTGATACATATGATAAAGTCAATTGTTAATATTAAGCTTAGAAAATGCCTTAATAAATATATTCCTTTGTCTGACTTTAATAAGACATTTAAATACCATTTCAAGAAATCCATATTTTTGCAATGTAAATTCCTTTCTTTTTCCATTATATGATGGAAAAAAATATACAATAAATATATATACAAATTTTAATATACAATTTTAAAAATATACAATAAATAAACTTTTGGAGACTATCTGTAATATATACATCAGAATAGTGAAATTTTGCATTATTTTCATTTGTATATTCATACAAATAACTTTTTTAAAAGACATTTTTAGGTTATAATACTAGTTTCAATTTTTTCATCTGTATGAATTTGATAATGTTCATTTAAATTATTTTTCCTAGAAAATTCTTTATTACATATATCACAAGAATAAGGTTTTGGATTTGTATGAGTTCGATGATGTATATTTAAATTACCTTTATGAGAAAATTCTTTACCACATATATCACAAGAATATGGCTTTATATCTGAATGAGTTCGGTAATGATAATTTAAACTATCTTTTCGAGAAAATTCTTTATTGCACACATCACAAGAATAAGGCTTTTCATTTGTATGAGAACGATAATGTTTATTTAAATCAAATTTGCGACAAAATCCTTTATTGCATACATCACAAGAAAAAGGTTTTTCATTTGTATGACATATATAATGCTGATATAAATTACATTTCAGAGAAAATTCTTTACCACATACATCACAAGAGTAAGGCTTTTCATTTGTATGAGAAGAACGAAAATGATCATTTAAAGTTGATTTTCGAGAAAATACTTTACCACACACATCACAAGAACACGCATTTTCATTTGTATGAGAACGGAAATGCTGATTTAAGTTACCACTCTGTGAAAATCTTTTATTGCATACATAACAAGAATAAGGCTTTTCATTTGTATGAGTTCGATAATGCCGATCAAAATAACTTTTCACAGAAAATTGTTTATTGCACACATCACAAGAAAAACGCTTTTCATTTGTATGAAAAGTCCTATAATGATTATTTAAATATTTTTTCAGAGAAAATTGTTTATTGCATACATTACAAATATGAGGCTTTTCCTTTGTATGTGTAAGAAGATGTTCACTTAAAAGAGATTCCTGTGAAAATTTCATACTACAAATATTACAAGTTAAAGGTTTGTTATTCACATTTATTTCACTTTTTGCCTTTGTATCATTTGTGTTCACACACAAATCACTAGCAAAATGTGTTTCATTCGTTTTGGTATCTATCTCCATTCTGAAAGTTCTGTACTGATTTTTTCTTAAAATATGAGATCACAAATTATATCATGAAGTACAGAGAATCAGTATAAAGTTCTGCTTTGTTGAAAAAGTAGATTCTTTTCACTGCATCTATCATCTTCAAGTTCATCTGATTAAAAAAAAGTGAAATTTTATATTTATTTATTAAAACCATTTTATATTTAAATAATTTTTGAAAAAATGAGCACTGCTATTAATTTGCTACAAATAAATGTTCCTGTAAAAAGTTTTGAAAAATAGCTTAAGTAATTAAAGCAATGATTATACCAAATACAAATTCATAAAATTATAATAAACTTAACTGATACTAAATTTACTTACCTTCACTTTCGTTGTAGATTTTTTAAAAATATGTTTAATCCCCGCTATGATTTAAATGTTCATATAAAAAAAATTTGCAAAAAAAAAAAAAAAATCATGATGTATTGCTTGGTAAAAATTTTTCTTTTCCATGAGAATGGAAATACTTATTTAAATAGTTAGTCGAGAAAATTTTTTTTCTAAATGCATAATAAGTTATTTATATGAATTAGATAACCACTTTTGAAATATTTTTTTTTTCAAAAAAAAAAATTATATATTACATACATTAAAAGAATAGAGTTTCTCATTTGTATGTGTTCAAAATTGCATTTGCATATTTAAATTACTTTTTAGAGAAAACTCTTTACTATATACAAAAAATATTTAGAAGCATTCTCTCCAAAAAAATTCTTTACTGAACACCTCAGAAGAAAGACTTTTCATTTGTATGACATTAATAAAGTTAATTTAAAGTTGAATTTTCAAGAATTTAAATATTTTCTTTGTGCATCAGCTCCATTAAAATAGATTATTTAACTACAAGAGTCCGCATCTATAAAAATAGTTAGACAGAATTTGATTTCACTTTTCAAATTAAATGAAGATATAAGAAGTAGGATGAATCTCGGCTTGTTATTCATAAAAAAGAAAAAAAATGAAGATGAATATAATGTGCAAACCAATTAATTGTAAAAAGAATGCTGAAAACCACATTCAGAAAGAAAAAGAAATTTTTTTTTAATATGCCTAGCATGTTTAAAGAATAAAAGCATTGATTTTAAAGAGAAACATATCAATGACAAATCTGAGAAATTTGAAAGCCTATTTTATAAATAAAAATATAAAAAATAAAAACAATACTAAGCCTCAGTATATAACTAATATTTTGAACAGGAATTGCAGAATTTTTATTTTTTAATTTGTATATCAATTATTTCTGGTAGTTATCAGAGAGGTCAATGTTTTTATTATTTATAAATCTGCAAACATGTAATTCATATTAAATCACATATTAATAAATCTTATCTTTTTGAAATTTTTGCATTTAGTTTCATTATTTTGTTGAATTTATCTTCATAACATGTTTATTGCAAAAAGTTTTTTTTTTTTTTTTTTGTTTCCCATAGTTAGCAAATTTTATTCTTTGTTGATTAAAGTGAAATCATCTTGAACAGTTGCATTAAAAGTAAATCAATTCAAAATTTTAGTAAAATTACGATAAAAAATTGCTAATTTAAGGTAATTGTATCAAAACACCACAAATATTTTATTAGCAAATAAAAAAAAATTGTTTTTAGAAGCTATTACCTAATTTCGCATTTTCATTTTGGTAAGGATGGAATTTTGTAATCACTTCTTCATGTACTAGATTTCTAAATTTATTATATCCCAATGATAATACAATATTTTACTAATTATAAAGTTCTTAATTATTAATTAATACATTCATTTTGCTAATCTTATTTTACAAACATATTGCCATCTAGAAATTTATAAGGGAAATATTAATTTTTAGATTCTATTATATTTTTAATCATAAATTTGGAAATACATAAGGACTAATAAGAAGGAAGTAATAAAAGTAAAAATAAATAAATAAAATAAAAATCATTTTACTAGTGAAGTAAAAAATAAGAAATAATATTTTTTTAAATTAAAATTCAAACAATATTATAAAGAAATTAAGATACACTGTAATCACAAGAAAGATACTCTTTTATACCTATTCAGTGAAAGCTTATGTATATAAATATTATAAATGTGGTTAAAATTCCATTAACTTATAATATTTGTATCAAATCTAACTATTAATTGCCTTTAAAAAGCTCTGTATTACAGTTCCTATTATTACAATGAATTTAACTGTAACAATCTAATTATGAAATTTGATGAATGTGATTTTTTTGGATAAATATAAAAAGTGAAAGAATTAAAATTTGAACTATTAAAAGTATTATACATGAAACGTGTTTTCATATTTCCACACCATTAAATGGTATACATTTTTCTCCCCAATTTTAAAGAAGAAAAAATTTGATGTTTTAAAATAAAATGTTCAATTATGAGATGGCGCAAAATTGACTTTCTGAACAAAATATCAGCAAAATTAGAAAAAAAAATTATTTTAAGATTAAAAAAATACTTTTATTAACAGAATTCGTACATTAGCCACCTTTGGCAATCAGCAGGTTGTATTATATTCAATAATAATTCAATGTCTTTTAAAAGTAATATAATTAGTTTTTACTACAATACAATATATATATATATATATATATATAGTATATATATATATTGTATTGTATACAATATATATATATATATATATATATATATATATATATATATATATATATATATTGTTAATACAAGTCATTTTTCTATTATGAATATTAATTCATAAATACTTATGATAATTTTATTTCTATTTCAGTTTACTTTTCTGCAAGATAAAAGGAAGATGGGAGAAATTTATTTTCTAAGCATACAAAGAACATAAACATATCAGCAAATGGAATTTCATTTATAGTTTAAAAATAATTTTTAAACATTTAAAAGATTTTTTAAAAAAACATGTCAAAATGGAAATGCATGTATTTAAAGCCTTTTATTTAGATCAATTTCATATGCACTTATTATAAAGTGCAAAGGATCACATATTTGTCATTAATTGGTGTATCAATTTTTACTTATCAAGAAATACAAATATATATTTTAATTCTTTTAATTAATTCCTTTCTTTTGTCAGTACTTTAATAAAATGCCCCCCCCCACACACACACAGTTTAAAATATATATATTGTAAAGATGTTCAAAACACTATTCCAACTGGAAGAGTTTAAACAAGGGCACAGCTACAGGAGTAGTGGAAAGGAATTTTAGATGCTTCAGGAACCACTTTTAACCAGTGTAGTTGTGATAAAATGTTATTCCATTTATTTCACTTTTTAAAATTGAATATAACTAAATTACAAAATAAAAAAAATAATGGTAGAAATCATCAAACAGAGTTTATGTTTACTTAGCCATCTGACAGCAACAAGAAGCTGAAAGGAATCTTTGCAATATATTAATGAATTTAAATATGTATATTCCTTTCATATTTCCTTACAAACTGGATACAATGAAAAAAAATTTGATAAAATACAGTACACATAATAAGGAACTATAAAAACTAATTATAATTATTTTCCCTTACTTATAACTGTATGAAGAGTAAAATATACCAATTTGAGATAATGCAACTATATAATGAACTCTGTACTCATAAAAGTTTATGAAGTCATACCAAAAAAATATTTGAACTCAATGGAATAAAATATAAAAGAAATTAACTGGTTTGGCTACTTGAATAGTAAATTTTCAGTACTGCAAACTCTATAAATAAATTAAAAGTTTTTAATTAAAAAAACTAATTATAATGCAATCAAAAAATTCATTAGAATAAGTTTAAAAAAACATCAACACATGATTGGCATTTTATCAATAAGAATCCAATAATCCATCCAATTTTAAGAATTGGTATTAACAAAAATAAATTTGCAACTTGCTAAAAACATATTAAATTTTAATGTAGTTTTTTAAAAATGTAAAACTTCTGAATAACGATAATTTTCAATAAGGTTAGATAGTTGTACTCAACAAGACTACTAAAAATACTAAACAAATAAATTAATGGTGCCAAGAAAACTTTGATAAAAAACATGTATTGATATTAGAAATGCACATATGTATTAAAAGAAAATAACAGAAAAATTATAACACAATCAAAAAACATAGTAGATTAATCTAAAGAACATAAATGAATACAGTGTAAGATTATATAAACAACTTGAGAAATCTTATATCTTACATCAATATTTAAAATGCATGTGCTTGCATTTGATTAATGCATAATAAAAGTATAATTTGTAAAATCATTCATTTTATAATAAAAACAATCTTATCCTACCAAAACAGGATAAATATTAAAAAATAAAATTAAATGTTCTTTATTTCAGATAAGACATTGGAAAAGAATTAAAAATTATCCATTCTTTTATATATTTCTAATTTATATTTAGAAAAGATGTAGAAAAAAGTTAATAAAATAATGTTAAGTAAATAAAACGATGCAAGAAAATAAGACAATAGTAAACAAGAAATAATCAAAACAAATAAAAGCAAAATGCAGTGATTTACCTTTCTTGTATGCAATTTGGGCAGTTAAATACAATAACAATTATTCAAAGAATTTAAAATGCTTCAATTTAGTGCATAACATAAATTTTATGGCGATCATTTCATAGGGTATTACAATGATGATGTAACGTTACTCTAGAAAGGTAAACACATTCGGATCCGCAAGTGTATGAAAACTCGTTCTTTTGCGATGGACGGTTAGAAAGTTTCTCTCTAAAGCGACAAAAATAAATTCGTTATCAATTTATGAACTTCTCTGGAGTGACGGATTACAATATCAAATGTTTTCATAAACATTAATTTAAATCTTTGATTAACAATTTTTTTGACAATTAGAAAATGTGACAAACAAAAACAATTGGCAAACATTAAAAGAATAAAATAATTATCATCGAAAATCCTGAAATCAAAGGAAAAATCGTGAAAGCGTGAGAAAAAAATAATTGAAGCATTAATTTTCTATAATATATAAAGGAACAATTTTTAAAATATTAAACATTTACAAACATGAAGGAAATTAAATAAAATTATGTAAAATCTGTATCTATCTAAAATATATTATGTATCCCGTTAAATAAAATTATGTTAATAAAAATCAGCAAATCACTAAGTTTTATATCTGCATTACAAATACGGCCAAGGGGAAAAAACGAAATATATGTTGCGGGTAAAGTATGAAACGCTGGCATTCTATAGAATAATGCCTTGGCATTGTATATAGCGCCGGAAGTTTTTCGGCAAAGTATGAAATATAATAATTATACCTATTTGTTCCAATATGATAGGTTTGAATGACATTTTGAATTAAATTTCATTACATTTTTCACACAAAGGCATTTAATATTTTGGCACTTTGTTTTACACATACATTTGGCGAATCTTTGGCCGCTTCCACTGGATCGAGCAATTGCAATTGAGACCGCAGTGGAGTTTCGTGATCAGGAATATCTTCAATTCTAAGCAAGTTCCAAGGGCATAAAGTAAATTGTGATCTCGCATATACTTGCTTTAAAAACTCCTTCAGAAGTTCCATGTCAGTAAAAACCGTCGTCTGTCACATTCATTACAACTGCCAATATATTGCGCGAATCACCTCGCTCTTTGTCGACATTGTGGTGAAAAGCTTAAAAGCTAGTTAACAGCTACGCTACCCGATAAATTGCTTTTGTATCGTGGTCATGTTACTGGGCTGCAAACCACAAGGTCCCAGGTTCTATTCTAGCGCATCCCACTCCGCCACAAGATCAGGAAAAGGAAGGAACTCGCATAGTAATTCACAAAGAAGCAGAAAGAAGTTTTTTTTTTTTTTTCTAAATTCATTTTCATTTTTTGTCTTGTATTTCCAGATTGCTTTTTGAATTTATTTTACCTTCGATAGCATTAATGTTAAGAGTCACGCGCCTTGCCACGTGATATTCGAAACAAATCGGTAATACATTTCATACCTTGCCAGTTTCTCATTTGGCATTCTGTAGAATGCCTAGGAAAGGGGTGAAATACAAATTGTTTCATACATTATCGGCTAGTTTTAGGTCTTGTATACAATCCCCAGGCATTCTATAGAATGCTGGATTTCATAGTTTGCTGGTTATACACACACATGTACAGGGTTTGAAGAAAAATAGGCGACATTCTGCCGACAGGATACTTTTATTCGCTTTTCTCTTTTTGAATACAAGCAGGCAAATGAATGCTTTTTCCAAATTTTATTACATTACTTTTTAGGTTGCTATAATTTTTAATGTGCTTTTAATTAATAAAGTTGCTCCGAAAAAGAAAGTATATTAACTTTATTCTGTTGAAGTTTTGAAAAAATATTTCTATATATATAATTACAAAATATTAAATTTTAGCACGTACCAGTATATATATATATATCGTTTAGATAAAAATTAAAAAGTCCTAAACTTGGACACTGATTTTGAGATGCTGTAAATTTAGTTTTGAGTTATTATTATAAATAATAAGGTCTGTTATATAGATTTCTAATTCCTACAATAAATTTACTCATAATTTGATAGTTGTCTTATAACAAGCAATAATTAATTGGAAAGCTCTAATAAGCTGCAATAATCCTTTAAAAGTTTTTTTATAGACTTGGTATTTCATATCTACCAAAATATCAACTTCTGTGATTCATTTTGAATGAGTAATTTATTAGTTGAAGCCATTTGTTTAGTTAAACTTTTATAAGTAAAAATTATACGAAACAAAATTAGTACAAAAAGACGAAATGTTAATTATAATTTATATTAAAATTGTAGATTATTGCATTGTAGTAGATATTTACTTGTAATTTGCCTTTGGTATTTACCACATAATTTTATTTATGAAGTCATAGTAACAAACAATTATGCAAAAATGGATATTTACTTTAATGATACATTTTTATTTTCTAAGCAAAATGAACTTAATTTTCTAAATCATATTCTTCGCTTAGCTGGATTAAGATTCTTAAAGCTCTCTATATCTGACAAAGATTTGTACCAAAAATGAAGGTATTATTTCTTTGTTACTTCAATGATTTAGGTCATTATACTTCGTTTCTGAGACTGAAAAGGCAGAAGTATATATTCTTAAATAATTCCTTGAATGATCATATCAAAAAAATTTCTATCGGAAATGTTTACTCTCGAAGTAAGAGCATTTTATTTTCAGACCAGCTAACTGAATTTCGGTATCGATGTGTTCTTTTGTATAACAGTAATGAGAATATTTAAAGAAAAATCAATTAAATTAAATTCTTATCCATTATATATGAAAATATTTTTATTTCAATTCCTAGCAAAGTGAACTACCTCACAAATGTCTGTTCCGTTATGCATAATGTAGAGTGATGTTTTTTTTAAGTGTGTTTGTGTGTGCGATTCAATAGTACTATATGTACATTATTGAAACTCCAGATTCTTTTGCTGAATAGTTTCAATGAAAGTTATTTAAAGTAAATAAAATTTTTATAGCTCAAATTCGGCTCTCATTGCCATCATCTTGGTTCCAGTCAAAGAATATTTCATAGAGTAACATTCGCCTCGTCAGACTTTTTGGTCTTGAAGGAATTTTGAATATTAACGTTTAGTCATCAATTTTTGTCTGCAAAAATATCGAACTTTCCCGAAATTTCACTCCCATCTGTTTGCATTAAAAATCCAACCACTTCCAGTTATTTTATAATCGGTGTAGTTCTTTTTGGAGGGATTCCGAGAGCAATTATCAAGGAATAGTGGATGCGCTCAATTGCGTTTGCTCTAACGCATTAACTAATGCTCAAGCATTAGGCACATTAACTATCAGCTCATTGCAACCATTCTAATCGATACAATTTCTCACACTGACATAGTGCAACATCTGATTTTTAATTCATGACAGTGTGAAAATGACATTCCATCCTCTTACAACGAAATGCTGCATTCCTAATTATTGCCTTAATTATTGTTATTTTAAAATGAGCGAATATTTTTCAACAATTAAATAAGTGAATTCAATATACTAAGTAGCAAATAAATAGAAACTAAGTAGAAAACTTTCTCTGATCTTATACTTTTTCGACTTAACAATTTTCGCACAAATATGCTCTAATATATATTTAAACTATTCAAACTATCAGCCCCCAGGAGATTATTTGCACTATTTAAATCTATAAACAATAGATTAAGAACTGCAAAATAAATCGTTCCTTTGAAGTTTCAAATCAAAATTTGGCAGAACATTTTTGTATAATAGACAAATATTCCATTATGGTAAATACAGAATTTATTCATAGAATAATGAAACACAAATGAGTTCACAGGATAGAAAATAACATCAAATAAATCTAATAAAGAAACTAAATATTATATTCTATTAAAAAATACTTTTCTTTTCTTTCTATACAGTTACACTGAAATTCAGTGAAACTTCAGATTAACAATATTTAATAGCCAATTTTAACATTTCCATGGAATATAAACTCCACTTCCCATTTTTCTTCAGATACGGATAAAATATAAAAGAAAATTTCATTTGCCTTCATATGCATTTACACAACAGAGACTTTCAAAATCAAAGCCATTCGTACATATAACAAATGCTTGAAATGCATTCGCTTATATACAGAAAAAGTGAATACCAGCATCACTTGTAATAAGGTGATCAACATTTTATGTTACAAAAGAAGACAACTTCATGGAAAATCAGAGGTATATACATCACAGTTCAATTAATGTTAACTAATTAGGAGGCAAGAAGTCTGTTAATACAGATAATCATCAAGATATTTAACGTCACATAACAGGAAATGATAGCAACACACGCCACTTATTTTTCATAACTTTCATCCATTCAAAATACTGAAATCAAATTTATCGTCACTCATATGCAAAAGAAAATGCCACTATCTATAAAATTTCTTTAACGTTGTCCTGTAAAGATAAGAACATTCTTTAGGCAATCATCCAAAGACGTTCCAATAGGAAAATAATTTTTATAATTTAATGGAAAGAGGATTTATCACTGATGGAAAATGTCTAATAATCAACGCATGATCTATATTTCATGAAAATAATCAACAAATTAAAACTATACATTTTCTTACAAAATTAAATTTATGGAAAAATGGCCTTCACTTAATGACGTCATAAATGCGCTGCCCAACTTGTTTCTTTTAGATGTAGATGTTGTTTAAAATCTCTTTTATCAAAACTGAAAAAAATTAAGAAAAAGTCTTTCGATTTCCGATTTAAATGTCATGAAACTGTAAAATACAAGAATCTGCGCAAATTTAATCCCAAGACAATTAGAACAAAGCATTTGGAATAGATGACAAATGAAATGCGTAACTATAAATAGAAATCGATTTTTGACTGTAATATTTACAGAGCAACTGGTATTTATACGTGTAACATAAACTTTAAATTATATTCTAATTATACTGAATATTTAGACTAAGAAAAAAAATACAACACAATCTATATAAATACATTTTCACATATAGAGATTTAAAAAACAATTTAATTATTATTTTCCACTGCAATGATTGAATTATTTTGAATTTTAGACAATGGAAAGTAATTTTTTAAATAACAATAGTAATTTTTTTGAATAACAATAATAGTAACAAAAGTAAGGACAACTTTTCTAAATTTTAGAAGTAATACAAAGACTTTATCCGATCAGAAACAATAATATATAATGATTTTCACCAGTAAGTTTCTTAATACATACACATATAAATAACATTGTTACCTTTGACTAAATATGATAATGTCTATTCTCATCATTATATTGTTTTGAACAATCTTTACCAAAAAATATCTCAACAAAACATTCTTCTTTCAGATTAGAAAACTGCTGATTTAAAAGGCATTTAAAATTATTTACTGATTAATCAGTAGAAATGGATTTTTATTTCTAAAATTTTGAGATGAAATGAACTTTTTTAGATCAGATTATTTTTTTTTATTTGTGTGTAAACAGATATGGTAATGAGAAAATTCTTTTTCTTTCTTTTTTTTTTAATATATGACAAAAGTAAAATACTTAATATGTTTGAATTTGATAATGCATCGCTAAATTAACTTTATGAGAAAACTTATAATCACATATATTACAAGAAACAGTTTTTCATCAATATGAACACGGTAGTGCATAGTCAAATTGATTTACTAGATAAAATCTTTACAACATACATCCCAAGAATACGGTTTTTCATTCGTTTGAGTTAGATAATGATCACTTAAATGTGATTTCCGAGAAGATTGTTTACTGCAGACATCACAAGAATAGGTTTTTCACTCGAGTGAGAATGATAATATCGCTTTAAAGATGACTTTTGAGAAAACTTTTTATCACATACATCACAAGAAAAAGGCTTCTCATTTGAGTGAGTTAGATAATGTTTATTACAATCAGCCTTACGATAAAATTTTTTATTGCACAGATCACAAGAATGGGGCTTTTCATTTGTATGAATTCTACAATGCTCATTCAAGCGACTTCTATGAAAAAATTTTTTATTGCATACATCACAGGAATAAGGTCTCTCGTTTGTATGAGTTATGCAATGCTCAGTTAAATGACTTTTCTGAAAAAATGTTTTATTACATACATTACAAGAGTAAGGCTTTTCCTTTGCATGAAAACGACAATGTTGAAATAAATTACTTTTCTGCGTAAACCGTTTACCGCATAAATCACAGGAATAAGGTTTTTCATTTGTATGAGTACGGTAATGATTAATTAAATTACTTCTTCTAGAAAATTCTTTGTTGCATATATTACAAATATGATGTTTTCTTTTCGCATGCTTACGAAAATGTTGACCTAAATGACCTTTATGGGAAAATTCCATCGAACAAATAATGCATGTGTAAAGCTTCTTGTTTGCAGGAGTTTCGCTTTTGATATTAGTGTCAACATCTGTTGTTTTAACACATACATCATTAACCAATTGACTTTCATTCCTATTGTTATTTGGTTCCATCTTGTTTCTGAAATATCTCTGAAGATATCAGCATAAGTCACATCAAGGATAATAGTCCACTAAGCGCTGCTCCACATCTGTAGAAAATCAGGGAAATGTCTTACTTTAATTGAAGAAATATTTTCTATCGTAATATCATGTCGCCCTCACAAGCCATCTGGTAAAGAAAATGCAATTTTAGTACAATATAAATTATTAAAGGCATTTTTTTGCGTGAATGAGAATAAATAGAATGAAATAGAATAAAATAAAAATATTCGCGGATTAACTCAAGACACTTTACACACAATTTTTTTCAATAAAATACTTCAGAACAACATATTTACGACAAATAATAATACAATTACAAATGCAATAAACTCTCTCGTAAATATTAGCAGGGTTAAATCCCTAATTTTCTGTTAATTTCCCTATTTATCACTATTATCCTAGTGTACAAAAATTTTTGTAACAGTAAATTCTGTTCAAGTTATATTTTGTTTTGAAAATATTCAATGTTTTTGAAAAGCAATATCATTATAAAATGATAAATAAAATCATTTATATATATATATATATATATATATATATATATATATATATATATATATATATATATATATATATATATATATATATATATATATATATATATATATATATATATATATAAGGTTATTTTGATTGAAGCAGAATGCAGGTTGGACAAGCAGTGAAGAGACTTTGTATTTTTAATTTCGTTTTATTCTCTCTTGGGAGGCAGGCATGATTATTTACAAGAAGGCGGGCACGAAAGCAGAAGTAAGAAAAAAAAAGGGGCGAAACAAATGATCACTAGTCTTATATAACATGGGACTTCCGGCCACGTGCCGATTGAATACATGTGTTGATCTTTGACAAGGGCAACAAAGGGATTACTTTTATTTGATACTTAAAAGTGTCTGCGCAGTAATTTTTACACAGCTTCAGTTGAATTAATTAAACAGAAAGTGGAATTGTATCAGGAAATAAGACAATGATATTACTATGGGCTAAATTAAGATAAAGCTTTGGAAATTAATTTGTTTTAAATTAAGAGTTAAAAATATCATTACTTTATATATATAATGCTATTTTAACTTTTTAATTTCAATTTAATTAATTTCCAAAATTTTATTTTAATTTAGCCCATAGTAACTTCATTCTAAAAATATTCTCTTATTTCGTGATCCAATTACACTTTCTCTACTTAATTAATTCAAGAGAAGCTTCATAAAACTGCTGAATCCGCTAAAGCTAACTTTCCCACACTGCACGTGAAGAGATAAAATACCGCTGATCAGGCAAATTCTTTTTTAAAATCTCCCTGTGTTTCCCCTGCCTTGTAAACGCGTGTAACGAAAATCCCTATTGAAATCTCATAATACATTAGCACTGTAAAGAAATATTTTCCTTATCAAAATCATAGGTTATATAAGACCACGGAAAAAATGTCCAAGAGCTTTTTCCTCATTCCTTTTCTGTGTCGTTCTGTGTGCTCATCGCTTGTACATATGCCTGCTTCTTCAAAATGAAATAAAACGACGTCACGAAATTAAAAGTATCTTCACTGTCTTCAAACTGCATTCTGCTTTACAACAAATAATGCTACATATTAAAAAGTCGACAGGATTCGAATTTGTTACATATATATAAGATTGAGAAAGTAACAGATCATTAATATAACCTCTAAATTACATATTTTTGAATGGTATTTCATTATAATATACTTAATAATAATATACATTATAATATACAAACCAAACCAAATATATAATGCTTCAAATATGACAATTCTATTCCGTTCAATTTACAGATAAATTTTTAATTTGTTCACTTGTTGTAAAGAAACGAAGCACAGAATATACACTTTCTTGCTACACGCAATTTTGTTTCATACATATAGAATGAAATCAAACTATCAGGAGTATCAAATATATTTTTAGCGCCTGGTGCTGTACGTAATGTTCCAAAATCCGCAAATGGGGATCGTGGCAACTAATGGGTTAAGTGTTATAAAACTAAGTCTATACAAAATAAAGGGTTAATATACAAAATCGTACTGCAAAAAGAAAAAAAACGAGTGTCTTTTTTTAAATTTTATTGTACAATGAAGAAAATTAAGTATAGTATAATTATACTTAAGAAACGCGTTATTTCAAAGCTTGCACTCGCGAATTTATCTGTATTTTCAGAGTCCGAATTGAAGAACAAAATCTTATTCGCATGTATGGCATCTGCGGATAAGTCATTATTTGACAGTCGAATTTTACTGATAACATACTGCGTCCGCGATTGATTGTTCTACATGTTTGTAAGCAGTGGCGTAACTACGATGGGGAATGCAGGACAATTGACAAGAGGGTTGTAAAATTGAGAGATCAGTTTGTTGCAGTTAGAAAAAAAAAAAAAAAAAAAAAAAAAAAAAAAAAACTTTTTTTTTTTTCTTTTACTATTGTTCCTCAGATTCTTAAAAATTAAAGTGATGAAGAATATAAAGATTGTAATGCTATTCACAGCTTGAGCTTGGAGCCGTGTTTTTCAAAATAAAATAATAACCAGGGCGAGTGATCTTCCCAAAACTTTCTCGCATACTCTCGAATAAAAGTATTATCCCAGGTAACGCCTTGCATTTCATTGGCGTACAATGATTACGAAATATTAACCCTTGGCGCGAATTTAGTAATTTTACTAAATTTATTGCGTGATCCTTGGCGAGTAATTCAGTGATTAATCCCTGTCATGCTCTTGATAGTATCCGAAAAATAGAATTTGTATTTTAAATGCGTTTTTCCTAACTGACTGAAACCAAAATCTGACACAAAACTACAACTGCAGTCACAAAATCCTATACGAAATTTAATATACTTAAGTCATTCTGTTTTTGAATTATTACGTTTACATGTTTCTGAAATTACAGATCGACAGACGGCCAATACCTTGATGGATCTGGTTTAAAATTTGACAGTTGTCTACACTATAGATGTTCAATCTGTATACCGAATTTTATCTGTCTAGCTCTCATTGTTTTGTAGTTATAGTGTTGATTTATGTTCGAACAGCCAGACTTCCTTTGAACAGATTTTGCTCAAATTTGATAGAAATCTACAAATTTTGGTGTAAATATTGTACGCCAAATTTCATCCGTCTAGTTCAAAGCGGTTTTGGGTTATCTTTATCACAGACAAGCATATTCCAAAAACGTATTTTTCTAATTCAGGGAGGAAAAGCTGAAAATTTGGACCTCTCTGGGGGGGGGGGGGAGGATGTATACTTGATCATTCTAAGATTTTTTTTAGAAAAGAGAACATAGTACTTTATCATACTTCACAGGACTTCATGTGAAGTATGATCCACAGGACTTCACGTGAAGTATAATCGCATGAAGTCCTGAAGTACTTTATAGGTTTCCTCAAGGTATATATGTCGATAAAGTGTAAAAGGTCGTCTTAATAACTTCGAGCGCCTTGAAAAATGATAGTTTTGACCAGAAATAATTTGGTCTGAATCGCAGCTAGAAATGTGAATACCTCACGCACAGCCAAATTTATTGACAAAGTCAAAATAAAATTTGTAATAGAAATTGTGATTTTTGTGATTTCCTGAAATTATTTTGGTTAATTGACTAGTCCAATTACAAACATAATGCCATATCACAGTTGACGACGAAAATTGGAACTTCTTGAACAAAAATCAAAATGAAATTTTCCTTTTCGTACAAAATTCAAAATTTCAAGCCCAAAATAATATGTAGACCAAATATAATTAAAACTGCCAAAACACGCTCTTAATTAAATTCAAAATAACTCAAATTATTTTATGGCCAATCTATATTTAATATTATATTTTACTCCAGTTTTATAAATAAGTAAAGAATAAATATGAATAAAAATAAATATGCATACTGAATATGATGAATTTGCCATGCTGAATTAGGAAACAATGCAGTTAGATATACTGTTAAAAAAAATGAATGCTTACCTTTCTAAAATTTCTTAGTTTAGTGAAAAAAAGGAAATTGGAAAAATGAATTTAGACTAATGGAATATTATTTGTATATTTCATGCTATACAGTACTAACTTATTATCCTGAAATTATATACAAAATATTTTGCATTTAAATATTCAAACATCAAGGGAATTTAGTTCATTCTAATTTGATATAATTATTGATTGCATCAATTTCATTTGACAAGGTGACTGAGCATTGTCTAGATTGTCAATTTCTAGCGAGATTCAACAATGATGGATTGATTCATTTTGCTGCCTTAGGCAGTATAACAGCTTCTCTTTTAAAAACTGTTAAATTTAGTTTCAAATTTCAAAACCTAATAAACATACAAATTATTTATTTTAATTCAATTTTTTTATTTTAGCAACTTTCTGAAAATGTAAATGGCTTTATTAAAATAGAATTCAATAAGTATACCATGCAAAAAAATTATTAAAATAATAATATACTTGAAAAATGAACCATAATTATTAGTTCATGATTTCTTTACTTGCAAGTAAAAGTATGTAATAAGTATAAGAAGATACAGGGAAATTATAAACTCCAAACAAATATAAGACAATTGAAATAGTAAATGTTATATATTAAATGAGGAACTAATTATACTTTTTATTTAATAATGATTTTAATAATTCACAGAATTTGTATTTTTCATGTTCATTTAATTGGAAACTAGGCTTATAAAATTTTTAACCAGTTTTCCTTTAGCTTTTCCTAGAAGCCACAGGCACCTGCTTAATTTGCTTTGTTTGAAATCTGCCACTGAGATTAGGTATGGAACACATGAAATTGAAACTTTGAAATTCTCCTTTTTGAGCAAAAGTTAATGCTACTGAAGAGTTTCTAAAAAATAAAAGTTATTACATCTATATTCCACTTGTTTATTATTGAACTATTATCACGGTAACAGCTATAGAATCTTATTATAAAATCTAAAACACTTGCTTCATTTTTATTTCGTATTGGGAGATTCTTAAAAAAGTCTTCAAATTATATAATGATTATTAATATTACCCATTGGACAAATAAAACAAAGAAATAATTGATTAACTTTTATTTTCATTTCATTTGAATATTCTTTTATAATTATAAAATAAAAATTATGACTTCAAACAGCACAAAATATAAAAAGCATCTAATATGCTAAAAATCAAATTTTAAAATAAAATCATGATTATTTCAGCAGAATTTGCAAGTCTTATTTTGCTCTATTATTAATATTAATAACAACAAATATATATGTCATTAATTAACATAACAAAATAATTATAAAAGAGATACAAATATTTCTAAATAATTTTAATACATTGGTTTATTTTTCAAAGACGATCAATCTGCATTATTTCATGATTCAACAGTGCAAAAGCATAACAATTTATGATTATAGAACAAATTTACTTTTAATAAATAATAATATTAAGTTAAGAGAACACAAACTTTGTAAAAAGAACTGAGGGGGAAAAAAAATACTCTTTACATATTTTTGACTAGCTTTCGTCCTAAATTAAATGAATGTTTTAACTCGAAATTTAAATGTACTTAAAACACCTGCCAAATGTTTCGCATCTTCCGTCTGTCTTGACTTGAATGGAAAGAGATGGGAATATATAACAACAGCTGGTGTCCTCTTGTTTATATTGTCTAGATATAGCCATGTTTACAATTTGTAATTACGAACTTCTTTACTGCTACGCGTCGCAGGGCTCTCTCTCGAACAAATTTTGCAGAAATCGTTCAGCACTAAGATTCATTGATAATATGTCGTTCACTACCTGTTTGGCCAACAAATGATCTATTCTCGTCTCTTATTCGGAAGTTCACCTATATATTAATAATTAGTTTTTTTCGCTTTGTCATATACGTAGTATTTCGGTTTGGTAAACTGGTTTCCTATTGGTTTGATGAAAGCACACATGGTTTTAATATATTTTCCTTAAGTTAGAAATGGCTCATCAAAGCAAGAAATGTCGATAATTTTCTGATATAGAATTCGTAAATTTTAGGATTTTTTAAAAAATTCCATTCTCTAAAAGGAGAAGTGTTTGCATCACTTTTCGTTTTCGAATTGAAGAGCTGCCACATTAAAATCTAAATTCTTAGATATGAATAATTTATCAAAAAGGATAAATTTTTCTTATTCATCATGCGTTCATTTTCTGTATTATGAATCGTTTCAATGAGTGGAACCATTTCCACTTTAGAGCCGCGCTCTGAGTATCAGTTCAAAGATACCCAACGGTAAAAGTAAATGGCGTCCGTGATAAAGTAAGACAAAATTATCCCAAAACTATTAATATAGATTCAGTTGTTGTAGAATTTGTTATTAATTGTCTAAATATTAGTGTGTGTATTAAACTCCAAAAAAATTCGGATAATTTTACTAGGTAGGTAAATTATATTTTTATTTCCTAATGAAACTTCACATGTATTGTGTTGCGCATTTAATGATAATTTTTTTTGACACGCCTTCCAAAATACATTCTGCATATAAATTAACTCTCTGAAAGACATTATGTTCCCATGTCAATTCAGTAACATAAATATAAATATTTTATGTTGTGTAGAATTTTTTTTAAATTATAGTAATAAGATTTAAATTACATTCTCTGATTCACAAATCAGCTATGGAGGTACACATTCTTTACTCATTAGTGTCTAAATTTATTTGAAGAATGAATGTCTTTCGAATTCTGTTAAAAGCATTACACTTACAACTGGAAAAAAAAATTATCCCTCTCCAAAATATTGAACTAAAGGTAAAAAAATGATGCAAAAAAAAAAAAACTTTTTATCAATAAATGTGTATTAAAAATTGTTTTGCATGTCAAAAAAAAAAAAGAGATGTTACTGTAGAATTTCTTCCATTATCTCAAAAATAAACTGAAGCAAAAGTTTAGAAATTTTGAAATAATTATACTTTTGGCCTTGAAATCTGGGTAATAAGTGGTAATGCCATTTGACCACTTTTTACTTAATAAAAAAAACAGAAAAAAATTCTGTGATTGATTTTAACCACAGAAATGAAAAGCTTATTGTCCTAAAGAGAACACTTGGTATTAATGGCTTAAAACAGTTATGCAGGATATGTATTATGCATTCAATAAATAGATAACTGTCTAGGAGCCCTAATGTCCCCCCCCCTTTTTTTTTGGCCGTACATTCAGAAAAATTTAAATTACAATTATTGTGAACTTAATTTTATTCATGTGAAATCAAGTATCATTTAAATTTGGGAACATTATTTTAGCAACATTCCTAATTATTTTTTGCGATTTTTCCGCCACATTGTTTTATAATTTGTAACATTTTTTTCCCCCATAAGCTACTGAAATCAATTCAAAAGTAGCCCAGAATTAAGTTTTTTTTAAATTTTAATTTATCAAAAATTGCTATTAAAATAAATTTAAAAAAATTTAAATCAATTTTTAAAAATGATTGGTTTTAGAAGTTGAGGAGGGCAAATGGCTCCACAACTTACATTTCCTGAAGACCCCTTGAAAGCTTAATTTGACACCCTCTATATAAAAGAAACCTTATCCAGTGATAAAATTGCATATCAATCCCATTTATTACCTTTTGTTAGCTCTATAAAATTTCTTGACTGTTTAAGATTAACATCATTTTCTTTTTTTATATATTAGAAATATCCATTTATTAATTTATGAGATTGCTGTACATTGATATTCTTATCTATACTTTGATATCCACTTCTATTAGAGATGATGGCATTTTTGTCTAGCATATATGCTGGACAATTATTATTATTAATTTTTTTGAAAGAACTAATTTTTATATCAAATTCATTTACTTAAAACAAATGTTCAATTCATACAAGATAATGAGAAGTAAGAAAACTTTCCAGGATTTTAATTTTGCCATTGTAACTTTTTATTTTGAATGTAATATTCTGTTTTGTTTCCTATGTATTGCTGAATATTTGATGAATCTCCAAAATTCCATTTAATTCTTAACATGTTATGCCAACTACATAGCATGATTCATAAATATAATCTTAAAATTTGCTTATTGCCAGCAAGTGAAAAATGAAAATATATTAATATTTTGAAGGAAAAAATCATTTAGTAAATATATTTTGTTTTATTTCTTTATCCTTCAATCTCAAATTAAATTTGTGTGTGTGTTTTCATTTTAGTATTGTTTATTACCAAATGCCCTCAATGGTTTAATCATATTGTTTCTTTGTTGAACATTCTGTTTCTGAAATAGTCTAATTTAACATCTAACTTTATTCTATCTTTCATTAGGAATTGTGATAAAAATATACACATTTAAATTCCATGTTTAAGTTATTTTTATAAATACTGAACTTAATCTTTCTTTAGAAAGGCAGTCGTTCAAAAAAATAAAAGAATGAAAGAAACCATTTAGAGCAGGTAGATTTGAAAAGAAAAAAAGAAATTGAATGATTCCAAACATTATTGTGTGATAATGTTTTGGGTTTACTATGCTGATTTTATGTTTGACCGCTTCAAGTTGTTACGTTCTGTTAATAAAAATTTTTACATAAGATAATGCCAGCTTATAAACATTTTCATGTTAAAAAACTAAAATCACTGTTTTGTAATATGCAAGACAATAATTAGTAATCAATTAAAAAATTTACTTTTTTTTTTTTTTTTGTATGAGAGCCATATAATATTCACAGCCCTAATGATTATTCACAATTTTTCTGTTTTGTAACACTCAGTTACATAAAATGAAAGCATTGTCTCAAAATTGAGTTTAGAATTAATTTTGAAATAATTATTAAAGTTGAAAAAAATTGCTCAGAAATAAAATTTGCCTTTCTGAAAAGCTGATTTTTTTAAAAAAAAAAAAAATGATGTAGGGGATAATAAATTCTGAAGTTAGCAGGATAATATCAAAATTTCTAATAATTAAAAGATCCAAATGAAATTTGAAGAAAGCCTTTCTTTATAAACACCTTTTATCCATGATATGATTACATTCAAATAACATGCATGTAATAACTTTAAATCTAGTGCCATGTTGAATGTTTCTAATAATTTTTTCTTAACTCAGTTTACAAATAGTATCCAACAGAAATATAAATGTAAAGAATCTATTATCAAGTTAGATATATAAATCTAAACAATCTGTTATCTAGTTAGAAATATAAATCTAAAGAAAAAAATTCTGTCTGTTGCATCAGTATTTTACATTAAAAATAAGAAAATAAAGCTGCCATGAAAAAAAAAAAAAAGTCTGATTAGAAGATTGAATACTTGGATAGTTAAATTATTTTAGCTCTATGATATCGTAAGACTCAATTTCATCCTTTAGGTTCATGTATACAATAAATAAAATAGGTGTAAGGCCATTAAAGTAACATAAATACTTTGTTGGAAAAATCATAATTTTCAAATTATGCATGAAATGAAATACAACCTTTGTCCTGATGAAATAGTTTGTTGCTAAAGCTGGACGATACTAAATAAGATGTCATTCAGATTTTATAAGATTCATGGGTAGAATAAAATAGATTTTTCTGAGCACATAAACTGAATGATATCCTTTTGTGTTAGTTTTCTAGGCTCTAAAAATTGCTGAAGCCTTTGTCCTTGTACTTAACCAAATTATTAATTCGTGATTTTTTTTTTATTTTTTATCCCCACTCTTAAGCGCTTATACTGCACAGTTTGTCTAAATCTGAATTTTATGTCGTAAAATTCCTGCAATCAAATTTCTAATTTTAGTATGATTTTTTTTTAATTATTTTGCTTTTTCTCCATACTTTTTTATACTTGTATTCAATTTAAAAAGTGATTTTCGTTTTGAAATACTATATCCTTTTGATATGTATTTCAAAACCGTGTGACTGATTCATTATGCTAATGAATACTTTTTTTGTAGTATTTTACTGTTCTTCTATCAACAAAATGCGTATAGAACAGTTTATTATATTCAGGAAACTATTCAGGGAAATGCTGTGAAATTGAATATAAAATAATGTTGTCAAACCTGTTTCTCAGCTATACTTTTTTTTTTTTTTAGTTATATCATGAATTAATGCATTGTTTAAAAGAAATAATGCAGAAGTTTCCTTCTTTACATTTCTGTCTTCTTTTTGTGGTATATTCAGAAGATGAGGTTTTCGTTGCTGAAATATTTTACTTCATTTACTTCGCAGATTAATCCCATTCACCATATCTTAATTTTTGCCTTTGCTCGTTAATTTTGAATTATTTTGTAAGTAATCAATAAAATATTTTTATTTTTTAATTGATTCAGATAAAATTAACAGATAAATTTACTTAGGAATGATATCTTTAAAATTTATTTTTATTAAAATAATAATATTTAAAATTAAAGTTTAAGATTTTTTTTTTTTTTTTTTTTTTGTATTATTCTATACTCTCGTTTATAAAATTTTATTCAACTATGGTTGAAAACAACAACAACAAAAAAGCCATGAAACCTTATGGTAAAAATAAATATACTTGTAAATATGCAGAATTATAAATGTACTTGAAAGTTTAGAATTATACTTGAAGATAAATATTTATTTTTGTACAAATTTAAAAATACAATTTTTTAAATTAATTTTTGATCTATTTCAAGTCGTCTTTGACATCTAGCTGAGTTCAGATTCCCTAAAAAAGAAGTATTTTAAAGCATAAAATTGTGACAGACAATAAAGCCGCATTATTTTATTGGTCTTACACTTATTATTATTATTTTATATACTCTTCTAATGAATTCAAATCCTGTGATTTCCATTAAAATGTAACTGTGCAAATCTGTCTTTTAATTGTAAGGACCTGTTTTAATCATCTTTCGTAATGATGTAAGTTCACTCTCTACTTCTCCTTGTGCAGATAAACAGAATCTTTTTTTTTTTTTTAAGTTTTCAACAAGGACTGGCCTTATGAGGCTCAGTATTCCTCTGAAAACGGGATAAAACAGGGTTCACACGAGGCCAACGATTGCATGCAACTGAAGATCATGACTACTTCAGAATGATCGCGTGACCACAATGACAAATGATTGTCCCGATGAAACAACCATTGTTCATTGGGGTCATGTGATGTTCCTTTCATTGTGAACAATAGTTGGCCTCCTGTAAACGCTGCTTTAGTTAGCCGATTTAATTTTCAATTAATTTACATCGATATTTTTCCTTTTAATTGTGAATGATAGAAAGAAGGGGGGGGGGACAGCCATCGTCCTGAAAAAGAAAAAAAAATACGCGAATTGAAAATTTATTTTGACATATTTAGTCATATATTTTTAGAAAATGAATCTGATCTTTTTTATTGTTATATTTTGTGTCGATTTAGAATTTTGACTTCTCTTAATCGTGAGATAGTAAATTTGAATTGAAATAAAAAAGAAAGATATCCCAAAAGCTTGCTTATCAGGCAGTAAAAAAGAATTATATAAAATATTAATTTCTCCCAAATTTATGTAAAATTATCTTTTTTAAAAAAGGATACTAAGAACTTTAAACTAAGGAAAAAAATAGTTTTTTTTTTTTTTTTTTTTAAATTTAAACAGTTTTAAACCCTCTTTTAACGGTGCACATATCACGTAAGACGCGCATGCGTAGAAACTGTACTTGTCCGAGGCCGTGCGCGAAAAAGATAAACAGAAGTAGCTATGCAGGAGGCCGAAAGGTTGAATTCGTGACGTCACAGTCGAAAGCCTTTGCTTAGCTCTGTTGGTGATGTAGGAAACCCTATTCCTATGCAGAAACTAACTATTTCGTCTTTTGATAGTAATTTTTCCATCTTTTTTTACGGATTCAAACTAACCTCGGAATGAATAGCCGATAAAAACTAAGAATTCATAAAACCTCTTTAACTAAACATTTATTTTCTTGTTGATTAAGAAGACCTTTGAAATGAATAGGGGATTTGTATCTTTAAATCCATAAGTTTCCTTTCAAATTACAGAAACACAACAGAAGTACTAAGGTTTTGGCAGTTACTTATTACTGAAAGAATTTTTAACATCGACGATCAATTAAAATAAATATTTGAAAGAATAGTACAAGTAAAATAAAACACTTTTAAAAAGGCTTTGACACAAATTTCAATTGCAAGAAAGGAATTTTGATAGTAGATTACCCATTGTTTAGAGAAAAAGTACCAGAAACCAAAAAACATTTTTTTTTTTTCATATTCATAGAATAGCATATGCAAAAAACTGATATTTCATTAAAAAATCAATTTTAAAAAGATTAGTTCAAAGCAGGAAATTTTGATGATGGATAATCCAGTGTTTTGAGAAAAAATACACAAAAACGATAAATTATTTAATTTTATTTACATAAATTTCTAATTAAATTGTTAGAAACAGCTTTCCACATCACCCTGGGGGTACTGTTTCCAGATGCACTACCCCTTTTCAGAAATATTAAGCGAAGGCGGGTTCCCCAGTAGGTCTATTTCCTTCGTTTGCTAAAGTTTATCCTACTAAAAAAAAGTTGACAGTTTTCTTTTCAAAAAAAATGTAAGATTAAAGCTAACTAAAATTAAAAAAAGCTAAATTAGCATTAAGTTCAAGGATCTCGACAAATTTAAATTATTACCTGTAATAAAAATAATATAGGAAATATTTCATTAAATTATTTCAAATTAAAATTCTTCATTCTGTATGTTTAAAAAATAACTGTGTTTCTGAACAATTTTCTAGCGATTTCCTCCAAAAACCTATAATTTTCTTTAGTCCACAATTGAATTTTAAAAATTATGTATACTTTACATAAAGAGAAAAAGTCCGTTAATTTTCAGCCGAACAATTTCGTTTTGCTCGGCCCGCACAAGCGAGTTGATTTTGTCCGTACTTTAGGCTTAGCCGATCTCGGAGAGTAACACTAATTTCTAACCATTATGAAATGCTTACATTTAAAAGAAGCTATTGAAATTTTTAAGCTTTAGAAGAACCTAAGAAATGCTTAAATTACATAATGAAATAAACGATAATGTAGAGATAATATAATCAACAATTAAAGCATCAAATTAGACTTGTCACCACGTGATTAAATACAAAAACAACTTTATATCTAAAAATATTGCAATCAAAGTTAACTCTAAAATATAACTAGATTATATTTTTGTATGCAACTAACATAAATTTAAAAAACTTACTTTAGAATGAGTTAATCCAAGAATACACCGGAATTTCGGTATGCATTTCCTTAAATCACGCGCGCATTCCAATCGCAAGCACTCAAATGGAGGCTTTACGCTGTGACGTCACAGCAGCTAAATTTCTCATGTTATTGGCCTCCTCTAGGTAGCGCTCTTGTCTTTTTCGCGCACGGCCTCGGTCTTACTGAATGGTTTGTGGCTGGATGAGTGTAAATCCAACTTTACTCTGACCGATTGGGAATAATCTCACTAATTGGCTCATGCATTCAAGAATAGGAAAAATTCATGCGATTAAATATCCAAAGAAACAATAAAAAAATATTTTAAATTTTATTGCAACAATAAAATATATTATTGAAAATTATACAATTTTTTTAAAAAAAATCAGGAGAAAATGCATTACAAATAAATTGAGATCATTAAAAAGATGATTTATTTGAATTTTAAAACGGTATAAAATTAATTTTAAAGAAATTTTTAGAAATTAACGTGGGAAAATATCAATATCATGCTTAATTTTAAATTAATTAAAATTTTAAGGAGCAGCTCCCGTATACGGCCTATTGGCGCCATTTTTTTCGCCAAGAAGTCGCCAATAATGCGTGTTTGTTTAGGATGTTGTGATTCTCACCCGGAAGTTTTGAAGCCACGTTAGGCTTATTTCCAACACTGATAAAATACAGTCAGGGGGTGGCGCTGCCCCCCTGACCCCCCCCCCCCCTTTTTAACGAAATTATTTTTTGCTCCGATTTTTTAAAGTGATTTCTTAATTTTATGCTGAATATGTTCTCATGAAAAGATTCATATTTTTTCAATTTTAAAAGCATAGTTTATAAAAGTTAATAGCTGTATATGTGAGCTGCTCCTTATAAAAATACATATTGACCTCCCTTGTTACTTATCAGAGATTTTAATGGAGTATTCCTCCCAAGGAATGTCTCTGATAATTTCCAAGAATTTATTGAAAACATGCACCTTTTTATCTCGACAAGATCTTTCAAAAAGAAACATAGCCAAATAAAATTTGAAATCACCTTGCCGATTATATATTGGCAAGGTATTTTTGACAATATTCCACAGGCTTTCAACAGTGTTTGTGTGGACAGCCGGAATTCCATTCGCTAAATCTGCCGGCTGAACAAAATGTAAACTGTGGTTCACCTTTAAATGTTCGTATCCTTCCTCACCTAAACTGTCATAAGCCTTCCAATAATCACTATATATAATCGTACCCGGCTCAATCCACTGTTTTATGCAAGAGACTAACGTTTCAGCTTTCCTATCGTGGACAGCTACAAGAAACGTACGTCCCGATCCTCTCTCCACACCACCAAAAACCCATTGTCCCTCAACTCGATGACCTCTATTATATTTCCTCTTCCCGAATTTCGATTCATCCACTTCCACAATTTTTCCAACACCTCCAATTTTTTCTGAATTCTCCTCCACATACTCTAAAATTCGTTCGTTAATGAACTGCCTCCAATCTGATAAGGTACTGTTGCCGAAAAAGTATTGCTCTTTTATTTCCCCTGTCCTTGTGCCTATAACAATCTCAAAAGTGAGCAAAAATATTTCCTCTATGGTCAACCTACTGCTGTTGAACCAAGAACCATACCTCAAACTTACCTGCTTCCCACACATTTTCCTTGACTCACCCCTAATTATACTGTTCCGACAAACAAAGCTATAACCATCCGAAACATCATTTCTAGTTCGTACCTGCAGTAAAACATTGCAAATAGGGCAATTTGGGGTTTTAATCAAACCCGATTCCTTCAAAAAAGCAAAAAAAATTATCCCTATCCCGCATCAACTCTGTGACAAAATACCTGGTCGCAACTCCAGGATTTCCAAAAATAGGCCTCGCTTTATTGTCTGACATCTTAGAAACCCTAAATCCAAGCCCGTTTTTCTGCAAAACATTTTGAAATTTTTCAACAACATCCTGAATTTGTACATTAGCAGATGCCATGAGTAAAAATAGAAAAATAAAAATGCAAAAACAAAATAAAATGGAAAAATACAACCTGGCCACGTGGGAAATGATGGGAGCTAACAGCCGTCGACTGATACAAGTGGATAGTACAGTGTGAAATGAATGAAATTTAAAATTAGAGGTTAAGGTGAAAGGTTAAGAGATAAGGTTTAAGGTTACCATAAAGAAGAAAACGTACGCCGATAACGGCAGCCAGAAATGACCGTTTATCGCCAAATTTCTCGCCAATTTGGCGGAGGCCGTATACTGGAGCTGAGCCAATTTTAATCAAAATTTGCAAAAAAGAAACCCACTTTTAGGTGCACATTTCTATTTTCCAAACCATATTTCTACTAAATTTAATTATGGTCTCTTTAGATGAAACTAGCCTGTAGAATGCCAACTCACATATATCCTCCTTTATTATTTGTGAATATCTGTTATGCTTCGGGGTTATTTTATTCATCTTCAAATTTCTTAAATTTTTTTATTTGGCTGCAATTTTCAAAAATTTTCTGCAGCTGAAAATCATTTAAAATCTCGCGTCCAACATCTTTAGAAGGGAAGAAGGCTTTGCTTTTGAGAAGCACCTTTTGTTCTTTACAATGACGAAAGAACTTGCAGACGATTGTCACTGCGCATGTGCACCAACAACAATTGGTACTGCTTAGAATCGTAAAATTGTAGTATTCATTTGTTTCTACCAAAAGAGGTTTGTAGTTTTTCGCTGCGCTTCCCCTGTATATTCCAAACCATAAATATATTTTTTTTATACGGATGTTCCTAGAAGGTGCGTCGCGTTTCATATAATATGATGGATCGCAGTAAGATCTTGAATTGGTCAAAATATGATGTGAGTTTAAAATCTTCACCAAACCACATAGTAGAAAGGCTCAATATGCTTTCAAGCGTCTCGTGTCAGCTTGGTCCTCGACCACTTAATCAGAAACTCCGTTTTGTTAAAAGCATTCAAATAAGTTTGCATAAACATTATTTTTGTTTAATGCATAACTTTAATTTTGATTTTTAATTTGAACATAAATAACTGCTGGTTATCATTTATGTGTTGTCATCATTTTTTTTCTGTGCAAAATTACTCTTTGGCTCATAAACACTGTTTTCAAAAAGAGCGTAAGTGGTTCGTCGAAAAAAAAAGCGGTTTGCAATATTTAAAAGTTTGAAAATTTGGGCCGGGATAGCCTAGTTGGTAGGGCGTTGGATTCGCATCCCTTGGGTTGTGAGTTTGAACGCCGCCGACCGGAGACTCTCCGTGTACATGGTGGCTGGTGCGCGTATAAATCTGTCGTAGCCACAAAGTCCACCAAGTTGAGATAATACCACTGGATGGGGCACTGGATCAAAGGCGATCGTTCTCTGATTTAGGTCTAAATTACTATTTGTGCACGAGTGAATGAAAAATGTATGAATGAAGTCCACCCCGTGAAAAAGACTGTGACGCATGAGTAGCTAAGACGTACTCTTGGCCTTAGATGGCGCTACTGAAAACAAGAGACGCTAAAACTCGGCTTAAAATCGCTGACTTCGTCAGCGGGCTTATCTATGACTAGTGCCATAAGCAACAACAACAAAAGCTTGGAAAACCTTGTTCTGTAATATTGTTGATGGATTTACATATTGCATACAAAATTTATTGAAGTAATGATTATATTTATAGACAGGACAAATATTTAGGGGTTCCGTGGTATCCATTCACGAGATGCCCGTGTGTAAAAAAGTCTTTCATATTGCTCGAATCAGAAAAATGTCTTGAGAAAATGAATACTTCATCTGATCAGTACTATTAAGAAGTTTATGGCAATTATTCAATGTCCTTTAATGAATTCATTATTTTTATTTTTCATAAATTTACAACAACATTATATCTGGGAGTATAAATCCAAAAAAACTAAAGAGAGACGGCAAATGTGTGTAGACGATGTAGTCTCCCAACAGAAACTGCATTATGGTATGAATTTTCCACTGTCTTTAAAGAAATAGATTTTTTTGAAGAATAAACATTTATGCTATACATTTTCCATATGATCAAATAATGATTAAATATATGTAGAGATAAAATAATAAGACGCATTTTCTTTTCCAGATGACTTTTGGAGGTGAGCGGATGCAATGAAAAGACAATACTTTTTAAAATAAACTAGAACATGATGACATACAGATGAAAAGCGACATCTAAAGAAAAATTATCATTGATATAAATTCATTCATTTTTAGTGAAAAAAAAAATCAATTCTGTGAGTGGAGGATGGAGGACTCTCTCATGGGAAACAAGAATTTTTGGACTGGTGATGATGTTAGTAAAGTATTTGGTACAAATGTTCAAAATCAAACTTTGTTAAGTACCAAACAGTACAAGTGTAATATTTGTGATAAGATATATACTAAAGCATGGATGTTGGCAGAACATTGTCGTGTTCACACACGTGAAAAAACTTTTTCATGTGATATATGTACTAAAGAATTTTCTCAAGAAACTACTTTACAGGACCATTATCGAATTCATACAGAAAAACGATACACTTGCGATGTCTGCAATGAACAATTTTCTCGGAAATTTACTTTAACTGTGCATTGTCGAACACATACAATAGAAAAGCTCTATTCTTGCGCTATATGCTGTATAAAATTTCGTCGAAAAAGGAATTTGCATTGGCATTATCTAACGCATGTAAATGAAAAACCCTATTCTTGTGATATATGCTGTAGAGACTTTTGTAGTGAAAGGAATTTGAATGAGCATTATCTAACGCATGCAAATGAAAAACCCTATTCTTGTGATATATGCCGTAGAGAATTTTCTCAGAAACGTGATTTAGATGATCATTGTCGAATTCATAGAACTGTAAAACTCTATTCCTGTGATGTATGCAGCAAAGAATTTGTTTGGAAATATAAGTTGAATAAGCATTATCGAACTCATACAAAAGAAAAACCTTAAACTTGTACTGTATGTTATAAAAATTTTCTCACTAATATTATTTAAATAAACATTATCGAATTCATACAAAAGAAAATTCCTTTATCTGTGATGTGTGTAGTAAGGAGTTTTCTGAGAAATTTAATTTAAATGCACATTGTCCTTACTTCACATGCGAATAAAAATCCTTGATATTTAGATGTATATAGAAAAAATATTCTTTCATAAAGATTGTTTAAATGTGATTTATCAAATTCATACAAATGAAAATATCCAGAGTTTGCCTTTATATCTTGGAAAATATTTGGTGACCAGTGTAATTAAAGTTAATATTTTCTTTATATATATATTTGTGTGTCTATGAAAAAGAGAGATTTTGATTGGCATTTCTTTACACGTGTTGATTTATGTAAGGGAATTATAGGAATCTTTTAAAAAGAATTCGCTTAGGTTGACAATTTTTTATCCCTTCACTCGGAGTTTGGGAACTTGTCGACTTCAACAATTTTAGAACTCGCGTTGTAATAAAAAAGATGGAAATGGATCAGGAAATAAGAAAAAATTTTAGAAGGAAATAATATGGGTTAAATTAAGCTAAAAATTAGGAAATTAATTAAGTACATATATATAATAATATATATATAAATGACCACAATACTAAAATTATATTAATGAATTAATAAGTGTAAAGATACATTCAAAAATCGTAGGCTCATCAAAATATAGAGATTGAAAAAAGCTACCAATTGAGTTTTTCTTTTCTAATAAATGCTAAATTCGGGGAAATTAATTAATAGTAGCTCAAAAATATTAATAAATATTCTCTAAACAAATTATTTTGATTTATTTAGTGCAATTTAAAGTAAATGGTAGTAATTATACTGTTTTCACTTAGATATATTTTAATTGAAAGTAAATAATATCAATTAATTTTAAATTAAACCAAAATATATTTTTAGAAACATCTTTCTATTATATGAGAACATTTTATGTAAATGTTGCGTTTTATTCACTTTGTGATTTGTAGATAGCGAGACACTTGACATTTGATGTTTGTTTTGCCAATATTGTTTGAAATATTTGATGAAAATTACTATTAAGCAAGCAATACCCCAAGCTCGCCAATGGCCATGTGGGAAACTTGAGGGGCCGCCGAAGAGCAACCCCACATAGCACGAAGGAATAAACGACACTTGATGATGTACACTTGCAAACAACTAAGAACTCTCTAGAGAAAACGCTTATTGGTACAGAAAAAAGAAAGCAACATCGCATATTAAATTATGAAACATTAAAAATTTATAAAATACATTAAATGTACATTAACTTTTTATATTAGGAGAGAACTAAAGACAAGAGCTTTGACCAAATGTCCATAATAGAAGATTTAACCGGAATTTTTATGAGTTCGACGTCAAGATACATCCAATTTCTTGACCATCTGAGTACGTGTTCTCGCTAAATTAAAATGTTGATTTGATGAATATGATTATTTCATTCACATGAAGCACAATCGCATTTTTTTCTGTCTATCAGACATAATTTCATAGCTTTCGCAAATGCAACAAATATTTCTTTTTTTTTTTTTTAATTAAATTATTTCAACAAAATGTTAGAATATATTGCAAAAGTATCGACACGAAATAAAATATCACCATTTTTTTCTACATTCCGTTCTGTATGTTGACAGAATTTATGTTGAAACGTACAGAAACGTGACATACAAGGTAAAATTTCATGTTTGATGGCACCTTCAGTTATTGCCGACATTGAAAAGAATTTGGATGAAAGGAAAATTTTGTATCATATTCCTCAACTCTCTTCCGCTACGCTCCTGCATAATGGGAAAAAAAAATCAGAGTGAATGAAAGAAACAGAGATGAATTTGAAAAGCTCTGGTATATAATCATTTTCATCTAGAAATTATATTTAATGATGATAATGGAAGTGATAATAATTTTGTTCAAAAATGGGTAACATGATAATATATCTCAAAATCCCCCTTCCCCGCGCTCGATTTTTTTTTTTTTTTTTTTTTTTGTATTGGATTGTAACGTCAGATGTGGGTAAAATTTTATTTATTAATGGAATTGCGGGTAAAATGATTTACTATTGTGTCCATGATGCAAATTAAAAAATAATATTTTACTTATTGTCTCCTATGCATGCTTGGAAAGGCTGAATGAGCATTTAATTGCTAATTTAAATTTTTAATGGCAAAAAATGTTAAATACATTTCAAAACAATCAGTTTTTATTGCTCACAATAGCAGTTTAAAAACATCACACTTCAGAACATAATAAATTAATTTTAATGAAAAGTTATTTTAAGTCAACTTATTATTGCAATCAGCATTATTTTATGTAGAGATGAAAAAAAAAAAAATATTAACATATTTAAGAATTGTTTTTGCACACATAAAACCAATTTATAAATTTCGTTTTCTAAATTACGTTTATTAAAGTTAATTCTAAGACTTCCAATTTTTTAAAATATTATCTGATCGTCTAAATATAGTCAATTTGTTTACATTTTGTATTTACAAATCCTCTTATTGTCATATTTTTTTTGTTAATCCGGGCATACAAGTTTGAGATCCAAAATATAGTTTTGATAAAACATTCTCCAAGTTTTTCTTCCATCCCTATTAGCACAAAATGCCGATCAACATTGTTATATCTTCCCTATATTCGCCAGCATTCAGACAGAGGCGGCGGTAGCAGGGTGGCAATTGCTCCCCTAAATTAACAATTTAAAAACCGCTTTAAAGTCAATATACTGTAAACTGTCGAAATATTCAAGTGATGGTTAAAGTATTTTGACTATATTTGGCAAAATAATCAGTAGGGTGGTAGGTCAATAATATGCCATATTTTGCGGACAATTTTTGATAGACCGGCTAAGAACTGAATGCAATGGATGTCGAAAACGTTAAGTTCGCAGATTTTCAGACACCTGATTCAAATGTCGTTCATTAAACTTACAGTTTGTACTAGTTTTTACAATATAACCGACAAAGTAACAAGTGAATAAGATATCGACAAGATGGTAGTCTGATTTTGCAGACAATTTTCGCTCGGCCGACCATGAACTCGATGCGGTGAGTGTCGAAGACGTTAAATCTGCATATTTTCAGACAGTTCAGAATGAAATGTCGTTCATTTAACTTATAATTTTCATTAAATTTGTCAATATAAACGGCAATTGAATATGATATCGCATTCTGCCGACAATTTGTGGGCTGCCGACTATGAACGGAATGTGATGAATATCAAAGACTATATTCACAGATTTTCAGATATTTGATTCAAATATCGTTTATGAAGCTTTTAATTTTTTCTGCTTTTGGCAATATAACCGACAAGGCGACATGTCAGTAAGACATCAGACATGCCACATTTTGTCAAAAAATGTTGGTCCATTGACTAAGAATTCAGTGCGATGAGTGTCGACGACTTTAAGTCCAAATTCTCAGTCATCTAATTAAAATGTTATAATGTTCATTCAGCATATAATTTATACTATACTTAGCAGAAAAATCAATAAGTTGGCAAGTGAATAAAGACCTTATCACACAGCCATATTCCGTCTACACTTTCATGGACAAACGCGTACGGAAAAATGTGTGCAGTGACGTCACGTGCGGATTTGCTGTTTGGTAAGCCTAAAATACAGGTTTACTTTATGGCAAATTTATCGCTATTTATTCGCTTTTTCTGTTTGGTGACTATCTGTAGTTTACTCATTTCGTTAGTGGGATTCCTGTTCATACATTCCGTACATTATATCTTCGGATATATTGCTGTTCCATCAATTTTGTTAAATTTTCGGTAATAATAACAGGTTTACGTACAAAAAAAAAAAAAAAAAATCTAATAATTGCCTAATGTATCTGTATTGGTATTTTATAGAAAAAATTGTGAAAATCAAATTTAACACAGAAATATGCTAAAAAAGCGATTTTGTGAGTTGGATGTGCAATTAATTTTAAAAATAAAAACTTCACTATTATTTATTAATTAAAACATTTAACAATAACAGAATCATTCATATTCTGCAATTCCCTTAAATGTACTATATAATGTGCTGAACAATATTTCAGTGGTAAAAAATGAATTGATGCTTATTAATTTTCACAACAACATAGGAATTAAATAATTTTTTAACTGTATGAAAGATGTTAATTACATATTTTAGAAATTCAAAAATTCTATTATTATTTAAAAAAATTAAAGATTTAATCAGATTAAATACACTTCGCAAAAAGAAGACATTTCACATAAACATTAATAATTTTTTTAAATTCTGAAAAAAAATTTTCTTGGATTTGATGACTATCTATGGGTGTCAATATCTCTTCATCTTCTGATAATTACTGTACACATTTCTTCGTGTAACATTTTTTCTTTAATAATGAGTATTCAGTAGATTCCAAATAGCTGGCTTTTCATGAATAAAGTCGATCAAAACCCATTTTTTATCACACGACAATATAACATTTTTTTCCCCCGTCTTTCAAGGAGTGATTCGGAAATGTGTTTACAAATTAGTTTCATATTGGCGTCAATCGCGCCATTCTTGGCAACTACGTCACTACCAAAGCCATGCGCAATTGGTTGAATTTCGTTTCCAAACAATCTTTCTGTCTACACTTTCAAGCCGGTTGAAAACAGTCCACGATGACGAAAATCCTGCTTGACCGGTTGCCTGCGGGTATAAACGGAAAATTATCAACAAAAGTGTATACGGTATTTGCGTGTATGATAAGGCCTATGCTAAAAATAGACCACCAAAACAAGATATTCCAATAACGTTACAATATCTTCATGATATTGACTATTAATCAGAATATCGAGCAATATCTTGGAAATATCTTACAATATCTTGTGCCAACAAACCATATTTGTTCATTTTTTTTGCAACACATTCAGGTTTTGCAGATTCAATCAATATTTTAGATTTTTTTAAAATTGTATTTGCACGATAAATTTTTTAGAAACTCTACTATTTTCTGAACTTAAAGAATCACCCTGTCCAGCAAAGAAAGGGAGTTTTCAAATTTCCTTTGTCATTCTGAACACAATATATTTATTTCACTCCCATTTGTCTTTTACAGTTTAGCAAAAGTTAATGCCACTTGGACCATGCAATTATTTTTTAATTCCTCATTGTATTTTATATTAAATAATGCTATGTGACAATGATACTAATGTTTTTCATTATGCGACCGCTTACTGTTGCTTGGACTATCTATACTCTGTTTTCTTCCGAACACTCTTCGAATTCGTATTCTTTCTGTGTCGTCTCTCTCTCTCTAATGGTATCCGGATCACTAGACTAAATAGGATAGTAATAGGTGTCCAGTCTGTTTATATCGTTCATAATGGATTCGATTTGCTAACCGTACTCTAAAGATAATTTTCGGTTAAGAGCCGTGCGCTATTTATCAGAAAGCAGGAGTACGACAAAAATGTAAACATTCTGTGATCGGCATGTACGAAGAATTCAATATTATTATAAAATTATTTATAGAGATGAAATTGAAATAGAATCTTTTATCTGGGTATAGAAATTGTTTATGTATTTAATTCCAAGGTAGCACTGATTTTAAGAGACAGGTAAATGATATTTTTATTGCAATATGAAACTTTATTTATTTGAGATGCATTGTATTGTTTACTTATTGATATACATGTTTAATTTTTTTTATATCCTTTAAATGATAAATTTTGTATAAAAATACTTTGAAAATTATAAAGTCCCCATGATAATGAAACAATGCTGTTTAATTTCGATTTTATGATGTTTTTTGGAATTTGAATAAAAATAATGTAAACTTTGTAGTGATGTTCAAATCAACTATACAAATACATATTTTTTTTACCTATTATTACCAAATTTAATATAAAACACAAATTTCTATAAAATTCTCTTAAATTATGTTAAAAGTATCAAGATTAAGTTAACAGGGAGTAAAAGTTGAAATATAATAATAATAAAATAAATCAAGCAATCAATAAAAAGTAATTTAAAAAATGTTATAGGTATATATTTGAGAGATTCTTAACATATAGTAAAAAAAAAAAAAAATCGTAAAATAAATAAAACTGTAATCCCTTGCATTACCTTAAAAATAAACCAAAGATTTTTTTTTTTTTTTAAATCAATATGATCACACTTTCGAACTTTAAAATTTGGCCAATGCAGAGAATATGCCATTAGAAAACTGTTGTTAGGAATATATCTTGACTTTTTTGAAACAAAAAAATTTGTTAAATGAAATTGTTAACTAATCCCAAATGAGGACACTGGTCCATTAATGGAATAAAATCTTAATATGGAATATATGACAGGGATGATATGTTAATGATAGAAATGCACATCAAACCCATTTCTTTTCTTTTATTTATACTACAAAATTTCTTGATTGCATTGAGATAACTTCATTTTTAAAATTAAAAATATTCAGATTTTAGGAATGTATTATGTTCTTGTACATTGATATATATTTTGGTATCCATTTGTCTCATATGAAAAGGATATTTTAGAAAAATATTTCTGCTTGGCTATTGTTACCATTAATTTCTTTGAAAAATACTGCGATTTTAAATGTGTTATTAATGACATACTTAAAAAAGTGTATGATTAACAGAAAATGATGAGTGAGGGAACTTTTTTAAGATTTTAGGACCTATTTTTATTTTTACTATTCAATACGATATTATGTTTTTATTCCTATGTATTGTTGAATACTGAACAAATTTGAAAATTTCATTAAATGCTTAAAATGTTGTTTCAGTTGTTCATATTGATAGTCGTAAAATTTATTTGCTTGAATACAAAAATTGAGAATATTCTACCAATTTGAGTAGAAAATATGTTAGTGAAAAATGTTATATTTTCATCTTATCTTATCTTTCTTTTTTTTTTTCAGTTGACATTGTTTTCAACTGTTTTATTATTATGCTATTTCTGATTTAATAAAGAAATAAGTGGCACCATGTCTGTCAATATTTTTAAAATCTTTTATGTGCTTTACAATAAGCTAGATCTTTTTCTGAAAAAAAAAATATTTATTAGCAATGTCAAATTTAACATTTCTTCTCTAGAATTTCATTTTTTCCCTCCAAATAGTTTCTTATATGTACTTGAAATTATGAAATGTCCCAGATTTTTTATCATTCTGTGTTTCCTACTCTCTGGTTTCTCTTGAATTTGATTTAATTTGTTTTATGTAATACATTTACTGATAATATTGCAATTTTGGTATCTAACCAAATATTAAAACATAATCAGTTTCATTTTCTAGAAGATGTATCATCCATCATCAAAAAATTTTATACAAATCTTTGTAGTTATCAGAGATTCAAAATTAATTGTTTATTCTAATATTGACAAAATTTGATTTTTCAATGAAAAAATGCTGAATTGACCAGTATATAATTATACAACTAATGCAAATACATATAATAATAATAATACAACTAATTAGATAGTTAAAAAGCATGGAACTATCTATCCCCATAAACCTTGGCACCAATCCATGCAATTTAATTGCTAAATTAACAATCTTCTGGTCTCTGGAGGGTCAATGTTTATATTGTTTATCTTCTAGTGCTATCTTTATAACTGTCCACTTCTCAACTGAATGACTAATTTTTGTAGGAATTTAAATCTGGGATAATTTTTCTAGTTTTTGTGAAATTAATTTTATTTGATTTTAATTTTTCTGAATTTACCCTGATTTCCTTTTCTCTCTATTAACGAATACAGAAGAACCTTACTTAATAAACATAATTTGTTACCAAATCTACAAATCTTGTATAATACATAAAAGAGAATGATCTGTTGTATTTCAAAATGTGTTTGTGTGTGTGTAATACATGCTTTCATAAATGAAAGTTGTCTAAACACATTTGTTTCTGCCTATACTTCAAAATTTGACAACAATAAGGCGCAGTATTGTCATTAAATAGATTTGTAGTGGTCATAGCTACTCCCTTATTAGGATGATGCTTCTTGACATGTAATGATGGATTGAGGTGTTTTTCAGATTAGACAATTCACATAATAAACCTTTTCTTCTAATAAGATGAGCAGTTTAATTTCACATTACGACATTTTTATGATTATTTAGGTTATTTTTTAAATTTTATTTACTCTGTGAACATATTTTTTTTTATTTACCTATTATGACTCCAAATTGCCCAGAATCCATATTTATACACAATATTATGGAAGCAAGTGCTGAGTTTTATAAATATTCTAATAATAAAATGTATGGAATGAAATATATAAGAATCTGATTAATTATTCTGGATAAAATATTGATATTCAAGTATTTTATCATTCGAAGAATTTGTATTTTTTTAAATGGATCATCTTGCAGCATCCTATTAGCCTAGCAACCCTAAATAGCTATCTAGTTGTCTATTTGAAACCCTATTTATTAAAACCTATTCTAGATTTATCCATGTACTCAAGTGGGTTGGAATAGTCAATTTGCAATTACTCTTTAACTATATGAGTTTCAGACCATTTCAATTCTACTGTTCCAATGTTGTATTAGAAAGAACTACTGCAGATTGTGATATAAAATTTTGATATTAGAGCACATAGTTTTACCAATATTTTTTCGAAATATTCAAATTTTTTTTCCATTATTGCTCATTTGTAAAATATACATTAATAATAATAAAAAAATTACTTTTAAATGCAATTTTATTTTAATTCTATCCAAAGCCCAGAAACCTACACTGCATGGAAAAATAAGCCGTAATTTCATATCTTCATCGTTATCAATGGAAAAAATAGGCACGCGAAATATTTGGAACGCAATGGAAACGATTTGGGTTGCTCTCCAAAAATCAAATATATTGTTGTAAAATAAGCAAAAATCCATTTTTCAATTCCTACTATTAGCTCACATTCTCTCTCTCTCTCTCTCTATATATATTATCTTGTTCAAATTTTCAACCTTTAATAAAATACTTCTTATTCATCCACTCAAGTTCAAATACATTTTTTAAAACTTGTAGTGGATGACACTTGATGTTAATACAGTTTTTTTTTTTCAAATATTAATTAATTAAATTTGTCCTGTAATTTATATTTGGTCGCCAAATCCGTCGCCATGTCACCAATTTTGTAATTATTTAATAAAAAGTAACTAAAATAATAATAAAAAATTTGTTGACCTAAGTAGGAATTGACTTAAAAAATTTTGTTTCATATATTACTTGTTTTTTAATTTAATAAAAATAGGCGGAAAATTGTACGGCAACAAAATTCACGTTATTTCAAATTATGTAAATCTTATTTATAAGCTACAATAATTTTGTCAATTATGGCAGAAAATTTTTGCTTAGTTTTTAATTAATTAAAGTTAAAATTTCAGAGGAAAAAAAAACTGCTTCAAAGTGTATATTTCCATTCTTTAGCGTATCTGTCTCAAATTTCGTGACTCTTAAGTCTAGTAATCTATCCTATAGAGTCAACACACACATTCTCTTTTATTATTATACTCTGTTTCACCCTAACTTGGCAGTAGTGTATATTCTAGGCATGCCGAATCACAGTCACTGTCAGGGGAACTGGGTTACTTTAAAGTACAAAGTTACTAGAAATGTAGATCGCTGGCGAAACTTTATCTCGCAAATTTTTCGCCAAACAGTAAATATTTATTTACTTTATTATATTATCACTTTATCGCAGAATTAATTGTTTCCTTATTTTCATTATTTTTTCAATATTATTGATGCATTATTGTAATAAATCATTAATGTTATTTCATTTCGTTTCTCAAAAGAAAACCCTAAATCTTTCAATATTCGGTAAAGCGTAGTTCGGCTAATGTTCTTCGAAAAGATATCTGTATAATCGTTCACATCTTTTAAAACTTTATCTAATGTTGGGATCTCATTTCTACGGAAATATGCATTGATTTTTCGTCAAATACAGGATAATGTAAAATCATCATATTTTACAAGACCTGAATGTTTACCTACGGAGCCTGGTCATTTCATTCCAGGAGTACTTAAAGGACTGGATGCCTTTATTTATTTTTTCAAGAGGAAAACTGTTCATTGCGAAACACCTGTAAGGTGCGAAACTTTATCGACGATTTGATTGATAGAATCTTGAGGGTTTTCTCTGAGTCGAGAATAAACGTTTAATATGTTTCTGCATGCTGCACTTTTTGTTGGTTTCACTCGTCTTGAAGGTGTGCACAGCGTAGTCGGTGATAACACTTTCTGTTTTTCAGACATTTTAGAAGTGGATAAAAATAACGAATCGAATAAATATTCAACAATCAAAACTAATAACTACTAATGTGATTAATAGTATCAAAAATATCAGTTGGTAAAAAAGCGAGAATAAAAAAGTACGAAAGATTATAACGGTTGCGAACTGAATGAAGCTGAGTTGGCGGAGACGTAAAAGAAAAGCGCGCCAAATATTTGACCTTGAAGACCGGTTCTAGCCAAAGTAAAATTCATTATGTCAATCTTTTAGTTTTATTCATTCGCTTTATTTACAAAATACTTAACAGATAAGCACTTCTAACTTGAGAATAATTTTAAATACATACTGATAAAAAAAGGATTTCTGTAATTTATGATATTATTTGATAAATCTCTGCGCATTTTAACTATTTTAAAGTCGGAATTGATGGTGAACTCTTTCTCAACGCGGAGCATCACATTTTCTACCTTTTACAATACTGCCCAGTTAGGGTGAAACAGAGTATAGTCGTGATTTTGTTATAAATATCTTACTTGCTAGATGCGTTCGGTCATAAGTTGGGTATCCTTGAATGCTGTTCATTTCAGGATCCCGAAACTGGCACTTCTCGACGCTGGCATTTCGCTTAGGGGGAGTATGTTAAAAGGAGAGCAGTTGTTACGCCTTCCAATTCCGTGAATAATCTGAGTTCATCCTATTGCTGAATGTAAAAATTTCCTCTTTTCATCCCTTTTTTGACTAAATGAACTCCTCCTGGCACATGTGCAAGAGCGCCAAGGTTTTCAATCACCGGAAGTTACGACAATTTCCTGTTCCAACTTCTGTTGCTGCCATCTGTTGTTGTCTTCTTTTTGTTTAACTTATTTTTTAAAAATTATTTTTGGTGTTTTTATTAAAGGAATTAATTCATTACTTATCCTGTGGTATTTATGCACAACATTGTTATGTGGAGACTGGGTCCAGGAGTAGGATACAGTCCAAGCTACTTCAGATTTAATTAATCCACATTTGTAATTAAACACAACCGATGCTTTTTATTTTCAAAATTCACCCCGGCGTTTTTTTGTTTGTTTTCGTATGTTTGTTTTAAAACAATGCTTTTAGCACCTATGAAGAGAAGATACTGCGGTAAAACATCGGTTTCTTATTTTCACAGTGCAGTATTCTTCATTCTTCACCAAACGATTTTGCTTTCGATTCAAAGAAGTTTGTTGTGGAATTTAGATATCATGTGTTAAATTACATGAATTAGTGATTGTATTTATGCGCTTGAAATATTAGGAGATAGCGAATACATGTGATGCGAAAATTGACCTTTTGGACATTTTTTTTTCTTTTTTAATTGGCCTTATTTTCCAATTTCTGATCTCATTGTACAAAAGCCAAAGTATTTTCATACATTTACGTAATTTATTTTATGAAATTTTGCAATTGGAAGAATATGTCTTATCGCAGTAATTAAGGAATAGGTGCATGTTTCAATTTTTTAGTATACCCTGTGTATATAAAATGATATTTATTATATTTTTTGCGAGCTCATTATCACTGGAGAATATTACTTGAAACAACAACGTGGATCTCCAGTCTAAAACTTAACACATGTTTAATCTTAACAATATTCATTTCTAACAAAACTGTTGTAATAATGTTATTTCAAGTACTGAAATTGTCTTCGGTCGTTTATTATTTTTTTTTATGACTGTGCTGCACCAGATAAATGCATCATATGTACCTCATATGTATTAATTTCACCAAATATTCATTAAAAAAAATCAGAAATAATCAAAACATTTGCTTTTTAGCAAGAGAAACTGCTTTACAGTACAAATGTCTTGGTATATTTATTGAATTAGATTTCTGTTGAGAAACACACAGTTATGTCGTATATTTTAAGTTGCTTTGGAAACTTGTTCCATTAATTAAAAAAATTATCTTTCCATTCAGCGAAAAATTTATTTTGCATGGTGATTAAATTTATGGACGAATAAAAGGATGCTGAAAAATATATTCTTTTTCTTTCCAGGTAACTTTTGGAGATGAACTAATGCAGCGTAAAGACAAAAATTATTTTCAAATAAAGTAGTGGATTATGCTGAATATATACAGATGAAAATCGGAAATCCTTTGCCACAGGATCTAAAGATATTTTTGCTGTCATAATTTCGATTTCAATACTCGTACACACACACACATACACACTCTCAAAAATTAACGAATAGAGGATGGAGATTTCTGCCAAAGAAAATGAGGCTCACTTTATTCGGGATGCATGTAATAAGGAAATTAGTGCTGATACAAATGTACAAACTCAAAAATCGTTTATTAACGAACAATTCACGTGTGATGTTTATGGTAAGATAGTTTCACCAGAAGGGCCATTTAATAAGCATTATTGTACTCATAACAGTGAAAAACTGTTTTCTTCTGATGTATTCCATAAAGAAATTTCTGACAAATACCATCTAAATGGGCATGATCCGATTCATGTGAATGAAAAACCATACTCTTGTGATGTATGCAATCAAGAATTTTCCGAGAAAGCGGATTTGAGCGAGCATTCTTGTATTCCTAATCTTGAAACAACATATTCCTGTGATGTATGCGGCAAAGAATTTTCTAAAAAATGCAATTTAACAAGACATTATCGAAATCATTCGAATGAAAAACCGCATTCGTGTGATGTGTGTGGCAAAGAATTTCCCCTGAAATATAAGTTAACTAGGCATTACCGGAATCACACGAATGAAAAACTTTATTCTTGCGATGTATGCCATAAAAATTTTTCGCAGAGAAGTCGTTTGATGAAGCATTCTATAATTCATACGAAAGAAAAAATTTATTCTTGTGAAGTGTGCGGTAAAGAATTTTTTTGGAAAAGTAGTTTGAATGACCATTATCTAATCCATACAAACGAAAAAAAGTTTTCTTGTGATGTATGTGGTAAGGGTTTTTCTCGGAAAAGTAATTTAAAAGCTCATTATCGATCTCATACAAAAGAAAAAATCTATTCATGTGATGTATGCAGTAAAGAATTTTCTTGGAAATGGGGTCTTCACCAACATTATCGGACGCATACGGGTGAGAAGCCTTTTTCTTGTGATATATGCAGAAAACAATTTTCACACAAAAATATTTTAAATAATCATTATCAAACTCACACAAATGATAAACCCTTTTCTTGTGATGTATGCAATAAAAAATTTGCTCGGAAAATTCATTTAGAGGTGCATTATCGAATTCATACACAAGAAAAACCTTTTTCTTGCGATATATGTAGCAGATGTTTTTCTCAGAAGAGTACGTTGGAGAAGCATTATCGAATACATACACAAGAAAAACCCTATTCTTGTGATATATGCTGTAAAAAATTTGCACAGAAAATTGCTTGGAAAGTACATTATAGAACCCATACAAAAGAAAAACCTTTCTCTTGTGATCAATGCGGTAAAGATTTTTCTCATAGAAGTTCTATGAATAAGCATTATCGAACTCATACAAAAGAAAAACCTTGTTCTTAATATGTATACAGCAAAGTATTTCCTCGAAAATTTGATTTGAATAGATATTATCGAATTCATACAAAAGAAAAAGTATTTTTGTGATGTATCTGGCAAGAGATTTTCTACTGAAATTTATATAAGGATATAACACAAACATTATCATTCTGATGTAAAATAGAACCATAATTTTGTAGAGCCTAAAGTAATACATATATTTCAGATGCAGCTACTGTTTTGAGCTCATATTATTAGGATATCTGACGATCTCTGTGCATATTTTATTAGATTTCTTTATGTATTCGTCAATTTCATTTCAAGTGTCATTAAATGCAGTATCTTTCAGAGGTGTCATTTTTTTAAAATCTCTAAAGGACACAATAACACTCTAACGTTAGCGTTCCCTCTTTATTTATGAGTATGAAGGCTACAAATAATCTTTTTATAACTGTCGACCTTGTTTTAAAAGCCGTGTTTGTGGAAATCCATTTAATGACCTATTGAAAAGATTTTACAAACTTAATGTTAGTTTTACGATCATTTCATCTTTTGTGATTGACCATCTTTTCCGATATGTAAATAAATGTGACGTTGTTAAATACAGATAAATGTGCTAAATCCAGAGTGGATTTAATTAACCAATAACTTGGAACTGAAGTCATTCTTTAGAGTGTATTAGAAGTCACAGTAATAAAGGATAGAAACGGAAATTAATCAACATCATTTCTACCTTTTTAATCCTTAACTGGGGAGGTGCGGTCTAGGAGACCGCATTTTCTTTACACTCAAATTTTCTAATAAAAGTATTAGTAAGAAAATCTGTCAATATATTCTGCAGATATTTTACTTGATATACAGGGTGTCTCAAAAACCTTGACCGCCGCTTTTATTCCTTAAATATTGATCATAGACATATACTGTAAATTGCAAAGTTTCTTAAAGAAAGGTGCAAAATATTATGAATTCGATTAAAAATTTCAGGGTATTAAATTTAAAAAATTACAAAATTTAAATTTTTATACGGACCCCGTACAAAAAAATTCCCCAATGAGTAAAATGTTCCCCATTCTGTGATAAGGTAGTGTACAAAATTTCAGCAATTTATCACAAAAAGTCTCAAAGATATGAAACTACATAAATGCTGACTTAAACCACTTTTCGATGCTTGGATATGAATTCGCAAAAAGGAAAAATCAAGTCGGATGTTCGTGTTTTAGGGGTCGTACACAAATTAACAAAGAAAGTAATGATTGAATAAATAAATAATAATTTTGCTATTTATTGGTTCAAAAGTATTAAAAATTTGTAGAAATAATAATTTAAATGAAAGATTACATAACTGCAGAAAGGAAAGATTACTTAAAGAAAAGATTACATAAGCTTTTTTTTTTACAAGTTCATTGACTGTGCTGTTTTTAAGTTATATTCTGTAAGTCATGATATAAAATTTCAAAGTATTGGAAACATAGATTTTAAAATTTGTATTTAAAACTAAAGATATCAAGCATATTTTATTTCCTTATGATACATTCCTGCCCCTTATCATCTGTACTGAAGCTGTAAACATTTGCATTTTAATTTGTGATTGACCCTTCACCACCTTCATGATAAAATTCTGAAATTTTATGCATGACATTATTAGAGAATGGGGCACCTTTTACTCATTGGAATTTTTTGTACAGGGTCCGTATAAAAATTTACATTTTGTATTTTTTAAAATTTAATTCTCTGAAAATTTTAATCGATTGCATAACATTTTGCACCTTTATTTTACACAACTTTGTAATTTACAATATATATCTATAATCAATATTTAAGGAATAAAAACAGCGGTCAAGGTTTTTGAGACACACTGCATAAATATGTTTTAGAAATTTTTCAAAATATATTATAATTGAAAAAAAGTAATTGCGTTGGAACATACATTTTCTTCTCAAATTGCGTGTTACAACAAATAATATTCTTGAAAAAACATATTACTTATTATTTTTTAAATCAAATTTATTTTTCCAGTATAGAAGGCATATAGAAAACAATATAAGAAAAAAAATTCTACAATTATATGAAAAATAAAAAAATTGACCCTTTTTTCTATTGGCATCATCGGTTTTCGAGGGCATTTTAAACACAGGTTAAGTACAAGTATAAAAATCAGTCTATAAATTCTGTAATATTTCTCTTGGTATATTAATATATTAAAAAAAATTTTCAAAATACATTTATAACTAGAAAAATTAATTATATTTGAATATACACATCAGAATCAACCGAATGAAAACTTTCATCGAAAAAATTTTCTGTACAATTATCCTCATCACTAAATTCACTTTCTGCTTCATTTGAAAATCTCTGAAACTCTGCTTTATAACGAGGATCAGTAGGATGGATGATGCTTCGAGCACCAAATTTTAGAGCCATCTGCTAAGCCTTGTATAAAACCGGAACACAAAGGGAGGTGCGGTCTCACAGACGTCGCAGTAAGAAATGGCTGAAATAGTTAAAAAAACATCCGTTGAAAGCGGCTGAAAAAGTGCACATGTAGTGAAGGTCAGGAAATTACAGGGTCATTCCATTCGAGTGAGCTAAAAATAGAATAGGGGTGACTGAAAGTTCTTCTTTAGCGGTCTGTCAGACCGTACTCCCCAGTTAAGGGTTAAAAATATGTTTTTGAAATCATCATATTCATGTTAAAATCATATTTTTATAATAAAAAATTGCTATTTATTTGATTTAATGAGAGTGCAATGCAGTTTCTACATAAGCGATTTTCAAACATTAAAAATCGATTTAAGCTTCCTTGAGCAATATTGAAAATCTGATTTAAAGAAAAATAATAATAAAAGTTTGATTTTGTTCAAAACAATTTCAAGGAAAATTTTTGTTGCTGTTAGTGTGTAGGCTATGCTTTTTATGTTACTTCACACATTCTCACTTCAAATAATGAAATTTTTATACTGACTATGGAAAGGTAGTTATTTTAATTAAAACTTGCCCTGTAAATTACGTCACTTATTAAAATTTGTTGACATTAAAAAAAAAGCTCCGGTCATATTGGCAGATATTTTCTCAGTCCTCCCCCCTTTCCACTCGATTTATAATTAGTTATACAATATCCTTTTCAAAAAAATTTTCATTTGCTGAATGAGATATTTCAACTCTCTCATGTCAAAGTGATATATTTTATAACATTTGTTAAAATTTATGAATTTTATTGAAGTGCCGGCCTTTTTCTGCTACCATTTGTTAGGCTATTATCTATATATAAAATAATTAGCAGGACCTGATAATTCTACCCCCAGCCACAAACACTGTACTAATTGTGGGTATTTTTATTTCCTATAAAATTGATGCCACCAACGGTCATAAGATATTAAAATGATTTTCACGTCAAATTACTGGCCCTTCTTTAACCACCTTCATTTCTGAGAGATATTTCAAAAGCATTACATCACTGTACATTCTCTGCAACTGAAAACCCCTGAGAAATGTTTGTCTGTCACAACCACTAAATAGAATATCTAATATACTGATTTTGCCATTTTTTTATTTTGTATGAAAGTTCACGCTTTTTGGATATATCAACAAATATTGCTTGCTCCCCACCTTCAAAATTATAGATGAATTTACAGAATATTCATATAATATAGATTATAATTTTATATAGAGAGAGTTAAAGAATATTAATATTGCGCAAAATAAACTCAGAAAATTTCCATCCTCAACCACTGGGTCAATTTCAAAAAATTTTCTTCCCAATTAATTTCGTCGTTTTGCAAAGCGTAGCTAACTTATCAGAATCTCTATCATTATTATGCAGTCATAGATTAAAATTGATCTTTCTTTTGTTTGGATAAGATGCATAAAAATTCGTGGTGTGACTAATTATAATATCATTAATATGGGCGCTAAAGATGGCTATTATTAATAAGCTTAAATCTAGTCATGCCCGCCAAGTTTTTTTTTTTTTTTAATAAACTGCATCTTATTTAACACAAGTGTAATAATAATTGCAGTAATATAAGTAAGAGTTGCGCAATAATGTTGAAGCATTCTGATTGATTAGCAATGCTCCAAATCGATGAAATTTTGAAGTTGGCGATGAAAATTGGCGAAATCTTTCCAGTTGTTAAGGCTAAGGACAATATCAAAATTTTATTTTACATCTCCAAATCGATGAAATTTTGAAGTTGGCGATGAAAATTGGCGAAATCTTTCCAGTTGTTTAGGCTAAGGACAATATCAAATAATATTATTTTACATCTGGGATGATGATAATGAAGATGTACCGAGAAGTCTTTAGCATTCATATAAAACAAAAGTTTTGAAATCGATACTGTGTTTCTAGCTGGGAACTCTGTCTAGATTTTTCTCTATAAAGAATTTACAGTTTAGTAGTATGTTTTAAATTTCTCACTCTCTTTCAAAAAAAAGGGGTGGGGATAAATGGTAAGAACAGATAACCTTTCATGATATGTCTAGGGGTTATGAGTTTTCATAGCACGTTTTGAAATGGTGCAATTTTTGAGGCTGACGAACTCTAACGCATGATTTTCCTATAACGAATGTATAGTGAAGGTCTTAAAAAAAAAAAAACTCTTCCAGAAAATGGTAGAGAATAGGTGACTCGTGATGACATATCTAAGCGTCATGAGCTTTCCAATGAAATGAAATGTTTTGAAATCGGTTTAATGGTTCGGGATGATGAGTTGCGTCGTAGGTAGAGTAGAACATATGGAGTTTAGTTTCGATTTCCCGGAAATGGAGAATGGTGAGAAGCAAGTGATTCTTGATGACAGATCTAAAAGGTCACGAGCTGTCATATGAAATGAAACTTTTTTCAAAACACGAGTTCAGTAGTTTTGGATGGTAAACTCTATCGCCCGATTCCCCTATAGATAATGAATGCCTTATGAACTTGGGTTTTTCGATTTCTCTTGAAAATAGAACGACAGAATACTCTTGATGACATATCTAAGGGTCATGAACTTTCATTTGAACTCAAAATTATCGAAATCGGTTCAGTGATTTTTGTTGGCAAACTTTATATGAAAATTCTCCTACACAGAATGCATTATTAGTTTTTTTCTCCCCTCAAATCTGGAGATAGATGACTCTTGAGGACATTTACGAGTTATGAGATTTCATATAAGTAAAAGAGGGAAAAAAAAAAGTCATATCGGTTTACTGGTGAGAACTGGCAAACTCTGTAGCAAGATTTCTCCATAGAGAATGTATTATGAACTTTTTGTTTTTATTTCTCTTTACAATAAAAGAAGACAGGAGACTCTTAATGGTATATTTAAGGGCCATGAACTTTCATTTGAAATTAAAATTATCAAAACGGTTCGGTAATTTTGGTTGACAAAACTGTCGGAAAACTCCCTCAGAAAATGAATTATGAAGTTTTTTTTTTTTTTTTTTTTTTTTTTTTTTAGTTTTTTTTTCTTTCGAAACCGAGGGTGGAGAAGGCTGGCGACCCTTGATGACATATCTAAGGGTTATGAGTTTTCGTATGTAGTAATTTTTTTATCATATCAATTTGGTGGTTGAGGCTGGCGAATTCTGTCGTAAGATTTCTCAATGAAGAATGCATTGTGAACTATTTTTTCGTTTTCTCTAGATATTGAATGGTAGGCGATCTTTGATGACATATCTAGGGATCATAATACTTCGTATGAAACAAAAACTGACTGAGTAAACCAAATGCGGTCTATTGGAAGCTTCCCATTCGACTGAATGAGATACAGTTCAACAATTATCTAAATCCTTGCATTTTGGAGCTATCATTTACATAATCCACAAATATACTGACAGATTGTCATCTCATAGATGGGTTTTATCTTAAATGTCATGCAGCTTTACATTTCTGATGGTACTCATTCGTATTCACATGGAAATAGTCAAACAGATTTCTTTTAAATATATTTCATTCAGAATTTAATAGTTATGTTGGAATTCGATACCAATGCAATATACAAAATTCATCTTTTTGAAACTATATAAGCGGTGAAACCGTTTCCATACCTTCCTATCTTTACTATCTTGGCAAGTTTATATCACTCTTTGATCATATATTTATGAAATTTTTTTTTAATACGTTGAATGCCATAGAGGTCATCAATAACCCACATCAAATCAATTCCATAAAACATAAGTATAGACTGTAAAGTATCTTTTGTAGGTAATATTTCAACATTATATCGCTTAGTAAAAACACCCCAATAGTGTAAATTTTGCTGACTTTTCCCAACATAAGTTTGACTCAAAAATGATAAGTTAGTTGATTATTTTCATAAAAAAAATTAAATTGTGGCAGACAGTTAAGCCTTAATCCACAACTAATTTTGGAAGGTGTCACTGATGGACTGATAACTCAATTAAAACGATTGGTAAGCATAAAAGTCCCTTCTATCCCTATAGAATGGTTTATAATAACAATTAACTTTTAAAATAGAAGAACCTTCAGAACCAAAACCAGTCAGGAGTTATGAAACCCGAATCAGGGCAAGGCAATCATCATCTTTTATATCTAGGTATAACTTTAATTATAGATTTCAAAATGCCTTTGTGCTTCGAGGTCAAAATAATTTTAGACAAAACCATCAAAATTTAGTGAGGCCGCGTCTAAATAATTTCAATAACCAATGTCATAATCAACTTGCATTGAACTTGTATTTTCAACAGAGATTACCACCTTCTCCTTGTAGAATTTGTACTCAAAGGTATTCCAAATGCCTGTCATAGGGTACAAGTGTGTCCTTTTCGACAACTCAAATTTATGACTAATGTTTCAGCAACATTTAATTTGACTTCCCCGCGCACAGAAGTCGATCTTAACTTTCTCAAAATCCAGAAATGAGACAAAATTCTTCTAATGAGGCCCCTGGTCCAGTACAGTCACAGTTACTAGTGTCCGGGCGCATATCATCTTTATCAAGTCTAGCTAACTTGGACAATGTTATCTAACTCTTATACCAATGCAAATATTGTTATTGACACAGGATCCACTCTTTCTATTATATCAGCAGATATTATGAAAAAATTTAACTTGACAAAAAAAAATTTTTTTAAACCAATTAGAGTCCAAAAAGCTCATGGAATGTTTCAATTAACCCAAATTTGTGACATATATTTAAAAATTGGCCAAATAAAAAAAATGAAATTACATACCATTGAAAATCCTTTACCATATATAATCTTGGGGCTTCCAGATTGTAGTTTACATAAATTAGTTATAGATTGTGATAAAAATAAAATATTTCAAAATGAAAAAAAATATTACAAACTTGTATACCAATAAAAATTATATGTCCTTACATATTGTTGAAAATAATAACACTGGTGATAATAAGGTCAAGGTAGTGAATACCTCAGAGGAAATTTTTCCACCTCTGATTGTAAACAAACTATCTGAACCTGTGTTGTCTCTGGTGTCAGAATATTCTCATGTATTTGCAAAAAATAAATATGATGTTAGAAGAATAAGAATGGAACCCCTTAGAATAATTTTAACATCTGATTTACCAGTTTCACAAAGGGCTTATAGAACTTCTGATACCGATGGAATTGAAATAAACAAGCAAATAAAAATTTGTTAGCTGCCAATTTAATAAAAGAATCTACTATAAAGCATATAAAAGAGATGAATATAGAAAAAGTCGACTTTGTATTGATTATCATAAAATTAATTCCCTTTGCAAATCTGAGGCAGAGACCCTGCCTAGAATCGATCTTTATTAGATAAATTAAGTACTGCTATAGTTTTTTCAGCTTTGGATCTTGTATTTGGCTATTGGCACATACCCTTGCATGAATAAGATAAACATAAATTGGAATTTGTAACTGAAGGTTTATACGAATTTCAAGTACTACCTTTTGGCTTTAAAAATGCACCTGCACTATTCAATAGAACTATTTATAGAAATTTAAATAAACATAAGTTTTCAAATTTTGCATGTCATTATTTTGATGCCGTAGTAGTTTTCTTTAATTCATTAGAGCTACACTATGATAATTTAAAACAAATTTTCCAATTATATGAAAAAGTAAATATTAAGTTAAATTTTTCCAAATGTGTATTTGCTCAAGTTAAAATTAATTTTTTACTTTATGAAGTCAAAGAAAGATGCATTTCTCCTGATAATCATAATATTGAAAGTATAAAAAAATTACAACCTCCAAAAAATGTTAAACAACTTCAAGGTTTCCTTGGTTCTGTAAATATTTATAATAAGTTTATTGATTCTTATGCCAAAATTAGAGAACCCTTAAATAATCTTAAAAAAGATACACCATGGCAAAGGACAGAAGACTGTCAAAAAGCTTTTGCAATATTAAAAAATAAATTGATAACTAAACCAGTGTTACAGCTATATAACCCTAATTTATTTCTTCGTGTTTTTTGTGATGCACCTCAGGTAGCTATTGGAGCTGTTCTAAAACATCGTGCATATTCAGGTAAATTACATCCTGTATCTTATCATTCAAGAACTTTACGTCCTTATGAAATATATATATATATATATATATATATATATATATATATATATATATATATATATATATATATATACTGTATAACTGAGTTGGAATGTTTAGCAATAGTAGATGCTCTTGATAACTTTTATTATTATACAATTTTTTACTTATTTTTACATTGGAAAAAAATTATGTTAATTCTGATCATGCTGTCTCTTGTTTGACTTAAAAATGTTAAAAATTGAAGGGGAAGATTATTTCGTTGGTCTTTAAAACCAAGCATGTTTTTTGTGAAGTTAAATATTTAAAAGAAACATTTAATGTTGAAGCTGATATGTTCATCTGGATACGCTGATAAGCATCAAGTCATTCTATTGCTCAATATCTCCAGCATTCTGTGCATTTATTGGAATTGGATGAGATGAAACACTATCAAAATTTAGACAATTTGGATAATACTAAATATAAAAATATTAATGATGCACTCATAGTCAAGAAGAAAATTTTGTTTTAAATTAATTTTAACAAAATGCCCATGAACAATATGGACATCTAAGCACTCAAAATATGATAAATCTAATTACACCTCAATATTATTGACCCCATGTTACTCAAGATATTGCACTTTTTGTCAAACATTGTGATGTTTGTCAACTAAATAAAAGGATAAAAAAGTTTTGGCCTTTTAAAGGCTGTGTCCACTAAAGATCGTCCTTTTGAATCTCTTTTTCTGTCGATATTGATGGATTCAATTATTACAATTCAACTAAAAAATTTCTTCATGTAGTAATTCATCATTAAACTAGATATGTTTGGGATTTTCCTTCCAAAAATGAAATTCTGAAACTTATATTAATATATTAAAGAAGGTTTTCAAATTCAGGTACCTTCCAAATTATTAACCGATAGAAATGGTGCTTTTACCTTATCTAAATTCAAGCATTTCCTTAGAAATTACAGTGTCAAGCATCTGTTAACTTCTTCACATCATCCACAAACTACTAATGGGAAATGTGGAAGAGTTAATCAGTCAATAATAACTAAATTAAAGTGTAAGGTCATTTCTTCTCCAACTAAAATTCCTTGTCCTAGACTTTTAGAACAAGTAATCAATGAATATAATTTAACACCCTATTCTGTTACAAAATTTCCTCCTGCGTATATGTTATTTGGCACTTACCTTATTCTCCTCCTTTAACTCAAAATCAATTCTATTCTCCAGTAGAAGAAGCTAGAAAATTAGCCAAAGATAACACCATAAAATATCATGATAAAAATAAAATAAGATATGATGCTAGATTTATAGGTTCCCCATTCAAACCTGGTGACATTTTAATGTATGTGGAATTTAACTATCCAAATCGTAGAAAATTATCTCCAGTATTTTCAGGTCTATATGAAATAGTAACTAAGCTTTCAGATGCAAATTATGAAATAACTAAACTAAATGCATTAAAAAAAATCTACTGATATTGTCCATGTGTCAAAATTAAGAACCTATTACCCATCAGAAAAATTAAATTAAGTCATGAATAATAATTTAAATTTTAAAAAATCCTTTAATTTTCCATTTTTCCCCCCACATAAACCCCAACTTAGGTTGGCCATTGTCTCCGCTCAAAAGAGTTAGTTTTTCCTTTTTCTTCATGATGTTGTTGTTGTGACAGGTGCCATCACAACATGTATTCAAACATAGCAGGCTTACTGAGACTCTAGTGTAGGCTCAACCTTCCAATTAATTTCTATCTCTTTCTATTTTTATCCCGGATATTTTGTTCTCCTCTTGGGAAACGAATATTCCTGAATGGGAGTAGAAAGAGAATAAGAATTACATTCCCTTTCTTGATGTCCTAAATTTTAGGTCATTAAGTTTCACCCACTACTAGAAATTAGTGGACAAGGTCTAATTAGTCTCCACTAATTAGTTAACTAGTGGGTTAAATATTTTTTCCTTCAAACTTACACATCTTATGCCTTACTTTTTCAAACTTACACATCTTATACCTTACATCTTCAAACTTACACATCTTATGCCATTTGTTTCAGCATTAATGTTTATAATAAGATTGTTTTAATCTCATGTTTCTTATTTTTATATTCAAGTGTTTTACATACAATCAGAAATATGTTGATATTTTATTATTATATAAGTTCAATTTATTATTCCTTTCTTTTATACCCAAATTAATAATTTTGGCGAGCCTTCTACTATTAAAGGACACTGTGTGCAAACATTCCTTAGAAACAATCCTCGCCAAATAGAGATAATCAGCTGTATTTCTACAGAAAACCATTTTTATGTTGCATATTTTGTACTTATTATTATTTTTGGCGTTGATTATTTAAGTTTGCCTAATATTTTCAGAAATATATTATATGTTTATACTTAATTTCCTTATTGAAATGTATTTTTATATTAATGTAAGTCCAAGGGCAACTTAGGTATCACTTTTAATATACATTTAAATTTCAATTTCTTACTTGGCACTACTGTAGGGTATAGTTGTGTGTTAAAGGACCCCGACCATAGAGATACAGATAGAGGGAGTGCAACCCTACTTTGGTGTAGGATAAGATAAAATCACGTGACCTTGAGACAGAATTTGTGTTCGCTGTAACCGCATTCTCCGTTCCCCATTATATTTCAATGGCAGATTTTCTTCTCGCTTTTAACTGTTGGATTTTAAAACTTATTTAAACCATGGCTAACTATTGCTGTGCAATTGGATGCAAAGAAAAAGCGTCTAAGGATAGTCCTGTATCATTTCACAGGTATGTACAATAAACATATTCTGTTTATATCCATTTTAAGTCAATTTAAAATTTCGTTACCTCCATCTCTCAGGTTATTTTGGTGTTATAACTGAATAATATTCATAGTTTGGTTTAGTTATTGTATTAAATTTATTTAACTTGTTATTAAGCTTCATTTAAACTGATGTAACTGCATTATATTTTGTTACTTGCTTTATTTTAATCTCGAATGTGTTGCAAGTGCTAGGCGTGATTTTTTCTCGCCAATACAAGTGTTTACATTATTGACCGATTAATAATTGTGTATTTATTTTATTGCAAATTTAGTTCCTTATTATTTCCAATGCGTTGTTTCTTTTTTACCATAAATATTCGAATCGTATTATACCGTGAAAGATATTAAATCATCATTGGGAATGAAATAGTGAAACTAAAACGTTTTATTGTAAATGTTATATAGTAAAATTTCATAAATGTGCTAGCAGTAATTGCATGTTTTTATAAATTTTAATTAAGATCTAAAAAGAAACTAGTGCATATTCTAAAGATAAGAAACTATTAAAGAAAGAAATGCTATCTTTACAGATAAAAAATTTGTCTGAATGTTAACATTTATTATTAACTTGCGATATGCACATTTCCTAAAATCACTGTTTTCGTAAAAATTTCGAATTTTCTTATTACTTTGTATTAAATCAACACATTTAAAATTCCAAAAATGATTTAATTTTGTTTCTGTGGTAGTTAGAAGCAAAGTTATCGACAAAACTATAAACCAGAAGCGAAATATTTAAAACTGATATTAACAAGGGGAAGACACGAAATTTAAAACTCAGTTCGGAATGAGATTTTGTATAATGATAGTATACATTTAGAATGTTTATTAATGAAAATATTAATAGTCAACCTTAAAACTTTCAAATTAGCTTATATACTAATAATGTGTTATCCGAACGACCGCTCGAGTAGTTTAGTGGTTAGAACACTGGCGTAGCATTCAGGATACCTGGGTTAGATTCTGGGCTAGTGTTTTTTTTTTTCAAAATAATTTAACAGTTTTAAATTAATATCTTTTTCACTTTTTATGCAAAAATAAATATTTATTCTCCTAATTCTTGGATTGTAATTTAATTTTTAGGAAGAAAATTAATTATAACTACGAATGCATTTTTTTAAATATTCAGAAAAAAGAAAGAGTTAGGTCACTTTTATAATCTGCTTTTATAAAAAGCTTTTTTTAAAAAAATCTGTATGAGATAATGATAAAAGTATTTGAACATGTAATGTAAAATTAAAGATGTTTTTAGGTAAAGAAAAGAAATAAAATGTTTACTTAAAGAAGAAAAATACTCACTTTTAATTAATGCACAGAAACAAAGAACAAACTAAACATAATTTAAATCCACAAACTCGGCTACTGATGTAAAAAGAAAACATTGTTTTCGAAACCAGTTTGCTCAGTTTTCAAAGAATGAATATATATACAGTAGACTCCCGATTATCCGCGCCTGCCGCACTAAGTTTTTTTTTTTTTTTTTCTTTTTTTGCTTCCAAGCAAAGAGAAAATGCTTCCAAAGCAAGAAGCAAACACAAATGACTGATTTCTTCAAAAAGGTGCAGTTTTACAGCTATGCTTTTGTAATTACATAATACATTACAGTATTAAAACAGTACATATGTATTAATTTTTCTGTGTATCCTTGACGATTCTCGTAAGTACAAAGCACTTTTCTGTTTTCATTAACAAAATGCATTTTAGGTTAGTTTTGAGTGATATACTAAAATATTAAGCGTTAGTTAAACATTTCCTGCTGTTTATTTTACGTTTTTATTGTACATAAAACGATTTTTCAAAGTTGGAATGACTGTTTTCTCTTTTGCTATACCCGATTTTAGCTTTTTTCGGATTATCCGCGATTTTTGTTATCCGCGGCGGCAGCGCCACCCAATTCCGCGGATAATCGGGAGTGTACTGTATATATATAAAACTGTTTAGGAAATGTTAACGGAAATGAAAATCGACCGGACCCAATGCCGGGAAGCAAAATGTTGCGTGGCAGTTTTTGAGTATGCCAAGATTTGCGATATGGCGCCAAAAAAAGGTATTCTTACTCCCAGATTTCCCTAAGTCACGTGACTTGAGTTGCGTACACTTGTTTATATAAGAAACAAGCGACTAGCTCCCTCCATTTATATATCAGCTCTATGGCCCCGATGCACCTCCACGTCTTGCACTGGGGAGGGGGGGGGATGTAATGATTTACCTAAATCTAAATTAAATCCTGATTATTTCCTAAGTTTTATCTTAATTTAACCCCTATTCATTTTAAAATGTTCTCTTATTTCCGTCCATTTGTACCTTTTTTATTTAATTAATGCGACACAAGCGCTAAAATTGCTGAAATTGACAAGTTCCCACACTTCGAATGAAGGGATAAAAATCTGTCACGCTAAGAGAATTCTTTTTATAAGATAGCTATAGTTCCCTTGTCTAAATCGACACATGTAAAAATATCCCTATGAGAACCTGATGGTATATATTCACCGTGAAAATATTTTTTTCTCTCTTTACGTTATTGTGGATTGACGTGCCCCGTCGCGTCTTACTTGTACATAAATCATGCCTCCCAGGATAGAATAAGAGCGAAATTTAAAAATTCAAAGTGTCTTCCCTCTTTTCAGCCACGATTCTGCTTTAAAAATATGTGTTTTTCACACACGCACGCTCGCGAACGAACCTTTTTGAACCAAGGGTGGTTTGGGTTTCTAGGGACCATGATCGGCGAAGAACTGCAAAGCATTCCCTTCTTGTCACGAGAACCAATGCAATAGATAAACTTCCTTTAGGAATCTACCTAAAAAATGCTTAAAGAAAATATAAGTAATATGCCCGATAATTCCTAATTCAATAAAAAGTTAGCGGAGAAATAGAAAATAAATTAATTCTGGTAACTAACATAATTATTTATATTAAATTACTAGATTGTAATGCTGGGCACTATTTTACATGTAGCTTAAAACAACTTAGGATATTATCAACACGTTATTCTTACAATCGCAATTTGTAGTATGATCGGCTTTACATATGAAGGAGAACGGTCTTCCGAAACTTACTCACATAGGCCAAATTTGATAGAAATCTACAAATTTGGTGATATAACCACATGCAAAATTTCATCCATCTAGCTTAAAGCTTGTTTGAGGAACATGTTAAGTCATAAAGGTGTCATGACTTACGGAAGTCATGAAGGTGTTTCTAAAATCATGAAGTTGTTTCTCACCTTCATGAAGAAGTCATGGTCATGAAGGTGTTTCTGGAATAATGATTCGTCAAAATCTCGAAATAAAATTTTTGACGATTACGACACTTTTTTTTTTGTATATTTTGTACATGAAGAAGTTCAATTTTCTTAAAAAAAAACCCATAACAGTCTCGTTAAAGCTGAAAATCATATTATTATTATGAGTTGGGTCTTAGTTATGCCACATTTTCCATAGAACGCACAAAACTATTTCCGTTAAATATGCTGTAAGTATTTATTTCGCAATTGACGTCCTAAAAAATAAAAGTTCCAATGAAATTATCTAAGCAATAAATGAATGATGGTGATTCATTTTCTTTCCTTTCTTCTCTACTGCAAATCCAACTGTTAATATAACCAACTTTATTATTTTAAAATTATTTTGACTAACAGGATGAATGCTCAACCGCGATTCGATTCAAAAATAATGAAACAAATTAATATTATGGGGTTGTCATGGTAACATAAGTTATATTAGAAATCGAGATGAAAGACATGAAAGTTTTTTAAAACATGATAAAGTGAATAACATATTGTTTGCCAACGGATTCTAAAACCCACCGCGCTTTTGCGCATGCATTAGGATGGGTTTAATTCCGTAAAACAGGGGTGAGAGGAAAGATCAGATGTTTATACTTAACAATAAAGTAAATTCCACGTATCCTTCCGTAGGCGCGCATCCTTCCGTGAGTCACCCCTTATAGAGATAGAACAGTCGAAAAGTGTCGTCTCAGAATACTGAAACGAACAGTAGACAATAAGTAATGAAAACAAAGTAGTTTCAAAATCAGTCAATAGATGCAGAATCTATCATAAACCAGGCGTACTTCAGAATTGAAGGTGCTTTTGGCACTGAGGATCCTACACTAGAAAATCCCTCGAAAATTTAAATGTAAATATGCCGCCACCAGGCGCATACGCAGAAACGTCGATGGCCTTCATTTCTGTTTTCAGTAAATGACTGACTGTCACTAGTTGCCAACGATGTTCCATTCTACTTATGAAAAAACTATCAGTTAATTGTCGACTATGATAAAAATTATATCAAAATATTTTTTTTTTTTAAATCCAGTCAGGGAATAATTTTTTTTTGACCATTCACGGTTTTCCCTGTTTAACGATTGGCAAGCCATTCTGTAATTTAAAAAAACTAGTTTATATTCATCAATCATCACATAGAGAGTGTCGAATCGACTAATATTTTTCGGCAGTAAAAACACACACTTGTTGAATGAGTGGAGACTAACCGTTGTTCCGGTTACACTCACATAACGATGTTATGTGAGTGGAGACTAACAGTTGTTCCGGTTATCACACCGATGTTGTGTGAGCGGAGACTAACAGTTGTTCCGGTTATCACACCGATGTTGTGTGAGCGGAGACTAATAGTTGTTCCGGTTATCACACCGATGTTGTGTAAGCGGAGATTAACAGTTGTTCCGGTTAACACACCGATGTTGTGTAAGCGGAGACTAACAGTTGTTCCGGTTATCACACCGATGTTGTGTAAGCGGAGACTAACAGTTGTTCCGGTTATCACACCGATGTTGTGTGAGCGGAGACTAACAGTTGTTCCGGTATCACACCGATGTTGTGTGCGCGGCCATTAAAATGTTAAAAGAATACGCAAACACAAAAGAAGAAACCATCATGTGAACAATCTTCATTGTTTTTTATGTTTTTTTTAACTATGATAAATTCGATAGTATTTCTTTAAACTGCTATTTTGAAAAAGAATTAACGACATATTAAAAATAGGTTTCCTATTGAAATAACTCAGTCATTTTCATTTAAATTATGTTTCTGAAAAAAAAATGCATTACTGTATGCGTTACAAAAGTACTCTTTATTTGTAGTATATAAAAAATTTATTTAAATAGTTTTCTGCAGAAAACAACTTAACGTATTCATTCCAAAAATAATCTTTCTTTTGCATGGATTCGATTGTCTCTTCAAATCAAAGTTTTGAGAAAATGCTTTGATATATAAAACACAAAGTCACAGTTTATGGTTTGTATGAGTTCCATAATGCTTCTTCAAACTATTTCTATCAAAAAAATCCTTCCTTGCATATAATACAAAAATAAGCTTTGTCTTATGTATGGATTTGATAATGTTTATTCAAATCATATTTGCGAAAAAATGCTTTGTGGCATACATCACAAGAATGAGATTTTCAATTTGCATGCGTTCGATAATGGTCAGCCAAATTCCATTTCAAAGAAAATCCTTTGCCGCATATATCACAAGTATAGGATTTTTCATTAGTATGTGTTAGATAATGCCTATTTAAATTACATTTCCGAGTGAATTTTTTACTGCATACAATACAAGAAAAAGGTTTTTCGTGTGTGTGGATTCGATAATGGTCATTTAAATGACTTTCACGAGAAAATTTTCTACAGCATATATCACAAGAATACGGCTTTTCATCAGTATGCAATTTATGGGATTTTCGATTTGCATGCGCTCGATAATGGTCATTCAAATAACGTTTTTGAGAAACAGCTTTGCCACATATATCACAAAAATAGGATATTTTGTTTGTATGAATAAGATAATGGTCATTAAAATTATATTTCAAAGAAAATCTTTTACCACATATATCACAAGCATAGGGTTTTTCTTCAGTATGTGTTAGATAATGCCTATTTAAAATACCTTTCTGGGCGAATTCTTTATTGCATACAATACAGGAAAAGGGTTTTTCGTGTGTATGGATTCTATAATGCACATTTAAATGAGTTTCACGAGTAAATTTTTTACTGCATACATCACAAGAATACGGCTTCTCATCAGTATGCGTTCGATAATGCTTGTTCAAAGAATATTCGGAAGAAAATTCTTTACTGCATGTATCACACGAATAGATTTTTTCTTTTGTATGAGTTCGGTAATGAACTTTCAAATTCTTTCTTCGAGAAAATTCTCTTCCGCATACATCGCAAGAATAAAATTTTTCATTTGTATGAGTTAGAAGATGGTCCTTCAAACCATTTTTCCAAAAAAATTCTTTACCGCACACTTCACAAGAATAGAGTTTTTCTTTAGTATGAATTCGATAATGCTTAGTCAAATTACCTTTCAGCGAAAATTTTACATGGCATATATCACAAGAAAAAGGCTTTTCATTCGTATGACTTCGATAATGCCTATTTAAATCACCTTTCCGAGAAAATTCTTTGCCACATACATTACATGAATGCGGTTTTTCATTTGAATGATTTCGACAATGACTAATTAAATTACCTTTCTTAGAAAATTCTTTGCCACAAACATCACAGGAATATCGTGTTTCATGTTTAGGAAAACAAGAATGCTCACTCAAATCCGCGTTTTCGGAAAATTCTTGACTGCATACATCACAAGAATAGAGTTTTTCATTGGCATGAATCGGATCATGCCCATTTGGATGGTATTTGTCAGAAATTTCTTTATGGAATACATTAGAAGAAAACAGTTTATCATTGTTATGAGTACAATAATGCTTATTAAATGGTCCTTCTGGTGAAATTATCTTACCAGAGACATCACACGTGAATTGTTCGTTAGTAAATAATTCTGGAGTTTGTACATTTGTACCAACACTGGTTTCCTTATTCCACGCATCCCGAATAAAGTGAGCCTCATTTTCTTTGACAGAAATCTCCATCCTCTATTCATTAATTTTTGAGTGTGTAGGAATATACTGCAACTGAAATTCTGACAGCAAAAATATCTTTGGGCACTGCTTTTCATGTATATCTATTCAGGATATTGCTCTTTTTAGTTAAAAATAAATTTTTTTCTCTTCATTGCATCAATTCCTCTTCTAAAGTCATCTGGAAAGAAAAAAATTTATATATATATTAGCAGCATTATTTTACCAGTAAAATTTAAGCATTTAATAATGATTAAATTTTAAAATTTAACGATTATTTAATCATTATGCAAAGTAAATTATTCAAGACATGAAAATATACATTTTTATACATGAAAAAATACATTTTTTTCAAATTAATGAAATAAGTTTCAAAACAACTGAAAACACTCCGCATAACTGTAACTATTTGATATATATATATATATATTGTTACAAAAAATTTTCTTCTATAAATACCGCTAATCAGTCGTAATAACGCAGCACAATTAATTGCTATAGTTCAGCAGCTTTCTTGCTGTCTAATCCTCCAGTTTCTCTACGTGTCGGCGACTCCGACTCTCACCACACATCGCCTCTGACTATACACACACTTCCTCCGACCCACACATCTTTTTTTGCAGATTCAGATTGCTTGTCTTTTATAGTTCCGGGAGGCGGGGCTGGAATCTTCAGACCAATCAGGGCGTATCTGGGTGTATCTCAGTTATTACTCGATGGATCGTGAAACTTCTAGAACTTTCCGGTATCATCCATTTAGTCGCCAAGCTCAGCACGCACAGTACAGATCTTACAAAGGTTTTAACGATTTTTCCCAGGATGACACAATTCGTACCGGGTAGCAAAATTACAGATTTGTAACAATATATATAATCAGGGTACACACGAGGCCAACAATTGCGTGCAATCAAACGTCATGCCTACTTCAGGAAGATAATGTGACAGCCGCAATTGGACAATGCAAATATTATTCATTTCAGTATTCTGAAACGACCACTTTTCGACGATTGTATTTCATTCAGGGGAGAGACGCGGAAGGATGAGCGCATTTCTGGAATTCTTCGTCATTCTTTGTGTACGTGAATATCGTGTCGTTCCTGAGTATATTATTTTAATTCAGTCTGTGAGTAATCCGAGTTTATTTTATTCTTAAATGTAAACATCCCCCGTCCTTTCATCTTTCCTCTCACCCCTATTTTGACGAATTAAACCCATTCTAACACATGCGCAAAAGCGCGAACGATTTTAGAATCCGTTGTCAAACAATAGTTGTCCCGATGAGGCAGCCATTTCCTGCTATCCCGTTGGGGTCATGTGATGTTCCTGAAGTAAGGCAATAGTTGACCTCGTGTGAACGCTGCTTAACGTAAATGAGAAAGAAATTGCTCTTAATATATGCTGTCGAATGTTAACAGTCAAACGTAAACAAATCGCTATACGAACATTTCGGGTTATTTCATGGAAAGTTTTTATAGCTACATTTAATTCAATGCTTCGCTGTTAATGCAGCTGAAAACTATTATTACAAATTATCTGAATAAGACACTAAAAATATTCACCCACAGGAAGTAATATGTAAAAGAAATAGGCGTCAAACAAAGTTTAATCGAGCGAGAAGATTGGCGAAACTATTTTCAGATGGGTAATCGCTATGACTTAGTTAATGATGATCATATCTATTATCACACAAAAATTATTTTTGTATCATCTTAAAACACAAGAAAATTCAATTGTTAATGATATCAATTTCTGAACTATGTTTTTTTCTTTATTTTAAATAAGTTTTTTTTTTAGAGTAATGCACGATTTGAACAATTTTTAATGTTGCGAAATTCAAACTCATCCACAATTTTTGCCAATGCTAAAATTAAGATTAAAACAAATATTTTCTGTTGGCATTAATCCAAAAATATAATTTTCATTTTTCCTTTAATTCAGTAGTGTTTAAATTTTGTTTTAAAATGTACATGCTTTATAATTTGTTTTGACTTACTCAATTAAATTCATGTCTTTGAATTTACATGAAATAACAACTTGAAATTTTTAAAAACACCGATTCCAAATTAATATTTCACAACACAAAAAGTTAATAACCTGGTCAAACAAACTGGTCGCCCGCAGCGGTTGGTTTCAGAAAATATCCAATTGCACATGCCGACATATTTTCATGCCATTAACAATTGGTTATATTAAGATACCCGCCAACATTGGTTACCCACTCATCAATAGCACTTCGTATTGATAAATTACATATATCGTAATATTAGCAAATTATTCTAGAATAGATTTTTTCCCTATAAATTTTAAATACTTAATACAAATATTATTCAAACTTGTTTTAATAAATATTCATTACTAGGGATTGCAATACCGGTATACCGAATACCGGTATTTTGAGCCATTTGTACAATTTTGTAATACCGGTATTCACAAGTTTAAATACCGGTTTTTCGGTATTTACTAGAAATTTATAAAATTGTCTAAACTGTAAGTTCAGGGATCATAGCAAAATAATATACGTTTTTGTTTTTATGTCTCCCTAACGGGCTAAATTAATTAACTAATTAATGGCTTAAATCTAAATTAGCAAAACATGGATTATCCCTGAAAGAAGAAATTGTATACATAATGACTGATGGAGCAATAGTTATGAAAAAAGTTGGAAAGTTGATTGGTGCAAATCAGAAGTTGTGCTATGCTCATGGAATTCAGTTAGGAGTAATAGATGCATTATACCAAAAAAATAAAGAACAGAAGAATCCAAATACTGTGGATATAGAAACTTCGGATTCCAACTTTGAAGAGAGTAAAAGTGAGAGTGACATTGACAATGTAATTGTTGAAGAACATATTGCTAATGAGGGTGAAATATTAACCCATCAAGAATTGCTTCCTATAATTTATAAAGTTCAAAAAATTTTAAAAAGGTGTTTAAACGTTCCCCTATAAAAGATGACATATTTCTAAAATACAAACTAACTGAAAATAAAATAGAATATATATTAATATTAGATTTTAAAACACGTTGGAACTGTTTACTCCTAATAGCACACATCACACTAGAACAGCACACATCACTATCTGAAGATTATATATTACATTGAAAAATCGCACAGAAGAAAGGCATATCTAAATAGAAAATGTCTTATGGTATTTACATAATTATAATGATTTTAAAAATGAAAATGGAAAAGAAGAAAAGAAAATAACCAATTCAAATCTGATTAAGTTTATAGTAAATTTTCTTAAAATTTGTTACCCGCAAACCTATCCACATTCAAAAGAATTCGGTTCAGTTATCGGAGATTATGATGACACTAATGTCGATAGTGAAAAGGAATTGTCTCTTGAACAAAAATTAGAATTAGCGATAAATAAGAAAATTTCAACGAACCAATATACAATACAGAAATCAGCTATATCCAAAACCATCTGATAAGAAATCGATTGATTTGAAGATGAGGGATTTAGAGGTAAGTACAGTACACTCCCGATTATCCGCGGAATTGGGTGGCGCGGCCGCCGCGGATAACAAAAATCGCGGATAATCCGAAAAAAGCTAAAAACGGGTATAGCAAAAAAGAAAACAGTCATTCCAACTTTGAAAAATCGTTTTATGTACAATAAAACGTAAAATAAACAGCAGGAAATGTTTAACTAACGGTTAATATTTTAGTATATCACTCAAAACTAACCTAAAATGCATTTTGTTAATGAAAACAGAAAAGTGCTTAGTATTTACGAGAGGCGTCAAGGATACACAGAAAAATTAATACATATGTATTGTTTTAATACTGTAATGTATTATGTAATTACAAAAGCATAACTGTAAAACTGCACCTTTTTGAAGAAATCAGTCAAAAAAAAAAAAAAAAAAAAAAAACCTTTGTGCGGCAGGCGCGGATAATCCGCATCGCGGATAACCCGCCCGCGGATAATCGGGAGTCTACTGTACTTGGAAAAAGTATATCGCGCATTGCTAATAGTACCACTAACTAGCGTAGATGCCGAAAGAGCGTTTTCGACAGCTAGTAATTTTTGCACAAAATTACTTTTCAGGCTTAATGACAGTGCAATTGATGCATTATGTTTTTTAAGATCATATTTCAAAAATTTGTATTAGTACCACAGACTGAATAGTGATATTTACAATTTTTTGTGATTTAAATAAATAAGTTGTTCCTTTACTTTTTTGTGATTCTTTATATACTGTTATAGTTTATAAATTACAAATTATTTTTTGTGGTATTTACACTCTTTTATAAAACTGGCAAATAAAACAAAGAAACACCGTTTTTTTTTTTTTTTTTTTTTTTTTTTGTAAAATTTCTAATACCGGTACTAAAACCGGTAACCCGGTATTGAGATCTAAAAAATACCGAATACCGGTATTGAAATTTTGGTCCGATATTGCAATCCCTATTCATTACTGACTAAATATAAAAGTAAAATAATTTCATTTAATAAAACCACACAAGAGTTTGATGATCAAACAAATTAACATGGTTTGTCAGAAACTTGCAATTTTTTTTTTTTCATTAAATAGGAAGCACATTCGATTTTTTAAAAACACTTTTGAAGTCATCATTGTTCGGTTTAATATTATAACAAAATTCCATTTTATTTTAGTTATCAAGTGCGACTCCACTGTTTTTGTATTTACGCTAGAACAAGATATCGATATTCTTTTTATTTTTTTCCTAGAAAAACTATTTTCTCCCTCCATTTTCAAAATACTTTCATCACTTTATTTCTTTGAAGAGGAATTGTTCTCCATTTTTTTAAGCATATACAAAATAAGAAACGTAACAGAATATGCCTACATAAAAGAAGAAATTATCATCTGAACAATTTCTCCATTGTTTCTTTACGTAATTTAAAAAAAACAATTTAGTGATAAATTCTATAGCATTTCTTTAATTTGCAATTTTGAAAAACAATTTAAGACATATTAAAAAGAGGTTTCTTTTCGAAATAATTCATTTATTTGCATTTCAATTACATTTCTAAGGGGAAAAAAAATGCATTACTCTATGCGATACAGAAGTACTCTTTCTTTGTAGTATATGAAAATTTCATTGAAATAATTTTCGGTAGAAAACAACTTAACGTATTCATTCCAAAAATAATCTTTCTTTGCATGGATTCGATTATGCCTCTTCAAATCAAAGCTTTGAGAAAATGCTTTGCTACGTATAGCACAAAATTACAGTTTATGGTTTGTATGAGTTCCATAATGCTTCTTCAAACTATTTCTATCAAAAAATCTTTCCTTGCATATAATACAAAAATAAGCTTTTTTTTATGTATGAATTTGATAATGCTTATTCAAATCATATTTGCGAGAAAATGCTTTGTGGCATACATCACGAGAATGAGATTTTTAATTTGCATGCGTTCGATAATGGTTGACCAAATTACATTTGAAAGAAAATCCTTTACCACATATATCACAAGTATGGGGTTTTTCATCAGTATGTGTTACATAATGCCTATTTAAATTACATTTCCGTGCGAATTTTTTACTGCATACAAGAAAAAGGTTTTTCGTGTGTGTGGATTCGATAATGGTCATTTAAATGAGTTTCACGAGAAAATTTTCTACTGCATACATCACAAGAATACGGCTTTTCATCAGTATGCAATCGATAATGCTTATTCAAAGAATATCTAAAAGAAAATTCTTTACTGCATATATCACAGGAATAGAGATTTTTCTTTTGTATGAGATCGATAATGAGCTTTTAAATTACTTTTCCGAGAAAAGTCCTTACCATATACATCACAAGAAAACTTTTTTTCATTTGTATGGTTTAGATAATGATCTGTCAAACCATTTTTCCAAAAAAATTCTTTACCGCACACTTCACAAGAGTAGTTTTTCTTTAGTATGAATTCGATAATGCTTAGTCAAATCCCCTTTTAGCGAAAAATTTTACATGACATATATCACAAGAAAAAGGCTTTTCATTCGTATGACTTCGATAATGCCTATTTAAATCACCTTTCCGAGAAAATTCTTTGCCACATACATTACATGAATGCGGTTTTTCATTCGAATGATTTCGACAATGACTAATTAAATGACCTTTCTTAAAAAATCCTTTGCCACAATCATCACAGGAATATGGTGTTTCAAGTTTACTAATACAAGAATTCTAGCTCAAATCCGCTTTTTTTGGAAAATTCATGACTGCATACATCACAAGAATAGAGTTTGTCATTGGCATGAATCGGATCATGCTCATTAAAATGGTATTTTTCAGAAATTTCTTTATGGAATACATCAGAAGAAAACAGTTTTTCACTGTCATGAGTACAATAATGCTTATTAAATGGTCCTTCTTGTGAAATTAACTTGCTACAGACATCACACGTGAATTGTTTATTAGTAAACCGATTTTGAGTTTGTACGTTTGTATTTGCATCAATTTCCTTTTTACACACATCACGAACAACAGGAGTTTCATTTTCCGTGGCAGAAATCTCCATCCTCAGTTCAATGATTTTGTGTGTATTAAAATTGAAATTACGTCAGCGAAAATATCTTTGTGACTGCTTTTCATCTATATCTATTCAGCATAATGCTCTGTTGTATTTAAAAATATGTCACTTCATTGCATCAATTCACCTTCTAAAGTCATCTGGGAAGAGAAAATTACATATATATATAGTATTTACAGCATCATTTTACCAGTAAAATTTACGTATTTCATAATGATTCATTTTTCATGAGTCACTGCTTTTTCATGACTCACAGATTTACGCTTTTAGGCAGTTGGATTTTGTAGACATTCAATGTTTTGATTTTATTATAAATTGACACAAATATTTTAACTTCAAGAATATGGCGCAGATTAGCCAAAGATGACTTTTGTGCCATAAAAAATAAACTGAACTCAACTCAACCCAACTCAACATTAGTTACCCAATCATCAATAGCACTTCTTATTGATAAATTACATACAACGTAATATTAGCAAATTATCCTAGAATAGATTTTTTTCCCCAAAAAATTTTTAATACTTTATACAAATATTTCCAAATATTATTCAAAATTGCTTAACAAACATTTATTATTGACTAAATGTAAAAGCGAAATAATTTTATTTAATAAAACCACACAGCAAGAATTTGATTAGTTATCTATTAGTTTCGATTTTACATTACAAATTCATTTTTTATTTTTCTTATATTAAACAGAATCTTTATTCTTCAGCTTTCAATATTTGATGAAACAATGAAAATGGTTTGAATTGCAGTGTAACAATATAATCTTTTGTTTGAAATTAAGAAAAAAATATTTTTCAAAAATTGCAAAAATTCAGGAAAAATTCACACAACTATTGAATTGATATCATTAAAATGACAGTTTTTTAAATTCAGAAATGTGTAAAACTTTTTTTTGTGCTTTGAATACCAAAATTTTGCTTAATTTTTAACTATTTACAATTTTGAAATGTTACGAAGTGCACATTCCAATGCTCTAAAGGATATTTGTCAAGTTCGGCAGCTCTAAATCAACCATATATATTCACATTTTTCACTTTCTAAAAAGTCAATAAGTATACTCAAACTCTTAAACAAATTTCTACTGGAATATATCACTCATCAGTTGGATTTTGAATTGAAAATGTGATCATTTTGCAATACATTGATACGTTTCAATCTATTATTGAGGAAATGCAAAGAACTAAAAAATAGTCTTCCTTTTTTTTTGTCGTTTACATTGTATTACAAACTTTTCTCGTATATATTATTAGATTTTAACTTCCATGTTTTTTAATCTTGGTTTTTCCACATGATTTAAAAGAAATTTATACTTTAATTATTAGAGCATATATTTGTATTGTTAAATCACAATAGGATAGCTTAAATAATTTTTATTACATGTAAAAAATAAACAGCATAGTATTCCAGTAATGTTAAAATTTTATCATTTTTTCAGAATTAATTTAAATACATAATGTTTCCCACAGAACAATGCCAAAAAATTAAAATTGTATATAAAATAAAATAAAATGACCGACACATCCATCTTACATGTTTCATATTGCAATAAAAACATAATTTACCTGCTTCCTAAAATTAGCAGCGCTTTCTTGGAGCGAAATACACAAACTATTTTTTATTCCCAAACAGCTGATTCAATAATCATTGAATATTATTATCAAGTTATCAGAACCTGCAGGAAGTGATCATCTGACTTGACTTACATGTAAAACTCATTAAAAAAATATATAGCAATAAAAGTTGTTAAAAGTGTCAACTATATAGTTTGTTTACATTTTTGGTCATTATCTGAAAAGCACCGCATGGCTCTATTGTGGAAATGTATAGCACAACAGTACGGTTTAGTATAAACTAATCCACTCTATGAACGTTCAATTTTTCATCTGTTTGGATTTGAATGCATCATGATGGTTCAAACTGTTCTTAACCGACGATGTAAACGGTTGCAAAACGGATTAATACAAGAACCAATCACCATGGAGAAGGAGAAATATTTGAGCTTCTTTTATTAGTTGCCAGGTTTAATACTAACGATTGTTAAAATGAATACTTAAATTTTTTTTACTTATTTTGGTATTTACATTTATTGTTTTAAGACAAAATTTCAAAATTTTTCTTTTCAACATTTTTGAAATTCAATAGTAAGGCAACTCCTAACATTCCTTAATCAAACTAATATATGGAGCAAATCTGATGAAAGCAAGAAAAAGATGAAGTTATTTTTCAAAACAACTTTTCATTGAAATTAGACGGCATTAAGGCGCGTAATGTTTATTAGTCTTCCTTAAAAATGACTCTATTTTTTTTAAAACTTTAATACATATTATTTTATATGTGATAACGCTTACGTGATATATGTGATAACGATAACGATTTATATAAGATCTGTAATAAACAGAAAATAAAAATGTAAGTATAATTCTTTGGATTTTGTTTAATTCTTAGGATTATTTTCTGCTCTGATTAAGTATTAATATCTTTGGACATTTTATTCTTTGCCACTTTAATTGGATGCAGTGCAGGCAAATGGGGGGGGTATTATTGCTATTTCTACTAAGTTGCATATTTGATGAAACATTTATCAATCCCAAATGTAATGAAGATATACATTTTCCAGTTTTTGTAAATTGCGACCACACTTATCAAAATAGATGCCTAACTTCATGGCTAGCTGTGGGAGTAAGTACTTGCTCATACTAGAGACTTATTCATAAGGGAATTGAAAATTAATTTTTTGCAGGACATTGAGTTTATTTCTTCACAGTAATATCAATTATTGTGTGTCAAAAAACACTTTGATGTAGAAGCTGACATTTGTAAAACTTTGAAATGTTTTGTAGCTTATAACTTTGAAGAGAAAAAAATTAACCTTTTCTAACCTGAAATTGAAGTTTGGCCATTGAAATTTTGTACCATAATATATAATTTATATATATATATATATATATATATATATATATATATATATATATATATATATATGTAATTTTTTTTTACCCAATCTGCCTAGTATTAAACACTGCATGGCTTTCTCTGGTAAATCTTACATGATGCTGTATGCACAATTATATATTCTTTTAATGGTGTACTAATACATGCATTTGCTAGGGATGCATCTCTACAGAATATGGATAAGCTGAACAAAATTTAAGAATTGAATATCATATATGTGAAATATCATTATATATATCATTAATGTGAAGAAAATAAATTCAGTTCCTTTTTTTTTCTCAAGGATGTTAATCTACTAAGTTTTATTTTCTGATAGCAAAATTAAGCTAACATCTTTTTTTGTTTGGATATAAATAAAAGTTACTGCTCTAATGAAATTCTTTAAAAAGGATTTTGAATGACCGATTTTCGTATTCTTTCACTAACTATTTGGAATAAATAAAGACTGTTATGTTGATCAATTAAAAAAACCTTCAAGAATATATAAGAATAAAGAATGTTAGTATAGAAAAAATGGTACTTTCCCGTTAGCCAGGCACAAATGTCACCAATTGTGAACCAAATGCGAATTTGGTGGAATTCTACATTATTTGGCGATTTTTCGCTTGCACCTGGCTAACTGAAAAGTACCGACAAAAGCATGCCTTTGCAGTCTGAATTTTATTAATGTGCCATTGATTCTTGATAATTTTGATAAATTAAAACACCTTTTAAATATGAGGAGGAGATGCTTCCGGCATGGTGGTTGGATCTCGCCACCCTGGAGGGTACACTAATAGGTGGGGGATCTGGCTCCTCCCATCGATGACGGGACGTACTTCCTTCGGGGAGGGTTGTACCGTGGCCGGTGACGGCCCTTAGGACTCAACCACAGTTCCCGCCAATTGCTGTTGCGGCGGTCCGGTCATTCAGTTCTATGGTTTAAATCCGTGTGCCTTAGGGGGGGTCGGAGAGTTAGATGGTTGACTTATGTATTTAATTTCTTAAGATCCTTATTATCATGTACCTGTATATAAGATATTGAGTTGCACATTGTATGTAGACAACTTTAATATTCAGGGAAAGCATTTTTTTTTCAAATAATTAGCTTTATTGTCTTCATTATTTTGTAAAATATTCATATTCACTTTTTTATATTTTTAAAGACTATATAATTTTATTTCCTGTCCAAATAATGTCGAAATTTTATTCGCTGAATTTTATAATCATAATCTTACAGTTGTACTTTAATTTTTTAAAGTTTTTATAGTTTTAATTATCAATATAATTTTATAAAATCATATACTTATTGTTCCATTTCATAATAAAGCCAAAAAGGAATTTGAGGTATACTTTTTAGAAAAGAATAACCACAAATTATTTACTTTCTATTAACCAAGGCATTTTGCATGTATTTCTTCCAATTTTTTAACTTTATAATTCAGATTCAAAGTCTAAATTTTCTAAAAACAGGTATTATTTCTTTATTTCATTTTTTTTATTGTTAAATAAATACAAATATATAGCGAGTGATAAATTTTCTTGTTTGTTATGCCAATGATGTATCGAGTTCAGTTAATTTAACCTTCAGAATATCTGAGAAATGAAAGTGATCGATTTTAACTGGAACTATTTGAAAAACATCTTAACACATTGTATTAAATGGAAATGATAGATACTATAATTATTGGGAAATAAGGATTATATAGCTGTTGCAATAATCAATACTATAATTATTGTCAAATAATCATAAGGATTATAATATTTTATTTGTTCTGGTGTGTTAAAGAGGCTAGAAATATCTCCAAGGATTTTTGTAGTGGTGTCCTATAACATTTTGGGATGGGTTGATGGCCTCATTTTCTCATTTCATTGGTGTGGTCTTTTTACCTCTGTTCCATTAAAAAAAAATCCTTGAATTTGATTATTAAATTATCTGATTTTGTTTGTATCAGACTGGATTTTGATGCAACGAATGTCAGCTCAACTCATCTAATCAGTTCAGAATTTCATTTTATTGTGTAACCATTGTGTACGGATAAAATACATAAATCATCTGTCGTTCATCATCTATCATCTATTCGTTCATCATTCCTTGCAATTACGAATTTAAAAAAATTATTGGGAAAACAGGTTAAGTACAACTATTACAAACCTTTTCAAGGTTTTACTATTTATTGCTGGCATTTTTACCATTGAAAGTTCATCTTGGTTTTTCAAAAATTGTGATGGTGAATTTATAAATGGTAAAAAGGTGGGCAGGTTTGTTTTTTTTTAATCTGAAGAAGTTTGTGAACTTTGATTTCATAGCATTGTAGAATGATAATGTTTTGGCATAATTCCTTTAATTTAATTTTATTATAAAAATTTTTTTTACGTGCTTAGTCACAACAATGCGTGATAAAAGAATATATTTAATATATCCGATATGTTTGTGAGTTTAAATCCTAATAACAAAAATAATGAAATGTATTGTGATTAGACACATTTAAATTTTTAAAAACATTTTATTAAAAGTAGGAAAAGATACTGTCCAAAAAATTGAATATTTTTTTTTAAAAAAATGGTTTTTATATTCTAAATACAGAAGGAAAGAGTATTGTACTTGTCAAAGAATTAGATTTTGGTGAATTTCCATTTTAATATTTCCCTCGTTTCGAAAAAATACAATTTTGAAATTATGTTTGCCGGAAACACGTAAATAATTCAGATATGCTTTGAGTTAGATGAGATTTACTGTGTGGTTTTTATTCCAAATTTGTTTATTTGTTCTAATTCATTTTTGAATGAAATTCATTCATAGGAAGTTTGTTAGCCTGTCCGAGCAAAAGTGTGGACACGATAACTACAAAGATAAAAAAGTAAATTTGGTAAAGAGTTTTAGTATTTAATATGCAGATCCTTGTCAAATTTTGAATAAAATTTATCGAAGGGTTGTTTGTCTGTCGTCTCTGCATTCCCATCATGACTATTCGATAACTAACTAGGCTGATTGGTCTCTCCAAAACGTTCTCATGTATTCTCTAATAAAGATGTTATCACATTGAATGCCTTGCAAGATATTAGCATACAATAATTATGAAATATTAATCTTTGGTGTGAATTTAGCATTTTTACTGAATGTATCGTGTGATCTTTGGCAAGTGTTTTGGCGATTTATCCCTGGCATGCGATCACAAGTATACAAAAATCGAATTAGAGTTACAGACGCGTTTTTTCAAACCGATTGAAATAAAAATTTGAAAGAAAAGTGCACTTCTAGTTCCAAAATTATACACTAAATTTGACATGTGTAAGCCATTGCGTTTTTGACTTAACGCATTTAATTGCTTCTGGAAAGACAAACCGATCGACAGATGGCCAAACACTTGTTACATTTCGCTCAAAACTTGATAGGCATCTATACTAAAGACGTTAAACCGTGTATTGAATTTTATCTGTCTAGTTCTCTTCTTTTTGTAGTTATGGTGTTAACTTATATTCGAACAGCCGGACAGACAGACTTGCTCTGAACAGATTTTGCTCAAAATTTGACCGAAATCCACAAATTTGGTGTAAAAGCCGTAAATCAAATTTCATCTGTCTAGCTCTAAGCGTTTTTAAGTTGTCACAGACAGACGGACATTTTCCAAAAATGCGTTTTTCGAAATTGGGGGGGGGGGGTCTAAAACGTAGAGATTCGTCGAAATCTCGTGTTCTAATTGTATAACGATTACTATACTTCGTATATGTAAAAGTAAAAACACAAGGACTTAGATAAATGTGATCTAATGACTAAAATTATAGTTGTGTGCCAAATTTGTGTTTAATCGGTCGTGAAAAATCTTATAAAATGCCTACTTGGTTTTTTTCATTATACTGCGGTGCATAAAATCGTCATGTGCGGGACTTGAAAAATAAAAATCTGAGTTCTTGTGGTTTTCGCAACCTTGCCCAAAGTTTACAATTTTAAGGAGCGGGGTGATAATAGCTTTATTAGGGGGTATGCGAGAGAGGTGCGGTTAGACCACTGCCATTGATTGTATAGTAAAATGATTTCGATAATTTTTAATTAAAAATCTTATTAAAATTTTAAACCCTTTTCATAAATCACCTGCTATTTAAGAAGGAACTGTTGTCGCATTTAGGAGCTATAGGTTCATTAGTTTGGCCTGTAGAATGCATTAAATGATTTTAACTTAACTTAAAATAAGACAGTCTATAAGCATTCTCATATCAGTATCTGGATTCAGCAGATGTTTCTCAAAAAATTTAAAAGAAAAAAAAACATACTAGCATTGAAACAGAGTTGGTACAGGAACACTTCAATTAATCGATAATTAAAATATCAAATGAGACTTTAAATTTGAATGAATAACATGTTAAGAGAAAGAAAAATCATTTGTTTTTACTCTATGAAAATGTTGCTGTATGAAAAGCGTTGCTATAGCGACCGCCATGACTCAGACAGAATGACGGGAATTGTATTTGTGGCAGACGTTAACTTTAAATGGCCTTGTACGCGTTCCCTTAGAAACAGACAAACAGACTCGGCGGCGAGGAGGGGCTCACGGCAACACGTTTTATGCAGAGGAAGAAAACGGGTGTCAGTTTATTTATGCGAACGAAGAAGTATTAGTCTGGTTTAATGCCTTCTGTGCAAAGATTTAAAAGGTATTTAATGTAAATTGTTTTCCATATTATACTAATTAAATGAATGGGAAATATTAGCATTGTGCTCAAGTACGTATGTTTCATGCCAAAGTAATTAATCAAATAAATCATAATCTCTGAATTGTGATGTTAAGATATTTATGTTATAAAAAATGACTTAGATGATATTCGCTTTTTATAAGTTCTATAAAAAGCAAAAATATATTTTAATTGAAGAATATGTCGCACCCGTGATTTTAATGATATTGTGAATAATTTATTTTTTTAACAAAAATGTTTTACGATTCTAGATTCCTCAAAATTTCGTTTTATTAAGAGTGGGTATTTAATATGTTAATTACTATTAAATGAACACATACACACACATATTGGGTGAGTGTGTAAGTTATATTTTGTATTATTTGAATAACAGAAATATTTGTGATGATATTATGACCTGTGTTTTTTTTATATATATGTATTATTACATGTAGCATGAAAGAAAAATAACAATTGGAATTTTGCAGCTGCCAAAATATCGGATTATTATTATTTTTTTAATCTAAAAAAACTTGAATAATAATTATTATGAATGAGTAAAGGAAATTATTTTATAAGATGTATACAAGTTAAACATTAATTTTTCATCTAATCATCTATCTATTTCTTTTTTCCTTGCCTTTCATTATAATTATATTTGTAAGTTCGTGACTAAAAAAATGGCTAAAATCGCACTGGATTTTGCAAATAAAATTATTTAAAAAGAAAAAAAAAAAAAAAATTAACGAATCTATCTACAACTAATAATCCAGAAGATATGTTTCTATAATTTTGTTTCACAAAATACTTGGCAGTTGAAAATTTATCTAGAACTCTGCTATCTTATTTATAATATTCTATTGCTTTAATTTATTATTATTTCTTTTCGAAATTTTTCTTATTTGGAATTATAAAATAAACGAAATAAATTGTTATAAATTCGTTCTTAATAGTTTGTTGTTCAACCTGATTTTATTTTTAATACTTATGTAGAAAGATACCATACGAATAACTTAATTATTTATATTTTTCTTTCCATGATATTAATTTATGTACCGTTAATAAATAAAATTATTTACATACTAACTAATATTAGAAATCGATTGAAGTGATTGCATAATCTGTTAAACTAAAATCTTTCTTGATTTTATTTTCTTTGTTCTGGATTTGTCGAGAAACAAATCAGATTAAACTTCATTTAACATAATTAATTTGCTCCTCATAAAATTGAAAAATTGTTAATTAATCGAAAAATTGTTAACGATCAAAATAGCACGATAAAAAAAGAGAATTTGAGAAATGATTTAGTTTGTTGTGTAAAAACTTTCGCGTTAAAATGCCATGTGTTTGGTGAATTGACTGCATAAAGGAATGAAAAAAAAAAAATGATTCTTAGTAAATAAATGTGACAGCATTATCAGTTATTATGTATATTTTGAGCAATTTTATCGAAATGATGTTGTGTTTGCTATTTTAATTCTTTAGTTTTAAGTACAAATTTGTTAATACTGTAAGTTATGTCTAAATAAATTAGTTAATATAATATTTTCTTTTTTATTACACAAATTGTATATCAGCATTTTAAGCTTATAAAATGCTTATATATGTATTCAAATATCTAGAACTTATTATCTTTTAGTTCTAGATATTTGAATCCAAAATATTGATGGAATTTGGATATGCAAAATTCATGTAGAATTTTTTTTAAACAATTTTTACCGTTGTTTTTTATTTCGTTTAATTAATGCTCCATTTTGAAGATTTATTTTTGAACCGTTGTTCAATGGGATGAACATTCTCCCAATCTTATTTCCATATCATTCTAACTCGAAACTACTTCATTCTATTTATATGGAAAATACTTTTTTTGTGGAATTGATCGGGTGAAGCAATGGGAATAAAGATAAATACGTCTTTCCTGACAATTATTTGGCTGTATTTTCAATATTTTTATTGCGAACTTACTTAAAATGTTATTACTACTTTGACAATATTAATTGCATTACAATATTAACAATATTAATTGTTTAATTGGATTGAAATTGATCAGAGTTTGCTTCATTTCGTGTCTGAACATGATCTCGATTATTTGAATTAAACATTTCTTTGAGGTCATTTCAGATGTTTACTGTTAAAATAATTCTGTTTTTTTTTTTTTTTTTTAATCGTCTGCTAATTCAAAAACTTATTTGATATTTGTTGGATTTTACTTGTGATTAATTGTATTAAAACGAATTATAAGCTTTCCAAACATATTGGACCTGAATTTGGTTGGTGTTATATTAACTAATTTGATAGTTTTAAAGCTGATAATTTAGTAGTAATCATGTAGTTTTAAGACTGGATCCTTAGGCCAGACTTTGAACTGAGATGTCAAAAATATTTTCGTCGATAAGCAGTAATTACTATACTACACTTTATCAGAGTCCAAATATAGAATAATGTGCCCCGTTGTTTACGTTGATTACAGAATAATCAACGTAAGCTCTGCGCTTTTGGCTAGCTGGAAATGGAACTGAAAAACCTTAATGAAATTTTAACTTGTCAGGAACTCTGCCATCCTGCTTTTATTGAAATTATTGATTTAGAAATTAAATTATGACTAGTCATCAATAACTATAAGTACCATTTTGTTTTTCTTACGTTCTATATTATTTTGCCTATGTTTTATAGTTTTTTTATATTTCATTTTTAACTATTTTATTCTATTTTTGCCCATTTTTTCCATTATTCTTATTTTCTATTTTGATTTTTTACTATTTGTTATTTTATTCTGTTGTTTGGGATTCGGAAGTACGAACCAGCCGACTGTCGATACTCAATTTTGTTTTTCGGTGGTCTGCCAATTTCTATGTAGTTTTCCAGGTGGAGGAAGTGCTTCGCGGTGACCTGTCTTTTCCCCTTTGGTTTGGACGGGGCTGGAATCTTGTATTGTTATCCATTACTTTCTTGCTTGAATACATAACGCATAACTGTACAGTCTGTTTAATGTGATTTTAATTTTGTATTATCTACTTTTTTATAGTAGGAATACACAACACATAACTATAGAATTCCTTTACATGTTATTTTCATTATCGTTAGCTTCGGTTTTCATAGTAATCGTGCGCCTTTCACCAAGTATCGCTCTTACATAGTAAGTACCGCAAAGCAGGATTGGAAATCATTACTTGATGGCAGGTCTGCAAATATGCGCTGAAACATTGCACCAATATGCCAGTATTCCCACTAGTCTTCATGTCCTACAGAGGCGGCGGTAGCAGGGGGGGGGGGGCAATTGCCCCCCCCCGTCTGCAGTCTCTTGCCCCCCCCCGTCGGCGAGAGATTGAGTGTTTCGTCGGCAAAAGTGTTCATCATTTCAGGACAGTTGTAGAGAATTGCGCATTATCGAATATGATTATTTAAAATCCACCTTAGTTAATATATTGTAAACAGTCGAAGTATCCCAAGTAACGGTTAAAGTATTTTGACTATATTCGGCAAAGTAATCAAAAGGGCGGTAGGCCAATAATATACCGTATTTTGAGGATAATTTTTGATAGACTGAACTAAGAACTGAATGCAATGGATGTCGAAGATGTTAAGTTCGCAGATTTTCAGTCATCTCTTTCATATGTTGTTCATTCAGCTTATAATTTGTACTACTTTTGGCAATATAACTGACAAGGTAACAAGTGAATAAGATATCGACAAGGTTATATTCTCATTTTGCTGGCCATTTTTTGTCGACCGACTCTGAATTCAATGCGGTGAATGCCAAAGACGTTAAATCTGCAGATTTTCAGACATTTCATTGAAATGTCGTTCATTTAGCTTATAATTTATACTAGATTTGGCAGTATATCCGAAAGTGAATAAGATATCGCACTTTTGGACGACCGACTATGAACTGAATGTGATGAATGTCGAAGACTTTATCCACAGATTTTCAGACATTTGATTCAAATGTCGTTCATCAAGCTTTTAATTTGCACTACTTTTGGCAATATAACCGACAGGACGACAAGTGAATAAGACATGTCCCATTTTGTCGAAAAATTGTGATCGGTCGATTAAGAATTCAATGCGAATGGTTGTCAACGAGTTCAAATTCTCAGTCATTTTATTTAAATGTCATAATGTTCATATAATTTATACTAAATTTTATTTAGTATAATTTATACTAAATAATTTATATATAGTATATAATTTATATTAAATTTTATTTAGTATAATTTATACTAGATAATTTATATATAATATATAATTTATACTAAATTTAGCAGAATAATCAATAAGTGTGCCAATGAATAAGATGTCATATTTTTCCTGACTAATCTTTGTCCTTCGGGTAAGATTTCATCATAGATTATGGAAAAAAAATTGTTTTCATCACTTCGATTACCTCCAGTGGAATTATTAAAGAAATGGATGCTTTTATATTATTCATGAATAAGATGATAGAGTTGTTTTCCATAATTCATCATTTAAATTCAAGTTCTAAAATTAATCGTCATTTTATTTATGTAATTGTTACTTCCTCATTAACGAATTGATAAATTTATTTTATTCATTTCACCATGAGATAGTCTGACTAAAATCTAATTAAAGGTTAAACTAAATTTAATAAAACGCTCTTTTCTTTTGACACTCTTGTGAATATTCAAGCTAATAAGAGTGGAATTCATTATGTATCACTGAAATAAGCAAATTGTATAATTGCAAATTAAATTTATTTAACAGTAAAATATATTTTCTTTTGCAATCTAATTCATCAGGCTACAATTATTACTAAAGAAATATTACCGACTGCAAATGATGACACAAAATAAATATATGTGGTATGGTAGCTTTTTAGTTACGCTAAAAGAGTTTATACAAGTATGCATTAAATTTGATAAATAAATTAGTACTTAAATTCTTCAGATTCTACATTCAGTATTATAATTATATAATCGAGAAACGTATTGTTTTGATTTCTTTTCAAATTTTTCTTTCAATTACTCTTTGCAGCAAAAACTATATAATTACAGGTGCTTCTAAATTTTTAATAGATTTTGGATAAAAATGTCTTGATAAAAGGATGATTAAAATATTTTTTCATAGAATATTCATATATAACATATTAGCTCACGACATATGAATTTACTTAACTTCCTAATTAAATGGCTGCTCTTATTTGGGATGATTATTATTATTTTAATCCCTAGGCAAGGGTAATTGAATTAATGAGGCATTTTTAAGTGATTCTTGCATTTTAAATTACTTAATTCTCTTAATTGAAGATTTAAAATTTAGTAATTCAATGAGCAAGTCAGACTCGCCATTGTTTATGAAGGGGGTTAAGAAAACCCAATGCATACAACTGATAAAACTCACATTTTGGGAGAAATAGCAACTTGCAATAACTTCTAGGGAAAAAAGTACTTAACCATAAGAACGCGTGCCTAAAAATGAAGAAAGGGGAGTTGATATTCAAGATCTAATTGTTTTTTACTAAACTGCATTGGTTTTTTTTTTAAAGCCTAAATATTTATTGAAAAATAAATATATGGGCATCTGATGTTTAAGTAATTCTATTTTTTACAAATACATTTTTCATATCTTACATAAAATATTAAGCTTATACATAAATTTACGAAATATTTTCTCCAGCCTTCTTAAGAAACTACATCACTGTATCTTTTCCACATTCTATATTGTTCGTGTCTGAACTATAGTAAAATTTTATGAGTACGCGCACTTATTCTCTTCGGATTCGAAAACACCTCTGCTCGTTGTCGCAATCCTTATTTAGCAGATATTTTAGGTAGGAAACTATGCTGAAAAATCGATTTTTGGTGAAAACATCGAATATTTTTTATTTATTATTTTGGATTTTTGAAAAAGTTTCTTTTGCAAAACTTTTTTTTTCAACATTCATTTTATATAGATTCCACGATAAGAATATGCATTTGTTCAATTAGAATGACCCGCCATTCTAGCGCAATCTATGTTCCTATCTATATACTACAACCTAGAATAAAATGTAACCATATTTTTTTTCTAAAATTAAATCTCAGTGCAATTAAATATCAAGAGTCTCATAAAAAAAAATAGGCTCAAGTATTAGCGATATTTTGACAGTCAGTAAAAGAAACTGAGAACAACAATTTTTTAAATCGCTGCAAATCTCTGCCGCCGCCTCTGATGTCCTACTAAAATACTTAAATTTATTTTTAATAATTTTTAAGTACCTTAATTTTATACTTGTTTCCCTACCGGACGTGGCAACCCATCTTTCCCCCTTCGGTTTTGACGGAGTTTGGATCTTGTATAATTATCCACTATTTGATTGCTGGAATACTCAAAACATAATATCATTTTAATTAACTTAAAAATGTATTTCGATGTTTTTATAAAAATTGGATTTTCAAAATTTTAATGAAAAGGTTGTTGAGAAAATGTAACAGTTTTCCATGGCTATCAACCTCTACCTACTTATATATATACTTTAATAATGGCTTCTCAATTAAGAAAAATTTCTCCATTGATATAGTAATAATAAGCTTTTTTTTATGGTCTAAAACATTTTGCATTTAAAGTCTGTAAAAAAGTAGTAATGTTTCATAAAATAATGATAGAAAAATAATATTAGAAATGTTTTATAATATATAAAATAATGATTTATTTTTTCCTTTCCATAGTGATGGCAAAAGAATCGCAATCTATGGATTTTTGAATGCATAGAAATGAAACAGTTTGATCAAATGTCGATTTAAGGAAAAACTTCTTTGAAAAACTGTTTTCTTTTATTTGATGTCCAGGAAGGAAAATTGACTTCAATTTTAGAAGCAAAGCTTCACATTGTCGATCATTTTCTTGTGAGTAGAAGTTATTATTTAAAAGTATCATTTTTTCAACAAAATAATACAAAACGTTTAGCAAATTGATTTTCAAATCAATTTTTGCATAGTTAAAAATCTTATAAACATTATTTCAGATACGAAAAAAAACATTTGCATACTCAATTGCATTTTTAACATCACACTTTTAACAAATCCATATTTTACAAATGGAAATCCTTAGCAATATTGAAATGAAAGATTCTCTTAGTGATTCCGAATTGAAAGTTTCATTTCAAGATTCACTTAGGAAGAGTTCTCTTGACGATTCAGAAAGGAAAGATGCTTTTAATGATCTAGTTATGAAAAATTCGCTTGGTGATGCAGAAATAAAAGATTCTTCTTGTGATGCAATAATAAAAGATGCTCTTAGTGACACAGGAATAAAATATTCTCATTGTGACGCATTAATAAAAGATTCTCTTTGTGACCCATTAATAAAAGATTCTCCTTGTAACACATTGTTAGAAAGTTCTTGTGATGCATTAATACAAGATTCTGCTTGTGATGCATTAATACAAGATTCTGCTTGTGATGCATTAATACAAGATTCTGCTTGTGACGCAGTAATAAAAGATTCTCCTTGTGGCGCCTTAATACTAGATACTGTCAGTGGCACTAGAATAAAAAGTTCTCTTTCTGACGCAGAAATAAAAGACTCTCCTTGTGACGCATTAATAAAAGATTCTTCTTGTGATGCATTTGTAAAAGGTTCTCTTAGTGACATAGAAATGAAAGATCTCAGTTGTGACACATTAATAAAAACTGCTCATAATGACGAAGAAGCAAAATATTCTCTTAATAACTCAGAACAGAAATACTCTCTTAATGACTCGGGACAGAAATATTCTCTGAATGACACAGAACAGGAACATTCTGTTAATGACTCAGAACAGAAATATTCCCTCAATACTTCAAAACAGAAAAATTCTCTTAAGACAGATTCGAAATGTCATAAATGTGACGTTTGTTATAAATCATTCGGTAGCAATTTCAAGTTGAAATGCCATTATCGTCTTCACACAAGGAAAGATCTTTTCGAATGCGTGCCATGCAACAAAAGTTACTCTCGAATGGAAGGTTTGAAGAAACATCTGCGGTCTCATACTAATGACAAGCCCTTTAAGTGCGATATTTGCAACAAGTCGTTTGCGAGCAAGACTCATTTACGTGACCATTTCCGAACTCACACGAATGAGAGGCCTTTCGCTTGCGAAGTGTGTGGCAAAACTTACAAACAGAAAAACCAATTAAATGTGCATCATCTGACTCATACAAACGAGAAACCTTTTGTATGTGGTATCTGTGGGAAAAGTTATAAAGAAAAGACTACCTTAACCAATCACTACCGTGTACATACAAATGAAAAACCGTTCGCCTGTGAGGAATGTGACAAAACATTCGCCATAAAAGGTCTTTTAAATAGGCATATGCTTATTCATACAAAGACAGAGAAAATTTATGAGTGTGAAATATGTTGGAAAGCATATTCTCAAATACGTTATTTGCGCAAGCACAGCTTAATTCATACTGAGGAAAAACGTCATGCATGCGACATGTGCAACAAAAAATTTAAAGACAAGACTGGTTTGAATAAACATCTTCGTACCCATACGACTGAAAAGTCTTTTATGTGCGACATGTGTGGCAAGTTTTTTTCAACCAAAGAAAATTTAAAAGAACACTTTCGAAGTCATTCGAATGAGAGACCTTTCGCTTGTGATATATGCGATAAAACTTACAAAAAGAGATGTCATTTAAATGTGCATTATCTAACTCATACAAGTGAGAAACCATTTGTTTGTGATGTCTGTGGAAAAGGTTATACGCAAAAGACTACCTTGGCCGATCACTATCGTGTTCATACAAATGAAAAGCCTTTCGCTTGCGAAGAGTGTGGCAAAGCATTTTCTCTAAAATCTGTTTTAAGCAGACATATTCTTACACATACAAAGGCAGGGAAAATTTACGTGTGTGAAATATGTGGCAAAGGATATACTCAAGAACGTTATTTGCGTTCACATTATTTTGTTCATGCTGAGGAAAAGCGTTATTTGTGTGACATATGCAACAAGAGATTTACAGACAAGAGTGCTTTGAATACCCATCATCGTACTCATACTAATGAAAAACCTTATTTTTGTGCCGTGTGTTTTAAAGCGTTTTCCTGCAGAACTAATTTGAATCAACACAATCGAACTCACACAAACGAGAAACCTTATGTGTGTGAAGAATGTGGAAAAGCATTTTCTCACAAACCGCATCTGAAATCACATAAAGTTACACATGTGAAGAGCAAGCTTATGTGGGACATATTTCATTCAATGATTCAGCAAAAGGACTAAATAAATTTTATCACATTAATGAAATTTGGTATTAAAATTTTTTAACATTTTCAAAGCTTATTTTTTCTTGTAATGATATTGAGATTAATTTAATTAATGAAATTATTTTTGCTTATTTGCTAAAATTAATGTGATTAATTTTTATTTAATTCATTTATCAAGACACTTTAATATAATTTAAGAAACTGAAATATCTGGGGTTTTATTCCATCGAATAATTTGATGAATTTTAATACTAGCCTTTTTCTTTTACACAGTAAGTTACTATCTGAAAATGACATTTTTATTGTTAAAAGTGGATAATTTAATCAAAGTTTATCAATACTCTTTTTTCATGTGTATTTTTTTTTTTGACAGCATTAAGAAATAGTTGCTATATTGAGAAGTGATACAATAGCTAACCAATGACATTTAAAAAATTTTGCATCGAGTGATTTACTTACCATGGCTTTAGAAAAATGTTAGTTATATAAACAAGTACTATATTCAGAATTATTACATTACAATTCAGTAATCGAATTAATTCAATTTTGTTGATCTCCTTAGAATGTCATTAATATTTTACTGCCTTAAATAGAAAAAAATATATCCTTTCAAAAAGCAAAATATGAAAAATTCTATATCCTATGATCCTATTTAGTCAGTTCACATTTTGTTTTGAAGATCAGAAACCATAAGTAAAAGCACTCAGATGATAAGAATGCTACACCGAGCTGTTGCTGACACCAATAGCTCGAAGCTTCACATCAATGTAAGAAGATATAACACTCTCAACAATAGATCTAACATAAAATAAGCAACAAACTTTCCATTTTCTCTTATAGTACTTTCTTTTTTCAATTCTGTGTTTTTTTATTATTATCGATATTATTTTTCTTGTCATTACTTTTTTCCTTCCTGTATTTTTTCTAATTTTAAAATTAATTTTTTTACTTGCATATATATATATATATATATATATTGTATTTTTTTCTGTTGTGTTATTGCAATGGCATAGCAAACATAACTATGTCCTGGGATATCTTTTTTTACTCCCCCCCCCCCATTTTTTATCATTTGGTTAGCAATTCTATATATTGCAAGTCATTATTTTCTTTTTTCACCACATAAAATTTTATTTTTTGGATTATATAAATGTACTGATGTTTTGTCCTCATGACATTCCCTTAAGACTGATGCGTAGGACATCTATACCTTGCCTCCCACCCAATCACTATACCACTATATAAGGGTTCATTTTCATTTCATAATTTCTCAAACCTTAAGTTAATAATTTATTGCATTCCAATGTAACCATGGGCATCAACATATAACAACATACATGGGCAACATAATTTAAATGATTTATTTTCATCTGTATTTCCTAGGTGTTGTAACAAGCGAAAGTATGTATGTGTGTTTAATATTTAGCATAATGAAAGGAATTGTTTTTATACTCATTCACTATTTTTGTAATCATAAGGCTTACAATTGGGAGGAATGAGATGGTGATCTGTATCTTATAGTATTTCTGAATTCATGACTTCAATTTTTGTAAACCTACTACTCTAAGAAGAAGTTTTCTGCTACAACTTCAAATGATGTATTCAACCAGTTAAAAATAACTTTCAGAACTTTTATTTTACTGTAACTTTATTTTAATTCTATTATAAAAATGTTTAGCATATAAAATGAAAGTAATGAATAATGCTGAAAAATGTGTTACAATTTAGTGAAATATTTTTCAGTATTCTTTCAAAGTTCTGTGTGCGTGATTCTAATTAATTAAAAAATTTTGACAATTCTGCTAGAAATTGTCACTTAGAAAGTTCTGGGATATTTTTTTGTTCAATTTAAATTCTGTAAATACCAAATGGAAAATCATTTTTATCTATTTTTTTTATATGCAACAAGCTGTAACAGTTTTTAAAAAATATCTGCAAACACTCAACCAACTCACTTTGGGATAAAATACATTTTTTAAAAATAATTAAATTAGTTATATGGTGAAGATTACAGGATTATTTTTCAAAAACACTTTTGGATTTTGAAAAAGACTGACCACTTATTTTTTATATCTTTTGTTAATATTATTACATGCTCTTAACAATTTCAAATATGATATTAATTTATGTCATATGTTTTGCTATTTATGTGTAGATAATTTATATATTTTATATTGAAATAAATATGTGATATTTGAAAGGTTTGTATTTTTTCTTCTATGTTTCACTTTTTACTTTTGTCTGCAATTTTTATTACTTTTTTCTGCATCTTTCATACTATTCCTAATGCTTTTACAATCTTTTTTACTTTGATTTTTCTTGCTTCTAATGGTTTATTAATCGCCAATAGTTTTGAATAATATTATTATATATAACAGAGCATGCAGTTAAGTCGTAATCATTTATATTAGGTGGGCCTAAAGATACCTTTGAATAATAAATTTATGAATTTCTTTGTATCGCAGTACCTTGTATTGTTCATTATGTCTGTGTACTTTTATGTACTTTTCATTACATCTTTGTAAATTAACATAATAAGCATTTTACATTTCTTTAAAGTAAAAATGCTTTTGTATGTGTCTTGAAAAAAATTTAGTTTGGGGCGTTTTTACATTTATTGTTAAAATTAATTTTAATGAAATACTTAACTACTTTTAAAAAATTGCTTTTTAGCAGATATTACATTTTTTTTGGGCTTTGTTGACTGATGCAGAATAGTTTCATTACTTTTCACTTTCCTGTATACTAAGTATGGAAGGAAGTATTGTAATCATTAGAAATTTGAACTTGAGATTTTGATAAATCTCTACATTTTAGACTTCCCTGTTTTTGAACAACACATTTTCAATAATATGCCTGTCTATTTAAGAGCATGATGACTTGAAAATGCTTTGATATAGATGAATGAAATTTGATATATGAACTTCGACTGAATTTCTATCAAATTTTGAACAAAATCAATTCATAGGAAGTTTGTCTGTTCACATACAAGTGAACTTGATAATGGCAAAGTGTAAAGACTTAGGTTGGTAAAATTTGGTACACAGGTTGGTTTGGCATCTGAAATATAGATTGCAATCAAATTTTAAACGAAATTTGTCTAATGGTTGATAGCCTGTCAGTCTGTACTTTTGCATGTCTATAAACACAAAAATTCATAAATGCAATGATTCAGTCAGTGAAATAAAATATGTTATCTTTTGACAACTGTAGTTACATACTAGAATTTGGTTTTAATTCGTCAGTAAACAAACACCCAAAATACATATTCGCATAAGAGCTTCAATAAAAATACTGAATTTCGCAAATATCTATAAAGTTCTTAATTACTATGCCCTGACTAATTTAATGTCAAGATGCTAATTTTAATAATATGGATGGCAACTCTTTAAGGAAAGTTTTTCTTTTTAATACTTTGATTTATTACAATATTTTTTTTTAATTCAAAAACTATTTCAGCATTATGAATTTGTTATTATCACGGTGGAAGAATTTTTGCATTGCTCTGTAACTCAATTCCTTACTTATAAAAGGAATGGAAAGGGCTTTTTTCCCCTGTTTTGAACTGTTCTTATTATATAACTTCTTAAAATATATAAATAAAACAGACTCAGTGGCATTGTTTAAAAACATGGTAACATTACTATAATAATGAATTTTTCAGGATTCTGTTAATTACTATATTATAGGGGAAAATGATTGTGTTAATCATTTCAGATTATGTTGGATCATAAAAAAAGATTTTATTTACAACAGGCAGAACTCTAATGAAAAACAAAACAGATGAAATGAAGAAAATTCTCATGAATAAACATCAGATCAGAATAAACATTTTAGAAATGGCCAATTGAAATACGTAATGAACAGCCAAAACAAAGTACAGATAAATGAACCAATTAGCAATGTTTAATATGATATTATAAATCTGAAATTAAATGTTATAATGTTCAATTCTTACTCTTAACAGATCTGGAAATCCGTGTGTGTGAATCATGAAGCATTTTTTTTTTTTAATAATGAAAGATGAATTTAAACTTTTCAAATGGTTTTTAAAGAGAATATGAACTATTATATGAGGACACAAATTCACTAATGAAGGTTCAAAGAATCTATTAGCAATACATTAAAAATTTATCAGTAAAGCTTCAGTAAAACACCACCCTTTCAATTTTCTTTCACTTAAATATATAACCCAACAATAATCTACTTTTAAAAAATAATCAATTTGATATTGATTCAAAAAATATTTTTGCTTTTATGATCTGGTCTAAAGTGAATTTTTCTTCTTTTTCTAGTAACAATTATTAAGTAACTACATTTTTTTTACCATATAATTTAGGGGCCATATTTGAAAGTACAGGTACCACAACCTTTTCCTAGCTTCAAATAAAATTATAGGAATTCTTAAAAAAGATCAAGAACAAAGCATAAGCAAAGAACAGATACCAAAACTACAAAAGGAACATTATAACAGCTTGTTTTGTTATGGCCAAATAATTGACAGTATTAAATTCTAGCAGCTTGTATATTCAACAAGAATTAATTGTAGTTAATTTTGCTAGAAAAAAAATTAGTTGCATTTTTTATATTTGATCATACATTTTTTGTTAGTACATTGCAAGCAAATTTGCAAATTACATATAAAATTCAAAAATAAATTCCTTTTGTAACTCTTTTAAATTTTCTTTAAACATAAAAAAAATAAACCGTGCATAATACTAAGAAAGTGAAAAAAAAAAAAAAAAAATGTAATATGCATGTTTGTTCATTGAAATTTTTTGTATACTAAAATTCCTATAAATCAAATTTTCTTTCAGTGAATATTTAAGTTTGATATATAGAGGCTTCATAACATTTATTTGATGTTTTGCCATGTACAATAGTATTACTTTTTCAAAAAATTATTTTCACCATGCTATTTTATAAAAATATTAACTTTTACATTAGTGTGGAAATTTCTATTATCATACTTATTGTATGGTAATAGAAAATTTGAATAAATATTTCTTGCAAGTGGCATTATAGAATGAACAACTAACAATTTTATATTCACTATAAAATGCAAATAATTTTTTATAGAGCAGGAAATAAAATAAAACAAATCCCATGAGAAACATTTTTTTTTATCAGTAGCACAACTTCTGACTATTATGAAGCCTTTATTATGTGGTTGGCTGCCTAACGTTAATTCACTTTGATATTATCATATTCTTAAAATGCATACATTTCTTTATTACTTCAGTTTTAATATAAATAAATTATTATCAATTGATTTCATAGATTACAAAGACAGACTTTATTATAATAGATGGAGAGCAGAGAAACTTATATACAGTGACCTGTTCACTGAAACTGATAATTATTCAAACAAAGTCCATCTTACTAGCCAAAAAGCTCTAGTTCATATTTTTATTTTCTGTTTGAATTTGTTGAAGTCTAAACTCTTATACAGATATAATTTTTGAAATGAAATTATTACACAATTTCAAAATTGAAATTCTTTCTCAGTTATTCAAACATGCCATTATTTACCTTGGAAAAAAAATGACTCTAAATCTCATCCTGCACAGAAATTTCAATACATCAAATCTCTAAACATCAATAACAGCATGTTATATACACTTCTGTCAATTCTAATACAATGAATCCTATCATTTGTCAAAAAAAAAAAAAAAAAAAAAAAATTGGCCATCAAAAAATGCATGTTAAAACTAGCTCATTTGATCCATATGTGCCAAAACTGGATGTTCCTATACTGATTGCATTCTAGAACCAAATGTATAGATAACTATTTACTGGATTCTGATTCTAGCTTTATTAATAGCAAATAAAAGGTATAAAAAACATAAAATTTTTAATGCTTTGATACCAATAAATTACATTTTATCTTGAAAAAACTCATTTTACAAGGAAACTGTATCAAAATCTGCTTTTATTCAAATAATCACTCAATATTCAAAAACAGACTTGGCCATTGCTGTTTTAAAATGAGACCTTAATTTTTCTCTGCTAATAAAGTTATGTTGTTTCAAAGCAAAAAAGCCACTTCTCAAAATGTCCTACAAATTTTTCCATAAAAGTATAAGATACCATAAAAAGCTCAAACAATAGAAAATACACAGTTCAAAAGAAGCACAAATAACATATTTTTGTTGATTTACTAATTAATTTTATGCCTACAATTAATTCATTTACAATAGAAATATAAACTGAAAATATTATTGCTTATGATATAGGAATACAATAATAATTCCCATAGCCAAGGTCAAAATTCTACACATAACAGAATTATACAGTAAATAAAAATCAACTTCCATTTTTATTTAAAGAAAAATAGAAAAAAGTTTTCAGTATGTTACTTTTTCTAAAGTTATCTATTTTAAATTTCTAAATAATTTCTTTCCCTTGAATTTCGGATTTTTGGTTAACTATGAACTTGTGGTGAATAGCATATAAGCCAGTTAACAGCTCTTCTACCCGAACAATTGTTTTGGTATAATGGTTTAGTTACTGGACTGCTAACCACAAGGTCCCAGGTTCTATCCTCGCGCATCACTTATTGCTAAAAACTCATCTTCATTCTTATATTTGAATCTCTTAATTTACCTCTAAAACTTACTTTTAAGTAATATTGCATTGAATTTCATTTCAATATACCCTTTATCCATTCATTAGTACACATTATTACTTTTTTACATGCTTCAACGTTATGGCGACGTTTCGATTTGTCATCTGGTGCGGTATATAACCTACATAGGTTATTGGTATAAAATTCAATTCTCTTTATCTGTTAATTAGACAATCTAAAGATTTTTTGATTATAAGAATAATGATTAAAGCCCATAATCAGAATAACGTTTCAATTATAAATATTAAATACATAATAATAGTATAAATATTCATTATAAAACTATCACAATCCAAATTTCAGGGGGAAAAAACAGCTTTTGTATTTCAATTCCACTTTAATTATTTCAGCGAACAGAGCAGCTCACGAGTAATATAAATGTTGTAATTGTACGAATTCAAACGATATTTAAAGCGGAATATCTAATAATAATTTTAAAGTTACTTATAACTTTACCAAGGACCTACTGTCTGATGATGTAAATAATTGTTAATAACTTGTTTTTATTGCCGACATCGTTGATACCATTATAGAAAGACTCTAACACCGAATCGTTCATATCAAATGAGTTCCTCAGAATCACGACGTTGAAATAAATGGATGGATCCGGATTGGAAGTGATATTCAGATCCTTCTCTTAGGAAAGACTTGAGGAAAAAAATTTGGTAGAGAGTATTTTTAGTCTGATGGTGTATAATGAGCTATAAAGTTCCTGGATTTAAAAAAAAAATCTAAATACTTCAGAACTTCCGGAACGTATTTCTAAATTATTTTTTCACAGAACAATTAATAGTCTTTACTGAGAAAGCCGGATTGATCTTATCAAAACGAAACCATAGGAGAAAAGGCGGAGCTTCTCTCATTGATTGACATTTTGTAGTTCTGCTAGGGTGGCGTTAAGTTCGTTTATCAAAATACTGCCTCAGCCAAATTTGTAACCAAATCGAGCGCAGAAGCTTAACTGCAAACTTTAAAAGGGTGTATTCTTTACAATTATTTTAGAAGCACACCATATCAGTGTATTCTCATTTTGATAATGTCGAAACCTATCTTAGGATACTGGGGTATACCTGGACTAGCTGAACCCATAAGATTTCTTCTCCATTTTAAGAATGTGAATTTCGAGGATAAAAGATATTCTTTCGATGCTCGTTCTGAATGGGAAAAAAATAAATACTCACTAAACTTGGATTTTCCCAACCTACCATATTACATCGAAGGAAATGTGAGATTAACCCAGAGCAACACTATTTTGAGATATCTAGCTGGAAAGTATGGGCTTGATGGAAATACCGAAGAAGAAAAACTTCGAGTTTCTCTGGCAGAGCAACAGATTTCAGATTTCCGTGGCAGCTTGATTCAGCTAAGCTACAGTGAGAACTTTGAAAAACTGAAACCTGGTTTCGTTGCTAATGTCCCAGCTCAATTGAAATTAATAGCCGATTTCCTGGGAGACAGAAAATACTTAGCCGGCAGCTCAGTTACATATGCAGATTTTATGACCTACAATGCAATTCATTTTTATCGGTATCTCATTCCTAATATTCTTGCCGATTATCCAACTTTGAAAGAATACCAAGGAAGAATCCAAAATTTACCGGAATTGCAGAGCTACCTCAAGTCAGAGGCATACAAGCGTTGGCCCCTTTTTTCTCCTGCTGCTCAATTTGGGGGAATAGGACCGGAACCGAAGCAAGAGTAACTGTGCAGTTTTGAATTAATAACAAGGCGTAACATTTTTAAGTGCTTTTTTCCGCTATTGATATGCTTATAAATGTATAATGCAATTTTGGCTATAAGGTATACTAAAATTTAGGCTTTTGTTATTGTTATTACAGATAGCTGTGTTGAAATAACTTTAATGTTTATAAATTTAATGAATTTTTAAAATTTATAATGGTATTATTAATATTTTCTATCCTTACAACAATTATATATTTGCATAATATGATATGCATAAAATTTTGACGATTGTAAAAACTTTGTATTCAGATTTTTTTTTTAAAAAAAATGTGATATTTTATAGTATGAATTTTGGATCCATTTATCAGAGTTGAAGGTAGAAAATAAATTAGTAAAAAGTAAAAATTTTATTTACTTATCGACTGCCTTGTTAAAAAATAAAAAAGTAATTAGAAATGGCACTATTTCAGAGTTTACAGCTGAATCGGAAAATCCTACTTTACTTTAATTTGAAACTCATCGCTGTATATAATTTTGCTCTATATAAAGGATTTTAATGATAATCTTCAAATGTGCCCAGTTAAACAACAATTTTTTGAACTAAGTTGTCGATAGAATGGAATTCTTTAAATTTCTCTAACAAACCGTGAAATCGAGAGAATAGTTCTTGTAAGCTCAAAAACATTGCCATATTCTTAAATATAAAAATTAAAATGTAGACAAGAATTCATTTTTGATTTTAAATTTTAGTTGAAACTTCCCAAATAATTTTTTTACACAATTTTATGTAATTTGACTTTTATATACTAATTTAATTTCATATTTATAATGGTGATATTTTTTATTCAATTCCTCATGTATGCTATAGTTTTGAAATTTTTGTTCATTACCGAAATTAATATTATATTTTGATACTTTTTGGACATTATTATCAAGTAAGTTAATAATTTGAATTAAATTTTGGTTATCAAGTAAACTAATAATTTGAATTAAATTTTGATTATCAAGTAAACTAATAATTTGAATTAATTTTTGGTTATCAAGTAAACTAATATTTTGAATTAATTTTTGGTTATCAAGTAAGCTGATAATTTGAATTAATTTTTGGTTATCAAGTAAGCTAATGGTTATCAAGTTAATAATTTGAATTAAATTTTGGTTATCAAGTAAGCTAAAGGTTGAATTAAATTTTGGTTTTATATGAAAGTACCATCTGAATAGGAATTGAAAAAATAACCGATTACAAAAATCACAATATTTATTATAATGTTATTGGAAATATAAAGAGATTAAAAAGTGGAAAATTAAAAGTTTTTGAAAATACCCTTTTATTAGCTTACTATAAAATATAAAATAATTTTTGTTATTAGAAATATAGAGGTAAAACTGAAATGTAGTGGTAACATGCGAAGTGCTGAAAATAATACTATACGGAAATTAAACTTCAATGACTGTCATAAAAAAAGAATATTTCTATATATTTTTAAAAAATTAAAATGATATTATCAATGTGATCAAAATTCTAATTTCCATAAAGGCTCGATTTTTTTCCCAACGCAAATGTAGTCCAGAATGGAAAATTAAAAGAAAAAAAAAGCAAAAGAAAACTTGTAGATATAAAGTTTTATTTCTAGAAAAAAAAAAAAAATTCAATTCGCTTTTTTTTTTTTTTTTTGAATACAAGTTAAATTTGAGAATTTCTTTGCAGTTAAATCCTACAATTAAAGATTATTCTTACTAATAAAAGTTAACAAAACTCTGATGAAATGTGAAAAAGGTAATAAACTATTAAACATGCACAAATGTTCTCATAAAATAAGTAAAAATTGATCAAACATTTACTCACATCAAACTATAAGTAAAAACGAAATTCATAATCGATCCAAGAATCTTGAATGTTTCTGTTATTCTTAAGAACCAAAAGAGTTTATTTCCTCATGTGATAAGTGTACATTTTTTATTATTTTTATTGTGATTTTGATGTAAAAAATGCAGTTATTTTTTTTTAAGTTCAAAAACTATTGTTAAGCATATTTATTCGACTATAAAACTTTTTTATGAATACTGATTTTCTTATAGATAATAGTCATCGATAGTAAAAATTTAATTTGTAGCTGTATAATTTAAATTCTTCCGATGGAAAGTTTTTTAGGATTTTACTCTATAATAAGATTTTAAGTTTATTTCTTCAATGCTGTGGATAAAAAAAAAAAAAAAAAAAAAAAATTACCATTATTTTAATTTTTATATCTGGATTGTTAATAAAATTTTTCTGAAATTCAGTGGGTTTTTTTTAACATAAAAATAATATGGAAATAGCCATATGAAACGTGTCTCAATAACTATTTTCGAAAAATATTAAATCCCTAATATCCCCAATTCATAGAAATTCTTAAAAATGTGTTGAATGGAATGAAATGAAGAATATGGTGATAAATTATTTAAGTGGAATTCAGTTATCATCATTAAAAAAAATAATATGAAAATTAGTTTATTTCAAAAATAGACAAAGTAAAAATCGTTTTCATTTTCCTAGAAATTTTATTTCGTTAAATATTACCCCAGATGATTATATAAGGTCCATAAGATGTTATTTTTACCCGCAGAATAACAAATATAAATTCAAATAAAGCATAATTTTTCGTATGGGCTCTAAACTGGGTTGAATAACACCAGTCTGAGAACAGCGTAATTATATTCTATTATCTGAGTATATATTAGCAATGATTTCTTCAGCATACGAAATTTTATGGGCCTTTAAATGCTCGATTTGCGAATGGAACTAATGAAAAAAATATATATATAAAATGAATTATTTAAATGTTTCAAACTGATAAGGGAATAAATGACTCCTTTAAATTTTTTTAAGACTTGCCACTTAATAACGCATAAATAAACTTCCGAAACTCTTAATTTCTGCTGACATTCAAGGTCATATCTTGCCAAAAAGAAAAAGTACATCTTTAGCAGATGTTACAGCTTAGGATTCGAAATTTTTTTATGTTGAATCAATGGTATCTTTATGATCTTCTGCTTTTTCAAGGGCAAAGGAAATCGGATTTAAGAAAGATGAGCTTTCTAATCAACCGAAATAACAACAAAAAAAATATCATAGTAAAGTGTCCTACTTAAGTATAAAGCAATCCAAACAGAAACAACTTGATGCACACGAATGTTTGAATCAAAGCGAAAAAAGCAAGCCTTAAGTTCAGGTTAATCTTGAATTTAAAAAAAAAAATAATAAATAACTTTTTGCAGCAATGATATTAAATTGCTTTCATTCACTATTAACTGTTTTGCTGTCTTCATTATCTGATTAGGCGATTCCATTTCGTGAATGGGCTATCTTATTGTTTCAGTTAAGAATCCGTACTTTCGTGATCCACTTCAGGTTTTTATGAGTTGTATGTAATTTTTATATCGAATTATAGCGTCTTGGAATAATTTCGGCTTATATGTTTGAAAAGCGGCAATTCGATGCTTGTATAATATGCGCACATGACAATTAAGGAGCTAAATTAATTATTTTTGATTTCACGCTTTCATTTGAAAATTGTCACCCAGCGAAAGAAACATTCTAAAACTTTAAAAAAAATGTGTCTAAATTTTTCTGATTTTGCTTGTTTAAACTATAACATAGTTTATTCGTAAGCAAAATGAATTCAAATTTTTCCTATATTGTATTGATTTTTCTAATAACATCTTGTTAAAATATCTTTTATAATTTGAATTCATGTCATAACATATATGTTTCTGTTAAAATGTGAAATATATTATTTCATAGAATCATCCTTTATTTCATGATATAACTGAAAAACTTTTAACTATTCTACGAAATAACGAATTTCATAATGTAAAGGTAACACATATATAAAATGTTGATATTTCTTTCTTTCATGAGTTAAAAATATTCATGATTTTTTTTTCTTTGTGTGAGACATTTGTAGAGTGACACATTTTTTTATTGTTGTTCAATGTATACTATAAAAATATATAAAAACTTTTGAACATATAAGATGTAAATTGTGATGTTTATTTTGGAATTTTATTACATAAATACTGCATTTATTAAATATACCTTTTGTTTATTAAAATTACTCATTTTTTTTACAATTGTTATTACTAAGATTATTAATGTTGCTAATTTCCAACTAATATTTTATTTATTAAAATTACTTACTGGTTATTTATTAATTAGATATTATTTATTGAAATTATTAAATATTAAAAATAAATATTTAACATCCTTATTTTAAAAATAACGTTTTCACTTGCTGTAACCGTTTTAGAATCAATTTTTCTTAATTAAAATGTTTGAATAAATTTTCATTATCTTCCCATCAGATTTGAAACTAGGTTCCAACGTATTTCTGTGGATGCCTTTGAAATTTTTGCATTTGATGACAGTCACAGTTATTTCCTCTTTCAGTGGACTAATTAATACTAGCTTAAATTTCACAGGGTTAATTCTCATTATTGTATTTAGACATTTGCCATAAAGATTCATTCCTTTGATTCGGATAATCTATCTAATTAGGCGAGTCTATTTTCGCTTTTTTCAACTGTAACTGAGGAAACGTAATCTAGTTAAATGTTAGGTGTGAATCCCATATAATTCACGCAGCACACACAGTTTTAAAAATTTACAGACGTGTGAATTTCGTATTTTATCGCAAGAAATTTTATTACAAATTATTAAAGTGATTACATTTAGCAAGTTCTTAAATATTTTTAATCCACTGAGTAATTAAGTTAAAATAATGATGAGCTAATCACGGCCCAGTTAAAGGCTGTGTCCATCCCGACGCAAATTTTAAATTAATAATATAAAAATTTTATAATTATTTTAAGAGTCTTAATTGTAGCGAAAAATATTTACAACAAAATATAGCTACTTCATATTAATAGCGATATTTTTGGAGGAATATAGTCCTAATTGCATTTCTTGCGCTGATATTAAGATTTTCTTTTAAATAATATTTTGAGAGCTCATTGAGTTTTATTATAAATTAAATTGGTTTGATTTCGTTTATCTCGTTCTTTTGAAAGGATTTTTATAACCTGCTCTAGAAAGACTATAAAGGTTTTTAGAATTCGACTAGCTAATAAAATTTGTATGCGTGTATATGATCGAAAAATTTCGGAATTTCTTACATTTAACTCTTTGCACTCGAAAAAGTAATTCGATGCATAATTATTCACTTAGTACGTGGACTTGTTTATTGCTCCGAGCAATAAATACATCGTGGTGGAATGATGATCGTTATGATCCGTGCAGTGGAAGCAACAGGACGTATGTTTTGGAGAAACTTTGTTTAATTATCATATTTCACACAAAACAAACACGAAAAGACAAGACATTAACGCGCGTACACTTTAACAGAACAGTATCACATCTCATTAATTACAATCGCAATGCACTATGGGATGCGTACTTAATCAAGCATCGCCATCTATTATCCAAAAGAGAAGATAGAGTAATGCAACTTCTATTGTTTTAAAGTGAGTTAACCTGAAAAATGAATCAATATCTTTTTACCGTTCCGTAGGTATTTTTGAAATTTAAAATATAAATAAGTAAAATTTCAAGATGATGTACTGTCTTGAATGGTGATTGTGAGAATACATTCGAGCGTAAAGGGTTAAATCACAAATAAATTATGTGAAATATCATCTTTACTTTATGCCGCTTTCTTACGCTTTATTTGAAATTTCTCATTTGAACTAGGAAAATTTTTGGAACGTCTTAAAATTCGGTTTTTCTAAAGGCGAACGATTTTAATAGATGAAATAAAATTGAGCAAATCCTATTAATTTAAATAAAAAATTTTAAAATTCAAGAACTTAAGTGATAAATGTCAAAAAAAGGAAATAGTCTATCAAATTTTTCTATTATTTTTTTCAGTAAATAGTTACAAATTTTTTTCTAAAAATATTTAAAATGCAAATATGTTAAATGTATTTTAAATAATTTTTTTAAAAAAATTAGGATGCAAGCTTAACAGATGTTTTCTCATTTTTTCATTTATTTGTGTATAAGATTTTTACTATTGTTTTTAAAGAATATACAGAATGTAGTTAAAAGTTGCTCGACAATTTCTCGTATTAATCATGCGATTATTTTCTTTGCTCTTTGAAAAATTCTTGTTAATATTCCTAATTTGCACATATTTTGTTGTGATAAAATTTTATATTAAAGCTATTGCGGATTTGATGTTCTTTAATTTCTATTGATCAACAAAAAAGAATCCACATACCTTTCTGCTGATCAAAGTTCGAGCCAAAATGTCCGGGATAGAGCTTGACTACCCTAAAAATATCCAATAACTTCTCCACATGACAAAAGCAGTGAGTACGTTTTGTTTAACATTTTAATCCAGTTTTATAAATTACAAGCACTCCTTAGGGAGTTCTAACCGACAACTGTTAAATTACAAAAAACCCAATATAAATAATAATCCCTTCTGGCGCCACCAGACCGGAAATGAACAGATGCATCATATATATATATAAAAAACAAATAATAATAAGAAAAGGAATTACAGGAAACTACGAAAACGAATAAAGTTTGTTCGTTTCCCGTTGCAACACTCCCCACTTTGAGTTTATAAGCTGTTCATAAACTCAAATAAAAGTTCATAGTCTTTGGACAGGTCTCAGCAATCGTCCATAACGGGATCGCCTTGGTTCCAATTTTTCAGTTCCGTCAGGTAAGACAGGATGAGAAGTTTCATTCGGAAGGAGAGGCGAAGAATCCATCGTCGGCTCCATGTCGGCTCCACAGTCAGATTCTTTAGAAGGAAGTGGAAGACCATCAGGGGGCTCTATCAGGGAAGTCTTCCTATCTAAAGAGATGGGAAAAGTCTCTCGTCTATTAGCACCTGAAATTAGAGGAGAATTAGTATTGTGTTCAACAGGTTTATCATTTTCGCTCACTTCAAGTGGATATAATTTCTGCACAGGACGTAGAAAAGAACCAAACTTGGTTTTAACTAGAGCTACTCTAGCTCTATTGTCTTTTCCTTGAAACAGTTTCAAAATCCTCCCCAAATTCCAGTTCAATCTTTTGGTATTATCTTCAACCAAAACGATGTCTCCAATACATAAAGCAGTTTCTCTTTTTACCTTTTGTATTTCTCGCAATTGTCCCAAGTATTCCGATCGAAAACGTTTCCTTAGATCCTTTTGGATTCTGTTTCGGTAGGCCAATCTTTTATTAAACTTAGTTTCTTCAATTAGGTCTAAATCAGGCACACCGGTTTCTCTAATATTGTGCAGGAACATTGCTGGAGTAAGGGGTTCCAAATCTTCGGCATCTTCCGAGACATAAGTAAGTGGTCTTGAATTCATTACTCTTTCACAGTCACAAAGAACTGTGTTCATTTCTTCATGATTTAAAGATGTCTTTCTTAAAGTTCTTCTTAAAATCCGCTTCATAAGGCCGATAAGTCTCTCCCAAAATCCTCCCCACCAGGGGGCATTTGGAGGTATAAAAGTCCAAGAAATAGGACTTAGTTCTTCAATATTCTTCAGTTTTTCGAAATCAACTTCCTTCAGTAGACGATGAGCACTTTTCAAATTTGTACCATTATCTGAATAGATGACAGATGGTCGACCTCTTCGTGCAATAAATCTCCTCAAACCTAGTAGGAAATTTTCAGTTGATACTCAAGTTAAAAGTTCGAGGTGGACTGCACGGTAAACCGCGCAAGTTAGGATCAAAATCCAAGCCTTTCTTTCTTCTTTAAGGATGACAGGTCCAGCTAGATCTAATCCTACGATTTCGAAAGTTTCAGCATCTCTCACACGGTCTTGAGGCAATAGGCCCTCCTGAACAAAAACCGGTTTTGCATCAAATCTATTGCAAATGATGCAGGACTTTATAGCTTTTTTAATAGCTTTTCTTGACTTCAAAATCCAGTAATTTTCCCTAAGATGGTACATAAGCATTTGAGCTCCAGAATGTCCATGATGTTCGTGTTCATACATTATGAGAGTCATGACAACAGGATGATCGGAAGGAAGAATTATGGGTAGACGAAAATCTCTATGGTCTTCCCTAAAAAATATTCTGGTTTTCACTCTTAGAATTCCCTCGGAGTCTTTGATAACTTGTAAAGATTTTAACCTTTTGTCGTTCTCATCATAAAAGGCTTCTAACTGCACTTGTTTCAGCAAAATACGTTCAGCCTTCTTGATTTCATCATAATTCAATGGACCTACTGTTCTTCGATTTCTCCCATTCTTCAGATTCTTAAGAAACCTTAAAAGCCAAGCTGTAATTCGGACAATTTTAACATACGATGAAAATCGATGATAATACTTTTCCTCAAGTTGTAAAACAGAAGCGGTTACAATAGTCTTCTTTTCTGAATTAACCACTTCCATATTTGGAAAATGAGCAGATTTTGGCCAATCATCTTTCGACCTTTTGATCCAATCAGGTCCTTCCCACCAATGACTTTTGATGAGGGTCCTCACTGTACATCCTCTCGATGGGAGATCAGCTGGGTTAGAAATACCAGGTACATGTCTCCAATTTTCCACAGAAGATAGTTTTCTTATCTCCTCCACTCTATTAGCAACAAAGGTAGCCCATGGGCCTTCTCTTTTTATCCAATGTAGAACATCCATTGAATCAGACCAGAAAGTGCTTTCAATATCTTCCAAATGCAAATCTCTCTTTATCGCATCAGCTAACCTTGCTCCGATCATGCAAGATAAAAGTTCCAATCTTGGGATAGAAATACCTTTCAAAGGAGCAACCTTTGATCGTGCTTGGATTAATTGGCAGGTCACCTTGCCATCTTTCTCAACTCGAAGAAATGCGCACGTAGCGTAAGCCAATTTTGAAGCGTCGCAAAATACCTCTAGTGACAAGCTGGCGTCTTTAAGATCGAGGTGTGACAGCCTCCGTGAAATTTCTAATTCTTTCAAGTCTTTAAGTTGACGCTGCCAAATTTCAAATTTTTTCTCGATGTCTTCAGGCAATGGAGAATCCCAAGACGCTTCCATCTTCCAGCACTCTTGCAGAATCAGTTAGGGAATTAGAGTGACAGGGCAGGTGACTCCAATTGGGTCAAAAATTCGATGAGTAATGGAAAGTATTTTTCTTTTCGAAACGGGTCCTTCTTCAAGAACGGGCTCTTTGAAAGAGATGGACAAAGTATCTCTTTCCACATTCCACAAAAGACCAAGAACTTGTACCTCGGGCGAATAGAGATCATGCTGATCAATGCTTTCCTCCAAAATAGGTGAATGCATGTTACTATGTCTCCAACCACGTAAGTCGAAATTTCCTAATGCCAACAATTCTCTAGAGTCTCGTTGAAAAGACAAGTATTCTTCGAATGTTTCCACACTCGTTACGCAATTGTCAACGTACATAGAGTCTAGTAGCTTTTCAGCTGCAGCTTTCAAATGCTCAGGTGCCCGTTTTAGATGAAAATTTAATACTGCAGCTAGCAGGAAGGGACTGCATGATACTCCAAAGACTACTCGACAATGTCTATAAATAATAACCTTTTCATGATCGCCACCTTCCCACCACAAAAAACGTAGAAAGTTCCTATCGTTTTCGTGTAAAGCGATTTGCAAGAATGCTTTACGAATATCCGATATTACTCCTATCTTTCTTAAACGAAACCTATTCAAGATTGCAGGTATCATTTCAATTAAATTAGGTCCTGGTTCAATGCAAGAGTTCAGAGAACAAAAGTGTCCATGACGAGCGGACCCATCAAATACAGGGCGGAATTTGGTTGTAGAGTTTTCTTTGAACACAGGTCTGTGTGGTAGGTAATGAATTTTCTTATTTTTGTCATGATCATTTTCATTAACCCTTTCAATAATCCCCTCATTTTCCCATTCAAAAAACACTTGCTCATAATCTAATAGTCTACCATTACCTTTTAGAGATCTTACAGTATTTTTCAACCTTCTTTCGGCTAGTTGAAAATTATCACTAAGTTTATCATGTCCATCGATCCAAGGAATGTATACATAATATCTACCATCTTCATTTTGCGAGACCGTATTCTCAAAATGTTTTAAAGTAAGATCTTGCAACTCAAGTTTCGTTTTCTTTTCACTTGAGTCCTTAATTCCCAAAGAATCTAATTCCCATAGGTCCGAAATTTTTGTCTGATTTGTAAGCAAAGAATGCACCAGTAATGAATTTTTAGATTCAAAAGTGGATTTAGAGTTCGATTTTCCCATAACAGTCCATCCCAATTTTGTATTTACTGCTGTGAGACCTTTAGATACTTGTTTAATCTCACCCGTAAATAGTTTTCCTATTATGTCCGCTCCTAACAAAATATGAATTTCATCAACGTTTTTATCAAAAATGCAATGCTTGTTATTCACAGTAGAATCACTTATAAAAATATCAAGTTGCTCTAATTTCTTTAAAATACGATGGTCAGTAATTCTAGATATTCCTAAACATATATTCTTCTGATCGTTAACTTCCAAAGTAAAATCAAAATTTCTATCCAGACTACATAATTTAATAGAATATCTATCATGCACTTCAGTCATTTGTTGACCGCCAAAAAGTCCATGCGTTACCTTGTGTTTTCCTAGGCTCTTCAAACCCAAAGTTTTAGCAATGTATTGCGAAACATAACTCTTCTGACTTCCGGTATCTAAAATTGCCCTTACTAGCCTTTCACAATTACCATTTTTGATGTAAACAACCAAAGTTTGTAAAAAAACTTCTCCTTCACTCTGATTACCTAGATCTGTCGACCCAGTCTGAACCAGATTTTTTCTTTCTTTGTGTTGCTGTCTAAAACATAAAAATTTGTGATGTAATCCTGAACAAAATTCACATTTCGTTTTATTTATGGGACAATTCCTACTAAGATGCCGATCTATTTTAAGGCAATTGAAACAGCAACCGTTTCGCAATAAAATATTCTTTCTTTCCTGTAGAGAAAGATCTGTCATCGCACGTCCACAGCTATTCGTAGTATGAGTCATCGATTCACAAAAGACACAGCTATTCTTCGTTTTGTTTCTATTTTCATTGAGAGGAGTCACTAACAGTTCATTAGCAGTAGCAGTAGAGATACCTTTTTGATTTATTCTTTTATTTTCGCGATCCTGGTATTTAAACTCCATACGTCGATTACGCAATTCAATACACGATTTATTTGTTTTGTTAATAGACTGCGTTTTTTCTCTGGCAGCTAAGGCATGAGTAATGAAGGATAACAGTTCCTCAATTTTAGAACCTGAATTTTGTTTTTCTGATTTATTGTATTCTAAAAGTAAATCAGCCGGAATAAGTTTCATGATTATTGGACACAAGATACTTCCATATTGTGAGGTTGAAATACCTAAAGACTCCAAACTTCTCAATTGAACATTACAGTTATCAACAAATTGTCGGAAGGACCGAATGTCGTTAGAATCTTTTAATGGTGGTAAAGATAATATTTTATTCATATGGGCTTGAACCAATACTTCAGTACTTGCAAATCGTTCTTTCAATAATTGAACTGCTTCATCGTACGCAGCTGCTGAAATAGGGAATCCTTCTACGGTATTTAATGCAGATCCTCCAAGATGAGCCTTTAAATAATTAAATTTGTCGACTTTATTTAATGACTCATTGTTATGTACAGCCGTTTCAAAACTGTTCCAAAATGTCAGCCACTTAGAGGCATCATCGCCAAAAAATCTGGCTATATGATATTTGGGGATTTTAATTTTGATACTTTCAACATTCTGGGGAAGAAAGTTTTCTGTTGGAATAGTCGAAGCCGTGTTTTCTACTAATGACGAATTATCCAAGTTCAACTTAGCAACATGATTAATTTTCTTTTTAGTGCGGAACAGACAAAGTAAAACTTTATATTCTTGCGCCGTTTCAAACTCTTCCTCAAAATTATCTGTATTAAAAAGAGGCTCAAGTTGTTGATCAACTATAGACAATTGTTCGAATTTACAATTAAGAATTTCCGAAAATTCCTCTAACTTTTCAGAATTTAATTGTTCATTAGCCAATTCAGTTTCTAAATCGTTTACAGCTTTCGTTACCGCGGTGCGTAAAGACTTCCGTTTTCGTTTTAACAAATCAAATTGCTGTTGTTCCGACATTTTAAATACTCAAAAAATACTCTTTACTAATCTAAGCATTCAATTTCAATAATAAATTATTCCCCACAATACTTCAATTTTTACACATTTCAATTTCAAAAACAAATATTCAAAATTTCAAATAGAAAGCACATTTAAAATTCAGTTTCTATAAATATACAAAAGTATAAATTCACAAGATTTCAAATATTCAAAACTCCTAAATTCAAATTTCATAAAAATTCAAATATTCTAAATTCAAGTTTCATAAAAATTCAAATATTCTAAAATTCTAAATTGAAGTTACATAAAAATTCAGTTTCGTTTCTAAAAATATTCCTGATGCTAGTGTCAGAAATCCAACCATTCATAAATATTTCAAAAGTTCTTTTTATTGCTTCAAGTTGCAAGTAATTCTAAAAGGAAATCTAATTTTCTAAGCACCAAATTCAGTTGGTTAGAAAAAGTTCTAATATTTCAAAATTGAAACCGAAATTGTTCTTGAGTTCTAAAATGTTCTAATTTTCAAATCTAAATAAAGTTCTAAACATGTTCGAAAATGTTCCAATAAATCGAAGTTTCGATTTTCAAATGCTTATTCATAAAATTCTATCAAAAACTTATCAAGCTCTGATCCCGGCAGGGATGCCATATTGCGGCTTTGATGTTCTTTAATTTCTATTGATCAACAAAAAAGAATCCACATACCTTTCTGCTGATCAAAGTTCGAGCCAAAATGTCCGGGATAGAGCTTGACTACCCTAAAAATATCCAATAACTTCTCCACATGACAAAAGCAGTGAGTACGTTTTGTTTAACATTTTAATGCAGTTTTATAAATTACAAGCACTCCTTAGGGAGTTCTAACCGACAACTGTTAAATTACAAAAAACCCAATATAAATAATAATCCCTTCTGGCGCCACCAGACCGGAAATGAACAGATGCATCATATATATATAAAAAAAAACAAATAATAATAAAAAAAGGAATTACAGGAAACTACGAAAACGAATAAAGTTTGTTCGTTTCCCGTTGCAACAAAAGCCTTCTTGAAGTATATTCTATCTTTCATAATTTGTGTATTTCATTTTTATATATATTGATATGGGTTTTTATATATCCTAATATACAGTCCTGTGATCTTTATTTTTACAGCATTTGATGAAGTGGCTCATAAGAAATAAAGTTTAAGATTGTAATAATATACTATTTTTTGTTATTTTATATGTAAATATTAACAAACTATATTTGTTTAAATGCTCTGCTTTATTAAAAAAAAATTTAAAGCTATGCTTGTTGTTGCTGCTTGTACAATTAATTATGTGAAGTGATATTTTTTCATGTAATAATTTCTTTAAAAAATATTATTTGTGTTAATAGACAAATCAATGAATATGTAACGTTTCCATGATCTGATGTATATCTTTTATTTGCATAATAAATATTGTATTAATATGCAAGATTGGTAGTGTAGTTATTTAATCTTCCATATTCACCTCATTTCTCATTTTAAATTTTCTTTTAATCAAACGTACAATATGCGGGTGTTTGTTTTTTCACTTTTTCTGTATATCTATATAAAAGAGTGAAGAATACACAAAAATAATAAAAGGGAAATAAAATTAAATAGTTAAAAATTAAATATTTATTTCAAATTTCTTTATTATTATTATTCTACTTTATGCTTAATATGTTATTATATTATTTTGTAACATTATAACAACAACAAGAATAAGCATGTTTTTAAGCAATGACGTTAATATATCTCATGATGTGAGAAAGGCAACAAATTTGAATTCCGGGTTGTTATGTTACAAAGTTTTTCCATTAAAGTTAAAAATTTATATATTTAGATTGGGGGGGGGGGGTAATTCTCTTAAGATCATTTTTTAATTCTTTATTGCATGTGCAATTATTTAAGTGTAAAAATTATGTAAATATGATGGATATAAAACAGAAAAAGATTTAACAATTATCGTTTGCTTTTGAAAATTTTGCTTTAATTCTTTGAAAATTTATGAATTAAAAATTAAATCATACTATAAATTCTTTTAAAAATTTAGCATGCATGAGCAATGCGAAACAAATTTGAGTATGACAATATATTTTTAACTTAATTTTCGGAAATGTTCCCGACTTTTAAAAAAATATTATTCATCCTTTTACTTTCAAAATCAACATAAAAAACATATTCTATACATTAATCTATTGATGATATTTTCCAAAATATGCGATGATGGAAGAAAAAGAACTCGTTTAAACACCTGTCAGATTTGTATAGTTTCATTTTTAATGACATATAGAGAATGATGTTTTTTGTCATTTTTTTTAGTATCTAGATTTTTTTCTAACGGAATTTCGGAAGACTTGTTTATAAAATTTTTTAAAAAGAAAATTTTTATAAAAATTTTCTCAGAATCTGTTTGCTAATTTGTATCAACCATAAATAAAAAAGAATTATTTTTTAAACTATCATTAATCGTGTCGATAAAATACCTTGATGAATCTTAAATACTTTAAAATATATATTTTTTAATCTTTAGAATTTTTTAACCTTTTGCACTAGGAAAAATAATTCAATGTATAATTATTCACCTAATACAAGGACTTGCTTATTGCTCTGAAAAATAAAAATATGTAATTGTATTAGGTGTTGAATTTCTCAGGAAATTTAATATGCATCATCTTACCACTCTGTAGGTATTTTTAACAATTAAATTTTTTAAAAAAAATGAAACTCAAAATGCAGCACCGTCTTGAAAGTTGTCTAAGTTGTATAAAGGATTTAAAAAGTATTTATGTTTTAGAATTGGCGTTTTTGTTAATGAAATTGCTAATTTAACCAAATGAAAGAATATGACCAATTTTTTTTATAACTTTTTTGATTTTACTAGTTTTATAGATCGTTTAGAGTTTATTAAAAATACAAGAAAATAACGTTCAAACTTATGAATTCGATAAAAAAAAAAAGATCAGAAAATAGCAACTGTCAAACATTAAACACCAAATTTCGAATTTTTTTTTTTTAATTCGAAACAAAACGTTTAATTTAACAGAAATTCTAGAAACACAAAAAAATTAACATCATGAAATAAATAATAAATTTTCGAAGGTAAATATATATATATAATGAATTTTCTATTTTTAATTTCTTCCTTTAACACTAACATTTTTTCAAGAAAGCACGAATCAAGAATTTTTTGCTTAAATAAAACTTACATAAATAATCATATCATTTATTTATTTTTGAAAAGTTTGTATCTAAACAGCATTCAATCCAATAACACAGAAATACAAAGATTACAATTTCATTTGTATTTATATAGAATATTTTAACATAAACATTTTTTCGAAAGAAATGTTTTCGGATATATGTGTTATAAATTTCGAGAAATATTAGAATTAATTCAATATCTTTATAGTATTTTTATATAAAATTTTTAAACAGTTTTGCATCAATCGAGGAACATGAATCATATCTTTAATCAATATTTTAAAAAACAGTGTTTAAAAATTGATCAACAGATAAAAGTAAAAGAGTTTTGAAAATTCACGTTATGTTATATTTCAATCATGATATTCACATTAACATATGTATTACGTTGCAATATTTTATTTTTGCAAAGCACGCTTTTACTAGTAGAAAAATAATTAACAAAAATTTGGGGCTAAAACAAAAACTTCAAGACAAAAGATGGTGGTATTGAATTTGGTATTTGAATCCTGTGACGATGTATGTCGTTAACTTTTTAATTAACGTTAAATAAACGTTTAGATTTAATTGAATTGTATTAACATCCCATTTCAGAGCAGCATAAAAATGGAAAAGGACATTTTAGGACAAACCTTGTAATTTTCAGTCTCAATCAGATAGCGAGGACAGCACCTGAGCTGGCATCTCTGTCTTTTAATTTAAACATTGCGTTGGTGCACGAGGTTGGTTTTGGAGCGCATCGGTTTTGCAGGATCTTTGGTAGAATAGGATTTCGAATCTGGAATCCTTCGACATTTTTTTTAATGATTGAAACTAAAATGTAAGACAGAATGACAATTATAGTAACAACATAGAGTATCAAAACTCATTTATTTAAATCATTGCCTTTTTGAGTAATAACATTTAAAATCATATGAAAGTGTAAACTGATAGGACCTGGTACGGTTTGATTCACCATTTAATGTCTCCTTTTTGGATGCTAAAACTGTGTGCATAAAACTTCTAGCTCTTTATGTTTTGTAGTTAGAATGTTTACTTATATTTAGATTTCCTGTGACTCATTCAAAATTTGATAAAAATCTACTAATTTGATGGAAACTCTAAATTTCATATACCAAATTTCATTCATCTAGATCAAATCTTATTTGATTTATCGGGTTCACAAACCTTAGAGACACACAGGACGAAAAACAAATGGACGTAATTCCGAAAATGTGCTTTTGACATTCGTGAAGATCCGAAACATAGATTCCTCAAAATCTCGAGTTTAGATTTTGCTGACTATTATAATATTTTTTCTCTTTGTAATTTAGTAAGAAACTTTTAAGAAAGGTTAGAGAAATTTTCTTTTGTAAAGGTAAGGGAATATGATTTCATATTTTTTGTCTTTTTCTTCACTTTTGATATACGAGTGAAACATTATGATCATATTTGACTGTTAGAAAAGTAAACGTAGCTAGATTTTATTTACTTTGAAGATTATCGCATTTCCGTGTTTCAGAGTATTGGGTAAATGCATGTATGACGCACACACAACAGACGCCGGAAAATAAACTGTTAGGAATGTGAATAAATAGCACGCTATTTGCATTTCCTGTCGTCGTCGATGTAAGGTTTTGATAAAGTAGTATGTCACAAAAGATGTGACACTGTTAAATTTCAAAGTAAGCAATATTCTGCGTTCATCAGAATGAAGCTTCAGATGATATTTATAAGTGAAGAAACAGCGTGACTGCTGTCTGCTCATCTGTTTTATACATTGCTGTACAATGACGTGATCTTTTTGATATGATATAAAGAATAACGAACACATTTTGAAGTACTCCCTTTGAACAATAAAGTTTAAATTTAGTATAGATATATAATTTTAATGTAATAATCATATATAAGATTTTATTTTTACTTACTCGTATATGAAGAAAGTTATCAAAAATTCTCACTCGAGATTTTGACAAATATCCACGTTTCAAATCATCTTGAGTCAGAAAAGCAACCCTTTTTATTCTTACCTTACCCCTGACCCTCGGGGGGGCCTCGAAATGAGGATGAGATGCTTCCGGCATGGTGGTTGGATCTCACCACCCTGAAGGGTATACAAATAGGTGGGGGATCTGACTCCTCCCCTCGATGACGGGACGTACTTCCTTCGGGGAGGGTTGTACCGTGGCCGGTGATGGCCCTTAGGACTCAACCACAGTTCCCGCCAGTGTTGCTGTTGCGGCGGTCCGGTCATTCAGCCTTATGGTTTAAATCCGTGTGCCTTCGTGGCGGGTCGGAGAGTCAGTTGGTTGACTTACCTTACCCCCTTTTTACCCCTTTTAATGACAAATTAGTTTTTTTTAATCAAAAGATGTAGTCCGTATATATATGTCGGTTAGTACTTCATTTTTGTGTCTTATTTCCAAATAAGCTGTTTATTTTTTTCTGTTTAATTTTTTTGAAATTAGACTAGTCTCGCATTTTCAAATTTTAATGCATTCATGCCCATGCCTCAGCATTTGTTATCATTTGTCGCAAAATGACATGATTAACGCTTTTTCAATTAAATTCAATGCAACAATAAATTGTTTGTCTAACTTTACAACAGGTGAGAAAGTTTGCCGTATATGAATGTTTTAAATATAACGACACGGATGTAAATTATTCAAATTGCGCATTTACTATTTGTTCGAATAAACGCACGGAAAGTTAGTGATAATTAAGCTTAATATTAATATTTAACTAAATTAAAATTAATACTTAAGCTTAATATTATGATAACATTAAAAAAAGTTTCAAACGGAAAATTCGTTTTTCTTTTGGAGAGGCCTGTTTTAAGAAAAAGAATCAACAGAGGAAGCTATAAAAATATTCAGGTAAATATTATTACCATCAATTGTGAAATAAAAGTTAAGGTAAATTTAAAAGTTTCGAAAATGGAATTAATTCCTTGAGGATGTTTCTGTATGTACCTCAAATTCACTCAGGGATAAAGTCTTTCCGTTCTTGATACGAATAAATCATGATAGATCTCACAAAATGTTTTAATCAGTTTTAACAATAAGTTGCGTAAAATGTTTTACACAGTGCTTGGTTTTAATTGCTCCTTGAACAAAATATTTTTATACATTGATAGCATTTAGCTTCTTATATTTTAGAATTTTCACCGTTTTGTTCATCAAGCTATGCATATTTCCAATCATCCGTCATTTTGCCTAATAATTGAACATTGATTTAAAACTAAAATATATATTAAATTTCAATCTATATAATAAACTTGTTTGCTGACTAGAAACATATTCCAAAAATAAAAGGACAGAAATTTCTTTTTGCCTTAAAATGAAGCATGAAGTCTGAACCGCGATAAGCTAGATGGATGAATTTTATTACAGTACACTCCCGATTATCCGCGGAATTGGGTGGCGCGGCCGCCGCGGATAATCCGAAAAAAAGCTAAAAACGGGTATAGCAAAAAAGAAAAAGTCATTCCAACTTTGAAAAATCGTTTTATGTATAGTAAAACGTAAAATAAACAGCAGGAAATGTTTCACTAACGCTTAATATTTTAGTATATCACTCAAAACTAACCTAAAATGCATTTTGTTAATGAAAACAGAAAAGTGCTTTGTACTTACGAGAGGCGTCAAGGATACATAGAAAAATGAATACATATGTACTGTTTTAATACTGTAATGTATTATGTAATTACAAAAGCATAACTGTAAAACTGCACCTTTTTGAAAAAAATCAGTCAAAAAAACAAAAAAACAAAAAACTTTGTGCGGCAGGCGCGGATAATCCGCACCGCGGATAATCGGGAGTCTACTGTATATGATATTTACACCAAAATTGTATACATTTGTCTAATTTTAAACTGTACACAATCATCGGTAAATTATCCATTTTTTTTTTATCTGTCTGTGAATATATGAACACGATAGCACAAAAACGCACCAAGCCAGATAAATGAATTTTTGTATGTATTCTCGACATTAAAAAAACCGTCTATGTAAAATTTTGGATCTAATATAAAGAGATCCAAAATCTATACTCAATTCTTTACCCTGTACTATGAATACTGAAATAGAAATATCTGTATTATGTGGTTATATAAAACATAAATAGAAGAATATTTTCGCTGATGCATTTTTCTTTCAAGAACGCACCTTTATTTTCATTATAATTCAAGAACGAAACATTTTCTAATGAGATATAATCGATGAATAGAAGACCCAAGTTTCAAGAATTCCCTTTATATGTAAAGGTCACAAATATTGGGAAAGGAATTCTTTTTTCAAGACAAAGTAATAATAGCCATCCTTGTAGCCATGGAAACCGATTGACGTCAAAGGGAAGATGCTTTAGAGAAGAAAAAGAAAGGTAGCTTCCTTATCTTGGAAAGCATAGAAAAGGAGAACTTTATATCACCAGTGTGCCCTAAAGATCCATACTAGTTTGAGTTGCCCAATATTGATAGTTTTTGATCAAAATTGTAATAAAACTTATTGCACATTTCTTCCAAAATTAAAACAAAATTCGTCTTGGACTGTGTAGTTGCAGTCTAACCTTTATATACCTAATTAGTAATACCCTACAAAAAAATTCGATATATAGGAATTTTAATAAAAAGAAATTCACATACCAAAATGCGAATTTCTCATTAAAAACCAATTTAATTTTCCTCACGTTTTCAGGATTTCAGGAGACATTACAATAAATAACAATGAGTGAAATTTATTTTAGAAAAACTGTAGGAATAACAATGAGTCTTCAAAATTCTTGATTCTGTACTTGTTAAAATTTCTTCTTATTTTTTCACGATTTATCTTGATTCCGCTTCTTACGCCTTTTTTTTTTTTTAAATTTGAACTTTTCATTCATAAACAAACATTTCCTTTTAAGAATCATATTTACTATAAGAAATCTATTGCTCAGAAAAATTTAAAGTAAAAATCTAGATCTTTGTTAGAATAGAGGTTCGCAAAGAAGAAGCTAGAAATTACACATGATACAAAAACTTATTTATTACTTTAAAAAATGATTTCTGAGCTTCCGAAAATTTCCATTGCAATAATAATCAGAGATGCACTTTTTTTCTTATTTATTTTCCATCTTCAAAATGAAATTAGCATCCACTTTTTAAGAGCAATAGAGAGATTTATTTATTTATTTTTTGAGAAAATCTTCGTTCAGTATACAGAATTTTTATTCAATTTACAGAAACTGTTTGTCCATTGAAACTCCAAAATTTCCGAAAGCAGTCTGATATGTTAAAATTTTCGATGCATGGAAGTTCGATATGTGGGTGTTTCACTTTTTGATAGGAATAGAGATATTTAATTTTTTTTTTGAGAAAATTTTTGTTTGATATATGGAATTTTTATTCAATTTGCAGAAACTGTTTTTCCATTGAAACTCCAAACTTTCCGAAAACAGTCTGATATGTTGAAATTTTTGATGTGAGTTTCCGATATAATTCATGTGAAAATGTATTATTTTTGGAATAAAGCTTTTAATATTAAGTTTTTTCATATAGATATCTCTGCATCGCCAAATTCAATAGAAAAAATTAATAGCTAAAAAAATTGCAAAATATATGGGTCATTAATTTTTTTGAATAAAAAGATAATAGGATGCTTTGATAAACTAAACGAAATGGTCTAGAAAAGTAACTAAATCTCTAAAAATAACGCTATCAAAGAAAAAAAATACTAAAAAATGTATTTCAATATAATTATAGCATTTACAAATAAGAAAGTATTAAAGAGGACAAAAGTTCCTTTCTATTTTTATGAATGACAATATCTAAATGAAAAGAAAGTCCGAATAGTTATGAATTTAAAAAAGAACCAAAAGCTTATAGTAAGAATGCTCGTTATCATGTTATAAAAGTTGGAAGTTGGAATAAGAAAATTGTTAACCAAACATAACTTATCAATTGAATTAAAAATCACTTCATTCAATGAGCTTGAATTGCACAATATATTTTAATGGTCTCCCCAAAATTTTCTTGCACACTATCTAATAATCTTATTATGCCAGAGAATGTCTTGCATGGCATCGGCGTGCAGTATTTACTAAATATTAACTTTTGCCGTGATTTTAGTATTTTTACTGAATCTATCGCGTCATCCTTGGCGAGTTTTTTGGCGATGAATCCTTGGCACCCGAAAATTGAAACTGTGTTTTAGACACGTTATTCTCACCCATTTGGAGCAAAAAATTGACACAAAACTGCATTTGTAATCACAAAATTCCATAAAAAATTTGATATATTTAAATCATTGCGTTTTTGAATAAAAGCGTTTACATATTTCTAAAAGTAAAGACCGACAGACAATCAATTCTTAGTTGGATTTGGCTCAAAATTTGGTAGGTGTCTACACTGAAGATGTTAATTTTGTGTGCCAAATTTTCTCCATATAGCTCTCTTCGTTTTGTAGTTATCGTGTTAACTTATATTCGAACAGCCGAACAGACAGACTTCTTCTGAGCGGAATTTGCTCAAAATTTGATAGAAATCTACTAATTTGGTATAAAGACCTATACTAAATTTCATCCGACTTGTTCAAAGAGTTTTTGATTTATCTTTATCAGCGAGACAGACGGACGGACATTTTCCAAAACTGTGCTTTTCGGACTTGGGGTGGGGTTCTAAATCGTGGAGATTCGTCAAAATCTCAAGTTTGAATTTGTTGATGATTGCTATACTTTTTCTCTACTATGTATACAAGAAAGTAAAAAATGAGTAGCATCGAAATATGTAAGTTAAGTCTTTTTTGGAATTAATGTCCCAAATAAAACAAACTTTGTTAAAAATAGCTTTAAACTTCGAAAAAGATAGTGGAATTAAATTATGTAATGAAGCAATGAAATTTATTACATTTTCATTCCACCAATTAAATGAATTATTGTAATTCATAATAACAAATATTTTTTTAACGTTCTAAAACTTAGAAGAAAAAAAAACTACTACAGTTTTAAACTGCTATCATCAAAAAATATTTATTTTCGATTCTAAAATGGGTAAAAATTTCTTTTGTATAATAATATTTTCAGGAGATATTCCAAAAAAAAAAAAAAAAAAAGGCTAAAGCTTTGCTTAGTTTATAATTAAAGGAAAATTTTATTACTTTTTATGCTTTGATTATTTGACAATGATCCTCCTTTCTTCTTTTTTCAAGAGCGTATGCATCAGATTTCTGAAAATAGGACAAAGATTGTAGATTTACTTAAAAGACAAACATGTATTCATCTTCATTTATGCAAATATTACAAATACAATTTTGCTCAATAAAAAAATAAACGAATAGTAACAAAATAAGCCTGAGTTTATGGGACAGTTTAATATGAATTTTTATGTTATTGTATAATTTTCATTCTATGAAATACTCTAAATGAATTTATTTTATTTTATTTATTTATTTATTTTAAATGCTCGAAACATATTTTCGAACTTTGAAATAAATATTTAAATATTGGTGTGTTTTAATGAGAAATAAATTACAATTGTAAATGTATTTGACAGACAGTCTGAATTAATTCTTTTTTAATGCTTGTATGATTTTAAACAAACTTTAAATATATAATTTTAAATCAAATGATAATTAAAAAATCGTTTGATTTCGAAAAATATTATTTTCAAATCAAAACTCAAAAAGAAAAGAAAATCGTTTGATTTTTCGAAAATGTTATTTCCAAATGAAAACTCAAAAAGAAAAAAAATATATATTTTAATATTTTGCCTTGAAAGTGAATTCATTATCCTACTGCCTTTTTATTAAATTTAAAGATAATTTTTTAACTTTAATAAAAAGACTTATGCCGACAAATTTAAGGTTATTTATTCAAATGTCTTCTAGTCCTCCTGTAACTGAATTGGTCCCATTTGTTATTAAGCTGCTGATGTCATAAAAAGGAAAGGAATAAAAGCATCCATGAATTTTCGTCTGCTTCATTGTGACAGAAAGATTTGATTTGTCATGACCAAAACTTAAATGAGCAGCAAGTGTTTGACGAAATCAGTGACATCTTCAATGAAAATGTCCCTGGAACTATGCCTAATCTTGCTATTGCATCAGACGTCGATACTTTTTTTTTTTTCGCACTTGAGACACAATAAATGCCTTTACATGGATAATAATGTTAAATTGCCGAAACTGAAGTTAAATTTTTTTCTGTTCTTCCGAAAGACATCGGCATCACTTTAAGTGAAGAGAACTATTCTGAAAATAACTACTTCTGAGAAACTTATTATGCTTATACTCTTCAAATAAGAACCGTATCCTTGCCGGGCCTTTAACAAAATTTTTTTATAAAACATTTTGGCGTTCTTGTATCTTCTTGTATGTGATTATTTTAAGTTAAGAGAATTAAGTTAAGAGAACACAGCAGTCAGACGAAAAATAACATTTCCTTTAAAGTGTTGTGCACCATTTCTCGTGAAGTGACAAAATATGAGTAAAGGATATCTTGTTTATTGTTTTGAATATAAAATGGCTCACTGCCTGATACTTCCAGTATCTTTTGGTGTATTTCAATCCAAGTAAAGGCTGAGACTGACTATGATAAAGCACTGAAACGATTACAAATAGCTAAATCTTGAAATAAATCTGTAAAAATAGGGATGGTAAAATAAATTAAACTACTAAAGAATGTATAAATATTTTTATTCCCTTGTTGTATTTACTTTATTGCACACCGAGACTTATATTGTACTGCCAATCAAAAATATAATATTAGTCATTAGAAAGCTAAATATTTGAATTACTAGTTTAATTTTTCTTAAATAATAATTCATGATAATTTTTGTAACATTTCTCTTATTTAATTAATTTGATTTATTTTAGCTTTTTACAGATATTTATGTCCGTATATCAGTTTTGGATTTACTGTTTATTCTCAGATTCGAAATTCAAAGAATAACGAAGAATTCTGGAAATGTTTTCATCCTTCCGCGCCTCATCCCTTAGCAAAGTAGAATTGGCAAAAAGTGGTAGTCTTCGGTTACTGAAATGAACTGTATGCCTGTTCTCTCTCTCTATATATATATATGGCATTTATTTATCAAAAAAATTTTAATATATGTCAATTTTTAATGAGTTACTTTTCCATACTTTCCCTAATCCCAAACACAATTTTTTCAACGATATAAATACTACCATAAGGATGTCCGCACTGATCAAATCCCACTAAATAGTTTCTGGATAGTTAGAAAAACATTTTAAATAACAAAAAATTATATTTGAAGTTCGAATTGATAAGTATTTCTAGAAATTATTGCGTCGTCTAATTTTTAGAGAGTCGCCCAGTTTAATTAGTCATATTTAGAAAATTGTTCTTGACACATTGTTTCATTTTTTGAGCATTCGGATTTCTATTATGTTTCTGATAATTTTTTAAAATTTTTAATTCAAATTTATTTAAATACCAAAAATTTAATATTTATTCAATTTTATTCTTGTTTCCACCCTTAAATTATTATTTAAAAAATGCAATTCCTGTTCATATTTAAATTCCCCATATTTAGAAGTACTGTAAAATAAAATGTACAAATATTCATATCCTTACAACTGTACAAATATTCATATCCTTACAACTGTACAAATATTCATATCCTTACAACTGTACAAATATTCATATCCTTACAACTGTACAAATATTCATATCCTAATGAAGAAATATTAAACAGGCAGGGCAAAATACCCAAATAACGCAATCTATTAATGGTTCATTGTGCATAGCATTTTTTGTACTTCTTTCTATACAGCTACAAATTTCTTTGTAATTTTTATACAGATTTTTCAGTTGTTGTCAAATCTTAAACTTTTATATAAAAGGGATCAGTATAGTTTCAAAAAAAAATTTACTATTCATTTTCTTTAAATAATAGTTAAGTATAATAATTTTATTTCACCAAGATTTTAATTAAAAAAAATCATTTCTGTATTCTAATTTTCAACTTAAAAAAATACATATCCTTTGCTGTATGTTTTTTCCCCTCATTAAACCATAAACCAAAGAAAGCAGTTTATCCCTTTTTAAAAGAAATTAAAAATACCCCTTTTTGTCAATTACAATAAACTTTTCATCAAATTTTCTTACTTTTACTTCAAACTATCCCAGAAAATTGTTTTAAATAGCAAGTGATTTTATTTGATGCATTTGCACACAAAAATAGAGTAATCTGATCGGATATTCAATGAAGTAATTCAAATAATGTTTTAAAATGATAAATAATTTCTTAGAAACACAATTTCCTTTACAGCTTTGTTTTTTGTTGTTGTTAATGTGATATTGCGCTTTATCCAGGACAATGCACTTTTTCCTATTGGTACAAAATACTGCTTGGAATCTCTACGATATTCCAAATCAATTACAATATCGTGAAGATATTGTAACGATATTGTTGGTTATTTTATGCTAATAGGGAATGCATAACTTTTTAATAATAATTTAAAACATAAATCAATCAAAACAGTTTACCACTTTTCAAAACAAATCAAGAATACACTTTTGTGTCAATTACAAACAATTTTTCATCAAATTTTCTTACTTTTACTTCTAAATATGACGGAAAATTGTTTTAAATAGTAAGTAATTTTTGCTCAACAAAGGAGTAATCTGATAGGAGATTCAATGAAGTAATGCAAATAACGTTTTAAAATGATAAATGATTCCTTAGAAACACAATTTCCTTTACAGCTTAAAAAAAAATCTTTTTTTTTAAATGTGATATTGCGTTTTATGCAGGACAATACATTATTTCCTATTAATACAAAATACTGCACGGTACCTCTACGTTGTTCTAAATTCCGTACAATATCAGAAAGATATCGTAATAATATTGTTGGTCATTTTGTGCTAATAGAGAAATTCCGTACAATATCATATAGATATCGTAATAATATTGGTCATTTTGTGCTAATAGAGAAATTCCGTACAATATCATAAAGATATCGTAATAATATTGTTGGTCATTTTATACTAATAGGGAATGCATAACTTTTTAATAAAATACACAGTTTTTTTTGTAAAAGATGAATTTAAAGTTATTCAACAAATAATTTTGAGCTTAAACGCAAATTGTATCTTATTATAGGATGGAAATTAACTTATTATAGCAATTAAACACTTTGGCAGATTAATGCCGGCTAGTTAATGGCATTTATGTCCGTTATGAATTTGCATGAGGTTATTTTAAAATTGACTTCGTAATTCTATTCCAACTTAGATGGCGAATGTAACCTGTACTGCTCCCACCTCTCAACTTCCCATCCATACCAATCCCAAGGGCGTCGAATGCCATGCGTTATTAGTAAAGATGGCAACATTTGGGGATAGATTTTTGTAAAAATTATTTATTTATTTTCAAATTTCATTTTTAATCTAAGAGTTGTGCATATAGCTGAGTGCATTCTATAATTCGATTTAGAATGCATTTCAAACAACGCAAAAAAATATAGTGCTCATGTCATAAAACTATAAATTATTACTTTAGCTATCTTATCATGGCATAAAAAATGAAACTACATTTAGTAAGCAGTGGAAAGAGCGGTAGTATTAAGCAGCGTTCACACAAGGCCAACTATTACGCGCAATGGAAGGCCTCGCCTGCCTAAGGAACATCACGTGACTCAAACGGACACTGGCAAATGATTCTCATCGACACAACTATGTGCCATTGTTCCATTGCGGGTACGTGATCTTCCTGAAGTAGAAGAAATTTTTAAATGCCAAAAAAGGCTTAAAAATAATTTGTTTTGTATTATGATTTACAAGAAATAAACTAGGGAAATGGAGCTCATGATGTTGAAATAAACTGTGTTCGCTCTTTTTCTTTATTTGAACAAAAAAAAAAAAAAAAAGATATACCTATTAGCACAAATACCGAAACATTATTGTTGCAATATGTTCATGATATTGTGCTGAATTCAAAATACTGTGCAAAAGCGTGAAGATATCTAGAATATTATGGTGTAATAGAGTTGATTACTTTAATTAGCTTTTAATTCGACGGAAATCATTGAAATATTTACAAAAATTCAAATTCTGTGTTGTGAAAGACTCGGAAAATAATCATATAATAACGAGAAATTTTCTTATATTTTTCGATATTTTTTTCTTTTTTTACAATTTTCTCTCGAAATATCAAAAACAACTAACTTTATTTATCATTGAAAACTCATTATTCCAATTGAAGTTGATTAAAATCATTGATCATAACAGTTTCCTTTCTGAATCGTTTTTGTTGGTTCATCATTTAAAGTTGTGATGCTAAAACATAACCCGCCCCTTCTCAAAGAAACATTGCAAACATGGTGTTCAATAAATTGCATACTTTTCCACTAAAGCAACATTACTTCTTCCGAAGACTTCGATCCGCATACCGTTCCCAAGGAAAGAATATTCCACGAAATAGACGAAAGGAGATTAGTTGAACGGAACGAAAAACGTTCTTATTAGCCAAATCGATTCTATGGTTCATTTTGCCTATTTGGATCCACATCACGTATCGCAATGAAAGGCACATCACTACAATCTGTTTACATTTGAATTACGAGGTAGATTTTGGGGGATTTTTCTTGAGCTGTTACTAAATATGAATATCTGAAAACTAATTTTTGTAGAATAAGGAATGACTGACATTAAGAATCGGGAAATCTGTTTCAAAAATTAAATGAAAAATACTCAAATGTAAGGATTTTATGCAAAGGCACACAATATCAGAGGGTATCAAAACTACGTACCGTACATTGCATAGTGTTGATAAATTTTCTATTTACCATATACTGCCTTGTAAGGTATTCAATCATTCACATTTTATTTGCCTTTAAATTTAGCATGGGTTTTTTTTATCATTTAGTATATTTTACTCCTTTTTCAGATATTGCAATTTGTAAAGATATTGTATTTTTATTATTCTCATGTCTCATTTTAGATTTTTAATACAATAAAAATGTGGGTTTGTTGTGAAATAAATTTTTGTAAGCAAATCAAAGTAACTTGTACTTTTTGACCTACAATGATATTCATTTTGGTTAAAAGTAATGTATATCTGTAATTTTTCTTTCCTGTGACTATGAAATTTCAGATTTATAATAGATTTCATGCAATTAAACCTAATGTAAGTGTCCATATTACTTTTATGTAATCTGGTACCAATTTAATAGGATTCGAGAATTTCAATGAATATACTTCACCAATTATTATCTGTTCCTAGGAAGATGTCAACCTTTACATTGAAAAAATTGTCAGTTACAATGCACGAATTATGTTTTGTGTTATTTTTTATGTCAGGATCGTAAGGTTACAAAGCTATTATTTAAGAATAAAATTGTGCAATGTAAGTTAAAGTGATGTCGATAAATCCATTTAATTATTATATTATTTCAAAGTTGTAAAATACCAGTAAAAAAAATTTCTTTTGAAATACAGCTTCACATTGTAGAGTCCCTTTATAAATCATAAAAGCAGTAGCGAAAATCTACATCATGAGAATTTAGCTTAAAATTAATCAAATAATAAGCTGAAAAAAACTAGCAATAGCCCATTCATGCTTACAAAATCAGATGAAAACAAAGGTAATCTTATTTCTGAATTTGAGAATATTATATTTGTGCAATCTCAGTTGAACAACTTAAATGTTAATGCTATTCCATTTCTGAATGCTTGCCAATAGTTGACATTCTTTTTTTCTAGATCTTTTTGCTAATTTAATATTGCCTTTCTGAAATATGCCTAATGTGGATACTTGCAATTTATGAATATTTCATTAATTGTATTTATTTAAAAAAGAACAAAAATGGTGCATTTATTTTTTAAATGTTATATTCTCTGAGAAAACATAATCTTTGAATTAATTTCATTTTCATTTACTTGCACTTAAAAATTTTAAATCATAAATGTATTGTAATTAAAAGTATTTTTTTTATTACTATATTGTTAACATATAGCTCTACATTTCAATTTAAATGCACACTTTCATAATCTGTTTAAAAAAAAGCATTTTCCTTTAGTTATCTAGTTTATAAATCTTGTTTTGATCAACAATCTTTGTAAATGAAATAGGCTTTCTTCTTTTTAAAGAATGAAATGTATATCAGTACTTCTGAAAACCTTAAGCATATTTTAACTTCTCTGGACAAATAATATACTAAGATATCAGTAGGGTAAAACTTGAAATTGGTTCTAACCCCCTCTCCCTTTCAAAAATGCATCCTCCATTTTATGGTTTATGAATCAGAAATGTTATTTGATTCTTCCAAAATGTTTTTATCAAACTATAATTTTGTATTACATGAATACAAAAGTTTAATTTTTATATTATACTAAATTAAACATTGCTCTAATAAGTTTTAAATCTTTTTCAGGTATTTTAAGATTTAATGATTAATTTATTTTAAAATAAAGAATATAACTACACTTCATTAAAGTTTCATAGGATTTTTTTTATAATCATTGATAAATTTATATTCAGAAGAATGAAAATGTTTCTTTACCTATTATTATAAAGTTGAAATTCAATTGAAAAGTCTATGAAATATAATTTTAAACATTTATATCACTAACTGCAAAGCTGATATCCATAGTTTCCATAAATAAAATGAATTCACTTTTATCACATATTTTATATTAAGTTTACTAAGAAAACAATTTAAAAATATCTTAAATCAGGATTCTTACATTCACACAATTCTCATTATTTTCAAATAATGAAAACTTTTATCTAAGCATTGTTTACTGTTAAAAGTATCTTTTACTGTTCTTGTTATAAATTATATACTGTCTACACTTTTTTCTCTAGTCATTGATATGTTTTGAGAAATTAAACATGTTATGGAACTAACTTCTTTTATTATTTTTTTCTAAATGGTTTTAAAAATATAAATCTTTCTACAAGCATTAATTGATTTAAATTATTCATATCTTGATATTCAATCCTATCTAAGGAGAATGAAATCTTTTTTTCTTCATCTGGCATATAAAGTGTGATGTCCCTTAATGTTAATAATTCTTTAAAAACATGAAGAAGAAAAACCAATTGTATTTATCTTTAATTTTTACATTTAAAATTTGAAAAGTATTTTGTTTATTATCAAAAGTGAATATTTAACCAAAGAATATTCACTATTTGGTCAAATCATGATCTTTTATATCTGTTTTTAATACTTTAAATTTTTATGAGAGACCTTACGTTCATTCATGAATTGAATTAGTATATTTTTCTTAATTACTATTTTATTTTTAAAAGAATATGCTAAATACATTTTGGTAATTTTTATAGTAAAATATACTGTCCATCTCCTAGTTTTAAATTTATCAAATAACCACAAAATTTTTATCGGGACTTTAAAGTTTTTTAAAATTATGTAATAATTTTATTGGACTTCTCATTTAAATGTAAAAATTTTAAAAATATATATGAATTTAATGATATATATTTTCACTATACATTGAAAAAAAGGTGCAAAATAATCTTTTTTTTTTTTTTTTTTTTGTATACTGAGCTGTTTTATTTTATTCATAAATTTTTGTACTTTTGTATTTGCATTTTTGTCACCTTAAATAACTCTTATATTCTAGAATTAATATTTTGCTTTTTCCTTACAGAAATACAGATGTATTTTTGGCAGAATTTTATCTTTGTGTATGTGTTGGTATAACTGAAAAAAGGAAAGCTTGTTTTGTAATTTCAGCAAGGATTCAGAAAAAGTCGACTGGTGCAGTTCCCACTGCCCCCATTGCTTAGCAGTGCTTCATGATATATATACTGAGCATAAGTAAGAGTTATTCATTGCTGGAATTTTTTATTGTTCAGGTTTTTAATTTTAACAAGCTGCAGTGCTTTGAGGGAGAACAAACTGTTTTCTTTTCTTAACTGTGATTACAGAATGCAATTAATAAACTGCATAATATGCATTCATTATAAATCATGTATTATCTGAAATAAAAGTTTGATTAATGTTGTAAAATAAATTAATAAATAATGTTTTGAAATGATGTAGCTAGTGGCAGAGTTCTATGGTCCTAGTGGTGAGCCCTCACATCTTTCCACCCTGTATAAAAACATAAGTGTACTAAATTTCAAGTTAAGATTTATTCTTTAACTTAAAATTCTTAATATTTCCAAACTAAAAATAGCAAAGTGGGCTATTCAAAATAAATATTGAAAATCATTAAATCTCTATCTTTTTAGAAGATTTACTATTAAATGCAGCATATAATATTTCCCTGTTTTTACACCTATTCATTTGACAATTGATATTTCGTAAATGTGTAAATATTGGATGTTATTTATTGTCTCATGAAAATAATCAATAGATATGCTGTATTTATATATATATAAAGCTTATATATGTGGGTGTTAGCAATACATGAAAATCAATTATATTTTATATTATGTTTATATATTTTTATTTATTATGTTTATTTACAGACACATGTGAAATGTATTTATTTATGGATACATTATTATGGCTGTAATATAAAATATATTTTTAAAAGTGGGATGAAAATTTGGGGGGGGGGAAACAAACATTGTAAGCAGATTACATTATTGAATAAGTAATTTTTTTAGACATGATCATGTTTACAGACATATTATATGCAAATTGTGACATGCATAGTGAAAAATCTATTCAAAATGCTATAGAGCAGATTGTTGAATTTAGAGTTATTATATTCCACATGTAATTACTTCCTGTATGGTCTATAAAAAAAGGGCTATCAAAATTTTAAATCAACCAAATAATTAAATATCCATCAAAGTTTTTCTATTTTCTTCAATTATTTTGGACTTAGTGTACAAAAATAATTTTTGCAACACTTTAAAAGTAAGAAATAAACTTTTCAATAATACCAATTTTATTTTCATACTTTTTTTTTCTTTAACTTTAATAATCTCCATGTTCCAAATCTCCTTAAATCCAAAAATCGCATTTTTGGCATTATGTCTGTATGTGAACAGAAAACTCAAAAATGTTTTCTGTTGCTTGGATAAAATTTGGTATATGGAATTGCAATCAAATTTGTAGATTTTTATCAAATTTTGAAAGAATTCTACTCGGAGGAAGTCTGAATGGCTGGCTGTTAGCAAGTGAGCTCGATGACTACAAAATGTGAAGACCTAGGGAGATAAAATTTGGTACACAGGTTTAGCACCTAAAATATAGATACTTTTCAAATTTTCAAACCACTTCGTTATAATGGTTGACCATCTGTCATTCTGTACTTTCGCTTATATGTAAATGCAATGAAATTTGGTACATGATCTTTTGACTAAAACTAGCTTGTTGCAAAACTTTCGTTACATACCTCCATAATACATATAAATTTTAGATTCATTTCAGAGGTCTATATTTTTTAACTAATATTTGCTTGTTTTATGCTAGACATTCATAGCCTTTCCCAAGGTCTACAATTTTATATGGAAGACGGTTCGAAGAAGGCTATATTGGACAGTATGCAAGAACTTTATAGCGACACCACTCCCTCTGGTTAAGATTAAAGTATGTATGCTAATGTCTGTTTAATAATAGTTTATTGAGTATCATTTAATTAATTAAAAAAACTTCAGTTATTGTTTGATTCTTTTAACTCTGCCAACATTTTCAAACAATACTCTTGTCATCTGCTCATGAACAGAATGTCAGCAGGCGTTTACTCTTTGCATTATTCAACAAATCTTAACTTAATCTAAAATAAAGAATTGCCCCTTTTTTTTGTATTTATACATAGTTAAATATTTTTTAATTGCATTTGACAGTTTAAAGAAATTATGCATAATTATTAAATATACATGTAATAATTTTAATAAATAAAGAATATCCATGAATTAGAAGAGTTTCAATTAAAAAAATCTGATGAATAATTAAATTTTAATGAAAAAGCATTATAAACACTTTAAATACATTAATACAATTCATATCTTGGGTGTTGAAAAATTTTTTATATTATGTTTCATCACTGCTTTTTTGGCTGAATACACTGTTAAGTCTTCTAATGAATTAATGCAGACATAATATTACAGTGTTTTCAGAACCTTTATAATTCTGCAGATCGATTCATCTTTTTTTTAATTTTATAATCCTGTAATATTTTAAATATCTCAAGCACTTTTTACATAAAGCTATTCACTTTATTATTCATTAAATCCTACTTGTTTTACTTCTTTGTGTTTATGTTCAGTTAAATTCAATATTTTATGAAATATAGCTTTTTTTTTTGTTCCAAATCTAGTTACATCCGATTGATGGCATTAAAAAATTATTTTCTCATATTTATTGGAGACAGAAGGATACAATCGTCAATTTAAAAAAAAAAAAAAAAAAAAAAAAAGAACACCTCGGTAAATTTTTGACTTCTTATTGTATCGTTACAAATTTGATGTCGACGGAAATAGCTGAAAGGGACAGGCATGTTCTAAACAACAAACTGATTGACTAAGTAAATTAACTAATGTCTCGAAATTTTTTCTCTTAAGAAAAAAGCAAGATATTTGTTGTCATAAAATTAACCTTTCAATAAAATTTTATGGAATTCTGATGGTAATGTTGAAAATTATAGGGTTTTGAAAAATGACACTTCCAATGTTAAAAGAATCTTATGAACTTTCAGTAATGTTTCGGAAATTATTATATATTTCTCAAAGAATTCTTTCATTCACTTAAAAAAAAGCTGTCGTATTACATAAAATCACGAAATAAATGCATAAATAATATGAATTCAATTTTTGAAAATGGAATTTAAGTATAAATGTTAGAAAACATGAATTGTAACATAGTAAAATTTTTGATAAGAGCATGCTAAAATGTAGAATTTCAAAAAATTGTGCCCATACCCAAAATAGTTCTTGAAATATTCATAATAATTGTAAAATTCCCACAATCGATTTGCAACATCCACTTTTTGAGGGACCGTATATTAAATTTATTTGTATTATAGATCTAATTTTTATGAAGCACGAGCTTTAACGGTCATTCAATATCTCAATTAGGTAAATATTAATTTTTAGATCAGACGATTTAAAATGCAACTTTAATTTTGCTTTCTTTTAAAACATTTGATTCCCCCCCCCCCCACTCAGACAATATAAAATTTGATTGCATTACAAATTGACCTAGAAATGCTTAATTAATTTTTACTCTAGAGAGAAATTGAAGATCCAAGGAACTCTTTGCCAATTTTTACTATTCTGTAAATTAATTAATACTCCAATAAGGCAATTAATTAGCACCTATTATTTATATACTCATTGAGCACTCATTCATAAATTTTTTTAATTAGCTGAAAGATATTTTCAAAACATAGATTCCCTCAGAGTTACTGAATATTCTCTTCTTTATGACTGTGTTTATGAAAAAACATAGTTTCAAACCTCTAATTCGAAAAATTGTAGCATGTTAATGTGTTTGACACGATTTGTTTTTATTTATGTTGATTGCACCAGGCATTGAGTAACTGAAAGAATGTCAATCACTCTTACAATAGCCGGGTTTTTTTTTTTTTTTTTTTGTATTTTAATGAATGATTTTTACAAATCTCATTACCAGTTAGCAGTTATCTGATTCACCAGTTATATTGATTACATGAGCCATTGAGTAATAGAAAGAATGTCAGTCACTGTTTTTATTTATTTATTTTTTGTATTTTAATAAATGATTTTTACAAACCTCATCACCAGTTTATAGACAACATGCCAATCAATAAATATATAACATGTTAAAAAATACTTAAAAGTAACATTTAGTTCACCATGATTTTTCTAAGAACTTAGGATTTTAAACTTCATGATTTTTTTCATATGCTATAAAACATGCTTCTGCTAAGCTACTTCGTTTATTGAATTCAATCCAATATACCTTTTTTCATCCGACTGATTGAATCAAAAGTTCGATAAAGATTAATTAAATGTCATAACTTATCTAATCTTCTTCTAATAGAATTGAAATTTAAAAATTTGACACAGATATACAAGTCTGATGATTAAGCTTGTATAACATTTCATTCATCTAACCCTTTTTATATTTATTGTGTTTTCACACATTTAAGTGGTAAGATAGACTTTTTTTAAACGATTTCATTTAAAATTTAATTCAAATTAATGAGTTTGATGTATAAAAAAAGTATAACAAATCTCATCTGTCTAACACATTCTATTTTTTGAGTTAGCTTATTTGTAGACAGATCGATGCAGTTCAAATATGCGGTTTTTTTTTTTCTTCCGAACTCGGAGTTGCCTGAAATATGAATACTTACTGAAATATAGAAGTAAATTTACAATACGATTGAAACAGCTCTTTACTCTGTTTTAGTAGTTAATAAACAAGTAAAAAATGTTTATTCTAATTTTATTTTATCACTATACTATCGTGCAGTTCTCTAAACAGATAAGTTGAATTTCATACTGCTAACTAACTTTCACTTCCATTGTATTTTCTTAACAGATTTATCTATTATTCTAGTATTAACAGTTAAATCTTTAAATATTTAACATTTGCTTAAAACATGAAATAACTAAAGTATTGCTGAACTTTAAGTAAAAAATCATATGTATAATATTTTTCTTTTAGTAAAACACTCATCTGAAGAATTAACAATCATCTCAGCTTGAAAATAAAATTCCCTGCTTTTAATAAGCCTCAATAATTTATTTGATTTAAAAATGTCTTTACGGTATTCGCTTCTCGCCAATTAGCGATTAAAAAGAAACTTGTGCAGGTTGAAGGATCAGAAGGTTGCGTGTTCAAATCACGTCCGGGTCACCAATGTGCAGGTTGAAGGTTCGAACTCGCAACGTTAGGGTTCGTAGCCGAGTAACAAAGCCACTAGACAAAATTGTACACTCTTCTCCGGAAGTTGTTAACTGGCTTATAATGTTACCACCACAAACTGATATAAACAAAGCGTTCCATAAAAATTAATATAATGTTAATCTATAAGGACTTGATCAACTAAAAAGGCTAAGAGATTGATGGATTTTAAAAGTAAGGGGAATGCTTCAATATTTAAATAAATATGTGCGGGTTGTGGTTCGAACTCGCAACGTTAGGGTTCGTAGCCGAGTAACAAAGCCACTAGACAAAAGTGTACACTCTTCTCCGGAAGTTGTTAACTGGCTTATAATGTTACCACCACAAATACTAAAAAATATTTATATTTTAAAAATCGTACTCATGTTAAGGTTAAATCTGAACTGTGTCATTTATTCTTCCGCTATTCCTGTGAATAAAAACGCGAAAAGTCTTATTTTGCTGTTAACAAGCTGAGATTTACTTAATATATAGTCCCTGTTGGATTAACTATTTTTAGATGGAACTACAGCAAACAAAAATATATCTCAAAAATGACTACGAATTTCTTAACGAAATTTGAATAAAAAGGCCTTCTGAATTGAATTATTAAAAAATCTCGGTTTCCATAATGGAAAAATTTCGAGATCGTATTAATTAACTATGTTGATGAAATTGGTAAACCAGTTTCTTTATCTTAGCAAATTTGTCTCTTTAAGCCACTTCCATCGAAACCGATTTTTTGAAGATGCGATAATACATAAGAAAGCTATAGAGGTATTCCATTTTTTTGTTGTTGTTGATGATGATGACTTTACCAGTATATTAATTAATAAATAAATTAGTTGTGAAAACAGTTTTTGAAATTGTAGGTTTTGATTTCAAAATAAGCAAATTAAATATAAATTACAGACGTCATTTTAACATTACATTAGATAAAAATTCACGTAATCTAAAAAAAAAATGAATTTATAGCAGATTTCTATAAAAATGATTGAATTAACCAAATTTCACTTTTTCAAATTTCTTGTTTTAATTTATCTTTCAAGTTTACTTAGCTAACGGCTGGTGTCTAAAATCAGGGTGTTATTGTGAATCAATTTAATGACTGTTCTTTTGTGTGTGTGTCTTTTTAATTCTTGTTAATGGAGCATGTTATACATTTTCTATGAAATATCGCCAAATATAGTGCAGAGCCATGTGAAAGGCATTGCTTAACTGCCAATTTTGCATTATAATTTACATTATTTGGGGTAATTATGATGAGAAAAGTAGTCACAAAAAATGAATTGCATTGCCTGCCTGCATTTATTCATTACACATAAATTTGTGCTGAACTAGAATATTGGGACACATATTAATTACCTGTGCATTGCTGTTTTTTAAATATTTGTATTTGGTGTTTTTTAAATCAACTGTGTGAAAGCTGTAAATGGTATTAAGTAAAATTTTCTATTTTCAGATTTCTTGGCTACTGCATCGACTATTTTGACGGGAGTGATTTAAAATCAAAATAAGTTTTGCATACATTAAAAAAATGCCAATCCATGGCCTTTAAAATACTTTTACGAATGATACTTCCGTTTTCCTAAAAGCATTAACTAAAAATTATTAAAATTCCAGATATTTTTCAGTATGAATGTCACTCAGATTGTGCAAGAGGCTGAAATAGTCCCTGAAACATGTGTTACAGAAGAGAATACTCCTTCCAGCGTGCCTAACAAACATTTTCAGTGTGATGTCTGTGGCAAATCTTTTCAAAGAAAGATTGCTTTCACCAAACACTGCAAGATTCATACCAATCGTCGATCTTTCAAATGTGATGTTTGCGGTAAAGCGTTCGGTCTAAAATATAGCTTAAATAGACATAATCTGGTCCACACGAAAGAGAAACCTTACAAATGTGATATTTGTGGTAAAGCTTTTGGTTATAAATTTGCTTATGATTATCATTATCTTATCCACACAAATGAGAAACCCTATAAATGTCATGTTTGTGATACACAATTTCGTGCAAAAGAAATCTTAAAAGTACATTATCGCATTCATACTAAAGAGAAACCTTATGTTTGTGATGTGTGTGGAAAATCATTCAGCACTGGTGATAAATTGAAAATTCACCATCGTACTCACGCAAATGAACTTGATACCAAAAGTACGCTTGATTGTTACAAATGTGACATTTGTGGAAAATCTTTTCGGAAAGAAAATAACTTCAAAACACATTATAATCTTCATGCAAGTGGACAATCTAAAAAATCAGTTCAGAAGTGTGTTGTCTGCGATAAATTCTTAATTGGAAAATCTACCTTAAAAGCTCATTATCGCATTCACACAGGTGAGAAACCCTACACGTGTGATATTTGTGGCAATGCTTTTCGCTTGCGTTCTACATTAAAGAAACATTATCGTGTTCACACCAATGTGAAGCCTTATGTGTGTGATATTTGTGGTAAAGCATTTAGTCGTAAAATTACTTACGATTATCATTATCTTATTATCCACACAGATGAGAAACCCTATAAATGTGATGTTTGTGGTAAACAGTTTCGTGGAAAAAACACCTTAAAAATACATTATCGCATTCATACTAATGAGAAACCTTATGTTTGTAATGTGTGTGGAGAATCTTTCCCCTGCAACAAAAAATTGAAAAGGCATTATCGTACTCACGCAAATAAACCTAATTCCACGAGTAAGCTTGAACCTAATTCCACGAGTAAACTTGAACCTAATTTCACGAGTAAGCTTGAACCTAATTCCACGAGTAAACTTGAACCTAATTTCACGAGTAAGCTTGATTCTTTCAAGTGTAACATTTGTGGAATATCTATTCAGGAAGAGAGTGATTTTACAACACATTATCATCTTCATTCCAATGGACAAAATAGATATTCTCCCTACGAGTGTGTTTTCTGTGATAAATTCTTTAATAGAAAATGTATCTTAGAAGTTCATTATCGTATTCACACAGGTGAGGAACCCTACACGTGTGATGTGTGTGGCAGGGCTTTTCGAACAAAAGGTATATTAAGTAGACATTATCGTATTCACAACAATTAGAAGTCTTATGTATGTGTGGCGAATCTTTCGCTCTCCGTACTAAACAGAAAATACATTATTGTATTCATTCAAAGGAGAGTGCTTTTAAATATAGTTAGTGTAATTAGCTCTTTTTATGTAAACAAAACAGACATTCATTCACACATAGAAAAGAAAACTTTTGCATGTGATGTGTGGCAAGACATTTTCTCTAGCTGCCAAATTAACACAGCATTATAGTCGTCACAATAAAAACTTTTTATGTGACGTTTATGGTGAGGTATTTTCACGAGAACCCTTCTTAATTCAGCATTATTGTGGCCACACAAAAAGAAAAACCTTTTGAATGCAATGTTTGTAATAAAGTATTTTCTTGAAAATGTATTTTAATTTGACATCAACTGACTCATACGAATGAAAAGCCATCTAAATGCGAACATATGGTAAATAATTTTCTCACTATTCTTGTTTATACCACCATCTTCGTGTTTATACGAATGAAAAACCTTTTATGTGTAACATATATGCTAAAGCCTTTCTTGACAAGCCCAGGTTAATGAAACGTTATAGTAATCACTCGAATGACAAATGTTTTATAATGAAGTATTTTCTAGTACAGTAGACTCCCGATTATCCGCGGGCGGCTTATCCGCGTCTGCCGCACAAAGTTTTTTTTTTTTTTTTTGATTTTAAGCAAAGAGAAAATGCTTCCAAAGTAAGAAGCAAACACAAATGACTGATTTCTTCAAAAAGGTGTAGTTTTACAGTTATGCTTTTGTAATTACATAATACATACAGTATTAAAACAGTACATATGTATTAATTTTTCTGTGTATCCTTGATGCCTCTCGTAAGTACAAAGCACTTTTCTGTTTTCATTAACAAAATGCATTTTATGTTAGTTTTGAGTGATATACTAAAATATTAAGCGTTAGTTAAACATTTCCTGCTGTTTATTTTACGTTTTATTGTACATAAAACGTTTTTTCAAAGTTGGAATGACTGTTTTCTCTTTTGCTATACCCGTTTTTAGCTTTTTTCGGATTATCCGCGATTTTTGTTATCCGCGGAGGCCGCGCCACCCAATTCCGTGGATAATCGGGAGTGTACTGTAAATATCGTTTGGTTCAACGTAAGTCATACAAATGGAAAGTGTGTGTTAAAGAGTTTACCCAAAATTCAAACTTAAATCACCATCTTCGTATCCATGGAAATGAAATACCTGTTTCTTGTGATGCTTGTGGCAAGGTATTTACGGCTCAATATCATTTAGATGGACATAAATGTAGGTACTATTAAACATCAAAAAGTTGATGCTTATGATGAAGCAGTTTCTTAAAAATGTTTTTAACTTAACATATATTAATTTGGGGGGGGGGTATCTTTTTTTCCCCTCTCTTTTTCACTGCTCCATAAATACTTTAAGTCGTTAAATGCCGGGAGGGGGGGGCGGATCACCGATAACCGGCGTTTTTCCATGGTTGTGGCTCTTTAGGAACCATCGATGACCGGCGCGACAAGATTTATAGAAATGCATAACTTAATCAAATGTTAATATAAAATTTTCATTATTACTATTCTTTACTGCATTAGCTTGAAAAAATTAATGCAGTATAAAACATAATAATATCTTTATTTATACTTAAAGAATGAGCCGATTACTCGCGCTCCTTGCGATGTGTCATATTGAAGCAGTTCAAAGAAAAAGTCAGCCAAAACAGACTTTACAATATGTCATTTCTTTTCCAGTACAGTTTTTTGCAATTGTGCTCCTTAGTGGTTTTGATTTTTTTCAAAACACATTTTGCAGACTCATGGTACGTTTCCCATTATTTCTTTTAATTCGTGCTGTGGTTTTCTCTGCATGCTTTTACGTGGAAAATGGCAAACCTCAGTTTCAGTATCATAACATTTTGTTAACATGTAGAAGCCCTCCGTGACCGGCAATCAGCTATGGTGCAGTGGATATCATGGTGACTCCCATTAAATAAATTCATAAAGCTTGATTATGCACTATAACATATCTGTTATTGATAATGTTTCAATATTATGCGATCTCATTATAAACACCTCATCACGATGCCAGAACAAACTCTGTAAAAAATCGCTCTCATTCAACGAATTAATTGTAATCAGTCAATTCTATGAGTTAATTCTAATCAGCCAATTCTATGAGTTAATTCTAATTAGTCAATTCTATGAGTTAATTCTAATCAGTCAATTCTACAAGTTAATTCTACAAGTTAATTCTAATCAGTCAATTCTTGCTTTTATTCAGTAATGTGAATTAAAGTTGTTAATTAGTGTTGCACATTCTTTTTGTTGTATTATTTAATCTTATCTATATGTGCTTTATCCAGACAGGCATGTGTGAAAAATGTATTTATTTAATCTATTTCGATTTCTTGTTCTACTTCAATTATTGTGGATTAATAGACTCTAATCATTGATGTTATAATTTAAGAAATTTTTGAATGCTTTCTGTTGTTTTTTTTTTTTTTAGTAGTAAATTTTCAGAATTGGACATGACAAGAAAGATAACATGTGCTTCCAATGTTTTCGATTTTCTTTACTTTTTGAGTGAAATGATGCGTTTTTAGATGTTTTAACCTGCAGAGAAACAAATTATGGAATAAAAAGTTTTGCTCCTGTATTCTGTGGTTTAACTGTGTTTGAAAAAAAAAAAAAAAAAAAAAAAAAAAACTTAGCACAATTGAACATTATGATATTAATAAAAGTTATACGAAGTTTCCTTTATGAACGACAAAAAGTTGCTATTGGAAAAGAAACTGCTGCTATTTTATTTTTTTCCTTAAATAAACGCATTCATAACTAGAATCCTCTGTTATTGTTAATATTTATTGAAACTATTTTTTAAATGCCAATAATTATTTAAATTATTATGTTATTTACTAATCTGCTGTTGCTATTTATTTTATTAATTATTTATTATTGGTTGAAACTGTAAAGTATTAAAAATCAATCTTTATTGCTAATTTTAGTTCCAAAACTTTTTTTTTTCAGATGTTTTTAAGGTATTTAATTTTCATTGTGTTTGTATCGTGTTCACCAAATTACATTGTTTATATATATATATATATATATATATATATATATATATATATATATATATATATATATATATATATATATATATATATATATATATATATATATTTGTGCCGGGTTTACACTCGGCCAGTTATAAGACGACCAGTAGGCAGCGCATGCGTAGAAAGGAACTGATTCATGTTTGTCACAATTTCATAAGATAGATTCAGACATTCCATGCTTGACTATAAATTACCGTTTTGGAGTCCCTGAATTTTTCTTTTTCACTGCGTATCATTTTAAAATGATGGATATTTACACAAAGAAACATTGTAAAAGTGGGGGGGGGGAGGCCAATATACCTAAATTTGAAAAGCTATAGAAAAAATGGCAAATAAAATGAAAAAAAAAACAACCTCACATCAGAAAGAACAAAGAGTAAAAATGTCTGAATTAAGTGATCAATTTTTTTCACGCCAAAAAAACCGCCACATTCTACAAACGCATGCGCAGTAAGAAGAAGAAAAAAACAGCACACAGCGGCATGTTGTTGTCCCGTCGGGACAATGGCCGAACAGCATTTTCAGCCTTTCTGCGCAAGCTGTCTACTGGCCGAGTGTAAATCCGGCATTATAAATATTTAAACAATTTTTTGTTCGAAAAAAAAAAAAACAGTAACAAATGGCAAGGCATGTTTCTCCATTGGCGCTCACGTTATGTCGTGAGACAATGCTCTGTTTATTTATTTTAATGATAAACCAGAAAGGGAACAAGATTCACCATATTCTACATTTTTGCTAATAATAAAAGGGGTATGTATGTGTTTAACTGTGTGGTGGCATGCTGCAAGACATATTCGATTAAAAGCTACCAAAATTGATACAGATATACTCTGGAAGGTAAGAATGTGCAATTCGAAGGGATTTTTTCAAAAAAAAATATAATTAATTAAAAATTAAGCTATAATTTTGGCATTTTTCTACAATAACTTTCGAAAATACTGCATAAAATTTACTTTCACGCCATTTTAAAATTTAAAGAATTTTTTTATGATATAAATTTATAATTTAGTTTTTGAGCACATTTATTTCTGGATTTTGGTAATTTTTTTAACATAGTTTTCTACCTAATTTTCGATAATAGATTTCACTTCTGCAATAAAAGTTAGGGGGTTTTGTTTCATTGCTTTATCAAATATTTAGATGCATGATTTTCTTCAATTATTGAAAATTAAAGAAGGGTTCTGTTTAAAATCTATGTAGTCTTCATGAGAAATAAGGAAGAGCAGTACCATGAAACTTGATGTAATTATTATAGTTCATGTACACAATGACTAGAACAAGTGTAAGTCTATTAAAATAACATAATTCGAATTTTTGTTACAATTTCATGATTAAAAATATTTTTTGAGGGAATCATGAACATCAAATTTTGCATAAGAAATTTATTTGGAATTAAGCAACCAATATTTCTGCAAACTAGCTGTCGTCGAAGATATCTTTTAAAATTGTTTCTTACATTCATGCAATCCATAATAATAATTGGGAAAATACTGACTATTTCAAATCTATTGTCTCATCTGCTTTGGAGGCTTGTGCAATTTTTTATTCAGAATTCTAGTAAAAAAATTTATAAATTTGGCTCATAGATAATATAAACCCATATAGTACTCATTTGTTGAGATATATTTTGCGACATTCTGAAAATAGAAATTTATTAAGAATAAATGTGACAAATTATCATTTGCAATAAGTACACAGACTATTATTAATGTTAAAAACTATAAACTCTAGATTTATCGGAAATAAAATTTAAAATTGCGTTAAAACAATTGTAAAAATTATAATAAAATAATATGTGCCGCATTCTTAAAAGCATGCGGTTGAAATTAAAATTCTGCAATAATACCTGTGGTAGGATATTTGATTACTTTATAATTTGTGTCTCCATTTATATTTTATTAGTATAATAATGTTTATAGGCTGGCAAACAATCTGTAAATTATAATGTGCGTTATGAACCATCTGGAATGATCTCCCCAAAGCTTTTTTTGCATACTTTCTAATAAAAATATTATCTCAGAAAATGCCTTGCATGGTATTGGCGTTCAATAGTTATGAAATGTCAATTTTTGGCGTGAGTCTAACATTTTTATTAAATCTATCGTGGGATCCTTGGCGAACATTTTGGCGATTAATCACTGGCAGGCTCTTAATAGTATTCAAAAATCGAATGGGTGTTTAAAACGCGTTCTTCTCTACCAGTTGAAACAAACATTTGGCACTAAACTGCACATATAACCACAGAATCCGAAACTAAATTTGATATATCTGTCATTGCATTTTTGAGTTATACGGAAGTCACCCGGAAAAAAAATTTCCCACTGTCTGTAAAAAAAAAAAAAAAAAGAAAGAAAAAAAAACACAATAGCATAGAAAGATTTATTAGAAAAGATAGAGCAATATATCAGTTCATTCTCAATATAAGAACCATTGCAATTATAACATTTGTCATACAGTGGAATTTTGTTTTCCAGTTTTTGTATTCCAGCGTCATACAATTCTGTCACCTGGGAATGGTGCAAGTGTGTCATAGTTGTCTGCAAGTCTTCGTCTGTGAGAAAGTAATGCCCGGACAAGCACTTCTGCAAGAACATGGATGTCATTGGGAGCAAAATCGGGTCAATAGGATGGGTGGTCGATACCTTCCAGCTAAACGTCTTAAGCAAATGTTTTGTGGAATTCGCCGTATACTTGCGAGCATTATCGTGCTGCAACACAACACCAGCACTTAGTATCCAATGCCTCTTATTCTGAATGGCTTGTTGCAACTTTTTAGTGTTGCGCAATAACGTTCAGCGTTCACCGTATCACCTCTCATCGGAAGTCAATGAGCAGAATACTTTTTCAGTCCCAGAAAACTGCACATTAATTTCCGTGCGGATAAAATCTGCCTGATATCAGTTACACAGGGAGCTTCACTGTGACGCCAATGCATCGACTGTTGCTTGGTTTCTGGGATGAAGTGAGCAATCCACATCTCATCACCAATAACGATTCTGTTGTGGAACTCATTGATTTCGTTGTAGTACCGCTGCAGAAAAGTCGTTATGTTTCGTTTGTTGTTTGAGTGTAAGGCATTTAGGCATTCACCTGGAGCACAATTTTCGATTTCATGCATTGCCATTCATTTCCATTACATGCATCATTTCGACGATTTCAAGCATTATAGTTCGTGATACCTGCGGAAAATGGCTACTGAGTTTCGCAACGGTTAAACGACGATTCTGCAAAATGCACTGCCGCATTTGCTCCAGAAAGTCGTCATCGATTGGAGATGACCGTCAGCAGCGTTGTTTGCCATGGGCATTTTGTCCACTTTGGAAAATTCTCGACTGACGACACCAGCGATGAACCATCTGCTTGCTCACAACATTTGGTCCATACATTAAGCAACACAACTCACGGTGGATTTCGATCGGCTCCTGTGCTTTTAAAACTTTAATATAGACTTCACCTCGCAGTCGGCTGGAGAAATAAGAGCCGACATAATTTGCGCACTACAATGACGTTAATGTAAGCAATCAGGAAATTACAACTGCCTCATCCAATAGTCACACCCACAATCTATCAGGTTTTTGTTCCTTTTGCAGTGCCCTCTTTTGGAGCTTTAGAATACTTTTTTTTCCCAAATAATCCTCGTATGTTTCTGAGGGTACCGACCGTTATTGAATCAGAACCTTCTTAGGTTTGACGCAAAATTTGATGTCTGCACTGTAGATGCTAAATCTGTGTACCGAATTTTTATCTGTCTTCATTTAGTAATTATCGTATCAATTTATATTTGAACAGCCGGATGGACAGACTTCCTCTGAATTGATTTTACCCAAAATTTGATAGAAATCTACAACTTCAGAATATAGATTATATATCAAATCACATCCAAAGCGATTTTGAGTCATTTTTGTCAGAGACAGATGGACAGTTTCCAAAAATGTGTTTTTCGAATTCAGAGATCTCTCTAAACGTGGAGATTCGTCAAAATTTCGAGTTTGAATTTTTGGACAATTACAATACTTTCTCTATACTAATTGTACGAGAAAACAAAGACCTATTGCTATGTAGTGAATCGCAGAGCTGCGAATGCTGTAATCACTTCTACATCGCATAATAATGTTTTTCAAAATAATGTACACCTTGTTTTCAAATTAATTTTAAATAATTTAATAATTAAAAAACGAGATTAATTAGATTTTTGTAATGTTGTTGGTAAAATTTACAAAAAAGCTATAAATAAGCAATTACTAATTTTTAATCATTTTAACTGAGAAATAAATTTCAAAATAAATATTTTCGATTCTTTTCCTTGCTATTCTTACGTTCGTTCATAAAAATTTACTCAACTACTACTGAAGGGGGGGGGGGATTATATATGATTAAAATAAATATTATAAAATTCGCTAACTTTCAAGTACCGATCTTTATCTTTTATTTTAATTTCATAATTTCACCGCTTGAGGACATGTCACCTGTCTCAATAAAATCAGCGTAGTCACTTTACTATACGTGCTTGTTATTTCCCTGTCTAGATGAGTCACCGTTTTAAATTTAAAGAATTTAAAAAGATTTTACCGATTACCCTGTATATCCCTTTTTGTACTGATTTTTCTTTTAAATTTTGCTGAAAGATGCTGCACTCAATATTTCAATATACTACGGGCTTGACTAACTTCAGGGTTCGTTGGAAAGTTTTCTTCAGTACATCCGTTATTTACTTTAATCATAAGCATTGATTATTTAATCTTACTCACAAAAAGCTTACGATTTTTTTTTTTTTAATTTACAAAGGAGATTATTCAAATTTTTAACTACATCCCAATATTTTGTCCACTGATTTTCGATAAACTTTTATACCTGTTAAAAATTTCAATTTGTCTTTAAAATTCGAATCTGTTTTAAAAAAATGTATTTTCCTATTGTAATCGAATTCACAGATTTATGGATATACAACAAATTTTAAGAAAATTAATAACTTTGCTGTCAGTTTAAATCAATCTAGAGCTCTCTAATCCATAGAAATGAATATGAAACCCATCCAATGGGAAAGACGACTTCCTGATGTTTCCTTACATGGAGAACAAGAAACTTTACGAATGTTTAACGTTAATGCTTCATTGAATTTGAAGGATTGGTCAATCTTCTCTTCTAAAACAATAAAAATAAAAACAAAACATGCATTGGTAATTCTATCCTACAATTTCATAAAACTTTACAATGAAGATATCTCTGACAATGGAACAAAAAATTTAAATAAGGACGCAAAGCATTTTGAAATACATATTAAATAATGATTATAATGAACTTTTTCAAATGTGTTAACACAATGTTTAATTATTTTTTTAATCTTATTAGTTTATTAAGATTCAGATATTTGAAATTAATTAAAAATCGCCTAAACCACACATGAACGAATAATGCTCTGGTGATGCCAAGTATTGAAAAGCAAACTGCCAAAAAATGTACTTTTTTAAAAAAATATATAAAGAATTTACTATCAAAGAAAAAATCGTCTGTTTAAATGAAGGTATTTTTTATCACATATTTTAATATTTATTTTTAATTCTTTTGTTTTTGAAAAAATATTTTAGGGCTCAATTTTTTTATAAAGATGGTAGATTTTGACCTCTACCATCTGACTGTAGACCTCTCTACTTTTTCAGTGTATAAATATAATTTATTTCCTTTTGCATGTGATATCGAAACAGCATTTCTTTAAAGCTTTCAATATTCAGAAGATGCAAGCTGTATCGTAGAGAGAAAAGAAAATCGATTTCTATTACTTTGCTTATGTAGCAGCAAAACACATTTATTCTTTTCCAAAATTAGTGAACAGAAGGCGCCATTGAAAGAGCAGCACCAATTTTTGGCACTGCGCATGCGCAATAACAAAGTATATTTTTTCGTCTTTATTTGTGAAAGAGGAGGGGGGGGGCTAGGAGAGGAAACTAATGTCTCCCAACAGTATAACTCTCTTCTTCCAAAGATGATAAAGGCAGAGTTTTTAAAGCTTTTCTGCTGCGATTTCTCCTAAAATTTGAATTTAAAAAAAGATAGTTATAGATAAATAAAATTTAATTAAAATGTAAATAAATATCAAAATAAAATTTCGATATATTTACATTTATTTTAATCTTAAGTGATATGATTTTTTATTGCACACCCACGGTTGGACAAATCTTTAAACGAGAGCAAGGAATACAAGAAAAATAACCAAAAGCATTTATTTTGAAATTTTATTTTTAATTAAAATTGATTAAGAACAATTTATTTTGTTAAACCTTAACTTATATCAATTCAAAACTTTTTTAAATTTATCAAGTTAATATATCACTTTTTATTGAATAATTATGGAATAATTCAAAATGAATTAGAACAGCCAAAATGCAAATTATACCAAAAGCCATCACTACACAAAGGCTTCAACATCCTTATAGCTGCAATACAGGAACCACCACTGACAATAGGCAACAAACATAATTATAGAATTAAAAAAAAAATCAAAACTAATGAAACATTATAACTTTGAGTTATTGTTTGAATATGTGTTTTTCCAAAAGTAAAAAAAAAAAAAAAAAAAAAATGCATGTTGAGTATTTTGTCTGAGATTTAAGAAACTAATAATGTCATATAATGTATATTTTTAAATGGGAATTTCTTTTAAAAAAACATAGACATGATTTTGTATAACTTTTATTTACAAATTTTTGAAAGATTTATTTCAAAAAGATTCCTTGTTATTATACTTCTTAGTATAAATAGCAAAGAAATAAATAGAAATAATTACTTGTCAGAATTGGGCTATACTTATAAAGTTTATCTCTTGTAAAAGAATAAAAAAATATACTTAAAATATTTTTGTACCTATCTTCATTTCATACAAGTTCCACTGTTCATATCTAGGAACTTTTCATTTTCTTTTCTCACAAGTACGTTTTCAATGTTTATATAAATGCTTTTTTCCATATTTCACAGAATAAAAAATTCTCACTGATGCGAAAATATTTTTGTATATATCTCCATTTCAGTCAATTTTCACTGCTCATATTAGGATTACCTTCCACTGAAGACATTTCAGAATTTTTCAATTTTTTTTTCTCATGAATGCGCTTTCTATGCTTGTACAAATTTCTTTTCTGGAAAAATGCTTTTTTGCACACTTCACAATAGAAAAGTTTCTCATTGGTATGAGTAATATAGTGCTTATTCAAACTAGACTTCTGAGAAAATACAGTTCTGCACAATTCACACTCATAGAATTTTCCATTAACATGATTAGAATAATGTTTCTTCAAATTACTTTTAACAGAAAATGTTTTTTGGCACACATCACACACAAAGGGCTTGTAATTGTTATGTATACGATAATGTACCTCTAAAGTAGCTTTTTGAGAAAATGACTTGCCGCAGATGGTGCAAGTGAACGGTTTCTCTTTTGTATGAATGCGATAATGCCTATCTAAGTGTGTTTTTCTAAAAAATCCTTTACTGCATATATCACAAATGAAAGGCCTATCATCTGTATGAGTGTAATAATGCTCATGTAAGTGTGCTTTTCGAGAAAATGCCTTACTACATATATTACAAACAAAAGGCTTTTGATTTGTATGACTACGACGGTGCTCAAGTAAATCAGATTTCCGCAGAAAAGCATTACTGCATAAATCACAAACATAAGGCCTTTCATTTGTATGAATACGATAATGAGTATCTAAAGTATACTTTCTAGCAAAAGCTTTGCCACACACATTGCACACAAAATTCTTCTCATTTGTATGCAAATTAAGATGTCTCATTAAAGAGTTTTTTTCAGTAAATGCTTTGTTACATATTTCACATATAAAAGATTTTTCCATAGCTTGATGATATTACTTTAATTTGAAAATATACAGCAGCGCAAATGAAATACAGAACATTCAATGAAGTAAGCTTAATTATCTTTCACAGAATATGCTTAGCTTCGGTAAAACTGTCTTTGATTATGTAAGTAAACCAATGCATAATTAATAGTTTTCCAATATGTAGAATGAAGAAAAATATTTTAAACTATATTTACAGAAATTTTTTTTTTTTGAGCATGTAAAAAACAATGTTGATTGTTGTTGCAAAATTTATTAATGTTCGTAAGTCATCGATACAGTTTTTGAGAATCCTGCAGAGCTCACATTTTAAATAATTTTTTAGTCTATAAAAACTGAAAAATGAATCCAATGCATTTATTAGTCAGATAATATTGATATTTAAATCTGAAGGAAATGAAAATTTTAAGCTTTTCTTCAGTATAACTGTCAAAGTTTCCTAAACATCTATGAAGCATGACATATTCATCAATTATTACTTCATTATTTCATATTTGAATGGTTTATTACCTGAAACAAAAAGAAAACAAAAAAATTAATACATATATAAAAAGTTTTTTACATATTACATGTAATTTTTTCAAGAGAATATATAAAAATTTTATACAAATATAAGATGTAACAATGATGAGTAAATTTATATGAGCAAATTCAAAAACACTGTTAATGTAATAAAAAAATTATAAAATATTTTCAATATAGATTTGCTAATATTTCATGTAGACTTCATATGAGTAGTCTTTTAAGGACATTATTCTTTTCTTTCAATCATTGGTTCCAGCTAAAATCTATTTTTCATAAAGCATATTACTTATCTTATTTGATAATAATTAAGATAAGTAATATGTTTCAATATGATACAATAAATATCTTTTATAATAACAAGAACAGACCAAGTCCAAAAACATTACAATGAATAATAAATATAAATTACAAATGCCTGGATTTGTTTAAAAGACATCTGTTAAATATTTGCGATCAAAATAATAAACTATAGATGCTGAAATTACCATAATATGCATAGATTAAAAGAATACTAAAGATAATAATTTCTTTCTGCAACTAGTCAATTTGATCTCAATAACTTCTGAAAAATATATTAAATTTTATGAAATGTTATCAATGTCAATATCTTTTTTTATAAATATTTTATAAAAAGGCAACTTATATTTTTGATAAATAAAATTAAAAACAAGTAATATTAAAAAAAATTAAGTCAATTCTACTTTCACAAGAACTGAACTCACATTCTTCACCTTCACATGGAAAATTTTGAATTCCTTGCATTTTATCTATTGAGCTACTGCTTGTTGATTTCAATTTTCCTTACAAACTGCCAAAACTTTATTTAAAGTATTAAAAATTAATATTTGAAAAAAAAAAAACTGTATTAACATCAAGTGTCATCCACTGCAAGGTTAAAAAAAATGTATTTGAACTTGAGTGAATGAATAAAAAGTATTTTATTAATGATTGAAAATTTGAACAAGATATATAAATATATGTAGGGAGAATAATAATAGGAATTGAAAAATAATATCAAAGACCATATGACTGAAATATTGAAAAATACAAACATTTTATCCATATAAATAAAAATGAAAAGCATATTTAGTTTATGACTTATAAAAGACCAAACTATCCAGTACATTAATTTAAAATTTTCATCACAGATTACGAAACATAAAGAAGGTTACAATGACAGTTTTGGAACAATTAATCAATAAAATAATTATTATTGATTAAAAACTGTCACAGATATAATTATCTGACATACAACCAACTAGCTCTGCTTTTGCTCTTCTTTAAAAGGTGATATCAAGAAAATTCCAATAGTAACACATGCTGAAATGGTTGGACCTTGATCTTAAATTTGGCAATGTAATTGTTTTTTTTTTAATCGTTACAAGCTGTAAATAATGTGTATTGTTTTTATATATAATGGCGTTCAGTTAAGTGCTAATATTAATTATTATTTATTTATTTTTACTTTTTTAAGCATCACATTCAGTTTTTTCAAGCATTCAAGTCATGACCATTATCAGTTGATTTTATATGTGATAAGTTTGCTTTGTTATAAAAACCTCAAATTTTACTCACAAATACTAAAACATAAAAAAGATTTAGAGAGAATGAAATAACTTTTTATTAATAAAAGACGAAAATATTTTCACCTTGAAATATTTTATGCATACCAAATAACAGATATAATATAGAGAAAAGTCTAATAAAAATAAATATTTATAAAATTTCCTTTTTATATTCAAAATATTGAATAATATCATCATTATCATGCAATTAATAAATATTAGAGTACAATTAAAGATTTTATGATAATGTAAGCTCCAAGAAACATATCATTAGATAATATATATCTTTTTAAATTAATACATTATGATAAAGTACGAAAGAAATAATCAAAATGCATGATAACTGAATGAATGTTTTGAGAATTTTAAAACATTTTAAATGAAGAGATATGCTTATTTAAAGTGGATACAATTTAATCTCTAATCAACAATACACAGACAAATAGAATTTAATATTTAGACCATTTATAAATTCCATCTTTTATAAGAAATTTTAAAATTATCTTTATCAAAGTTATATAACTATTTAACATATATATTCTAATAAAAAAAGTTAATTAAAATAACTGATAGATATTCTTAGATAAGTATAAAACATTATTATAATATATCACAAGCTATATAATAAACATTATTATTATAAACGATATATAATAAACATTATTATTATATATCACAAGCATAAAATAATTTAAACCCTTATATTATATTTAAAATTTCTCATACAATTGCTACTTTGCTGTAAAGGAACAGTGATAGCTAACATTATTTTCTATTTTTTTTTATCCAACATAAGAATTTATTTATTTATTTTGAAGAATATTAATTATACCTATACTTCAGATAAAAAGAAGCACAATGTGTTACAAAAATCCATTTGTAAAAATTAAAAAATTCTGTGACTAATAACTCTATTTTGAAAACATTTTCAAAGAAGGAGATAGTATATTAATATTTAAAATTTTATAAAATATTTTGTCAAAAGACCTTTCCATTCTGTCAAACCAAAACATATCACTTTATCAAATTTAAAGTTAGACTTAAAAAATGTCTATGGACATCATCTGCTAATTCTGAAACATCTTTTGTTATAAAGCAAAGGTTTGTGAACACATTTCATAGATTCTAAAAATAAATATTTCACTCGAGGATAATTTAATAAGCAGATTGATCAAATGCGTGTGTGTGTTTGCGTGCATGTGTATGCACATTTAAGCAGTTACATGAGCTAAATAGAAGAAACTTTTGACAAAAGAGACCAACATTTTTCCCTTAAGTGGTTTTACTATGAGATTTTGATAGGGATTTTTATAATGCATGTAGTCTTAGAGAAGGAAAACTTAAGTATCCTTAAAAGAATGTTATAAGCATTAAGGATTTTTATCCTTTCACTTGGAGCATGAAAAAATGCTGAAGCTAGCAGTTTTCTACAGTGCATGTTAAAAATAATAAAATAAAAAGTAGGAATTTTATCAGCAAATAAAAGAACATTTTAGAATAAAGTTAATATGAGCTAAATTAAGATAAAAATAAGATTAATTAGGATTTAAATTAGATTAAGAGACATCTTTACATATATATGTATTGTTTTTCAAATTATTACATTTTATATAGCACATTTATACAGCTTTAACATATAGTATTTTGTTTTTTACATTATTATATTTTTAATCATTCTGAATTTAATAATGGTGACTCATTAGCAAAGAATTAACTTCTATGAAGCGATTATGATAATTGCAGGAAAACTTTCTTTAATTATAGTAATCAACATGTTTATTTTACTCTTTCTTTCTTTTTTTTTATTGAGAGTTTGGTGATCTGACACATTATCAATCAAACTTATCTTATCTTGAAATTTTCAATTTGAGTATTTTAAAAAATTAATGCAAAAGAAGCCAAATAATATTAATAAATACATTTGAGGAGTTAGAAATAACCACTTCTCAGATAAGTTTTTTTAGTTTCACTAAAAAATAAAACAAGTACTGGTAAACTTCTAGCTCTGTTGGATAGACAATATTCCAAACAAAGCTATCCCAGTCCCTTTTATTTTCTCCTATGCAAAGTATAAACAAAGATTATATTTTAAGTATATTTCAAAGTAAAGTATATATCAAAGTATATTTTAAGTATATCTCTTTTTTCTTCCCTTCCTTACATTATATAATATTTCATTTGGTTAAAATCCTCCTCAGTGTGCACCTTCACATCGCTAAGGATGCCAAATCGCCAAAATTGAAAATCGAGAAGCCTGGCATAGTAAAAAACACTGTTGATAGGATTGCCAGAAGAAATAGTTTTTTTTTTAATAGCCATATTGGTGAGACATTTTAGAGCCATATTAGGGCAGAATTCAACTTCTCATTTTATCATTCACCTACCAAAATCTGCTTTACATTTGTAGAAAGTTTGTGTTTCATGGCTATTAGAAGAAGAGTCCGTGACAGTCGCCAATTTGGCGACGATACAGTATTATATCTTACTGCAAAATCATATAGAGGAAGCTAAACTAAGCAGAAAAACATATGTTATATTGTGAATAAAACACATAAAAATTTACTGTTGAGAAGTTACATGATAATACGACTTAATATTTAATTTCTAGAAATCATCGTATATTCATAACTTTAAATTTACCATAAAATTAAAAATTATTTACATATGTTTCTTTATATGATCCAGACGATCTCATACGAAATGAAAGCTACAAAAAACTAATTTCTTAAGAATGCTTACTTTGTTTCTAATACAAGGAATTTTAAAAAACCTATTTATTTTTGATAAGCATACCTGTTAGATGAAAATATTGAAGAATTCTGTCTGCTTTTATCAGTAATACTAAAGTAACTCTACCATATTGTTAAGGAAAATGAAAGTTAAATCCCTAAAAATATTGAAAGTATTCTCCTTGAAATCAGACGAATTTTCAAAAACTTAATGTACATGTTAGACTAACTTATAAATTGAAATTTACTTTGAAAATGATATTAGCGGTGCTACTCAACTTCCTGTTCTAGAATTGATTTCCGGAAAAATGTTTTCTCAATGGGAATTTACAAAATGTTTTAAGAATTTGCTCGAAGATATTATTAAATGCTTAAAGAGCGGTAATGTATTGTTATGACTTAGGATGCTATGAAAATATCGAATTTTATATTTATATTACTCTAGCTTTCAACTTTTATTTAAATAAGAGCCTCAATCTGAAGAATGACTTTCACCATTGTTCATTACAGCTTATTTTAGTAACTTGAGTAGTTTACCGCTTTCAAATATGACAAGTCTGCTCTCTCCAGAGTAAGTAGAAATAACACCAAAATCGAACGATATCAAAAGATCTTTTAGATAAATTAGGAGATGGAGGTAATTCAAAGTTAGTCAAATTTGGCTGTCTTTCGCTCTGTCATAGCTTCCAAAATCCCTAATTATACTGTGTAAAGAAATAATAAAGCACTGAGTTCAAGGCAATGCACTTTCAATATAATCTTACTTTTTTTCACAACCCTCTCTTTATCACTCTCAGCAAATGCATTCGTCAATTTGAAGTTCAAAGTCAGCCGAAAACTAATCAGTTTATCTATACAATCACTACGCTAAAAAATTAACATTTAATGGGGTCAATTCATGTGACGTAAAAGTCACATGTCATGTACCTCTTGCGCATGGCATTTAAGTTTCATCCGCGCCGCTCTCGTCGATCAGTGTGCCATTAACGTTCTCCGCCAAGTATGAAGCGGATTTTTTGTTTACATTTGAAGTTATAATTTTTGAGTCATTTTCTTTCCTCTTATTATGTGTTAACAGAGGAAATACTGGTGTGCTGATGGATGCATGCTTTAATGCGAAATACAAGAGTGACTGTCATGATAAAATGTTTTTTTTTTTTATTTTCCTTTCAACAAACCTGACTTGGGTTGATAGCTTTGGTATAGATTTTTTCAAGCCTTCGAAGTCAGTGATATGCTCCGATCATTTTGAAGAATTCCTTCAGTTTGTGTCCATTTATTAAATATAGCTGTTCCAGTAATTTGTTAGAAAAACTCTTCGAAGAAAAAGAAATCGGTAAGCGATTTGCAACCAAAAACAATTAAACAAAATCATGAGTGCATTTCTAATTTACTTCATTCACATTTGATGAAATTTCTGATAATTTTGAATATGCTTAGAAGGTTTTAAAATGTTTACATGAGTATTACATTGCATTTTTTTACAAAATCTTATCTAAATTTAATTAACGTAAGTAAACAAACTCCTATTGCAAAAATAACAACTGCTATAATGCTAAACTTAGGTGGAAGTGAATATTACTAGCTTTCTAATTACATTTGCAGATTTGTGATGGATTCAAAGTGAATTTATATCAAACATCTTTTCTATTGTTCAAAATGAAATGTCAATAGTTTATTGTATTTAAACTGAAATTCACTGTTATCATAATATCCTGTTATAACACTGTGCACCTCAGTGATTTCTGTTTTAATAAATAAAGGTCTTTTCATTGAAAATCAATTTCCATATCAGCATTTATTATATAATTTTTATTCCCAACTTCATTGTTACATGCATGTTTCACTTTTTTTTTTTTTTTTTTTTTTCTATTTCTTTAACATATCAATTTTGAATTATAAAATTCTGTGAAAGCATAAAAGTGTTTCTTTCAACTCCTCTTTATATCCTATTTAACTTCTCTCTATATATATATATGTATATATATCATGACCTTATTGTTGTTTATTAAATTTACTCTATTATATGTTTTTGTTTTATTTTATGATATTCATTCAATTTAATTTTTATTAATGTAACTTTAGCATTTAAGAAAATTTCATAAATGTTCTGCTTTAAAAGTATACTGTTCAACATTATGTTTTTATTAGTGATAAAAAAAACTGTTCTTTAGTATCTAGGATGTTTCTGTTGAAAAAAATTGATTTCATCATTTACATTGACATTCTTGTCATACTGTGTTTATATTATTTCTAAGTGTCTAGAAAAATAAATGTTGATAAATAGTTAATAGTTTTTTGTATTAGTGAGTACATTGAAACATACATTGGAAACTTTCAAAAACAGGAAATCACAATCGATTGTTTAAAGTTTCCTTCACTGTTGGATGGTATGTACTGGCCTTTTCGTTTTTAATTTTAATTTTAATTTTAATGCTGTTTTTTTTTGTTATTGTTTTTATTGTATTTTTACTTTGTGGTTTTTTTCTAATTTGTTATTTTGTATTTCCTTTCTGTTAAAATGGTATATCTCTTGAGCATAATTTCGGGGGATTTTCGGGTCACGAGGAATCTTTATTAGACTTAATGTCTGTATGTCCTCACAGAAAAAATCCCTTTATTTGAATCCCTGCCTGAGGGTGACCCTTGAAAAAGTCTTCAGGACGGATTCTTTTTTAATATTTTTTAATAATTTTTTTGGTTTAATTTTTATTTGATTTTTGTTTTTCCTATTAACTTGATTCTAATACTTTTGTATATATATATATATATATATATATATATATATATATATATATATATATATATATATATATATATATATATATATTTGTAATGTGTAAATAAAAATTATGAAAGCTTGATTTTGTTTGTTTTCTTTTAATGATTTCTACAAATTAAAATAAAATTATTTATTCATAAGTTGCATAGATTTAAAAAAAGGTATCCATACCTTTTATATTTCATAATTTGAAATTGTAAACATAATTTATTCAATATATACTAATTTGAGTTTCATGTTCTTTCTTTTAAGCAAACTGAAAACATCAAATAACTAACTCTCAATATTTATAAAAGTAATTACATAAGAAAAAAAAATACAATAATTTCATTAGTAAGCTTTAAAATATTAACTTATCTAAGAGTAATAATTATTTTTAAAAAGAACTAACTGAGGGAACTATATTCATAAAATTCAACATTCAATACTATTTAAATAATATGTAAAAAAGAACATATGTAATTTTTCAAAAACACTGCCATAGTCATTTGTCAAAATGTATCCTTCGGATGAAAAAATGGGGGTGGGGGGATATGGGAAAGGAAAGAATAAAGCGGCACCAGACGAATTAAAAAGCGATGTTAGTTAATTTTGCATAAACAATAATTCTATTGAAAATATTAATTAAAATTTAATTTTAATATAAGAAATAAAAATATATAACTAAGAAAATTTGGAGAAAATAATATCTTTAAAAAAAAATCAGAATTTTTTAATAATTGATCGGCTAGCTTAATATTTACTAAACAATGTCAACAACAATGTAAACAGTGTCAACGTTATCGGCAGACATCACGACATGCGCAAAACGGTTGAAAATTGAACAGAAGCGGTTTGTTTGGTACCTGACACGTGACCGTGAATTGACCCCATTTATATCAAAAACCTCTTTTACTGGTTTCTCTATTTGAATTCTTATTCTAATGCATTGCGAAAGTTTGAATAGGGGATGCCAGTTCCAGTGTCGTTCTCTTCATCTTTTCGTGGTTCAAAATTATGAGATCTCTCTCCAAATGGCGCTACTACTACTCACAAGACACGTGCATATCACTAACCCTTTAAAATCATTTTAAGTAGTAAGAGCAGGTTTGGAGGGGGGGGAGGGGGTTATTTTATTGTACCATTTTATCTCAGCCTCTGGTTTAAAAAAAATCATTTGGGAAAAAATTAAACAAATTTGTCCTATTCAAAAACTATTCTCTTTACTTGCGTAGAAAATGAAAAGATTTTTTTTAAATTCATGGTCGACGAATTAAAATAGAATCTTTCGTAACATATCTGTTTCCAAAAGGACGCATTAATAAACGCTTTTTTTTTCTTTTGTTCTCCCATGCATTATTTCAGCATTACATTTTACGTCACTTTAATATTTTTCTGAACAGTTTTATGGCAACTCTTTGTACTTGATTCAGAAATGCTGCTTTAATTTATATTTGTCGAGTTTTATATTTGTCGAGCAATGTCTATTTTTACGATAAATCATTGAATTAAATTTTGCTTCATGACATTCTCAGAATAGCAGGATTTTATTTTTAGAGAAGAATTTAATTTTTCAGTCTTTTTTCTCATTGTAGGCATATAATTTTGTAACTGTAAATGTGGGTTCACACGAGGCTTTTTATTGCGCGCAATCGTTGTCTCTCTACTGTTGTCCCTCTATTGTCCCCGTGTGAACACTTGACTTGAGATAACGGCGTTGGGACAATGGCAAACGGTTGTCCCGACGGGACAATTATTTGCCATTGTCCCACCATTTCCTCTATTTGCGCATGCATGTGCAGATTTTGGCTTAAAAAATTATGTTTGTTGGCGTGTAAACAAAATTTATTTGGCGTAAAAAGTACCAAGGTGCGAAGCCTCCAAACAACGTGTGTTCTTTGTTTTTCGCCATTTCGATTATCGTTTTCTTTTGTTACGGCCATTCTATTTAAATTTTTTATTCATTAAAATTTACTTGATCTTTTATTTCTTTCACCTTTCATTTTAGCTATTTGTTTATTTATCAGGTAAGTTTTATTTATGTCTAATTTTTATGAAAAAGTATTCCAATACTATAATAAAAATGTTTGTTATAAAATATATATTTGACACAATTTGTCAGGTGTGGTAGAGGCATGAAAAGGCCCTTCGGTCAATATTTATATATTTGTTTGAGATTGGTGTTAGCATGTTAATGGTCATTTTATCACATTTATTTAGTTAATTAATATAATTTTTAAATATTCAATGCCTGCTACAGTTACTGTTTACCATTATTTTGGCATGGTCATTGTCTTCTAAATTTAGAAATTGCTAAGATTTTAATATGGACTAAATTGTATTAATTAAAACATTTAGATTTTTAATAACTAATAATTTTTATAAACTAATACATTCCTATTATTATAAAATAGTTTTATGAAATATGAGCTTTATACATTTGGTGTTAGCAATAATTGTGGATTTATATTTTGATAATGAAATGAGGAGAAAGGTTTTGAATGTGCAGTCTTTTTAATTTTCAGGATTTTTTTAACCATTTGTATACAATAATGTTTTTTGAATAAAATATTTAATTCTATTCCTTGTGAAATATTTCTTATACATGTATAAAAAATAGCAGCGAAACAAATAAAAGTGAATACAATCATAAGTTAGTCACTCCATATGTTTATGAATTATTTGGTAGAATATACATTTTTCAAGAGCATTTAAATTAGTTTTGTGGTAATGATTCTCTGTTTATTAATATTAAACTCTTCTTACCACCTGTAATTTTATGAATAAGCTAAGTTTAAAACTGAATGGTTACAAATAAAATATAAAAAATTTAATGTTTTGTATTCAAGCAAGAAACTAAAAATGTAATGACTAATTTGCGTGTGTGTTTTCAATTTTCTTATAATATTTATACCTGTAAATGTTATTAGGCCATAAAAATGCTCGCAAATTAACTTTTCTCTATACATATTACTATTCAATCACGGCAGATTTATAAAAAAACTCTTTGATACGACTCATTCAGCACTAATTATTCAAATTATATAAATATAAGTTTTATACCTTTATGAATTCATTCAAGCTTTCATAAATAGCATCCAAAACTTCTGGAATCGTAGAACTGATGGTGCTCTTAGGCACACGGAAGAGATGGCTCAGCGTTCTATAACTGCATCCACTGGCTAAAAAGGTCAGCGTTAATTCCAGTTTAATTTTTGCAGATAAACTGCCTCTCATTATTGTGTTCTGCCGTTGAATTGTATCTGAAATTCGGCATAGCAAATTGTTAAACATCTCCGGAGTTAGTCTTAAAAAAAGCCGGTACTCTTTCGGATCCTCGGCAGTTAACTCTTTTAAAAGAAGATTAGAAGTGCCGAGTTCATCTCTTCTTCTAATCCATTTTTTAACCCAAGTACGTTTTGTGGCGTTCATTTCTTCCTCTACTTCCTCAGATAGAACCGCAAGAAGACGAAGTAGAGTTTTTTTCAAAAAATCTTTCTGATTCTTTGATAAATGCCTTCTTTGGCTGCTTCGTTCAGCCATGAAGGTATGTCGATAGATAAAATATTTTCAGACACTAATCACAAAGCTGTGCGTGAAAGTACATAAAATGAGAGTGTGCGCCAAAAGGCGATTCATTAAGAGATTTGGAATGCCCTCTACAAACTTACTAAACCTGTTTGAGGATTGGTCACGTGATCATCCTCTGGTAGGCGTGGTCTTCTATTGCGCGCAATAATAAGCCTCGTCTGAACCCACCTTAAAGTAAGATGACGTGGATTGGCCGTATTGTATTAATATGTTTTGTTGTGAAGCAAATTTTCTTCTATGCAACTATTTTGTTGTGCAACAAAGTTATTTTTTTCTATATAACTATTTTCTATAATAGGACTACATAGTAGTATTTTATTTTTTCTTTTATTATTTTATGTATCTATTTCCGATTTTATAAACACATTACTAATATTCTACTTACAATAAGTTTGTAAAAAGTACAATTTTAAACCATTGTTACTCTTAATAACATAATATAATATACTTATTGCAATCAACTAGCTTATTGAATTATGCTACTTGCTTATTACATTATGCTTATATTATGCTACTTATACTTTTTCTTAACTAAAGACCATGCAAAGGCCTCCGATTTAAACAAATAGTGAAATCTATTCGCTTTTTATTTTAGTAATTTCTGTTCATAGTTTTGTCTATGAACACGATAATTTAAAAACGATTTGAGCTTGAAGGGTAAAATTTGGTAAATGATCTTGTGAGTACATTTGTAGTTGTATGTAATATCTTGTTTCCAATCGGCCGCGAATAGCGCGTTGAAAATACATATTCGATTTATGATAGTTGTATCAGCGATTAATCGCAATGATCAAAAGCCAAATTGAGTTAAATACACTAGATTTACACAAAAGTATAATCTTTAGTAATTATCTTTCGCCATTGATATTCAGTTAATACAAAAGTACCTTTTTTCTTAACTATACGACGAAAGACACAACTCTCCAAAATAAAAATCTGAGGGCTTGTGACATTCGCAACCTTACTTAAGATCCATAATTTTGTTGGGGAAGGAGATAACATCTTCATTAGAGAATATGTTAAAAAATTTAGAAAAGACTTTTTTTTTACCCTGACAAACTGAAACAGATAGTTTTCTGTTCTTCAAGCCTTGAAAATCTTATATTTTAAATCTCTGAGAGTTATTTATAGAATAAAAAAAATCTAATTAAAAAAATCTTAATTAAAAAATTGTATTGATATGGACTCAGGGTATTCAAACATTATTTGGAATGAAAAAGCGGATTATCTCGCAAAAACAGTCGGTACTTTGAGCGGATTGCTATTGGAGATTTAATCTCTTACTATCAAAAAACGTCACTCCAAAATATACACGAAATTTATCGAAATAGCAAGTACCAAGAAGCTCCAGTCGATATTCCATATATTCTTTCCCTTACGTCAAGGCTTAAAAATAGAAAAGAAAATGTGACAACAGCACGTCTAATTACCCGGCTGATCATCACCCCATCTCTACGGAATAAAATTGGATTTAATAATAATCCTGACTGCCTCTCCTGTAATCAAGAAGATGACATCGATCCTATTCTCGTGCACTGTTTAAAATATTCAACTCATATTTTTGGAACAAGGCCACTTTCAATCACCAAGAAATTTCTTCAAGAAATTCTGATCCAAAAAACTATTTTTAATTAGCGTTTTCTTCAAATATTTCTTCGTACACTGAAGTTTTTCGACATTTATTAACTCTGACTTTCTAGCATGAGGGGGCAGTGGCCTGGTGGTACGGTCTCGTCTTCGGAACCGGAGGGTTTCAGGTTCGAGAAATTACACCGAAGATCCGTCGTAACAGCTGACATGATGCACGCTAAATCCGTCCGGGCCAAACATCTTCCCGCTAGTGTGGGGAGGGGAGAGCCAGCTCAGGTGTTGTCCTCGTCATCTGACCGCGGTTAAAAATTACAAGATCCTTTTCAAAATAGCCCTAGTGTTGCTTTAAACCGAGACGTTAATATAATTAAACTAAACTGGTATTAGAGAGTGACAGCCTTTGCTGCTAAAAATCCCAGATTTTCCATTTCAATAATAATAATAAAATATCAGCAAGTCATTTTCTTACACTAAAACTCTAGCTTATAAAAAAAATTCGGCAATATTTGGATGCAAAATATATCGGGTATGTATTATCTCCTTCTCTCTTATAATGATTGGTTTGATTCAGTTTTATAGCACACGAACCGGATTTGGTCATTCTGCGCCAAACATTTGTTAGACATGGTTTTCGTGTTAATATTTAAAGCATTCTTAAAAAGCTACAATCAAATATGATGTAAAATTTGAATATCTTTTAAAAAACAAAAATATTTGAATGAGGGTTATCATCTAAAATATCATTTAAGTTAAAAAATAGTGGAGCCGATATGAACTAGTCGTTTTGAACTAAAATCTCGGTATTCACACAGAATATGCTTAACAGTTAAAACACAATCACATTTATTACAAAGTGGTGCATGATCAGAATGCAAAAGATGTTTTTGAGTTAAATAGGTGTGGCCTATTCGAAGTCTTATGATAATGATCTCTTTCTTTCTGGTTACTTTTGAAACCTTTGGCAGATGGTTGTATTTGAAATAATTTATTCGTAGATAGCTTCTCCCACATAGATTGGCAAAATTTATTTTTAATTATTTTTTATTGCTTGTAATGCATCGGGTAATGGTACAAAATTTTCTTTCATCAGGCTTGAATTTTTTGCTACCTTGTCAACTTTTCATTTCCACAAATTCCAACATGCCCAGAAATCCAACCGAATTTAATTGCGAAATTATTTTTGGGGGGAATTATATATGTGCAAGCTATTTAGAACTAAAGGGATGACTTTCCGACGGCACATTCTTAAGAGTTGCAATACTACTTTTAGAATGAATATATATAAGAAATTTAGAGGGGGGATGACGTTGCAATTTTCTGAAGACTTAGATATATTGCATAGAGTTCGGATGTAAAGACTGAACAGAATGGGTGAAGTCTTTCGAATATTGTTACTTTTCGAAAAGCTGCTGCTGAGCCGACATGATTTCTACATTTTCGACCCATCTGTATAAAAAGTAGAAAAGAACGTTGTGCCGGTGTCCTGGCCTAAGGGTAGCATGTCTTCCTCGTGATCTGGGCATCCGGGAATCAAGTCCTAGTTCGGACACGGTTGTTTTTTCCCCTGTGTTCTTTCTGTGAGATGTGTGAAAGAGCCCCCTCCCCCTGTAAAAAATGGTTGTGCAAGTAAGAAAGTGAGTGTGTAAGTGTCATCTTCATATGAGCTAGTAATTCGATTTCTGCCGTCAGATGCTCAGGGGTCTTTACCTTCAGAAGCTACTGCACCCCCTTTCCGTGGTAACGCGAACATGACATAACCATCAAAGAACATTGTCTGTGTTCATAGAAAAATTTCTGAAACATCACATTTGAAGTTGATGGTTTCAATAAGTGTATAAAATCACCTATAAAATTAAAGGATGCCTCCTGCTATGGAGGTGGACCACTAATATTCACAATAATCAGGTAATCTTCAATTTTGAATGATCGTAAAATCTCTTCTATACGGAATCTAAAACTTCGCGCGAAAGACAATTTTATAAAGAATAACGATCCGTATAAGGATTGATAACCCTGTTGCACTGGGGATAGTATTCGACACTTTAAATGGGCCGCAGGAGCCTGATGGTAAGGCTTCGGAACCGGAGGGTTTAGGTTCGTGACTCGAAAATCGTTGTGTAAGAAGGTCTGGTGCACGTTGAATCCATCGCGACCAAACGTTCTCCTGCTGGTAAGGTGTGATGTGGAAGTTTCGAGAGGGGGTGCCAGTTCAGGTGTCGTCCTCGTCATCTGACCGTGGCTCAAAATTGTGAGGTCCGTCCCAAAATAGCCCTAGTGTTACTTTAAAACGGGACGTTAATATAACTAAACTAAACTCGACACTTAAAATTTTATAAAAGTAGGAAAAACAAGGGCGTTTACGCCTAAGTTCCAAGGAGGGATCACCACTTATAACGTGTAAAGTTTGAATTAGTGATATTCTAAAAGCTCCTGTAGCTATACGAAGTCTTTGATTATGTACAACATAATCAAGAACATCTATTAATTTTAATGTGGATTTGGCAGCTGAGCCAAATATTGGTACCAATAGTCAAACTTTGAGCGTATCAGTGATTTGTATATCTTAATCAAAGAGGCTCTATCTTCTCCCCAAGAGTTGTTTGGAAACACTTTTATAATGTTTAGTGTTTGCAGCATTTTATTTTCAAGTTTTGAATATGAGGGCAAAAAGTTGGTTCATTATCTAATATCACGCCCGAAAACTTTTTCTCACTAACTCTAGGAATGACCGACTTATTCAGTCGAAGCTCTGGATCTGCATGGTGGCCAAGTCGCTTACAGAAATGAACGCTAACTGTTTTCTGAGAAGAAAAAACAAATCCATTTTTCAAAGCCCAGTTTGTCATATTATTTATGGATGTTTGCAATGGATATTCGAAATAATCCCGTTTATTTTAATCATAAACAGTAAAACACTTCGGACGCAACCTTGAGATACACCTGGATGATGAATGAAAATATCTGATAAAATATCACCTACACAAATTTGAAAGATCATTGTCCGCAAAAAGTTTTGTGCGAAAATTGGTAGATTACCTCTTAAGTTTAAGTTAAATAAGTCTTCCAAAATGCCAAGTTCGGTCTTAGGCTTTATCCATATCAATGAAAATGAATACAAGATGTTTTTTGCTTACAAAAGCCTCTCTGATAACAGTCTCCAGTTTCAGTAAATTATCCATGTATTTCTCTTTTTGCGAAAGCCGCTTTTGGCATAGACATTTGGATTTGGCTCAAAATTTGATATGTTTCTACACTATAGATGCTAAATCTGTTCGCCGAATTTTATCGATCTAATTCTCTTCGTTTTGTAATTACCACGTTAAATTATATAGATGGATTTCCTCTGATCAGAATTTATTGAAAATTTGAAATTAAATATTAACATTTTGCCGTCCGCATTTCCGAAAAAAATTTCTTCGCCTGGCGCCGGCAGCACTAATTAAGATTACTTTGCTTGTCACCGGCAGTATTTGAGGTTATCGGGAGATTATATTGTTACGAACCTGTGATGCTGCGTCCCAGCATAGTTGGTTCCATAGGAGGTCCCAGAGCTTGGCAACAAACTTGGCGACCATTTGGCGACTTTAGTGCCAAAATAGATTATACCCGAAACATCCAGAATTTTCCCGAACCGTCCAGTAGGAATCGAGTTACGCCTCGAACGTTCCTGATTGGTTGAGAGGCTTCTAGTCCCGCCTTCTGAGAACTATAAAAGGAAGCATCCGTAGCTGCCGGGCAGTGGTGAATTGAGTCAAGGACCAGTGGAGTCGAAGAGTAGTCGGGATCAACGGTAAAGAACTGGCCTTCCAGAGAAAGCGGAGCAGCGACGGAGTGAAGCTAGTGCTGAACTAAGCTGTGCGCTACTGTCTACAGTAGAGATTTGTTGTATGCTGCACGTCTCGGCTGAAGATAATCGTCTTCTGTGCTGTCCTGTGTGTCTTCGTGTAAATAAACGTCGTTGTTTTATTTTCTACTGCCGCCTGGTGATTGAGCGTTCTCCACACCATATAACTCCCACTATCCAAACGAACCCCCGGAAATTTCGTAACAATATGTAAATTGTCAGGTTTCATTAACACACTAACATTAACAACACTATGGTGTCGCCGGACGGCAAAGTGTTAATACCGAATTTCAACCGTCTAGCTCAAAGCATTTTTAAGTTATCTTTGTCACAGATAGACAGATATTTTCTAAAAACGTGTTTTTCCAACTGAGGGAGATCTAAAACGTGGAAATTCGTCAAAATCTCAAATTAGATTTTTTCTTTTGCGAACTACTATTCTTCATATACTACGTATATCAGAAAGTAAAAACGAATAATATGCCTTCCGAATGCTTTTTTCTCGATAGATTGAATCCAAAATTTGACACAGAGGTACAATTTTAATAACAAATGAAATACCAAATTCAATTTATTAAAATTGTTGTGTTTTTGAGTTTCATCGTTTACATGCATACGAAAGAACAAACAAAGAAAATACAAACTCTTTGGTGGATTTGATATCAAATTTCAACCAACTAGTTCTTCATGTTCATAGTTATTGTGTTCATGTGTAAGCGGACAGCCAATCAGACTTTCTGAGAAAGGATTTTCATCAAAATTTGATTGAGCAAAGATTATAGACCAAATTTAATCCGTTTGTTCAAAGCATTTTCGAGTCGCCATAGTCATTGATTGGCAGACAGACGAATAGATATAGTACTAAAAATGTGTTTTTCAGACTCAAGAAGGTCTGGAATGCAGAGATTCGTCAAAATTTCGAGAGTTCGAATATTATTTGCCGATTACAATACTTTATATACATGAAAGTAAAAATAATTTTTGGACTCTTTTAATTAAAGAAAATTATTATTAGATCCCGAAATGCTCAGGCGCAGTTCTCTAAAAATCCAAACTAAATTTCAGGAATTACTTACACAAAGGCAAATTGCAAATGGACTTCAATAGCAGTCTTTTGTTTGCACTGTTAGTCGCCAAAGATGTCGAATTTAAAATAAATTTGAAAAACACATGTTATTTTTCAACTCAAAACATCTATACAAAACATATTGTAATTATTAAAATTAAATCTCTATTTTAAGAATGCCAGAAGAGGAGACTAAAATAGATTCGATCCGAATGACCGCTTTCACTCATTTTCAATCTTTTCAACAGCTTCATTGTTTATTTATTTTGTGTAAGCATGCGTCAAAATTCTTTACAACAGATCGTTGCAAAGTAAGTTTTATCATTCTCAAAGGACTCTAGTACGATGTACTGATATAATATCATTTTAAAAGCTTTGTCAAGAAGATGGCAGCAACTTCAAACAATAAAGAATTTAACAACATCAAATAAAAGCAACAGTGATAATTTATTTTTACAATATTTCATATTTTTTTCTTTTATGCAAATATACATTATATACAATAAATACATTAAATAATAATATATACATTATGACAATTAGTCGGTCATACTTAAAAAAATTGTTAACATGAATTAAATACTTAACATGAATAAATTTATTTGCTTGAAAGATAAATTTATTATTAAACTAGGCGCTTTTGGCGACCAGTTTGTTCGCCCAGATTATTAATTTATTAGACTGTTAAATTATTAATATGGAATGCATTCCTTTAAAAAAAATAATTTCATCGAGTTATTTAATACAATTAAAACACGTGAATTCAATTAAAACAGTCAACTGCGATTTACAAAGCCTATATATTACGAAATAAAGGCGGAAATGAAAATCCTACTGCTGATTGAATGATGGCAAAAGTACGTGCTTGAATGTTCTGATGAAGCGTTGGAATCCTATAAAAGCATTGTTTCGGATAGTGTATAAACTGAATTAAAATATTATTAAAGTTAAATGAAAAATGTACGAAAATGAAATTTATCTAATTAAAAAGATAATAATGTTAGGCTTCAGATAAAACAAGAAGCATTTTTATAAAATAATTGTTTTGGAAGATTTGAGTATCAATTTCTGTAGGCAAGTCATAGTGATTACGGCTAGATTTAGGATTAATACATGGGCACCAAAATTGAAAAATTTTCAGCGATTTCTCATCAAATGTAATCATGACAATTTTTGATTGCAACTTTAAGAACCGTTTGTTAGCATTTCTGGTATACACACAAGAACTGCAGACTCTGGTAGAGTTTTTGGACAATTGGCACGATTTTGACATCCTTGGCGAGAAGCCTTACTGATCTGAATCTATTTAATCTGAAGTCTTACCATGTTTACTTATCTGGCAATGGTTAAGCCTATTTTTGATGCTTGATTGAATTTTTTGTTTGAAGCCTATTTCTTTTAGATTTTCTTTCCTTTAACCGAATGTCCTCTTTAGTGCTGTGGCGAACTGTCTCCAGAACACATCTAATAACATTTTGCAGCTCCATTAATTAGCTGAGCGAAGCTTTTGATTCAATACTGCTGGAAATGTTCAATGAATGAAACAGTCTGAAATTCGTATCACATTTTTTTTATATTTGACATTGCCATTCGACAATTAGTAATAAGCTCGATTTTTGTTCCCCTTACATTAACGTTATATATGTATATAGATAGATAGATTATACGCAGAGTCATATAAGAAAGGATCTATAAAATGCTCTGTGCACAAGCATAAAATCTATAATTCAATCATTATCTTTTTATGAAAAGAGAGAGCTAGAGCTAAAATATGACATCTCTTAATATAGATATTAAGTATAAAAGGATGGCATCGTTCAGCTAGAACAAATATTTTATTTTAAAGTTAGCTTCAAGTAAAAATTAAATAGAAAAAAATCCTTACTGTTGTGCAAATAATGTGCCTGCTCAGCAAACGTTTCTGAAACCTGAAGAAAAAGTTTAATTCTTTGTAGCGAAGAATTACAATGCGTCCATTATTATATTATTCAACTGCTCCGTTCAATTTCCGTGCTATCCATAAATAATTACACCAGGTAAAAATTTCTTACTTTTTTTTCTTTTCTTTTTTTTTTAAATCTGCTTCTTCTCAACAAACGTTTTTTAGTGGATTTTTTTTTTCAGCAGGACTTCTTAAAGCATGATTTAAAAAAAAAAAATCGCAAAATGTTTCATAAAATTCACAATAATTTTTACCCAATTCTTAAATCTAAAAATAATCACGAAAACCATCTAGACTAAAAAAAATTCCATTAAAATGTAACAAAATATAAATATTAAATAATTCAGCATCTTTTGTTATTAATTCAAGTCGCATTGTTACGAAATTGTATCTACTATTTGAAAACGGATGGGAAGGGAAAGGGGAAAAAAAAAAAAAAAAACGCGATTCATCCTAAGAGGGAGAATTTAAGCATTTAAAATGCCTTATTGGTCAATCAGTTATCGTCAGAAATATCATCAGATGTCAAAGAATTATTGTCAGAATTTTCGTCCGTCGTCACATTATTGTTTGAACTTTCAGCAATTGTCAAAGAATCGTTAGAACTTTCCTCTGTCTTCAAATAATTATTGTTTGAATTTTCAACAGCTGCCAAAGAATTGTTAGAATTTTTCTCAGCCTTCAAATAATTATTGTTTGAATTTTCAACAGCTACCAAAGAATTGTTAGAATTTTCCTCAGTCTTCAAATAATTATTATTTGAACTTTCAACAGCTGTCAAAGAATTGTTAGAATTTCCCTCAGTCTTCAAAAAAAATTTGTCTGAACTTTCGACAGAAGTCAAAGAATCGTTAGAATTTTCCTCAGTGTTCAAATAAATATTGTTTGAACTTTCGACAGAAGTCAAAGAATCGTTAGAATTTTCCTGAGTCTTTATATAAATATTTTTTGAACTTTCGACAGCTATCAAAAAATTGTTAGAATTTTCATCCGATGTCACATCATTATCGTTTAAACTTTCGGCAATTGTCAAAGAATTGTTAGAATTTTCGTCCGCCGTCACATCATTATCGTTTGAATTTTCGTCAATTATCAAAGAGTTGTTAGAATTTTCCTCAGTCTTCAAATAATTATTGTTTGAATTTTCAACAGTTGTCAAAAAATTGTTAGAATTTTCCTCAGTTTTCAAATAATTATTGTTTGAACTTTCGGTAGCTGCCAAATGTTTGTTCTTCGAACTTTTGTCAGTCGTCAAATTTTTATTGTTCAAATTTTCAGCTTTCGCTGCATTCTTTTTATTGTGTCTACGGTAATGTTTATATAAATAACGTTTCTGGGAAAAAGTTTTTCCACAAATCTGGCAGACAAAAGGTTTATCATTAGAATGAGTTCGAGAATGTAAAGCTAAAGTATATTTCCGGGAAAAGCTGTTGCCACACACGTCACAGGAAAACGGTTTTTCACCAGAATGAGTACGTAAATGCCTGTTTAACTCTCCCCTCTGAGGGTAGGCTTTACCACAAGTTTCACAAACAAAAGGCTTTTCATTCGTATGAGTACGATAATGCCTATTAAGGTTACATTTGTGAGAAAACACTTTATTACACAAATCACACGCGAACGGTTTCTCGTTTGTATGAATACGATGGTGCAGATTCAAATCACAGTTTTGAGAAAATGCTTTACCGCAAACGTCACAGACGTAAGGCTTTTCATTCGTGTGGTTGCGATAATGTTTGTTCCAGCTGGAATTTTGAGAAAATGTCTTCCCGCACAAATCACACTTGAAAGGTCTGTCATTGGTATGAATTCTGTAGTGTCTGCGCAACTCGGATTCATAAGGAAAGGCCTTTTTACATACGTCACAGATGAAGTTTACTTTGTTGTTATGCTTCCTTAAATGGCGATTCAAGTAAATCTTTCTTGTAAATGATCGGTCGCAAAAGCGACAACGGAAAGGCTGCGCACTAATAGAGCTGACAGAAAGCATCTTAAAAGAAACTTTGCAAACGTGTAGAGAGTTTTCTTCTCATAATTAAAATAAATGTAATTTTCGACATTTCTTAATGGTGCTGATGATATTTCTTTTCTTTCTTGCTCAACAAATGGTCAGCATTCATTCTCCTTCTTTGAACCTGGAAAAAAAATCTAATTTTAGAATCAGTTTAAATATTTAGTGAATATCTTATTGAAATGTATTGAATGTAATCATTATTCGTTAATCATTATTAACGGATAATGATTTCACGTTAAGAAAAAGGAGGAAAGAGAATATAAAAATAGCTCTTTGGGGGGGGGAATCCATAAGTATTTCATTCGTGTAAGAAAATTTCAATTGTATTTTAAATACTTAGGTGTCGTACTCACACATCATGCGTGCATTGAATTATTGAACTTTTAAACCTGCAATTAATCATTGCTTAGGAACATTCATTTACACCACAAATTACGAAACTGTAATATTTCTCCTCTGCGCACTTGGTTCCTGGTAAGGAAGAGAGTTTTACAGATATAGTTAATGGATACTGAATGAATGCCTGGCCAATGACACCCTTACCCCATCTTGGTGACAAAAAACAATTTCCTAAAACTGCTTGATTTTTGTCAATAGATCGATTAGGAGCAAAGATATGATATCCATTTAGAAGCATCATTATTAAGTCACAGATATTATAAAAAGCCGCCATAGGAAGAACTCATTAAACCGAGTAATTAACAGTAGTTAGTGAAATCGAGAATAGTTGAGCGACGTCTTTCCTTGAGTGCTCAGCGGGTTCTTTCTGCGCGTCTGTAAGGTTGCGGTTGTTTAATAAAGATTTTTGCTTGTGTGCAGCTATTTATTTTAAGTGCTGTTCCTGTATATGCTTAGGCTGTGTTTTACTACTGTGTTTTTCTTTCTTCGTTATTGAACCTATTGGACTTTTTCACCGCATATCCACAGGGACGGATTTTGATTTTTTCAAAATAACATGACATTAAATGTACAAGAAAAGCATAAACATCACAAACATGTCAGGGATTCTTAGAAGAATCACTAAAACAGCACACTCATTTGAGGTGGCATTAAATAATATAAAAACATGAATTGTTAACTGTTAAACATGAAATTGTTAAGGGGAACAATAAACAAACATGAAAAATTTATTTTCATGCATACTTCTGAAAGAAATTTGCATTGCATTTGCTACAGAATGCACCTATTTTGAGGCATGGCGTCACACAAAGTATAAACATTAAGAATGGTCATAAAAGAAGTCAAACTGAAATTATCTATATTCACAAAATAATAATTTATTCATAAAGTCAATAAGGTAAAATAGATATTTTATTACATTTCTTTTTACTTTCTCGTATAAGTAGTATAGAGAAAGTATAGTAATCGCCAAAAAATTCGAACTCGTGATTTTGAGAATATCCACGTTTCAGACTTCCTTCGACTTGGTCTTTACATTAAAATTTTGCTGATTTTCATCAACTGTTGAGTAAAATCTCTTCAGAGAAAGTTCGCCTTCCTGGCTGTTCGAATATAAGATAACACTATAATTTCAAAACAAAGAGAGCTTGATACATAAGATTCAAAACAAGATTAAACATCGATCAAAATTGGAGCCAAATCCAATAAGGGGTTGACCGTCTATAGTTTCAGAAATATATAAAAACGATAACTAAAAAACACATTGAGTTGAAAAAAAAATATCAAATTTGATATGGAATTCTGGGATTACAAGTGCAGTTTTTTGTCAATTTTTTGTTTCTACCGATTGGGTAAAATGCATCTAAAATACATATTCGATTTCCAGATGTCATTGACCGCATGCCAAGGATAATTCGCCAAATAACTCGCCAAGATTGACACAATAAATTCAGCAAAGATGCTAAATTAATGTCATAAGTTAATATTTCGTAACTATTATACGCCATTGCCATGCAAGGCATTCTCTGGCATGACTAGTTTATTACAGAGTATGCGAGAAAGTTTTCGGGAGACCACTTCCGCTGGTTTCATTTGGCTGTAATATTGTTTGTTCCAGTTGCAATTCTAAGAAAATGCATAGCCGCACAAATCATATATGACAGGTCTGTCACTGGTAGGATTTGCAATACCGGTATACCGAATACCGGTATTTTGAGCCATTTGTACAATTTTGCAATACCGGTATTCAAAGTTTAAAAGCCGTTTTTTCGGTATTTACTAGAAATTTTTTAAATTGTCTCCACTATATGTTCAGGGATCGCCAACATAGCAAAATAGTATACATTTTTGTTTTTATGTCTCCCTAACGGGCGAAATTAATTAGACTGTGAATACAAAGTTGCATCGTACAATCAAAAGAAGTGATAAAATATTAGTATGTGAATCATCCAAGAAGGCGAGTCAAAACTATCCTATTACAGATCCAAGCGACACTGCACACGCGCAGGATTCGTAGTCTAATATTCGTATCTGTGAAAAATAGATTATATTTGTGAAGAAAGTGCGTAATATTTCGATATTTTTTTAAACTGGTGAGTTTGTTAATCACATTGTATTTGCATATCATACTTTAGGGTTCAAAATATTTTTCCGATTTATATATATACTCATAAATAATAATCCATAATAATGAATAAGAATAACTTTAAAGAACATAAAAAATCAGTTGATAATATTTCGGTTTGGTTTCATTATTTATATGATTAAAAGAATATGGTGGCACAATGTAAAAAATGTTGAAGAGTTATTAAAGTGAACGGAGTAAAAACAAGCGGACTGAATACACATCGAAAAACGAAACTTGATACAAATTTGTTAAAGATGAAAGAATCTAATTGCGATGAAGATTCAAATTTAAGCACAGTTTCTAAGCCCAAGTCATTAGGGATTTTAGAGTATTTTGAAGAGAAAAAAAAAGATAGTTTGGATGAAATTATAAGTAAAATGACAGCATTAAATAGTTTGCCATTTCGAGTGTTTTGCAATTCTACTGAATTAAAAAAAATCACTATCCGCCAGAGGTTTTAAAAATCTACCAACATCGATTAACACTATAAGAACTGTTATAAACTACAGTAACGGTGTTCACAATTCTTTGAAACACGAGTTAATACAATTTAAAATAAAAGGTGAAAAATTTAGTCTTACATTTGGTGAATGGACAAGTGTAAGAAATAGACGCAATTTAAATATAAATATTCATTCTGAAAAAAAAATTGGAATATACGACTTACACATGTCTCGGGAAGTATGTCAGCCGAAAAATGTGTGAAAGTGCTTAAATCTAAATTACCATAACATGGAATAACCCTGAAAGAAGCTATTGTATCCATAACGACTGATGGAGCAACAGTTATGAAAAAAGTTGGAAAGTTGATTGGTGCAAATCAGCAATTGTACTATACTCACGGAATTCAATTAGGAGTAATAAATGTATTATACCAAAAAAATAAACAGAAGAATCCAAATACTGTGGATATAGAAATTTCGGATGCCGACTTTGAAGAGAGTGAGAGTGATATTGACAATGTAATTGTTGAAGAAGATATTGCTAATGAGGATGAAATATTAACCCATCAAGAATTACTTCCAATAAAGTTCGAAAAATTGTTGATATTTAAACGTTCCCCAACAAAAAATGCCATATTACAAAAATATATACTAACTGAAAATAAAACAGAATATATGTTAATATTAGATTATAAAATACGTTGGAACAGTTTACTCCTAATGAAGGAACGATTTTTGAAACTGAGAAATACAATCCAAAAAGCAATAATGGACTTAAATCTGCAAATTCATTTTTCAGATAATGAATTCGACTCAATATCCAGAACTGGATCAGCTCTACTTCCAATAAAACTGGCTGTTGAGGCATTATGTCAGAGAGATTCTAATTTATTAACAACTAATGCAACAATAAATTTCATGTTGCAATCACTGAAAGAACAACACACATCACTATCTGGAGAATTATATATTACATTGAAAAATATCACAGTAGAAAGGCATACCGAAATAGAAAATGTCTTACGGTACTTACATAATTATGACGATTTTAAAAATGAAAATGAAGAAAAGAGACTAACGAATTCAAATCTAATGAAGTTTATAGTAAATTTTCTTAAAATTTTTTACCCACAAACTTATCCACATTCAGAAGAATTCGGAACAGTTATCGAAGATTATGATGACATTAATGTCGATAGTGAAAAGGAATTGTCTCTTGAACAAAAATTAGAATTAGAAATAAATAAAATAAAAAAAATCAACAAACCAAAATACAATGCAGAAATCAGCTATATCCAAAATCATCAGACGAGAGATTGATTTATTTGAAGATGGGAGATTTAGAGGTAAATATTTGGAAAAAATATATGGCGCATTGCTGACAGTACCACCAACTAGAGATGCATAATCCACAATTTTTTAAATAACAAATAATTTTGCTATTGTTATTTTTAAATATTTCTTCCAAATATCTGTTATTTCAATAATATTATTAATTAAAAACTATTACTTAATATTAAATATAAAATTCATTTATTGTAATTAATACTTAATTTACTAATTTAAGTAACGTGTGATTGAATTAATTTATCTATTTCAGCTTACTTCTTAAATTTGATTTTTTTTCAAAACTATTTATTTAATTTCTCTATTGAAGTAAACAATTTTCTGAAAAATTTGAATTAAATATATGTTATTTCTTTAAATTGTTTACTTTAGTTCTATATTCTACCAATAGATGGCGCCAGCAGTAAACGGAATATATGAAAAGTCAAGTCACAAGCAATTAAAAAGGATTTGTATGGAATTGTGCATCACAAAATGCGAATATCGGAAAGTCAAGGTTACTCTCATGAAGTGGAGCGGCAACTTCACACTTTCCAGTGAAGTCACCGCTCCGATAAATTTCACTGATATGCAATTCAATGATACGATAACTCCAATAACCGGTCGGTTCACTTTTCAACTCATTCACAGATTTCTCCTTTTCTGTTTTGTTCGAGAGGTTCCATTGGACAGATCGTATCGATTGTTACTTTCTATCGTGATCCAAACCTGTAATCGAAATATCACCATTAAGATCGTATCAAGGATTTGAATCACACCCCTCATTAAAAAGTATTGATCACTGGTATTTGAGACTTTATGATATTGGTTACGTAATAACCACTCGTAAAATATTCGTCATCCCTACCACCAATTAGCGTAGATGCCGAAAGAGGTTTTCCGACAGCTGTAATTTTTGCAGAAAATTACGTTCCGGGCTTAATGACAGTACAATTGATGCATTATGTTTTTTAAAATCACGTTTCAAAAATTTGTAATAATACCACAGACTGAATAGTGATATTTACACTTTTTTGTGATTTAAATAAATAAGATGTTTCTTTACTTTTTTGTGATTATAAACTGTTATAATTTGTAAATTACAAATTATTTTTTGTGACATTTATACTCTAATAAAACTGGCAAATAACTGTGTTTTCTTTCTTTTCCTAAAATTTTTACTACCGGTATTAAAACCGGCATCCCGGTATTAAGATCTAAAAAAATACTGAATACAGGTATTGAACTTTTGGTCCGATATTGCAATCCCTAGTCACTGGTATGAGCTCTGTATCAAATTGTAAGTAATGTAACAGTTTTCACAGAAGGCATACTGTAAAATGACTAACTACTAATAGCAATGATTTTGTTCCACCTTTTTTTCTACGTTTTCTTTTATAAGAGATTAATTATTTGTATTTCATTTAAACAGTGTAGGTATTAGATATCATTTTAAAAATATTTTTATTAATTTCACAGCAGTACAAATACAGGAATGACTATCAGAAAATCTGGCCGCTACACGAGTTTCGCCCAGATAGGGACGCAACGATTAATAAATGCGAATGTAATTTATGATATCATTGAATGTCATTATTCTAGACCATTTCAATGGTTGCCCCGAGAAAGATTCATAAATCAATGCACAGCCTTTCTTCGACAGACGCACATTGTGATTGGTCCCAAATAATGAAATTCAAAATTTCATAACTGAGGCAGTTTCTATAGCAGAAGAGTAGTTTTTTTTTTTTCTTTTCTTTTCTTTTCTTTTTTTTTTTTTTTTCTAATTTAGAATGTTAATGATTACACATATTTTACTAAAAATAACTAATAGGATTGAGAACTGTAAAAAAAAATAATAATAGATTAAATTTTTTAAGCAAAAATAAGTGTTATCCTTGAAAAAAAGTCTAAAAATATTTAGAGTAAAGAGACCCACAGAACATAAAATATAATTTCTCTTTTCACATCCTTTTTCCAATTGAAAGTATATGCCAATTTTCAGTTTTTGAAATACGTTATAGACTACAATTAAAATGAATCTTTGATATAAAAAATTTATATCTTTTTTTTTTTTTTTTTTTCAAATGAATCTCTCATTAGACAATTAATTGATTTAAATATATGACAAAAATTCAATTTTTATCAAATTATATTTTTTTACATAATACATTTTCATGTACCGTATTAGGTAATTTACTGAACCAGGCCCTTAATTGGTTTTCATCTATAAAAGCAGCATTTGAAAAAATTATACAGGGGCTTTAGAAGAACATTTTGGTTCTAAATTCTTTCTCTCTAACTCGAATTTCAGAAAACAAATTATCTAATTGAAAGCTGGTAACATACCAGCATCTCCAATTTTACAATTTTTCCTATTCTTCGTCATATTCTGGTTTTACGTTTTAATTGCTGCTGCAAAGGATATCCATTAATTAATCAACTAAAGGCAGAAAATAAAAGTTAATTTATTATTGAAATTAACTAAGTTATTTTAATTGATTTTGAAAATTTTTGCCCTTTTCCTAGATTTATTCTGCACCAAAATTTATCTAATGATTAAAAAAAAAATACAAATAGAAAATTAATAATAAAATAATTCAGTAAATAAAAGGTTAAAATTTCAAAAAAAAAAAAAAAAAAGTCTGATGTGAACATTGTCACTCTCCAAATTATATATCTGCCAGATTTTATATAATAGCTCTAATTGTGTTGGAAATGTCCTGTAAAAATGTAAATATTTTTGAATATATGATAATGAATATATATATATAATAAATATATGAATCAATATAATGAATATATGAATAATGATGTAACAGTTTCTTATCTGAAAGGTGTAAATTTCCAGAGTCAGAATTCCACATCAGAATTCATTTTCAAACAAGTTTCTAATTAAATAATCAGAATTATCAAGATTCTGCTATATTAATTGTTCTAAAAATTCTTTACATATAAAAAAAACAAATGTAAAAGTATTAAGACTTTTAATAAGCTGACATAATATTATACAATTCCTTGAAAAAGCCTCACAATTTTAAAAATTATGGCTACATATTTTTGGAATGAAATGAAATACTTTTCAATCCCAATTATATTCAGAAGTACTACTTTATGTATTATCATGGATTATGTGCATCATATAGATGTAACAATGGCAATCTCCAAAAAAGAAAATTGTGATGAAAAGAGAATTTTCTGTCATATTTAGACAAGAGAAAAACAAAGGTGAATGACAATTGAAATGTTTTGAAACTATGCTACAATTTGCAGTAAACAATAAAATATGCAAAAGATAAGATGGATTTTAAATTTTTGAAAAAAAAAAAAGTATTTGTGAAAAAAAGTGACGATCTCCTTTGTCACTGCATGAAACATACAAAACCATTTTCTAGAAACAAAAAAAATGGAGAAGTGGTAATTTGTTCATTAACATTCCATCAGCAGTTTTGTTAGAAATATCACTGTATGTTCCTGAAAAAAGACAATTCATAATTGCAATCATTCAATTAAAATAATAATTTTTTTTCAATTTCAGAAGCAATACATTACGAAAACATGATCAGAAAAAATTGTAAATATGAGCTATACTCTTGGTCTAACATATTCGTTTAGAATTAATTATGATGATGGTAGTGCTAAAATAGAAAAGGCCTGGGACATTGCAAGTATTAAGTTAATCCTGTATAAACAATATAGTACTACAGATATCAAATTCATTTACAATATATAAAATAAAAAAAAAATGAAAAAGCTAATATTAGAAAAGATAGAAAGAGACAACTTCTAAATTGTTTAAAATATGAAGTTATCAAGTGCTGTTAATTGTGGCTTACTGTTCACAATATATAGAGCTAACTCAAGACAGAAGAGAAGGCTCATTTTTTTTTTTTTTTTTTTTGCCACTAAGAAAATGGAATTTAAGAACCATCCAAATGCTTAAAGAATCTATAATAACATTAGTTTTAGGATAGGTAGTTTGTATTAAAAAAATTATAATAGTTTTCTTTGGACAAATATTTGATAAGTGAGCTATAACACTTACAGGGAGAAAAATGATTCGTTAAGACTATCAAAATATTTTATCAATTATTCTTGTGCATGTTTAAATATATACAAGAGTTTTATTAAACCGGAAATACAACTCAAATGCAAATGCAAACCACTTCAAAAAGCTCTATGCAACTTGTACAGAAAATGATAAGCTGATTTAGTGAATATTTCTTGCAGGTAAAACACACATAAGTAAAACAACATAAATATGAAAAAAAAAAAAAAAATAGAGATCCTAAAAAGACATAGTATATTTAATTAAAAAAGACCTCTCTTGGGTAATACATGATAAAAGAAAAATGCACTCTATGTAAAATTAAACATTTTAGAGAGGTGAAATAACTATTTATTGTTTAAATTTGATTAATTGCTTTTCTCTCCAATAAAATACAGTTTGAATAATAATTTTGAAAATTAGATTAAATCTTTTATATCCCAAATAATTATTAATTTACACTGCACTTTTTAATGCACTAATCAATCTTATTTTTGGATCAGTCACAATAAAAATCAAAACAAAATGCACATAAAATTCCACATTTATTAATTATTCTTCAACTTAACTTATTAGAGAGTAAAAATTGACAACAACCTGAATCTTTAAAACAGTTTGTGATCATTGTTAACTATAGCGACTTACTATGCTATCATAAACAGCTAGTATACTATAATAAATAATGACTTAAGTACAGTACTGATGGTACCAGGTAATCTTAAAACTCTGAAGAACATGATGTCAAAAATTGTCAGTTTTTAACCAACTATTTGAGAGTTTCTAGATAAGGAAGAAGGATAGTAATTGACCACTTTGTGACCAATTACCTCGAAGAGAATGTTTGTTTGACAAATCGGTCAATGCAAGGATGGACAATGCTAAAGATAGCAGTCAACCACAACATATCCTGTCGATACTGCTACGTTCAGTGGTGACGGGGTGGTCGGCTATACGCAAGAAGAAAGCTAGTATAATATAAATAAGAAACTTCTAAATTCAGATATTAAGACTATCTCCTGTTTTCTGTTTCATGTAGAAATGTAACATAAGTTTTATATTCTTCTTCCCATGAAATTTCCCCAGAAATTTTATTTTAAGTAGAAAATAATAAATAGACATATTTCTGTACAAATGCACAAGAATAAACCACCAAAAAATCCCATGCTACTTGTTAAATGTATCAAATAATTCTTATTCACAAATAAAATACAGTTGACACATAAAAACAGATAAAAATGGTAATAAATATAATTTATAGTAGATATTATCAAGAAAGATCTGTATATTATAAAATAAAATATTTGAAAATTAAGTTTAAACTTGTATTTACTGTTTAAATAGTATTTGTATTTTAACTATAAATCAATAATTAATCTTCAAAGGTTGCATGCAAATAGGTTCTTTCATAACTAACACTCGTCAATTACATGCACTTAATATTCAAATTCACCAGTGGCATGCATTTAATATATAAGTACCATTTAAATACACAAATAATTTTTGCAATTAATTCTTGCAATCTGAATGAAAACAATCTTTGCAATTTTAAAACCAATTAAATTTGTTGCCAAATTAAATAAGTTTATGAAAATTCTTAATTTGACGATAAAATTAAAATAATTAATTCTTAAATGTACATAAATTTATTTCCATCTTTTATTCATTAATATTAAGCAACTGTCTTCATTCTAATAATACTCCATTTAAAGAATTTTTTTACAGCTTAAAAAGAGAAATTTCAATTCTTTATTGCAATATAGAAGTTCAGATTCAATCAAATTTCTGAGTTATAGAAGAAATATAAAAATTTGTTTTCTTAACTATAAAAGAAATCAATCATTGAAAATAACCTTTATTTTAAAAACAAACAAATTAAAAAAGCCCTTTAAAATTTTATCCTTTTTTAATTTACACATTAAATATCTAAATTTCAAACAATTTCACTGTATAATCAAAATAATTCTGATATATAGATTAAGGAATATTCAAGCATATAAATTTTAATTCAAATTTATTTCATATTCAGGTATTTATTATTTATCCTTTGGCATAAATATTTTAGAGAATAATAAGAATAAAATGTAATGCCTGTTTATGTAGATTTATAATAAATAATCAAAAAGAAATCTAAAAAATTGCACACATGATAGAAATTCGAATTAAAAAAAAATATTAAACTTAAAATTTTTAGAGCTTTTCTTAAATTATTTTTTAACAGCAAGAGTACATGGAAAGAAGGAAAGTACTTCAAAGTCAGGAAATAATGCTATTGTTCAAATCTGAATTAATTTCATGTTCTATAAAATAATAACTAAAACTATCAAAAATAAATCAACAAATCCAGCAATTGATTGACAGATTCAGACAAATAAAAAAAAATTTACATAATATAAAATTTATATAATATAATTTATATTAGTCAATTCTTAACAATATATACATTAGTCACTAAAGAAGAGGCAAACAAAATCATATGTAATATACAATTTATTGCTTTTATAATATTATTTTACTATAATGAAAATAAAAACAAACAGAAATGACTTACAAAAAGTATTTATTTCATTCTTCAGAAATCATATCCACTACATCAATCAATGAATTCTAGAAATATTTAGCACTGATTTCTAGTTGGAAATTATATAAAATATGCGCATTTGCCGATACCGGGAATTGACTTGAACGTAAACATTGCGGAAAATAGCGACAAGGCTGCTGAACGAAGCACAAAAAAGGAATCGCTTTCCAGATATCAACTCTTTTGAGTCCAATCATATGTTCTCTTTCTTCGTCTGCATCTCCGTGACTTGTTGCTTACTGGATTATGATTGGTTAGAGAATTATGCGATTATTGTTTATCGCAAGCTAAAGATGGAAGATGAGTTTTCTATGATCTTTTACAAGGAATACGTTGAGGGAAAAAAAAAAAAAAAAAAAAGAGTTTTGAATTTTGAATAATTCTGTGCTAGTATATTTGAAGCAAAAGAATTTGCTCCTTATTCCCTTATTTTATTAGAAGTTCTGTTTTGTGTGACACAGTGCATTGAAGTCAGGTGAGACCTGTCCATTTTTCTTCTTCTTTTTATTCTACTGTTTAAAACTTAGTAAAACTGAACCATACAAAGGTTACTGTAGTAAAAGAAAATTATATTTGCTATTTTGTAAACATCATGTAATCTGCAATGTTTGAAAAATCCTTTAAGAGTGGATAATCCACAAATGAACTAATTTTACGCCTTGAGAAAAATGAGTACGAAGAAATTTATATTATAATATCAAATGTTGGCTCTAAATTATGAATTCTCCAAATCAACCCATTTACCCTACAAGCTTTCATTAAAGAGAAAATAAAGCGTCATGCAAACATAGAATGTTTATAACCCAATATCATATTTCTCCAGCCCAATTATTTAATTTAGACAACATAGTAAACCTTCTAGTTGTGACGGATATTAAATGGGAAAATATAACCTCCCTATTTCTACTCTATGATATCTCCACAAAAGTCTCACTGCTAGAAATTGCTGAAGTGTTAACAAAAAACAACGAATTTGAAATTGTTGAGATGAGTGAAACAGAATGACTCGCGGGAGACATCACCCGTTCTCATAACGAAACTTGGAACACGCTTGCCGGTGGAAGTAAAGGTTTGGTTCACAAATCAAAAAATACAACCATTTATTGACAAGCCATGGCAGTGCACAAATTGCGTTAGTTTCATGCATCCGTCAAGGATATGTGAAAAAACCAAAGATTTGTCATCTGTGTGGTGACATTCATGCAGGCATTTGTCAATCCCCACAGAAATGTATAAATTGTGATGGCGAGCATTCGGCCACATTGAGAGGATGACCATTTTATATCAAGGAGAAGGACATTTTAGAGCTCAAATGTAGAAACAATACCACAACTTCTGAGGCGAAACAAATCAACAATCAATCAAAGAAATCTAGTTACGAGACATCTGTCAAAATAAATGCTTCTATAAAAAATACTGAGGAACAAATAAGCGAGGAACAAAAATCGAGACTGATCAATAAAATGAATGAAAGGATAGAATCTGTCATCTAAACAATTAAAATTAAAATGGAAGTGCAAATTAACATGATCCATGGAATGTTTGAAAAATTGGTGGAATCGCTGTCACATAAGTTAACAGCCATGAATAACCTTGGTGACGAAAATCTTTCTCCCTCAAGAAAGAAAAAAGCATTAGAAAAGATTCACAAAGCATCTGCTATTCCAATGCAGATGAGTTTTTGATGATAAAATGATTTTTTTAAAACAAAAGGGATTTTTTTTCATAAAATTCAGTTGATAGTATATTCAGATATTAAGTGTTTAGTTACTTCATTAGTATTATGAAAATTTTTTAACAATGATTTTTTCTGATATAAGAATGATTTTAAAAAAATTATATTTGGGTTTAGCATTTTTATGTAGTAGTATTTTATAATTATGAATGTTATCGAAATATGTCAGTTGTATTAAAAATAATGCCTTTATAAGTTATCTCAGTAAATAATCATCTAAAAAGAAATTGCATACTATCCATTAAAGAAAATGACTGCATGTGCATATATTTTAAAATAACATCACATTAATTATGATTTGTGTAGAATACTGTTTGTGATATTAAATCAGAGTAGAAATAAAATGTGCATTTTATTTTTGTTTTGTTTATTATTTCCTATATATAGATTAATAAAATTAATGTATAAAATTTATATTTTTAACAGTTCAAATAAAGAGTTCCTACTAAATAATTCTTAGAATTTTAGATAGATGCCTCCTATTCTTTCTTCTAGTCACTAATTTCTGATTAATTTTAAAATACTATAGAATTCATTTCAAGTCATTTCTTGTTTGTGGTTAAATTGGATGATGATCTCTGTTGCCTTGAAACATTCATCTATTATATTCGTTATTGATAAAAATGTCATATGATTCATATTATATTCTATATTGATATAAACTGTCTACGATTTTGTTAGTTTTATAAATAATCAATATGTGTATGTGTAAAAAGATTTATATTATAATGAACTAACCTGGCGTTTTCAAATATCTAGATAAAACTCTGGTAAATTTTAAACAAATAACATTTTCAAGTGAATTTCTGATAGAAATTCTTAATTATTTTACATTGGCATAGTTTGAAACAAAATCATTGGTCTTCGTAATAGAAAAAAAAGCTCTTCCTTGAGGGAGTAATGCTTGTTTGCGAAAGCTTGAGACAAAAGAAAAGCAAATAAGATGTTCGGTAATTCGATTTTAGGTATTTTCCAAAACGCAACTCTGTAGGCTGTATCCTTTTAACACTTTAATAGAGTGTGGTAATAGTCGTTGCCCTCATTTCACTTGATGTACAAGGGATTGTCAGAAAGATTGAATCTGTGCAAGAGACTGGAGTAATGATCGTTTTACTAATAACACGTGCAGTGAGTCTATCTTGAACTCTCCTTCTTGTCCATTTAATGATAGTGGTGATGTCTGAAAAGTTCAGGATTAAATCTCGATATTTGCATTTATGATGAGAGATAATATCCTCCGAAGAAATCTAATCTATGAAAGGAGAGGCATATGTTACTGCCTTTCCAAGAGCTTCTGCTTTTTCGTTCCATAAAACATCCTGGCTCATAAAAAGGAAATTTTTTTTGGTTCAGATTTTTTTTTCTCTTGTGAATTTTTAGGGAGAGACATCGAATACTTTTGGGCGAGTAGAAAGTGATATTTTTGAGTGCTATATGGACCGAATAGCTGTCCGAAAGGATCAGAATATTCTTTTCTGAGACTCTCATCTCATCTAAAGTTCGACAAATCGCAAAAGCTTCAGCTGTAAAAATGCAGTTTATGGCATGGACACGATAAGTAAATTTCTGCATACAGGAAATACCAGCTATTGAAGTAAGGCAGTGTGATTTCGTGCCATCAACGGTGATAGTGAAATGCTTCAGAAAAGTACTTTGGTTGCATTTAGTGAAGTTTGCTGCAATGATGGATGCTGGGAATTCTCTATTTTGGAAACTAAATTCATTCAGAAAATTTTTTCGAAAATCAGGGCTTGAATGGAGCAAAATTGGCATTTTTAATTAGATGCTCCAGCGAATAATTAAGGTTTTGAAACTTAGCTTTGAGCACTTTTTTTATCTTTTTCATTCAATAGGACATCAGAGCTGTTGGTTAAATGTGAGAATGGAAAATTAGCCATTTACTTAATGATTAATTTAATTACTAGGCGTTTAAATTTTTCAGAAAGTATTTCGTGTCTTGATAATTTTAATAGGATGGTATTTGGAGTCCAGATATATACTCCAAGTGCTATTCTCAAAGCCATTGTTTGAACTGTGTTACAGGATATGAAGTGTGGTTCAGAGAACTTGTTGATGATGGAAAACTGTAATAGAATAGTTTAATTATACTGTTGTTTACAATTGTGATTAGGTTTTTTTTGGGGGGACCATGTCTTTTGGAACCTACAATTTTGAGACCCTGTATATTTTTAATGCTTTATTTCTAAGGCTTTATAGAATTTTGCCATTTTGATTCATTTTAACAAACAGAATTCCAAGTTATTTGATCAATTCTCTCCAAGTAAATTGAATTCCGCCATAGATTATATACGGAACTAAGGGTGAGCAGCATTTTTTTAAAGATCAATGTTAGAACTTTTTTCAGTGCTTATAGAAATTTTATAATAAAAGCACCATTTAAAATGTTTTCCATTGTATTTTGAAATTTAGTTTTGACATAATTTATTGAGGAATGAGAGCAGTAAGAAAAATATCGTCTGCAAAAATAGAACACTCAACATTTGTGTCTAAAGTCATTGCGTCTAAAATCATTCATAAAAATGACAAAGAGAACCGGTGAAATAACATGTCCCTGAGGTAGTCTTCTATGAAGAGGATTTATGTCTGAAATAGTATTTCGCTACTTAATCTGAAACGTTCTTTTTTGAAGAAAGTTGTGCATCCATTTAGCGATGTTGCTTGTGATTCCAAGCTGGAGACATTTATAAAGGAGGTCATCAATAGGAACTGAGTCATAGGCGCTTTTAAGATCAAGGTTAATTCCAATAAAAAAAATTTGCTTTTATGTGCCTCAGAAATTTATGAATAAATTTTGTATGTTGCTGTTTGGTTATCTCTGACTGGGATAAAACCGTGTTGATTTGGATTTTTTTTTTATTACGAGTAATTAATTGGGCTTGAATGCTTCAAATATTTTGCAAAAAACTGAAGTAAGAGCTTTTGATTTTATAAGACGTAATTTTTTTTTTTATCTTCGTTTGGTTTTGGAATTGGAACAATGACAGCATGCTTCCAATAATTTTGCAGTAAATAGAAATTTATCCATTGTTGAAAGCTATTAAGGATTTTATAGAGAGCTGTATCGTCAAGTTTTTTTTAACCAAGCTGCAAGGATTTTATCTTCACCTGGTATGAAATATTTCATTTTTTAAATGGCTCTTTTGAGTTCTCATTTTTTTTTACTATTGTTTAAAAATTCTTTATCATTACTATGGTCCATAGGAATAGGTACAAGTTGATGCGTTTTAAAATGTTTAACGAAAAGTTTACTTTAAATTTTAGAACTGCTGATGTATCTATTAGTATGAAAGATGATTCCGTTGGTTTTTACATCGGAATTAGTATGAGTGAATAATTTATTAGGTATTTAAAAATACATTCCAGGGCTGCCAGAAATTTTACGCACATTTTCCCATTATCCATTCTTAACTTTTTGACATAAAATTTATATGTATTTTATGACATGTTTCTTTTTTACCTTTTTATTACATGATTTTTTTATATTTATTCCAATCTGTGACAGATATGTTCTTCACTGTTCTTTTCCACATATGTTTTTTCAAACCACCGAAATTGTTGCAATACGCATTCCATCACGGAAGATAATGCTCATTAGGTGTGTTTTTATTTGTTGTATGTTTAATAATGATTTCTGAAATTTATTTAATAATAATTAAACCAATTGCGTAACTGCATTAAAGATTTCATTTATTTCTATGATGATTGGATTCCAATGCACATTTTTAAGGTAGTTAGACGCAGTACTAAGTTTTGACCATGAAACGATTGTAGGCCTATGATTTCTCTGAAGGGAACAATCAAAAACAGAACAATCAATTTCTTCGTAAAGGTGAGCAGAGTATAAGCTAGATCGAGAAATCAATATATGTGAGAGTTTATGATTCGAATGGGGCATGGTGTGTTAAAAAGTATAAAATTAGAACTGTTAAACCATTCAACAGTGTCATCGCTATGAGTAGAATGATTTCTTTCCGCCTTATAAAGGTGATGGATGGTGAAATAACTAAGGGTGAAGGTTAGTGAATTTATGTCGTTTAGGAAAGTTTTGACCAAGTTAATACTGAAACCGTGAGGAAAGTAAATATTTATTATTGTGAAAATTTAGCTTTGTATTTGGGTTTCTGCGGCAAGGATTTCAAGTTCTGGTTCATTTTCTATTCTCAAAATAACTTTAACAGACATGTTTGCTGATATCCCTATAAAAATACCACCACCTTGGAACCTATTATTTTGGACCTCGGTTGCACATATTATTTTGGAAGGATCAGAAAAAATAATTTGTTTGTGAACAGAAAAGTGATCGTTTTCTTTCTGGTAGGTTTCTAGAAAAATCCAAAAAGAGGATGCGAAAAATGGAGATTGGTTGAACTAAAATTTTTCAAATTTAATTCCAACACAAAAAGGATATTCTGGGAAAAAATTATAAATATGAGAAAAACTTACGTGTTGAAAAATTGTGACCAAAAGGACAAAGAAAAGCCAAAAAGTGACGAAGCAAATAAAAATGGTGAAAGTAAAAAATAAAATAAAAGACGAATTTCAAAACCTAAAGTTTATGGGCTGAAGAGGGGAAGGGGAAACCAAGGAAAAACTCACAAAAAAAAACTAAAGAAAAAAGCTTAGCCAAATTATATAACCTCTTGATCATTATTACTATATGCATTCCACATATTTAGTGTTAGATGTATGAATGAAATTCCGAAGGATTTCCTTTTTACTTGCAGGTAAAGTGCTGCAATCAAGACTTTGTGCAATAACCTTGTACATATTCTGTGTAATACATTCAATAGATTTCTGTTGCCAATCAGAGAAAAGGGCAGTTAACTTTTCGATATTTTTTAATTTTATAATTTTTATAAATTCTTTGGAGAAAGGATTCAAATTTTGAATTTAAGCGTCCAACAAATCAGTAGTTGCTGGCAGGATTTTAACAATATCGGATGCTGAAAAATTTTACGAGCTTCGCCAGTTGTGATATGGTTGCGGTACGTGAGTTCTAGAATCTTTTGTTCTTTGACGTATTATGGGCATGCTGTATGTTTAACAATATGAAAAACATTGCAAATTAAAATTTTTCTGCCCTTGATTCGGCCTAAGATGTGCCATGCTACAAAGGTAGCAGATATCAGCTTCACCACGAGTTCGGTTAGGAATGAGAAAAATTACAACATTACATTGGCATGAACGGTCTATGAATTTTTGGATGCGCTGGCTTATAAAACAAATTTCAATGGAATCGGGCAGAGTTGTTCCAAGAACAGTGATTAGAACTGGTGAAATATCTTTCGCTGAGTTTTACTTTGAGAATCCAAGCATCATTTCAACAATGATGAGGTAATTTTTTTTCTTGTATTTCTGCCTTTGAGCTCTTCCATGGGGGAGATTTGTTGATATATCAAATAATGAAAAACGAGAAGAGATATTTTACCTTATGCCATCAATCACAAGATCTTTGTGCATAAATTTCGTTAATGACGAAAGTTGGGTAGTCCTTTGTTACGAAAAGTATTTTTCCTTGCCTAATATATTTCGTACTGTCTATCTAGTCATGCCTATTAATAATATTTTTGATAAAAGCTTGCAAAGAAATAGGTTTAACTGAGGTAATTTCCTTGATTATCTGCATTCGAGAGGATGGCATTTATTTCTTGATACTGATTTGGTCCTAGACTCATAACATGTCCATTGATGCTTTTGATACTTCTCAAAGTAGTTGTTAGTTTAAATAGTATCTATATTAATTTGATTATTTCTGTTCATGGTTACTACATTGAAAAAATATATTTCGAATGCATTTTGGCAGATAGGAACTCTTTTTAAAAACTATAAAAATCAAATGACAGATAACCTTACTTGTCAAAAGAATAAAATAAAAGGAGTTTAGTTATATTAACGTCCCGCTGTAAAGCAACACTAGGACTATTTTGGGACGGATTTCGTAATTTTGAAAAGTGGTCAGATGACGAAGTAGCATCTGAGCTGCCACACCACACCATACCAGAGGAAGGACGTTTGCCCCTTACGGATTTAACGTGCAACAGACCCCCTTACACTACGGTTCTTCTTTGGAATCTGGTCTCGAACCTGAAACCCTACTCCTCAAGAGCCGAGACCTTACCACCAGCCCACCACGGCTCAAAAATAAAAGGAGAAGCTAGGGATGACGAATATTTTCAAAGCGGTTATTAAGTAACCAATATCAAAAAGTCTCAAATAAGTGATCAATACTTTTCAAAGAGGGGTGTGATTCAAATCCTTCATACGATCTTACTGATGATATTTCGATTACAAGTTTTGGATCACGATAGAAACTAACAATCGATACGATATCACTGAAATTTGCCGGAGCGGTGACGATACGATCTGTCCAATGGAAGCTCTCGAAAGAAATATGTGATTGGATTGAAAGTGAACGGACCGGTTATTGGAATTATCGTATCGTATCATTGAATTGCATATCACTGAAATTTATCGCAGCGGTGATTTCACCGGAAAGTGCGAAGTCACCGCTCCACTTTACGGGAGTGACCGATATTCGTATTTGATGATGCACTATTCCATACAGATCATTTTTTATTGCCCGTGACATGATTGACTTTGATTACATGTACCCTGTTTACTGCTGGCGCCATCTGTTGGCAGAATATAGGACTAAAGTAAACATTTTAAAGAAATGACATATATTTTTAACTCATCTTTTCTAGAAAAGGGTTTACTCTAATAAATAAATTAAATAAATAGTTTTGAGAAAAAAAATAAAATTTAAGAAGTAAGCTGAAACAGAGAAATTAATTCAATCACACGTTACTTAAATTAGTAAATTAAGTATTAATTACAATTAATAAATTTTATATTTAATATTAAGTAATAATTTTTAATTAATAATATGATTGAAATAACAGATATTTTGAACGCATATTTAAAAATAACAATAGCAATATTATTTGTTATTCAAAAAATCGTGGATTATGCATCTCTAGGAGAAACAATCAACAATATTTGCCAGTAACACACGCACGAAAACGCCGGATCGATGGCACAGGGAACAGAGAGAAAACAATTGTCACTGACGCAGGCATTAACCTGAATTCCATCAACATCTAGAGAAATTAAACGAAACAAAATTTAATAACAAAAAGAGGAGCTTTAGAAGCAGCACAAAATTTTGCTTTCAACTCAGATAATATAATCCGGAGTATTAAAATAAAGAAGAAAATATAGTGTGTTTTCATTGGTTTACAAATTTGACGTCATTCTATACAGAATGACATCCATAAGCTATACCAATAGGGGTAAAACCGATATATAATCGTATATGAAAGAAAACACTAGTAACTGCAACTGATCATGTAAACGAATATTTGCGATCGAACGGCTGTTGGTAGTATATTATCTAATAATTATTGTAAATTAGTAATATAATAACCAAGACGGTTTAAATTGTCATATAAAAACTTCCTATAAAAATCCATGAATGGCTGACCAGACAGGTAAATTATTCAATATTGCGTCTATTTGTTTGTATTTAATTGGTTTCATGCGTTACATCTTACATGTATTTTTTTTCTGACATCTGTCCCGAGTTATAAAATTGCAGATTTGTCTAACATTTCTCAATTGTGAGCTTTTTCACAATCTTGAAATAGCTGTACACTTTATTATATATAGCTATTTGTGGTTTCTAATTATACTTCTTAGCCCTTTTCTTACTTAAGTTCATTTTAAGTGGTCTTGGAGTCTCTTATAAATGCTAAACTTAAGATAATAATGCTTTCTCATGTTATTAAATATTTTCAAGATTTTCATCAAAAGGCCTTAATTTTGATTTCACTGTACTCTTAATAATTCTATTCTGATTGATACTCCAGGAAAAAATTAAAATGTCTTCCATTAAAATGGCAAAATCCTCTCCTCTTGAGACACTCAGTTACTTCTTCCAATTCTTTTGCAGATTAATTATTCTACAGAAAAAGTCACAGCCGAATGTAAAATTAGTCATTTCAAATATTTGGTGATTTTTTCTAATACTATCTTTTCAAAACTAGTCTTTGCAGAAAAAGAGGTATTATTAGTGTGATTGCATTATTCCTATAACTATTCACCTATAAAGTCTCTGCTTTCACTTTTTTTCAAATAATGGTCGATCAAAATGGTTGTCTATTTTCATTATGATTTTATTTTTTTAATCATCTTTTAAAAGCTACACTATTAATTACTATCTACTTTTGACTACCAGCTAGTTCATTGGGATGAATGATTGCTAAAGTTTTCAATTATACTTCTCAAGTAAAGTCTTTTGGAGTTAAGTAACTCTAAACCTGTAGCAAATTCTTTTCAAAATCAAGTAAATATATTGCTTTCTTTCCTGAATTTTTCTTTACCAATAATTATTTTCATTCAGGACAGTATCTTAATCTCACTATTTTATTTGTTTCACTGTTTTTTTTTTTTTTTGCATTAATATTAATAGCAATTTGAATTGTAAAATAAAAAGGATAAAGTAACTGAAACTGTATTAATGACTTTTATTAATAATTGTTGTATTCTTCCAGAATCTCTAGATGTTGTATTATCATTTGTAATGCATTTAATATTCATTTGGAATTTTTATATATTTTTGTGTTTTTATTGAAAAATATGCTCAAAATATTTTTTTTTTTTTAAATTGATCAAATATGGAAAAAAATTTATATTGGAAAAAACTTATTTTTTAAAAGACAGTTTGTTTTTTTGTAATTTTATGAGGCAAAAATAATTTTTGTATACTGTAATATTTTCAAGGTTATTATGGCAAAACAACAAAATTTTGCTTAATTATTAGTTTAAAATTAAATTTTAAAAAAACACTGAAGACTCTTTGAAGTATATAATGTCAAGTTTGATAATTCTATGTCAAATGGTCTAGCTTGTAGAGTAGAGTGATAACGTATATTTATCATAATTATGAATGATTGTTGCATTAATTGCATGGCACTGGTGAGCTTTTGGTTTAAATACATGAAACTGGCAAATATTGTCGATAGAAGTAACATGGCATTGTTAGCAATTTTTTTGATGATTAATCGTTGGTTGCAATTGACATGATATTTTTAGAATTTTTTTCTTTGATGATTAACTATTATCATCCTGGTCATATACAAGTTCCCTTACTATTTTATTTCCTTGATTCTCGTTATAAAAAATACATTTTATTTCTTTTACTGATTTTGTTTCAAATAGCTACTCTTTAATTGTGTGAATTGCAAATACCTTTCTTTCTGGGTTATCATATTGAAAATTGTTTCATTTTGAGAAAATATGGTTTTACCTAAACAAATGTCTCTGTACCATCATGTTTTGTTTTTTCAGAAATGGATGAAATTTGATTTTTGCTGAATTTTATATATATATATATATATTTTTTTTTCTCATTTGGAATCTTACATTACATATTTTCTTCAAATACTTTTTTATTATAAAATATTCTTCAACGTAATTATCATAATTTGTGTCATCTGGGAATAAATGATCGTATAGTTTCTTGCATAGTTTTAAGTTGTTTTATTTTGAAATTAATTTAGCCTCACATTATCATCTACATTTGGGTCATTTCACTCAAAATTTCCACTAAGTCTTTGCATATTTGAGTAATTGTCTCCATTTTATGAAATCCATAATAATATTCAAAAGAAGAATCATTCCTGATTTCAACTTTTCTGCCAAAATAAGAGAAAGGACAATCTTCTCAGTAATTTTATATTTTATATGAATTCAAATAATTAAATATCTATCCAAACATAATATTATTTAGATTCTATTATATCATAATTTTTTTAAAATTTTAAATCAATAATAATGAAATCGTAAGCCTTACCTATTATGACTATTATAATTATAATTTCAGTTTATCTGTCGAGTTTAACTCTTCCTTTTCCCACCTTGCAACTGATCTAAAAAGTATTCATCAATAATTTTGTAAATGAATGCATAATGTTGCTGTATTCCTTATATCAGTTCTTGATCAAATGACTTTTTGAGGACAATTCTGATTCATTCATTTATTTAAATGTATCAATAGCGTAAGGGAATTTCTTGGTGTTTTTCTTTAAGTTGGCCATTTAAATTATTTGGTAATTTCTAAAATAGGGCTGTTCAAAACTTTATTACTCAATCAATTTTGATCTCAATTAAAAACTTGTTATTTACAATTAGTTAGCTTCGGTGACCAGATGGTTTGCCAGAGAATATTGATTGTATTTAATTTCATTTAAATTGTTTAGATAAAACTTCATGTCCATAGTTTCTTCAAATTGTCACACATTAAAGTTGTGTTATTTTAATAATCTTGCATATGTTTTTTTCATTGTATTTATAAACTTTTCTAAAAGATACAATTCCATAGCATCATAGAACTATTATATTCTGTTTATCTATTAAATTTAGTGGTTTATTCCACCAAGAAAACAGATTTCCTGCTTTCAACAATGAAAGAAAATCACTTGATTAAATATTTGATGAAATAATGAAAACTATTTTGATTTCATTCACAACAATAAATGCAATGTTATGAAATATACTTAAAAGAATGCTTGAAAATTAATTAAATCTACACTAAAGAACTTTACAACAACTAAATTGACATTATTGTAATGATAATTTTTTAACTGTAAACTGGGAAACACACACACACACACACACACACACACTGAAATATTATCGAAAGTCATTGTAAGAAAACATCAAAATTTAGCTTATTTTTTTAATTAATCAAAATTTTTAAAAAGTCATTGTGGAGTGCACATTTCTACCCTCCAAAGTATATCTGGTTGGTCAAACGGCCTGATTTGTAGAATACAACCCATGCATACAGTTATCTTTATTATGAGTAGAGATGTCAGTATGCCAAAAATATTCTAAAGAATATGGCAGATAGGAACAAATAACTGTATAAATGCTTAAATTTCATGAATGTTTTACCAGTATGCAAACAACTTAAAGCATTAAACATTCTTTACACTATTTAAATAATTATTTTATCATTATTTTTTAATTGGAATTGCATGATTTTCTCTATTATTACTATCAATTGTTTAGGTATTGATTATTGAATCGGAATTAAAATGGGAACCCTGTATAATAAGAACATTAGATTTGTTCATATCATTTTTAAAAAGTTATTGTGGGGTGCACATTTCTACCCTCCAAAGTATATCTGGTTGGTCAAACGGCCTGATTTGTAGAATACAACCCATGCATACAGTTATCTTGCATAGAGTTATCTATCATTATATTTGGTACTATATTTAAGCATTATTTAGATCCTGTAGTTTAGGCCAATATTTTATGCATCTTCAATCTGTATGTATATAACTAACGAGTATTTTTATTGGTTTTTAAAAAATAGATCTTCTTTTTTATTACTTTGCTTCATAACTTTATCGAAATTTTCAGCAAATCTGTAATAATTACAAATAATTTACATAAACACTATTGGGTCCACTGCTTACTTTTTATGAAATTTTTTCTCATTTTACTAATTTTACAGAATTAAAAATAATTGTATGCAGTAGCATTTTAATTCACAAATTTAGAGATTTTTCTAAATTTCCGATTTTAGTCTCCCATTGCTTTTTTTTTTTTTTTTTTTTTAGCTGTGCAATAAATAGAATCTAATAATAATTGGTGATAAATCAAAATTATCTAAAAAATATTGTACTATAATATTATTCTCATTAATAAATATAAAAATAACATCCTTTCGTGTATATACTGTTCAGCAACGGATTGTAAAACCCTCCGCGTTTTTGCGCATGCGTTAGGATGGATTTAATTCGTCAAAATAGGGGTGAAAGGAAAGATGAAAGGATAAGATGTTTACAGTTACTAGTATCTAATAGCGGAAATCCAAGGTCAAAGGGAATACCGGAAATGCACTCATCGTGGTCGTCTCAGAATCCGTTGACGAACAGTATTTTTTACTTTTATTTATGTTTTGACTAACTGCCTTTGGTGACTAGTTAGTTTGTCAGAAATGTTGTTTGTGCTCAGTTTTAATTAAATCTCTTATGCATCATTTGATATTTATGGTTCTGACGTGAAAAATTTTTTAAGTACGGAATTGTGATAAGTATTAAAATTATTTTATTTTAAAAGCCTTATACGTTTTCATTATATGTACTAAGGAAACCAAGTCCTCTAATGTCAAAGTACTAATAAAAATGTAACTATCCAATTCATCTGTCTTTGAACTTTCATGGATTTTAATTTCACTTCTTTGCCATTTAAACTGCACATACTATATCAAACAAAACAAAATCGTTCTGTCTAAGCTTTCTAAAAAATAAATAAATGAAAAAATTAGATTTTTGAGATCATTATTTCACGAAACAATGAAAATATTTGTATTTCAGGCAACAATGTAATCTATTGTTAAAAATTTAAAAAATAAAGAAAGATACATTTTTTTAATGATACCTATAATGATTTAACACTCTCATAAGTATCATTTAAAATTTTTGTGAAAATTGATCGAAATATCACAGATGGAATAATTGAATTAACAACCCTGGATTACTATATCTGCACATACTAAATGTTGTGTTGACATTGAAATAATATCAGAAGTAAGGATTTTGTTAGAATTTCATTTAAACTAAGATATTTTATCTCAATTTAAGTAACATCTTTCAAATGATAATGATATTTTATCTGCTGCTTGCAACTGAATGCATTCTTGATTATTGGGGCTCTGAATAATGATTTATATGCAGATACTTTGTTTATAAATGATGCTTTATTCCTAAGTAAAAATATTCACAGTTGTAGGACCTGCAAATAACACTATTTATTTATAATCAGTTTGTATTTAATTTTCCCACTGTACAATATGGATACACTAAATACAATTTTGTTAGGTTATTTCTCTCAAGCTGTGCTTTGCCATTATTGTTCATAAAATACTCCATATTTTAAGGCATTTATTATTTATGTTAGGGTAGAAACCAAGGCAAAATTTATGCATAAATTTAAACTGGTGTATTTAATGCATGATTTTATGAATCTGTGTTTGGCTGAAAAATTGTTTTCATTAAATTATTTGTCCATTCTAGACTTCGTTTTTGTGTTTGGAAAAATTGTCCCTGTGAAAAATGAATTAGACAGTATTCTGTTTTAAATTTAAATAAATGATCTTTCACTTAAAAAATATTTATATTAAATTAAATGGTATTAAAATTACATTTTCTTTACCAGATGACGTCTGAGGATGACTGGACGCAATGAAAAGAAATCTGTTTCTTCAAACGCAGCAAAACTTTATGCTGATTCTATGCAAATTTGAATGGACAATTATTACTGAAACAACCAACTCAGCTGCTCATTTTCTGAGGGGAAAAAAGCACACAGAATATAAATAATTTACACATATCATTAAATGAAAAGTATGCAATTGGTTAATGATCAGTGTGTGAAAGTAATTTATATTAATATAACTCAAAAGTGCAGCTCATCTTAATAAGAAAATTTCTCTCATGCACTCTTTCTGATATGGAATTTCTTCAGAGTTCCCTTTCTGGAAGTTTTTCTGCAGATGCGAAAACGAACAGTCATATTTGTAATATTTGCAACAAAGAGTTTTCTGAATTAGCTCTTCTAAATGAACATTTGCATTCTCATACAACAGAAAAGCTACATTCTTGTAATATATGTGGTGAAGAATTTCCTTTCGACGATGCTTTGAAGACGCATTATCTGACTCATCAAAATGAAAGACCACATTCTTGTGATGTATGTGGTAAAGTGTTTCCTCTCAAAGGTGATTTAAACAGACATTACCGTTCTCATACAAATGAAAAACCCTATACTTGTGATGTATGCAATAAAAATTTTTCTCTGAAAAATGTTTTAAAACTCCATTATCGAATTCATACCAATGAAAAACCATTTTCTTGTGATGTATGTGATAAAGTGTTTTCTCAAAAAGGTCATCTGAGCACCCATTATCGAACTCATTCGAATGAGAAACCCTATTCCTGCGAAACATGCGGTAAGCAGTTTTCTAGGAAAAGTTATTTAAAAGAGCATGTTGGAATTCATACAAATGAAAAACCTTATACTTGTGAAGTATGTAGTAAAACCTTTTTGCGCAAATATGAGTTAAAAAGACATTGCTTTATTCATTCACCTGAAAAGCCCTATTCCTGTGATGTATGCGGCAGAAATTTTTCTGGGAAAATTAGCTTAGGACAGCATTATCGAATTCATAGAAATGAAAATCTGTTTTCATGTGATGCATGTGGTAGAGTATTTTCTCTAAAAAGTAGTCTGAATCGACATCTTCGAACTCATTCAAATGAAAAGCCCTTTACTTGTGAAATATGCAATAAACAGTTTTCTCAGAAAAGTCGTTTAAGTGAGCATTGTCGAACTCATACAAATGAGAAACCGTATTCCTGTGATGTGTGTAGTAAAGACTTTTTGAGCAAGTGTCAATTAAAAATACATTACCGTACTCATACAAATGAAAAGCCCTATTCATGTGATGTATGCAGTAAACAATTTGCTCAGAAGTGTCACTTAAGACAGCATTGTAGAACTCATACTAAAGAGAAACCTCATTCTTGTGATATATGCAGCAAAGAATTTTCTCGCAAATCTGATTTAACTATACATTACCGCTCTCATACTAATGAAAAACCCTTCTCTTGTGATAAATGTGGTAAAGAATTTTCTGCAAAATGTTATTTAAAGAAACATTTGCGTAGTCATGCAAATTAAAAATGCATTTTCATCATAAGTCAAGGGATATTTTCTGAAAAAAATCCCCACCCCCTCCAAAAAAAAGGACTTTTTTACATGCATGCAATGGATAAATATCGTTTTTGTGAAAAATATAGAAATAATACTTCCATCTAAAAGTATTGAAACTCAGATACGCTAACGAACTTCTTCATATAATGCTCCAACTATCCCTTGTCCAAAGAAAAGACTGAGAAGTTTGTGAGGAACAATTTCTGCTAACTTTCTAAGTATAGTAAGATAGACTTGCTGTTGCCAAATCTGATGGATTAAATGTATTCTAAATTATTTGTGTGTTAGACCTTAGATAGCTTTTGTGTGCTATTTGCATTCCTACATAACATTCGAACAACAAATATAAGATAATTTTAATCTAAAATTTAAGTTGCAAATAATGACATCATACTAATATTTTTTGGTAGATAATATTTCAATCGTTGGAGATTTTAATCTTAATAATTCACCAAATAATAAAATTTAAAGAGTTTTTCATGCTAAGTTGTTGCATAATTTAAATTTTTTGATTCTGCAACTTACTATTTCAGTTTCCCTTCTTCACATTAAGAAGCGGATATGAATATTTCTTTGCAAATTATTTGGGATAAACACAAGAATTTTCACATATGTTGTTTAATTAGTATAGGTTTACTTGCATGCGTAGTGTAGCAATCTAGTGGCAAATATGTCCTCCTCTAGTTTTAATGAGATCTTATACACGTCTTGGCATGGATTCCACTAATTTATAACATAAATTTTGGATGTCATCATCACGAATTCAAACTTTTATGACATTCTCATTCATATTTCTCGTAGTTGAGAGTCCATTTTACTCGCACGCCTCTTCACAATGCGCTAAAATTTTCGATGTGATTTACATCTGGAATCATACAGTCAATTGAAAACGATTAATTTCTTTTCTTGAAAAAAATTCTTTATCGGCTTGGAATTATGGCATGTAGCAAGATCTTGTTGAAAGACACCAACACCACCAGCGGACATTTGCATCAGAGGCACAATTTTTTCTTCTAACGTTGAAATGTATTTTTTTTAAGAGTTCATTATCCTTATCTGGTATTAAGCTGCCAGTTTATCCAGATGTAAAAAAAAAAAAACAAAAAAAAAAAAAACCATATGCTTTTGAAGGTGCATAACTGTTTGGGATGTTGTTCACTGATGGGATCTCCAGCACTTCATCTGGTAAATGCTAATTAAATCCCTTGCACAAAAAAAAAAAAAAGCGTTTTGTCGCTGAATATAACCTTATCCCAGTCTTGTGCAGTCCAGGATTGATATTTTCTGGCCCAATACAAACGTTTTCACTTCACTGCAGGTGTCAGCAACTTTTTTTTATTGGTGTTGTTGCCCATCTCCCTGCTTCAATAAGTCTTCGTAGTATTGTCGATGAATCAGTGCTCACACTAGTAACTAATAATTATCTCTGAAGATCTGTACTTGTTTTGCTTGGATGCATGTTACTATTTCGTATAAGAAATGCAACTATCCGCGATGCTGTCTTACGTTTGCGCCCACATTTACTCTTTCATTTTCGAGAAACTGTACCAAACTTAATTTACTGATTAATAATCCTAAAAACACTGGATTTTCCAATTCCAATTGCTGCAGCGATATCTCTCATACTCATAGAAGTATGCTGACTAAGGGTAACAATTCTAGTACATTTCTTGGAAGTGATATCCATTGTTTCATACGCGTTGGAACAAGATAACTCGCACAATCGTTCACTTCTTACAGTAACTGAATTTAAAATGTTTTACTTGCGATGATTGTGTGGTGAAACAGTTTAAACTAGTCAAGGCCAGCTATATTTTTAATAAGAAAATGCAGTTGAAACCGATTTGAGGCAGAAAATTTCTCAGAAAGTAAGAATTTTTTTTAAAAAAAATGAAGTTTATCCTAATTAATTTGCACAATACTGTATGTAAAAAACCTGTCACACGACTAAAATTCATAAATTATATGTTTTCATTGAGATTTCTTTTATAAGGCAGACGGTTATTGATTTTCGATTTCTTGATAATCTGAATTTATGATGAATTGTATCACAATAAAATTGATTTGAAAAGACCGAAATTATTGCTTTATTGTTTCAGATTCAATGTGATTTGAATTTCTGTTCCCTTCTTATTTTCTCTCTGTTGGTTGTATTTTTTAGCAGTTATTTAATTTTTTATCGCATCAAAAGCATGCGAGTACATGCTTTCGATAGCTTGTAATTTTTTTAATTGAATCTCATAATTTTCTGAGTTTCAGGAATTTTTTCATAAAACTTTTTTTAACTTCGGAAATATATTTTTCTTAAAATTATCATTTTTATACTTTTGTAGTAAATATTTTTGTGTGTATGTGTTAACTTTTCAATCAATAATTTCTTATGTCACATTTCTTATTGCTTTAATTTTCAGTTTTAAAATTCGAATTTTATAATGTAAATTGCAATGCATAGGATAATATAAAATAGTAATCAAAAGTCTTCAGATATAAAATAGGTTTCAAAAGCGATGTTTTATTGTGTTTTTAACGTGCTATCGAATAAGCAGAATGTATTTTCTTTAGTTTTTTTTTCTTCCTTATTGGTGATTATATACATACAGGATGGTTATAATTACAATGACCCGATCCAGACTCCTCTCGTACCCGTTCTACATATCGGACATTAAGTGTTGAGGAAACTTGGTATATACGTTATACGGATCAAAGGAAAAAGAGTTTTGCAAAGAAAAATAGTTAGAATTTTGACCACTAGATGGCACTTTTAAAAAATTCCTTATATTAATTAATGAGACCTATAAAGAGACTTGCAGTCAGTGTCCGAAAATCATCTGCTTGCCTTTATCATTGTTAATCATACCCTTGCAGAAGAAATATCGAGATTTACTCGTAAAACCGTTTATCAAAACAGCAGCTTTGCTGCGTTGCATGAATATCCTCGTTTATAGGGATTGCGGAAAATGTCCATGTCGAAGCACGGTTTGGAAAAGAGGATTACGAAATTTGAAGAGACTGGAGACTTGGGTGTGCTGCCAGAAAGAGGGCCTAAACTGGTGGCGAATGGAAATGTCGAATAAGTCGCTACTGAAAGAGCCTCCAGTTCTCTTCTGCAAGTGCTCGATAGGTGTCGATAGTACGTAATAATCCATTTTAAAATGATATCCATATAAGATCCACGTGGTGCAAATGCTGCAACCTCTAGACCATCAAACACGCTATGAATTTGTTTGCCAAATTTTGTCGAAAATAAAAATTGATGGCACGTGATCTTGGCAAATTCTATGGTCATATGAGGCGCACTTTTCTTTGGATGGAGCTGTGAATAATCAAAATTGTCTCATATGAGGGGCTTAATCTCCTAATGACCTGCACCAACAAACACTGCATTTTGATTACGTGACTGCATGGTGGGGATTTACTGATGATTTTATAATTTAGCAACGGATTGTAAAACCCTCCGCGTTTTTGCCTATGCGTTAGGATAGGTTTAATCCGTCAAAATAGGGTGAAAGGAAAGATCAAAGGAGGAGATGTTTACATTTACCAGTATCTAATAGGGGAAATTCAAATCAAAGGGAATACCGGAAATGCACTCATTGTTCCGCGTCTCACCCCTTAACGAGATGGAGTCGTCAAAATGTGGTCGTCTCAGAATCCGTTGACGAACTATATCCTCGGACGATTTTCTTTAAAATTCTCGCTTCTCAAGGTTCTAAAACGTGATTGTCACGAATGTGCAGCACAGTAAACGTCTTCAACAGCAAGTCGTTCCTGCTTTTCATGAACGGCAATATTTGCATCCCTTTGTCTTCATGCAAGATGGAGCAACTCTCCACAATGGGCGCCAAGTTAAAGAACTGCTTCTTGCTTGTATTTGCAATTAAGTTATAAGAAACCAAACCAAAACTCACCCCAATAAAACTACCGAGGGAGGAACAGGAAACACCATTTCCGCTAACGGTTTTTATTTTAGTTATCACTGATACACACACACATATTCGAATGATACATTTCTAAAAATCGGGATTATTTGGGAGGCGATGCAGCGCCCTCTTTCGGAAAAAGAATTCTTAACACTGGCCCCCGATTGCGAATGTCATCAAAAGGTCAAACACTTATAATTAAACAGATTACAAAAATGGACTATCTTACATTAAAATATTTTAAAATACAAGAAATACACAATATCAACTAATGTCAATAGGAAGTTTGACTAATTTATGAATGGGTCTTTTTAACTCTCCATTTGCAGTTTTTAGATTAACTGCTCTAACGTAGTTATCAGTTCCCTCAAAGGTCTCTATCACTCTTGCCATTTTCCACTTTATTGGAGGTAAATTGTCGTCTCTTCTTAACACCAAATCGTGTACCTTTAAATTTGCACAAGGAATTTTCCACTTGTTTCTCACTTGCAACTGGGTTAAATAATCTTCGGACCAGGATCTCTAAAAGGACTGCGAAATCTGACGTATCAATTTTAGTCTATCGCGAATCGAGATCTTTTGATCCGTCAGATCAGGTTCCGGGATTTTCTGTAATTCTGACCCTATAAGGAAATAGCCAGGCGTAATCACTGAAAAATCATCGGGATCATCCGACGCAGCAACCAATGGTCTGGAGTTTAGTACTGCCTCGCTCTCCACTAGAACGGTTGAAAACTCTTTATTAGTCAGGATTTGACATCCTATTACTCATTTCAAATGATACTTCATCGATTTCACAGACACCTCCCAGAGTCCGCTGAAATGTGGGACCGATGGAACATTTGTTCTCCAGACAACACTTTCGTTGGCCAAATACCGACCAATCGCCTCCGAACTCCATAGTTTCAACACATGTTTAGCCCCGATGAAATTGGTCCCACAATCACTGAATATCTCGGCGGGCTTCCTTCTGCGTCCAACGAAGCGCTTGAAAGATGCAAGAAACGCATCAGTACTCGGGTCACTGACAAGCTCCAGGTGAACTGCCTTTGTGATGAAACAAACGAAGACGCAGACGTACATCTTCACGGGTCTCACACCTCTTCCACGACGTGGAGTGACCAGAAATGGTCCACAAAAATCTGTACCGGCTCTCAGGAAGGCTCTACCTGGTATGACACGGGACGCAGGCAAGTCGGCCATTATTTGCCTCGAGAATTCTGCACGAAACCGCGCACAGATGACACAGTTTCTCACGATTTTTCTTATGTATGATCTAGCTCCCAACATCCAATAGACCTGTCTAATTACAGAATGAACTGATTGAACTCCTGCATGAAGATATTTTAAATGGTACAGTCTTATAGTTGTTACTGGATGCTGTTTTGGTAATATCAAAGGATGCTTTACACTCGCTGGCAAATTGGGGTTTCCAATTCGTCTCCCAACCTTGAGAAGTCCTTTAGTATCCAAAAATGGATTAAGCTAAGTCAATTTACCTGCACTCAACACATTTCCTTTCTCTAGTACGGAAATTTCGTTCGATAATGCAACCTTCTGAACCAAATGTATAATCCTATCATGCGACTCTTTCAACTCCAAACATTCCAAATACAGTGTCGATACCTTATTTCTTCTACTATTTCCCATGAATCTCAAACACCAAGCAACCACACTTTGCAATCTACTCCAAACCGAAATTTTTTTCCAAAGCTCTTCGATAATCTCCACATTAACTACAAAACAAACAACCGAACCTGCCTTTTGCTGCCTCAATATTTCTGAATTACCCACATCCTGCGATTGCTTGACTGATTTTTCCGGCCAATAATTACAATTCTGAAACAACCAGTTGGGCCCATACCACCATTTTTAATTGGATTTCAAATTTTCAGCAGAAACTCCTCTAGTGAGCAAATCTGCTGGGTTATCTGCCGATGGACAATAAAACCAATCATTGGGATTCGACTTTTCCAGCACCTCTGCAACACGATTATTCACAAACTGCTTCTACCTTTTGGCATTTCCTCTAATCCAATACAACACTATCCGAGAATCTGTCCAAAATATGAATTTCCCAACAATGTTATAATAAACACCTAGAAATTTCGCAAGTCGAACCCCTATCACAGCAGCCATCAATTCCAACCTAGGTAACGTTAATGTTTTAAGTGGAGCTACTCTATTTTTTGACATCAAAAATGACATTACGTTTTGTTATCGACATACCTTGTATAGGATGTTGCCCTGAGCGATGATGCATCGCAAAATGTATGAATTTCTGCCAATCATTTCCCACAATCCTGTAAACAATTCCTAGGAATAACTTTCATTCAACGTCCTAATTTCGTTACACCATGTAATTCACTTAAGTCGTAAATCCTCTGGTAAATCATCATCCCAGTTCATACCCCTTTCCCAGATCCCTTGTAATAAACACTTAATTCTTACTACAAAGGGTGCAATCAATCCCACAGGATCGAAAATTCTCGCTGCAGTCTGTAAAACACAACGCTTGGTATTGTTCAAACCTCTTAAACTATCCACCAACCCTTTCACTTCCAACGACAAAACATCTTTGTTGGGGTTCCAATTTAGCCCCAACACTTTCAACCAACGCCTTCTTCACTCTCACAAAATCCGTTTTTGACCCACAAAGCTCTCAAGTCACTATTGTTGCACCTTGATTTTCTCAACTTAAACCCACCACTTCTCAAAATTGTCACAGCATCTGATGATAACGTAAACGCTTCCATCACACTATCCGCACCAAAATACAAACCATCTACATACAAACCAGAATTTAGCATTGATACTGAATCGGGTCTTTCGGCTTTGAATTTTGCAATGTGATGTTTAATTACTGCACTCAAAATAAACGGAGAAGTTTTGCATCCAAAGGGTAATCTAGTCATCTGCATAATCCTATAATCCCCATGATCGGTACCTCCATTCCATAGAAATTTCAAAAATTTGCTATCTTCAGGAGCCATTTCTATCATTAAAAATGGCTTTTCTATGTCCCCATGAAATGCAACCTTAAATCTCCTAAATTTCATTATTACCTCAAGGCTAGGAATCAAATTCGGACCAGCCTCTAAACAATCGTTAAGTGACAAGTTTTGTCCAGATTTGGAGCCACAATTGAAAACCACGCGAACTTTAGCTCTGACCATTGCTCTATGAGGCATGAAATATTCATTCCTATCCCTAGCACATTCTTCAATTATTCCATTAGTTTCCTGATCCCTAATTGTTTCGCGATAAGCACTAGCTATCCATTCATTTTTATTGAACCCCTTTTTCAATTCGTCGAATCGCCTCTTGGCCAAATTAAAGTTGTTCTCCAATTCTCTGGAATCAGTCCTCCACAACAACTTGGCATCTTATCTTCCATCTTTAAATTTTATGTCCCTATTAAATTGGTCTAACAATTCCCTATCGGTTACACTCATTTCAGTCTCATCTCTGATGCCCAACGTTTCCAAGTCCCACAGCACCTGAACATCTGACGCCCACACTACAAAAATTGCTGAACAAGGACCACTACTTCCGCTTTGAGTACCCTGTAATGCGAACCCTAAAATAGTAGGAACACAGGTCACCGTGTTGTTTAATTTCTCGAAGTGAGATGCATCTTTTATCCGCCAAAATACATCCTCTCCAATCAAAATCTCAATTTTTGACTTGTTTTCACACGTGTCGGCAAGATTTAAGCCTAGCAACTGCATATCTTCCCGGACATCTGCGTTGGGAATAGCTACAGGAGTTGTAGTTATTGTATCGGCTATTAGTACTTCTACAGAAATTAGCTGATCTGAGTCATATCGGCTGATGAGAGTTATTACTCCGACGTTATACGTTCTCTCCACAGGCTCGGCAGAACCAAAAGAAAAAACAGACAACCTTTCCTTCTGAATAGATTTCAATTTTAAGCAATTAGCCAATGATCTCGTACACCAACTTCTTTCGCTACCATTATCACACAAAATTCTTATCATTTTACTCAAATTTAATTCCGAATTACTAGCATAAACACTGCATGTAAGCAAAAGAACTGTAGGTACACCTGTATTAGTTACAGATGAATTGCACTGCGTACTTGTTGCAGTATCAGGCTCCATCCATTTACCCTCATTACCATCTTTTTATAATGAATAAGCGTGTGATACGGACCACCACAGAAACAATTTCTTGATTTGCAAGTTCTCGCACAACATTCCGAAGAAAAACACTTGAAGCACAAATTATTACCTTTCACAAAGCTTACTTTATCGTTCATTGAAAGTCTTTTAAACCCGATACAATTAGATAACAGATGGGTCCCAGTTTTACAAAATGTACACTTCACATTCCTCGCGCTAGATAGATACACATTAGATACAGTTTTATTGTTATAATTACGGTGTTTGTTAGACAAAGACACTTCACTTCTCCCACCTCCAACATCTGAATATGGTCTCGTAGACGTAGACTATATTTTGTTTACCCTTTGAAGCCAAATAAATATCACATTCCCTGCCTAAAATCTAAGGTCTAAACCATGATTCTCCCTGCTTTACCGCCACATGAGTTCCTAACTCGCGATCAAGTTCACTATATAGTTTATCAGAAACTATCAATTGACATAACGATTTAAAATCCTCAACTGCTCTCAAGCTGCAGTAATATTCGAAATTAGCACTCAATCGAGATGAGTATTGCACAGAATTCTCTGTTGGAAATTTTTTCGAGTTGCGAAACTGATCCAAACATTCCTGGGGGGGTGGGTTGAAATTCCTTCAAAACAATAGCTTTAAGTTTATCGTAATTCGCAACGTCTTCCTCAGTTACATAAACCAATAAATTTGAAATAATTTCTCCTAACATATTTAATAAGATCTCCACTTTCAAACCGTCTGGCACGCTTTTGGTTTTAAACGCTTTTTCTAACGACTGGAAAAACAAATTAAAGGACTTTGCTCTAGTAGGTACAGGAATGGTCAACGTTTTGATACTTTTAGTCAAATTCTCAACACTTTGATTTGATGCATCCAAATCACTTTGGCCTGAAACATTCAACCCATTTTGCAACTCCAACTGTCTTTCTAATTGCGCCAATTTTACCCGTTCCATTTCTAACCTCCTTACTTCATTTTCTTTTATCTCATTTTCCTTTTCCTTCTTTAATTTTTTATCCTCAATTATATTATCAATTACGCCCTGTACAAAATCTGGTTCTTTCTTAAATACATCGCTCTTTTCGATTAATTTTTTCAAATCCATTAATTCTAGGTCCTCCGTAACATCCAAACCAATCTCCTCCGCAACTAACCTCAACTTGTCCTTCCTCAAATTACCAAACGACATTTTCTGCACTTATTACACAAAAATATTATCAATCAAATCGCTAAAATCTAACCGACAACAGACGCTCAAAATATCACCATATAAATTTGACCAGTAACCTCTAAAAAACACAATTAAAATTCACAAACCAATACAACAAATTATACCACGACAAGCTCAAAACTCAAATGCAAACAACCGAAAAAACACCACACTCAGCACATCCCACTTCTGACACCAAAAAATTTGCAATTAAGTTATAAGAAACCAAACCAAAACTCACTCCAATAACTACCGATTGAAGAACAGGAAACACCATTTCCTCTAACGGTTTTTATTTTAGTCATCACTGATACACACACACATACTCGAATGATACATTTCTAAAAATCGGGATTATTTGGGAGGCGACGCAGCCCCCCCTTTCGGAAAAAGAATTCTTAATATTGCTATCTTTGGGAAGAATCGTGTATTATTCAGAGCTTTTCCGGATGCCTGGCTTCATCGTTCACCCGTATTGGTTTCATCAACTGCATTTAACACCTCTTCCACCTATTTGTATTTCTTTTTATGTTAAATCCGTCTTCTTTACTTCATTATTTTGCATTTGCTTTAATCATTGTCTTACTATAAAATAGATTTTTAATATTTATATCGTCACATTTTATGTTGTTTTAACTATTTACGTTCGCTTTTAAAATCATGTTATTTTAAAAGTCTCGTTTTCATTTTATCGTATGCTTGGCGCAGTATAGCCAGTTATGGCTCTTGCGCCAGTAAATTAAACAAACAATAACAACAACTTCTCGTTCACCCGACAAATTCCTGTAATTTTTGGTTGTGGGGAACCTGAAAAGACCGTGTTTTTGGATGAGGAATTAGAATTTTACTTCAATTGAAAGCCATCATTACTCGCCATGTTGCTGAAATCCCCTGAGACTTTCTTCGCACTACCATTAAACACGCTATAATGCGCTTTCAACATGTAATTGTACATGTTGAGCACATTCTGTAATTGAATAAATTTTAATGATTCTGACAGATTTTTTGTCCTTCTTGAAGCGCCAGAATTCCCCCTGATAGCAAAAATTTCAGCTTTTTTTTTTTATTGCTGAAATTTTTTAGACATGGTCCATATAACCTATATGTCAAGTTTCATCAAAACCCGATAGACAGAACGGATTCTTGAAGTGTCCCCTTTAATTATAAACTCCCAGTATTGTATTAAAACCTAAAAATTTTTAAAGCATGTTTAAATTATTTTTTTATGAGCATTTATCCTAAAACGCATTTTTATATTATCTTACTTGTGATTAATAATATATATTGTTACAAAATTTTTCTTCTACAAATTCCGTCAATCAATCGTAATAACACAGCGCATTTTATCGCTAGTTCAGCAGCTTGCTTGCTGTCTAATCCTCTAGTTCTGTTACTTGTCGGCAACTCCAACCACTCTCCACAAGAATTCTGACGATACACACGACTTCTCCGTAGCTTCAGAGTGCCTGTCTTTTATAATTCCGGGAGGTGGGGCTAGTATCTTCCAGACCAATCAAGGCGTATCTGAGTGTATCTTGGTTCCTACTGGATGGATCGTGAAACTTCTCGAACTTTCCAGTATCATCCATATAGTCGCCAAACTCGCCACATTCGTCTCCAAGCTCAGCACGCACAGAACAGATCTTACAACGGTTTTACCGGTTTTTCCCACGATGACACTATTCGTGCCGGGTAGCAAAATTACAGATTTGTAACAATATATTGATAAACTACTGCTTTTCAATCTCTTTTTTCTACTTGAAATTGTAATTTACATTAATAGTTTTAAGTAATAATAAGCTATTCTTCAAATTTTACTAAAATTCGGAGTACACACTTAAATTTTAAAAAATCAAACTAATAATAAATTGTAATTGTTTGATATTCAATTTTTTTTTAATGATGGAAAGTTGTAGATTTTAAACTGTGGACATTAATAAAATTAGCATATTGAAAGTTTAAAGGATATTGATTTTTTTTTCTGTGAATTATGGGATTTGATATTTAATTAATCAGAACTAACAAAGCTATAGCATTTCATATAAATGGAAGCTGAAGTTTCATAATGTATTTAGGAAAAAATTTCCTTGATAAATTAAGGAACCATTTAAACTTCTAAATGAAAGAACACTCATTTGTGATATGTTTAGCAAAATATTTTTTACACTTTGTCATTCTCATCCTAAACTTTGTGATGCATGCAATAAAAAAAAAATCAGAAATCACATTTAAATAATCTTTATTATAATTTGTACAAAAGAAAAACCATGTACTTGTGATATTTGTGTTAAGAATTTTCTCAATATGACAATTTAACTTCACATTATATATATGATAAAAAGAATTCGTGTATTATATATGGTAAAGAATTTTCAGAAAATTAATCTGAGTCAGCATTATAGAACTTATACAAATGAAAAATCTTAATTTTGCAATGTATGTATTGGCGATTTATCTCAATAAAGTTATTTAAAGAAACATTTTTGTACTCAATGAAAAAATTACATCTACCAAAGAATACTGAAAAGAATTTTTTTTTTCCCCCTCACAAGAATGATTTAAACAAACTTTCATGCTCATATAAATAATATATCCTTTTTGTAAAATATACAACAGGATTTTGCTGATTTGAATTTCATCTAAAAGTATTAAAATTCATTTCAAAATTCTTTCTGAAGAGATTGCCATTTCATTTAATCTAGAGTGAATAATGACTTAATTTTTTTTTTTTTTTTTTTTTGTGATTGTTAGAATAACGGTTGATTGATGGATTAACTTCTTATGGCTTTTGCATTGCCTATAAACACTTTGACTCTGTTTACGGTTGTAAGAGGTTAGTTGAATGTTTTTATCAGTGGAGATATTAATGATAGTTTTAGTTGAAAATCCGCATATAGTACAACCATTTCCTTTTTACATTCTCATATACTTAGTATAGAGAAAGTATAGTAATCGTCAAAAAATTCAAACTCTAGTTTTTGATGAATCTCCACGTTTTACTCCCTGAGTACGAAAAGCACATTTTAAGAAAATGTCCATCTGTCTGTCAGTCTCTCTGTTACCAAGATAACTCAAATACGCTTTTAGCTAATGAAATTTGGTATACAGTCTTTACACCAAATTTGCATATTTCTGTCATAATTTGAGTAAAATATGTTCAGAGGAAGTCTGTCTTTCCAAATGCAAGTTAAGATGATAATTCCAAAACAAAGAGAGCTAGATAGATTAAATTCGGTACACAGATTTAATATCTGTAATGTAGACACCTGTCAAATTTTGAGCTAAATCCAACTACGGGTTGACTGTCTGTCGGTCCGTACTTTCAGAAACATGTAAACGTGATAATACAAATGCAGTGACTTAAATGTATCAAATTTGGTATGGGATTCTGTCACTGCAGGTGCAATTTTGTGTCTTTTATTTATTTATTAATGTCTTTTATTAATTAATTAATTTTTTGTTTTTGTTTTAGTCGGTTGTGAAAATCGTGTCTAAAGCAGAAATTTGGATTTTGGATACTATTCACGCATGCCAGAGATTCATCGCCAAATAACTCGTCAAGAATGACACAATAAAGTCAGCAAAAGTGCTAAATTCACGCCAAAAAGATATTATTTAGTAACAATTTTACTCCATTGCTTTGAAAGGCGTTCTGTGGCACGATAAGTTATTAGAGTGCATACGAGAAAATTGGGGGGGGGGTGCACTCCCATTAGTTCGTATAGTGAATCCTAAGTTTCATATATACCTGTAAAACTAAAATGCTTTTTTTATTTATAATTTTTTTTAAATTTATGAATGCTTGTTATGATTTAAAAGTATAAGGTTACCACCTTATATGATATTTTTCAAAACTGTCATTCCTTAGGAGAGGGGGAACCGTCACAGATATTTTTGGTTTCGTACATATATATATACGCCATTTTGAAATGTTATTTGAACAACAAATTTCCTGACAATGATATGAGCTGCAAAAGAGGGAGTGAAAGTGTACAAATTTCGCAAGAATCCGAGAGGTTAACACATATTAAAGTTTAGAACAAACTTCATTGCTTTATTAACACTTTAAGGACCACTCACACAACATATTTGTAATAGCCGAAACAACTGTTAGTGTCCGCTCGCATAATATATGCTCGTTGCTACCGTTGTGTTTTATGTGTTTGTACGCATTAAATTATTTCGTGAATTTAATAAAATTTTAAAAATTAATTCTTCAAATATATTTCTGGCCCTTGACAATATTTGACTGTGTCGGCCATTAAAGTGTGAGATAAAATACAGAATTCTAATACAGCTCCTGTTGTTTAATTTTAAATTAGTATTATTAAATTGTTCAAATATGAATTTGCTTAAATTTATTATTCAGGATAAAGAAAGTTTTGTAATTTGTTGTTTTTGCATTGATGGGTATACCCGATTATTAAAAATTTTTTAGAGATTTTTTTCATTAAAAGTAAATTTATAGAACATCGAAATGATGAAGCATATTTTCCTTTATAACAGTGTCTTGGAAAAGTTTTTTTAAAGTTATATATTCCATATTATAGTATTTTTATCTTCAAAACTTAAATTTTTCTGTTATTGGCAGCTGACAATAGTTTGGTCAATATATATTGTACTATATTTAGAAATTTATTCTATATTATTTCTGTATAATTATTTTGAAATTGATAAATATTCCATATTTTTTTAGATATATTTTCTTTAAATTTTTATTTCTTTATTTTTCAACATAGTAATCCTTATAAAAAAAAAATCTGAAATTTAAAATTGCACGGTAATCATCAGAGTGTACTCCTTTAAGCACAGACTATGCCAGCAACGTAGAAAAAGATGTAATTAGATGTGCTGCAACAAATTCCAAAATGTAAATGCAAGATCAGGATATTTATTTTACAGTTTTCAGTTACTCATTCTCATATTACTCATAATTCGAATAATTAATTGTTCTTTTTAATGATATTTTCCGTTAAAATACAAAGAGGTAAGAATTAAAATAACCTTTCTCTGAGCTCTGTATACAGTGAACTAGTTAGTGTAAAGGCTCCAGAATTGTTGAGCATACTGTTCGAGGAGTGGGAAAAAGGATTACGTGGGAAAAAAATAGTTTTAGAAACACCGGTAGATGGCGCTGTACAACAGAAATATATTGAAAAGACACAAAATGCACATTTGTAACACATTTTATTCAACCGTATCAAACATTCAATTTTAAGAATCTTATCGATGCAAGGGAAGCTGCTCAATATGATTCCCTTCTTCAAAGTGCAAAATCTGCATTCTGTGGACAGCTTTTTTCAACTGTGGATCGTAATGGGTCGAATGCGATGCTTCTCACAGGCAGAGTGATACTGTTTTTCAAATCTGCCAGGGCTTTCAGACGTCGTCGATAAACAAGATTTTTTAACTATCTCGCAGCCAAAAATCACATTGATTAAGATCTGGAGAGCGAGATGGCCAGGTTGTCGGAAACACACGACTCATTACTCTATCATTAGTAAAATGTTGCCGAAGAAACTGTTGTACACAGAATCCAGTGTATGGAAGCGTTCCATTTTGCTTAAAGGTAATTGAATCGACATTGAAAAAAAAAATCACCTTTTTTCAATTTTTTTAAAGTTTTGTCATTGAACTGATATATTTAAGTTTCATATATTTTTTTTTCCATTTTTTTATGGAAAAAAAATTTAAAATATATTATTATTTTACAGCGTTGTTCAAAAGAGTCATCGCGGACGTAGTCACATATCTTATATTGAATAGAGAGTACACCTATAAATAACGTTTTTCTAAGTTGCAATATGCGCATATCATATTTCCCAAAACTGAACATTTTCTCCGTTCATCAGTTTTCTACTCTGATTAAAACCAAAAAAATTATTTACAGAAACTTTAGAAACGGCTTCAGTTTAAAGAAAATAATAAAAAATATCTTTGAGAATTATATTTTTAAATTATTAAAATTATAGATAAAGAATTCATTAAAACACTATCATATATAATATTTAGCGTAAAATTTAAATTTATTCCTTTGCAAAAATTAATATTATGCCGGATTTACACTCAAACAGGTATAAGACGGCCAGTAGGCAGCGCATGCACAAAAAGGCTTTTCGGTCGATGGCAAATAATTGTGCGATCGGACAAGAACATGTTACTGCATCGTATTTTTTCTTACTGCTCATGCATTTAAAGAAATTGGCGATTTTTTTTTTTGGCGTGAAAAAATTGATCATTTATCATAGATTAATTCCGACATTTTTTGCTCTTTTTTTTTCTGATGCCAGACTGTTCTTTTTTTTTTTTTTTTTCCCCTATAATTTTCCAAATTTAAGTATGTTAACCTTTTTTTTTATTATTATTTTACCATGTTTCTTTGTGTAAATATCCATCATTTTAATACGATACGCAGTAAAAAAAAAAAAAAAAAAAATCAAGGACGCTAAAAAGGGCATTTATAGCTATAATTCCGACATTTTTTGCTCTTTTTTTTTCTGATGCCAGACTGTTTTTTTTTTTTTTCCCTATAATTTTCCAAATTTAAGTATGTTAACCTTTTTTTTTATTATTATTTTACCATGTTTCTTTGTGTAAATATCCATCATTTTAATACGATACGCAGTAAAAAAAAAAATCAAGGACGCTAAAAAGGGCATTTATAGCTATAATTCCGACATTTTTGCTCTTTGTTTCTTCTGATGCGAGGCTGTTCTTTTTTTTTATTTGCCATTTTTTTTCTATAATTTTCCAAATTGAAGTATGTTAACCTTTTTTTTTATTATTATTTTACCATGTTTCTTTGTGTAAATATCCATCATTTTAATACGATATGCAGTGAAAAAGAAAAAAAAAAAAATTCAAGGAGGCTAAAAAGGACATTTATAGCTAAACATGGAATGCCTGAATCTATCTTATGAAATTGTGGCAAACATAAATCAGTCCCTTTCTGCGCAAGCGCTGCCTACTGGCCGTCTTATAACTGGCTGAGTGTAAAACCGGCATTAGAAAAGGATGTAATGTTTATCGTTTGTGTATTTATGCTTTTGAATTTAATAAATTTAAATGATTTTAAAAAAGCTTGCCTTTGCCACAAACAGGAAAAGAAAAGAAAAGAAAACTGCGGAAATCAGAGACTGCATTCGATTTCAGTGGATTTCATTGAATTCATAATTTTATGAATTTATATTTAGATTCAACAATGGTTTTTTCTTGAAATAGGTTGTTCCGAAATTTTTGTGGAAAAATTTACTCATTAAAAGATTTGATTTAAAAAAATTCATTGGCAATTCACTTCCAAAATGCTACATCACTTAACTGTTTCTAAGTGGCATTTTCCTTTACAGATAGTTCCGCGAGTTCGCAAATTGTACAGACTAAGTCTATGACAAAGGATACCGACGTGCTCTTATTGGTTTAAGCCTTGGCATTTTTTTGGCAATGTTTTGCCAAAAAAATGCCATACCGAAATATATTTTTATAAAAATAAATAAAATTTGTGAATTTATACCCGCCTCCCTATTTTTTACTGTTTACATGTAATATTAATCTGGAACACATATACAGCAGAAAAGATCAAATCCTGAAACCTAAATTCAGGAAATATAAAAATTTTAATTTATTAAAAATATTTTTTGTGTGTGTTTCTTCTTAATATTATTTTGATATAACTAAAAAAATTAGCTACGAAATCACATATTTCGTTAAAGCTTACATATTTATACGTTTTGGCCATTACGTAATCATCTCCTCATATGTAGTTGATGGGAAAGTAACAAACGTTCAGCAACAAGTTTCAATGACTGTATAAATTATCTATGGACGATTACAATACTTTCTCAATACTACATATTTAAGAAAGTAAAAATATATTGATTTTTATGGACGTTGGCACTCTGTTTAATACATTTTGCTCCATAATAATTATTATCTTGAGTTTTTTAAATTTTATAATAATTGGAATTATGTTTTAAGTAGCAAAGTTAGTAGTTAAGTTATGTAAAGAAGTAATAAGAGTTCTAAACATATCATTACATCAATTAAATCAAAGAACCTTTAGGTTGTCTTCTCTTAAAATTGCTTTTCTTTTAAGTTAAAATTTAATCTCTTGAAATTATCTATATCAACTTACGAACTTATTTTTCACATGGCCAGATGTACGTTGCCTAATTCTAGATCTAGAATTCAAATTTTACTTGCATGTGAGAAACGGTGAGACAAGAATGTCCATTAATCAGAAATCTTTCATATCAATTAATTAATTTCTATTGAAATAAAAAATATTAAATATAAGAATTCAAAATCCGCACCGCATAAGATTATAAGCATTTTCCTTTTAACACACAGACAAAATATACTCTGAGGAATATAGCGGATAATATACGCATAAGACAAAAAAAAAAAAAAAAAAAAAAAAGATTTGTCTGAAAATCTACTTAATAAGGTCTATCAATAACTTCGTTTTCACAGTATCATGTGGGTGACGGTCGTCGTCAGATCATCTTGAACATCGCTGGAGAGAAATCTTCTGGATCTTCTAATTTCGTCATACGTATCGATTTCTTTAAAGTCAGCATTTTTTGCTTTTGTCCGTATGACGTCAATCCTCCTTATGACGTATTCCTTCTTATGAAACGTTAGGTTTGTCCTCAACAGCTTCCATGTAGGCTTAAAATAGAACTTAAATTTATCGTCTACTTTCTGTAAGTTATATGCAAAAATAGAAAAGTACAATAAAGCATGGATATTTTGACATAAAATCTCCCTTTTCCTATATTTTTTTTGTGAAAATCGTCATCTTAATCTAGTAGAAGATTGCATAAGTATTTTAAAATACCTTTGTTGGAAAAAACAAATTGTTCCGAGCTTATTTATACCGATAGAATATGTAGGGAAAAAAAATCGTTCCCATATCGCTACATCGGGGAAAAGGTCTAATTTAGGGAGAAATAGATCGAGGGAAAAAGTAATAAAATTAATATATACTTTCTGCTACCCGCATGATGATTTAAAAAATCGTAGAAAGTAGCAAAATTCAATTATTTTCTATTAATTTAAAAATTATTTATTGTAGTATGGATTATTAAATACTCAACTTTGTAAGAGTAATAAAATTTATATTATAAAAGCGGGCTATAATTTACAATTACATATTCCCTGCAAAATAAACAAAAATATGCTTGGCATTTTTTTCAGTATATTCAGTTCCTAAATATAATCATAATTTTCTTGCGTCATCTGGTCATTGAATTAGAATGGCTTGATAGATATGCAGGGCAAAAGAACATTATTTACTTTCTTAGTTTATGGTAACTTATTGCAAAACTAAACTTAAAATAACAATATTGCTACTGATAAATCAATTCGAACTTCGGAGGGAAAGTGTAAGGTAAAAAATTTAAAAGACTGAATAACAAATAACGACTTTTTATTCAATATAATATGCAAGTAACAAAAAAAAAAAAAAGACAGGAGAACTCAAAACAGTACTTGCAGTAAACAGCAGCAAATCTGTAATAAACAATTGTAAGACCACAAAGCCCCCAGAGAGAATCCCGCCTGTCTGCTGACAGAGAAAGACATTTAAATTTGAGACACAGGAGAAGAAGTGAATGAACAAACGTTCCTGATATTTGGTCCGAAAAGGAGTAGACCGTTCTGAATTTCGATCCATGTGTGGATTACAGATATGATGTCTCGGTTTCAATAGGAACAATGTCTATAGTCTGTCCATATTGTTTAGCTTTAGGAGCAGCTTTGATATACAGTCATTTTCTCCAAAAACTAATTTATCGCCTAACTTTAGCAAAATGGCCGAATGTGGCGAGAACGGCAGCAATAGGGTAACGGTAGCAAAAACGCCACCGAAAAATTGTCAACCTCGCAAGGCGCAAAATGACTGTATATCAAAGCTTAGCCCAGCTTTAAAATGGAAAGATGGATCAAAAGGCATGTGTTGTTTACAAGGGACAATTGAAACCATTTTAACAGTCTAAATATGGAAAAGCATTGATATACAGTCATTTTTACCCAAAAATAGTTTATCGCCAAATTTTAGCAAAATGGCCGAATGTAGCGCGAACAAAGTATTTCCAAAGCAAAAGCATTTCCAATCTAAAGGTTCCGAGGAACGCTGCAGCAAATTAATGGAAATATAGAAAAAAAAAGTAAATAAATTCAGTAAAATTGTATGCATGGAAAAAATTTAATCAAAAATAATGAAAGTAAGCAGAAGAAGTATGTGCAGGAGCAAAAAAATCAAGAGAAATAGACAGTAAAGATCGAAATACAGTAGCATACAGTAACATAAAAAAAAAAAAAAAAAAAATGGCGGCCATGTAACTCCAAACAAAGCGCCACCGAAAAATTGCCACCCTCACAATGCGCCACATGACTGTATATCAAAGCTTAGCCCTAAATATTTCTGAATACGTTCTATAAAAAATTGTTTTGTAGTTATTTTTGATGATTTCTAAATATCTTTTTGATCCCGCATGACATTTCCATGTCATATAGGGTAGACTCAAATCTAAAGCTAATTTTTCCTCTTAGATGTTATGCAATGGGCAACGCTGTGCGGGTACTGCTAGTTTTTTTATATAAACAGTTTTAAATATAATATGAAAAAATGCAAATACCGGGTGTCCCATAAATTTGTAAATACTTTAAAAATTCATAAAAATTGAAGGAATGAGTATATTTTAATGCGATTTGCGAAACTATTATTCTCATGAAGGGAAATTTTTTTCATACAAAAAAAAAGAAATTGTTTAAAAATTTGTCGATAGAGGGCGCTAAACACATGCAAAACATACAATTCTAAGGGAAAAATACTTTTATTTGCATGCAAGCAATTGTTTACATGCGTATCACACCAGTACTACAGTGCTTATTCTATGTGTCCGCCATCACCACAAATAACAGTTTAAAAGCGGGAGACAACACTGGTAACTGCATCATACAGCATATCCGGATGAATGCATGAGATTTCGTGGCGAATGGCTTCCTTTAACTGCACTAACGAAGTTGGCCTATGGCGGTACACCCGAGACTTAAGGTAACCCCATAGCCAAAAATCAAGGGGTGTTAAATCTGGTTAGCGTGGGGGCCATTCATGTGTAAAGTGGCGGCTGATTATCCGTTCTTCAGTAAAAGTTCTTCTCAAAAATGCCTTTACTTCGGTGTCGATGTGAGGAGGTGCCCCGTCTTGCATGAATGTCACTGTGTCAAGGTAACATTTCCAAGTAACTTGTTCCATTAACTGAACATGTCTTCCATCCTGCTTTTTTACAGGGCTTTCTAAAGAAAAAAGGGCCTACAATAATGGATGCAGTGAAACCACATCAAACAGTAACCCGTGGTGAATGCAGGGGCTTCTCAGTGTAAGCATGTGGATTCTCATGTGCCCATATTCTACAGTTATGGGTATTAACTGCTCCATGCAAAGCAAAATGAGTCTCATCTGTCCACAATAGTTTCAGCAGCCATCGCGGATCATCTTCAATTTTCGCCAAAGCCCAATTTGAGAATTCCAATCTCTTAGCTGTATCATTTGGTAAGAGCTGATGTAGCGATTGCAATTTGTATGGGTACAATTGCAATACACCATGAAGGATACGGTACACCGAAGTCTTTGGTATACCAGTTATTCGTGCCACTTCTCGTGCGCTACTGACTGCACTTGTAGACTGTTCCCTTAGCGTGTCCATTTGCGAAGAGACATCGGGGGTACGGACTGTTGATAAACGAGGTGCACCACTGCGTGGCCGATGACACAAACTTCCAGTTTCTTCGAAAAAGTGTATTAGGGAAACAAGTCCAGCAGGAATGATCGGACCTGAACCTTTCTTCAATCTTTGCTGGGTCCTAAACTTTCGTAAGGCTTCAGCCGCCGATTCGTTGCTGACATAAAACAACTTTACCAATAGTGCTTTATCCACCAGTGTCAACATCTTAATACAAACCTTATGCAAACCTTTAGAAATGATGTGTCAATCGCTCACTCTGCCTTTCATAAGACTTTAATTTGCATATTTCGACTGATTTGCTTATGTGCAGCGCACTCTATTGACAAATTTTTGAATTTTTTTTTTTCTGTATCAAAAAAAAATCCCCCTTCATGAGAATAATAGTTTCGCAAACCGCATTCAAATATACCCAGTCCTTCAATTTTTATGAATTTTTAAAGTATTTACAAATTTATGGGACACCCGGCATATCGATTTTACTAGTAGCATCCTTTGTTATAATCTATTTTGTTTTGCATATAATGCATAGTCCTTAACAAAGACTATTTTCACCTCCTTTACGCATTGCCATTTGAATAGATTTTTACAATTTCGTAAATTGCCATGGAAGCTGAAAGTTTAATTGGATCTTTTAAATACTTATGCTAAAAAATTACTTAAAAATATATCAGTAGCTTTAGTCTGAGTTGGTTTCTAAATATATCTGATATTTAGATGCCGTAAAATATTTGTTTGAATTTAATTTTTTCTAACAGCTAAAATCTTTTTTATTTTTAATTCAAATAAACTAAGTTTTTTTCTATACAAATTTTCTCTTTTATTTCCAGATCAGAGAAAGAAAATACGGTTGGAATCTCAAGATTCTGAAAATATCCCAAGAATTTTTCCTGTACTAGGAGATGAATATTTTGCCCCTGTCGTAAGAGGTATTGTTAAAAAAATTATTTTAAACTTTTATTGTATCGAGATATAAAATTATTTTACTTTTGGCATTATCTTTGACAACATTAGTGAAGCCAAGCTTTCTTGCTAAACCATCAGAAATTAAATTATTTTTACTATGAGTATCTTTTTTTAAACCCACATTATGCAAAATAGATTATTTTGCATAATTACATTTAACATTTTGCAAAATAGATTATTCGATTGTGTGTGTGTGTGTTGTGCGTCTGTGTATAAAGATATTTCTTGATCTAATTTAAATCTTAATTAATTTTCAAATTTTCATCATAATTTTGCCCATATTAACTTCATTCTAAAACGGTCTATTTCCTGATCTATTTCCTACTCTTTTCTTTAATTAACTAAATACGCGCTCTATAAAACCGTTTACTCCAGTATTTTCCCACGCTCCAAGCAAAGGGATAAAAATCTTTAATGTTTGCAACATTCTTTTAAAGATATCTAAATTTCCCTTTCCTAATATGACACGTGTCGAAAAAATCTATATCAAAATCTCATAGTAAAACCAGTGAAGGGGAAATTTTGCTCTTCTGCTCTTGTGTCACGATGTAAACGAACGTCAGTTTCATCATCACTTCTTGTATATAATATTCTTCCAAGATGGAATGAATTGAAGTAAAAAAATTATAAAGTTTCTTCAAATTTGAAATTTTTGAATATTTAACTTCGATTTATTTCATCACGGAAGGCATGATTTATGTACAATGAATAAGCGGTAAGAGATGCGTGAGTCTACGTCGTGACACAGAGCAGAAGAGGCCAACATTTTTCCCTTCAGTGATTTTACTATGAGATTTTGATAGAGATTTCTTTGGCATGTGTAGATTTAGGATAGGGAATAGATATCTTTCAAAGGAAGTTGTAGGCATTAAAGATGTTTATCCCTTCACACGGAGTGTAAGAAAATCCTGAGACCAGGCAGTTTTATAAAGCGCGCGTAGAATTAATATTTAAAAAAATGAAAATTGGATCTGAAAATAAGAAAACATTTTAGAATGAAGTTAATATGGGCTAAAATTTATGAACACTCTTCTTTTTTTTTTTTTTTTTTTTTTTTTTTTTTTCCTATCTTTATTCTTTAACTTAACTAATACTGAGCTCTCAAGATGTTACAAAAGAACTCTGATATTAAGTATTTCATATACTTGCAATGCTTTTCATGCTTACAATGCTTACATGTTTTCAATATTTATTTATTGTTATAAATATTTAAAAAGTGTTCCTGTCATGTTTTTCTCATTACGGAAAGAAACATTTACAAAGATTCTTAATAGATGCTGAATGGATACCAGGGAAATAGCATACCACCTTGACGAGCCACAAAAATTAATGTTCCAGAAAACGCACGAATTATGGCCCTCTCTCAGTTGTCTGTACTAACAACCAAGATCTGGAGATTCTTCTGTAGAAATTCTATGTGATAGGACTCCTCATCAGTAGATTAAATTAGCGAAGGCGCTTACATGAAAAATGATTCTCTCATGGGAAAAGTGATCGCATTGCACTCAATTTTCCTGATGAGGTGACGCAGAGCGCTGTTGTATTGTTATTTAATTAGCGATTTGCTACCTGCTTTCGTGTTATTAGTTTCTGTGAGTTCTACTTTTTTGCACATACCTCGGATATGTTTTTAATACTTGTGTTTCATGTTTTATTCTTGAAAAAAAAGCGTCGTTTTAATTATCCAGTATTTGTCTTCGTTTGCCGTCAGGTCTACTTAATGAAATCTGTATCAATATTTATTTATTTCATGATTATAAATATTTCAGTTGGATCTGTTTCTATGTTTGCGTGTTTTTTTGTTTGTTTATTTATTTTAAACTTTTTAAAAAATTTTCTTTTAGAGAAAATGTTTGTCGGCAAAATAAACATAAAGAAGGAGACATCACGTTTAATTAAGTAAGTACGCTTTTCTCCTTCACTTATGTTCATTCTAAAGTTTAAATCAACGTTAATATGCCCCTTCACATCGCCAAGGTGCCAAGACGCTGAAGTAAAAAATCTGGATGGTTGACAAAGTAAGTAATGCTATGAATAGAGCTGCTAGAACTGCTCCGCTTTCATGTTTAGATTATCATGTTGGGGACAAACTCAAAAGATACATTGGATTTCAATCCATTTTTGTAATAATAGAGCTAAAAACTCAAAAAATCGTCAAAAAAATTCGAACTAAGCAAGGGCAAGTGAATACCACAGCTAAAGAAACGTAAATATCGAGTTAGATAAAATTTCATGCATTGTTTTTGCATAAGAAGTTACTGGCCCATATCAAATTTTAACCTAATTCCGTAGGAGGTTTGATCATTTGTCGATCTGTACATTTGCATGAAAACGCGATAACTCCAAAATGTAATGTCTTAGATAAATTAGATTTAATCTATACTTATAATAAAGCTCAATGTGTGTGTGTGTGTGTGTGTGTGTGTGTGTGTGTGTGTGTGTGTGTGTGTGTGTGTGTGTGTGTGTGTGTGTGTGTGTTGGCACTCAACAGACCAGACCGTTTGACTTACAGCTACCAAATTTGGTACATGTATACCTTGGAAGTCGGCAATGTGCACCTCGCGGCCCTTTTTTTGAATTTTTATTTAGAATTTTAATTATTAATTAAAAACTAACTTTCCCGCCAAAAAAAATCTTCATTTCCCCACCACCAAATGAGTAAGGCTTCAGTTTTTTCCCCACGCTAATGAGGTTAGGCTTAACATGTTTTCGACTGATTATTTCAAACGATTCTGTTTATTTTCTTAATGATTGAGGCATTTAAAATTAAACATTGTTAATTAATAGATCTTTCAGATTCATTCTGAAGTACTTTTGAAATAAAATAAGACAGAATAAAAGAAATTAAATATTTCTAATCTGCATACCGTTACCCCAACTGGCGTAGAAAATTCACGCATGCGCATTGCGTTCTGATTGTTGACAACTATTTTCAACGGATTCAGACTTGATTTAAATTATTTTTAGGTTAGTTGTGTGCTTTTGTAATGAAATTGTATATATATATATATATATATATATATATATATATATATATATATATATATATATATATATATATATAGTTTTAAGTACATCGTTTTTTAAGTAATTTTTTTAAACCTGTTTTCGACCGATTATTTTAAACGATTCTGTTTATTTTCTTAGTGTTTCATGCATTCAAAACTAAACATTGTTAATTAATCGATCTGCTCATGATGAATCCGAGAAAATTTTGTTGAAGAATTCTTGAGATATTACATAAATTAAGAAAGATATTCTTTAGTGCCCATAAAGTTTAAATGTTCAGTGACTCTGTTTTCAGTAATCACATTATTGAAAAAAATTACTTTGTTTCAGTAAAAAACATTATTATATTAATTGCAGTTTAATCATTTCCACTTTAATTTAAAGCATAAATTCTACGGGAGCTAACAGAAAATTAGAGAGATACATATTACGTTCTGGCTGACGGCCTTTATAATATTATGAGTGAATTATATGACTATCAAAATTTGAAGTTTTGAAATATTGTAATGAAGAAGCTATTAAAATCGAAGTTACATAAAATATTTAATTATTAAAATTTTAACGAGGATTAAAATTGGCGAACCGGCTGGTCACCAAAGGCGGTTCATATGTAATAATATCATTAAAATTGAAGCCTGGTATCAAATTCCAGTTTCAATTGGGTCGACAAAAAAGGTGTTTGAAATGCATCCTAGGTTTTTTTCCCTTTACTACGAAGCACAAAAAGTTCATATACGAGACTGAAAATAACTATTTGGACACTGATGGCTTTTATGGCCTTACCCAAGGTGCCTAAGTTTTATACTAGCCGCCTTTCGCGACCAGTTTATTTGTGTGGAATTTTGAAAAAAGGGGTCCCATAATATGCACTGCCTGGGGCCGCTAAATACCTAATTCTGCTTTTGCATAAAAGTATATTTCAGTTTTAACGAATTATTATCTATATTATTGAACAACTTTTGTACTGAAAAAATTTCCTTCCACTACAATCCCATAAAAGTTAGAGACTCTGAAAAGTTATTTCCTACCCTTAAATGGTCTTTTAATTGAAGAAATGCATCATGTTGGAAAGGTCTTGTCCGTTGTATTCACTTTCACCTTCTTTCATGCTTTCAGCTTCACTCCTCATGGCATTCAGTGTAAAACAGGATAGTGTTCTTTAAGACATTATAAAGAATATAAGAAAGATAAGTGTTGTATAGGAAAACAGTGGCAGTGATAAGAAATTTTCTTTTCTTCCTATCTCTGGAGAAAGGGAATCTGTGCCGGCGTCCTGGCATAAGGGTAGCGCGTCTTCCCCATGATCTGGACGTCCCGGGTTCGAGTCCCGGTTTGGGCATGGTCGTACTTCCTATTCTATGTGTGAGCTGTGTAAACGTGCCCTCCTGTAAAAAGGTGTTGTGCAAGCGAATGAGTGATGCATGAGTAGTCAAGTCGTACTCTTGGCCCAAGTTGGCTCTACGATACCAAGAGGCGCCCCTTAGGCTTAAATCGGCTGTCTTCGAACAGCTGGCTTGTCCTTGGCAAGTGCCATAAGAAACAACAACAAGGGAGTTTGTGTTCATCTTCTGATTTTTCTTACTTTTTTTTTTTTTATCTACGAAGCTGGAAAGTTGGATATGAAAATAAATTCTCTTTACCACACTTCTATTTAAAGTATGCTCATTTTTCACCCTTATCCTTATGTTTTATTTATAAATTATTGCTAATTCAGTAAAATGATTTGCACTACCCTGGTGCATAATTCTAATATATTGGAAATACGCAGGTGTTATTAAATGTTAATGACATAGCTTTGAACTAAATTATAAATCTTAAAACTAACTAGCGTTAATGGTTTCTCTTAAAAATTGTAAAACTTCAATATGTTCACGAATGCTGAAATTTTTATTTTTTAAGCCTCGTACATGAAAATTTTGTGTTTCGTTGTGTAGTGGAATAGTATGCATTTTGGACGTTTTTACATCGACCCATTGAAGCCAAATTTTTGTATTGAGAAAAAACACAAATATCAAATTTCATTTATTTATATTTCAGTGTTTTTGAGTTAATGCGTTTACATTCTTGCAAAACTATAAGCTGACAGACGATCAATCTCTTGACAAACCCCTTGGTTCGAAATTTGATCAGTATCTATACTTTAAGTGCTATATTTATGTACCAAACTTTATCCATCTAGCTCTTGCCGTTTGGTAGTCATCGCGTTATCTTGTATTCCAACAGTTGGATAAACAGACTTCTTCTCATTGGATTCCGTTCAAAATTTGATAGCAATTTGCACATTTGGTGCAAAGATTACATACCAAATTTCGAATTCATTTAGTTCGAACCGTTTTTAGGGCTATCATATTTACAGGTACATAAAACAAACAACCATAATTCCAAAAATGTATTTTTTTGGCTCTAGAAAGTTTGAAACATAGAAAAATTTCGTGTTCAAAGTTTTTTACTATTACAAAACTCTATCTTTATATAGTTTATAAGAAAGTAAAAAGATTATTTGAATAGAATTTCAGATTACAATTTGATTAATAGCCCCTAAAAGACTTTAAATCTTAATAAAATAGAAACTATCAATTTATTTTCAAGTTTCTGTTGGAATAACATAGGGTAGTGCCAACATTGGAGGTTGGATTATACTAACAGACTTGTAGCATGTTAACTTTGTTTCACCACTCTAGTTTGGTACATATTTGAAAAATAATTAACGCATTTTTATTCGGTTTTCTTGATTTAATATGCATACTTTTTTTTTTCAGAGAATTGTCATCTCATTGGCCTGTTGGAAACCATTTAAAAAGAGTTCGATGGACCGAACAAAAAGGTAGAAATTTCATTATAATTTATGTTGCTTTTAATTAATTTCGGAATAACAGTATTTTTATATTGTTTAAATTTATAAAAAAAATGTTTAAAGTAGCAAATATTTTGGTCTATTTTGTAAAAACAAATTTATAATTAGATTTTTTTTTTTACGTATTGATATATATAATCACTGCTAAGAATTTTATTTAAATGAATTTTAAAAATATCTTAGTTATATATTTTTGTCTCTTAAGTCACCAGCATTATGTTGATCAATTGCAGATAAGTAACGTATTCTACCATTGACGTTGACAAAAAAAAAAAAAAAAAAAAAACTATTATAGAATGCTATCTGTATGTATTTTGAAATTAATATTTACATCCAAACAGAAGAAGTACCCAGCATGCACATTAATTAAATTTATAACATGATAGTCACTCTTAATCATGGGCCGATCTCCCACAAGCTTGATCCGCGCATGCATATCAGTGATCCATACGTCTATACTGGTTTGTTATTTAATTCATTGAATAAAAGTTTATATCTGATTAGTATTTTATTCCTACTAGTAATTAAACTTCTAAAATTAAGTACTTGTCATTACAACTTTGGTGATATTTCTTTCGATATGTTTATCAAAGGGAAATTTTCAAACTATTGAGACTAATATTTACATCCAGATAGAAGAGGTACCCAGCAATACACAGTTAATAAATATATAGATCAAGTAAATCACTGCTTTATCAAAATATTGAATTATATTTTATCCAATGATATTTATAACTAAGCAGTTTAGCTGTTAAATTCATAGTTAAGATTTCATTATTAAAATTTATAAATACCTTTGATTATTTCTTGTCTGAAAATTACCTTTTGATAAACATATCAAAAGAACTATCTCCAAATTTATAATGAATTATATATTAATTTTGGAAACTTAGTACTAATAGGAATAAAATACTGATCAGATATAAGCTTTTATTCAATCAGTCAAATAACAATGATTCATAGCAAAATTTATACGAGATGAGCTCAAGTAATTGTAAGAAAGCTGCAGAGGTATAATGGATCTGTTATACTTTATCAGTACTGCTTATTATTACTGATTTTTGCAAATCATTTATTGTGTAATATTTTTCATACACTTATGTATTTTTTGATGACAATACACTATTTTAATGTTTTCAGAACTTAATTATCAATTGATCATTAATTAAATTAAATATGGAACCTGATCTGCAGCATCATCTGGTCTTGAGTTTGAGACCCAATAAGATTAAAAAGTATCAAATAAAAATATAAGATTAAAAAAAAGTATAAAATGTTCTGTTTAATGTTATAATAATAATAAAAAAAAATTATCAGATATTTTTAAAAATTGTTTTCAATTGAATTTATTAGAATTGAGTTTCAATTTAATATTTATTTATATTTTTAATTTATATGATCTCATATCCGCTAAACTAACTTTACTAGTTACGGTCAAACCAGGATTTTTTTTCAAGAATTTTTTTATCTGTATCTTGTATTGAATTATTATTTTCATATATATTTACTTGTCAGATATTTTTGAAATACTGATTCGGCCTGTTGGAGAAGATGAATCCCTACATCTCAGTTCTATATCGTCCATTCTGAAACGGACGGACATCAACACAACTGGGTTGATGGATTCTGTGATCGTTCGAGAGGTCCCTAAATATCCAGTATTAACTCACCAACAATACAAAGAGGCTAAAGAATATTGGCCCGTACAATTCAGAGAAGATAAAAAGTATGCAATTTTTTATTCTTTTTATTTTTGAAATCCATATTTATAAAAAAAAGATATATACAGTCAAACTTCACTTAACGATCACTTCACATAATGAGCTTTCTAAAATGTAAAATAAATAAATTAAATTAACGAGCGATGTTTCGCATAAAGAGTGACGAGGAGATATCGGGACGTCACATACAGGATATTGTCTGTTTTCCTTGGTTTGTGTTTAGCGCTTAGTCTGTGTTTAACTCTGTGATAATTTCATTTTTTTACAAGTTAGAACTTGTAAAATATTTAATAACTGAATTGTAAAATATTTAGTTGACTAAATCGTCAAAAATAAATAGATAAATATTTAAAAAAATAAAAAATAAAGGCATAAGACATGAGCATAAGACACGTCGTGACTTAACATTATGAGAAGGTAATATTTCAATAATATAAGAGCAAAAGTGCAAGTGAATTAATACTGGAAATTACAATATTTCGATTTAAACAGACAAGAAAAAAATTACAATCAAACCTCACTTAGCAAGCATCTCTTATAACAAGTGATTCTGCAATATTTCGTTGAAGGAATGGCAAAGAGACACCGTGACGTTACATGCCTGAATGGCCCGTATCTGTCTGTGTCGAGTTCTTGTTTGAAGAGAACCCTTATATCTATTTGGAAAAAGTTTTGGCCAGATAGCGCTGCCGAATGAGATTCCAAGGGGTTTCAGCAATTGCTTGTGGACCTTAAGAACGAGACTGTGTCGATGGCCAAAGTTACGGGGTTAAAGATAAACAGTAAGGCCATAGAAGAGCTTGGGATTGAATAGCCAGAATTACGGGTGAACTTATAGATCAACATTCTTGTCACAGCAAAAGAACTGCAGTGGAGATTTGGTCAGGAGAGGTGAAAATAATAAACTCAACAAAGCAACATGGCCTGTATCAGTCTGTATTGAGTATTTGCCCTTATATCTACCTGGAAAATGTTTCGACCAGATAGAGTTGGAAATAAGGAAGATGCTAGAAGCATGGGAAATTATACTAACATAAGTTGAGAAACGAAGCCCTGTGACTAGCGGTAGAGCTTCACGCTCCCAACGCACAGGTCTGAGGTTCGATTTTCGGGCTGGGCAAGGTCGACTCAGCCTTTCCGCCACTTCAATGGGTCGATAAGCCGAAAACCAAGCATGCTTGGAAAAAAAAAAAAAAAAAACTGGGGGTTCCGCGTTAGACTTGACTACCTAACCGGGACATATGCCTTGTGCCATCAGGGCCTTCTGTCAAGATAGCAGATATGGGCATTGTAGACCTTCGCCCACATGGGTTGTCCTGGCACTGAGTTTAGGGAAGAAGGGCTTAAGCTTTCAAAAAAAAAAAACAACAAATAATTATTATTCTAAAGAAATTTGCTTTACATTTCTTTAATAATGTACTGACTTTTGAAGAATTTTTAAAAAATAGTTTGCTTTTTTACGAAAAATTGTAAAAAATTGAAACTAATATTTCGGCATCCGGCATTCTAATTCCGTTATTTATTTATTTTTTATAAAAAAATTCTGTGATTATTCGAACATTTTTTTTTTTCTGTAATTTAGAACAAGAATTTTTGTCCAATATGCGTGTGACCATTGAGTCCGAAAAAGACATTATTGTTATTACATTTATTTGTCTAGCTATGAACACATTAACTCAAAAATGTTTTTAGCTAGGTGAAGAAAATTTGGTATGGGTTCTTTACACCAAATTTGTAATTTTCTATCAAATTTTGAATGAAATCCATCTTTGGGAGATATATTTGACTGTCGAAAATCAAATGAATACGATAACTACAAAATGCAACAATCTAGATTGAGTACATGAATTGTACACATTTTTCATGTATTGTGTACATGAATCTTTCTATTGGAGACAGTTCCATAACATCATAGTGCAATTAAAAACGTAATTTTGTAGTTTTCATCTATCGTCTAATGATGATGATGTCGTGTCCGCGTTACCACGGAAAGGGGGTGCTGTAGCTTGTGAGGGTAAAGACCCCTGAGCACCCGAGGACAGAAGTCTGACTTTTAGCTCATGAAACTCATACAAATTCGCTTGCACAATCCCTTTTTACAGGGGGGCACATTCACACACCTCACAGATAGAACACAGATGAAGAACAACCATGCACGAACCGGGATTCGAACCCAGGACGCCCAGATCACGAGGCAGACGCGCTACCCCTATGCCAGGACGCCGGCCATCTATCGTCTAAAATTCGCAATATCATAATTTCACTTTTTTATTTCTTCTGTAAACTATTCAAATATTAAACAATCCTTCTTCTTTAGATTTTAACAATGTAAAAAAAATCGAACGTTTAAATATTTGATGAAACAATGAACAAGGTTTGAATTTTAAGGTAAATATATAATATTGCTAAAAATTAATTAAAATAGTATTTTTTTTTTAAAAAAATTAAATAAAACCAAAATTTAGCAAAAAATTACTTGAATATTAAATTGATATCGTTAAAAATACAAAATTTTATATTTTAAAACGATGTTAAAACATTTTTGTGCTGTTATATTTTCGAGAAATTCTGATGGGAAAAATATCAAAATCTTGCTTAATTTTTAATAATCTAAAATTTAAAAAAATTCAATCTGATATTTCATATTTCCATCTACTGCGATATGTATGAGCCAAATTTTATAGCTGTAGGTCAAACGGTCTGCCTGTAGAGCATCAATACATACATACATGTACACACACACACATTCACCTTTATTATTGTTAGAGATATTGTGTGAGTATTACCATTGTTTTCTGTTTCATATTCAATACTAAAAGTAAGTTGATTTTTTACAGCGTTGAAAATTTGTTGGCGGACAGTTTTTTTAGTACAGATGAAAAAAGAAAGATATCTGTGTATTTAAAAATGGCTTTAAACGTCGCATGTTATGGTGATGTATGAATAGTATTTTATTTTTGCTAATGCATTATGATGCTAATGTTATTATATTATGTTTCAGTATACATAGTGTCTATGAAGTATTTTTACAATTTAAAAAAAGTACTGAGAAGTAATTGCTGAGATACTTTAATCGAATGTTTCCCGTGCTCCGAGTTGTTATCCCATTACTTCAGTTATAAGTTTGGGATTTGCTTTCCTATATGTAAAGTATTTTATTGATAAATGCATATTTAAATATTTTATGAAACTTGGCAATGCAAATGATGAGATCTCTCTTTTAATAAAATGGTTATATTTTAACATATTTTAACTTTATCAACATATTAATGATCTATTTTAAGTAATTTTTTTTATCTTACTGAAAATGAAGCCTTGGCTGAAATTTTAACAGCAGCAGCGAAAACGATTTGACTTTCACTTCAACAATGAAATATTGTTATAAAATTTGCTTAAAATAATTTTTAATTATTTAAATATATATATATATATATATATATATATATATATATATATATATAATAAAAAATTAATATCAATAAAAAAAATATTTTTCAAATTTTAAGATTTTTAAGAAGTGAATTTTAGGATCATTTTTCAGCGATATTTTTGGGAATTATTATATAAAAATGCAAAAATTTCTCTTAATCTTTAATTAGTTAAAATTCTAATTAGTATTTCAAAAAAGCCGCTTCGTGGTGAACATTCTCACCCTCTAAGATATATTTGTGCTAAATTTGGTAACTGTATGTGAATGGTCAAGCCTGTAAAGTGCCAGTACACAAATACGCAACAATATTATTCACGTTTATTATTAGTTGATATAAATTATAAATTATACTTTTATTTAATAATTGTTTAAATATTCTATGTAAATATTTTGCAGTCTAATCTTAAAATTCAACTTAACATGCCTTTAGAACATCAGAATCTTTAATGGCATTGTCAGATTCAACACCTTGGACAAGTTCTAAGTTCAAAGCAAAATATACCAGACTTTAAAGTATATCTTCTGTTGAACCGTTCCTCAAATAATTCTGTATTCTCATGTAAAGATATTAAAAGATTTTTCGACAGATATTTTAGTAGTCGTCATTCAAAGTAGCTTCTAAGTAGGGAAGAAAACACGATAAATGATTTTCAAAAATTAGATTAAAACACTTTTGAGACACCTTGTGTACCTTTACATCCAATTCTCAAGGTCATGCGCAAGCTGTCTGAAATTCAGTCAAAGATTCGAAATGATCCCTTTCTTTTCCCTGGATTTTCTTCTGCATTTCTAATATTCACTAACATTTGCATCCATTAGCTTTGTGTAGATTATTTTTCATTTTATTTTTATCTTACTGTCACTTAATAAATCTAATTATGCCTTATAGGATGTTGTTGAAGGAAACTACACATTTGTCTGAAATATAGCCAATAAAAAATCCTATATCATCATTTTATTTTTCATTTTTGATGTAATAAATTTGTTTCATTATTCACTAGCAGATGATACAACTCACATGAAGTCAAAATATAATTAAATAAATTAATAAACTGATAATTCCTGAAAGTATGAAAATAGTGTACTTTTTCATTAAGAACATGCAAGTTTGCAAAATTTGAAACTGCGATTGCATCAAGAAGTAAGTAACAAATCCATTATAAAATACCATTTTGACAAACATGAAATAAGTCAACTAAAATTAGGTTATGTAAAAATGAATTTTATCGCTACATTATTTTACATGCGTTCTTTTGCAACAGGAACTAATGGATTTTCTGCCCTGTTTGGATCTCATGCTAAAGTGAGTCAGCATAGAATGCAAAATACACATACAGGAAACATTATTAAAAATGTTGTAGAAGATCCTCCCCATCGAAATTCCATCCATCGAAAATATCGCTATATCTAGCTTTACCCCCCCCCCTTCAGAAATCTATGATTTTCACTTAGATAAAACAGTTTCTTTATATCGAATAAAATTTCTGTATATCGAATCCTACTTAAAAATAAGAGAGTAATTTAAAAAGTAAGGTCACAAGTTCTCTGAGAAGTGAAGCTAGAAAGATATTATACATATTACTTTTCCAGATTATTACTTTGGTTACCATGATGATTACCATTTCCAGGTGATTACCATAAAGCATTTGTGCCATTGGTAATGAATCTATCGATAGCAGCACTGAAGAAATCAGTTTCCAAATCGTGGAGCCACGTAACGAGAGCTTCCTGAGCTTAATTTCTGAAATAGCGACCTGCCAAGTGCTTCTCTAACAGTTTGAAGAGAAAAAAATCACTTGGTGCTAGGTCTGGGATGTAGAGAAGGCATTCCAATACATTCTAAATTATGTGTAACACGTCAAAGAGTGGTTGAGTGTTGTCATGCAATAACATGATACTTTTCGAGGGTAGTTCCAATCGTTTCTCGCGAATTACCTCATAACATTTCGCACTTCATTTACCAGCCATATATTCGTCAATGCCACCACCTGCTAACAGAAATTTCGAAGCGCTGTGTCACAACTATCTCTGTCTACGGGTAGCATTTGTATGTTGGGATCTTCTATCCTATTTAAATACAGAATTTAATACACGCAGTGAATTTGTACACTTATTAGAGCTTTTGTTACCTTACATTTTTAGTTAAAGCAGGTTTGTAGTGACAAAACTCATATCTTATTTTAGGATAAAGTCGGTTGTGTTATCGTGGATCCCATGACTTCGGAAACGATCGCAATAGCTCATGATCGAAGAAAATCACATCCTATTCAACACGCCATGATGGTTGCAGTTGATTTGGTGGCACAAAGCCAAGGAGGTGGATCTTGGAATATTGACAGTAAGGGGTTTTTTCTTTTTATTAATAACCGTGCGTGTTATGAAACGACTACCTCATTCAATATAGGAAACAAAACGTATTACTTGCTTAGATTGTAAACTTTATTTCTTGTTAAAATAGATTCATAATAATTCTATTTAGTTAAATTTTTATAGAAAAACTTTACATTATGCTAAATGCTGAAAAATTATTTTGATTATTTCTTGATAAAAATTTACTTAGTTATTTCTTGATGATTGATTATTTCTCATGTAGCATGTTATTTTGGATTCAAATCCATGACTTAAAGTAAGTTTATAAGTAAATAAAGAAAAACAAATTATGCTGTATACTAGTTTCCTCTGACAGTCAACCTGTTCTTCTAGATCACATCGTGTTGCAACGTCAATTAAGTATTTCATGTAACTTAATTAACAAATTGTTTGTAAATTTCAAATTTTGATAGATGTGAACTCATATTATTTAAGAAACTTTAATATTCTGTTCATTATGATAAATAAAGAGTTAAGTAATAGTTTTAATGTTTTGTCATCTCGCATAAGATTTGTTCTTTAATTTATAACAGTACTTCAACTACATCTGAAGTTAAACTTTATTTTTAAATGCAATAAAATTACAAAAAAATTATGAAAAGCATGCTTTAAACAAATAGTTACATGACATGGGAAAATAAATTATTTTCGTATTTTCATTAACAACAATGGATGAAAAATCAGATGAATAGAAGAATTTCAATAATCGAATGGAAGAAAAATTTAAGATAAAATATTTGTAGCTGCAGTGGCAATGATTTGAGATTCATTGAGTTTTACAACAACGAAATATGTTGCTGTAATTTTGACTTAAAATATTTTTTTTAATTTCACTAAAATTGAAAATATATATATATATATATATATATATATATATATATACGGCAATAAATTTGGCATCATTGAAAAGATAATCTTTTGAATTTCAAATGATGCAAAAATCATTGTGCTGTAATATTTTTGCAAGTTGGAGAAAAATCCAAACAATTTCGCTTAATTTTTGATTTATTAAATTTCTGTTTAAACTTTCTAAAAAAATCGTCTGAAATGCATATGTTCATTTTCCAAAATATGCCTGTGCGACTGTAGGCTTAGCAATCTGTACTGTTGAGCGGCAAAACGAATACTCTCATTTTTATTATAAACTGAGTTTGATTACTTTCGGCATCCAGGTATTTTGAAAGTATTGATAGTAGCAATATTTCACTTATGTTAATAAATTTTAACATTTACAATTGAAAACATTTATTAATTATTTTTAATCAAATCTATCCTATATAATGATTGAAATTGCATAACTAATAAGTTAATAATTCTATTTTGAAATTAATGAATGATTAAGCAATTTGAATTAATTAAGATTATTGCAATTGCCAATTTTTTTATTTAATTAAAAATAAAAATAAATCTAAAGCTTCAAATTGATAAAAATTATAAATGAAATTTTAAAAAAATTGAAAGCTAGATTTTGAATTATTTATTAAAATTATTTATTTGAAAAATATTCTTATTTTACTTTTTAATGTATTAATATATTTGAAAAGAAATACAATCACTTTCAAAATGAATCATAAAAATTCTTAAAAGATCTATTCTAAATTCAGTCGGCAAAAATAGATGATATTTCACGCTTAGATTTCAGTTCAGACTGTACAGTTTGCAATTTCTAATTAGAATCTAATGTTAGCAAAACAGCAACTACATACAACTGTTTGCTACATCTTTTCTAATATATCATCTGAAAGTCTTGTTCCATTACGGGAACAGTTTCATAAAAATATTAAATTCCAACTAACCTTAATATAAAAAGAAAATCTCTGTACCATTTGAAGTGGAAGATATTTTATTCAACACTAATTTTAATTAGAGATATGCAAATAATCGATAATAATACGAAACAGAATAGCATATAAAAATCGTTTGGTCTGCAAATCTCTAATTAATCGTTTGGTCATCCATATAGCTCTCATAAAAATGTAGAATTTTTTATTATGTTTTGTGTTAAAATACTCATAAAAGAATGTAATATTTTTTACAGGTGAGCATGTATCCCATAAGCCCTTTTCAAAAGAAGAGATGGAAGATAAAATTGCCAAAATTAAGGAAAGCAATCCTGACAAAGATGCAGTGAAAACTGCACTTCCATATTTATGCACAGGATACGATATTTATGTTTCAAGGGAACCTTGTGTTATGTAAGCATCTTTCATCCATCTTTTTGCATTTATTTTCAATATTTTATTATTTAATTAATGAAAATAATGAATAAGGCTTAATATTAATATTTTAATACTAATACATTGCATGGCAAAATTAACAGTTTTAGATTAATATTATACAATAAGAAACAAGCATCACGGTATACATTTTTGGATAAAATTATTTTCACGACTTTAAAGGAAATAATTCTAATTAGCTGTCTTTGGCTACCAGCTTGTTCGCCCAGATTGACTTTTTAGGCAATGAAACTAATTAATATAAACTGCATTATTTTGAAAAAAATCGCATTGCTATTTGATACAACTGATAGACATGAATTTAATTGAATCATTCAACTACAAAGTATTGGGATGCAAATAAAAAAATGCATATACTGCGAAGAAAAAGTGGACGTGAAAACCCTACTTTGGAGATTATGTCAAAAGAAAGAAATTCTTTAATCTTAACTTTAACTCTTGCAAAAGCACGCAATTGAGCGTTTTGATGAATGAGTTTGAATTTCTTTTTAATATTTTTTGAGATTGAATCCAAAGTAAATTTAAAAAATAACTAAATAAATAATATAAATTTAGAAAAGAATTGTACGAATATGAAATTGATATCATTAAAAAGATAAATTTTTGAATGCAAAAACCTTTTTTTGGAAATAATAAAGAGTTGTGGAAGATATGAACATCAGTTTTCAAAGGCAAATCATAGCGGCTATCCATCTGACGATGGTTAAGCCTATTTTTAAGATTAATTAAATTTTGTTTCACTCTTGTTCATAACACCTTGAATTTTTTACATATTCTTTTCTCTGAATGAAAGAAACTTTTAGTGAAACAGCAAGTCCACACTAAAAAAATTCTAATAACATTTTGCAGCACTATCAATTAATTAACGAAGTGTTGAATTAAGTGCAGCCTTGAAAAACTTCAGTGAAACGTTTACATGAAGTGTTGTTTCTTGACTGTTACCTTTCGGTAATAAGAAATAAGAACGATTTCTGGCCCGCGTACGTTTTATATATAGAGAGAGAGATTTTAAGTTTCTTAAATTGATTATTGCTGAATAAGTAGACTGTAACTGTAATGATTTTTTTTTCCTGGTAAGCAATGTTTAGAGTGTTTTTCTCCTCTAAACAAGCACAACCATTTTTTGGGAAACATTAGTCAAGACGACGTTTCATAACGGTCCCAAACTATTAAACAATTACTTCTTATCATACTCTTTTGTAATAAAATTAATAGGAGTGGTCTCCCAAAACTTTCTCGCATAATGTTTAATGAAAGTATTGTCGCCCTTCTCACCAGATTGCACATTCTTGCTCAGATTTTTAATTCAGAGTCCTACACATGAGAATCTTGTTCTTCGGGTTATAATGAGAAAACCTAATTATTCATCATGGAAGCCTTTTTTTTTTCTTGTCTGATTGAACCAACAACTATAATTTCAGTCACATGCCAAATTCATTTATCTAAAACGTTGCGATTTCAAGCTATGGAATTTACATGTAGGCAAATTTACAAATAATCAACTTCCTGACATGGCTTAAAATCTGATACATATCTACATTTCAGATGTTAAAACTGTCTACTACATTTTACATGTTGGCAATTATATAGATAATCAACCTCCTGGCACATTTGATTTAAAATCTGATACATATCTACATTTCAGATGTTAAAACTGTCTACTACATTTTACATGTTGGCAATTATATAGATAATCAACCTCCTGGCACATTTGATTTAAAATCTGATACATATCTACATTTTAGAAGTTAAAACTATCTACTAAATTTTACATGTTGGCAATTATATAGATAATCACCCTCCTGGCACATTTGATTTAAAATCTGATACATATCTACATTTTAGAAGTTAAAACTATCTACTAAATTTTACATGTTGGCAATTATATAGATAATCAACCTCCTGGCACATTTGATTTAAAATCTGATACATATCTACATTTTAGAAGTTAAAACTATCTACTAAATTTTACATGTTGGCAATTATATAGATAATCAACCTCCTGGCACATTTGATTTAAAATCTGATACATATCTACATTTTAGAAGTTAAAACTATCTACTAAATTTTACATGTTGGCAATTATATAGATAATCAACCTCCTGGCACATTTAATTTAAAATCTGATACATATCTACATTTTAGAAGTTAAAACTATCTACTAAATGTTACATGTTGGCAATTATATAGATAATCAACCTCCTGGCACATTTGATTTGAAATCTGATACATATCTACACTTAAGATGTTAAAACTGTCTACTAAATGTTACATGTTGGCAATTATATAGATAATCAACCTCCTGACACATTTGATTTAAAATCTGATACATATCTACACTTAAGATGTTAAATTGTGTTTATTAAATTTTTATATACAGGTAAACATACAGATAATCAACCTCCTGGCAAATTTGATTTAAAATCTAATACATATCTACACTTCAGGTATTAAAACTGTAGTACTAAATTTTACTCTTCTTTCTCTTTATGTTTGATAGCTATTGTATTTGTTCTCAGCTAGACAAATTTCCTGGGACTGAATTTCGCTCAAAATTGATTAAAAATTTACAAACTTCATATATCTGTTCATTTTTCTAGCTCAACGTGTTTTTGATATATTTATTAAGTCAATCGTGTTCACAGATAGACAGAGAAGCATGATTTCAAAAATATATTTTTCGAACTCAGAAAGGTTTGAACCTTGGAGATCATTAAAATATCGAGATCGGATTTTTTGACTACTTTCTCTTTGTGTCCGGGAAAGTAACCAGTAGGAATGGTCTCCCTAAAACTTTCCAATAAAGGTTTTATCCTCCCCTGACATAAAACTACGAACTTCAGGTAAGACCAAGAATGCCTTGCATGGCACTGGCAAACAATATCTACGAAATACAGATGTTTGGCGTGAATGCAGCATTTTTATGGAATCTATCGTATGCCAATTTTTTTTACCGATTACTCATTCGCATGCGGTTAATAGTACCGGAAAATAGACAGGTTTTTTTTTATCCTAACCTGTTGAAATCACAATTTGATACATAACTACAACTGTAATCAAAATTCACATACCAAATTTCACATATTTAAGTCTAGGGCTTGTCTATGACAAGTGCCATTAGAAACAACAATAACATATTTAAGTGAGTGTGCTTTTTAGTAATCGTGTTTAAGTGAATGTGAAAGTTTAGAATGACAGATAGTCTACCCCTTGTTAGATTCAGTTTTACATTTTAGATGCTAAATGTAAAACTGAAGTATTAAATTGCATCTGTTTAGTTTTTTTACGTGTTGGAATGATTGAGTTCACTTGTAATCGAACAGCGAGACACACCGACTTTCTATGAGTGGATTTCATTCAGATGCAAATTTGGTTGTAAGTTCATGTACCAAAATTCATCCACTTAACTCTTATTATTATGTTCAGAGACATATAGGCATTAATGCCAAAAGTATGTTTTTCGAATTCAGAGAATTCTGAAACGTGGAGATTCATTCATATACCGGTGTTGAATTTTTTGACGATTACAGTACTTTCTCAACGCATATTGGTCAAACGTGAAAGTAAAAAGAGAAAAGAATCATTTTTTTTAATTCAGTTTATAGAGTTTAATTAATATAAAGGCATCTGAACTCTGAATGTTTTTACTAGTCATGGGAACGCATGTTTAAAGATTTCTCAGCCTCTTCTGGTCCTGTTTTCTTCTGTTCATGTAAATCTGACTTCAGATCCGTAATTAAAGATGACTACTTTTTTTAAAAAAACTTTCTCTTATTCGAAATATATAAAATTTTATAATCGTCAGAAATTTGTTCTAAAGATTTTGACGAATCTTCACGTGTCAAATCTCATAAAATTCGAAAAACATATTTTTGGCATTATGCGTGTCTCTCTATCCAACTTTCTGTCTGTGACAACTATAACTCCAAAACGCTTTGAGCTAGACGGATGAAATTTGGCATACGGTATTTACACTCAAATTTGTAGATTTCTATCAAATTTTAAGCAAAATCTGGTTCTGAGGAAGTCTGTCTGTCCGGCTGTTCGAAATGAGTTAACAAACACAAAAAGAGCGTTATAAATCGAGCAAAATTATTATTAATTATTATTATTATTAACAATTAATATTAACAATTATTATTATTAATAATAATAATTATTATTAATAATTATTAATAATAATAATAATTAACAATTAATATTAACAATTATTATTATTATTAACAATTAATATTAACAATTATTATTATTATTAACAATTAATATTAACAATTATTATTATTATTAACAATTAATATTAACAATTATTATTATTATTAACAATTAATATTAACAATTATTATTATTATTATTAACAATTAATATTAACAATTATTATCATTATTAACATTATTTTTATTATTAACAAAAGAGCGTTATAAATCGATAATTAACATCTATAGTGAAGACTTTTATCAAATTTTGAACCAGATTCAACAAGGGGATGACCATCTGTCAACCTGTGCTTTCAGAAACATGTAAACGCCATAACTCAAAAACGCAAAGCCTTAAATATATTAAATTTCGTATGTGATTTTATGACTACAATCGTAGTATTTTGTCAAAATTTTATTGGGGTTTGAGATCAGTTGCAAAAAAACTTTCTGAAACATAAATTCGATTTTCGGATACTATTAACAGCATGCCAGTGATTAATTGCCAAAATAATAGCCTAGGTCACATAATAGTTTCAGTAAAAATGTTTAATTCTAGGTTCTATATATCAAAGCTAAATATTTCGTAAGTATTGTATGCCAATGCCATGCAAAAGTTCTCCGGAATAACACTTTTATTAGAAAATATGCGAGAAAGTTTTGGGGAAACCATTCCTGCTTGTTCTAGGTCAAACTCGAGGAGATGTGAAGCGTGAAGTCTTTTTCAAACATAAAGATTTTTTTTCCAATTATTATAGTATTTTCTCTTATTTTACTTCATATACAAGTGAGAAAAAGCGTTATTTCTTTTCTTAAATTTTATGTTTACATTCATTAAAAACACACCTGTTTCAGGTGTGCCATGGCTCTTGTCCACTCACGGATACGGAGAGTGTTTTATGCCCACCGGTCACCGCGAGGAGCTCTAGAGAGTCAGTGCAAGTTGCACCTGCAGGACGGCTTGAATCACCATTATGAAGTGTTCAGGGTTGAACTAAAAACTACGACAGAAAAGAGCAAAGAGTCCGAAATCGACTGTGATTCAGTTTCTTGATAAAAAATATTTCTATTACTTTTATTTAATTATTTTTAAAGTTAAATAAATATAATTTTTTTTATCAACTTGCATTTTTTAAGATGTGTGTCTTGTCCTATAAAGTCATTTCTTAAAAGGATTAGTGGCTTAGTAATGAGAGCGTGGCCTCAAAGCCATAGAGATCTAGGTTCGAAACCCGATTCCTATTTTTTTTTAATACAAAATTTTTTTTTTTTTTTTTTTGCTTCTTTTGATTCCTTTACAGTTCGTGCTTCCTGGGGGGGGGGGGGGTAAGAGATAATTAATATTTGTTGACATTAATTCTGCATACACATTGTGAATCTTAACACTTTTTTTAACTCCAGAAACCAAATGATGCCAAAAATGCTCAGTTTTGTTCATTTGATATTCTATTTTAATAAGATAAAAACATCAAAAATTGATACAATTTTAAAAATTAAAATATGTCATCTTGTAGAACATTAAATATATTTTTAAAAAATCTCTACTTATAAAAATAAATAAATGTGTGTGCGCCTCTTTGGGTGCTCTATAGGCCAGACATTTTATTAGTATTTTACTTAATTACCAAACTTACCACATATATAAAAGGTTAACACAAGATTTGAATTAAATAAAAAACACAGTTTCTTTTCTTTAAATTGTTATATTTTTGTTGAATCATAAAGTACACAGGATAAGGAATAATATGTATGGAATAATACTTAGGGCAAACGATCTCCATCGGTTTACTGGCACATACACAATCTTTTGTTCGGAATTTTCCATGACTATTGTGCATAAATGTGGCTGAATTTCGTTGATGCTGCGTTGAATTTCCTCCTTTTCTACAAGCACGCTTTTGGACTTTCTGGCATAAAAAGAAATCCAATGGTGTTAACTTCAAATAACCGCATAAAAAGAAATATTATGGTGTTAAATGGCACGATCTAGGGGGCTAATTCTCAAATTTTCGAACTGTGGCCGCCAGACTTTATTATTTTTTAAATATTATTGAACAATGAAAATGTTCTATCGTGTAACGCTCCATTTTTATTAAACCTACACTATCAACTGCCAAATGGGGTTTTTTTATACGGTTGCCAAGACTTTACTGCACGAATAGTGACAAATTCAAATCTTACGTTAATTTTGGGACACCCTTTACTTTGAAGAGTCATAGTGTGCATTTCGGAGCAAATACTTTGAAATATTACTTAGAATCTATGCAGCATTAATCGCATTAAAACACATTAATCACTTATCAGAGAATGAAATTAAGGCATATGTATATATATATATAGAGAGAGAGAGAGAAAGAGACTAAATAATTTGCAAACAAAAGATAAAAATTAAAAATTCCTTTAATGTAAAAATAAAAACTCATTTTGTTAATCATTCCTTTTGTGATACGAATTGATTTCTTCCCCTAATAAGCAAATAAATGCCTACTGTTCGTTTGAGTATTCCGAGACGACCACTTTTCGATGATTCTATCACATTAAGGTGAGATTCATTCAAGGTCATCATTCTTTGAACCTTGATTTTCGTCCTATTAGATACTTTTTTGTTCAATCTTTATTTTCGTGAATATCGTGTCATTTCTGACTGTATTGTTTTAATTATTTTATTTTTTTGTTAAATGTAAACATTCTCTCCTTTCATCTTTCCTCTATTTTGACGTAACTCGTCATCCTAACGCATGCGCAAAAGCGCTGAGGGTTTTAGAATCCGTTGTCAAAAAATAGTTCCCATTGTGTTTACACTTTTAATGCATGTGTGTGCGAGTGCGCGCGCGTGTTTGCTTGCATAATACGAAAAATAAAATGATAAAATCAGCATTTAAGTAGTTACTCATGAAATTTAATAAAAATCCTTCTATAAAAATGAATTAACTAATGGGATGCAGCAAAAATTTAAACTGCTTATTTCTATAAATAGTCCTTTCTACATGGAAAGGGCGTAAGTAGTTTTAAAGATTATTTAATAAAAGTATAGTAAATTGTATGCCTAAATATAAAAATTACTGTTTTAAATCTTGATTTTAAACACAATCAGATTTGTCTTTCATTTAATTCGAGAGTCACTGTTCCATATTTCTTGTGTGTATGTATGTATTCTAAATCCCTGGTAAAGTATTCTTAAGCATATGAAGACTTGATTATAAAGTCCTGTAAAAAAGTACAGCTATTCCACTTAAAAAGTTTGTTTGTCAAAGCTAAAAATTGTTTTATAAATATTAGAGAGATAATAATCATTAATTCAAGATTATTGTTCTACTGTTTTGGAAGTTTCACGGATTTTAAATCATCGATTTTATTAGCAAGGATTCGCACAGTTGAAGTTAGCTCAAGAAAATGTGAGGCATTCTGATGTTGATTCCGCCTTCTCTCTCTTAGCGGAAGAATCGCTTGTACGTGCACAAAGATTGTCTCAATATACATGCCCCTGTAAAGATCGACAACTTGGCGTTTGAAGATATTATCATTCATTCATAATATTCGATGCTGATTATGACGCGTTCAAGCTAAATTATTTTAAATAAATGCGATGATGAATCATTCTAGAATGGAAACATCAGTAAAAATGTACCTAAAATAAACACTTCTCTAAATTTTTATTGAAGAATCATAATTAGAAAATAAATTTTTTACAAGAATTACTAAATTAGTGTCAAGAATAAAACAGAGTAATGCATATTGCCATCACGTATTTGATCTGTGGTCCAATATATATTCTCTTAATAAAACAACTGAGTAGCATGTTTTCCATAAGCAAATAAATTGTGCATATTCTTTTTTTAAATACCATGTAACAAGCATTTCATATATAAGGAATTATATATATATATAAAAAAAAGCTTCATCCAAGTGCAACATTGCATAAAAATAGACACCATTTTATGGAAGGATTAAATTTGTTTTTAATATTAAACAAAAATGATGTATCACAAAACACTGACATGCAATGTAGTAATGTAGCTTGGCAAGCAAGAGAGATACCCTAGGTGACCTTACTAGGGGTCGTAAAATAGTACAAATTTAATTCGTTGCATTAAAAAAATAAGTACTTTTTTCAACTCTTAATTCCCAGAATTAAAATAAAACGTATTAAAGGCAAAAATGAAGATTTTCTTCGTTCAATTTAATAACTCAATATATTGAGTTATCTGGAAAATTCCCTATTTCAAATCATCACTATTTGAGTTCCATATGTAGACATTATATCCGACATTCACAATGGATCATGAATGTTTAAAAATGCTTTTTTAAAATTAATAATCAAAGACCGATATTAGATAACTTGAAGTTTATATTTTTATCTGCAATCCGTATCCTTCACGTAACTACAGCTATTCTATATTCTCTTTTAAAACTGTTATGTCCAGAGGTTAAGAACTTCGAGTTCAAGTACTCCGCGATCAATCCCACAAATCAGCACTACCATAATATAAATGAATCATGCGAGAAGTATTTGATAAAACTAGACTGAACTTGGAATCGAACTTAGGTTCAGAATATCAAATTGCTATACGCCAAATATGCTTATCAATCAGCAAAAAACATGATTAGTGCTTTGAAATAAGTAATAAATTGTTAAGAATTTCTATAAACTAAACTAAATGAGAAAAGTTGGGCATTAAAAGTGTTATTATATGCAGAAAAAACAATGATTTGATGAAAGATGTCGTTCATAGTAAAATAATGAACTATTCTTTTATAAACGCCATCTTTCATCACATTTTTTCAATGAATAATGAATAATTATACTATGAGTATCTTCTATTCTATTATGAATGTATTTCCACTTTCTGAGGCTGGGATGATAAGTTGGAGTTGGATCACAGCAACCAAAAAGAAAACTTGACCTCCCCCCCCCCCTGAATTATGTCAATGCTTGGGCTAGAAAAGGAAATTTTCACTAGCATTACAAATCTGTTATACTGGTTCAGTTTGAGTTTTTTTTAAAAATAACCATTTAATTGTTGCTCAATATTTGACATTTAATAATTAACTGGACAACTTCTCTACATATATGCATAATCTAATTGAACATAGGACAGATATAAATTTCATAAACGAAATAATAAAATTCTAGTGAGTGCTGTTTTGGTATTTGCCGTTGCCCCATTTTATGTAGATACGCTTCTGTGCACTGTAAACCAAAACATAATCACATTTTTTCAAAGATAAAGAATAATACCAACAACATTGAAAAAGTATTAAAAATTAGACCTAGAATTTGTATACTTTTGAGGAGACTAGCAGTTTTGAATGACGTCAACTGTCTCCCATCTCTGACGGATCAACGAGTCAATTTTGGAATAACTTCATCATCACCAACCAAGATCTCTTGGAAATGAAGACACACAATATCAATTTTTTCCTGAATGAAAAAACTTCGTCTGAAAAGAAATAGAATAGACAACCCAAACTCTGAAACTTCATCCCACTTTGTAAAAAGAAATTGGAAGCCCCTGCTATGTTGATGCAGGGGCTTCCTTCCTAACTTCGTGTTTGAAAATTGTATCTCTACCATTCATACGGCATGGAAAGGAAACATTAGAGAAAACAAGGACCTTTTAAAAAATATCTGAAATTTTTTATACCTTTTATGCATTAAAAAACTTAAAAAGTGCCAACTTATGGCAATCGTAAAAAAGGTTATAAGAAATTGCAATCTTCGTCTGAATTTGGATTTTTTTTTTTTTTTGCACTTAAATGTTTCTTCTCTGTAATTACTGTCTTCCGGTCTCTTTATTCTTGATTTCGGTAAAATGACATAAAGAAAAATGCAAATCAAACATTGTCAAAGGCATCGAAACCCCAAAGAGAGCGAGCGTTCTTGAATTACTCTTCACCCCCTATATTCCAAATATGCGACTGAATCAGGGCTTTATCGAACGGAGTGATTTGGGGCGAGTCTGGTTTCATAGGGTCTACAACATCACCAGCATGAGCAATAAAAAGGCCTTTGGACAGATGGAATAGTAGTAGACGTCGTTAGGCACGCTGATGCTCGTAATATCCAATTCTTCAATAAATTTTCCAATGGTTGTCTTAACTCTGGATACTTCCACAAATGCTGAAAGAAAGCACAAATTGTGCTTTTCAGCAAACCCAAATTGATGACACTGACCAAGCCTATCTTCTTGTTGGACACATTTAGTAAATTCCTATATAAGTTTGTCTCCCAAAGGATTTTTTTCTACATCCTTAGTAACAAACACTCCACTGTCACTAGTACGGCTTCATTATACAGCCGATAAATGCTCCTAAGAAATCATTGAAATTGATAACTAGATCGCAAAAGATAGCGCCAATTCCAAAAACAGTGTTGTCGTATCGCTTACGTCAAAAGCGTTTTCATCCAGATATGTAACTAAAAGAATACCTTTAAATGTCTTCAGAATATTTTTGAACTTGATGACCAAGAAGTTTATTTCTCCAATGGAAACCAAAGCTTCACCTGAACTACGGCTACTTATAAGGCTCCAATCCTATTCCATTCTTTTGGCTCCTCATTGCCAATGATGCCCTCAGCACTGACTTACAGGAAGACATCAAACGGCTTACGCTGATCTGTTAGATGTTTGATCTAAATTTTACCTGTGTGAATATTATACGTGAGCATAAGCAAGTTAAAAGAGTTCTCAAGCAGCTAGCTCAATTATAACAAATTATTGACATGTAAATGATGCCTATTTATAAGCATTTAAAAACTTGAAATGAATTTTCTGAAGAGCGGGTTTTTTCATTATTCTACTTTACGAGTATCCTAATATTTCAAAAAAAAAAAAAAATATTTCTTAATGAAATTTATAATTAGCGCTCTTTATGTATGAACTATGGATTTGATGCTGAATGCTCTAGAAATGGATTTACGACGGTTTAATGTAAATATTGTTTAAAAAATTGCAAGATTTCATAGATAATGTAGGGCAAAGGTCACATATGCACACGAGAAAACTAATCTCATTCTACTAAAAACAAAAAATTTAACTCTACCATTGAGCTCTTTTGGCACGAAAGGTCAAGCATTTTCCATAACGACTTATGCTAGAAACCTGATCAAGTTGGAAAGAAATCTCAAAATGCAATGGCTCATCTAAATGATTATCTTAATGAGGCGTTTCTCAACCTTTCAGTATTCGTGGCCCAGTTTTAAATCATAATTTTCATCGCGCCCCCCGCTTACAATAAAATGTATACAACAATAATGTATATTGAGTATTTTCGATTCTGTTTTTAAACTATTTTTAACTAAATGCCAAAACAAGAGTAAAAGCGAGCCAACGTTGGCGAGAAACCACATCTTGCATTTTGGATAAGAGTGCGGTGAACAGATAAAGTGAACGAAAGTGGAGAAAATTTAAATATTATATTCGAAATGAAAGCCAAACAAGGTGATAACGTTAAAAGAATATGAAAGTAGAAAAATTCATCAATGAAAGTTAACCTATACGGGGTGAGCTAAATTTAGAAATTGTGAATATATTTTTTCGAATAATAAAAGAAATGAAACAGAAGCATTAAAAAAAAGTGAAAAGCAAAATAAAAGTGAAAAAAAATAGCAATGTTTGTGGAAGGGAATACACACGACCGATGCCGTCTCGAGCATGTGTGGAGCAAATATTTTCTCATAGGAAGAAGGAAAATGTTCGATAACGCAAATTTCAAATCCAGCCAGTCTCATTCGAGTCGATCCTTTAATCGCTATCGAATCTATCGTGAATTTATATGTTATATATGTTTTCATGTTAACTGCAATTCACCATATTAAATATTCACGGCAGCAGATTTATGCAGGCTCATGAATACATTTTTAAGCGGAAGTAAGCAAGCATTACATGATAGTCAAGCATCAACAAGTACACAGACGAGCGTGGTTCCGAAAATAAAATGCAGGAAATATTCTCAAGAATACTTAAATTTTGGGTTTACCAGTACTGAAGTAAATGAAGAAGAAAGGCCCCTGTGTATCATTTGCTCAAAAATGTTGGCCGAAGACAGCATGAAACCTAATATACTTAAACGACATTCGGAAACGCTTCATAGTGAGTGCGTCAAAAAACCCAGCGAATTCTTCAAATTAAAATTAAAATCATATAAAAAGCAAAACTCATTTTATAAAGAAACTTTGTCTGTAAATAAAAAAAAGCTTTAATTGTATCTTACAAAGTTGATATAATTGTAGAAATCCTCTAACCATTGGTGAAAAGCGCATTTTGCCAGCAGCAATTGAGATTGTAGAAACTATGTAGATAATTTTTTGAGATAATTTTTGAAAAAAATTGCAGTCCATACCTCTTTCAAATGATACTATTGCCCGTCGAATTGGCGATATAGCTGAAGATGTACAGCGTCAACTTTTTTCGAAGTTTCGTGACGAATTGTTTTCGATGCAGCTTGACGAAGCAATTGATTGTAATAAAGATGCTCATTTAATTGCCTATGTTCGAATTTGTGATAATATGTCAGTAGTAGAACTACTTTTCTGCAGACAAATAGAACTCAAAACATCAGCGCTCGCATTATTTGTTATTTTAAATGATTTTATGAACGAGGCAAACATAGAATGGAAAAATTGCATCGGAATATGCGCCGATGGTGCTCGTTCAATGACCGGTAGATTCCAAGGTATACAAGCACTTGTAAAACAAAAATCGCCTCAGTGCAACATTGCATGATTCACAGAGAAACTTTTTCTTCGAAAGAAGTGAGTCCTGGTTTGAATATTGTGTTAACTATGGTTGTAACCGTAGTAAATTATATAAAAATGAGATCCCTGAAATCGAGAATTTTTTCCGCACTTTGTAAAGACATGGGTTCAGTACACTCAGCGTTACTATTTTATTGCGAGGCAAGATGGTCATCACTTGGGAAATTTTTGCAACGTGTTTATGAATTAAGAGAAGAAATCGCCATTTTCCTAGAAGAAGAAAACAGACAGGAGGCCGAGAATTTTCGCGATAGTTTATTTGTGATGAAATTGAGGTACTTGGTAGACATATTCGAGAAATTAAATAACTTGAATCTTCAACTCCAAGGAGCAAATACACATATGTTGGATACGAGTGATAAAGTTAATGCTTTTTGTAGAAAATTGAAAATGTGGAGCAAAAATTTAAAGCAAAAAAACGTAATAATGTTTGTAGATGCGGATGATTGTACTAAAAATTGCAAGGCTGAAGAAGAACATGTAAAAGTTGTTTTTGTAACCATTGAAAATCCTTTAGCCATGCAAAGAATTTTAAAAAAGTATTTTATGCTGACGACAAACTGATAGCAATTTACGAGTGGATTAGGGATCCTTTTCATAAGACTCCCGAAGGACTCTCAATTGATGAGGGGGGAAAAATCACGAGTGGATTTGAATTTTGGGCAGGAGTAAAGTTGATTTTTCTGAACTAAAAACAAGGGCATTTCACATTCTATTACCATTCAACACCCTACCTTTGTGAAACTGGATTTTCTGCTGTGGCTTCTTTGAAGACAAAATATAGAAACAGAACTGAGAGTGGCTATTTCTAATATTAAGCGTTCCTTCAAAAAACTTTGCTCTGCAAGACAGGCCCAAGGAAGTCACTAATAATTATTAAATTTGTTTTTAATTTAGTATGTTTCGATTAAGTAAGTTGTTTTACTTTAATAAGTTATTAAATATGTCGAAATGTATTTTGTTTTCTATGTGTATGTGTGCTTTCCTTTCAGTCAGTTAATCATTTTTTTAAAATAATATTTACTCTTGGATATTCTTGCGCCCCCCCCCCTCTAGTGTGCTCACGCCCCCCTAGGGGGGACGCGCCCCACAGGTTGAGAATCGCTGTCTTAATGGAATGTTCACCCAAATTCTGTAAGGTATAAAATGCTATTAATTCTTAACAGGTTCAGCTCGCCAAGTATCACAAGGACCTCACTGGTAGGGTTGACAAGATCCTTTACAAAAAAATCCCTAGAGAGAATCATCGTGTGTTCGAAGTTCCAGATTACTGGTTGGATTCGACCAGACAAATCTAGACAATCAACAGCTTTAAATGCCAGGCTTTTCTCTCAATTATGGGGATCTTTCAAACCACATCCAATAAGCCTATCTATTTTGAGAGACCGAAACTGTTTGGTATTATATCAAGCATCAAAGGAAAATGTTGGAATTGTGAGTACGACTATATAACACTCCAGAGGCGGCGGTATCAGGGGGGCAATTGCCCCCTGTCTACAGCCTCTTGCCCCCCCCCTCCTCGTCGGCGAGAGATTGCGAGTTTTGTCGGGAAAAGTTTTCACCACTTCAGCATGATTGTAGAGTGTTGCGCATCATCGAACATGATTATTCAAAAACCACCGTAATGTTAATATATTGTAAACTTTCAAAATATCCAAGTAATGGTTAAAGCGGTTTGACTATATTTGGCAAAATAATCGACAGGGTGCCAGGTCAATAAGAGGACGTATTTTGCAAACAATTTTTGATAAACCGACTAAGAACTGAATGCAATTGAGACCTTAAGTTCGCAGATTTTCAGGCATCTGATTCAAATATCGTTCATTCAGCTTTTAATTTGCACTACTTTTGGAAATACAACCGACAAGGTAACAAATGAATAAGATTTCGACAAGGTTATAGGCGCTTTTTGCGGACAATTTTTGTTCGCTCGACTATAAACTCCATGCGGTGATGTTGATATAAGTGTGAGACTTTCAAATATTTGATTAAAATGTCATTCAACAAGTTTGTAATTTGTCCGACAAAGTGAAAAAGATATTTGCATTCCGCTGACAATTTTTGGACTTCAGACTATGAATTGAATGCAGTGAATGTTGAGCATTATATCCACAGATTTTCAGACACCCGATTCAAATGCCTTTCATCAAACTTTTAATTTGCACTACTTTTGGCAATGTAACCGACAAGGCGACATGTGAACAATATATCACATTTTACCAAATATTTTTAATAGGTCGACTAAGGGATGTCGACGATGTTAAGTCCGCAAATTTTCAGTCATCTGATTTAAATGCCGTTCATTTAATTTATAATTTATACTATATTTAGTAGAATAATCAATAAACTGGCAAGTGAATAAGTTATCGCATTTTTTTTTTCAACTAATTTTTATTTTTCGGCTAAGATGTTATCATAGGTTATAGAGAAAAAAATTGTTTTCATCGAGTAGTCCGATTACCTGCCAGTGGAATTATAAGGGAAATTGAAGCTTTTGTATTAAACATGAATACGGCGATAGAGTTGGTTTTCCTGACTCATCATTCAAATTCAAGTTCTAAAATAAATCGTCATCTTTTTCATCTAATTGTTACTTTCTCGGCCACGAACTAGTGATTTTTTTTTAAATCTATTTCACTATGAGAATTGCCTGACAAAAATCTAGTTAATGGTTAAATTAAATTTCATAAATCACTCTTTTTTTTAGACACTCTTGTGCATATTCTTGTTAAGAAGAGTTACTTAATTGTAGCCAAATTATGTGAATTCAATATAAATTCCTGGAATAAGTAAATTGCTTAAGTATAAATTAAGTTATTTTAACAGTAAAATATCTGTTTAATGCAGTCTAATTTATCAGGCTGCAATTATTACACTAAAGAAATAAAAGCGACCGCAATTGACGTCAAAAATAAATATATGTGGTATGATAGTTTTTTAGCTACACTAAAAAAATTTATTCAATTGTGCATTAAATTTGTTAAATAAATTACGACCTAAATTCTTCAGAATTTGCATTCAGTATTATAACGATGTAATTGGGGAGCATATCTTAAAATCTTTTTCCCAATTTTTTGTCTTCGTGGCAAAGACTGTATAATTACAGGTTCTTCTAAATTTTTAATAGACTTTGGATAAGGATGTCTTGATAAAAAGATGATTAAAATAGTCATTCATAGAATATTTATATATAACATATTAACTCCTTGATATATGAATTTACTTAATTTCTTAATTAAATGGCACATCGTTTTGGGGGCAATTATTATTATTTCAATCCCTAAAATAATATAAAGGTATTTGAGGTAATTTTGGATTTTCAAGTGATTTGTGCATTTTAAATTACTCAATACTTTTATTTAATTGCTGATTTAAAATTAAAAATTTAGCAATTCTATGCGCGAGTCAGACTTGTCATTGTATATGAAGGGATTAAGAAAAATCAACACATATAACTGTGGGGGTAAAACTTACTTTTTGAGAGGCTTATGGGCTCACTTGCAAAACTTAGGGGGGGGGGGAAAGTACTTAACCGTAAGAACGCATGACTAAAAATGAAGATAGGGGAGTTCTATTCAAGATATAATCGTTTCCTAATAAAATGCATTGGTTTGTTAAGCCTAAATATACACTGAAGAATAAATAGATGAAAAATCCAATGTTTAAGTAGTCAATTTTTCACAAGAACCTTTTTCATTTCTTATTTAAAATATTTCGTTCATATATTTGAAAAACATTTTTTCCAACCTTCATAAGAAACAACATCATTGTATCTTTTCCGCATTCTAAATTGTTCATATCTGAATTAGAGTAAATTTTTGCTGAGCCCACGCACTAATTCTAAATACATCGTACGGATTCGAAATGTATCTGAATTCCTGCTCGTTGTTCCATTCCTTTTTTTAAAAAATTTAGGTAGAGGACTACGTTAAAAAAAAAAATACGAAAACATCGAATATTTTTTAATTATTATTCTGGATTTCTAAAAAAAATTTCTTTTATAAAGCTTTTTGAATTTAGTTTCAATAATCATTTCATGTTGCTTCTGTTATAAAATAAGAGTATGCATTTGTTCATTAATCGTGACATGTCATTCTGGCACAATTTGTATTTCTATATACAAAATCTAGAATGAAATAAATTAGATCTCAGAGAAATTAAATCTTAAGAGTCTCATAAAAAATACTCAAATATTGACATTTTTGATGGTCAGGGGGAAAAAAATTGAGAATATTTTTTGCAAATATCCTTATAAATTTTTAGAGTGAAAGCAAGGGTCAGCATCTGAATAAAAAAAATGTTAATAATTATTTTATTACATTTAATATTAATTAATTACATTTAATTAATTTTACATTAATTAAATGTAAAATTAATGTAATTAATTAATTATGTGTTATTTTGAAGCCAAATAAGAAAAATTGCGCTTGCCCCCCTGTCGGAGTTGCCTTGCCCAATCGTCGGCAAATCTCTGCCACTGCCTCTGTAACACTCCAGGATCTACTTGCCTAAAGATTCTCTAACTCAATTAAGTCAATACTCTGCGTTGCATTAGGATAAAATGCACTCCACAGCTAATCTTTCCTTCTTTACAGAAGGCTCCAAAATGAACTGTCAAATTATAGCAGTGATATGTATATCATTGATCACAACTTCATGAAAAAGTTTCAGACTGAGCAACCATTGCTCAATAGTCCTCCCCATCTACAAGACCCTCTTTGAAAAAAGCAAAACAAACCAGAAGTATTAGGAACATCGCAATTTTTCATTGACAGCAAGGCTATACTCAAGGCTCTCCAAACATTTCAAAGTATAAATGATATGGTAAAAGATGGTAAGATGAATATATTTCACAGCACTGAGTGAAGGGCCATATCGGAATTGTGAGGAAAGTAGCGGATGACAGAGCTGCTAGGTTTACTGTAGCTAAAAGCTAAAATAGGAGGTGGGTATACACCTTTAAACAACCATGAGCCCGTGGTTTACCCAAGTTATGAATAAAACTTGTAGAAAACTTGGGCAGGGCAGAGATCCATTACAGCACACCAAGTATTCAAAAGTCTCAGCATGGCCTTGGACAGATTTATTGGTAATAACGGAAACAATACATACATTACTTTAAAATGGATAGTATTTATCAATATAGTTCGTCCTATTGCATGGAGGGACATAATTTTATTCTTGGTACACATTTGTTTGATCCATATACTGTGGGGCGGGATGTACATATAACTGATTACCCCAGCATGGGTTAAAATGATTAAAATACTTATTTTGTAATACAAACCTATTAGGTTGGCCTAAAGGCTTCATTGGAACGATGCCAGAGGAAAATATCTCTAGTATGATTTTCATTTTTTATTGACTTCTTGGTCATTCCTGAAGCCCATGACTTCACCTCATTATTCTCATCCAATATCAATCTCCCCTGAGATGAAATTGTTCCATTTATCCAATTATTTTCTATTTTCCCTAGTTTAACCTGAAGTCCTACGGGAAGAAGCAATGAGAGGGACAGCCTCCGACAAAAAGTTTTCTTTTGTTTTAATAGAAATTAATAAACAAATAACTCCAATAAATAAATAAAATTTCCTGCCAAGACAGACCAGTGGTAGTCATGCCAAGGGAACAGAGCTTTTTAAAGAAAATTTTATTGCCATGAGTTCCAAAAAAATTCAAATTCTCACTTTTGAAAAAAAATTAATTAAAATAAGAAGTTCCACCATGATTTAAAGATACAAATTCCTTAGTGAAAAGCTTAAAGAATTCCGAGTGAATAATTACTCTCTAGGCTAAAATTTAGCATTAATTTAAATATAAATCACTAGATCCCCCCCCAATCGAGTGAAAAATACCAATATGTATCCAATAAATAATCTCACGGAAATCACAATTAACCATGGAATGTTCCCTAATACATGCGAAGGTTCAATCGCCGCAACTGCTGATGTGGCGATTATGATAATGACATTTTGCAATACGTGTTCAAGTGCCCTCTAACCGATCATCTCAGGAAGAGGATCTTCAGCCAAATGGGCATCTTCTCCTACAACTTAATTATCTTCGAAACTTTTTACTGTATTTTATATTTTACTAAGAAAACAACATTTTTCATTGGGGTTAATAAGTTCCAACCTTCCTTCCATGAAGGTCTTTCTGCCCTTCCACTTTTTCGCAAACTATGCCTCGATCAGGGACCTTCCTCCGTTAATAAGAACTTTGGAGTTAAATTGCCTCAAATTCCTCCTATTATTTTTGTTATATTTTTATATTTCGTTTTTCATTCTGTTTTGTATTTTGTATTGTGTTATGCGAGTACTATATTGTCGAGTTTTTTCTTTCTACAAAATGCAAAGTATTCTCCTTTTATGCTTCAGATGACATCATACGCCTTCTTCAAATCTTGTATATGCATTATTGTTGTTTAGCATTTTTTCTAAACTCAATAAAATGTTGTCTGAAGATGTGAGCACAGACGGCTAAGGTAAGAATGTTTAGATCTTCTAGTGGTGCCAGCACTTCTGCTATGTCATTCAGACATTTTCACTTCGTTTTTTGAGTTATACTTTGATATTTTTTTAACTGTTGATTTTTGGCAACAAAATTCCACTTCTCACCCAGTACATGTAATCCAAGGGTATCTCTGGGTTGTTTTTTTTGTAAGGTTGATTCAATTAACCTGTAAAATTAAACAAATCAATATTAACTCTTACTGAGTTTTTTATTAGCATAACGCCAGCTGTCGGTTCACAGTTCTCCAACATCAATTTTATGGCACTTGAGACCAGACTCATTTTCAATCCTTCTTCTAACGCAAATCATACGACAAAACGGATAAACAGTTGAAACACTGATCCAAAAACTTTTCAAACTTGGTGAACTATCTTGAAACTAACACCAAGTCACTTACTAGAAAAATCGTTATGAAAACTCTTGTGCAAACTTCTAATTCACCGATGCCTTTTAGATGCAGAAGAGCATCAATGCTCTTCTGCATCTAAATGCATGGGAATGCATCTTTGGCTCTTAACGAGTTTTTTTTTTTTTTTTTTTCCCTCACAAATTCGTAGTATTTTTGTTTTTAAATGCAGATTGCTTATGCTTTCGCGTGGATTTTTCTCTCTTATTGCCTTTTTTTTAATCGTATGGTTGCATTTTTTTAACTTTTGTTTTTGAAACTATAGAAGTTTACAAAATAAGAGTATTTAGCTTCAACTTCTAACTTTTTTCAAATACCTTTTTACCTTCTTCTTTTTTCATACACCTTTCATCTACCTTTGGATTTTGCAAGAAATATTTTTTACCCAATAATCCTCTTCGCGATTTCAATATGAACATTATTTTATTCTCACAGAAAAGGCCAGTCAGGAAATCTTCTAACTAGCATACCTAAGACTGTCTTTGAAAGAATCCTTTCAATCCAGATTTCTAGAAGAAGGACTCCTTTCCAGACTGTCTAACTAATCTCGAAAAGTTAGCTATTGAAATTCACTTTAATAACAACAAAATCATTATTGTTAAACTATACGCTTCCCCGGGTTTTGATATTGAACATGCAAAAACTTTGATTCTCTTCCAACTTCAGTCACTATTTTTGGAGATTTTAATTTTTATTATCCATTGTGAGATTCATCGTATAGCAATAACATCGCTAATTAGCTCCAAATTTCTTATTTTATTCTATTCAATGCTTCCAATCCAACCCATATTTTGTACAAATTCTCGTACAACTAATTCCTTACTTGACCTTACATCGCGTTCTACTTCATTTTATCATCAGATTGATTATTTCGTTCCCGATTCCATTTTATATATATATATATATTATCACAATCTGCTCCCTCTTGAGACAGACCGCAAAAATCATTAAAACGATTAACTAGAACTCCATCATAAAATACCAACAGATTCCCCCCCCCCGCCCAACAATCTGTAAGCAACATATTTCAAAGCGAAAAATCTTTGAAGAGTTGAAACAAAACACAATTATTTGCCAGATAACAGCTACACACCTGGTAAAACATCGCCTGCTACAATTTCCAGATGTTGAAGAAAAAATTTAGAATCAAGGCATTTCGAAGAATTTCTGCTTGAGATTGGATAAAGTATTAAAAATGTACAACAATACTCTGTTTTAACATAAAAAAGCCCAAATTACCGGAAGGAAATGGGTAATATTATTTGGAGACATAATAATCTATATGTTTCGAATATTATTTACATAATAACCATTGCGTTTCGAATCCTCAGCAACTGAATTATCACTTTGTGATTTTTTTTCTCCTGTATTACAATTCACGACTCCATTCCTTTGCGTTTTAATGACGACAGAAGTACTTATCTAAATATTCCGATCCATCTCAGGAAGTACCAAAAGGGAGCCAGAAAACGAAAAATACTTTCCAGGTGTGGATTGTATCCTTGTGAACTGGCTCAAAAGAATTAAGCGCCTATAGTTTTTTAAGTTATCTGATAATTTCCAAGAAATGCTTTCGACAACTAATATCCCTGTGCAAAGGAAACTTTCCGTTATAAATCTGATCCCTAGACCAAATAAAGACAAATCCAAGATTAACTCATGTGAGCTGACTGCCCTCAATTCTATCTGCTCTGTTTGTATCTATAAAACATTTACTCTAATATATAGTTTCATACTCATCAACTTGTAATTAATGGAATACATGTCGCTATAACAGATGCTCATTAATAGAAAAGTTTTTTTATTGGAACCAATGTAAGTACTAAAAGTGCTTACGATTCTGTATACATTGATGGCGTTATTTTGATACCACAAGGAATCTTTCCAAATTCATACATCAATTTTTATTAAACAGGTTTTTACAAGTTCTTTAGTGAAACAATTTTTCGAAGCAAAAGTCATTCAGAAAGAGTTATTCCATGGAAATTCTTTATCGTTTATTATATTTGCTATCTTTATATTTGATTTCTATGAGATTTGAACGACAGAAAAAAATATATCATTTTCGCAGACAACATTCTTATTTATTATTCTCATAACTCAACATACAATGAAAAAAAAAAAAAAATTGCAGATTACAGTTGAGAATGTTTGCGAATGGCGAACCTATGGAAAGCTATCTATCTTACCTGAGAAATGTTCTATAGCCAACTTGCACAAAAGAAGACTGCTTTCATGTTTCTTAAATTGGCGACCCCTTTCCTTAGAAGGATTCTTTTCTAAAACCAGGATGATGTCATCATCAAGAATGTTTTAACAAAAGACATTTCGAAAAAATTAATGCCCTGAAAAAGGAGCCTATAAAACGTAAGGCTTAGAATAAAAGACCTGTTTAGCATCACTAACAACAGAAGGTGAAAGATAACCGAGTTTTGCTTCCGAAAATCCTCACTTTTCACTAACATTGTTTGGTTATTAGGGGTAAAGCCGATGTACAAACTAGAAAATAGTATCAAGTGACAAAATAACTGCAACTGCTATAAATATCAAGTCGTTTGTCATAAAACTTATAAAACCCATTCTGCTGATAAACTGTTTAAATTATATGAAAATAAAAGCTTTTAAATTCATGAATAGTCGACAAAGCAGGTAAATTATCAACTTGCTTTGGTTTTATTATAAGTGGTTCAAAGTTACATCTTGTATTAATTATTCAATGACTTATACCTAGTAATAAAATTAAAAATCTGCCTATTTTTTTATTCTGAGTTTTTTTCAAAATCCTAGTAACAGTTATGCAAATATATCATTTTAAAACTGAATTCAATTGAATTCTTTAGCATAAAGACAAAAAAATCATTGCTTTGAAGTCAATTGTAAACATGAAAGTCAATAAATATTATTTCAAAGCCAAATTCGATTTAAGTTTTTAACATAAGTAAATAAAAATCATTACCGAACTTCTCATAATAGTAAACGTGAAACATTCTCTTACTGCTTGATGAAAGGAATTTTTATAAAACCTATATGATTTGTAAACCTGTATGGCTATAATAAATATGTTACCTCAAATATCTCCTTAGCAGAATAAACATATTAAAGGTTATATTTTCAAAAAGTATAGAACAGTTTTCAAAAGTGACATTTTTAGCTGAAAAATCGGGATGAATAAAAATGTCTCCAAACTGTTCTCATATTCTGTTTATGTCAAATCTTTTAATTATTCTACTGTGTACTTTTCTCTTTAGCTGTTTTCTTATTACTATCTATGGTCATTTTAAATGGTCTTATAATTTCTTATCAAATATTAAACTTTTAAAATAATGATTCTTTCTGAGGTTATTTCCCAAAATTTTCACAAAGAACCTGAATTTGGCATTGTACACTCAATGAAGGGCAAATATAATACTATTAAAACCTATGATTATTGGTTCTCCAGAGTAACTATTAAATATATTCCATTCAGATGAAAAAGTTTACTCCTCATAAAACACTCAGCCACTTCATCATTGTTAGCTACTCCTTTTGTAGATTAATTATTCCCCATAGCATGAAAGCATACAGTACAATTATAAAATTAATCATTTCAAAATTGCTACTCATTTTTCCTAAAGATATCCTTCAATAACCAGTATATGTAAGAAATAGCTGTTGCACTTGCAAGTTCCTTATTTGACAGTTAATCAAATTTAACATTGGTTAGCCATATATCCACTTTCATGATCTTTTCACTTTAAAATTTGATATTTAAACATGCAGTTTCTCACTTATTCTTTGAATTACTTGATTTTTGTTTAAAACACATTTTTTTTCACATATTGATTTTGATTAATAGCTGTTTATTAAATCTTATCAGATTTGTCTCGTAATTATTACTTGGCAAATGAGGTAAGATTAGCTTGCGATTTCACTCCAAGCATGATAAAATTGGGCCATCCATCCAAAAATATCAGAAAAATCTACTATTTCTTGGTACAAGAAATAGTAACAAATGACTCTTGAAGTTGCAATATAGAATTGACAAGGTTAAAATTCTTTTTAAAAAAACAACAACAAAAAACTTTGGTGAACAGTTATTGTTCTTAAATCAAGTCATAAATTAAATGAAGATTTGAATTGCATTTACTCTGAAGTTGAAACAAAACAAAAATCAATTATTTGAGAATCAATATTCAAAAGTTGTTAGTAACTGAAATAAGTTACAAGACAAATAACTGTAGTTAGTCATATCATCTACATAAATTAGAATTATAAAAATAAATTACTTACATTTTATGAATCAACTTGGAAATAGATATTTAGAAAAATTAAATTATTGAATTTGAGGAAACAATGAAAAATTTAAAATAATAAGAATATTAATTTAAGACGAAAAGAACATGAATTTATATTTTATTATAAGGTCCATAATTACTGTTTTTTTCACTCATAGCATGTTGTTAATATAATGGTAAAAGAAAATGAATCAAAAATACTTCAACCTCTTTATTCCAAAGCACAAATTCTTACTGTAAGTTCAGTGCAAAGGTCTAATTTGAAATTTTCCAGAAAAAAAATGTAAAAAATGAATATAAAGGACATCTTGGTTCATTTAATGAAGAAATTTGTATGGATGTTTTCTATTTTAATGTTTTGAAGTCCAAAGATTTTCTGATTTTTGCCATGTGAAAGTACAGGAATTATTGTAAAATTAATTCTTGTATTTTCAATAGCAATGCAGCTACAGAAATTGAATTTAGTTTAACAAGGATATAATTGTTGAAATTCTGAAAGAAGATTCTTTAATCAATCTAATTATTGCCATAAATGCTGCTATAGCCATATGATGTCATTATGTTTTATAGAGATATCTTAAATATTTCAATCTCAAGAGATTTGCTACTGTAGGAAATTTAATGCACTTAAGGAATTATGAAGCTTCAAAAAAGCAGAAAGAAATACAGAAAAAAGAAAAGAACCTAAAAATTCAAAACAGCTTTGCAAATTAAATTGTTGCAAAAGAGAAAAAAGAAACTGATGACTGAAAAATCTGCAGAACTTACAGGTTGATGTTCAGATACATAAATTGATTTTTTTTTAAATTAATGCTTTCATTAAGCAATCATTAAATGGTTTGTATCATGATAGCAAGAATGGTATTTTATATTTGTTATCACCTAGTTCTTAATGTTGTGCGTCTTTAAATAAGAGAGCTTGAGGAAGTAATTAATGTCTTTTTTCCTTTAACATGTGAATTTCTCTTGCTAAATTCTAGGCAATGATTAAACATATGAAGGTGTGTTCTCCGGCACATGCTCCAGAATTGTTGTTCTTAGCTTTTGTCGGGTTAACAATAATCAAAATTCACGAATGCCACAAAAAATTAAAGATATTTTTTTTCTATATATAAATATAAACATCATTCAATATACTATTATTTTATGTTGAGTTTTTGCTTACTTCCCTTTGTTTTTTTTAACTGATAAAACTTAGAAGAGTAATGTTATTCTGCCACAACTAGTGCATGAGTGTTATTCACATGTTTCCTCTTACTCTACATGCACATACAGGGAATTTAACTTTCCTGATTTGAATGGCAACCTGGCTTGATCAAGTCCCATGATATCATCACTTACTAACCATTTTATCTATTTTCTAGTTTTCCTGCTCTGTAATTTCACTTTCTTTTTCATAATATAAATTATTCAGATATTAAATAATGTTATTCATTAATATTTTGTTATTCATTAATCATCATAAATCATATAATAGCAATAAAATGCTATTTATATGATTATTTCCTACAAATTATGTGCTGCCATTCTCATTCAGTGGAGGGGGGAAAAAAAGATATTTATGAGTGTGAAACTTAATTATGGAATCAAAGCAAAATTGTGCAAAAATAAAACTTATGCCATTAAATATATAATTTTATAAGTATGTTTTAGGTTTAAAATTGTTTTCGTTTCATAAGTTGTCCATCCTAAACTTTTTTGTGTTAATTTTTTTAATGAAAAGTGAAGAGTATGTCTTGTTTTTAATTTAAATAAAAAAGCATCATGAATGATAATTTAAATTAATAATCATCATAAATGTTCATTTAAACTAATGATCATCATGAAAAAAATTGTACATAATTATTTAAATTGTACTACAATTACATTTTCTTTACTAGATGGCTTCCTAAGATGACTAGATACAATGAAAAGAAATCTCTTTCTTCAGTCGAAGCAAACTTTTATCCAGATCCTGTATAAATATCTTTGCCATGGCTACTGCTCACTTTTTGAGAAAGTGTATGCAAAACCTAAATAATGGACATAATCATGGGACTAAAGAAAGTCATTAGCAATCAATATGTGGAAGCAGTTAGTACTGGTACAAAAATCAAAAGCACAACTTTTGTGAGTAAGAAACCTTTTATGTACAATAACTGCAACAGCTAACATTTTCATATGGATATGAAAGAAACCTTGCATACTTGTAATATTTGCAGTAAGGAGTTTTCTGAAATGTGTATTTTAAATGAACATCTCTGTTCTCATACAAATGAAAAACCACATTCTTGTAATGTATGTGGTGAAGAATTTCCTTCCAAAAATACTCTGCAGACACATCTTCTGACTCATAAAAATGAAAGACCTCATTTTTGTGATGTGTGTGGTAAAGACTTTTCACGAAAAATTGATTTAAATGTTCATTACCGTTCACATACAAATGAAAAGCCTTATTCGTGTGATTTATGCAATAAAAAATTTGCTTTGAAAAATATTTTAAAGCAACATTATCGAACTCATACAAATGAAAAACCATATTCTTGTGATGTATGTGGTAAAGTATTTTCTGCCAAAAATAATCTTAATACCCATTATTTAACTCATTCAAATGTTAAGCCCTATTCTTGTGAAATGTGCAGTAAACAATTTTCTAGGAAAAGTTATTTAAAAGAGCATTATGGAACTCATACAAATGAAAAACCTTATTCGTGTGATATATGTAATAAAAACTTTTTACGCAAATATGAGTTAAAAAGACATTACTTTGTTCATGAAACTGAGAAGAATTATTCCTGCGATGTATGCAGTAAAAAATTTTCTGGGAAAATTAGCTTAAGACAACATTATCGAACTCATGCAAATGAAAATCTTTATTCATGTGATGTCTGTGGTCAAGGATTTTATCACAAAGGTAATTTCAAGAAACATCTTCTGTCTCATTCATATTCATATGAAAAACCCTTTTCTTGTGAAATATGCAATAAAAAGTTTTCTCAGAAAAGTCGTTTAAATGAACATTTTCTAATTCATTCAAATGAAAAACCTTATTATTGTGATGTATGCAATAAAGGTTTTTTGGACAAAGGTAATTTAAAAAAACATCAGCGTACTCATACAAATGAAAAGCCATATTCTTGTGCTGTTTGCAATAAACAATTTTCTCAGAAAAGTCACTTAAGGCAGCATTGCCGAATTCATACTAAGGAAAAACCTTATTCTTGTGATATATGTAGTAAGGAATATGCACAGAAAGCTAATTTAACTATACATTATCGCTCTCATACTAATGAAAGGCCTTTTACTTGTGATGAATGTGGAAAAGGATTTTCTTCGAAACGTTATTTAAATAAACATCTTCGTACACACTCAAAGGGAAAAGATGAATCTAGTGATATATGTGAAAACAATTTTTCTATAAAGGTGACTTAAATGGACATTTTAATGTTCATATGAAGAAAAAAGATCCTTTGGGGGAAATATGAAGCAATAATTTTTTCATCTAAAAATATTAAAATTGCAATCTGTAAGCCAAGCAGCTAATGCTCCTATTATCTCCAGGCTGAGGAAAAGGCTGAGTTGTGTAAAATACTATTTATTATTTCTCTTTAAGATAGCTAACATGCATTATTTCATCCCTATGCTCATGCTGATAGTCCTTAAAGTTTAAGTAATAGCAATGACATCATATTAAAATTCCTGATTAGATAAAGTTGTTATAGATTTAAAATTTATTAATTCACTAGTGAAGGATAATTTTAATGTATTTTATGTTGAATTGTTGATCAGTTTAAATTTCTTTGATTCTACAAGTAACTACTTCAATTCTCCTACTCCAAATTATGATGTGGAGATGTTAAGGTTAAGATCATGTTAAGATTGCTCTTCATAAATCACACATTTTTGAAAGTGGCTTTATTAAGTTTACAATCATGAAGTTTTCAATTCAACTTCTTGATAATATCAAATTAGTGATGCAATTGATTCAGAAAGACAAAAATAATTGCTTTATTCTTTGAAATTATTTGAGAATGAAAAATATTGTAGTATCCATTGCTCTTTTATCTGTTACTGTTCATGAAAAAGGTTTCTTTTGGTTAAGATTTAGGTTTCTTTTGTATGTTTATTTGCTTTATTGGTTGGTTTCATTTATGTTTTAAATCTTATGACATTTGAAGGAAAAAAGAAAGACAAGAAAAAATTGAATTCTGAGCTACGGAAGTATTTTTGTTATACAGTTATTATTTTTGTTCTTGTACTAAATATAAATTATTTGTTAGCTTTCCAATCTGCAATATTTCTTTTATCATATTTTTTTAGTACATCAGTTCTGGAATTGAATTTTATGCATCTTACTATATTCAGAATAACCTAAAGCAGCAATAATTTACAAAAGCAATATTTTGTTGAATTTTTAATATGCTATTGTGAAAGCTGAGTGTATTTTCTATAGTTGTGTTCTTATATATGAATATTATGTAATTGCCTTAAAAATTGAATTTTGTACCCCAGTTTCTTACTAAATTGTAAAATTTCAATCTGCTTTTCATCTAAAACTGTAATCTACTTTATAGACTTTTAAGTAGTAGTCATATAATTTACAAGAAAGTGAAAAAAGTGAATTACACATTTAATTTTTTTAAAAACTTTAAAATAACAGCAAATTTATTTTTTATCATTTTTTTTATAACATTAAGTTTTTAAGATTTTAAATTCTGCTTTTGTAGAAAATTTCATATTAAGAGTATGAAAGAAATTACTGTTTATAAAGAATCATATAGTTTAAAATTTAGTAAATCAGTGATACTATCTGAATCTGAAATTTAAATAAAAAAACATATTTGATTATATGAAAAAGCAATTGTATTATTTGAATTCTAAGATGGATTGTTATGAATGTAATAACAAGTGAAATATTGCTTATTTGTATCGAAAATAGAATGAGGTTTTTTTATTAACTGGTAGCAAAAGTGTAGAACATTTTACTGCACCAGATTCAAAATTAATAAATAAATCTTCAAGACTGCTTTTTTCTGAATTAGTTTTGAACAGTCAGTTATGCAGTAATAAATTATGCATTAAAAATATCATTTTATCTTTTCTGATATCTTCATGAAATGAAAATATATCTTCTTTTTTTTTATCAATAAAACAATATTTTATGCCAATTATGTACAATTCTAAATGATGAATTGTCATTGAAAAGACCACTGCTGATATGTTAAGAAATTGCACATGCAGACTTAAAACAATAAAGTGGTAGTTTGAAATGAGTGACATGCATTTGGTTAGTAATCAATGTATGAAAGAAAAATCTCATGTGATATTCATAAACGTATCGAAAATACAACTCTCATAAAATCAAACGTTTCATATGCGATATCTGTGACATGGAATTTCCTCACAGATGCTTTCTAAAATAGTGTGAAAATGTCATTTCATATGTGTCATGTATTTCAGGATATGAAAGAAAAACCTCATATTTGTGTTAAAGAATTTTCTGAAATAAGTATTTTAAATCAGCACTATCACTCTCATAACAGATATATATACAATAAGTATGCATATTTGTATGAAATATGTATATTGTAAGGAATAAAAAAAATATCTAGAAAATTGGAATTTTTTGTTTTCAAATTGAATTTTTTGAATATTTTAGTTTTTATGAAATAAAAAATTGGATTTTTGTGATGCAAATAATGAAGAATTTCCATGCAATGATACTTTAAAAATGCATTTTTTAATTTATACAAATGAAAGATCATATTCTTGCTATGTATGTAGTAAAGAGTTATCATACAAGTGTGTTTTAAATAAATATTGCTGTTCTCATGCAAATGAAATGCACTATTTCTGTGCTATGATAAATATATATTCAGAAATCACGGCTTCATAAGCATTATCGGACTCATAATACAGAAGACTAATTTATGGTAAAAAATTTTTCAACATTGTTATTTAAAGAGATGCTTTCCTGCTCATGCAAATGACAAAATTAAATCTAGTAATGAATGCTAAAAATAAAAAAATAAAAAAAAAATTATCACAAAATTCACTTTTTTATGCTCATTTAAAAGTTCCACTGTTTCTTTTGTAAAAGAAATATAAAAATCGTTTGCAAACAATTTCTGGCAAGATTAGTAAATAATGATCTTGAATTTTGTTTGAATATCGGCAAGATTTGAAATTGATGTATCAACTTTGGTCCTGATATATCGCATAATGCATTTAACAAATCAGTGCATAGATGATCAGCTGTTTAAGATTGCAAGAGGAACAATTGAGTGTTTTTATCAGCAGCTAATGGTCATTTTGGAAGGGAAACTCTTTGTTGTTTTCTTAATGTAGTGACTCTACAAGTTAGAACAGAATTCTTGTCGAAAAATAACATGCCCATTTTTTTTTTTTTTTTTTTTAATATTTAAACTTTTGTTGTGTTTTAAAAGTATAATCTAGAATGTGAGAAGATATTTTTCAAAGTGGATAAAAGATTTGAACTATTGTTGGAAAAGGTGAATCACAATTTTTTTTTTTTTTTACTTTCATAAAAACAAAACAATGTTATTTTAAAAACATTTTATAGCCTAAAGCGAAAGTTTTATTTATTGTATCATTTTACTGTTGCATTTTATAATAATATTTCAACTATAATTTTCCTGATGACTATGTGAGTTGCAATAAAAGAGAATGGGACCCTTTAAATTTCATAAGGTTGTCATATATTGAAGTTCTGAAGAAATTTCAACACTTTATTAAATAAAATGTAATATTGCAATGCAGTTCCTGCTATTTAATTTTAAAATGGCATTTTTAAATTGTAAAAAAAATGTTTAAATTCATTATATTTATTATTCAGAATAAAGAATATATTTTTTTAACCAGTGTTCTATGTTTATTATGCTTTGGTTATGATATTTGATTATTAAATAATTTTAAAGGTTTTAATCATTAAAAGTAAATTTATTAGAAATCAAATTTATGAATCATACTTTTACTACAGCGTTCTTAAAAGTATTAGGATGTCCCATAAGTTTCTTTCCCTTTTTGATATGATTTAAATGCTCAATATTTGTTGTTTAAGATGGATTTATTGCATTATGAATGAACGCTTCTGCATTATTACTGATGTTGATCCTTCAGGAAGCTTCATTATTCCCTCTTTCCAAAATTATTGAGACTTGTAAAATATTCCCTGAAATGCGATTTTGTTTCTCTTATTTTAATCCTTTGAGGCATAGCGGCTTCCTTTGAATCCACCTAGCCTTTTATTTTTTCTAACTCGAGCATGTCGCTACAATTTGCCTCAAATGAAGCCACACCCTAACTTGTATACAAATGTTCGAAAAAAAAATAATAAATTGCCTTTTTCATTTCCTATTGTGTATTTGATTTAATTTCATCGTTTTCCACCTGAAATTTTGTAGTTTTATGCCTCGAATGATTAACCGCTTATCAAGGAGAGTTTTTAAATGACAGAACTAGTAATATTCAAATGAACCAAGAGCTGAAAGGTTGGAGAAATGCGCTAAAACATCCCAATGAAAATGTTAAGCAGCGTTCTAACAATGCCAACTAGGGATGACGAATATTTTACGAGCGGTTATTACGTAACCAATATCATAAAGTCACAAATACCAGTGATCAATCACGACCTTCGTAAGTCGTCATCGACCTTTTACGAAGGTCGTAGATCAATGCTTTTAAAAGAGGGGTGTGATTCAAATCCTTGATACTGTGGTGGTAACATTATAAGCCAGTTAACAATTTCCGGAGAAGAGTGTACACTTTTGTCTAGTGGCTTTGTTACTCGGCTATGAACCCTAATGTTGCGAGTTCGAACCTCAACCTGCACAATACGATCTTACTGGTTATATTTCGATTACAGATTTTGGATCATGATAGAAAGTAACAATCGATACGATCTGTTCAATGGAAGCTCTCGAACAAAACAAATCTGTGAATGGGTTGAAAAGTGAACGGACCGGTTATTCTAGGAATTATCGTATCATTGAATTGCATATCACTGAAATTTATCGGAATGGTGACTTTACTGGAAAGTGTGAAGTCGCCGCTCCACTTCATGAGAGTGATCTTGACTTTCCGATATTCGCATTTGATGATGCACTATTCCATACAAATCATTTTTAATTGCTTGTGATATGACTTTGCATATACTCTGTTTACTGCTGGCGCCATCCATTGGTAGAATATAGAACTAAAGTAAACCTTTTAAAGAAATGACATATATATTTAATTCAAATTTTTCAGAAAATTGTTTACTCCAATAAAGAAATTAAATAAATAGTTTTGAAAAAAATCAAATTTAAGAAGTCAGCTGAAATAGATAAATTAATTCAATCACCCGTTACTTAAATTAGTAAATTAAATATTAATTACAGTTAATAAATTTTATATTTAATACTAAGTAATAATTTTGAACTAATAATATGATTGAAATAACAGATATTTGGAACAAATGTTTAAAAATAACAATAGCAAAATTATTTGTTATTCAAAAAATCATGGATTATGCATCTCTAATGCCAACTATTGCGTAAAATGGAAGGTCACACTTTGCTCAGAAACATCACGTGATCCCAATGGGACAAGGCAAATGGTAGTCTCGATGAGACAACTATTTGCCATTGTCCCACTGTTATACACCCTAACGTACATTTTTCGCTTTTAGTGAACATTTGTGAAAATATTTCGGATATATCAATGAATGCATTAAAGGACATCTGTTTATTTTCGGAATTTCGATTTGACATATCATCTTTTTCTGTATTCTTTTTAGGTACAAAGTTTTTCAACATCAATGATGCCTCTTTTGAACTTGCAGGCAGTCATGTATGTTTTCCTCTTTTTTTATGACTAAATGCCTCTTTTACCATATTACTTAGGCTTATTTTTAAAAAGCGAGCAGTATGCAATAAATGGATTTTGCGGAACTCCTCCAACCCATTCAGCAAAATCATGTTTGATTTTTTTTATCCGACCGATTCAAATTAAATAACGATTTTGAGCAGTTCATTGTTTTAAAATTTTTTAATCTACTTTGAATAAGCTTGCAGTTTCACAAATATTAAACAAACTCTTCAATAAATTTAAGTACGGTAGACTAAACGCCACCGCGCTGCTTCAGCGATTGAATGTTCCCGCCAGAAAAATGTGTTTTGTGCTTTCACGCAGTTACAGAAGTCTCGCGCATGCTCATTGGCTGCAATACGGGAAACTTATGGAAAAAAAGCTGTCTCGCAAATCGAAACTGGGCTGATCTATAAAGGAAAAAAGAGGAGAGAGTAGAAATGGGGCGAGGTTCCTCATTACAGGATCACGAATAGTATTGTTTCGTTTTTGGAAGCCTATGTCTGTAAAATTTTATTTTTGCAATCTTTAGAGATCGACATCTTTTAGATGGGAAAAAAATAATTAACTTAAAATTCCTTGTATTTTTTTCGAGTTTTATGAAATTTTTCAAAATTCCCTGTTTTTTCTGTCGATTTTCCCTGTGTTTTCTCAGTGGGGTGGCAACCCTGTAAATTAAATTATCTAAGAATTTTTCATTTACGATGCAATAGATGTATTAAAAACTAAAGATACCTCCCCCCATCCATTCTCTTTGAAATCTCTAATAATCCGAGTTTTCAGCTGGTACATAAACTGTTTGATGTTTTATTTTTAAAAAACAGAGTGGTACACATAAAATCACTCCAACTTTACCCACAGGAACCAATAATTTTTTAAAATCATAATCACCAGAATTTTCTCAAAGAATTACTTTCTTGTCTTTACAACATTGATTATAATAATCATAATGATTCTCTAGTACAGAATTTGCTAATCGTTTTCATTTGAAAAAAGAATTTGAATCAAAATTCTAAAGAGAAAACGAATTTAAATTTTGTAATTTTTTTTCCCAAGAAGTCTATTTGTTTCTGCTTTCATAATTTTGCCATTTCACTAAGTCTATGAATCGGCTTGAAATATATCATCACCGAACAAATTATATCGGAAACATTTTGCTACTTTAGTTCGACCTCTTATCCTGTCTCATAGATTAGTTTAAAATCAAAGTTAGTTCAATACTTAATCAAGTATTTTCACAGAAAATTCTTGTGTAAAAATATACATGTAAACATGTATTTTATCATAGTATCTAAACTATTAGCAGAGTTATTCACTACTTAAATCAGTGATTAAGAACTACTAAGTAAACATGTTCCTGCATTTAAAAATTGAAAATTATTTCCGAGCATATATGCCATTTCCTTTCATGTTCCTGACGTTTTCTATTTTTGAGCCTGGAGATACTATGTGGTTTTAGTTTTTGAAGTGAAAAAATAGAGAATAAAAATTTTTATTGAAGAACATATTTCTAAATTCGATTTCCTACGAATTTATTTCAATTTAAATAAAAATTATTCTTTTCTATAAAAATAATTCTATTGCATGGAAACAATTTTATTATAGAGTATCAAAATCACAGCAAAGAAGAAGGAAACATAGTACACAGTTTAAAATGCATATTTCTTATTCAAATAATAAATGTTATGAACTTATGAGATTTATTTTTTTATCAATTAACAGAAACAGCATTAAAAAGCTGTGATTTATATAATAAAGCAATAAAAGTCGTTCGAAATCTTAATCGAATTATTGCGAAATCTAAATACTTTCATTCTCTATTTGAAACTGTTATAATTTTCAACATTTTCATATTTAAATTATTAGTATATTACGCAATAGCAAAATGATACATTAAATAAAACGTACATTTTCGATTATAAAATCTTTTCAAAGTGACTTAAATCTCTTTTAACAAAAGCACCAAAAACGTTCTTTTTGTCGAGAAATGATGGTTTGGGTTTATTTATTTTTTCGCACATTTTAATCGCATAAAGTGTGTAATTTTATTTCCGATTCTCAGAATGTTATTTTTATAACTAAGAATTCTGAAGAGCTAAATTCGTTTTCGGTACACGCAAATTTAATCACAGTTATTTGCTATATCAAAATTAGGCATCTGCTTTTCTTTTATAAAGTGTGTATACATACTAGCAGAACTAACAACTGAAAAATTTTGAACTTAATTTTTGTCTTCGTGTGTTGCTTTCATCTAAGTAAAATATAAATGCTAAAAAATTTTTGTACTTAAATATCTTTTTTTTTTCCCCATTGATGAAAATATATATTTATCACCTACTTGATTTTTTTTTTTTTTTTGCATTCTTTAAAAAAAAAATAAATAAATAAATAAATAAAAAGAACGAAGATTTAAATAATCTGTGTGTGTGTATTCAAAAGAGAGAATAGGTGTGTAACTCATCCTTGTTATTCAAGTTTTCTTGTTTAACTTCATATTTCATTTCAGTAATTGCGGATAAAAATGGCTTTCCTATCTAAGGGAAGAAAAATATCCAAAATCACACCACCTCGCTGAGACGGTCTTCGGTGGTGTAAAGGGGAGAATGTAGCAGTTGCATGAATCCATCTTCTCTTTTGGATAATAGATGGCGATGCCTGATTAGGTACAAATCCCATAGTGTATTGCGAATATAAAAAAATGAGATGATATGCTGTTCCGTTAAGGTGCGCGCTTTAATGTCTAGTCTTTTGTGTGAAATGAGATTATTAAAGAAATGTTCCTGAGAACATGGATTCTCTTGCTTCCACTGCACAGGTCATAATGATTTTCATTCCACTATTATAGTCCTTTCAAACAATAAAAGATCTATTTAATTTTATTCCGTTTCTTTCTTTCATTAAAAAAAAAAAAAAAACCAGAAAATCCTTTTTCGTACTTTGAACATAATGAGCATTCAGAAGCAAGTGCAATTTGGACAAAGTTTTCAATGTACTTGAATACATTTTTTTTAATGAGAAGATTCAAATCTTCACCCGAAATGTTCACTATAAAATTTTGTTATTAAAGAAGCAAATGTGTCTAGTAAATTGTAATTTTAAAGATGCTTTTTAAAGTGTCACAAATATAAAAATACTATAATCGAAATCTGGAATACATCTAAATGCAGAAATAACACATTAACAGAAAATGTTAAAGATCTCATAATGCAATCATGACTTAATAACCAAAATTTATATTCTAAATATTTTTTCTATGAGAAATCTATTCATGACATCTAAAAACAGTGTTGCCATAGGAAATTATAAAGTCTGCACAACTTTAATTATGTAGATAATCCCTTGCAAACATTTCAGGCACAAAATATTTTAGTTTCTATACATGACTGACAGCAAAATAAAGTTAGGTGGAATTTTTTTTAACACATAGATGTATTCTTCTTGTATCCCTTTCGAAACAATTTAACAGACAAACGATCTCAACCGATTCTTTTAAAGTAATAAATAACAAAAGTGTTTATAGAACGAACAAAGGCCATAAGTAGTCACTTCAACAACCACCCATCATCTTCATAATCAATATATATCATTTACTCTGTTGAATGAAATGGCAGCCTTGCCAGATGGGGATTTAAAATGAATTTTAGTACTTATAGAAGAAATTTAGATCAGAAAATTCATATATCTATATTTCATAAAAGGAATATTCCCTTTGTGTGACTAAGAAAATGTTTTTTTTTTTTTTTTTTTTTTTTAAATCAAAGAACCTTATGAGAAAAATCTTTTTACCATTCACTGACAGATGTAAATTCTCTATTTGTATGAGCATAACCTTTTTTTTTTTTTTTTTTACCACATGCACTAAAGGAATAAGTTTTTCATATGATTCAGATTAAGAATGCCTGTCTAAATTACATTCCCCAAAAAATAAGTTACTACAAACATCAAAACAATCTTGATTTTTATTTGTATGATTCTGGTAATAATGTTTTAAAACACTTAAAAAATTTTTCCCTACATACATCACAAAAATAGAGTTTATCATTTGTATGAGAAAGGCCATTTTTATTTAAATTATACTCCCAGGAAATTTTTATTATATATATCACAGATAATGCCTTTTTAGTTAAATGAGTTCAATAATGCTGACTTAGATAATTTTCTAAGAAATATTTTTCCATGTAGATTACAGAATATGGCTTTTCATAAATATGACCGTCGTAATTAGGGTTGCGTATATTTGTTGTGACTCCGATTATTGCAATGTATTAGAAAAATAATTTTATTTACAATTTAACTAAAGAAATTAAACATTTGATTTTTACTACGAGTTTCACCAAGGCAGTGTGCGCGAGAACGTTCCGAAGAGACAATAGTTTTTTAGCAATACCCGGATGATGAGTGGAGCGGCAATTACGTCTCACACAGCCTCCAGAGAGCCTGAAGTTTACAGATATCTGATATTATTTATGATAGGTATATATGATTTATGATAGACATTCACCACATGATTATAACAATGTACATAATACTGCCAACCAGAGAAAGATTTTAATCACATATCTCATAAATATATAATTTTTCTTTTATATTTATTTGATAATAATTGTTTAAATATGATTTCTGGAAATGTATTTTATTGCAGACATCTCAGAAATATAACTTTTCATTTGAATATGAACAGTAATATCTATTTAAAACACATCTCTACTGATTTTTAATATTTATTTTAAGAAACTCTTTATTGCAAATATTAGAAAAATCATTTTTTTTTACATCTATATGAAAATATTAAAATAAAAGGCATTTTTGAAGTAATTCCATGCAATATAATTTGTACATGGAAAATTTGTTTTTATAGGAGTTGTATTTTTGACTTTTGCATCATTATTATTTACTTTTACACATTAAGTATTGTTACGAAATTTCCGGGTTCGTTTGGATAGTGGGAGTTATATGGTGTGGAGAACGCTCAATCAGCAGGCGGCAGTAGAAAATAAAACAGCGGCGTTTATTTACACGAAGACACACAGGACAGCACAAAGACGACAACTATATACAGCAAAAAAGACGATTATCTTCAGCCGAGACGTGCAACATACAACCAGACTCTACTGCAGACAGTAGCGCACAGCTTAGTTCAGCACTTGCTTCACTCCGTCGCTGCTCTGCTAATTTCTGGAAGGCCAGTTCTTTACCGTCGATTCCGACTACTCTTCGACTCTACTGGTTCGCGACCCCCCGGCAGCTGCGGCTGCTTCCTTTTATAGGTCTCAGGAGGCGGGGTTAGAAGCCTCTCAACCAATCAGGAACGTTCGAGGCGTAACTCGGTTCCTACTGAACGGTCTCGATGTTAATCTATTTTGGCGCCAAAGTCGCCAAGTCTGCCGCCAAGCTCTGGGACCTCCTATGGAACCAACTATGCTGGGAAACAGCATCACAGGTTCGTAACAGTATTAGACAATTATATTTCATTCATTTGAATATGCACCTCCACCATTTATATCCATTATGCTTCATTTCTTAAAAATTGATGAAATAGCACTTGATATATTTTTTTTTAAATTGTGTAACATGATTTTTTTTTTTTTTTTTTTGTACAATTTTCAGATAGCTGATTTTGCTTAAAAAGTTCTAATGTAAATAAGAGTTTTAAGTTGAATGAAAAATAGTGCTTTAACAACATATAAAATATTAAGACAAATAACACTGAATAAAAGTGCATTTTATGAAAAATCTTACAATATAATTGGAAACGGTCTTTCTCATTTTTTTAGGAATCTCATGATATGTACATGCACGTAAAAGCAAAATTACTCAACATAAGTGCCACTTTTACATTAATATAATAAAAATACAATAAAATATTCCATTTCAAAAATGTTGCTTTTTATGTTAATCTTAACATAGTAAAATATGTTTAAAATTGAATTGTAAAATTAAAGCATTAAAAAATGCAACATAAAAATAATTACAGACTGAAAAGCTAAAACACACAAAATAACATTTAGAACAAGTACAGAAGTAACAATTGTATTAGAAATATATTTATCACACTTTAAAGTTTTTTAGATATATTCCTTAATGGAGGACTATTTATTGCAATTATTCTGAAAATATTTGTGCAGGTCTTCACTGATCATGGTTCTAGAATCCTTCCATTTAAAGGACTGTGTAATTATCTCTCTCTACCTAAATATAAATATATCTTCAGAAATTTTTCATCCACACTTTATATAAATAAATATATATATAAAGTGTGTGAGGGTGTATATAATAAACCAACATGTAAACTTATTAACATGATTATTTGAATTTTAACCTTCCTGATATCAATGACCCCCTTTTAAGGGGGTCATTGATATCAGGGAGGTGATGATGAATGATGTATTTATAGTTCTATTTGAAAAATGTTGCAGCATAAAAAAGTGTGGAAATGTCTACAAAGCAGCACGTTGTGAATCTGACTGCAGTAGTTTTACAGGAGAAAATTATTGCTGCACAATATTGCACAAAAAAGTTATTTTCCCTTTGTATAAGTGCAAAAATGCCAATTTAAATACCCTCTTGGAAAATTGTTTTCAACATATATCACTCGATTCAATTTTTTCATCTGAATGAATATGAATATGTTTATTTAAGGAGCGTCGTAATGAAAACTTTTTATCACATACATTACAGGAATAGGGTTTTAACTTTGCATGAGAGCGATAATGATTAGTTAATATAGATTTGCGTGAGAATCCCTTACTACATATATCACAAAAAAAGGGTTTTTCTTTTGTATGAGTTTGACAATGCTGTCTAAAATTACTTTTCTGTGAAAATTGTTTATTGCAAACATCACATGAATAGGGCTTTTCATTTGTATGATAACGGTAATGCTTTTTTAAATCACACTTGCGAAAAAAGTCTTTACTACATACATCACAAGAATAAGGTTTTTCATTTAAATGAATTCGAAGATGCATACTTAAATGACCTTTCTCAGAAAACTGTTTACTACATATTTCACAAGAATAAGGCTTTTCATTTGTATGAGATTTTAAATGCCTGTTAAAATTACTTTTGTGAGGAAATCCTTTACCACATACATCACATGAATAAAGAATTTTGAATGAATGGATTCGATAATGGTGCCTGAATCTAGTTTTCCCAGAATATGATTTATTGCAGATATCACAGGTATAGGTAGTTTCATCTGTATGAGAACGGAAGTGCAAATTTAAATCGTTTTTGCATGAAAAGTCTCGACCACATACATCACAAGAGAAAAGTTTTTCAATATTATGAGTCAGATTATGAGTTTTAAAAGTATCACTGCAAGGAAATTCTTTACCACACATATTACATGAATATGGCCTTTCACTTGCATGAGACTGTTTCAAATCCATTTGCAAATATTGGCTTAAAACACTTTTTGAGGAAATTCCATATCTCAGAAATTGCAAGTGAAAGGTTACTTATTTACAAGAGTTCCTTTTTGGACTTTGTCAGTACCAACTGCTTTCCTTTATTTATCACAAAACAACTGCATGCCTTAGTGATATATTTCTATCATTTATGTTCTGCATATTTTCTTTCTCACGAAAAAAAAAAAAAAAAAAAACAGTAGTTGTTACAATGATAACTGTCTACCTAGCCTTTTGCAGATTCAACATACTTTCTCATTTCAAGAAACAGATCTCCTTTTGTTGCTTCCTTTCATCCTAGGAAGACAATCCAGTAAAGAAAATGCAATTAGTATTGTTAGTAGATTTGAAAGTACTTTTATTTTAAAGAACACTCAATATATCAAACAATTTCAAATAAATAAGAATTTCAATTACGTGTGTAAAATTACTTACACATAAGATGAAAAATGCACCATATGTAATCGATTACACATACTCTAAACATAACTTTTTTCATTTTTAAATTTATTCTATAAGAGAAAACAATTATGTGCTAAATTGATGTTGATGCATTTGGACAAAGCCTTAGTTTTATTATTATTATTATTTAATGAAAAAATATACTTTTTATTTGATAGATGTAAGTAAGTTAAACTGTAATTAAGCAACTATAAAATTTCATTTTGAAAAATTCTGAAATACAGTTTCTGTATCCTCTACATTCATTTATAAAATTGATGCAAATGCTGTTAAACAGAGCAATGAATATATACAGTAATAATGTTAAAATACATATAAATGTAGGGATGATATATTTGTTTATAAAAATAATTTGATATTAAAGTATTTTATTATAACTTTTATTTATTGCCAATTACCATTATATCCTATTTACTATATAAAAGGCATTGGATATGTAATTTTAAGAATTGCAAATCTGTAAGTTAAAATAGAATTAGAATGCATATAACTAATCCTGCTATCTAATAAGATAAATAAAAAGTTTGTAGAAGTGAGTATTAAAAACATTTTTTTCATTATCAAAATTATACAATATGTCTAGAATTTCTATGTAATTACAAAACAAAACAATGAAAAAAAATCCCAATTTCTTTTCGAAAAATATATATTTTTATTTTAATTATATACAGACAGAAGAAGGAACTATAAATATTGTTCTGAAATATATGATCTAAATAATTCTCAAGTGCAGCGTCATTTATTATCATAGGAACAAATGTAATTTTCCAATTATACAAGATATCCATTTTAATTCTGGTTCAACTGTTATTTTCTAAATTGTAAGAGAAAGTCAGATATTTCCCATTAGGAAAGAAAAAAAAAAAAAAAAGAAAGGAAAACTTTAAATGATATGAAGAATTATGCTTTATATTGTTTGAGGCCAGAAAAATTATGTAGTTTAAACTTATTCTTACAAGACCAAATTAATGAGTAATGAAGTTTTGAAATCATTATTTTAGACAATTTAAGATTATTTCACTTGCTGTCTTGAAGATTAGCAAATTAATTTCTATTGATTTGCAAAATTACTGAAATTGAGTGTAAATCATGGCCTCAAAACAATTTTCCAATTTATGAGAATCAAGTATACCTTTTCATTTATGAGAATCAAATGTATATTCACCTTACTATTTATTTGAGGTGTTAAAGACTTTTGAATATGAATTTTCAGATAGCAAATTTTCTTTTGTTTCAACCTGAGAGTACATGCAATTTAAATCTTCATTTAACTTGTTTAGTCCATACATTTATTGTTGGCATACATCTTATTGGTGGACAAACATAATATAATACATAAATTATTTTTAATTTCAGATTTAAGGGTAATTTGAAAAACATACGAGAAAGCCAATACTTTTAGGAACAAGCTGGATTCCAAAAGGGAACAAAAACTGAAAAAGAAGCTGATAATTTGCTTTTTATCTATCAATAGTTTTACACTCATTATATAACATGTTGTTCTATATCTCAAAAAGTGCAATCAAGAGATTTACAAGAAGTTAATTTACATGTAACATGTTCTCAATTATATTATTATCAGCAGAGTTTGAACACCATTATTATTGACTTTGTAATAAAGTTCTAATTAGAATTCAATTTTGGAATAAGGGATGGAGTCATCATTTTTTAATGCTGTGTCTACTCTTTTATTTCAAAATTTTGTATCAAACTATAGAAAAGGAATATTGGTTAGATAGTTTGTTTGTTTTGTAATTCAGGTGGAAAAAGGGAAATTGGATATGATTATTGATTCCATGAAGTAGAAATAATTATTCTAAAGTACAGTTACAATGCATTACAATTATAAAGTTCTGGATCCGGAATTTATCTAATACCACCAGACCAGAATCTGTGCTGTAACTGAATCTAAACTAATTTCAATGGGAGAATTATTTTAAATTTAAATAAATTAGATAAATAATTATATGACTATTTATTCTAATAATGGTATATAAGATTTATTTAGATGATAGCAATTATGAGGGATATGATGAAGAATATTTTACAATAAAAAAGTATTGAAAGGATATTCAGCATGTAAAATTTCAAGTGACAATTATTCAAGAAAGACAAATTTATTGGTTTTTGAAAAAAACATACATGATAATGAAGAATACATTTGTTTAAATAATACAAGATTCTCTCAAAATGAAAATAATGTATACAAGTACAGTCCTGAAGGAAAGTCATTTTTAATCAACAACTATCAAACAGATATTTAAAACAAAATTAGAAGTACCAAGTACTTGTTTTACAGAGTAATTTTTGAATGAAAGTACTAGGAGAAATTAATAGAAATTTCAAATGATAAATTTTTAATCTGTACGGTAACTAACTACCCTTGAAGTGGACAATAAATAATGCAAAAAAAGAATGAAATCCAAAAAAGAAAATTTTTGCTTTTGTAGAATGATTATTGAAAAAACATTAAATAATAGTATTAATGCACATGCCAGTCATCTGAAAATACATTCAAGCTAAATAATTGATATATAAAATTAACTTTACATTTTAGTCTTACTTCCACTATTTCTCAAGAGCTAACTGAAAGCATAAAATACTTTTAAAACAGGATTCCCCCCCCTCCACAATTTCTGATTCATAGAAAAGTACTTATTTTAACAGTTTTTTACGCAAAGCTGAATATTTCAAAAGATAATTAAAATATCGATCTGACAATGTAACCATGTATTCCTTTTTGTGTAACATAAAATTAAGTAGAATTTTTTAAAAAAATGCTCACATTCAAAATAAAATAAGCATTTTTTTTCAAATTTGAAGGGTTTTTTTTTTTTTTTTTTTTTTTTTTGCTCCAGACCTAAGTTGTCTGAACCTCATTTTACAGATCTTTTTAAATATCTATAAGTTTGTTCATTTTTCTACTCCAATTAATGGTTTTTTATATAGATATCAATCCCCTTCCCTTCGTCTTAAGTGACATAGCAAAAGCAAACTTACAAACCAATTGAACAACTGAAGCCTATAAAATTAATGTTAGGTACTTTTCTTCATATTAACGCTAATCAAGACAAATCAAAGTGGACTACAATATCTTATAAGATTTTCATAAAAAAATCAAGGTGAGAATGAATCAAATCAATCAATCATTAAAAGGTGAGAGAATCAAGCAGAATTTTTTTATAGTTACACTATTATTTACAGAATTTTGCTAAGGATTTTTACTGACACAATATCAAAAATTTAAATTGAATTCTGTTTAGAAACAAAAAAAAATCGAGTCTTGTTATTTTTATGTATCATTTTTATAACTATTTTAGTATTTTAAAACAATCAGAGAAGAAAAAAGCAGGCAGAGGATTGATTTTACTACTCTGGATAAGAATCATAAAAGATTAAACTAACACAAGATGTAGCAACACCACATAAATTAAAAGCAAGATGGGATAATTTACTTGCATAAATTCCATGTTTCTCTTATCTTCTGCTTCAAACTATAAAGTAATGCATAACAAATTATTTGATTTGAGACTAAATTCAATACTCTAATGACAATTCATTAAATATGAACGGAAGGAAGGAATGGAGATTTGCTTTCCGGCTTAAGCTCTTGTACGAGTTCTTAGCTTGTGCCGGGTTAACAAAATCAAAACACGAAATTAAATATGACAATGCAACCGGAAGTATCAAAAGTAAATATATAACTTTCCATCGCCAAATGTCACGATTATATCAGAAGAGTTTGAGAGCAAAAAGATCTGATATTAACATTACATTTCACTGTCAGCTAAGAGAGCTACTAGAAAGAGCGGTACTCCCTGCACGCCCAAAATGTTATTAGCCAATCAGCATTCAGAATCAAACTTTCACTAGTAGGATTGAGAAAGAAACATTTCTTATTGTTATGCTTAATAGCATTCAAAAAGCTGTTTCTAATAAGTAGTATCTTCGGATTCTTCTCCAATCTCTGAAATTTTTAAATATTCATTGAATGTACTCTTTTGACTTTAGTGGATAATGGCCTTTGCTGCCAAAAATATCCTTCTCATACCATTTCAGTCAATCAATCAAATTTGTTTAATAGAAACTTTTTGGTAGATTAGTTTTTCGAAATAAAATAATTCTTTTTTCATTTACCAATTATTGATTCTTAATTCCATTAGTTACTTTAGATCTCTGCCTAACGGCCCTTTAATCTTTTAATTTAAATCTTATTATATTCGAAAATTTATTATTGATCAATTCCATAAGTAAATCATAAAAGTGTCGAAAGATTTTCGGGCAATAAAAATAAATAATTTTAGAATGTTTTATACTCAACATTTAATTTTACTGCAAATTAATCGCACATGAATACATCATTTTAGCGAATGTTTTAATTTGAATACTTTTTTAATTCGATTTTATATTAAAAATCTATTTTGCATTTATTCTACAAAAATGAAAAAAAGAAAGATGTAACATTTCTTCCAATTAAAGTTGATAACTCTTTTTTTGTGTGTGTGTGTGAAGCAGTTTATATTAATATTATAAATGATCAGTTAATATATTCATTCAAATCTTTAAAACTGAAAATTGTGTGGTGTGACTTGACTAGTGGAATTATCTTTCAGTAGCAATAAATTAAACAGTGATAATAATAATTACCTTATTTAAATAATAGTTTTGAAATTATATATTGACATATTTAGTTCTTAAATTATTTTTCTATAATATTTAAAAGTTTTTTAAGCTAACGTTTCAAAAAATAGTTTTAATATCAATATTAACACCGGTTTAATAACTGAATAGAGTTGCTAGGACAAAATGCTAATTTATTGCTTAATATTCTATAGAAACTAGTTCACAATGTCAAAATTTTACCTTAATTTTTTTTTTTTTTTTTGTCAGGAAAAAAAGTTAAAATCCCAGAAATGACTCCCAGAGGGCTTAAAAATTAACCGGGCGAGGCCTTCTAAATTTAATTTGCAATTCTTAACATACTTGGGGAACATAACATACAGGGTGAGGACGGCCTGAAACACTTCCTAGCCAGTTTTTCATCTGGTTGCTCCATTATATCCTATATACAAGCAAATATATATAAATTTTGTCTAATATTTGAAAGGTATTCTAAAAGTATAAAGTAATTTTATTTTTAATGTATTAGATTTTTGAGTTAAACAGTTCTGTATACTTACCACTATTAAAAAAACAGTGCATTCAGTTTTCAAAAAATTGGGATTAGCATAAAAAAATATTAGTCACAAGTAAAACAAATGATTTTTACCTTCTTTCCACTTACTATCATGTTTTACCGTTAGGGATTTCAGCTTTTAAAGTATAGAATGCATAATTTTCATAAATTTATGAATGGCATTTATCAAACAATTGATCTGTTTATTTTCATCAAATAAACTATCTGAGAAAAAATTTATATAACAATATATGCTGCTTTAAACATTTATATTGGTATATAATACTATCAATGTTTGTGACTTTCTTAAAAGTTTGTAAAAATCCCCTGAAGATAAATTTGTTACTTATATCTTTAACATGTTACTTTAAAGCTGAATAGGGAAAACAAGCATGAAAATAAATTTAAAATAATAATTATTTATTTTTAGCAATATAAGTTAAACATAAATTTAAGACAAGAATATATGAATTGAAAAGTTCAGCTTTCATTTTAATAATTTTATTATTTTTAAAATATGGAGAATATGGTCAGTATATAAATTGAATGTGAAAGTTATGAAGTCGGAATTTTTTTTAAAAAAAAGCAATGTAGGAAAACTTTTAAGTTTTGACATGAGTCAACAAATGTCAGTTTGATTATGAATGCTGATTGACTAATAACAGTTTGGGTGTGTAAAGTGCGCCACTCCATCTAGCCGCTAATGTCAGTTAAGCTTTCGTTTCGTTTAATTTTTTCAAAGATTGACCTTAACATTTAACTTTTATGTTTTTAATTAATATTGAGCATTTCCAAAATTCTTGTGTCGATTTATTAATTATGATTTCTAAAAAATGAGAACTAATAAAATAAAATGCTTTTTATCTTCTGGTATCAAATTTCACTTTATTATTAAGTTTCGAATATTATGATTTTAGCACAATCAACAATTAACATTGTGGAAACTCTAGGTGCTAATTGGCGTAACTTCTCTGAGATGGTCGATGGAGTAGTTTAAAATCGCACGACACTGATATTCAAGATAGTAGTATTCAAATGTTCATAATTCATTCCATTTTCTTCACTGGACGTTTTTTTTTTTTTTAAATGCAGAACTAATCGCCTTCAGCGACCATCTGAATTGTTGGTTATATTTAATTTTCTTTAAATCATGTAGATATAACTTCATGTACACGGCTCCCCTAAATTATCATACATTAACTGTCTGATATAAATTGTGTGTTTATTGAGTACATGAATTTTTTCAATAGAGATTTGGTGCTCTTAAAAATACAGATATCTGATTCATTTATCTTCTAAATTTTGCTGCATAATAACGATTTTTTTATAAGTCTCATAAACTATATAAATATTAATCAGAAACATTGTTCTTTAGCTTACAACAATGAAAAAAAAATAATCCCATATTCAGATAGTTGATGAAGCAATGAAAACGGTTTGAACTTCAGGGAAGCAATGTAAACTATACTTGGAAATCACGCAAATAAATAAATAAAAATTGAAAAATTTGCATGACTATTAAATTGGTATCACGAAAGAAAGTTTGAAACGGTATTTACTTTCTTGCTATAGTATTTTCGGAAGTTATCCTGGAAAAATGCCAAAATTCAGCTAAATTTTTTATTATTTTAAACTTTTAATTAAAAATTTTAAAAATCTTTCAAGAGTTCACATTTTCGAACTCACAATTATACATGTGCCAAACATACATTTTGTATGTATATTTGTATATACAAAAATATACAAATTATATATTGTTACGAATCTGTAATGTTGCTTCCCAACATGAATAGTTCCATCGTAAGAAAGACCGTCTTAAGAGAAACTCTATTGGATGCGGATCGGATGCCAGATCAGTGAGCCTCAGGCTTGGCGACGACTTTGGAAACAAAATAGATAATACTGGAATAGAATAGAGCTAATAGGAACCAATATATGCCTGACTGTTCCAGAACCTTCTCTACCCAGCTCAGGGAACTATAAAAAGGCGGCAGTTTAAGTCGTGCATTGAATCGCGGAAAGAGGTAACAGCGGCGAATAGTTGAATCAGTTCAGCGAAGAGCAAGTGTTGTGTGAAGCTGAAGCAATTGCTGAATTGAGCTTTGTGCTGAATTCTGGTGTTTATTGTAGAAGCAGCATCGAGCCGTGTGAGGTGTAGCCAGTCGTGTAGTAGTTGGATATAGCTAATGCGAGGATACAGTGGAGAATCGCAGGCGTTTGAGGAGACAGTAGAGTGAAGCTACGAAGATTCCCACCTCTTGCTAAATTCTGTCCGGCCACTTTGTGCGTTGTGGCTGTTATTACTACATGTGGGCTACTTTTTGTTTTAGTGTACTGCTGTGCGTTACCTGTGTTGGTCTCGGCTGTATATTTGTTGTCTGCGTATTCTTGGCTTCGTATTTCATAAAAGTCGTCGTTCGTTATTGAGGCCTTCTGATTGTTTTCACACCATACACTCATTACAAGCGAGCCCGGTGAATTTACGGACTTAGTGGAATTGAAGTTTCATAACAATATCATACACACATTAAGTAATTAATTAGAAATAGGGGAAAGAAATTATGCGACAAAAAGTTAACATGATGTCTTATTATCTAGCTCATATTATTTAGATGATTCCTGATACTACTCGTGCCTGATATCATGTAATTTTCAAATACAATTAAATAATGTAATTTCTTCTCCTTGACGAATCTTCAGCGACTGTCCGTGAAAAAAAAAATCTTTTCTCCAATTTCGTTTAGTGTCTACGGGAACGATAGCTCTAAGGTCTGGATTGACTTTAGTATTTTTTTGCAAATGCAACAATTCTTACCAAGCATTGATAACTACAAGATAGTATTCAAACGGTTCAGAAATACATTTTAATCTCAGATACGGCTCGTGGACAAGAAAGTTAATCCTCGAAATATATTGTGGTGAAAGCTTATAAGCCAGTAAACAGGTACGCTACCCGAGCAATTGCTTTTGTATCGTGGTCATGTTACTGGGCTGCAAACCACATAGTCCCAGGTTCTATCCTAACTCATACCAATCCGCCACAATATGTTTCTTTTGTTAACCAGAAGGTATAAAATGTCTCTTTTAATTCCACTCAGAATTTTCTGTCAACATGTCCCCTTCGTAAATGAGTAAAAAAACTTATACTTAATTATCGAGACAAAATTATCTTTTGATTGATTAATGCCAAAAGAGTTCATTCAATAGATGTTAAAAACTTCAGTGATTGGAGAAGGATCCAAAGATACTGTTTATTAAAAACAGCTTTTTGAATAAGCGCTTTGAATGAAGAACAATATTAAGTTTTGCAAAAAGATTTGCGTATTGGGAACAAAATAAGATGATATGTTCAATATTAGTTTCATGATTACAAACTTTGCAATGAGGGTAATTGTGCGGAGCAAATCTATTCAACAGAGCTGGAGCTATTCAATCATCCTGGTTAAAAGATGTGCAGTTATGATATCTTCTTTTCTATTTTTGAGCCATGAATTAAGGGAAAACATGTTGGGAACATCGTCAATAGATTCTTGACATTTGTTATTTTTAAAAATGTAATTTGTTTTATGTAGTGAGGTTTCCGGATAGTAAGAAATTAATTTTTCTGTAGCAATCCACTCCAGCAATGGGTGCGACTCTGTGAACGTTTTTGACGGGTATCTTTTGATTATCTTATCAAACATGCCATCAACAAAACTCTGAAAGACAAATTTAATCTCGGTGGCTTAATTTCTCATGAAAGTAAGCTAGTGGGCGATTAAGCAGAAGCTACTACTACTCTACATTTTTCATTTGCATACGTTTTTTTTTTTTTTTAATGGCTTTGAAGCATTATTACAAAGAAAGTATTTTCCAAGTACATTACAAAAATATATTTGTTTAGTCACCCCAGATTTTGAGAAAATCCTTTATTATATACATCTCCAGAAAAATGTTTCTCATTTTAATGAGATTGATAATACTGACTCAAAATACTTATTTTAGAAAATTTTACAGTAAATATTACAAAATTCAAATTTTCTTTTGGATTCTTACAAAAATAATAATATAAAAGGTTTATCAGAGGAAATACCATGAAAAAATATTGTACATGAAAAGTGTGTTCTATGAGTTGCATTTTTGACATTTGCATCAATATTTACTGCTTACACATATTGAATACTAACCAATCCTATTTTATTCATCTTAGCGTAAATCTCCATTCTCCAAGTTTTCAATACTTCAATTCGTAAAATATCGAAAGTCGCCATTTCTTTTTTATATTAAAACTTAAAACTATAATAATTAAATTTTGTCTAAAAAAGAATTTTAGTATGATACTGCCACTTGAAATCAAAACTTCAAACACTATGATCTTATGAAATTGCTTTTGAAATAATTCTTGGATCTAGAAATAAAAAACACAACGCTAGCTATTTAAGGATTAAAACAGAAATAATTTAAAATGTGTTTAATCCTTCAGCTTTGGAAACAAGTGAACACTTCTATCTTTTAATACATGGAAAGTTATCATAAATTGAAACTTATACAATTCTCAATTTTTTTCTTCAGGCCAAGATAGTATAACCATTAGTTGGTTTACAAAGCAGTTCATAGCAAATTAGGGTTGAAATACTTTTGGATACTGCAGCATAATATTTCACAAAACAAATATATTTTCTTCGTAGGAACACAAAAATGTTAATTTAAATCCCTTTTCGGGAACATTCTTTCAACATATATCACTGGATTCAATTTTTTTATTCGCATGAATACGAAAATGTTTATTTAAAGAACGTCGAGAAGTAAAACCTTTGCCACACACATCACAAGAATAGGGTTTTTCATTTGTATGAAAGCGGTAATGAATAGTTAATTCAGATTTTCGAGAAAATTTTTTACTACATTCATCACATGAAAAAGGTTTTTCTTTGGTATGTGTTTGACAATGCTGTCTCAAGTGACTTTTCTGTGAAAATTGTTTACTGCATACATCACAGGAATAGGGCCTTTCATTTGTATGAATACTTGAATGTTTTTTTAAGTCACATTTGCGCAAAAAATCTTTACTACATGTATCACACGAATAAGGTTTTTCATTTGAATGAATTCTGCGATGCTCATTTAAATGACCTTTCTCAGAAAATTGTTTACTACATATTTCACAAGAATAAGGTTTTTCATTTGTATGAGTTCGAAGATGCCTATTTAAACAACCTTTCTGAGGGAAGCTTTTACCGCATACATCACACGAATAAAGATTTTCATTTGTATGAGTTCGGTAATGCTGTGTTAAGTGACATTTTTGAGAAAATTGTTTATTGCATACATCACAGGAATAGGGCCTTTCATTTGTATGAATATAATAATGTCTTTTTAATTCATATTTGCGCAAAAAGTTTTTATTACATACATCACAAGAATAAGGTTTTTCATTTGTATGAGTTCCATAATGTTCTTTTAAGTAACTTTTCCTAGAAAATTGTTTACTGCACATTTCACAAGAATAGGGCTTAACATTTGAATGAGTTAGATAATGCGTATTAAGATTGCCTTTGTCAGAAAATGCTTTATTACATACATCACAAGAATATGGCTTTTCTTTTGTATGAGTTCGATAGTGCTGCTTTAAAATATTTTTCAGAGCAAATTTTTTATTGCACATATCACAGGTAAATGGTTTTTCATTAGTGTGTGAACGGTAATGAACAGTTAAATCAATTTTGCGTGAAAAGTCTTTACCACATACATCACAACAGTAAGGTCTTTCATTTTTATGGGTCAGAGAGTGCATCTTCAAAGCATGATTGCAAAGAAATTCTTTACCGCATTTATTACAAGAACATGATTTTTCATTTGTGTGAGAATAATGATGTTCATTCAAAGTACAAATTTCTGAAAATTCTTTACTGCAAATATTACAAACATGCAAGGACTTTTTTGCATCCATATGAAAATGTTGACTTAAAATAACATCGTTTTGTGGAGATTCCATACCACAAATATTTGTATGTGAAATCTTATTGAAGAAACAGATTGCCTTTTGCATCACTAGCAATTGCTTTTATACATTCATCACTCCAACTGTATGCTTTTCATCAAGTAATATATCTCCATTATTTACATTTTGCATGCTTTTTTCTTCTAAAACAATGATCAGCAGCTGTTTCAATGATAATTGTGCACTTAGACTTTTACATAATCAGCATAAAGTTCATTTTCATTTGAAGAAACAGATTTCCTTTCATTGCACCCAGCCATTATAAGGAGACAATCTAGTAAAGAAAATGAAACTTTAGTATTATTAGTAGATATGAAATAATTTTTATCACGAGGAACACTGAGTATATTAATAAATTTTAGCTAAAATAGAGATTTTCATCGTGTGTAAAATTACTGTAGAAAAAAAATTGAAACATGAACCATCTGTAATCTATTACACATACTCTAAACAGAATTATTTATTTTTTTTTAAACTTGATTTGATAAGATAATAAAAGAAAGGTAATATGTGTTACATTGTATATTGAAACGTTTTGGCATAGCCTTAGTTTTTTTGTTTTTTTAAATCTTATACTATTAACTTATATTATTAACTTAGTAAAAAAAAAAAAATACACTCTTGAATTGATAGAGGTAAGTTTCAAGTAATAAACTGCAAACTTTCATTTCGAAAATTCTGAATTACATTTTCTGTATCCTTTATAAAAACTAATGCAAAATTTTGTATCCTCATTGATAAAAATGAATGTAAATGCAGTTAAACAGTACAATAAATAAATATAGGAATAAGATTAAAATACATACATACACACACACACATATATAGGAATGATATATTTCTTTAAGAGAATAATTTCATATTACAATATTTTAATATAATTTTCATTTACTGCCAATTTTTGTTGCATCCTGTTTATTGTATAAAAGGCATTGGATGTGTAATTTTAAGAATTGAAAATATGTAAGTTAAAAGCAACTATATAGTCACATCATAAAGTCTACTAAGATAGTAAGATGAAGAAAAATTCGTAAAAGTATGCAATGGATCCATTTTGCTTCTCATCAAAATTATAAGAAATGCTGATAATTTCCATGTAATTATTAAAGGAAACAAACAATAAGAAGTTCCAATATTTTGTCAAAAAGTATTCTTTAGATATACACAAGGGAAGTACATATGCATTATACATGGAGATGTATAAATATTGTTCAGAACTTCAGAATCTAAATAACTCCCACATGCAACAATATTTATTACCATATGAACAAATATAGCATTCCTATTATACAGGATGTTCATTTTAATTCCAGATTAACACTTAATATCTAAATAGAAAAAAAAAATCATATACTTCAAATCAGTAGATCAGAAGGGGGAAAAAAAACTTAAATAATGTAAAAAATTATGTTTTGTTTCAATAATAATGAAAAAATTATGCAGTTTTCACTTATAAGACCAATATTAATTAACCAAATTTTGACTATCTTTATTTTAGATTATCTCAACAACCACCTTGAAGAAGCCAAATAATTTCACCAAACCAGACACTATTGGACAAAATTATTTAAATTCCTATTTCACTTATAAGACCAATCAAACTAACGAAATTTTGATTATCTTCATTTTAGATGACCTCAACAGCCACCTTGAAGAAGATCGTGACCACTGAGAGATAAGGCCTGCTGCCTGTTGTAAATGAGTCATCACGGGCGGGTGGATGCTCCGAGGAGGACGGAGATTAACATAAAGCGTAACTTGCGATGTATAGCGTTATGCTTCCTCGACAATTTTCATCAATTCTCTAAATTATCAAATAATTGCATAGATACTAATTAAAAAAAATATTACTTTGTATTTAAAAAATTGATATTTAAATAATTACAATCGCGGTTTGAGAATTTCCGATATTGAATATCACAATTTCTTGACAATTTTCGTTATTAAAAACACATTCACCGAATTATTAAATAGGTGCATAATAATTGCTAGTTTACGAATTATTTATTAAACGTAAACATAAAATAGATGTTTACATTAAATTTTCTTTAAAATGGAAAATTTTTAGTTCTCAGGAATTTTATTTTTTAAAAAAGGAAGCTAATTAATAGTAAAAGATTTACATGTAGAAAATAAAAATTGCTGTAAACAAAAAATTTGATTAGTAACAAAATGAGATTATTCATTCATTTTTTTATGCTCTATATAAATATTGGATTTAAAATTTTTTACTAGAAATATTTATTTAAAAAAAATATAGCAAATCTATGAGCTGTACTTGTATAAAGAAATAACATATTGAAGTTAATAAATATGAATGAATTAAGAAATTATAAAATATGAACCAGATGAAGACACATATTAGCAAACGTTTATTTATTTCAACATAACAGCAAGGAAAAAAAATACAATTATTCAGAACTTGTACATATACAAAATAGAAATTCTACTAAAATGTGATTAATAAACAATAATTATTTTCATGTAATATATAAAAAATACAATTATTTAGAACACATATATACAAAATAGAAATATCACTTCAACTATGATTTCTAACAAAATAAAAATGACAATTAAAATTGTAATATTCTTAAGCTGCACAGGTTATAATTTTAACTAATCTTTAACAATATAAATACATTTAATTTATCAGTTACATTCAATTAAATTTTTAAAAATAATTTTCACTTTATTCCTTCAAAACAAATTTTTTTCCCCTTCTATACTTATATTTTAACAGGTACTTTTCCTCTTTCCAACTGATCATTTTTTTTTTTTTTTTTTTTTTTTTTGCTAGATTCTTTTTTATCCATGGAAGAATTTTTAGAAAAAGTTCCTAGATTTCTTTTATACTTAGAAGCAGTTTTATTATTAGATTTACTTTTCACTTTATCATTTTTTCCTTTACAAATAATTATTTAATAAGCTGTTAGTTGCTGACCTCAGAATTACACCAAGTAAGGATAATATGTCATGCCCATTTGTACAAACATCTGAAGAAAGAAACATATCTTTAGATATTAAAATATTTTCCACAAGATTAATGATCAAATTTCGTTGATTAGGAAATTCAGTAAATTTATTCTCATATTTTTCACTAATTAATTTTTGAACAACTATATATGTATGGGTAACAGAATTAAAAACTGTTTTAATAGGATATAATAACCCACCCTTATATTTTACATCTATTAGTTTAAAACTAGGAGGAATGGAATTTGCATCCATTATTAATTTTTGGCGACAATGTAAACACTTAGCTTTTTTAAAAGCACCATGAGAACAACAACCAGCTAAATATGCTATTATGGGCAAGGTGTCTTCTATTTTATCTATGTCAGATTCTTCGACCGATATATCACAGAAAATTAAATTTATGGGTTCTTTTCCATCATCATTATTCTCATCGTTGTCATCAAATATGTTAACTGTTATAGTACCTTTATAATGAGAGGCAATTTTTAATTCGTGGGATAATCTTAGTTTACTTCCAGTCTTGTATGATAGATTCAATAATATTAATTTTGACATTCAGTGAATTTGATCATCTATCACAGGGATTCTTTTCATAATAATCAAGAATATCAAATATTTGATTTATATTATTAACTTTAATTGGTAATAGAAATTGCTCGTGTTTCAAAATCCTTTCTCCCATAAATGATGCATTTAAAAATAGATCATTGTTAATGCTTACAGCAAATGTTATGGTAGGAATGCCATCATTAACAGATAGGTGGATGAATAACATATTTTCATTCTTTTCAATAATAGTCCAAAAGGAAGAAAAGGTATGGTCTTTAATACAGTTTTTTAATTCATTAAAATCAGTAAATGCAGTCTTACTGTCATAGTTCTGTTTAGAATTTAAGCTTTCAATTATGGAACGTTCAATTTGGGCTTGTTCTAATCGTTGCCTCTTTTTTGAAGGACTCTCTCGAATTGAGGATGTTGATGATGATAAATATGTTGGGCAGCCAGGAAAAATACTTGGCACAGCATTTTCTTTTAGCCTGGGCTTCTTCAGAGGAGCAGAAAATGTTTCGCCAGTACTTTCTTTGTAGATAGTAGTTCTGTAAAGCACTTCACCATCTTTAAAATGTCTTTCACATACCTGAAAGAAAAAAATCCAGAAAAAAATTTGCTATCATGAAGAATAACTTTTTATATTTATAAACCTACAAATCAAGAGGAAATTTTTTTTAAGTTCTAAAAATGTTTTAAACTACTGCTTAAAAATCAGTTATTTTCATGCTTTATTTTTTTAAAAATAAATCTGAGTGGCCTATATTTTACCTTACCAAAATAGTAAAGCTAGGAATGAACTAAAATTAATGCTAATTTTTAATTACTCAGAATGATATTAATTTTTTTTCAAAAATTAATACTTTAGCTTACACAAATTATAATATTTTACACCTAAAAATAATTGAAACTATTTCAAAATATTAAAACATATTAATTATCAATGCTAATTTTTGCTAACCTTAGAATTCTTTGTAATGGTAGAACTTTTTCTTGGAATTGCACTCAGCCATTTCTTTCTTAAGGCCTCATCAGTGGGATATCCAAAAACAGCGACTTTATTTTCTTCATTATAATTTCCACGGCAAGCTTGAACTGAGCATTTATATGGCATCTTTATTTTTTTTTAAAAAAGAAAAGGTAAAGTTTATTTACCAAAAAATAAATGATTTTATTAAAATAAAAGTTCAAATAAAGTAATATAAATTTCTTTGTTTATAGATATTCATAGTGATACTAATTTACATTGTAACTTTAAAAATAAAACTCACTGTCATGATTAAAAGTACTTAAGAGATAATGGATGCACCTTTATAAATTGTATGTAACTAAATAGTAAATAAAAGATAAGCTTGAGATTAATTGATGAAAACATTTAATAAATAGCTTATTTAAACAAAATTTTTATACCAAAATTATGAATAAGAATCGAATAAGAACCAGTAATTAAATAAACAAATGATAATCTAAAAATCGATTCGATTTTTGACATAAAGAAATAGAGAATTTGTATAAATAGATTACAGCATTTTATTCTTATATCATTAAGTTCATTTTTAATCAACGCTATATCATTGAGAGAACAAATAATACTGAAAAAGTAAATCGTAATTATAATTTGTTGTTAAAACAGAAGTGATGAACAAGTAGGCTTAACAGTAATAGATTCGATAACACTTTAAGTTTATATTGAGAATTACAAAAGAAATACAATTACCTTCAATAATTTGTATCCTAAACTTGCTTTTGCATCTCATCCATTTCAATATAACACCATCTTGGATTAAGAAATAAATAGAAAAAAAAATGAAGGCTTATAAATGCCAGCCGTCGTTCCCTTCCGGCAGAAATCGTGCAGCGACGATTGTTAACCGGCTTCTTGATCGCCTAGCCGTGATGACTCATGCAGGAGCGAGTAGTAGAGCCAGCAGGCCTTATCTCTCGGAGGTCACATCAAGATAGGCCAAATAGTTTCCCCAAACCAGCCACTGTTGGGCTAAATTATTGAAATTTATAACTCAATCAATCTTGGTCTAAAAAATGTTTTTAATTTTTTTTATTATTATTAAATATAAATGTACCAAGAATATTTTACTAAATAAGGAAGGATAGGACCAGAGAACAACATGAAAATTTAGATTTCTTAATTTTTTTCTCCATTGCTTTTTCTTTAACTCAAGCAAAATTAAGCATAATTTTTTACTTCATTTATAGCTAGTTTCTAATTGGAAGTATATCATTAGCAGTTTCAAAAATATCTACTAGATCATGATTAGAGTGGACATACAGCACAAGTAATGCAATTTTAATTAATGTGACCATTATTTTATGAATGGCATACTTTATAATTCTTCTTCTTTATAATTATACTTTCTTCCATAATTTATTTTTAGCATTTATATTGCAGAGAGTTTTATGCTATCTATAAAATAAACAAGAAAAATGTTGGTAGCTTTTAAAATATTTCAAAGATTTTAAACTTCTTAATAAAAAATCTGAACATAACTTGAATATAATTTTACATATGACATTGCTATTCAAGTTGGCCATGTGTTTGTAATAATGGATAATATAAAGTCTTAAGAAAGAAATAGAAAAATAAGAATAAATATAAAATAACAATTTTAAATTTAATTATTTAAAAAAACATGGAAATAATTTATCTACAATCTAAAATAATAATGAAAAATTAATTAATTAGTTGCCAAATCAATAAAACTAGCAAAATCAATCCAATTTTGAAACTGAAGGCTCAGTCAAATATCATACTTCATCTCTCAAAATGGAAAAGAAGCTAAACTGCAAATGGTAGTGTATGAACTTTCACTGATGGTATTGAAGTCATGAGCATTCAAAGGTAACAAAAATCTTCAAATTATTTGTCAAAATTTTGTTCCTACAGAAATTACGATGAAATAGTGTTTCTTCAATTTCTTTCTAAAATGGAGTTGAACAACTATTGATGATACATCTATAGGTCATAAGCTCTCTTTAGAAATAAAAATTATTGAAATCTGTTTAGTGGTTGGGACTAAGCAATTCAATGATGGAAAAATATTAAGTTTCAAAAAACAAAACTAAAGAATTTACAAAACTATATTATTGTTGTCAACTAAATCAACTTATGAGATTATCATTATCTTCAGCTTAAGAGCAATAAACAGGACACATGCCAAAAGATAGTAAGGCAGCTCACTAAACACATGCCTTAATTACATGCTTGTATCTGTTGTCATACCAATCGATAGCTTAGTGATTAAGTTATGAATGCATATAAGAAGCAGAAATAACTACATGAATGTACAACATAATTACGAACATTATGTAGTGGATTTGCCTTATAGACAATATATCAGGGGTGTATTTTGGGTTTGATACAAAACTGGAGGAGCTCAAGCTAACTTTGATGACATAACAAGGAGCCAACAGCTTTCATATAAAACAAAAATTGTAAAAATCAGAACTGCAGTGACTGGACCCTGATTCCCTTTTTATTAATAAATATATAGATTCATCCACTTATAGATTTATTCACTATAATTATTTTCATCATTTGTTTTATAACTCTGCAACAAATTTATTATTTTCTAAATTACTAGAAGTAATACAGAAAAAGAAACTTACATTTAGCATATAAAAGTGCTATGAATTTTACAATATAATAAAATTTGTCTAACAACAAAAAACAAGCCATTCTTTCACTTGAAGCAGATTAGAGAAAGAAAGGGTACAATCTAAGAGAATTTATATAAGATTATATTAATTCATAGGTTTTCCATGCTATAATATTAAACACAATTACAATATGTATATATATATATATATATATATATATATATATATATATATATATATATATGGAAATCATATTTGTTTAAGAAAGAATAAGTAGACTGAGAGTTCCTTGAAGTATTTTCAATTTTTTCATGATTACTGAATACGCTTTTTAAAAAATTTTATATTAAAATCATGACAAATGGGTGACTTAGTTAAAAAAAAAAAAAGAACATAGAAAGCAGGAAAAATAGGGCAAAGAAAGCTACAGGAAATTTTGCTTCGAAAAGAGATCTTGCTTTAAACACATTAAGTCAATATATATATATAAGCATTATTTTATGTGAAGGAGGATGCAGTTTTGAAGACAGTGAAAAGACTTTCGATTTTGTGACGTCGTTTTATTTCATTTTGGGGAAGCAGGCATATGCACAAGTGATGAGCACACACACAACACAGAATGACACAGACAGGAATGAGGAAAGAACTCTTGGACATTTTATCCCTGGTTTTGTATAACCTGTGATTTTGATAGGGAAAATATTTTTTCTCAGTGCTAATATATTATTAAGATTTCAATAGGGATTTTTGCTACATACGTCAAAGAGGCAGGGGAAACACAGGAATCTTTTAAAAAAAGAATTTGTCTCGTCAGCGGTATTTTGTCCCTTCACTCGGAGTGTAGGAATGTTGGGCTTTTAGCCAATTCAGCAATTTAACAAACTTTCTCTTGAATTAATTAAGTAGAGAAAGTGAAATTGGATTACAAAATAAGAGAATATTTTTAGAATGAAGTTATTATGGGCTAAATTAAGATAGAATCTTGGAAATTAAGAGTTTAAAATATCATCATCATCATCAACACACACACACACAAATATATATAATTTTTAAAAAAAATTAATTTATTAAAAATGGAATAAGACTTTGAAATTATGATAAATCAAAATAAGATTATAGTACAAAACTAATTTTTACATAATTTTGATTTTTATTCATTAAAAGAAAAACCCTTTCAACTACTAAAATTTTCAGAATTTTGTAATTCATTAAAAAAACATTTTTTTGCATAATTTTTAACAATATATTTCATTATTAAATAGAAATAAAAAATATGAAAAAACATTACTATAAAAAACTATATGCAATATTATTAAGGTGACCATTTTTTTCTTTTAACCTGAAACCAGGACAACATGAATTTTGACCAGCCACGCCCAAATTTTATAAATTTTTATCAAAAATTCACCCAACAGCCAACCTGTATACCTAAGTAAATAAAAAACTTTTAGATATCAAAAAATGTTGCGTTTATTTAAACACAAGAAATGTGAAAACTAAAATATGATTTTACAATATAAAAATAAAACATAACATAACATGATAAGCCATACCTAATATAATAACATAATAAAACATAAGAAGTTATTTAATTTAGTTTTTTTTTTTTTTTTTTTTTTTTTTTTAATATTTTTCTGAGGAACGAATAGCTTTTAACAAATTTTTGAATTTCCTGTATATTTTCATAGAATTCCATACAGGTTGCATTTAAATTATTTTTGACAATCAACAAGGATTTCAAAGTTTCCACTTTCAATTGGGTTTTCTTGCTAGTCCAGATGTTGTTTAATTCTAATAAAGAAAAATCCTGTTCGGTCGGTGCATTAGTTCCTGGCATACAGAGGCAATACTCTACCAATTTGCCAATATTATTGGGCACATCATTTTCTTTAAAGGCTTTAAAAATTTCAATCCACCTATCTCGTGGCGGTCCTGCTCATGCGACACTTGACGATATCACATGGAATTATCAGGGTTGCCAGTTCTAATTTTATTATTTTTATTTTATTACTTTTTTTGTTTTAATGTTTTCTAATCTAAAACCAGTACTTTTCGTGTACTGGTTTTGTTTAATGATTAACCAGGACTTATGCCCTGAAAACCAGTACTGTACTGGTAAAATCAGTATGAATGGTCACCTTAAATATTACAGAGATATGCTTTATAGATTATGCTTTAAATAGCCCTTTGATGTCGCCCAGCTGATAAAGATTCATGCTTACAATAAATATTAGTGATGTAAAATGATTAAAATAACATGATTCTGATATTTGTCATAATGTTTTGTTTAAAAATAGCTTATAGAGGAAATCATGAACATAAAATTATGAATAAGATTTGAAATTGAAACTATTTTAAACTAAACACAATATTACTGAGAAACCAGCTAGTTTCTACTGATGGCATAGCATGAAAAATTTGACCCTTTTTTATCAAAATTAAAAAATAAAATTGCTTTTTCTTTAGCATTTGAATCAAGCTGCCTAGCTCCCCCCGATTGTCTCTCCAGGCCTAATTATTGTAACTTTAAAGGTTGATGATATGAAATATTCCATTAGCTTTACATGCCTCAAATAAATAGCTATTTCTTTTTGAGGGAAAATTTCCATTTAGAATCTATAAAAATGATACTTATATATGAGTCATGCCAATGATTAATTTCTATGAAAATGAAATGTAGCAGATGCTAATATGCTCTTTTGTTATTAAAATTTAACGATTTTCACCAATGGCATGAGGTTAGTAAACAAATACCATAAAAATAAATCATGTTTTAGTAACTGTTTCTTTCTAAATTGAACCATCCCTTGTAAACATGGGTATAGTTTTTCTCCCAAATATTTATGGATCAGAAGGATTTAAATTCATCTTTCTTTATTTAAAGAAACATGCTTTAAGATTAAAATTTTTTTAAAACCTCAAAATACTTTATACCATTTTAAAAATAAAAATTCTTTTTGATCATTCCAATTTAACTGCTTGCAATTTTTTCTTAAATTTTTATAAAGTTGTGAAAATATATTTATGTATAATTTGGACCAATATTTTCATTACTGTGATAAAATTAAACGTGTGTATTTGTTCTGCAAATATTCATACTCTATTAACATAACAAAATTTATACATTGCATACTTCATGCAAAAAAAAAAAAAAAAAAAACTATTTCATTTTATGGACCCTAATTTCAAACCAAATTTTTATGTTAATATCTCAATATATATATATCATTGGCACACAGTTAAAAGTCATCAAAATCTAAAAATGAGCTTATGTGTTCACGTTTTTTTTTTTTTTAATGCTATTCCAGTAACAGCAATGAAGTTACACTGAGTATGATTTTAGTAGTTAAAGGTGACAGAATGAGTACGGTCACCTTTAACTTCATTTCATTTCATATTATTTCATAGTTATCTAAATTTAATCATCTTTACTAAGACAATTGGTTATGTAATAATAATTATAATAGGAAAATAGGGCAAAATGTGTAATGAGATTTTAAAGATTTTATAAAAAAAAAAAGAGTAAAGAAAAAAAAAAAGAACTAAGGTTGAATTTAAAGCAGTAAATGTTTAAAAATTTTTAAATGATATTTGATCTTCAGAATGTTTTGCAAATCCTATTCTCTAATGATTCAAAATGCAATAAAGCAAAAAGATTAATGTATAGAAGCCGACTGTATAAATGTCTGTTTTACAATAGATACTCTTTATCTTAATCTGAAGGTGAAGCAGCGAGTATGATAATTCTCTTCATTATATATTCCAAATATCATATTATTTCAATGTAATTTTTTTAATTTCATTTTCATTTCATATTGATTTTAAACTAAATAAGGTTCAAGCATAAACTATTTATAATTGCTGTTAAATTGCATCTTTCATTCATTCACACTTTTGCCTGTTGATAGAAATAAAAGAGACCAAGTCACATTGTGTTCAAAATTAACTTGTAATCACAAGTCAAAACCTCATGCGAAAAAAATTGTTAATAAAAATCAAGAGTAAAGATTGCAAATAAAAAGAAAATGTTGTTATATAAAGAAAATTAACTATGTTTTTTTTTAATAAGTGTTAACTTTCAATTACATTTTCTTAGAAACTGGATTTATTATTATTATTATTGGGCCACTTTTCATTATATTATCAAGGATATGCTGAGAATAAGATTACTATAATTAATCCTTATTAAATTTGTGGTTCCTAATCTTAAACAAATATTTTTTTTAATTTTTCTTATACCTAATAATTTTTTTTACCTCTAAACAATTTGACCTATAAAAAATATTTTTTATACAAGTGTATAATTTAGGTGTATCAGATGTATATCTTCAGTTACACATTTTATTATTTATTTGAGCAGTTAGTAGCTTTTCAATATTGATTTTTCAGAGAGAATTTTTTTTTTTTTCAACTTTAGAGTATGTACAATTTAATTCTTCATTAAACCTGCTATATAAATATTAAAAAAGAATTAAAATATATACCAATTAAAGTCATTAAATTAGAAAGTTGTGATATTTTTTTATAAAACAGTTATTTCTTTGGCCTTTATTTATTTTATTGGAGAATTAATACAAAATATAAATTATTTTTAATTTTAGAGTTATTCACAATTTGTGAAAACAAGTGATAAAATCAATACTTTTAGGAACAAGTTGGTTTCCAAAAGGGGCCAATAACTAAAAAAGAAGCCAATAATTTATTTTTTTATCTATAAATAGTTTTATACACATTAAATCCTATATTGTTCTATACCTCAATAAGTATGATGAAGAGATTTACAAGAAGTTAATTTACATGCAACATGTTTTCAGTTATAATATTATCTGTAGAATTTGGACACTATTATTTTACTTTGGATTTGGAATAATAGACGGAGTTATGATTTTTTATTCTGTGCCTCCTCTGTTATTTCAGAATTTTGAATCCATCTATAGTAGAGGAATATTGAATAGATTGTTCTTTTTGTTACTTGAAAAATAAACGTAAAAATCAGATATGATTTTTCCCCATTTTTAAATTTAGCTAAGGATTCCATGAAGTAATGACAATTATTTAAAAATATAATGCATTACTTGAAGCTCTGAATGCTGTTACCCAGATGTAGATGATATCAAATGCACTATCTGGCCAAAAGTATCCAGACACCCAGTGGCATGGACTTAAGAGCGTACTGAGGCACATATTAATATGAATGATGTTGGCATCGATGACAGCCTGCACATGTCTGGGAAGACTTTCCACCATTTTTTGATTGATGGCTATAGGAATTGACTTCCAGGCATCCATCAGAGTTGAAGTGAGTGCTTGCAGTGAGGATGGTCGATTAGGTTGGCTACATAATCTGCACTATAATTCGTCCCAAAGGTGTTCAATGGAATTTAGATTGGGGCTCTGAGAAGGCCAGTCCAGTTTTTGAATACCCATTTTGTCAAACCACGTCTGTGCAAGCCTCAATGTGTGAATGGAGCAGTTATCCTGCTGGAAGAGAAATGGGCCTTCCCTAAAATATTGCCATAGAGTTGGGAGAGAAGCATTGTCCAGAAGGTCCACATACATCTCAGAGTTCATGCTTCCAACCACAGGAACTAACATACCCAGGCCAAACCACAAGAAACACCCCCACACCATTATGCTTCCACCACCAAACTTAACAATTGGTACAATGCAGTCACTAAAGAAACATTCGTCAAGCATCTGCCTGACCCAGATTCATCACTCCAAAGAACAGCTTTCCTTTTTCCACAGTCCAATGATGGTGAACTCTGCACCATTGCAATCAATGCTTCGCATTTTGTGGAGTGATGCTCGGCTTGTGTGCAGCTGCACGTGCTTGGAATCCCAAGTTTTTTAACTCTCGACAAATAGTGCTATTACCTAATTCCAATGGGAAAACTATTTTAAAACTAGATGAATTAGATATGCAATTACATGATGATTTATTCAATCAATGAAATGTATGATGATTTATTCAATCGATGAAATATAAGATGAGTTATTCAGACGATAGCAATTATGATAGATGTAATGAAGAATATTTTACAACAAAAGAATATTGAAAGGTAATTTAACAAACAAGATTCTACATGAAAAATATTTAAAACACAGCAGAAAGTTACATCAATTCTTGAAAACACATACATGATGATGAAAAATACATTTGTTTATACAAGATTCTCTCAAAATGAAAATAAAGTGAGCTAGAATAATAGTATAATCCCAAAGAAAAGATATCTTAAATCAAATAATTACTGAAAGTTATTTGGAACAAATTCAGAAAGTAAAACACAGTGGTTCTTTTACAACAAAAATGAAGAAAACAGAAAGTAATTCAAAGTTCAAGAAATAACAATTGAAAAATTATAACTTACAAAAAGTGAATCATAAGTGCTATGGACATGCAACTAATCAATATTGATTTTAATCAGTCATCTATATAAGAAAATGTAAGTGCAGACTTTCAATTACAATACATGCAGAAATAATATATCAACTTGCACATCTACTGTTTCTGATAGAGTTTTGGAAGGATAGTACTAAGACAAATCACAAGGAATTTCAAATAATTAATTTTTAATCGCTATTATAATCTGCCTTCAAGTGGACATATCTTATTATAAAAAGAATGAAACTTGATAAAGAAATTTTTTATTTTCATTGACTAATCATTAAAAAACCTTAAACACTATTATTTGAGATCATATATGCCATCTAAAAATGCATTAATGTTAAATAACATAAAAATAATTCAATTTTTATTCCAATTGTTTACAAATGGACCATCACATAAAGTAAAATTTTAAAACTGATTTTTTTTCCCCCACTCTAAACAATTTCTGACATATAATAAAATACTTGTATGCATTTTTAAACAATTCAACTTTTTCAATAAAAATGATATTTTAAAAGATAATACAAATATTAATCTGAAAATTTAAATATGCATTTCCTTTCGTGCATAATTAAGAAATTTTAAAAATTCTACTGACATTGTAAAAAAATTGTATTTTTCTAAATTTACAGGATATTTTTAAAATTTACTCCTGACCTAACTAAGCTTTCACAATATCTGATCTCATCATATAAATCTTTTAATATCTATAAGTTTTTATTTAAATTTTTCCTCTCAGATTTTATTATTTAGAGATGATTTTTAAACTTTTTATTTAGGCATGGAAAACTGATGTTTCTACCTCCCCCATCTGGTAACACAATGGATAAAAAAACTTAAAAGCCTGTTTTGGACAGGCAACTGAACAACAACACATAAAATTACTGTTATTCTGTACAGTAAATTTATGTCCTCATATTAAAACACTTTATAACAATTTGACTGGACTACAATGTATTATAAGATTTTCATAAAAATCCTTTTATCAAAAGACGAGAAAATGTTGTAATAACTTTGTTATAGTTGCATAATTATTTGTAAAGACTGGCGCAATAATTTTTATTGACTTTTAAAGTTTGCCAAAGATTTAAATTGAACTATCTTTAGAAATAAAAAAAATCGAGTCTAGTTATTTTTAATGTAGAGTTTATTTAAATATTTCATGACTTTAAAACAACCCAGAGAAGAAAATTTTGTCATTCAGGAAAGTGTCATAAAATGATTAAATTAATACAATATGTAACACAAGACACCACATAAAATAAAAGCAAGATGGGATAATTTACCTTCTTGTTGGCTATTGATTGATTTAAATATGAAATTTTTATTTTCAGACAATGAATTGTCTTAGTTAAATTGATATCATTAATTTGTAGAACGTATAAGAGATTTAACCATTTTATTAGCTACTCATCAAGAGTTGCAGTTACTTTGTCTCTTGCACTGTTTTCTCAAGTTTGCGTTTCGACATCGGTTTTACCTCTAATGAACCACTAATGCTTCAAAATTTTGAAATTCAAAGATTGCAGCTTAAAGTAGGGATGACGAATATTTTACGAGCGGTTATTATGAAACCAATATCAAAAAGTCACAAATACCAGTGATCAATACTTATCAAAGAGGGGTGTGATTCAAATCCTTGATACGATCTTACTAGTGATATTTCGATTACAGGTTTTGGATCACGATAGAAAGTAACAATCGATACGATATCACTGAAATTTACCGGAGCGGTGACTTCACTGGAAAGTAACAATCGATACGATCTGTCCATTGGAAGCTCTCGAACGAAACAGAAAAGGAGAAATCTGTGAATAGATTGAAAAGTGAACGGACCGGTTATTGGAATTATCGTATCATTGAATTGCATATCACTGAAATTCATCGGAGCAGTGACTTCACTGGAAAGTGTGAAATCGCTGCTCCACTTCATGAGAGTAACCTTGATTTTCCGATATTCGCATTTGATGATGCACTATTCCATACAAGTCATTTTTAATTGCTTGTGACATGACTTCGCTATTTACTTATGGTGCCATCTATTGGTAGAATATAGAACTAAAGTAAACAATTTAAAGAAATAACATATATATTAAATTCAATTTTTTCAGAAAATGGTTTACTCCAATAAAGAAATTAAATAAATAGTTTTGAAAAAAAAATCAAATTCAAGAATTAAGATGAAATAGATAAATTAATTCAATCACACGTTACTTAAATTAGTAAATTAAGTATTAATTATAATTAATAAATTATATATTTAATATTAAGTAATAATTTTTAATTAATAATATGATTAAAATAACAGATATTTGGAACAAATATTTAAAAATAACAATAGCAAACAAACAACAACAATAACAAAATTATTTGTTATTCGAAAAATCGTGAATTATGCATCTCTAATTGTCGAACGCGAATATCGGAAAGTGAAGGTCACTCCCATGAAATGGAGCTGTGACTTCATACTTTCCAGTGAAGTCACCGCTCCAATAAATTTCAGTGATATGCAATTCAGTGATATGATAATTCCAAGAATAACTGGTCCGATCACTTTTCAACCCATTCACAGATTTCTCCTTTTCTCTTTATTCGCGATAAGGGGATGAGACCCTCAGGACACAAGAGAAGAATGTTTTGCATTTCTGGGATTTCCTTTCCACTCCCTGGAAAGTCGGGGATCAGCTGATATCCTTTTTTTCTTTCTTTCAGAGATGTCTGCTCAACCCACTTTAGTTTTGATATCATAATGTCAATACGGGGAGTTGTTCATTTGCGGTTTTAGATTGAAGGGAATCCGTGACTCATTTTATTCCTTTTCCACTTACAACATATTTGCCTATTGCCGACTTTAAGATTTTACATTAATATCGTACATAAAATTGAAATCGACTGACTCCTTCGATGTCTTTTTGGTATATTCTCTTAAGAATGATCGATCGTGTATAAATTTTTAAGCATCATGAATAATATATATATATATATATATATATATATATATATATATATATATATATATATATATATATATATATATATATATATATATATATATATATATATATATATATATATATATATATATATATATATATTCAATACATTTTTCAGTATTTCAAGGTAAAAATATCAATACTGAGGAAACTTGAAATTCTTTTTACTTGAATTTGCAATTGTAGTTTCTGATAATTCTAACGAAGCATGGGCAGTGTTTATCATGAGGTTTCATGGTACATTAAACTGAAAATGATTAATGTTATATTAATAAAGTGAAATGAAAATTTCTTTTTTTAAGTTGATTATTTTCCACGCATTATACAAAAAAGAGGTCCTATATTCTTTTTTGTTAAATATATTTTGAAGAAAAATGTTATCGTGTAAATATTTCTCAATCAAAATACATGTTTTTTAGAGATGCATAATCCACGATTTTTTAAATAACAAATAATATTGCTATTGTTATTTTTAAATATGCGTTCCAAATATCTGTTATTTCAATCACATTATTAATTAAAAATTATTACTTAATATTAAATATAAAATTTATTAATTGTAATTAATACTTAATTTACTAATTTAATTAACGTGTCATTGAATTAATTTATCTGTTTCAGCTTACTTCTTAAATTTTATTTTTTTCTCAAAACTATTTATTTAATTTATTTATTAGAGTGAACCATTTTCTGGAAAAGATGAGCTAAAAATATATGTCATTTCTTTAAAATGTTTACTTTAGTCCTATATTCTACCAATAGATGGCGCCAGCAGTAAACAGAGTACATGTAATCAAAGTCAATCATGTCACGAGCAATTAAAAATGATCTATATGGAATAGTGCATCATCAAATACGAATATCGGTCACTCCCGTAAAGTGGATCGGTGACTTCCCACTTTCCAGTGAAGCCTCGCACTTTCCGGTGAATCACGGCTCCAATAAATTTCAGTGATATGCAATTCAATGATACGATACGATAATTCCAATAACCGGTCCGTTCACTTTTCAATCCAATCACAGATTTCTTTCGAGAGCTTCCATTTGACAGATCGTATCGATTGCTACTTTGCAGTGAAGTCACCGTTCCGGCAAATTTCAGTGATATCGTATCGATTGTTACTTTCTATCGTAATCCAAAACCTGTAATCGAAATATCCTTAGTAAGATCGTAACAAGGATTTGAATCACACCCCTCTTTGAAAAGCATTGATCACTTGTATTTGTGACTTTTTGATATTGGTTACGTAATAACCGCTCTGAAAATATTCGTCATCCCTAATGTTTTTATGGATGTGATTTCATAGATCTTTGTAAATGAAACCATTCATTTCTTCTATACAATTAGAAAGAATCATTAGATGAATGGTTTATTCTAAGCATAACTTATTTTATTTTCCTTTCATAGGGAGTTTTTTTTTTTAAATTCTTTAAAAAGTATTTTGAAAAAATATAAACTTTTTTTTCCCGGAAATGTTTGTTTTAAATCTAATTTTTAAGGATGGATGACGTAATATATTTATGCATTGCTCTGAAATACGATTCTTTTAAAATTGAATTTCTCCACTTCGTACATAGTTTACTACTTTTAAGTGTCACAAATTGAGCAAAGATATTGCTTTCCCCTTCTGCAGATTTTCCGTCCATTAGGAATGCTATTAATTCCCAGCCATCCGAAGGCAATGTCAATGTTGATTAAAGTGTCGAATTTTCGCTATGTGAAAAGAATAGATCCTTTTTTTTTTTTTTTTTTTTTTCGATTTCTGAGAAAAATTAAAATTGCCTTGTAATTTCGAAACGCAGCAAATCTGAGTGGTAATTGATAATCGTGTTTCATATAACACTGCATAAAACTAATGTAAAAAAAATATTTAAAACTTTTGCTTTGATAAAGTTCTAATTCTTAATAATTAAATATATATATATATAAGAATATGCATTTTTAAGAATAAGTAGAACTGATTTGATTTCAAAGTATCGAAAAAATAGTATTTTTCGAATATTTTATGCCCATTATTGAATTAAAATCTTAATTATTTACTATGCATTTTTATTATACCACATTTCTTCATGGTATTCACTAAAATGTTGTTTCTATGTTGGTAAATACTATGTTTGCTTCTCGTAATCTACAGAAAAATAAAATTTTTACTGTGTAAAAACTTTTTCTTCATTGATAATCTTATTCTACTACACTATTCTTCAAGTTTACCGTAGGAGGGCTTAGGCTTTGAACTTTTTTCACAATTTTTCTAGGGGTTAAATTTCCTGCTGCATTGCCAATTATATGAATGTATATATTCTTTTTGTGTTGCATAAAAATAAAGAAGACACTAATTTGATTTTACAATAAAATAATAACTAAATAAAAATCTCATACGATGCACAGCTGCATTAAAATTCAAATTATAACAAATGGTATTATATAATGGAATGGCTCCATTAAATTAATAATATGATTGAATAATTTTAAATAATAATATGATTGAAATAACAGATATTTGGAACAAATATTTAAAAATAACAATAGCAAAATTATTTATTATTCAAAAAATCGTGGATTATGCATCTCTAGTATTGATCACTGGTATTTGTGACTTTATGATATTGGTTAATATCATAAAGTCATAATAACCGCTTGTAATATATTCGTCATCCCTAGAAGCGGAAGATAAAAAAATATTCAAATCTTTTTATCCCCCACTTCAAGCTGTAAAGTAATGGTCAGTAACATAAATAATGATTTGTGACTAAATTGACACCTTTAATGATATTTATTGACAATTTACTAAATATGACAATGCCATGTAATATCGGATGTGTCGATTTCCATTACCTGATGCCGTATTTATAAGACAATGAGAACACCATGTTTTCTTTCATAAAAATGTACGAGAGTATATTGAAGGAGTCGAAAGCAAAAATATGTACTGTTGTCAGCGTTGCATTTTGCTGTTAAACTTCGTTTCGTTTAATTTCTTTAATTTCTGATACTTGAATGTATGTAATATGTTGATAAACATTTAATCTTTTTGTTTTTAATCAAAACAGAGTATTTCCAAATTTCACTAATTCGATTTAATGAATATTATTTCTGAAAAATTAGAATTATTTACTAAAACTGATATTTAGAGCCGTTTAAAAGCGCCTTGCAGACAACGCCTACAATTTCAGAAGGTTATGTTATTCTATGGAGGAAAATATCCAGAGCTTTATTCATTCACTCACGGGTTCTTTTTTTCTTCTTTTTTTTTATGCAATCAAGTGCAATTGATAGAAGAAATAAATATACGGCTTCTAACCTGGATTTTTTTTTTCTCATTTTTCAAAAAGAATTTTTAAATATACTTGACACTTAAAATGTCAATTAATTTTATAGATATTAACATCAAATATTCTTTTATGAAGTAGGAAAATTGGTCGAATTGTAATAACTTCAATTTTGGCATTCAAACAATTTTTTTTAAAAAGATTTCTACTCTTGGTAAAATAAAAATAGAATGATCGGAACTTACACTGTTTTTTCCGATGCATATTTGAATTTTTTCGTAAAATTATAAAAGCTATATTTTGGTTATATAATTTTAAAAAATCTTCATTGTTTCTTATGGCCCTTTTATTCTGCTCATTTTGATGAGGAATACTCAATAATCTGTCTCTCTATCCTCTGACTGATTGTGAAAGTTATTAGTCTGGTTTTCACTACATGGTAAAATCTCTCCCATAGCGCGTGAATTTCTTATTACTATTATTCTATAGTACTACCGTTGTGGCCATTTGAACTCTCACAATCCTTATACATTTCTACGAGTGCTACCGAATCGGGACGAAACAAACTTGTTCCACTCAATTTATGTAAATTCTATGTGTATTTGCATATAATTCCTTTTTCCTTTTTCACCTTTTTCAAATATTGAGGCAAGAATTTCGATAATTATTTTATTACAATGAATGAAATTTTCTAAACACAAGATTGAAAAAAATAAAAAATATATCCGAAGCATTTAATGAAAATTTCAAGGAATGTTGTTTTATATTATAGCTAATATGTAAATAAATGATCTTACTTTTGATTTCAATATTACAAATTTATTATTTCGTATAATCAGAGAGCTATTCGTGTAAACAAAGAAGTATCAAAGATTGTCAGGAGATTTCTGATATTATTTAATCTTCTTGTTCAAATTTGGTATAATAATTTCTCAAAATGTTCTGCAGTTCCTGAATTAGGGAATAAGTAATCTATTTCGTTAGAAATCCCGAGTATCCAATTCGTGACTATTCGGCCTAATTTCCTTTTATCGTAATTAATGAAAAAGAAAAGGCGCTGCATTGGCAACATTTCCACGATATTGGAAGCGGACATCTGCTTCAATACTCGTACGTGTCGTGTACTAAATACAAGTTGTGAGAGGAAAAGAGCAGCACTTTTTTCGTTGTTCATTGCTTCGTCAGTGTATAACGGACCTCAATTATTGCCGCTGTTCCTGCTTATAACTGCATAGTACATTTAGTATTCATAAATTGTTCTTGGGTGTGCTTAATGCTTTTTTAAACCTGAAGATTACAGAATTTATGTTAAAATATGAACAGTTTATATCCTTTAATGGAAAATAAATGTGAACAGTTTATTCTCTAATAAACTGCTGAAACATGCGGCGCAGTATATAAATTTACCAGTACAGAGCCTTCTATTTTAACTCGACACGTTACCAGCAACTGGGACAAATCCGTACGGGTCATAAACGTCCAAAAAATCATGCGTAGCTCTTTGTAAACGTCCAATAAATCATGCGTAGCTCTTTGTAAACGTCCAATAAATCATGCGTAGCTCTTTGGGTAGGGAGTGATTAGTATCCTAAAATTGCTAAAAACATATTATCTGTTGTCAAAAGTATTTGGAGGGAAAATATATTGGTACTTTAACTAAATTTTGATGCTTAAACAAAAGGGAAAATTTTATTTCTGTTTCAGTGTGTATATGCTGCCTCTGTACAAACCAGACAGTCTGACTTATGTCTATCAAATTTGGCAGATATATACTTTGGAGGGTAGAAAAGTGATTCTCGGAGCGATTTTCAAAAAATTATCTTTTTAATGATACCAAATTTTTTACCGTATAATTTTTCTTTTTATATTTAATAAATTTTTTTGAAATATTTTAAACGTATTTTGCAACAATATATTTCATTGCTGAAAAGAAACTGAAAACCGATAGTACGAATATTTCACCTTGTCTTTTGTCTTGTTGTTACGAATATTTCATCTTTTTTTTTTTTTCTTAGATAGTCAGACTTTTTTCATAGCAAAATGTCTGCAACATGCATATTGTTTTCACGGGGAAAAAAAATTACTTAAGAATGTCCGAATCAATGGGCACATCCAAGCGTGCCCATAAAGCTATTTTTAATAAATATAATTAAATCCTCAAGAGATTTGAATCTACAATACAGGAGCTGTAATGTCAACAGCCCAAACAGATTATTTTAAAAATTCTAATCAAGGGAAAAGAAGGACAGGATTATTAATTAGGCAAAATTGGGAATTGTCAAGGAGTCCCTCAGCTCTTGATAATTTTTAGCAGTTATAAAAAGTTATTTAGTTTGTACTTTCATTTAATGACAGAGCCCATGCAATCAAATTTATTCAAGTCGAAATCATGTATTCATTAAATTAACTTCGAAACTTTATTCTAGTAATATTAATAATTACAATTCACAAATCCTATGCTATTTGCATTGCTATTGCTATATGCATTATGCTATTTTATAATTCTAAAAAAGTTGGAGCTTTTCAGTTTAAAAAGAAAGGTTCCCTTCTTTTGCAATATTATTTAGAGTGTATTAAAGAAAGTTGTCTTTTGTTTTTTAATAGTTTGCTTAAAGTTAATTTTATATTTTAACTATGCATTTTTTTATACGTGAAAAATTGAAATGGACTTTTTAGAAAGGGAATTGTAATTGCAGTTTTTCAAAATTTACTACTTAAAACTTTTTTATAAAAATTAAATCAAAATCGATAAAAAATTTGGAGGAAAAAAGGGGCTTCGAGATTTGCATTTCTCAAGATCCCTAGAAGGTTTCAAACGGCTTTGAGTTCTTTCGAAATTGGAAATAATTACATTGCTTGAAGTATGGGATGAAAAACATTGTTAATCAGTAAAAATCTGCAATTAAAAGTATAAATGAGTATAGAAATATGATGTTGAAGAGTGTATTAGCAGAACTTCATTCATCACGATAGTTAATGGCTTATTTTACATATAAGAATGATTTTTAAAAAAATTAAATTTGCTGACGAATATATACTACATATATTAATGTAAAAATCATTTTTTTAAATTCTGTTTTATTTTTCAGCAGTAGATTTGGGTTATGGTTTAATAAATAGTGCAACTAGAAGAAAATTAAATTTGAATTCAGCTAACATCTCCTACAAATTTTCGCAGATACAAATGATCAGTTAGCAAAATATTAATATACTTCTGTTTTAGTAAGTTGTTCATTTTATGCTCTGTGTACTTACAATATTTTATATACAAAATGAAAAGTTATATAATGAACAAAAAATTTATCTTTATTAGAGTACAGATTTTTAAAAAAAATGCAACAACACTGAAATTAAATCTACGATGATAAGCAGAAAAGTTTACATTTGTAATGACGCTTCTACTCTGGAAACTGATTTTTTTTTTTTTAAACTGATGTAACGTAGAAACTTAACATCCGTAGTTGGAGGTTTTTCGTACTACTTACGGTATTTTAAGAATTGTTTTTGTAACTTTTCCCTCCTTACAAATCATTCCAATTCCACTAACCTCATTTAATTGTACTTTAAACTCGAGAAACAACTAAAATGCCCATTTTTAAATAACATATATTTTACTGTTCGAACTTATTGAATGAAACAAACGAATCAAGAAGAAATAAAGCAAAAACTATGGAAACCCAAACTCTTTCGCTTAAAGCAAATCGTTATATTTATGTAAAGTAATGCATTTATATCTGAAATCTAGAAGAAATTATTATTGTTTCGAAGTGGATACAGTATTTATATGAGAAGAAATATCATTCGTCATTGATTGGTATCATACATTTAAAAAAATTAATTGAAAAGCAATTAATCTTTCATAAAAAAAACTAAGTGGAAATTATTTACATAGTATTAAAACGCATGAAACTGTATTAATGAACGTATCATTAAGTATTCGATAATGCGTTAAATATCATGTTAACTTTCGTCAAATCTGACACTTTTAGATAACGTTTAAAATGTTGCAACCTCTTCTAGACCTGATCCTTATCATTGATCAGTTAATCAGTAACTGTTTATCAATGGTCTTGTTTACAACCGCCTTGTAAACAAGACCATTGATTAACAGTTTTATGATTGGTAAAAAAAAAGTCTACTGTCAAATAAGTTATAATGAGATAAAAGTCATACAAAACCATTTATCTCAAGTCACGTAGAATGTGAACGCGGGTCAGTGAATCACAGGAAAAGTGGTTGTATGTTTCACTGGGCCGCGTTCACATTCTACGTGACTTGAGATAAATGGAGGGTTTAGTATTCAATAAGAAGTGAGAAAATACGTATTATAACAGTAAGTTTTGGTATAATAACTTTGACTTTTGGTATTGGTTTGAAAAAAAAAGCAGTTCATAGAATTCCGGCTTTTTTGTTATCCGGCCTGTCCTTCTGCCACATTAGACCGGATACTCGAGGGTATACTGTATTTAATAGTTATTTTAATGCTTCATAATGCGAACAAATTTTTATTTATTAATCCAATCCCAATATTTAAAGAGTGGATACAGATAAGGTGCATTTTGTACTGCAGGAACTAGGTAATATATTTATTAAGCTATCGGCAAAATTTCAAGAAAATCATTTGATAAACCTTAAAAATACTATTCAAAAAAATATTTTAGAGTTTTTCAGAAAAATTCATCACGAAAGTTAACAAATCATAAACTACCCTAATGAGTACGTAAAATCATTTAATTTTAGAGTCACGTTCATATCGAAGTGAAATGACTCTTCGATGAACGTTTCTTTTAAGGAAGGAAGGTGAGGGGCAACATTTAATGGTGTTTTCTTGTCAAGCTTAGGATCACCAAAAGAAGAGAATATTATTTCAGGTCATATGAAGGAACATGTGTTGTTGAACCAAAGAAAATGGAAAACCTCAAAGGTGACTAGAATCAGGTCATATGATCCTAAGTTCGGAGACAAAAAGAAAAGGCGGGCTTGTTGCTGAAAGAAGGCTCAGAAAGTACAAGGAGGGCGAATTTAATGATAATAAGATGCTGCACCGAAAATCTGTTTTATTCGGTTTAAAATTGTATTTTATTTTGAGAAAAATCAAATATATTAGCTACTAGTAGATTAAAAAAAAAGGGGGGGGGACTAAATTTTGTATACTGATTTATTGTACAAAATACGAAAAATAAATAATAGGCAATCTGTTGTATGTATTATAAACAAAAGTACAACTTGAATTTTAATTAATTTATTTTTGTGATTGGAAATAAAAGAAAAAAAAAGTGTGCTAATGCAGTGCAGAGTGATGCTTTTTGGCATAGCATTGATTTTTCTTAAAGAAATTTAATTAATAATCAATAAAAATAACAGATTTTTGATTTGATGTAGGTAAGTTGTAACTAAGCCATTACTAATTTTTAGTTTTCCAATTAAAAAAATGCATTTAAGTTTTAGTATCATTTATAAAATGCAGAGCAATAGCAATTGTGAAAAAATAAATAAACCAGCGAGATTGGTCTCCCTAAAACTTTCTCGCATATCTCTAATAAAGATGAATTTGTGTTTTAGATGCGTTTTCCCACAATCGGTTGAAATCAAAATTTGAAAGAGAACAACAATTGCAGTCACAAAAACAAACATCAAATTTAATATTTTTAAGTCATTGCGTTTTTTAGCTTTCGCGTTTACAAGCTTTGGCAGAAGTACAAGTGCAGACCGATTGACATTCAATCCCTTGTTGGATTTTATTTAAATTTTAATAGATGTCTGCAATATAAATGTCAATTCTGTGTATATCTGGCTCTCTTCCTTTTGTAATTATCGTGTTCACTTACATTCGAACAGACGTCCTATGAATAGATTTTGCTAGAAATCTAAAAATTCGGCATAAAGATAAAATTTTTTCCATTAAGTTCAAAATGAATTAAAGTGAGTTATCTTTGTTGTTTATCATTTTCCAACAGCGCGTTTTTCGAACTACAAAAGGTCATAAGCGTGGAGATCCGTTACATTCTCGTGTTCAGATTTTTTTTTCTGTGGATCGTGTTACAATACTTTCTCTATACTTCTTATACCAGAAAATAATAAAAAAAAGTTAGAATGCGTACAAATATTGGGATATTATTTTCTTTTATATATTACAAGAATAGCATAGTACAATATTTCCTATATAGTTTTCATTTTTCATGAATTATTATTCCATAGCATTTTATGTACAGGGAAACAAAAGCTGTTCATTTAATCTTTAAAAAAAATGAAAATCCATGAAAATCGCTAAATTTGTGAGTTTAAAAGCAATTGTATATATTTATCACTGAATTATTTAAATAGGCAAAAAAGCATGAAGAATTCTAAGAACATGGACTTTTCCTTTGTTTCTTAATATAAGCAAACTATATATGCTAAAAAAATCAACATAATTTTTAATGAAAATAATAAAAAAATGCTCAATTTTTTTGATAAATAAAACAAAAATATCCTTCAATTAAAAACGTTGTGAAATGCACAAAATATTGTTTTTTGAGTTATGAAATCTAAATAACGTTTAAATGGAGTACATCTCATTACTGTCGTTAAATATAATTTTAGTATTATGCACGGTGCCAACTTTAATTCTGGCCTGACAACTCATTTATAAACCGTCATTGACTCTTATATTTTTAATTTTAAAAAATGCTTTAAATTATAAATATATTTATATTTTATGCTTGAATACTGCTGAGAAAATTATGAGCGTTCTGTCAGTTATAAACAGAAAACTATTCCTGGAATACTAATATTTTAAACAGGAAAAAAAAAAAAAAAGATTTTATATTTCTTAATACTAAAATGGAACTATTTTATGAATATCCCTATTTCAAGAGAGTTCAGTCTCCACGTCGAAGGTCCACCAGTCAATGCACGGCATTTCTTTGAGACAATCATAGATTGAAATTTGATAAAATAGTGAAATTCATATCTCGTTTAATTTTGGGTTTTAAAAGGGAGGAACTGTCTTTTTTTCCTTGTTTAAAACACTGATTTGTTAAGGAAGTATTATTAAATATGACTAACCGGAGGTCCCAATAAAAATTTAGACTTCATAACTTTTTTAAGTAAAACATTTATTAATCAAAAAACAAAATTAAAAAAAAATCGAACTTGAGTTTTTTGATGAATTTGCATATTTCAAAACTTCCAGAGTTTGAAGAATACATTTTTGGGAATATGTTTTTCAATCTGCGTTTATGTTTGCAATTATGTTTTTATGTTTATCAATATCAATCAGGATATATAATAATGATAAAAAAAAAATTGAGTTAGATTGATTGAACGTGGTATGTGGCCTTAACACTAAATCTGTAAAAATTTGTATGAAATCATTTTATAAAATACATATTTGTCTGAGATTAAGGGGATAAACTTTTCAAAAATATTCTTAAGAACTGATTATAATTAAAAAAAAAAAAAAAAAAAAAAAGGAGAAGCAATTCCTCGAATATCAACTACGAGAATCATCATCAATATTTCTACAGAGAAATGTGTTTTTCAAGGATGCATTTTAGGACCGATTATAGTTTAAAAACGAGAAAGAGAAATTCCTCGAATATCCTGTTTGAGAATCAACATTAATATCTCTAGAGAATTTTTTTTTTTTCTAGAGATGCATTTTAGGACTAATAAAACGAGAAGAAGCAATTCCTAGAATATTCACTAAGGGAATCATCATTAATATTTCTACAGAGGAACTCGTTTTTAAGGGATGCATTTTAGAACCGATTATAGTTAAAAAATGAGAAGGAGCAATTCCAAGAATATCAACTACGATAATCATGAATAATATCTCTACAGAGAAATCTGTTTTTCAGGGATGCATTTTAGAACTGATTGTAATTAAAAAAAAAAAAAAAAAAAAAAAAAGAGAGAAGGAGCAATTCCTAGAATCTCATCTACGAGATCATCGTTAATATCTCTACAGAGAAATCTGTTTTTCAAGGATGCATTTTAGAACCGATTATAGTTTAAAAACGAGAAGGAGCAATTCCTAGAACATCCACTATGAATCATCATTAATATTTCTACAGAGAAATGTGTTTTTCAAGGATGCATTTTAGGACCGATTATAGTTAAAAAACGAGAAGGAACAATTCCTCGAATATCGTCTTTGAGAATCATCATTAATATCTCTAGAGAATTTTTTTTTCTCCAGAAATGCATTTTAGGACTAATAAAACGAGAAGAAGCAATTCCTAGAATATTTACTAAGGGAATCATCATTAATATTTCTACAGAGATACTCGTTTTTAAGGGATGCATTTTAGGACCGATTATAGTTAAAAAATGAGAAGGAGCAATTCCTAGAATATCAACTACGATAATCATGAATAATATCTCTACAGAGAAATCTGTTTTTCAGGAATGCATTTTAGGACTGATTGTAATTAAAAAAAAGAGAAGGAGCAATTCCTAGAATCTCATCTACGAGAATCATCGTTATTATCTCTACAGAGAAATCTGTTTTTCAAGGATGCATTTTAGAACCGATTATAGTTTAAAAACGAGAAGGAGCAATTCCTAGAACATCCACTATGAATCATCATTAATATTTCTACAGATAAATCTGTTTTTAAGGGATGCATTTTAGGACCCATTATAATTAAAAAACGCGAAGGAACAATTTCTCGAATATCGTCTTTGAGAATCATCATTAATATCTCTAGAGATTTTTTTTTCTCCAGAAATACATTTTAGGACTAATAAAACGAGAAGAAGCAATTCCTAGAATATTCACTAAGGGAATCATCATTAATATTTCTACAGAGAAACTCGTTTTTAAAGGATGCATTTTAGGACCGATTATAGTTAAAAAATAAGAAGGAGCAATTCCTAGAATATCAACTACGAGAATCATGAATAATATCTCTACAGAGAAATCTGTTTTTATGGGTTGCATTTTAGGACTGATTGTAATTAAAAAAAGAGAAGGAGCAATTCCTAGAATCTCATCATCCTAGAATCATCATTAATAATTGTTTTTAAGGGATGCATTTTAGGACTGATTATAATTAAAAAACGAGGTGTTATAATTCGAGTATCTCCTTCGATAATCACCATCAATATCATTGTTGATACAATTCTCAAATTACACCCCAACAACCACATAGATCAAAACGTATGTGGATGATTAGCGACAAGAGGTTATGGAACATACAGGATCTACACAAGTAATCTACAAATAACTAATCATCCGGATAAATGCAGAAAATTAAAAATCTTAATGCATTTTATTAGTATGGAATTTACACACACAAGAAAAAAGCACTTTCCAATGAATTTACTAAATTATTGTATATTTCACAAAAGGGATAATTTTCCATTTCTATGAACACGAAAGTATTTATTCAAATCAACTTTATGCAGAAGTTTATACCAGCATGCTTCGCCAGATGAAATTTTTTTCTTTGCGTGAGTAGGAAAATGTTTATTTAAATATGAGAAAATCCTTTGCCACATATATCACAGGAGTAGGGCATTTTACTTCTATGAAACCGATAATGCTCATTTAACTTTACTTTTTGAGAGAATACTTTGCCACATGCATAACAATAATAAGGTTTTTTATTGACATGAATTCAATAATACCTACTTAACGTGATTTTCAGGAAAAATAGTTTCAAAAATAAGGCTTTTCATTCGTATGAGATCAAAAATGAGGAACCAAACTATTTATGTGAAAAAAATGCTTTACCACATATATTACAAGAATAATGTTTATTTTTTTCTTTGTATAAGTTCGATGATGCTCTTTTAAATGACTTTTCTGAGAAAATTGTTTTCAGCATTTATCAAAAGAAAAACTCAATTGTATGAGAAAGGCAATCAATTGTATGAGTCAATTAGTATGGTAATAAATTGTATGAGAAAGTCAATGCTTATTTAAGATATTTCTGAGAAAATTCTTTACTATGTACATCACAAGAACAGTTTATCATTTGTATGAGAAAGGCAATGTTTGTTTAAAGCACCTTTATAAGAAAATTTTTCACTACATACATCACAAGAATAAGGTTTTTCTTTTGTATGAATACGATAATGATATCTCAAACCATTTGTCTGAGAAAATGCTTTACCACATATACTGCATGAATAAGGTTTTTCTTTGGTATGAGTTCGATAATGTTGATCTAAATGATATTTCTGAGAAAACTGTTTACCACATACGTCACAAGAAAAGGGTTTATTATTTGTATGAGAACGGTAATGCTTCTTTAAAACACACTTCAGAGAAAACGTTTTACTACATAGATCACAAGAATAAGGTTTTTCATTTGAATGAATACGATAATGTGGATTTAAAGAACTTTTTCGAGAAAAAGATTTCAAGCATATTTCGCAAGAATAGGGCTTCTCATTTGAATGCGATCGAAAATGACAATCCAAACTACTTTTGAGAGAATATACTTTACCACATATAGCACATGTATACGTCTTTTCATTTTTATGAGTCCGATAATGCTCCTTTAAATGACTTTTCTCAGTAAACTGTTTATTGCATACATTACAAGAATAGTTTTTTTCATTTATATGAGAACGGTAATGCTTTTTTAAAGCACATTTCTGAGAAAACTCTTTACGACATACGTCACAAGAATAAAGTTTTTCATTTGTATGAATACGATAATGAATACCTAAACTATTTTCGTGAAAAAATTCTTTACCACATATATTACAAGAATAAAGATTTTCTTTTGTATGAGTTCGATAATGCCTATTTAAATTATTTTTCTTCAAAAATTGTTTACAGCATACATCACAAGAAAAAAGCTTGACATTTCTATGAGAAAGGCAATGCTTCTTTAAAGCACTTTTCTGAGAAAACTGTTCACTACATACATTGCAAGAATAGGACTTTTCATTTATATGAGAAAGGGAATGCTTTTCAAAAGCAGATTGCACAGAAAACTCTTTACTACATACATCACAAGAATAGGGTTTTTCTTTTGTATGAATACGATAATGATATCTCAAAGCATTTGTCTGAGAAAATGCTTTACCACATATACTGCATGAATAAGGTTTTTCTTTGGTATGAGTTCGATAATGTTCATCTAAACGATATTTCTGAAAAAACTGTTTACCACATACGTAACAAGAAAAGGGTTTATTATTTGTATGAGAATTGTAATGCTTCTTAAAAGTACATTTCAGAGAAAACTTTTTACTACATACGTCACAAGAATAAGGTTTTTCATTTGTATGAAAACGATAATGTTGACGTAAATAACTTTTTCGAGAAAACGGTTTCCCGCATATTTCGCAAGAATAGGGCTTCTCATTTGAATGAGATCGAAAATGACAATCCAAACTACTTTTGAGAGAATATACTTTACCACACACAGCACATGTATACGGCTTTTCATTTGTATGAGTCCGATAGTGTTCATTTAAATGACCTTCCTCATTAAACCGTTTATTGCATACATCACAAGAATAGAGTTTTTCATTTGTATGAGTCCGGTAATGTTCATTTAAATGACCTTCTTCATTAAACCGTTTATTGCATACATCACAAGAATAGAGTTTTTCATTTGTATGAGTCCGATAATGTTCATTTAAATGAACTTCCTCAATAAATTGTTCATTGCATACATCGCAAGAATATGGCTTTTCATTTGATTGAGAATTGTAAGGTGTATTTAAAACAAATTTGTGCGGTAACTCCTTACTACTGACATCACAAGAACATTCACTTGTATGAGTTAAAGAATGTGTCTTTAAAGTTTCACTGCTGGAAAATTCTCTTCCACATACATTACAACAACACCGTTTTTCATTTGTTTCAGAGCAAAAACGTTCATCGAAATCAGATTCTCGAGAAAATCGCTCACTGCATATGTCACAGGAATATCCTTTTTCTTCTGTATGCGAAAATTCTCTATAGCAAATACTGCACGTATGAAGTTTTTCTTTCGCGTCTGTTCTAAAATGCTGACTTAAAGCCTTTTTCTCAGAAAATTCCATACCTAAAGTATTGCAAATGAAATGTTTCTTAGTTGCTGGAGTCATACATTGATTTTCATATCATTACTAAATTGCTTTCATAAAGTGATCACTAAAGAATTATATATCATTCATATTCGTCTTGATATATAAGTTCATTCATTACGTTCGGCATAATTTTTTGGCCCAAGAAAATGAGTAGTAGCTGGTTCAACAAGAGGTATCCACTTTGAATTACGTCAGGAACAGCATAAAATTCTGTTTTATTTAAAGAAATATTTCTTTTTGTAGCATCCAGTCATCCTCAGGCGTCATCTGGTAAAGAAAATATAATTTTAGTAACATTTATATTAATAAAATTATTTATTATGCGGAAGATGAATAATTTAAATTAAAAAATGAAACGATGTTTTTATTTTTCATAAATGATATTTGTTACGAAGAAGCTTAGAAGGGACAATGTTATTACATGATAACAATTACCAATCTAAACTGAGATACATATAATTAATGTATTCAGTGATGCCAGTATAATTAAATGCTACACAATTTTCGCTCTGATGCTCACTATTAAATATAAGATAAATGTAATAATGAAAAACGTAGATAATATTTTCATTCCCTGAGAATGGCAATGCATAGCTTTAAAAAAAAAATCTGTAAAATGGCATTATTATACTGTGAAAAATTTTAGAGATTGATTAGTGAAAAACTGATTATAATTAAGAAGTGTTATTTGCAAATTAAGAAAAGTGAATATTCTTATTTTCAGATATCGTATTTTGGAATACAATGTTATTTTGTAAATACTTATGGATAAATTAACATTTTAAAATTCTCTAACTGTGAATAAAATATTAGTTGCAAATAAGGCAGCTGCAAATAAACTGCCATTGCCAAACTTTGCAGTCTTTGAACTTTAAAGGGGGGGAGACATAGTTACAATTTTATTTCGAAGCTGATATTTTTTTATATATAGCAAATCCAATTTTGCTAATTTAGGTATTCGTTTAATGTGAAGCTTCATTTAGTTCTCACAATTTTCTAAAATGAGTAACTACGTTAAAAAGTCCTTTTTTTTTTTTTTTTTTTTTTTTTTTTTGCTAAAATGTGAATTTTTAAAATTTAATATTTGATCCGGCTTTATTATAAAACTATTTGAATTTTGTTCCCAAGTCCATTTTTTGGTTACCCTAATTTTTATATTTCCTACATGCCGTTTTAATACTATTTTACATTTTTAATTGCTGTTTTTTTTACAATCTAATTTTTAATAAAATTCTCTTAGGAAAAACCACATAAATTAAAATTAAATGCATATTTTTGTTTAAATTTGATATATAATTTCTTAAGAAGTTCTGCTGTTCCTGGATTAGAGAATAACTAATCATTGATTTAGAAATATTTTATATTTGTTTTAATGCTTCACAATGCGAAAAAAAAAAATGTTAATTATGATTCGAATCCCAGTATTTAAAGTGTAGTTAGAAATAAGGCTTATTCAGGAACTAAATAATATATTTCTTAAGCTATCTGTAAAATTTTAAGAAAATAATTTGATAAACCTTTAAACTAAAAGATTTTTGATTTACCCTGAATATCAGACGGACAAGCCAACTGGCTGTTGCAGGCAGCTAATATTATAAGCGATCTGTTCGATTAGCTTATATATTAACTTTCCGTTTCAAATCAACACTAAGGCTATTTTGGGACGGACCTTGTAATTTTGAACCGCGGTTAAATGACGAGGACGACACCTGAGCTGGCACCCTCTCTCAAAACTTGCACATCACACCAGCGGGAGGACGTTTGGTCGCAACAGATCCGCTTACACAACGGTTCTACAATGGAATCGAAACTCTCCGGTTCCGAAACCGAGACTTTACCACCAGGCCACCGCGGCCCATAACGAGCTGCTCGCTAAAGGTGACAAGAAAAATATAATTCTTCACATCAATTATAATATTTTTAAGTTTCGAAGTATACGTTAATCTCTAACAGTTTAGAAATGAGCCATTAGAACATGATTCATCACGACTATTTTAAAGTAGTCGTCCTGCATAATATAAATTATTTTTTTCCAGCTCAACTTTTCAAATATATATTTTGCAACTTTGCTTTTGATTGCAAGAGAGAAATTCATTTCCATTGCAACCAAAATAAATTTTAATGAAAATTTATCTATATTTTCTTTTAAATAATAATGTAAATGTTTCAATTAATTAATTAATTTGAGATAATGGAGTTAGTTACATCAGAAGATTTGGGCAGGGATAATTTTTAGAAATTATATATAGATATGATTCCCATTCTTTGAAATTGAGAACTATGATAGTCATAAACTAGTTTCACAATATGTAGGACAAATTTTAAATAATTATAAAATTTAACATATAACAATAAATCTAAAGTTTTTAAATGGAAGTGAAATAAAATGAGTAATAATTGAACAGTTATGAAATTTAACATAATTATAATGATTGCAACATGATTTCTTGAATAGTAGTGATCATGAGATCAGTATTAAATGATTATCACTAGATAATCAAAAATCTATTTGATCAAAAATCCATTTGATTGAATCCTGATCGTTTGAACACACACCAATTTATTTAAAAATGAGTACTTGTAAACTCATTTATTTAAAGATTATTTTTAAAAAAAATGGCTAAAATCTAAATACTTTTGGTAGAAAAATTATTTCAAAAATAAAAAGGTTCTGCAAAATATTAATTTATTCTAAGAAAAATAGCAGTTTTGTAAAAAAAAATTTTAAGCATAAGAAATTTACTATTCCATTCCTGTTTAAGAAATTTCTAACCCTAAAAATAAATGTTAATAAAAAAACTCATCTATTGAAAGAAAAATAACAACCTGCAAGACCTAACAAGTGAACCCACATCAGTGTTAATGTTTTAATAATAAAATAGATTTTTTCATAGTGATCATATAAGCCATTTTTTAAAAAGTTATGGATTATATATTAGTATTTTTATAACTGTAATATAAAAATGCACTTAATTTTTTTTACTTAAAAAAATTAAATAATAAAATACCCCCCCCCAAAAAAAAAAAAACCCTGAAAATGTCCAATATATAAGATAGAAATGATCAAAAGAAAGTTAATAGACCATCTCATACATACCCAGATTAACAGATCAAAATATATATCATATCTTTAAATTAAAAATTTAAGTTTCTCATTTCCTGTCCATGTAATGTTTAACTAAACAAAACAAGCAAAATTAATATTCATATATAATTCTGATGTATAATACCTACTGTAAAATATGAGCAAACTTAATATCACTTCAGCTTTCAAAAGATCTGGCAAATTTCATCTTTACATAAAAAAGAATAGATTAATCTCAACTAATAATGGAAGTGAATATATGTTTATGTTTATGTTTATGTTGGACCTAGAATTACCAAATTTTACTTAAATATATGTTTATGGGGAAGGGGGAGAGGTGAGAATAAGTATCTTGGAATGATTTTGTTTCCAAAATTTTAATCAACTAGAAATAAAAAGAGATTTGAGCATTTTATCAGTGAGAAATTATAAAAACATCATAAAAAGTTTTAACCATCTTAAAATCAATATATATACTTTTTAAATGATACCAATTTAACTGTCATATATTTTTTTCTTAATTTTTACAAATTTCTGAAGACATTTTTGTGTATCATTTACATCATAATTTTCATTACTCAAATAGTTTTTTTTTTCTACAAGTATTTGCATTGTAGTAATACATGTTCAAGTAATACATATTATACTTACTACATTCTTCAAGTTCAGAGAAAAAAGATAACTATTTCCTTCATTCTTTGGAAATTATTATAAAATAATTTTTTTACTTTTATTTTAACTTCATATTATACATATCACTGACTCACTGCTAAAAATGATCAAGTCAAAATATAAGAAAAAAGGTTTAAATGTGCTCGAGTTGGAAAATACTATCTTTATAACAGTGACCCAGAAATAAGTTCCTACAGTCAACAGTAATTAAATGAATTAAATCATTTTCATTCAACAACAGGCAGCATATGTCAGATTTGATATTAAATAAGATGATCTAAATCTAAGCACTTTGATTAATGTTTCATTTTCAAAATATTTTGCAATTTCACTAAGGATTTAGAAGAAAGATTAACACATACAAATTGACTGATCAATAAACAATGGGTATTATTTTTTCTAATCTGAATTATATTGCTAAAAGAGGAATTGTAAGCTTAAATCTAAGCTTCTTCAGTAACTATTGATGTTATATTATTTTAATGAAATTTATTGGGCTTTTATATTTGTTTAATTTTTTATTTTGTGAAGTGAGATAAAATTAAATAAGATTCACAACATAAAATATTCTAACTACTTACCATGGAAGTACATTCTTTGTTAGAAACAAAATTTTATATCCCTTTTTGCAATAATATTAATAAAAATAGATCAGATCATTTTGTATTTTAAGTTCATTGATGATCTTGTCGTAACATGTTTCTATCACATAAAAAAATTGTTATCAGACATCAAAAGTAAATGCTGCAAACAATATAAAAATATTGTAATGCGAAGAAAATAAGCTATGATTTTTCTTATTACATAAACTTTAAAATTGCATTTTCTTACAAAAAGCACTGCTCCTTTTAACAGTGTGCCTTTTGTTCTTTTATGTAACTCTGTAAGTTAAAAATTATTTTAACCCCTTAAAAAAAAAAAAAATGGAAATTTGTGCTTTTATCTTCAGTGAATAAATGCTATTTTAGTTTTAAGACTTTTTTATTACATCCAATTTATGTGTCTCTATTTTAAGGCTTGTGAAATATTTATTTTTTTATGTAAGATAGTAATAGCAAGACAGATTTTTTTTTTTTTTTTTGGGTCCTGTAGTTTATCCAATGGCCGAAATACTTTATTTTGATTTTCAAAAAACATATAAAAAATCTTAGTATTTAAATCTTTATTTAGAGTAATTTTTTTGTCATAAGTATAGAAAAGTAATAAAATAAATACTCTAAAAATTATTAAGTTAGAAACTTGTGGCAATTGAAAAGTCTTTTTATTCACTTTAAAGTTGTCTGGAAAAAAAATCAGATGGGAGAAGTTTATTTGCTTATATGAAATGATTGCTATCACATTTGCATATTTCTTTGACAATAGCTTGATTGGTAATAAAATTAATTAAATGTTCAAGCAAGATCCATGGAAGGATTTGATTTTCTGGAGCTTTCCTTGAATATTTAACTGCCAGTTCATTTTCTGAGATGCCTTAAGAAGCTGACATGATTAGAAAAAAATTAATAATAAAGATATCACATCTATTATGAAGAGAGATAAAACATGAATCTTATTGCAATAAAGAATTTGAGATCCATCTTAGTAAATCTATGATAATTTTAAAGGCAAATTTCCATAATTATTGAATTTAGTCTTACTTTAAGTTAAAAATCCTTGACACAAACACTTTCATCTACTTCTAATTGTTGAATTAATAATTTTTATTAAGAAAAATGAGTACCCTATAGATACCTGTAATGCACATGGAACTTTTTTATTTTATTTTTTTGGATTTAAATCAAATTGATGTGTTGGAAGTTACTTCCTATTAAAGAAGTTAATCATAGTACATTTCGGAGAAAAAAATTAAAAGGTGTCATGTCTTAAATTACTTCTGAATTTGTAGGAAAGCTATTTAAAATTTTAAATTAAGATGTTGAATATTCGAATATAAAGCAAATAAGAATGTATCATAGTTGAAGAAATATTTACAAAAATATCATACATATAAATTGCAAATAAAAGATACATTATTTTGTTGCAATACTCTGAGAGCAGTAAGAAAAAAGCAGCCTATGAGAAGCATTTTTATTTGAAGGTAAAATAACATTTTATGGAAGCTATGAACACAACTGACTCAAATGCAGATGATATCAAAAATAAGTAATTTGAGTGACTGAGTTGTGATTAAGTAGCAGCTTATGGCTGTACGTAGGCTGATTTAAAAAATGTTATTTCCTAAACAAACAAATTCCTAAAAAATAATAACTCTATAGGTTGTATTAGGACTAAAATATCTATAGATATTGAATTATAAAAATCATTTATTATATAAAGATAATACTAATTATTAATAATATAGTGCAACATTAATCATTCATTTAATTTTATAAGTTGTATGCATTTGAAATTTATTACTTTCTTATAGTATATTACAGTAATTGAATCCTATTGATAAATAAGAAAATCATTAATAATTATGATTAAATTTTCAAAAATTTTACTGTTTTTATCATTATTTAATACTTGTGATTAATTGCATGCCAGCAATTAAACACACAAAAAAATGGCAAATATGTCTTAATTGTTGTAGACAGCTATTAATTACTATAAATATTATGTTAAGTCATATAAAAAATCTTACCATGTTTACCACTGATATACAATTAAGCCTAAAGTTCACCTATAGCATGCAGTTACTGCAAAGGCACAATTTTTTCATATACATATTAATAACAAGGTTACATTCACTTCGTTATTGCAGATTTTAATTAAACCAAGTGTTTGCTTAAATAACATGCTTACGAATATAAATACTTTACAGTCAAAAGTTGTTATAAATAAAAAAATAAATAAAAATACACATTTTCCCCAACTTTTAAAAAAATTAATTTAAAATAAATTGTTAGTATGTTGTTAAGTTAAAAATGAAATATGAAACTTAATTGGTCAGCTTATACATAAATTTTGAACTTTCACCAACTTGGATACATAAAATTCTGATGATTCTGGAACATTGATAATCATAGGTTTGATATTTTTTGAAAAAGAGAAAATTATTTTTGATTGAGTATAGAATGTAAAATTTATATCTATTGATGAAAATTCTGTGAATATTTGTTGATACTAGAGAGCATTATTTATTTTAGTATTTAGTAGAAGTTCAAAATTTCAAATGATATTACATGATAATAAGATTACATGGCACTAAGCCAAGTCCATGGACTTGGAACCGTTGTATCCCCTTATTCAGTTACAAGTTTTTACAAGTTATAAAAATTTTCAGTTACAAGTTTTGAACTTTTAAAAATTGTTCCTTTTCCATTCTTATCTAAAATTTTGCTTCTAAGGTTATGTTAATGTGGCAATAAAAGTAAATGATTCATATTAGAAAATATTTTATCATTTTTTTTAATAAAAAACCTTTAATCAAAAGGTAGGTGAATGTTGTCAATTACGGCTGTTAATATATGCAAAATTTAGCAGTGATTTTTATTAATTATGCGATTATAAAACAATAAAAATGTGATCAGGACTTTTCAATGATGTGCCTCCATTATTTTAGGATTTTGAAACAGTCTGGAATAGGGAAAGATCAGAGAGAGATTTTTATTGCTGAAAATAAGTGCTATAAAACAAATTAATGCAAAAAGTTATGTTTTTAATCATTATTTGATAGGTTTATTATCTTCTTGAGATATTTACAGTATGGTAAGTAGTTGTAATACTCAAGAAAATAATAAAATAAAAAGGACGAAAGTGCAAGAATAAAAGATTACCTGTAGTGTCAACAACAGATGGAGTTAAATATTGATATTTTCAGACAATTCAAATCGCCTCAGTTGAATACATATTATTAATTTCACGGTAATTTTTTTATTATGCTAATACCCACGCGATAATTTTATACTTGGAATTCCGTATCAGAACAACTGCATTTACTTTTGTCTTTGTAATCGATCGAGATCAATCATCCAGACATTCCGCTCATGCTCATATTGGAAGTTGAAATTTCTCCTGGCTTTTCACACCTTGGAAAAGACGAAGGCGTTATTGGTGGATGCGGGGGTGGAGCTGGGGAACAGCTCATTCTCCCTCAAGTTTCAATCGATTATGGTGAAAAGAGAAAAGGAGCTTCAGCAGCAGGGTTGCCGCTGAGAAAAATATTTTCGTCAAGATAATCGTGGAGGTCGCGAGATAATGAATGATACACGAGGCAATAGCTATTGGCCGAATAGAAACAAGAATTTTTGTATGTACGCTACAAACTTTGCGCTTCTTTTTTTTTTTTTTTTTTTTTTTTTGTTCGCTTGCAAACTTAGTCTCCATGGGATAATGGTGCTTGGGGAAAGCTAGATTTAATGTAACTATAGCGATGTTGGTTCATTGCGGACATGGCACGCGGTAAAGGGCTAATTATTTTTTTGCGACAAATAATTTGTGTGTTTTTTTTTTATTTTGTACCAGAAAGTTGCAAAAAAATAAGAAAATTTTAAAAATATTACTATCTGATATAATATACATACATACATTTATAATATTTTCATATGATTTATAAAATAGATTTATTTAAAAACAGTCTATCATTTTTTATACGCTATTACATATTTAATATTTTACTGGTAAATTTATAATTATTACTCATTTATGAAATCTATTATTAAGTTAAGATGAAATTTTGCTAGAATTTACCGGTTTATTACTTACACTCTCGGTCATTCTCTTTTACACAAAACACACTCACAAATGCTAATCTATTAACCGAATATAACTTATTCCTTAAGAATGTAAGTTAATTCAGCAGAACAGAAATTAAAAAATTTTCAGTTTTATAACAGCACCAGCTCGATCCTGTGTAATTTGCAATGTATCAATTCAAATCTTGTGATAAATTGATTACATATGAGAATATTTTATATACAATCTGAAACTGTATATAAAAACAATCTGTTTATCTAAAAACTCGTTTGTTTATGCTCTTTGATTAAAGATGGATTCCTGCAATTAATGAAGGACTTTTGTAAAATTAATCATCAAATTTTGCGAAGCGTATATAAAATACCTGCGATTGAACATTTTACTGTTGGTGAGGCATGGAACTTTGGAAAGAAAGTGCCAGTTCATATTTCATATTTAACATATGAAATATGAACTATTTCAATAATAATGCTTAAATTTACGCAATCCGTTTCAAAATAGCTGTAATTCAAAACTGAAGTAAAAATAAAACTAGCCAAGCATTAGAGATTTTGTAATTGCTGTGTTATATGAATTCCTGTATTGTCAGATATAATTTGTGTTGAAATATAAAGGCGGTTGCGGAAATTTTCTGATTATGTGTGGGAGTAAGGAGGTGGATAGCCAGTCATTTGCCACAGGGGAGCAATCATTTCTCCAATTTATCATCAAAATAACAATAATTATTTTCATATTTAAATAAAGGTAATTAAGAATTTAATAGCTAATTTAATTATAATTATTTGCAGTTAATATTTATAGCGGGGCAATAAGAATCATACAGCCAATAATAGAATAGAATAAAGAAGCAACAGCGTAATAATACTTTAAAATTTTTGTGGGGAAAAAAAAAAAGAAGAAGAAACACACACACACACGACAGAATATCCCAGTCACAGACATTCAATAAAATATCTAATGTACCGATTTCACTAATTTTTATCTCATACGAATGCTCATGACTTCTAAATACGTTATCAAGAATTGTCTGATCGTTCATTTTCAAGGGCTTATTGTAATGTAAAATTTAGACAGTATCTCCGCCCTCAAGAACTGGACAGATTTCTCCATTTTTCACCATTAATTAATTTTGCCATTTTAAAAGCATAGCTAAGCAATCAAAATGCGCTATCATTACTCAATAGTTATAATATAAAACATTATTTACATTTTTTATATAATATGTATTTGATCAAAATTGGTCAACTTGGCTACATTAATATTAATGAGTTCGTTAAAGGCGGCTAGAATAAATAAGATTAATTTAATTATATAAAACAACTTCAATGAGCTACATTTTATTACAAAAAAAGTAATACAATAATATAAGTAAAAACTACGCAATAATGACAGAGCATTCTGATAGGGTAGTATTTTCGCAAATGGCGAAAATTGGTCAAATGAGCGCTAAAAATTGGCAAAATCTGACGAGTTATTGAGGTTAAGGATTGTGGCAAATCTTTATTTTGCGATATCTTTCGAAATAGAGAAGAAAGAAGTAAACGACCGTTGATCACGTACTGAGGGATTATAAGTATTCCTGTGAAGCAAACATTTTCGAAATTAGAAAAACGGTTACAACTGGTAACACTATCGTGAGTTTTCCCCATAGACAATGTACCATCAGATAGTTGAAATACCATTAATTTATCATCAAATAGTTGTAATACCATTAGTGCACTATCTGATAGTTGTAATACCATTAATGTACCACCAGATAATTAAATTTCTTTCAAAAATGGACAGCGAAGGAAGGCAAGCAACAATTGATGACATATCTAGAAGACATAAGATTTCACATGAAACAAATAGCGGAAATGGTCTCCCCGAAACTTTCTCGCACACTTTCCAGTACCTTGCTTATCTTTGGTGTGAATCTAGCATTTTTACTGAATCTATCGTGTGAATATGTATTTTGAACGCTTTTTTACCAACTGTTGACGCCAAAATCTGGTACGGTACTGAAGTTATAATTACAAGGTAACATAATAAATTTTATCGATTTAAGTTATTGAGTTTGTATGTGTATGAAAGTACAGAAAGACAGACACATGGTCAGCCATTTTAAAGATCTGGTTTAAAATCTGCATTTTAGATACTAAATCTGTGTATCAAATTCTAGCTCTTTGCGTTTTAGAATTATCGGGCTCACTTGTACTAGAGTAACCAGACAGACTTCCTGCAAATGGATTATGTTGCAAATCTGAGATAGAAATCTACGAATTTAGTCGAAAGTTTATATGCCAAATTTCATCAGTCTAGATCAAGGCATTTTTGAATCATTGTTTTTACGGACAGTCATAAAGAAAAAAAAATGCGTTTTTCGAACTCTGAATGTGAAAACTCTTGTAAATAAAGAGTTGGAATTTTTTTTAACGATTACGAACTTCCTCTATATTTCGTATACGAAAAAGGCAAAATTGTTGAAATTGGAACAGTGGTTGGTTTTCTAATAAAAATGCATATTAGTTGAAATAAATTCAAGTTAATGAACCTTTTCAACGTACCATTATTTTGGCATTTATTGGCGATTCAGAAAATGTGTATAGTTCCTTCACTAGACCAGTTTACCATACACAAAATTTTATTTTCAACATTGAACAAACATTTTCTAAAAATGGATTTTAAAAACTTACATTCATTTATAAGATCAGTGAATAAATTTTCGGATCATACGAGTATTATATTTTTATAAAATTTATTTATTTAAGATTTATTTAGTTAAATTTGTATAAAAAAGAGAGTTTGGATATTGCTTTAAAATGATATAATGTCAAACTGCCAACTGGTAAAAAGAACACATCTCTGTAATAAAACTTATGAAGATTATGTTGAAGGAGATTTAAGAAAAATAATAATTTTTTTTTTTTTGACTCAGCAATGTTTACAAATTATGGAAACTAATAAAACAATTTTATATACTAATCTGGAATAATAAATTATACATAAAGCACTGCAATAGTAAACAGAGCATTGTATTCAAAAGAGCCATTACAAATTTTATTTTCAAAAAGTGAACTTAACAAGTATAGTTATAAAATGAGCTATTAAAAATTTAATAAATTCACATAATTAAAAAACGAAAATATATTCCATACAACCAATGGGATTGGTTACCCCAAAATTTTCTTGCATACCCTCTAATACACTTATTATTCTAATGAAAGTCTTGCATGGCAATGCCGTGCAATAATTACGAAATATTAATCTTTCCCGTGAATTGCGATTTTTATTAAATCTATCATGCCATCCCTTGGCGAATTATTTGGCGATTAATCCTCAATAAGGTTCAAATAAGGTTATTAGAATCCGAAAATCAAATTTGTGTTTAGGCCCGTTTTTTGCTATCGATTGAAACAAAAATTTGACAGAAAATCTGTACTTGTAGTCACAAAATCCCATATCAGATTTGATATATTTAAGTTAATTTGATATATTTTGCTTTATGGCATTTACATATTTCTGAAGGTAGTGACATACAGATAGATGGTCAACAATTTGTTGGTTTTAACTCAAAATCTGATAGATGTCTAAACTATAGATTTTAAAGCAGTGTACTGAATTTTACCGATCTAGTTCGCTTCATTTTGTAGTTATTGTGTTAACTTGTATTCGAACAGCCAGACAGACTTCCTCTGCAGGGAGTTTGCTCAAAATTTGATAGAAACCTACAGATTTGTTGTAAATGCTGTATACCAAATTTCATCCAGATAGCTCAAAATGTTTTTGTGATCTTTGTCACAGTCAGACAGATGGACATTTTCCAAAAATATATTTTTCGATCTAGGGAAAGTCGAAAACGTGAAGATTTGTCAAAATCTCGAGCTCGAACTTTTTTTTTTTAACAATTATAAAACTCTCCCTATACTTCGTATACGAGAAAGGAAAAAAGAGAGCGCAAATAATAATAATAATAACAAGAAATAATAAATAAAATCCTTTAGGTTTTTTTTTCTCTCTCTTTTTTGTATTTTTGTTACTTTCCGTAGTTGAATCTGCAAAAAAATTTTTTAAAAAAATGTAAGCAATTCACGTAATAACGAGTTTAAAAATTTATTTAAAATGCATCATGGAAATAAAATTATCCCTAAAAAGCTAATTGTTTGTATTTTGAAGCAGCATAAAATTCGTTTGAATGCTATGATGCACTCCGAAATTGCAAATAATAATAATAATTTGATTGTTACTTAAAAAATTTTTTGAGAAAGCGATCAACCACTTCTCAAGAAATAACTATGGCTTAAATTAGACAGGTATAGTCCCAATGATTTACCCATCATAGTACTTTGAATGACTTTTTCATCTTCGTTTTAATGCTATGTTGCACTCCGAAATTGCAAATAATTTTATTACAATAAGTTTAATAATTGCAATAAGTTTATATAAAACTAACTGTGACATTCATGGAATCAGCTTTTCCTTTCAATCAGAAAGTATACTTGTTTTTTGCCAATGAAATTCATTCTCTAGATATCTGATAAATTATTAAGTTCCCTTAAACATAAAATTTATTTTGATATTTAAAATTAAATTATAGTAAAATATACCAATTGCTTTTACACTTAATAAGGTTAGAGACAGAAAGAGAGAGAGCAGTTTTATTGAATGTTATGATGCATCATTAGCTTTAAGAGTTGTCACAATTTACAGTTGCTATAGGAAAATGAATTCAAAATAAAAAAAAAAATAAGAAGAAACAGCAAACATAACTACATTATAGAATTAAAAAAATTCTGTCAAACAGTTTAAAATAATTCCAAAAAATATATCATCAAATTTTAATAAATTAATTAATTTTTCAAAAAAAATTAAAAAATTAAATCTTATGGTTTAAAGGATAATAGACAACCATTATATTGATATTCAATATTAATTTCAACATAACTGAAGAAATTTTATTTGAGGAAGAAATAATAGATTTCAATTCAAAATATTAAGCAAATAATAAGCATGCTTTCAGAATATATATTTTATTATGAATAAGGAATTTAAAAGCTTTCAATTCATTGACCTGTTATATATATCAAAAAATGAAAATATTAAAAAAAAAAGGCTGAATTATTAAAACAATTAGGAACAAAAATTTTTATATATTAATTTATATAAAGCAAAGCAAATATTGTTGCTATTAAGATATGAATATCATGCATTGATTAAGAATATTTGAATCAAAAATGAAAATTTCAAACCACAATTTGAAACATACATTTAATTATCATGTAAGATGATATGAATAACTATCAAATTACTATTGATATTGACTTGACTGAGTACTTGATATATCAAAGTACTATTAGATTGACATTTCAACAGGCAACTTTTAAAATTTTGTACTAATATTTGTTATTTAGAATTGCTCTCTAAACAGAAAGCAAATTCATAAAAATAGTAATATCCATAAAAACCCAATAATATTGTTTCACAGTCTTACCTCTGAAATTAGCATAATTAATATATATATATATAAAGTAACAAAATTTTGCTTGTCTTTGTACTAAGATATATTTTAGCAAGTTAAAAGTAACTATTTTATGGCATAAAGTTTTAATCTATATTCGGAAGCTTATATATAACTAATAAAATTATTTATTACTAAAAAATCTGAAGAGCGTTTTTACTAATTTATGTTACAACCTAGTACCAAAGATTTATGATTAATTCTTGTTAGTTTGTTTGTTGCACTACATTCATCCATGTGCTTTGATTGATTGATTGGTAACATCTGTCATCAAAGTAAGGAAGTTAAAGCGGCTTGATAGAGGAAGGCAAATAATGATAGTTTGAATGGCACCAAATAACTGTTTCTGAGAAAAAAAAATGTGCAAACACATGCTCTGGTACAATATAGTAATGTATGCTGTCTTTCGACCATTTTTTCCTCCGTATTCAGCTCCACGAACACTTTACGATCAAATTTTTCCCATAAACTAAATTCCCTTGCCTATTGTAATTGGGTTTGTGACAGATTCCATGTCAAAATTTGACACTTTCGAGTAATTGTTAAGATTTAATTTTTAAGATTCAAATCAATAATTTTTTTTTATTTAATTAATTATTTTTTTAAAATTTCGTGGATTAAATTTTTAAAGATTTAGCTTAATGTTTAAAGATATTTATAACCATTTAATGAGTTTTATCAACAATTTTAGTTCTTTCTATAATAGTTGACAATTAAAGATGTTAAGTTTTTCGTATACAAAACGCAAAACCCGTCCACTATACAACTCAACTTTTTAAATGTTTTTGTTTCGTGTTGTGTTTGTAAATTTTAGACGCGCTATCTTTTGTTAAATTGTCCTAGCAAGGAAATCTTTTTATAAAACGAAAATGTTTAAAAACAGTTTGAATGTTTTTAAATTCCAGAAAAACTATTTTTGTAATGAGATGGTATGAATTTTATTTTTTAAAAATATCCCGTACATTTAGGACAAAAGTGCCTTTTGTAAGTTGGGATTTTTCTATTGCTATTCACTTGTATCCGAATTCATATCTCTATTTAATTGTATTGAGAAGTAATGTGAGCTATTCAAACTGTTATCTATCTGATGCTACATTATTTGTGTGGGCAATTGTTTGCTCTACTTCCTTTTTATGAAATGGATAAATGAATTACTTCTTTTATCTCTTATTCTTTCCACTAATATCACTCATATTTATTTTGTTTAGAATTGTATTTTATGTATTACTTAAGGAATCTAAATATTTTTAGCTGAGAACGTAAGAATTACATTTTTAAAATTCTTAACCTTTATATACAAATTTTGTCCTGGTGGGTATTCACAGGAGTATAATGCAAGACATTGGTTACAAAATTGGCTGAACTTTCTGTATTCATCTGCTATATGAACAGTTATTTCTATCAGAAATAAATGATTGAATAAAAAATTAATTCTTTTTTGATTAGTGCTCTTTAAAATAAATTATGCCATGTTTCCATTAGTGGACAGCAGACAAATCTATCAGAATTCAGCAGTTACTCACCAAATACCAAAGAATAGTAGTGTTAACAGAATATGGCTAATATTTGAATTCGGTGGCGATTACGAGGATGCTAACACAAAAGTATTTTATGACAGAAATTAATCGATGGCATATTTGCTTGTATTTTAAGCATTGTTTGTAAAATTAAAATAGCAGTTTAAAATTATTATGTATAAATTTTTCTACTGTGAAATGTGAAATTAATAAAAGGAAAAAATATAAACAGTGTTATAAACATGTATTAAGATATTCATAATATTTTGTGGCTGTAATTCTAGACTTTAACATGTTATTTTATTATAAAATTTGATATAATCTAAGCTCAAAATTATTATATTTCTTTTAAATTCCAATAATTCAGCTTTTAACCATTATCAGTTGAAGGAATTTTTGTATTGTAATTGATGACAAGCTCATTTTAAAATATACTGTAGGAAATTTAAATAGTTTGAAAAAATTATAAAACATGCTTAGGATTTAAAAAATATATATGCATTTTTGGCAACAAATGTAAATATGTAATATTTGTTTGCAAAATTAAGTTATACAATATTTTTCAGAATTAAGCTATACATAAAACATGGTACTCAGGTCACTTTCCTCGTTTTAGACTTTGTTTGCAGATTTTTTTACCAAGCATAGTGAATGAATGTATTAATACAGAATTTCCTTTTTTTTGTGTGTGTTGTGTTGTGTTTATGTTAATGATTTATAAATATTTGATGGGTCATGATTCTTATTCTTGATGATTTCATAATTAAGACAGACCTGTCAAATTTTCATTACCTAAAAAAAATTAGATTGATAAATATCAATGGGTGAGAAATTTCAGTTTCAACACAAAATGCCTGTTATATTAATATACTCTGCAATAAAATACACTAAACAAATAGAATAATTTCACCAGGTTTTTTTTTTTTTTTCATAATGTTTTGTTATGATTTTCATTCAGGCAATATTTTATACCAATATGCATACTTTTTATATCAACATATATACTTAAAGAATGCTCTACTGGCATGAATAGAATGGTATTTTTTATATTTTTTCCCCTTTAATCCTTCAGATACCTATATTTTGTGGCAACTTATATTAATTCACCATACTGATGCTGTAACTTAAAGTTCTACATTGTGTGTGATGATTTCTTAATAACTTAAATTAATTTCCTTTTATCATATAATTTTCACATTATATCATTGTTTTATTATTAAATTAGCAGTTATTAGGGGAGTTTCAGGCTATATAAGATTATTAAGTACATAGCAGTCAATAGCGCCAAATTGTAACTTTTTTAAGACACAAAAGCATTAACTCTTTTCTTCAATTTCTTATATTGGTTTGATGAATTTTAATAGGTTTGATTAGAATATTTTTATTTTTTTTTCTGAAATGAAAAACTGGTACCCAATTTTCTTTTTTTACTGCTTTCTAACTTAATATTTACTTTAATAATGAATTTTAATCAAGAAATTATTAGTTTTTAATTAATTTTTCTTAAAATTTAAAAGAAATTTTCTCTATTTTTGCAAAACATTATTAAAATAGAGAAAATTGCCCTTAATTTTAAAGATAAAGGACAATATGAATTAAACATTGAAAAAAAAGTTTAAACTTGAAATAAATAAACAATTAGGGATGCAGGTGTTGTTATTTGTTGGTATTAATAAAAACTACAAAAGATGACATTTACTTTTTGGATTTCATTTTGAATGAAATTTTTTTTTTTTTAATGCTTGTGTGATCTACCAAAAAACATTTAAAAGCACATGATAATTGGACAAACAAATTCCCATTTGTAGATTTTGTTCAATACATGATACAGATGTACAACTTTGGTGTTAAGACCTTATTCTGAATTTTGTTCTTTTAATTGGTGTTATTCTTAAATTGTCATATTTGTATGCACATGGGAAAATAAACATAATTTGCCTTTTTTCTGTGGAAATAGGGGGAGGGGGAGGAAAATCAAAAGCTTAAAAAAAAAAAAAAAAAATGCAGATTTTTAAAATTTTGTTTTGGAACATTTTAACAATTACAATTTTTTCTCTCATGAATTTGAGGTATGAAAAGGATTCATTTGTGGTATATATCTTCTATAAATGTTCTACGATACTGTGAATACACTTACTGATATTCTTTAAAAAGTTATATTCATTTAAATATCTGTCATTCTATTCCTAGTAGATGCCATGTACATTAGATTTGCTGTATTTAATATTCTTTAAGAATTTGTGATCCTTAAAAACATTTTTTTTTTCAAATTGTTTTCTAACTTTAGATAAAGTATTAAAAATCTGAATTAATATGGCTAAAATTTCAGTATATGTTTCTAAAATATAAAAAAAATAAGCTATTTAATATAAAATTTAGTACATATTAATTAACAGTGAAAGAGCTCAAACTCACTAAATGTAACACCAAAATTAAATTTGCATTGCTTTTTTTAAGCTGTTTTGTTTCATTGGTTTTGCCAACAAATTGCCAATATTTCAATAAGTATGTAACATTTGATTCATTTTTTGATACCACATAGTAAAGACTGAAATTTGCTTGATCAAATGATTTTGAAAAGAAGACTATAGGATTGTTATCACAGTAATGAGGAAGTATGCTACTAGAAAATTTAAAATGCTCTCAAAATTTGAGTGAACAAAGTTTATGTTTGTTCGTTTAAAGATTTTTTCAGTGTTTTTATTTCTTTTTTTTAGAAATGATACAGTTAAAAAGTTGACCTTTTTTCTGAAAATTGCCTGATGTAAAAATGATGGCACACAAAATATAACAGTTAATGTAATATAGCAAAATAATAATAATAATAAAAAGATAAAAAAGACATATCAAATCTGAAAATTATCATTCTACATTTTTGAATTAAAACTTCAAATCTCTTTTGATTTCTAAATTTGGGAGTTTAAAGACTGGTCAAAGGATAAAAATTTGTCAGAAAAAGAAAGTATCATTATTTTGGTTATATAAGGAGGAGAAAACATGTGAAACAAAACTGCACATAAATTTTGTCTTTTTTTTAAAAAAAATAATTATATGTTTTGTGAATATAAATAAATGAAAATTGCTGATGCTGAATGTTTAGCATACCTCCTTACTATTCCCTCCTTTAAATGCTTGAATTTACAGTCCCTGATTATTATCATTATTTAAAATAGTATTTATGATTTTTTTCTCACATAAATTCGAGGCAGTTGGTTTTCCCACTGCTAACATGCATATTTAGTTTTTCTGTGTTATGTTGACTTTTCGGAAATATATGTAGAATGAATAATGGTAAAAAAATTTTACGGGTTCTTATTTTCATAATTCATATTTGCTAAAAAAAATTTCACTAATCAGCATTAAATTTGTGAAAAAATCTTGTTATTTTGTTTCGTACATGCATCATTAAAGAACTATTGAAAATTTTGATGAATTTCTATGTTTTAAACATTTCTAAATCAAATCTTATGTATATATAACATTATATATGTCTTTTTCTCTGCATGTATGTTAACATCTTAACTCAAAAGATACCATAAATTAAATGAGTCTAACCTGATTCATTGTCTTTACACTAAGATCTTTTTAAAATTTTGGCCAAATCTATCAGCAGGAAGATAATACTTTTCTTAAATTTTTTATTTTTACTAGGCAAAGTAATTAAACATACAATGAGCCATATCTACAAAAAAATTACCTTATATATTGCCATTTATTTTATGTTTTAAATTTCATTGATTTATAATCATCTAGAAAGATATAGTATTCATGTCGAAATAGGGTTTTTACTATTTTCAATCATTAGGTTTGTTATTAGCTTTCATAATATTGCTGGTTTTTATATAGCTGGTTATCTCTTTAAAACTATACAAGGTTACAATATTATACATTGAATTTTTTACAAAATTATTGCATTTTTAACAAAATATTTATAATATATTGCAGTTATTTCTCAATTTCATAAAACCTTAACGAATATTGGTTGATTTATTAACTTAACATTAAAAAACAGAATGAGAATTCATGAATAAATTGCTATCAATGGAGCAAAGTACTTATGTCATTAAAAAAAAAGTTGGGATACCATTACCTAAACAACTGTACTTAATTAATATAAATACAGATCTGATTTCAAGTTTTTATTCTTTTGTACATTTTAATTTTAACTTGCCTTGTTTTATGTTTGTAAAATTCTTAGATTGTATTCGAATTTTCCTGATATTTTAGAATACTGAATTTTTGTACTTTTCTGTGTTTCTAATGATAAAGCGATTTGTAAAATATTTGGCAGAATTTAATTATAAGTTAATCAGCTGATTTAATCAAATTTTGATCCCATATCAACATGTATCATGTGGCCGTGAATTCATTAGAAAAATCGGTTGTAAGTTCCATAATATTTATAATAATAAATTATGAAATGTATAAAATTTGGGTAATAAAAAACAAAAATAATAATTTTAAAAGAAAACTTGTGTATTAAAACATTTGAATGTAATTTTTTAATCACAATTTTGAATATTAAAACAAAATTGTAAAAGCAATAGTATTAAGTGACTAAGCCACAATGAATATAAAAAAATAACTTAAGATTAATTAAGAATTAAAATATATTATAAATGTGATTTAAATTCCAGTTGCTTTAAATATTTTCATCAGAGCCTCATGTCTTTTACGATTTTGTTTTGATGTTAATATTTGTGATTAAAAATGCTCTTTTTAATTCAAAATCCTTTTTTTAATCATTCCTTTCTTTTATAAACGTTACTTTGGCTTTTGTGCTTTACGATCACACTGCTTTCATTTTTCCAAAATTCGATTATCATAACTGTAGCTTTTTCTCTCTTTTGTATAAAAAATAGCAATACTGATTCATGAAGCTTACCACAAAAATAAAATGGAGCGCTTAAAATATGATAGAAAACCTCTCTTCCCGCCCGTACATTCTCATTATATCGATTATGATCCTTTTTCAACTAGAGCATAATGGCACAGGAAATAATATTTTAATCACATCATCGCTTGTTTACATTCGTTGCTATGCAACCACTATGTATTCAGAAGCGGTGCAACCGATTTCTATTGTACTTCATTGCTTGTAAAAGGAAATGGCATATAAAAGGAATAGATTCGGTTCTGATGTATCTATGGTTTTGAAAAATGACGAATGAATAGACTAATTCATCGATTAACCGAATTTCAAATTGGAAATGTAAGGAATTAGAAATATTATTAAAAGTTATTTTTCATAAAGAAGAACTGTTTATGTGAGAACAAAAATTAACCACTACCCATGTTTAGATATTACCGAAAAATAAATTAAAAAATTGGTACTACTTTCTTCTCTACTTGCACATAAAGGTGTCATTTATAATGTATGATTAAAACTGATTTTCTCTGCGTATTGCACAATAAACATTTTGGATTGGGACGAATAAAAATTAAATCCTTTAATAGCTTCCAATATTGTATTCTCCACGGACGATATATCGATGTTATTTTTACTTTCTTACTAGCCGCCTTTGGCGACCAGCCGGTTCGCCAATCTTAATGTTCGTTAAAATTTTAATAATTAAATATTTTATGCAATTCCTACTTTAATAGCTTCTTCATCAAAATATTTTAAAACTTCACATTTTGATAGTCATATAATTCTCTCATAATATTATAAAGGCCTTCTGTCATAACGTAATATGTATCTCTCTAAGTTTCTGTTAGTTCCCGTAGAATTTATACTATAAATTAAAGCGGAAAGGATTAATCTGCAATTAATATAATAATATTTTTTACTGAAACAAAGTATTTTTTTGTAATATGATTACTGAAAACAGTCACTGAGAGTTTAAACTTTATGGGCACTAAAGAATATCTTTCCTAATTTATGTAATATTTCAAGAATTTGAAACAAAATATTCTCAGATTCATTATGACCAGAACGATTCATTAACAATGTTTCATTTTAAATGCATCAAACACTAAGAAAATAAAACGAATCGTTTAAAATAATCGGTTGAAAACAGGTTAAAAAAAAACTAAAAAAACGATGTACTTAAAACTATAAGCGTATACAAAAAATATATAACTAACATAAATACAATTTAATTACAAAAACATGCAACTAACCTAAAAATAATTTAAATCATCCGTTGATAATGGGCGTCATGTCAACAATCAGAACACAATGCGCATGCGTGAATTTTCTTCTCCAGTTACGGTAACGCAAATGCGTGAGTTTTTCTACGCCAGTTGGGGTAACGCTATGCAGATTAGAAATTTTTAATTTCCTTTATTCTGTTTTATTTTAATTCAAAAGTACTTCAGAATGAATCTGAAAGATCGATTCATTAACAATGTTTAATTTTAGATGCATCAAACATTAAAAAAATAAATAGAATCGTTTCAAATAATCGGCCGAAAGATCTTAAGCCTAGCCTCATGACTGTTGGGGGAGAAAAAAAACTGAAGCCGTACTCATTTGGCGGTGGGGGAAATGAAAAGATTTTTTTGGCGGGAAAGTTAGTTTTTAATTAATAATTAAAATTCTAATTAAAAATTCAAAAAAAAGGCTATGCTATCTTTTAAGTTAGATCAAACTGCACACGGTGTGCAAATTTGATTAAAATCGGTTAAGTAGTTTAGGAGTCCATTGCGGATAAACAACGTGACACGTAATTTTTTTTTAAAGATATACGAAGTATATAAAAGAAAAGTATATTAATCCTCAAAATCTCAATTTTGACATATCGTTCCGTTTCAGTCCTCCCTTATACGAAAAAATATTTTTGAAATTATATCTGTCTGCCTGAATACGTTGAAGGATGTGGTCTTTAAATCAAATTTGTAGATTTCTGTGAAATTTTAAACGAAATCCATTCTGAGGAAGTCTGTCTGGTTGCCTAGTTACAAATGAAAACGGCAACTTAGAGAACCTAAATATCTTGATGAATGAAATTTGTCATGCAGATGAAACATCTAAGGTGTTGATCTGTATATCAAATTTGGGACTAAATCGATCAAAGGATTGACGCCTGTCTGTTTTTTCGCATTTGTATAAACGCCATGACTTAAAAATGCATCAACAGACAAATGAAATTTGATATATAGTTTTAGCATCGAAAATGAAAACAGATTTTAAACCAAGTTTGCCCAATGGTTGAATGTCTGTCAGTCTGTACTTTTGCATGTGTGTAAACGCAATAACTCGAAAATGCAACGACACAATCTGATCACATTTTTGGTATCTGATTTATAGAATTTTTTAAAATTTTCAACCAAATCCATCAAAGGGTCGCCTATTTGTCGTTCTATACATTCTGATGCATGCAAATACATTATTCAAAATTACAACTACTTAGAGAAATAAAATTTGGTATAACTTATAACAAAATTGTAGTTTTGTTTCAATTTCATTCAATCGGCCATAATACATTCTGCCCCTTCCCCATTGTACCTACGAAACACAAAACGCTCATGTCTGTTAACAGATTTTACTGATATTCCTTATTTTTATGCAGGAGAAGAAAGAGTAACAACTTTATTAGAGAATGTGCGATAAACTTAAAGCAGACTGTTTCCACGTCTTAACTTAAAGGATTTCATTTCTTCATTTCGTTTTTTTTTTTTTTTTTTTTATTCTACGATAATTTTGAAGTTGCTATCCAAAGAAAGCAGTTTTTGCATCGTCAGAATTTAAAAATTATCTCTTTAATAATACCAGTTTGTTCGTTATTTATTATTATTATTTTGCATTAAAAAAATTTTTTTTTACAGTCTGTGCAATATTGATTCAATCGTATCCATTGTAATTACAATTGTACCATTATCATTTAATAGAATCAGTTGGAAATTCAGATATTTTGAGGCTTTAGGCTATGCACATGATGTGGTCTCTCTTTTAATAAATGGCCTAGTTTCACATTTCAAGGTACTTTTAATGTTACTGTTTTGTTTTAAGTTAATTTTTTTTTATTAACTTTATGAAAACGCTTTTTTTTTTATTTATCTATTATTTATTGATATACCCGTTTCTCCGAATTAAAATATTTCATGGATAATATTTTTAATGTGAAAAAAAACAGTTTTATACAATTTATTTATTAATTTTTACACAATTCTTTTGTTACACTACATTACCTTTTACATCATTTGATTGACTGCCTTTTGGCCTTGGTTCCTTGTAATTGCCTGAAGAAGGAAAGTATATCGGTTCTTTCTGCTTGAACTTTTAGACCACATTAAATGACTACTTCAATCAATAAAAGAAACTCCCAAAAGTTACGAAACAGTTATTTAAAAAATAGTGGTAAAATTGGAGAAAGCCTTATTGTTATGTATTACAAAATTTTTGCTTTATGTTTTAAAAGAATTGAATAAAAAATCGCTCATAAAAGAATTTATCACTGAAAGGGCAAAATGTTGAATTTGAAGCGGGCATTAAAATATTTTTTGTAAGATAATTTGTTCCAAAGTTACTACAGGAAAACGGCAAAATATTTGTTAATTACTAATTAATTGAATATTTAATTACATTTTGCTCTTTAAAAATTGACAATATTCTTTCTCTTTATTGAAAGAATAATTGTATAAAGTTTGATTGAAATCGGTCCTGTCATTCGGGGGGGGGGGATGTAGAACATAATGCGTACACATAGTAGCCACAATGACTTTTATTTATATTAAGATGACTTCAGACTGCCTGGCATCCACATTTGTACACAGTATTATTGAAGTAGATGTTCAGTGTTTTTATTCTTTTAACCAACGGGGATACTCTCCCCCAAACTTTCTCGCATACTCTCTCAAAAAGGTGTCATCCATGAGAACGCCGTACATTTTATTGGGGTACAATAGTTACGAAATATGAATTTTTGACGTGAATTTAGCATTTTGGCTGAATCTTTCGTGTCATTCTTTGCGAGGCTTTTTGACGATTAATCCCTGCATGCAATTAAAAGTATCCGAAAATCGAGTTAAAAATTTTTTAGTTTTAAACGCGTTCTGCCCAACCGATTGAAGCCAACGTTTGACACAAAGCTACACTTGTATAGTTCGTCAACGGATTCTGAAACGATCATATTTCGACGACTCCATCTCATTAAGGGGTGAGACGCGGAACGATGAGTGCATTTCCGGTATTCCCTTTGACTTTGGAGTTCGCCTATTAGATACTAGTAAATGTAAATATCTCCTTTCATACCTATTTTGAAAAATGAAACCCATCCTAACGCATGCGCAAAAACGCGGAGGGTTTTTCAATCCGCTGGTGAACTATAATCATAAAATACCATATATAATTTGATATATTTAAGTCAATGCACTTTTGAGTTACGGGCATTACGTTTTTCTGAAAGTACAGAGGGTGAATCTGTCTTTGAATTTAGCTCAAAATTTGAAAAATGTTTAGACTATAGATGTTGATTCTGTGTATTGAATTTTATCTAACTCTCTTCGTTTTGTAGTTATCGTCTTAAATTATATTCGAACAGCCAGACAAACTTCTGAGAAGTGTTTGCTCAAAATCTGATTCAAATCTACAAATTTGGTATACAGACCGTATACCAGTCTAGATCAAAGCGTTTTTGAGTTATCTTTGTTACAGACGGACGGACATTTTCTGAAAATGTGTTTTTCGAACCCAGGAAGGTCTAAAATGTGGAGATTCATCAAAATCTGAAGTTCATTTTTTAATTATTTATTTATTTTTTTTTTTTTTTTTTACGATGAATGAAAAAAATGAAATCTACGATCGCAAATTTCAAGTTATCCTGTGAGAACATTATTATTTTTTAAATCATTATTTGTCTTAATTAATTTAAGTCATTAACCAGTTTAAACCGGTTTATGAGAGCTCCAAAACATTTTTGCCAGCCAAGAAAAAAAATCGAAAATGAAAATTGCATTTATGCTTTATTCATTGCCCACACGATATCGAGCTTCAATATTCATTGCCTACGCGATTTCGAGCTTCAAAACCCCCTAACCAAAACATCATCATGTTCTCACATGATAAAACACATAAGAATGTGACCAATTATATTTAATAAAGTATTAATATTATTCTAATGTTTTATAATTCATAGATTTAGTAGTTTTTACAAAGTTATTTTTTTGTTGACTAGGAAATTGAATTGCTGTTATCCCCTCTCAGCTTACGGCCCTAGACAGCTGCCTAATTGGTAGAATGGATAGTTTTTACAAACCTTTATTTGACGACTAAGAAAATAAAGTTCATTAATTGCTGTTAATTCCTATTGTTGTCCCCTCTCAGCTTAGCGGCTGTAGGCAACTGCCTAGTTTTCGCAGTCGGAAAATCCGCTACTCCATAAAACCATTATAAAGTGCTTCGTTTATTTGATTGAAAATAATGGTTATACATCTTTTTTTTTCACTGATTTCAAATAGTAAAAGAATTTTGTTATCGATATTATAACTTCAAAATTATTCACAATTGATTTATGAATAGAATAGAAATTGTCTGCTGTTTATTCAAACGACGTTGAAAAAGAAAGCGAATAATTTTTTTCCACCTTCTTTTTAAGACAAAATGGATTCTGTTGAAAAATTTCAAAATTATTTGGTTCGTTCAAAGTGATGAGGTGTTCAACGAACGTAATTCGTTTGAAAATATTCACAGACAATTAGCATATGAAACGATGTAAAGATAATTTTAATTAATGCACATAATTTGTATAAAATATATATATCATTAGGCAAGAAATGTTTAATTTATCTCAATTTCATGATAAATATTTAATTTTTTTTAAAAAGTATGTAGTAATATACTAGCAGTATCTTAAAACCAGCTTGAATTATCACCCCAAAACATTCTCGCGTACACTAATAAAAAAGTGTTGTCTTAGGGAACGCCTTGTATCGCATGACGTACAGTAATTACGAAATATGAGCCTTTGGCGTGTAGTATTTAAATTTTTACTGAATCTATCATGCCATCCTTGGCGAGTTATTTGGCAATGAATCCCTGGCATGCTGTTAATAGTATCCGAAAATCAACCAGCTCAAACAAAAACTTGAGACAAAACTACACTTATAGGCACAAAATCTCATACCAAATTTGATACCTTTAAGTCATTGTGTCTTTGAGTTATCGCATTTACATGTGTTTCTAAAAGTACAGATCAGCAAATGGTTAATCCCTTGTTCGATTTGGCTCAGAATTTGAAAAGTGTCTAGATTATAGATGTTAATTCTTTGTATCGAATTTTATCTAACTTTCTTCGTTTTGTATTTATCGTATTAAATTCATACAGCCGGACAGACAGACTTTCTCTGAACAGATTTTGCTCCCATTTGATAGAAATCTACAATTTTGGTATGAAGACCGTATACCAAATTTCAAACGTCTAGCTCAAAGCGCTTTTGTGTTGTCTTTATCCAGACAGACGGACATTTTCTAAAAGTGTGTTTTTCGAACTCAGAGAGATCTGAAACGTGCAGATTCATCAAAATCTCTAGTTCTAATTTTTTTTTTTATGATTACTCTACTTTTTCTGTACTACGTATACGGGAAAGTAAAAACTAAAATTATTTTAAATGAATTTACATTAGTAGTGTTTAATTGATAATAATCAGAGTTGTGGATGAAAATCACAACTATATATTTTTTCATTCATATGCTATTTTACTTCAGTTCCTTTAGTGCATGCAATATAGTGGTGCTTTATTGTAGCATAATTTTTTGAAAATGAGTATGTATACATTAAGTATTTTTATTTGATATCTTATATATATATGAGATATATTTACACTGGCCGCTTTTGGCGACCAGCTTGTACATCGAAATTATTTTTTTAGGCAGTGAAACGATAATATGGAACGTCTACTGCAAATGAATGGTATGCATTTTTTTAAAAAATGCATTCTATAAAATAAAAGTGGAAACGAAAATCCTACGTCGGAGGTTATGTTCAAAAGTAAAGTAAATTTTTAATATTAACTTTGAGAAATGCACACGATTGAGTAATTTGATGGATGAATTTGAATTTCATCATAAGATTATTTCAGATTAAAAACAAAATAAATTTTTTTAAAAATTAAATGTAAAGTAAAGAATTGTACGGAAATGAAATTGATAAAATTAAAATGTAATTTTTTGAATTTTAAGATTATGCAAAAACCATTTTTGGGAAATAATTGTTTTAGAATATATTAACATCAATTTTCATAGACAACGATTAACCATCTAGCGACTGTTAAACGTATTTTCGAGCTCTTTTTTTTTTTTTTTTTTTTTTTTTTGTCGTTTGTCTAATATCTTGACTTCTTTTACATATCTCTTTCTTTTTATGGTATGGTAAGTCCACACCGGACAAATTCTAATAATATTTTTCAGTTTTATTAATTAGTTAAGCGAAGTGTTAAATTCAGTGTAGGTGTAAAAATATACAATAAATGCAGTTCGAAACTTGTATAGGACGCTTTGTTTTCATTTGACTGTTGCTATTCGACGAGTACGAAGAATGATTTTTGTACTACGTACGTTAACGTGATATATATATATATATATATATATATATATATATATATATATATATAATATATATATATATATATATATATATATATGTAATGATATTTTAACTCTAATTTCAATTTAATTAATTTTCATAATAACTTCATCTTAATTTAGCCCATAGTTAACTTGATTCTAAAATATTCTCTTATTTCGTGATCCATTTCCACTGTCTCTACTTAATTAATTCAAGAGAAGCTTTGTTGAATCAGCTAAAATCTAACTTTCCCACACCGCGCGTGAAGAAATAATATACCGCTGATCAGGCAAATTCTTTTTTAAAATCTCCCTGTGTTTCCCCTACCTTCTCCGCGCCTGTAATGAAAATCCCTATCGAAATCTCATAATACATTAGCACTGTGAAGAAAGGTTTTCCCTATCAAAATCATAGGTTATACAAGACCAGGGATAAAATGTCCAAGAGCTCTTCCCTCATTCCTTTCTGTGTGCTCGTCGCTTGTACATATGCTTGCTTCTTCAAAATGAAATAAAGCGACGTCACGAAATTAAAAGTATCTTCATTGTCTTCAAACTGCATCATGCTTCACAACAAATAATATTACATATTAAAAAGTCGACAGGATTCGAAAAGTATTACATATATATATGTAAGCATAATTTTTGAAGCAGTGTCGTGGCCGAAGACAGATATGACAATTTGAATTTTTAACTTTGTTTTATTTCCGTCCCGGGAGGCATGATTTATGAACAAGCAGAAGCGACGAGCACAACACAGAACGAACGACACAACACGAAATGAGGAAAAGCTAATGAAAATTTTATCCCTGTGAATATATACTGTGAGATTTTAATAGGGATTTCCGACACGTGCCAATCACAGACAAGGGAACCATAGGGATCTTTTACTAGAATTTGTTAAGTCAGCAGTATTTTATTCCTTCACTCGGAGTGTGGGAACTTGTCAACTTTTAGCCGATTCAGCAATTTTAAAACTCGTGTCGAATAAATTAAATAGAAAAAGTGGAATGGGATCAGGAAATAAGAGACTATTTTAGAATGAAGTAAATATGGATTGAACTGAGCTAAAAATTGAGAAATTAATTAAATTTAAATTAGATTTTAAAATATAATTACACACACACACATATATATATATATAATGATGTCTCTTTATCTAATATAAATCCTAATTAATTTTCTTTTATCTTATGCCCATATTAACTTCATTCTAAAATGGTTTCTTATTTTCTGATCTAATTCTATTTTTTATTTAAATAATTAAACACGTGCTCTATAAAACTGCCCACTTCAGCTTTTTCTCACTCTCCAGGTGAAGGGATAAAAATTCTTAATATTTGCAATATTTTTTTTTTTTAAGATGCCTAAATTTTCTTTTCCTAAGACTACACGTGTCAAAAAAAATCCCTATCAATATCTAGTAAAACCAGTGAAGGAAAAAATTTTGGTCTCTTTTGCACTTGTATCCAGATGTAAACAGACGTCAATTTTATCATCTCTTCTTATGCCTCTCATGATAAAATGTATCAAAGCTTTAAAATTTCAAAAGTTTATTCTTCATGCCACGTATCTATTAAAATATGTTTATATATATATAGATAGATGTTTTGCAAAACTATTCTTCAAGTCCGATACTAAGATAAAATTAACAACTCGTATGTTGAAAGCTATTGAGACGCATATTTTAGAAAAGCTCACAATATTTAAAATAGCAAAATGATAAGACTTCACATAATTAAACAATTTGTGTAGGTTTGATGTTACAAGAGTTTAACTTTACTCCAAACAACTCGACCCAAAATTACATGAAGTCGGAAACGCACTTACCTGGCACGGACGATAATCCTGCACGTGTCTTCCTTTACCACCACTCGTGCCCTGTCTGCTGCTGTACACGTGTCCCACTGGATGCCGGGCCATGGGAACCGAGGGGGGCCGTTCTTTCTAACACCATTGTCGTCCCTTTTCCTTTTGTTCCGTGGGCCATTCTTTTCGAACGATTCCCACGAAAAAGTTTTCGAAACAGGCAGTAGCTCGTGTTAGGGTTATCGTTCGATTCGAGGGGGGGGGGGGTTGAATTGGAAAGTGATCTCGATTCTGTCGCCAAACTTTGTTTAGGTTACCTGTTTCTATATGTTTGTAATGTCGAAAACGAGTTAATTGTGCTGTTGTCCAATGTCTACTTAAATCCATTTTCGGATGTGCTCTGAAACAGTTTTCAACCAGGCTACTTAAATTTATTTTCATTCGCTTTCTGTATGAATGGAAAAATAAATGTAGAAATAACGAATTGATTACTAAGTAAAAAAAAAAAAAAAAAAAAATCTTAAAGAATGTTTGAACATATTTTATGGAGTTCCTTCTTGTCAAGAATAATTTTTAGCAACAACAACAACAACAGTGAAAGAAGTCATGCGGATGAATGTTGTTTTTTAAATATTGGATTTTAACCAAAAAAAAAAAAGTTTGAATTTCATCGGAGCAATGAAAAGTATTGTTGAAAATTATAGCAAATGATATTTTTAAAAATTGTCAAAATTCAGAGCAAAATTTTATGAGATTTAAATTGGCATCACTAAAAAGACATTTTTTTTTTTTTTTTTTTTTGTTTTTTTACAAATTTTAAAAATAAAACACTTTTATGCCATAATATTTCTGGTGTTATCTCTGAATAATTTCAATGTCTCGCAGAATTCATTATTTGCTAAAATTATAATTAAAAAATTGCTTCGAGTTTCATATTGCCACTCTCTGAAGTATGTCTATTCCAAATTCGATAACTTTGGACTAAACAATGTGTTCTGTTGAAAACCAATTCGTCCATTCTCCTTTATTTTTAATGAATATGATACGTCCTTATTTTTTTTAAAAGGTAAATAATATTTTATTATTGTTCTTCTTTCATAAATATAGGCTAGCCAAAACCCAGTGCCTAATTTCATAAAGCTTTCAAATAGTTTGAAAGAGCCAGGCGTTCGTTCCATGCTCGTTGCTATTAGTAGCTGAACATTACCTGTTACTGTTTGTCTACCTCAAGAATAGCTCCCGCCAATATGTCTACGATAGTCTGTTGCCGTGGAAACAAGACCTGCTCTATTTTCAATAGGGGATTTAAAAAGAAAGGCATCCATTTTGGCTTACTGATCGCCTTGATGACGTATTGGCGATTTTTTTTAATTGATTTATAAAGAATGAAAAAAAATTGTTTAATATATTAATTATATAATAATATTTAAACTTTTAGACATAAAAATGAAATATTAATAAATATGCAATAAAGATGAAAATTATTACAATAAAAAAGTAATTATTTAACTTTTTAATAATTGTTTAATATTTTCATAACTATTAATAATTATCAAGGACTTTAGATTATTAATAAAATGACAGAACTTCGTTGATTATAAACTTTCAGCATGTATTTTCCAACAATTTCTAAGGCAAAACACTTTTAAAAATAAAATACCGTCTATATTTCGAAAATAATGTTCATTCAAGCATTTCAAAATCCTCTAAATCACTCTCACAAGTTTCAGTTTCTTCTGAATCAGAATCATCATTGGTATCAATTTGAAATGACAGTTCGTCCACTAAATCTTCTAACAGTCCATCTTTCTCCCAATAATTATTTTCAAGCTTTTCTACGTGTTTGCAATGCGCTGCCCATTCTGCCGAAGTAACTTCAGTGATAGCTGTTTGAAGAAGAGATTTCAGATTGTTCAAACTTAAATCGCCAGTAACATTTCGTTCCTTTATTATTCTTTTTACAGAGGACCACACAAATTCGATTGCGTTCAAATCGCAATGATAAGGGGGTAGTCGGATAACTTCATGTCCTTCTTTCTCTATTAAATTATCAATTTCATAGACAATTTTCTTTGGACGATTACTGTCTATAAGAGAGAACAATTCCGCTTTTCGAATTTTTTGATCGCAGGGTAATTCCGTTGTTTTTCAACCAGTCTATCATAACTTTTTTTGTAGAATACTTCGTTGGAGTGGGGTTTTCGACAGTCGTATTATACGATGCATTATCCATGCATACGACACTGTTTGGTTGCAAATTTGGAAGAAGTTTTTCCAACACCCATTTTTTAAAGTTTTCATAGTTCATTTGCCCGTGAAGTCGCCGCTTTTTGTTGATGCTTTATATACTAGTAAAGCACCCATAAGGAAACCCGTTGATGACCCAGCATGAACAACTATAAGTCTATTTTTCGAATTAACATTTGCTGTAGCTCCCAAAACTGTATCATCTTGCCAGCATTTCTTAAATGTCAAATTGCTGTCTACCCAAGTTTCATCAATATAGACAATCGGTCGTCCAGCTTTCCTGTGACATCTCATTTCTCTCAAATATCTGTGTCTCCAAAAAACAATATCTGGTCTTTCCATGAGTACTTTTCTATTATTCACACACTTCTTCCATCGGAAATTCATTGAATGTAAGACTTTGCACAATGTGTCTTTTTGCCACGAAAATCCAATTTTTTCTTTCAACACGGGTAGTAATTTTCTGAGGGATGGTACTTTCCTTTCTTTTATGTAAAAGTCTTGAATTGTTTGCCGTATAACACACTTGTCAAAGTCGTCTATTTCACAGTTTCGCTCACTAGGTCTTTTACGGTATTTACCGGGTGATTTTAAAACTGTCGATGAGCCCGATGATGAAACTTCCTTTCTTTTTTTTTTTTTTTTTATTGTAGCTTCAGAAATTCCAGTTGCTTGAGAAGCCCTTTTCAGAGCTTGTGGGAGTGAAATTAACGCAGATTTCGATGAAGCTTCATTGGAACAAAATTCCGCAACATTATATACAATTTTACGTGCCTGCGATTTCAAAATTTCAGCCTTCCTTAACTTCAAGACCATCTTGCAGGTTTAGAAAAATAGCAAAATCAATTAAACCAGTAAGGAACAAATAATTTTAAAAGCAAAAGCAAAATAAACACAAGGATAAGATAACGAGTGCAACTCTTTTAAATCCGAGAAGACGAATGACGTGATGTAACCTTTAATTCCGCCAATTCCCTATACGCTTAATCCCCATTAGAAATGAACTAGTCTTGTTACTACAGCGACCGCCACTAGATAGACTTCTTGGCGGGAGCTATTCTTGTGATAGACAGACAGTACGTCCTCTGACCTTCCTGGAAACTGGAACCGTATCTCTCTGTCAGTGACATTTATCTTTGTCGGACCAGCTTTCCCATCGTTCTTGCTTTCCCATACGATTGTAGCATCTGTTCTCTAAGAATTATTTTGCTATTTTCTTTTATTCAAATGCCTTTTATTTTATTAGTCATTCGGCACAGGAAGCAAGTATTTTATTGTTTTGATTTATTCAAATCTCGTTTATTTTATTAGTCATGCTACGCGGGAAGTAGTCATTTTTTAAAAATGTTTTTGGGGTTATTTTATCTACAAAATGAGTGAAGTTTGTTATTATTTCCATTGTGCACACACTTCATCTTTAATCCACTAATGCGCAGGATGTTTTTTTTTTTTTTTTTTTTTCGTTTGCAACATTTTACATTTGTTTATTATTACGTGCTTCCTCGGATTTCCGAAGATATTTGATTTTATTATTTTTAACCTGCATATATGTGCGAAACTTTTTCACATCTAATGCCCTCTTCTTCTTTCCCAAAAGTTTTTTTCTCTTTTATTTGATTTTTGAAATTAAATGTTCAAAGAAATGCATATGCTACCAATAACATTTGAAATCTGGTATTCTATAAACTATTTAGGCGTTTTTAAGCAAAGTATCGAATGATTAACCAGTTAAATATGGATTTTTTTTTTTTTTCCCAAGTCCCTTAAATCTCACCTTTTTAAAAAGTCAAGTGATGATGCATATCAAGTAGAATGTATTATAAATAGTTGCATTGTAAATTTTGCAAAAAAAAAAAAAAATCATAATAAAGCGAATTAAATTTTATTTTTATTTGATAAAAAATTATGCGTTGACGGCGCCAAAATGAAAGTGTAGATTGACTTGCTTGCACGTCGGGCATACTGAAGTGATTAACATTTCACTTATTTCCTTTGCATTCTATGGAATGCTTAATAAAATTGGATGCAATTTCTAATGTATCTGCGTCTTGGTGTGTATGTATGTTGGCCATACCGTTTGATATAGAGCTGCCAAACTTGGCATATACATAATTTTTAGGCTAAAAATGTGCATCTCTCAATGTTTATTATTTATTTTTTAATTTAATTTTAGTTATTTCAAAGTTGATCGAAATTTTGGTGCTTTTATAGCGATAACTCCCAAATATGTAGCACAAAAATAATTTTTACACCATTTTAAAATTCAAAAAATTATCCTTTCAATAATAGCAATTTTTATGTTGTATAATTTTTTTTTATTTTTAATTATTTGTTTTTTAAAATATGTTATGCATATTCAACGTATTTTATTACTGAAATAAAACACTAAAAGTTTTCTTTATTTTTACTAATATTTTATTCATGCCGAGGAAGTTTCAGAATAAAGTTTTCTTAGTAATTACCTTTCTAATGATATCAATTCCATTTCCTACAATTCCTTTTCCTTATTTATAATAAAATTTTTTATTGAATTTGATAAATTATCTAAACTAAAATTTTTAAATATTATTATGGAAGTTAAACTCATCTATCAAAACAATCAATCGCATGCATGCTTTTGGCAGTCATTAACTCTGTAATAAGATTTTCACTTCCATTTTTATTTAGTAAAATGTACACTTTCTTAATTTGCTGTAAACTAATGCAATTGAATTCGTGCTTTTCAATTGTATCAAAAAAAAAAAAAAAAGTGAAAATTTTTTTCTTTCAAAATGCATTCTGCATTAATCATTAAACGGCTTAAAAATCAATAACCTGGATGAACAAACTGGTCACTAAAGGCAATTAATTGTATTTAAAAAAATTTATTATATTCAATCAAAATTAATTATCAAATGTATCAGCTTATTAGATACTGTTAGAAGTTTATAATTAAAATTCTTAACTGCTTTCGTTTATCAAAATTTCATGTATTGCGTTAAAATATAGCTATAATTTGGTATGCATTGTTAATGTTGGGACAAAAGTAATAACATCATAAAACCGATGTTATGTTTATTTATTTTTTGCTAAATTTAATCTTTTGGCGAAACTTTCGCCAAACGACACACCATAAACCTGAATCTAAAAAGGGTGAATTTGTCGCCAAGTGATTTTCCCCATTGTCCGGAACGGCTGGCTGGCATGCGTGAGAACGGAATATCGCAACACGTGCCCCGCGCGCTTCTGCGACAGATGCAGCGCGTGCGTGGGATTCTGTCGAGTGAGAACTTTCTCAGAGAAGTGTGTTCCCCCCATTGTTGCATACCCCTCTCTAAACTGTTTATGGCCCCTTTTCCCCATTTGCCACCCCTCTTGTATGCTTCTCACCTGTATTCCGGAAAAAGATGTGTTTGGATTAAAATATTCGTTAACATATATGTTCAATGCTTTAAAAGAAATTTTTAATGAATTTTTTTAATGAAGAATGCTAATATTGTCAAAAAGAATTGCATCAGTTTTATTTATTTTTATTGTAATATAATCTATTCAAGTTGTTATTATTAATTTTCATTGGAATGCAGACTCATTTTTCTATGATTAAGAATACATTTACATTCTTTTTGAGATATACGATTTTTGAAGGTTTTAATTTTTTTTCATTTACTATAGAAGGTTTGCCCCCTGCTGGTTTTTGTTACCCAACCCCAATGCTGTCCACTACTTTTTCCGACGTTCGTCATTTTCATTCAGCAAGTTTTTAATTCGTTCAACGTTTGAACTAGCCATTCGTTTAACGTTTGAAACTTAATCTTTCCATGATGGCATATTTCCTTTCAAAACTCAAAACTCCACAATGAGAACTCTTTCCTCATATCTCCAATATCTAAATATTGATTCAATTTTTTCACATTTTGCCGCCCATGTAGCAACTTAGCAATCAACTCTTATCAATTTTGCAGATTCTCACTTGATCCTTCTTCGCATCTTTTCTTCATCTGATATCGCTGGACGCCCCATTACTATTTAAAAAAACAATGCAAGGTTAACACTGTATTGATTAGGTATTCAGACGACAGCTAACCGAGAGACGAAAAATTTATGTTGCTCGAAAAAAGTTAACAAACCGGAAAGCTATTCATCATTATCGCCACAAACGGTGTGTCTAAAAGTAGAATTAAAAAATAATATTGTTTTAAACTGAACTGCTGTTAATTTGGTGTTAAATAAAGCTTTTCTATACCTTTTTTTTTGTGTGTGTGTGTGTCACCATTTCAACCGTCAAATGGGATATAAATGTTTACTACGATGCTTTAATAATTTTCATTAAATATTACAAATAATAGTGACAAAACAAATCTAAATATTCATAGATTAGGGGATTCGTTATCTACCAATCAGAAAGCGAATAAAACGTTTACATATTTTTTTTTTTATATATAATAGAGATATCACCCATTACATAATCTACTACTACAAAAAAAAAAAAAAAAAAAAAAAAAAAAAACGAAAATTTACATTTGTTATTACATTCTGTACTTTCGCTATAAGAGCCTAATCAGATTGAAATTATAGAGGATGCTCCGAGTATACGTATACACATACATGTCATCTTAATTTATTCATGCAGTCGAAGATAGTTTTCAATTCAAGTGAACAGCAAGCGTAAAATAGATGCATCGTATAAACTTTTGAATCAATGAATGAAAATTTTCTAAATTATGCATTTTAATTCTGTCTGTTCTGTTTTTATCAAATAAAACGGAACTTTAAATATTTCCATTTAGTGTAACCTGTTCAGTAAAAGTATTCAAATGTGTAATATCTTTTGTCTCTTATAAAACAGCGGAAAATTTTATGGAATTCTGGTGCAAATATTTATCAGCTAAATATTTTACTTACTGTTATTAATTTTTATTTTTGAGTTCGTTTGCCATCTTTCATTCCTCTTTAACTTTCCCATTCATTTTTAGAAAAACTGATTTGTTTTAATGAATCTTACTTCAAATACAATCCCACTCTATATAATTTTCTTTATTGCTTTATTTAAATAAGGGATGAAACATAATAGAAGAGACATTTTCTCTTTATTGCTGATATTATAATTTAAAATTACTTCCGATTCATGTGGTTGCATTTATTCATTTTCAAAATTAAATTCGATACAATTAATTTCGCTTCTATGAAGTGCAAAATAAAACAAAAAAAGTCGTAACATTATATATTAATTTCAGTAATGGAGGGGGGGACCCTAGAGGGCGTGGTCTTTCAAAAACTTTCTTGCATACTCTAATAAAGTTATCCCCTTTCACCCGCATAAAATTGTGGACTTTGGGTTGGGCCTCGAACGTCTTGCTTGACATTGCCGAACTATAGTAACGAAATATCGATCTTTAGCGTGAATTTAACATTTCCTCTGGATGTGTGTGACGGTAATTGATATCTGACATTTAACAATAGATATCGGAAAAGCGATTTTGTATTTTAGAAGCGTTATTTCCAACCGATTCGAACCAAAATTTGAAATCGAATAACAGCTGTAGTCACTAAATCGCATACCAAATTTCATATATTAAAATAATTACTTCTTTGAGTTATAGTGTCTACATGCTTCTGAAAGTTATAAACCGACAGACTGGTTACCCTTTGTCGAATTTGGTTCCAAATTTAACTGGTATCTACAATTTAGATGTTAAATCTATATACCAAATTTTATTTATCTAGCTCTCATCGTTTTGCAGTTATCGTGTTAGCTTATATTTAAACAGGTTGACAGACAGACTTCCTCTGGATGGATTTTGCTCAAAATTTGATAGAAATCTACACATATATTGTAAAGACCTTATACCATATTTCATCTGTCTAGCTCAAAGCGTTTTTGAATTATCTTTGTCAGAGACAGACAGATAGGCAAGCATAATGTCAAAGCTGTGTTTTTCGTTTGTATATTTCATATACGAGAAAATTTGAAGTTTTCAAATTTAGAAAATATTAAAAATGAAGTAAGGATATAGTAAATGGAATTAAGAATTATTTTCTGTCAATGATAATCTTTAAAATAATGCATAACTTTCTTTTTATATTAAGAAATAAAAAAATATTTCATTTCAATATCGTATTTTATCAAAAACAGAATAGTTTGTAATGAATGAACAACTATTCTTAAAATGTCAATTGTTCATTTTCGTTCCAGAAATCGTTATTATAAAAATTAAAGCTCCATCCAAGCACTACAAATTGTGATGCATTTCTCAAATTTAATAGTTAAATCTTTAGACTTATTTCCTCGAGTCGTTACGAAATAATTTTTTTAAAGCTACGAATTTTAAATAAGTAGCTATTTATTTTCATAATTTAAGTATATCCCCTATTTAATGCCAAAATATATTTTTTAATTTCGATATTTGTCTTCTTTTTAAGATGCGAGGAATAATTCCAAAATTATCGTTTGGAATCGTTCGTTCATGGATCGTTGCCCTTGAAAATAAATTTTATACATCATCTTCGTTTTCCCACGTTTTTTTTTAATGCAATTATTGATTCTAATGAATCTAAAACTATTATTATTCTGTATTAGCACATGATGTAATGCACAATTAAAATGTTTTATTTAGAAAACAACCCTACTTTTTTTCCCCTGCTACACGAACTAACCTTTCTGCCCCATCTTCTCAGGTGTGGGGTATTGTAATTGAACCCCTGCATATGGTGAGAGACTGAACTTACACCCGCCGTGGATGCAAAAAAAAAAGGTACTGGGAAGTTGAAAAGAACGTGGGAAAAGTTAGAATCCCCGCCTCTTTCCCACAGTTTGCAACCACCATGCCAGCCGTTCCTCCCTCCCCCCTCATTCCATTCACATCCCCTTCTCTGCTATTCATTGTTTTTTTTTTTTTTTTCTAACGGGCGATGTTTTGAGTTCAGGGTTTCTATAATTGGCAAACTATCTTCCTGTGGAAATGAATTGTTTGTATTGTTCCTATGGTAACTTGGCGACTGTCGATTCGGCAGTGTGCTTTTTTTGGCGTTTTGGAGGAGAAATCTCATCTAACAACCTTTTTATACATACTTCTGAAAGTTTATAACCTTGGTCATTCGCTTTTGCGCTAACGCACTGCAACGGTTTGTTGATAAAACTTAATATTGGACATTGTTTTGTACATCTTCATGCTTGTTGATTCGTGGATATTTATATACTAACAATTACTTTCATTTTTAAGGTAACTACTGTGGTTTTTTCTATTTTCTTAAAAGTTTTAAATTAATCATAAACTTAAGATTGTAAAATGAAATAATTATTAATCGTAAATTTACTTACAAAAAATTTATTTTATTTAGTTATTGGAAAATATTTATATACTCTTCCTATATATTTATCTCTCTATTTTTTTCAGATTCCTATTTAATGAATTGCTAGGCATTTATCTTCTCATCAATTATGGCTTCTGTCATTTGTGGACTTCTGACTCTTCTCGTCACTTTCATCATCCATGTTTCTTCTGCTCCTACTTGCACTGGAAAATCTTCTTGTGGTGGGCAGTCCCAGGTGTCCAGCTATCCAGGACACTGGCCATCCAACTATTGCAAAGTGAACAATGTTGTATTTAGCACTGGAGATCGTGTCTTACGTGTGGATGGTGATATTCAAGAGTTAGACAAGTGCCATAAAGTTCGTGATGTATGGAAATTTGAATCATCCAGTACAGGACAGCAAGTGAATAACATTGTTTGTGATCAAGTCTTCACTCGGGGACATTTTTTCACTACTTACTATTTCCATGGAAGTAATTATTTCCATCTCCATTATGATACCATGTTGCCTTTGTTTGTTGCCCTGCATCAAGATATAAATAAGTTATCCAGTGGAATGAAAGATGTGACTTTGCTGCCTGGAATTGAAGTTAACAGAGGAGAGGTAAGAATAAGTTTTGTTGTGATTTACTTATAATTTTTGCTGTGCTATAATTCCTTGACTTAGATTGATTAGTTGTTTTATAAACATTCTTAATATTGTGTCTTTGTTTCTAGGGCATTGATTGGGATACTGATGCTTTTGATGACCAGAATTCTTACTGGATGCAAATGCTCCAAATGCTTTCAAAACCTCATAGATTGTTACCTCTAGATCGTAAATTAGCGGGAATCAACAAAACAATTTGCTTTCAAGAAGCTTATTTTGGGGTAAGTATCTTTTCTATTATTTAAAAGGTTTTATAATGATATAATTCTTAATAGTAAACATTTTCTTAACAATGTTTAAAATCTAAACTATGCAATGTGAATATTTAATAAATTTTCTTTTTTCTCTCTTCTAGACTCCAAAGGTGGATTTTAGCAGCCCTGACTTATTGCAATCATATGCTGATTTTGCCAAAAAAACATTTGGAATAAAACCAATTAAGAGTACAGATAAGACCGGAAAGCCCAAAATTGGTCTCATTCATAGGTATGTATAAATTATTAAACATTTTACTTTTTTGGTAATTGCAATTGTTGTTAAATTTAGTATTATATTTTCTTAATCTGAAATTTTTAAAATTATTTACATGTTAAATATATATGCTTAATTTATAGTTCATACTGATTTCCAAGTTTTAATACTTTAATCTTGATCCACACTCTTTGGAAAATTGCTATGTTGAAGTCCTTTAATATTATTAATTCTTATTTTATGAAGTTATTGAGAATGTCAGAAATTTCAGAATAGTTTTCTTATCAGAATATATTTTTACTTTATAGAGAAGGACGAAGGAAAATTCTTAATGAAGATGAACTTATTAAGAGCATTGCTTCAGTTGCTAGTGTTGATGTTCTTGATTTCTCCCAAATGTCTGTTAAAGAACAGGTAAGCAGTTTTAATGACTTAATGAATAATTTTCAAAATTTATGTGTTGCAATTAAATGAAATAATTTATGAGATTATTTAAATGATCATTTTGATTTCTGATGCTTCTATTTGTGTATGATATTGGATTCTAAATGCCTTTATTTTTTTTAAAAATAGATTCAAAAAGTGCAGCAATACAATGTGCTGATTGGTATGAATGGTGCTGGATTAGTGAATGCTTTATACTTGCCAAAAACCAGTGTAGCTGTACAACTGGTGCCATACAAAGTAAGTCCCATCAGTTTATGTTTTGAAGCAATTGTAATTTTTGATCTAGCAGATTTTTTTATATTTATGTTATTTAAAGTTCATATAAATGAAAATATTTAAATAGCAAGATATAAATGAAGAAATTTTTAAATTATAATTTGTGATTAATTATTCTAAGACTAATGAATACTTTTTTTTTTTTCAGGCTCAACTAAATGTTGAAGAATTTGCCAATCTTTTGAAAACTCGAGGCCCTTACCTAGAATGGCACAATAACCATCCAGAACTTGATCGCCGAATTCCAGAAGATATTTTTCGAAATGGAGCTGATACTATTGTTGATGCGAATGAATTTGTCCAAATTGTAAACAGAGCTCTTCAGATGTACAAGGAAAGTTCAAAAAGTTAAACCACAGTTTTTTCAGCTTTCATTTAAAAAAAAAAAAAATTGTGATAGATTATTTCTTGGTGAGACAGACACATTGTATTTTAATCCAGCAAGAATTATGTTCATGTAGCTTGTACCAAGATATTTATATATTGACATAATGTTGATCTTGAACTATTTTGCCAGAATTTATTTTGGTTATTGTTAGTTAATGTTTCTTCTGAAAGAAAAAGATTTTTTTAACAGCATGTTAGAAAAGATTTCATAGATTAAAAAAAATTTCTTTTTATAATACATATTATATAAAAGAAAACATTTTATTATAAATGTTTTATGAAATAATTATGGAGTACAAAATGGGTTGTTAATTAATATAAATTTTCACTTTCGATGTATCAATGATATTATTGATTGTTTCTCTTTTCTAATATTCTGTTGAAGCTTATTAGCATTTAAAACTTTGCCTTTGTTAAAAACAAAGGTTTATTAAGTGTTATGAATCTCATTTGTCATTAGATTATTTTTACTTCAGTGTTTAATGTTTAAATGAAAAAAATCATTATTCGTTTGTTATAAATGTGACATCTTAAAATCTCAGCTTTTAAGAAGTTAAATTGAAAAAATTTAATGTTTGAAATTTGTGATTATATATATTTAATCCTGTAAATAACACTCCATCGAGTGTTCTTAAGTTGTAGCAAATATAAATATTCATTGTTTTGCATGCTGTGTCATTTTCTGCCACAAGAAATGCATATGAATGAAATATTTTAATTTAAATATTCATATCATAAAATGTTTTGATTCTTAGATAATGGCATTCATTTTTATAGCCATACAGGAGAATTGAGTACATAGTGGCAAATAGCACCTAGTTGTAACTTTGTTAAGATAATAAATCACCATATGCATTTATTTTTTTAAATTAAAAAAAAAAGCTGTTATTTTAGTCACTTTGACGAGTTTTACTAGGTTTGGTTGTCATTTCTGTCTTGATGAGTCTTGTACTCAATTCTCCTATCTTATCCATTTTTTAGTTTTATAATGTTATTTTAGTATGCTAGAAATTCCATCACTTGTTTTAGCATTGAGGAATATTGGCAGAATTTTTTGCACAGAGCTTATTAAATGCAAAGCATGCACAACCTCAAACTATTTTTTTTAAGTGGATGTTGAGCAAGAAATTGTTTAATCATGAATGTGAAAGATTAACATTAAAAAAAAAAACATCAATGAGATGCATATTTGTCCATTCATATTTTCACAGCTTAAGAAATTTGAATTTGTATAGAAATACTTACAAGTTGATTTTTTTAGAATAGTCTACAAATTGTTGCTATTTTACAAAGCATATTGCCATTGCATGAGTAGTGCCATTAGTTATTGTAAAATAGTATGAGAAGAAGTTACTTTGAAAATATGAAGTTTCAAGTTTTATTCCTAAAATAATGTTATGAAACCAATGTTAAATACTTAAAAATATGTATGCCTTTGTGTAATTGATGTGAAGACTATTTTTTTGGGAGATTCGAGATTGTTTTTCAATTTAAAATTATGTGTGATAACTGTTACTTAATTTTTTTTTGTACATATTTGTAAATATATATGTAGTTTATACAGATTTTATTATACACTAGATGTTAGAAGGATTTTTACTACTGGATTTGTTTTTATATAATTTTTTTTTTTTTTTGATATTTTATATCTTGTAAGTTGCCAACTTACGTACTTGATTTTTGCCTTGCAACTTTATTTCTTGTAGTAACTTATATTTTTGCTATATATTTTCACTTGAAATAGCTTAAATTAGCATTCAATATTCTTTCATGATTAATTTTTTGGATTTTTTTGTGGATTTAATTTTATAACTATTCATGCATATATATATATATATATATATATATATATATATATGCTGTTGGAGTTATAACAGAGCATATAATTTTTAGAAATTATTATTAACATGTTACATTCACACCAAGAGCTTTATGTATGCTTATACTTAGACTTTTTTTTATATATTTTGAAAAACTGTTTATATTAAAATTGTCTGTTCATATAAATTGTATCATTTTGTATAACATAGTTACTTTCCATGCATAGTTAAAAAAGGCTTATTAAATGTATCAAAATGCACAGCATTTTGCAATCAAAAGTAACTGATCAAAAGGTGCAACATTCCATTATTAAAAAAAAGAGCTATGTTTTGATTTTGCTATTGAAATTTGTTGAATAAAAATTATTTTTATGAAATATCTTCGTCTTGTCAAGTTACTGTTCGTTCAAATAAACGATTTTTAATAGAAAACATATTAATTTTTTATATAAAAGTTATCAGTTTTATTATTATCTAAACATTATATATTTTAGATTATGTATATGTGATTAATTCTTTTTTAGAATTAAGTATAAAGTTGTAATTTTAGTATTATGTTAAGGTTCAAATAATCAGATAGTTCTAAAAAGTATTTTCTCAAGAATAAATAAAATTGCATTATTACTAAACATGGAAAAGAAATATGTCCAATGAAAGAATTAATATAAGAATTAAAACATATCTGAATTTACTCTAAAGTAGACAAAATTTATATAACATACAATATGAAGGCATAGTTTTATATCTTTATATGAATGTAACTTATAAATTAAGTTTTTGAAAAAGAATATAAATTGCATTCATTACATGGGATAAATATAGTATAAATGATTTATAATAGATGCATTTTATTAATTACAACTCTTAAATTTATAAACATTTTATTATCCAAAGCACTAATGAAATTTATAAGTAAATAAAAAAAACACAGAAAAACCAAATGGTCACATGTAAGAAACTAATTTTAATTTAAATTAAAATATTTTTTATAATGAGATGTTTATGAGACAATTATATATTTCTACGAAAATTAAGTTAGTATATATATATATATGTGTGTAAGCATTTAATTTTCAGAAAGCAGAAGGCAAGCTTCGAAGACAGTGAAGAAGACTTGGCATTTTTAAGTTCGATTTATTCTCTCCCGGGAGGCATGTTTTATTTAAAGAAGGTGCGGACAAGGCATGTCCACCACAAAAGCAGAAGTCGGAAAGAAGAGAGAAATAAATTATCCCTCATCTTATATAACATGAGATATTGATAGAGAAAATATTTTTTCATAGTGCTAATATATTATTAAGATTCTGATAGGGATTTCTGAAGCATGTCAATCATAAGTAAGGGAAACACAGGGATCTTTTAAAAAGAATGCACAAATTGGACATTTTTCTAGCCTTTTACACGGAGCGTGTGAATGGGTCGGTGTTTAGCGAATTCAGCAATTTTATAAAGCTTCTCTTGAATGAATTAAGTAGTGAAAGTGGAATTGGATCAGAAAATAATAGAGTGAAATTACTATGGGATAAATTAAGATAAAGCTTTGGAAATTAATTAGGATTTAAAATAAGAGTTTAAAATATCATTGCAATTTTCCCCCCACCGCACGATGTGGAAGTGCGTCGGGGCCGTTTGACACACAACCATACCTTACAGTGGTGACCAAGTAAGAGGTTGAATTTAAACGTATATTGAAAATGACACACAAGTTTCCCTTACCTTCACATTATACAAACATTAATAAATAAATACCATTCATCATTTTATATTATAAACATAAAAAGAATAAGAATTATAATTGTAAAAATATTATATAACCCTAAATAATTATCAATAACAACAACAAAATATTAATAAATTAAACAGTATATTGCACAAAGTTATTTTGACCATTTTTCTATAGAAACTCAATTGGTGAACTTTATTTGATGAGGACAGTCAATAGTATATTATTCTTAAATGCTAGGAAGTCTGACTCAACAAAATTATTAAATTAGGAATGAAGTATTAAATTATTCAATAAAATATCAATATAGTTATGATTTCACCCAAATGAAATATCGATACATTTATGATTTCAAATAAAGTATTTTAGCTGTAAATAAAAACACAAGATTCAAAACTTCAGGTAAAAAACTTGGATATGAAAATAATACATGCAGAATTGAAATATTTCATATTTAACACTTGGAACTGAAACCATAAATATAAGATTCAAAAATATGTAATGAAAATCTTCGATATGAAAATAATACTTGTAAAATTGAATGGTTTCATATAAACTTTTGGAAATGTAAAATGTAAGATTCATGCATTTCAAATAAATCATTTGGAAATGATAATAATAATTGCAAAATTCAAAAATATCAAACGAAAAACTTGGAACTAAAAGTAATAAATGCAAAATTCAAAGATTTCAAACAAAACACTTGTGAATGAATGTAACACACAATATTCAAAATACTCTTATAAAAAAATATTTGAGAAATAATAATATAAAAAAATATATATATTTGTATTTGTAAACATGTATTTTGACACAGTGATAATAGAGGGTAGCTTAATGACTGTCAGGGGTGAAACAATTTCCCATGAGTCATTAACTACATTATTCTAATTATCATGTGCATTTATGAAGTATATAAAATATATGTTATAATATATTAATATTATATGTATATGTATGTATGTTTTTTTATATAACATATATGTGTATGTGATATATAACAAGGTCTGTATGCATTTGAAAACAAAAAGCAATCTGACACATCGATAATTAATAATATGATTGTAATTAATCTATAGTTTCATTACAATCAGAGAGGTAACACATTTCCTCTGAGGTACTCACTAAATTTCTCTGATATCATTTGTCATTATTTTTATTTATTCTTTAATTTAAAAACCTTGGAGTTATATAAATTAAATTTATTTGGAGAAATAATTTTTCTTGATTTTAACAGCATGTACATAAATTTCAAATTCAACATATTATAATATTATGAATAAATTTTAAATAATAGATATAAAAAAATTTTAAATATCATTTGCAATTGTATTGTAATTAAAATATTCAATTTAAAATAAAATTAAAAGTACAAAATATAAATATTAACTTTCATCCGTTGAGTCAGTTGATAGAGGATTTTTTAAACACTAATCACTTTTTGAAGAATAATCACTTTTTTAATTAATCATAACAAGGCAGTTTTGGGCACTGGAACTGGCATTGTAGACTACTGGAGATTAAACTGAAGGTGATCAGTATTTTTTGGTGATAATGTAAAACACAAGTGATATTTTGGAAATCTAGTCGATTCAATTTAGCACTGGAGACCACTGGTGAGTAAAGTAGGCGATTATTATATTGTAGTAATAATATAAAACACAAGTAATATTTTGAGAAACTGGATGAATCATGGCACACTAGGAACTTCTTGAAAATATAAGGAGCAGGCACATGAGGAAATGGAGTGTGGCGGATTGACATGAGCGTGGATAGAACCTGGGACCTTGAGGTTTTGTACTATTATACAAAAGCAATTGCTCGTGTAATGTAGCTGTTAACTAGCTTATAAGCTTTCACTTCAGGAGTACAAACAGAAGAATAAGAGACTCGTTAACCGGAGTGTCGGATGAGGTTACAGGTAACGTCAGGTACCATAGGCGATGCGGTAACATAACGGAATGCAGAGGATATCTCATTGGCTGGCGTGGAATGACGCAGCGAAGCTATGCCACGGGAGACTGTAGACAGCTGACTGACGAACCACGGCATCGGCTGGCCGCAAAGAAGAGCGTCTGCGAAGAACTATTGCATGATTCATTTTCCTTTCCAGCGGATTTAATTTTTATTCTTTTGAAAATTTTGCCCATGAAACTATCCTTGTCGATTAAATAATATATAAGCATTATTTTTTTCTGAAAGCAGAAGGCAAGCTTCAAAGACAATGAAGACTCGGCATTTTTAAGTTTGATTTATTCTTTTATGGCATTTTTCGGCATTTATGGCATATTCGGCATTTTTATGTTCGATTCAGCAATTTTAGAAAGCTTCTCTTGAATTAATTAGTGAAAGTGGAATTGGATCAGGAAATAAGAGAATGAAATTACTATGGACTAAATTAAGATAAGGCTTTGGTAATTAATTTGGATTTAAATTAGACTCTAAAAAATCCTTACATATATATAAATTTCCATTGTATCAATTAACCATTCAGAAATATTTGAATTGTACAATTCACTTAGTTTATTGAATTAATATTCCATTTATTAATATAGTTTATTAACATAATCATTAATTTTTATACATAATTAATATTGTTACGAATTTACTCATCTGTCCGTAGGGATTCTTTTTACGATTTGATGGTCAATGTAGAAATAAACAGTTCTTTAGTAGAAAAAACGATTATGTTTATTTAACACAAAGACACAGACGACGAATACAAAGACAACAACTATATACAGCAGGTATACTATATACAAATAATTATATACACACAGGACAGCACACTACAGCCAACAATAGCCCACAAGTAGTAATCGACCCCAGAACACAAAGCGGTCAGACAGAATCCAGAAGAAGAGGGATTCTCAGATCTCCACTCTACGGTTTCTCCAAACGACTGAAGTTCTAACTGTCTTCTCGCTTTAGTTGTATCCGACTGCCAACTCACTACCACACGACTGCTTCCACAGTAGACAACAGGACTTGGCACATAGCTCAGTTCAGCTGTTGCTTGGGCTCCATACAACGTTGGCACTCCGCCGTTGCTTCGCTATCCTCTCGAAGAATAGTTACTTGTCTACGACTATGATTCCAATCACGATTCCGTTCTGGTTCACTGCAGATGATGGTAAGTTGACCGGAGCACCCGCCTTGCGTAGCAAGGCTATCTCCATGATCCTGGTGATAAAAAACCTGGCGATATAGAATGCCCTTAACTTTGAGAGTAGATGGTGAGCTGCAACTGAAAATACTGGTCGAGGTGTCGTTCAGCATGGGTCTAGGGAGAAGAGTGTTATGAGCAGAGTCCTCCGATACAATCGTCACGTAGCAGGCGAGGGAGAGTGGGTGTGAAGTCTTGACCAATAGGAAAGCAGTTGTCAGGGGAGTGGGAGAGGGCGATGCATGGAGCTTTTGGAGTTTGGAGAGGGCCTGGTAGCGGATAAACTATTGTATCTGGGAGACCAATCAGAAAGCTGGATTATTGTTGAGGGATGTCTTTACTTTTTGAAGGACTTAGCCGATCAACGCATTTAGGATAACCAGCTTTTTCTCTTCTTTATTGTTTGTTTTCCTTGCAAGTTTGACTGCTTCCAATAATGTGGGGAATTCCTGTAGTATTTCTCTAAGTTCCTTAATGATTTGCATAGTTTCTTGTAGTGTGGGGATTTCTTTATTAACCTTCAAAGTGGGCTCCATGTTCTGCTTGCTAGGTGGTGAGATGGGTTTTGGGTCTTGATTTCCTTGTTTTTCTCGTGCAATTTCAGCGTAGGTGGGTCTTCCCTTTATTGTTGTAAGTTTGGGGAATTTGGAACATCCTTTCCAGGCAGCTGTGTCTCCGGTTTCATTACAATTTACGCACACTGGATCCTTGACTTTTACCGTGATGTTGCAGTCCCTGGTTGCGTGGGTACCACCACATCTGATACATTTCGGTGACATTCTGCAATTTCTTGCTGCATGGAAAAAGCCAGCACAATTGTAGCACATGGTAGCAGTCGTTTTTCTTCTGTAGCTTTCTATTTTGATTCTGAGGTGAAGAAGGGATTTTTCATTAAAAATATTTTGGGCATTTCCAGACTTCTTTATTTCTAGGAGGAATATTGGGTAGAGGGATTGCAACTTGAAGTTTCTAAGCTGGGATATTCTATTTACCTTGTAATCTCTTTCTTCTAATTCTTTTATAATTTCGTCTTTATCTGCGTTTATTGGGAGACCTTTCAGGATAACTTTTAATGGTCTTTCATCTTGTTTTTCGGATAATATAAATTCTTCTTTCCTCTCTGTTAGAAATTTGATGATTTCGGATCTTTCATCTTCAGTTGCTGGGTGTATTGCAATCATGTTTCTGATAAGCTTGTTTTTGGTTTGGGGGAATTTTCTATGGATTTCTTGCAATGTGATGTTGTAATTACTTGAAAGTTTCAAATTTATGGCTACTGGTCTATTTATGATTTTTTCTTGGTTTTCCTGAATTTGATTTTGTAACTCAAATCTATTTGATGTGTCCATATGTTCTTGTTTTTCTTCAGTTTTCCGAATTTTGGCAGCTTTTCTAGGATTAACTGTTTGAAAATTTTCATTCCTGTTGTTGTTTATTTCATGCGTATTGTCGACTTCCATGGGCTGTTTTTCGTTTTCCTGGGTATGTTTGTCACAGTTGCTGATGGGGCAAGGGCCCAATTCACCTAAATATCCTTCAAGATTCACGGCGTCAGCTTGCAGTTCTTGTAATTTAGAGTAATCTTCAAGATATTGGGAAGTATGCTCTAAGTTGCTTTCTTTCATTTGCTGAAGGGTGTCTATGAAGGTTGATGCTGTTGAATGTAGTATTTGGATTCTGTTCTGAAGATTTTGGATGTGAGTGTATAAATTCTTTTCCCAATCATGGTACTCGCAATTTCTATTAATGCAGGGTTTTGCATTTTTTAATTTTTCCTCAGTGATTTGAACCTGTCTATACGCCTCGTCGAGTCGTTCCGACAATTGTTTTCTTTTCGAGGGGCTCCAAGATGTTAAGTCTAGTGCTTCCTTTAATCTTTTTACTTGATTCTGAGCTAGGACAGCCTCCTCTTTCGTGAGAGCAAGTTGTAGGCAGTGTTGACGAATTTCTCTCATAAACTCAGAAAGATTTCCTGAGCCTAAATAGCTACTCCTCCTACTGCTATTACTAGAAATACTCTTGCAACTGCTAGAGTCGTCCGAGCATCCGTCTCCCTCCATGGCTGGAGACTGAATGGGGGTTCACTGCAGACAAGATTTGGGGTTATGGAGCACCCGCCCGGCGAAGCCGGGCTATCTCCTTCCTGGTAGGATGTAAACTTGACAGCGGATGTGCCTTGTACTGCTGCAGTCTGCTGAGTGATGTTCTTCAGCGTCCGGTCTCCTGGTGGTAGCATGGGTGGTGGAGGGGGTGAGATCTCTTGACCAATGGGGTCGTCTCGTTCAGCCAGGTGTGGAAGAGGTGGGAGAAGCTAGTGCCGTGTGCAAAACCTGGGAAGTGTGCATTAGTTCGTGGTTGAGTGGTTTAAGGCTGCGTGGAAACTATTGTTCGTTGATAGCCAATGGGGTACAGGTCTATTTCGGGTGGGATGTACAGGATCAAGTTAGTTGGGGTGTGTTTCTAATTTACTGAGGGATGGTGCTATTTCTGGGTCTTTTAATTTTAATATTGGGAGGGTATTTGGGGATACTTTTGACAGCATCATTGTCGTTGGTATCTATTTTGTTGAAAAAGTTTACTGACAATTTATGCAGTACTTCGTGGAAGGATTTATAGTTCAGGGCTTTGTTAAGATCTGCCGTTCTCATGTACCATCTAGCTTTACAGATATTCCTAATAATTCTGTTATATTGTTGAAGTATAATTTTAATATTGCTTTTCGCGGCATAACCCCAGACAGGGCATGCATACATGAGTACTGGACGCAAATAGGCTGTAAAAATAAGCAATTTCATGTCCCTATTCAATTTGGAGTTTCGAGCTAATAGGGGGTAGAATTTACGGGATAAAGCTCGGAACTTGTCTTTAATAGATAAAAAGTGTTTTTTCCAAGTTAGTTTACAGTCAAGTATTAATCCTAAATATTTAGCCTCCTGAGACCACGGCACTAGGCTGTTTTTAATTTTTACTTTGGGGAAGTTCGGTTGCTGCTGGCCCTTGTGAAACAGTACTGCTTCAGTTTTATTTGCATTTATTTCTATCTTCCATTTTTGGAACCAGTCCTCTAAAATTTTGAGATGTCTATTGAGGGCGATGTGTACATAGTTTACGTTTTTATTTCTGGCTAGTATCGCTGTGTCGTCTGCGAATAAACATAGCATAGTGTCAAACTGTTTAGGCATGTCGTTTATGTACAGTGAGAAGAGTACTGGGCCTAACTTGGAGCCCTGCGGTACTCCTGCATTTATAAGTTTTGTGTCTGAGTATTCGTGTTGTACCCTGACTTTAAAGGATCTGCCAGTGAGATAGGACTCTAAGATGTTAATCAGGTAGCCTGGAACCCGATTTTGGATCATCTTGTAAATTAGTCCATCTATCCACACTCGATCGAATGCTTTTTGTATATCCAGGAAGACAGCACCTGTCTTTTGTTTATTAGTGAATCCTTCTGTTATGTACTCTACGACTCTGACAAGTTGGTGTGTAGTGGAGAGATTAGGTCTAAAACCAAATTGCTCTGGGAGCAGGGTGTTGTTTTCTATTAGGTGTGTGTTCAGCCTCTTGAGTATGATACTTTCAGCAATTTTGCTTAAGGTTGAAAGTAGTGAAATTGGTCTATAGCTGGTTGGGTCTGTGGGGTCCTTTCCTGGCTTAAAAATAGGAACCACCGTTGCTGTCTTCCATCTTGTTGGGAAGTGGCCTACTTCCAAAATCTTTTGTAATAACAGGGTAAAAATCATGATAATGTTTAGCGGTAGTTTCTTAATAATTTTATTGGAGATGTTATCAATTCCGGGGGCTTTGTTTACATTAAGTTTATGGATGTTTTCAATTACTTCAGATGGTAACGGGAGTTCAGATACGGGGCATGTTTGTTTCAGTGGCGCCATCTGGGTGTCGCGGTAGTGACTTAAAGTTTCTTCGACCTCGATTTCGGTTCCCTCATGGCTTAAATTGTTTAGATTAAATTGTGTCTCCAAGCTGTTCGCTAGGCAGTTTGCTTTTTCGAGGTCGGTTTGTGCAATACTAGCCGGACCATTAAGGGGGTTCACTGCAGAGACGTTGGAGTTTAAGGAGAGCCCGCTTCCGGAGAAGCTATCTCCTGTAGATGGCAGGAAGTTGAGGAAATTAGCTTGGCTTTAGTGAATGCCATGGTCTTTCTATGTCAGCAGCGTGAGATGACTGGGCTGTTACTGGCGCTACTCTGCGAAGCAGAGTAGTCCCCTGATGGAGAGGGAGAGGAAGGTGGAGTCGCCGTCCAATAGGAAGTCAGCAGCGGTGGGGAAGGTGCGTCTGGTTGCAGTGCGGATCGGAGTGTGTAGCCGACCGATGGAGAAGTTTAAGGAGAGCCCGCTTCCGAGGAAGCTATCTCCTGTAGATGGCAGGAAGTTGTGGAAATTCACTTGGCTTTACTGAATGCCATGGTCTTTCTATGTCAGCGGCGTGAGGTGACTGGGCTGGTACTGGCGCTACTCTGCGAAGCAGGGTAGTCCCCTGATGGAGAGGGAGAGGAAGGAGGAACTCCGTCCAATAGGAAGTCAGCAGCGGTGGGGAAGGTGCGTCTGGTTGCAGTGCGGATCGGAGTGTGTAGCCGGGAGAAGAGGTTGTTTACATATTGAGTTTAAGCTATTGTTCGTTCAGAGCCAATCAGCATGCGTTTACAAGGGTTGGAGTTAAGTTTGTTTGACATGGTGGTTGATATTGCGTAGAGACAGTATTTTTAGATGAGAAGTACATTTCTAGGTCTTTTGATATTAAGTTGGGGGATATATTTTTCGATAGCTTGAATGGCCTCATTTTCGTGGTCATCAAGTTTTTCGAAGAATCTTGTGGCTATTTTCTTTATGGTTTGTTTTAAAGTGGGGTATTTGAGAGCTTTGTAGATTTCAGAGCTGGGCATAGCCCACGTAGCACCACAAATCTGTCTAATGATTCGGTTCTGCTGGCTCTCAACTATTTTTAAATTAGTCTTGGCAGCATGTCCCCAAACTTGGCATGCATAAGTTAGTATCGGACGCAAATAGGCTGTGTAAATAAGCATTTTGGTGTCCCTGTGCATCTTTGAATTCCGAGCAATAAGGGGGAAAAATTTACGCGATTGGGCTCGGAATTTCTCCTTCATATAGTGAAAGTGTGCCCTCCAATTCAGTTTCCTGTCCATTATGACACCTAGGTACTTAGCTTCCTGAGACCACGGGATGTATATTCCCTTTATTTTTATTCTCTCGAAGTTTACATCTCTGGTAGCTTTATGGAACATAACTGCAACAGTTTTATCAGCATTAATTTCTATCTTCCATCTGACCATCCACTCAGTAATAGATTTCAAGTGTCTGTCCAGTGCAATTTTAATGTAGTTGGGATTGTGGTTTTTGGCCAGAATTGCGGTGTCATCTGCATATAAACACAGCATGGTGTTGAATTGTTTTGGTATGTCGTTGATGTAGCAGGAGAACAAAATTGGTCCTAATTTTGAGCCTTGTGGAACTCCTGCTTGTATGTGTTTAGTGTCTGATAAATCGTCCTTCACCCTTACTCTAAAGCTTCGATCGTTGAGATATGAAACAATGATTTTAATTAAATACCTTGGGGTTTTATTTTTAATTAACTTGTAAATTAAACCACTGATCCATACCCGATCAAAAGCTTTCTGTATATCAAGGAAGACAGCTCCTGTTTTTTGCTTGTTTTGGAAACCTGCAGTGATGAGTTCGGTGGCTCTGATGAGTTGATGTGAGGTACAAAGGCTTGGTCTGAAGCCAAACTGTTCCGGACAAAGAATGTTGTTTTCTAATAGGTGTTGGTTAAATCTTTTCAGTATGATACTTTCAGCAATTTTGCTAAGTGAGGAAAGTAGTGAGATAGGTCTATAGCTGGAGGGATCCGTGGGATCCTTACCAGGCTTATATATTGGTACGACTGTGGCTGTCTTCCATCTGGCTGGGAAATGTTCAAGTTCCAGTATTTTTTGTACTAGAAGGGTGAAGAATAGAATAAAATTCAGAGGGAGGTGTTTAATTGTGTAGTTAGTGATGTTGTCATGTCCAGGCGCCTTGTTAGTTTTGAGTTTCCTGATGTATTCGATTACCTCTGTAGGCTTTACAGGGTCAATGTTTACGTTTGGGTGGTCTAGTGGCGCCATCTGTGTGTTCAGAAATGAGCTAACTGTTGTTTCGACCTCGACTTCCGTTTCCTCGTGGTACAGTGGGTTCAATTTAAATTGATTCTCTAGGCTAATAGCCAAGAAATTTGCTTTGTCGAGGTCGGTTTGTGGAATTCCGGCCGGACCATTAAGGGTCGGAATGATGAGTTTCTTCTTTTTAAATGGTCTAACGAAGTCCCAGACATTTTGATTTTCCGGGCTGAGATTGATGAGTTTATTGACAAATTCCATGTTTTCAATTTGATTAGCTAGTCTCCTGACTTTGTTGTTAAGGGCATTAAGCAGTTTTTTGGTTTCTGGCCTTTTGAATTTTTGGTATTGTTTCCTGACCCAATTTCTCTCAGCATTTAATTTTCTTAATTCAGGATCAACATTGGGTTTAGTATTTGTCCTCCGGTTTGAGTTCCTGTTTTTAGCATCAGTAATTTCCTGTTCTATTTGTGCAGCTAAATTATCTACGTCTTCTGTCGTGTTAATGTTTGTGAAGTTTACTTGAGTGTGACTGAGCTCTCTGTTAAAGTTTTTCCAGTGTGTTTTTGTTTTTCCTGTGATGTCTGGTAGAGTGTATTTAAAGTGAAAGTGTAGAGCAACCGGGTTGTGGTCAGAGCTCATTTCTGGGAGTGAGGTGATTTCGTATGGAAATAAAAAGTCTTTAACTATTGCTAGGTCTATTGTGGTTTCGCTGTTGGTGCCGAACCGTGTTGGGTCTGCTGGGGCAATTACTTCCAAGCCAGCATTGTCAGCAAATCGCTTAAGTGTGTTCCCTCTAGTGCAGTTTGTTGTGTTGTGCCAGCTCCTGTGTTTGGCATTATAATCGCCACATATTATCTGGTTGGAGCTAACCTGTAAGAGGGTCTCTAGGTCTAGTGTGAACATTTGTGCATCCGAGTTCGGCGGGATGTAGATGGAGGTGAGTGTGACAGTGTCATAGTTTTTGGGTGTAATTGCAACTATTGTGGCCTCAACATTATGCAGTGTAGGTGGAAAGACTTGATGATGCTTTATTGAATTGTTTATAAATATCATAGTGCCTCCACTAGGATGCGTCGGATCTTGATTTTCTCTGTAAGAGTAGTATGCATCGTAGTTAGCTAGGTAGATCTTTTTACCGGGTCTCATGTGCGTCTCCTGGATAAGAATAGCGTGGGGCTTATGCTTATTTACGAACAGTCTCAGCTCATGGATTTTGTGCCTAATCCCATTTGCGTTCCAATATACGATTTTTAAATTATTGGCTCTGAACTTTAATTAGTGGGGGTTTGAGCATTGCGTGCAAATTCGTTGAGTAGTATGCCACATTTATCTGGCAGGTTATTAACTGATGACATTTGCTTGAAAATATTGATAATTCGAGGGAATTCCTCAATGAATTTCTTTATTTGCACGATTATGTTAAGTATTTCGGCCAGGTCTAAACCCTTGAGATCGTCATTTGATTGCGCGGGTGGATTGTTTACAATCTCATTTTGCTGTGCCTGTGGCGCCATCTGCAGGGGACTATTGCTGTTAAAGAGTTGAGCGAAAGAGGTTCCTTGCCTAACTCTGCTCTGGTTGGGGTTAAATTCCCTCCTTTGCGGACGATTAATTTTCGGGAATTCCTCGCAACCTCGGAGTGTGTAGCCGGGAGAGAAGGTTGTTTACATATTGAGTTTAAGCTATTGTTCGTTCAGAGCCAATCAGCATGCGTTTACAAGGGTTGGAGTTAAGTTTGTTTGACATGGTGGTTGATATTGCGTAGAGACAGTATTTTTAAATGAGAAGTACATTTCTAGGTCTTTTGATATTAAGTTGGGGGATATATTTTTCGATAGCTTGAATGGCCTCATTTTCGTGGTCATCAAGTTTTTCGAAGAATCTTGTGGCTATTTTCTTTATAGTTTGTTTTAAAGTGGGGTATTTGAGAGCTTTGTAGATTTCAGAGCTGGGCATAGCCCACGTAGCACCACAAATCTGTCTAATGATTCGATTCTGCTGGCTCTCAACTATTTTTAAATTAGTCTTGGCAGCATGTCCCCAAACTTGGCATGCATAAGTCAGTATCGGACGCAAATAGGCTGTGTAAATAAGCATTTTGGTGTCCCTGTGCATCTTTGAATTCCGAGCAATAAGGGGGAAAAATTTACGCGATTGGGCTCGGAATTTCTCCTTCATATAGTGAAAGTGTGCCCTCCAGTTCAGTTTCCTGTCCATTATGACACCTAGTTACTTAGCTTCCTGAGACCACGGGATGTATATTCCCTTGATTTTTATCCTCTCAAAGTTTACATCTCTGGTAGATTTGTGGAACATAACTGCAACAGTTTTATCAGCATTGATTTCTATCTTCCATCTGACCATCCACTCAGTAATAGATTTCAAGTGTCTGTCCAGTGCAATTCTAATGTAGTTGGGATTGTGGTTTTTGGCCAGAATTGCGGTGTCATCTGCATATAAACACAGCATGGTGTTGAATTGTTTTGGTATGTCGTTGATGTAGCAGGAGAACAAAATTGGTCCTAGTTTTGAGCCTTGTGGAACTCCTGCTTGTATGTGTTTAGTGTCTGATAAATCGTCCTTCACCCTTACTCTAAAGCTTCGATCGTTGAGATATGAAACAATGATTTTAATTAAATATCTTGGAGTTTTATTTTTAATTAACTTGTAAATTAAACCATTGATCCAAACCCGATCAAAAGCTTTCTGTATATCAAGGAAGACAGCTCCTGTTTTTTGTTTGTTTTGGAAACCTGCAGTGATGAATTCGGTGGCTCTGATGAGTTGATGTGAGGTACTAAGGCTTGGTCTGAAGCCAAACTGTTCCGGACAAAGAATGTTGTTTTCTAATAGGTGTTGGTTAAATCTTTTTAGTATGATACTTTCAGCAATTTTGCTAAGTGAGGAAAGTAGTGAGATAGGTCTATAGCTGGAGGGATCCGTGGGATCCTTACCCGGCTTATATATTGGTACTACTGTGGCTGTCTTCCATCTGGCTGGGAAATGTTCAAGTTCCAGTATTTTTTGTACTAGAAGGGTGAAGAATAGAATAAAATTCAGAGGGAGGTGTTTAATTGTGTAGTTAGTGATGTTGTCGTGTCCAGGCGCCTTGTTAGTTTTGAGTTTCCTGATGTATTCGATTACCTCTGTAGGCTTTACAGGGTCAATGTTTACGTTTGGGTGGTCTAGTGGCGCCATCTGTGTGTTCAGAAATGAGCTAACTGCTGTTTCGACCTCGACTTCCGTTTCCTCGTGGTACAGTGGGTTCAATTTAAATTGATTCTCTAGGCTAATTGCCAAGAAATTTGCTTTGTCGAGGTCGGTTTGTGCAATTCCGGCCGGACCTTTAAGGGTCGGAATGATGAGTTTCTTCTTTTTAAATGGTCTAACGAAGTCCCAGACATTTTGATTTTCCGGGCTGAGATTGATGAGCTTATTGACAAATTCCATGTTTTCAATTTGATTAGCTAGTCTCCTGACTTTGTTGTTAAGGGCATTAAGCAGTCTTTTGGTTTCTGGCCTTTTGAATTTTTGGTATTGTTTCCTGACCCAATTTCTCTCAGCATTTAATTTTCTTAGTTCAGGATCAACATTGGGTTTAGTATTTGTCCTCCGGTTTGAGTTCCTGTTTTTAGCATCAGTAATTTCCTGTTCTATTTGTGCAGCTAAATTATCTACGTCTTCTGTCGTGTTAATGTTTGTGAAGTTTACTTGAGTGTGACTGAGCTCTCTGTTAAAGTTTTTCCAGTGTGTTTTTGTTTTTCCTGTGATGTCTGGTAGAGTGTATTTAAAGTGAAAGTGTAGAGCAACCGGGTTGTGGTCAGAGCTCATTTCTGGGAGTGAGGTGATTTCGTATGGAAATAAAAAGTCTTTAACTATTGCTAGGTCTATTGTGGTTTCGCTGTTGGTGCCGAACCGTGTTGGGTCTGCTGGGGCAATTACTTCCAAGCCAGCATTGTCAGCAAATCGCTTAAGTGTGTTCCCTCTAGTGCAGTTTGTTGTGTTGTGCCAGCTCCTGTGTTTGCAGACGAGTGGTAGAAGTTGAAGGAGAGCCCGCTTCCAACAGAAGCTATCTCCTGTAGATGGTTTTTAATTGATGACGGTGGACATGGCTTCACATGTTTGCCGTTGGCTTTCACTGTTCCTTGGCGTGTGATGGTAGAAGTGGAACTGGCGCTACTCTGCGAAGCAGAGTAGTCCCCTGATGGAGAGGGAGAGGCGGGTGAAATGCCGTCCAATAGGAAGTCAGCAGCAGTGGAGAGGGTGCGTTGGGTTGCAGTGCGGATCGGAGTGTGTAGCCGGCAGAGAGTTTGTTTATACTGAGAGATATACTATTGTTTGTTCAGAGCCAATCAGCATGCGCTTACTTAGGTTGGAAATCAGTTTGGTATAACAAGTTAGAGGGGAAATTCGATATGATGAGATTTTAGAGTAGCAGAATATTTCTAGGTCTATTAATATGTGGTTGGGGGGTGTATTTTTCTATTGCCTGGATTGCCTCATTATCGTGGTCATCAAGTTTATTGAAGAAATTTGTTGCTATTTTCCTAATGGTTTGTTTGAAAGTGGGGTACATGAGGGCTTTGTAAATTTCAGAACTGGGCATAGCCCATGTAGCGCCACATATCTGTCTTATGACTCTGTTTTGCAGTCTTTCCACTATTTTTAAATTTGATTTGGCTGCATGTCCCCAAACTTGGCATGCGTAAGTCAATATTGGACGCAAATAGGCTGTGTAAATAAGCATCTTGGTGTCCCTGTGCATCTTAGAATTCCGAGAAATTAGGGGGAAAAATCTGCGCGATTGAGCTCGGAATTTATCCCTTAAATAATGAAAGTGTGCCCTCCATCTTAATTTTCTGTCCATTATGACACCTAGGTATTTGGCTTCCTGAGACCACGGGATGTATTTCCCTTTGATTTTTATCCTTTCAAAATTTATATCTCTGGGAGCTTTGTGAAACATAACAGCAACGGTCTTGTCTGCATTTATCTCAATTTTCCATTGAGTCATCCACTCAGTAATGCTGTTTAGATGCCTGTCCAGTGCTATTTTTATGTATTTTGCATTATGATTTTTGGCCAGAATTGCAGTGTCGTCTGCATATAAACACAACATGGTGTTAAATTGTTTTGGAATATCGTTGATGTAGCAGGAGAACAGAATTGGACCTAGTTTAGAGCCTTGTGGAACTCCCGCTTGTATGTGTTTAGTGTCTGAGAAGTCATTTTTCACCCTTACTCTAAAGCTTCGATCGTTGAGATAAGAAACAATGATTTTAATTAAATATCTGGGGGTAGCATTTTTAATTAGCTTGTGAATTAAACCATTGATCCATACCCGATCGAAAGCTTTTTGTATATCAAGGAAGACAGCTCCTGTTTTTTGTTTGTTTTGGAATCCTGCAGTGATGAATTCAGTGGCTCTGATGAGTTGATGTGCAGTACATAGGCTTGGTCTGAAGCCAAACTGTTCCGGACAAAGAATGTTGTTCTCTACTAGATGTTGGTTGAGTCTCTTTAAGATAACACTTTCAGCAATTTTGCTAAGAGAGGAAAGCAGTGAAATGGGTCTATAGCTGGAGGGATCCGTGGGATCCTTTCCAGGCTTGTAAATGGGTACGACTGTGGCTGTCTTCCATCTAGCTGGGAAATATCCAAGTTCTAGTGTTTTTTGTACTAAAAGGGTGAAATATAGAATAAAATTCAATGGGAGGTGTTTTATCATGTTGTTAGTGATGTTGTCATGTCCAGGCGCCTTGTTATTTTTGAGTTTTTTGACGTTCTCAATGATTTCTGTCGGCTTGATCGGTTCAATGTTTACATTTAGTGGCGCCATCTGTGTGCAGTTAAAGAAGTTAATTGTTTCTTCGACCTCGACTTCCGTTTCCTTGTGGGATAAGGGATTTAATTTAAATTGGTTCTCCAGACTGCTCGCCAGGAAATTTGCTTTGTCGAGGTCTGTTTGTGCAATTCCAGCCGGACCTTTAAGGGTCGGAATAATGTGTTTTTTCTTTTTAAATGGTCTCACAAAGTCCCAGACGTTCTGATTTTCAGGACATAGGTTTACCAGTTTATCCACAAATTGCTTGTTTTCAAGCATGTTAGAGAGCCTCCTGATCTTGTTATTTAAGTTGTTTAGTAACCTTTTAGTTTCAGGCCTTTTGGTTCTCTGATATTGTTTCCTGACAGCGTTTCTTACAGCATTCATTTGGATTAGTTCAGGGTCGAATTGAGGTTTTCTGTTGGTAATCAAATTGGAGTTCCTGTTTTTTGCGTTGCAAATTTCTTGTTCTATTTGTGTTGCCAGGTTTTCTATTTTTTCTGGTGTGTCAATGTTAGTGAAGTTTACAATAGTGTGGCTCAAATCTTTGTTGAAGTTTCTCCAGTTTGTTTTTGTTTTTCCTGTGATGTCTGGCAGTGTGTATTTAAAGTGAAAGTGTAGAGCAACCGGGTTGTGGTCAGAGCTCATTTCTGGGAGTGAGGTGATTTCATAAGGAAATAAAAAGTCTTTTACAAGTGCAAGGTCAATTGTGGTTTCGCTGTTGTATCCGTATCGTGTTGGGTCTGCTGGGGCAATTACTTCCAAGCCAGCATTGTCGGCAAATCGCCTAAGTGTATTCCCTCTTGGTGTGTTAGTGTTGTTGTTCCAGCTCCTGTGTTTGGCATTGAAGTCACCACAGATGATTTGGTTGGAGCTGATTTGAAAGAGGGTTTCTAGGTCAAATGTGAACATTTGTGCGTCTGAGCTGGGTGGAATGTAGATGGATGTGAGTGTGATTGTGTTGTAGTTTTTAGGGGTGATTGCAACAACAGTGGCCTCTACATAATGCAGTTTGGGTGGTATAATTTGGTGATGCTTAATGGAGTTGTTAATAAATATCATAGTTCCTCCACTAGCCTGGGCTGGATCCTGATTTTCCCTATAGTCATAGTAGGCATCGTAATTTGCCAAATACACCTTTTTTCCGGGTCTCAGTTTTGTTTCCTGAATAAGAATAGCGTGGGGCTTATGCTTATTTACGAACAGTCTCAGCTCGTGGATTTTGTGCCTAATCCCATTTGCGTTCCAATATACAATTTTTAAGTTATTGGCTCTGAACATTAATTATTGGGTGTTTGTACGTTGCGCGAAATTTCGTTGAGGAGAACTCCACATTTATCCGGTAGGTTTGTTATTGTTGACATTTGCTTAAATATATTTATTATTTTGGGGAACTCTTCAATGAATTTTTTGATTTGTACGATGGTATTAAGGATATCCGCTAAATCAATGCCCTTAAGTATATCCTCAGTAGCTTGGCTGGGTTTGTTTACATTTGAGGTTGGTTGTGCCAGTGGCGCCATCTGCTGGGAGCTATTGTTGCTAAAAAGTTGCGCATAGGAGGTTCCTGTTTTGATTTTGCCCTGGTTTGTGTTAAATTCCCTCCTTTGCGGCCTGTTTATTTTGGGGAATAGCTCGCATCCTCTATAGGCTGCAGTATGCCCAAATTTCATGCAGTTCGCGCACTGCGGTTGATCTATTCTCTCTTTGATACTGCAGTGTCTAGTTTCGTGCCCACCCAAGCACTTTAGGCATTTCGCATTCATCTTGCAGTTCCCTGACCTGTGCCCAAATCCATTACATCTAAAACATTGGGAAACTACGTTTCTTCCCCGGTATTCCTCTATTGTCACCTTGAGATAGTTAATTGTTTCGATGTTGTAAACCCTTTGCACATCTGGAGTTCTGTTCAGGTGAACTAAAAATAGGGGTAGCGGCTGTTTCGTGATTTGGTGGGTCATTCTGAATGCCTTTATAACAGAAAATCCCTGATCTTTTAGGTAATCCTCGATAGTGTCAAGGAAAGTATCTATTGGGAGTCCTCTAACAACGACTTTGAATGGCCTGGAGGTTTTGGGGGTGATTACATAATGTTCGTAATTTTCCTGAGCACAGAATTCCTGGATCTCCTTGTACATTTGGTTGTCTTTGGGGTATATTTTGATAAAATTATTTCCAAGTCTATTGTCAGTGTGACCAAATTTTTCGTGGATTCTTTGCAGTACTTTATTGTAGTCTTTAACATATTTTAACATTAGTGGCGGGGTTTTTTCTTTGGTTTCCTGGGGGTAATTATCTACTGGGTTGTTTAGGTTTTCTTCAGTATTAAGTTTAGAGAATTTGTTGTTTGTTTGAATCGTTTCAGTCTGGGTTAAAGTGGTGGTGTTTCGTCCTGCCTTTCTTTTATGTACAAGCGTGAAGCCTGTGTCATCGTCACTATTACAGGGGTCAATTTGAGCATTTACTGGTAGCTTGCTACACACATCCGGTGTTCCGCACGCAGGAATAGAATTCAACTCACCCTGATAGTGCTCCACTCTTTTCTGTAATTCCTGGTAGGAGTGCTGGGCCCATTCGCATTGAGGTGAGTTGGCATCCAATGCCCGTAGTGCATGGAACCTTGCTAGGTGTTTTCTGGCCTTGGTTGCATAGAATTCAATCTTCCTTTCCGTAGCATGTCTATCCTCGCAGTGCTGTGCTATCTGCATATTTTCGATAGCCATAGCTGTCTCCTCCACACACAACCTTTTCGCACTCTCGTTTCCAGACATGCCGTTCCACAAAGTTCTAATAAGAACAAGTTCGGCAGCGGTCTAGTAATAAAGAGCGAAGAGTTTTACAGTTAGCTCCAAGCAGAATCCCTCCAACCTTATCGGTGGACGTCTCAAGCCCCAAAAAATGAAAAAAATGGCTGTGTTTGCAGATTGAACTACCGTCCTTTTATAGTTCCCGGGAGACAGGCCTAGAAGGTTATCAGACCAATCAGGGCGTATCTCAGTTCCTATTGGATGGATAGGTAAAATTCTCGAAGTTTCCAGTAATTTCTATTTTGTCGCCAAATTCGTAGCCAAGCTGAAAGATCATTGACGAGGCACCCGATCAGCATCTACAGGGCTAATCGTAAAACGGCCTTTTTTACAATGACACTATTCGTGTTAAGAAGCAAAATTACAGGTTTGTAGCAATATCGACCGGATAGTTATGAATGGGATTTACCAATATTTACTATAAATATTCTAGTTAAAGAATTTGCAATGATTATTTTTTCTTTCGTTTCTATGAAAATGAAAAATAAATAAATAAAATTTTAAAAAGCACATTGCTTGGTTCTTTTTAAATTTAGCTGATTTGCTTGAGCAAAGGTTTAAGAACTTTTTGATTACAAATTCTATTAGATAATTTAAATAACTCTTAATAATTAAATATTAATATATTAATTATAACTCTTATTGATGAATCAAAGGGTAAAATATTATCTAATATTAAGTATGTTAGCAACTTACCATACTGTAAATTACAATGAGACTAAAAAGACAGCCGTATTATTAATTACCGAAGATTAAACAGAGTATAAAAGCACTAATAATTTTCTTTGTCATTACTCATGATCTAGTTTGAGTTAATGAATATATCCTGCATTAAAAATTATAACAGGATACTATTTTTTAATGATGTATTAAATTTATAGCATATCTAATTGAAGTGATAAAACTGGAATGTGGCTTTGAATTTCACAAATTCAATCAATACATCATTTGCCGAAAAATTAATCTATTCTGTAAGTGAAATCAATAATTAATATGCAAAGAGGATACAGTCCTCTTTGAGTCACTTAACGTTATTTATGATTTTTCTTATTTTGCATTATTACAAGGGATCTGATTTACAAAAGAATGTTTATTAATTAAGCAGCCTATATTTTTTGGATTCGACACTAAAAAAAAAAAAAAAAAAAGCCTGCATTATAGAAACACTTCTTAGAAGAATTTAACGCTGCTAAGTTTTGTTAGCTCTTATATATGATACCAAACTTAGCATATATTAAGTATATTGATGTGGTCAACAAAAATTGTGATTTTCTAGATTGATGTTACATCATACAAATAGTTGAAGACTTTCAGAAACAGTAAATTCATACTGTGACCAATAGAGCTGTGCCAATTTTCGATTTATCGAAAAAAAAATCAAATTTTCGATGTCAGTTTTTGAAAAATATTGATATATCGAAATCATGATCATGAGTAATAATTCACAATAAATCGATATTTGATACAATAATCGATACAATAAATCGATATTCACGAATAAGTTGGGTTTTCGATTTCGTTTTGTGTTTATTTCTCTTGCTCTTCATTCTTTTTCACCCCCGTATAGAATTTTTTGTTCATATTTCTATAAATACTGTCATATTTTAATATATAAAAGTACTTGTTTTAAGCATGTCATTTTGGAATAAACTGTTTTCTGTTCCTTAATTGAATGATACCAATATGGAAAACTAATTGCGGTTATCAGAAGGTTGCTGACTGTTCTTTGTTTAATCGCTAAATATTCATCTTCAGAAATAAAAGCAAAAATGATAATTCAGATTAAATTCGCAATTTTATTCACTGCTCGCATTTTCACAAGGTGTACATACACATTTAGAACTTCAAAAATCGTTAAAAAAATCGAATATATATTTTTTTATTACTTCAAAATATTCTATGATCCTTTAGCTTTCAAACAATACCAAGATGTTGTCAATATTCGGAATATTTCTCGAGTTTTAATTATTTTTCTTGAGGTACTTTCACTAAAAACTCTAGTTTTGCTTTTTTTTAAAACTCATTTTTTGAAGAATGATATTTTCACACTATGTTGCTTTATTGAAACAATCATAACTAAACAAGAAATTAACCAAATGCAATTATTTATATATCAAAATAATCTGTATGAAACAGTGGATGTTTTGTGCCTCAATCAAAGTTATATTTTTAAAAATAAATTTTTAATAGCTATTTAAAAGTTAAAATTACAGAAAAAATATCGCCTTTTCTATTCATCGTGGATGAAAAAATTGTTAAAAAAAACTATATATTTTCATAACTTGATTGAGGCAACGTGAAAACTAATATTAGGCATCATTTCCAACTAGAATTGTGTGTCTGTACAAATTAGAATTTAAGATATCATGTTTCAAAAAATATGCTAATTATCTCATTAAATACTACTTAATTAATTAATAATTAGTTTAATATGTTTTTTTCTCACTGAAATGAGTTTAAACATCTATTAATGACCTACTGTAAAAAAAATGGATTTTTAAAGTTAAAATTTAAACAAAAAATCTTCTAGTGTGTACATACACCTTAAGCGTATTCACATAAAAAAAAAGAAATTCCGTTATCCTTTCGCTTTCGTCTAGCGGCTCATGATAAATTGCAATAAAATAAATCGATATTCACAATTAATTTACGTCTTCGATTTCATTTTGGTTATCGAGTAGTGTTTATTTTTCTTTCTCTTCGTTCTTATTGTTCTTCATACATAATTTTTGTTAATATTTCTATAAATACTGCCGTATTCTAATATATAAAAACACTGTTTAAAATGCTGTGTTATAAATTGTAAGATGTAGACATTGCTTTGGCATTGTCACACTTTATTAAAGGGGTTTTAACAAAAAAAAATTTCTAACTATTTTTATTATATAAATTGAAACTTCCTTTCATTTGGAATCGTTCTGATCAGTCAATATGTTAAGAGATGCTATTTATAACTTATAATAGCTATACATGAATATTGATAACACGATGTATCGCGATGATGAAGTTCCACCATCGCCCAGCCCTACTGACCATGTGATTGAAGCTTACAAATTCATAGTTTAGTTTAGTTTGTTTTAGTTATATTAACATCAGGTTGTAAAGCAACACTACGGCTATTTTAGGACGGACCTCGTAATTTTGAACCGCGGTCAGATGGAGAGGACGACACCTGAGCTAGCACCCCCCCCCCCTCACTCCACACCAACAGAAGGACATTTGGCCCTGTCGGATTTAACGTCCAACAAAGCCCCTTACACGACGGTTCTTTGGTGTACAAATTCATATATTGTTTGTCCAGAGTATGATAAAATAAATAAGTGGCAGGATATTTTACTTATGAATACTTTAAACTTACATTTTAAATTAATTCAAATAAAAATAAATTATTTTTTGATATAAAAGTATGATTAAGTAAACCTTAACTGCAAAGTATCTGGATCCACAATGGTAAATTTGAAGAAAATTTCCCGGAAGAATGTGATTTCCTAACTAAAATAAAGAGATGCATTTGCTTTGACCAAAATTACTTACATTTCACTTAAGATTCCAGATCTAATTTGTTATTATATCATCACTAATAATTGATAGTTTACAATTTATGCTTGTGAAACGGGTTTGTAGGATTAAGGCTTTATTAGAAGTTACTCAAAAGTTTAACTTGTATTACTATGGATGAAAAGCTATTAAAATTTTGATAGTCTATTTTTCCATTTCATACTATGATAAAGCAAATCTTTTTTTTTGGGGGGGGGGGGGAGGGAGGGGCATAGAATCTCGAAATAAAGCTTTGAAAAAAGAAAAAAAATTCAGAATAAAATTATAATTTTTATGCCTAAAAAATGACAACTATTATCTTGAGAAATATACATTAATTTTTTTTAATTAAAATTCTACACTAAAATGATGTAAATAATTTTTTTTCAAACATTACATGATATCAAAACAGTCTATTTTATGATATGAAGTAAATTTTAATTGAATATCTTTTTGTACTTAATACCAATCTTTTTTTTTTTTTCAGAGACATCAAATAATTAATCTGTCACTATTTGATAGAATTGTTTATATAAATTATATAAGACAAAGGAATGTAAAATATATCAAATTCTTATTGGAACTTGAAAGTCTGCTTTTGAAATTACAGATCTAGAATTATTTCAATAACACAGACAATGGTGCTTGATTTGACTACATTTTGCATAGATACTCAAAGCATATTAAATAGTTAGGGTATTTTTAAATGAATGAAAATAATTGATAATCCAAAATAAATATTTACAATGCTAAAAGGACCTTTCAATTCCAATCTTCACGAAATCATCATATTTTCATTGCTCTCAACTTACAAACGGTGAAAGAAGCAATGAATCACAATAAAAAAATTAATTCAATTATAATGATTTTTGTTTTGATAATTCTTTTTTTGATATAGCTCATAGTGGGAATAATTATCTGAACACAAATCAAATAGAAATTACAATGGTTTCTTTCTATAATTATTCATAAATTTTATGGAAAAGGTAGATTAAATATATTTTTAATTTACTAACACTATCTGCAAATACGTATCAAACTTTTTTTTTGATTGCTCAAATTTTTTTTTTTTTTGTCACCTACCAAATATTTAAATCCTGACAAAAATATAATGAATGCATCATTTTAAGTAAAATTCTTGATTATTTTCTTCAAGCTTTTCAATATTTTCATTCATGGAGTTTCAATTATTTTAAATAAAATTTAACAAACAATGCTTATAAGAATTTATGTGATTATTCATATAAATGAAATTCATGTCTACTCTAACGAAAGCATTTTGAAGTTTACATATTACCTAATTTTATATGTGCATGTATGCAACTGAGTATACTTCATTGATTTTAATAAGGCAAAATAATATATATATTTTCCAATTGTTAAAACTTATTTCTGGAAAATACCATCTTTTAACGTATGTACAAGAAATGAGAGAGAGAGAAGCTAAATTATATATATTTAAAATAATATTTTCTTCCCTCAGAATATGTGGTTGAAATCAGAAATAAAAATTTCTAAATCTCTTACTATGTTAATACGCATGGTATCTATCATACGTTTAGTCATGAACCAAAAACTTTCTGAATTATTAAAAACCGTTTATTAATCCTAACTGAAGAAATGTTTTTCAATGATGTAAAAAATTAAGTTTTTTGTTGTCTGAGTAAATAAAAGAAGTGCTGTAAAAATCACAAAGTCTAAATGTTGATGCAATAAGCAGCATTATTTATAACACTTAGTAAAAAAATTCTTGAGACACTAACATTTTAAGCAAAATAAGTTCTATTCAATTGCAATTAAAATAAAGTCATGAAACTTTGAATATCATTATTTCAAACCGTTTTAGTTTAAGTCAGTTCTAAGTCTTCCATCTTAAGGAAGGTCCTTCAATCAATAAGTGACATTTGTTGAAGGTGATTGTTGAATAATGGAAAATAATGAAATCCAAAACTTTTTAATTTGGTCAGTTATAGAGGCAGATAAGCGTTTTTCTTCTTCTTTTAAAATGTTAGTTTCATGAACTTTTTACTTAATATGATAAAAAGAGCTGAAAATCTGTGTAAAAAATTAAATTTCATTCTTTTTTCAGCAAGACATTTATTGATTCTCAACACCTTCACATAATTTCTTCACTTGGAGGTATATGTCAAACTTTAACAGTTTAGAAATTAGCTACAAGGTAACACCTAAAGTGTTTGGTTTATATGTAAATTAAATCTAATGCTGAATTAATCCAAACAATTGTAATACAATGAATCATACTTTTTTAATGGGAATTCTGAAATATTTATTTAATAACAGCCACACACAAACAGTGAACACAGTCAAAAAATTATACTTTATGTATATACATTTAATGTCTCTTCCACCTGCAAATCAAAGCAATTACTTAAAATTACTTTAAAGGAAAATGGGAACATTTTGTAATTATTATCTACATAAATTATCTCTGGTTCAGAGGATTTTCTGGAGATTTCATCCAGTCCTTCTTCAGCATTTGTTTTAATTGTGAAAGTCTCAAGTTAGGATTTTCAGCCTTCAGTATGGGTAGGTTTCTCTCTTCAAATGCCTGATAAGCAGCCTTCACTCTTTTTTCAGGATGAAGATCGACTTTTTCATTACTAATGCTATATAAATAAAATTGAAATGAATTATAATTACATACCAATATAGTGGATAAATACATTTATAAATATTTAATATAGTTACATCGATAACAGCAAAAAGTACATATCATCACATTTAATGAATCTGTAATTCACAGAAAATCAGATATAGAGTTGTTTAATTTAGTAGCATTATATTCTGAAGAACGATAAAATACAAAAGTCGCATAATATCTTCTGATTTTTAAAAAAGATGTTTATCACAAGTTTGAATATAACATGAATTTCAATAGATTCATGTTGGCACTTTCTATCAGCAATAAAATAATGCATAAATATGCTCCTGCATTTAATAACAAAAAAAAAAAAAAAAAAAAAATCTTGGAGAAACATTTAAAAAATAATATGACATGATTTGAAGAAGCATGCCTGGAGTTCTTTAAAAATTTTTTTCATATTTCCAAGAAAATGGTATAAAATCTATCTTTTGTCAATCAAATCTTTTTTCTTTTCTTTCTTTTTTAAGCCATGACAAGAACAGCACAGTAAGGTGACTAGGAAGGCAAGCAAGGAAAAGAGCAAATAAAGTATTCTGAACTTATATAGACTTTGAAAGGAATTTACTGACACGTGTTCTGGTGAAAAATATAGCACACACCACTCAGATGTTACAGTGAAGTCAAAGTTTGAGCTAATAATAAACTATTTTTAGAATGCAGATTAATCAGAAATAATTATGCATAGATATGTTTCAACTGATAATTGGTAAATACAATAAATCTTATTTTTGGAAGACAAGCAATTCAAGAAATAGTAAAATATTTAGTAATTAGAATTCTTAAATGTCTTTGGCAGTAGATGAAATATATATACACTGATGCATTTTTATCAGAAAAATTAAAGAAAATAAGACATTTTTGAAACTGATGTGGTTGATAAAATGTCTGACTAAATTTTTTATTATAGCCTTTGAAACTTTTAGAAATCCTTTTGTTAGAAGAACATAACCAAAAAAGTGAATGCTTATCAGGAAACAAATATAATTTAACACAAAAAATGAAAGAAATACAAGTTCAGCCATTAAAAACTTTATCAAATTCCTTAAGATAACAGCTAAACTATCATTCTAAGAGGGTAAAAAATATGACTAATATTAGAGAATTACTTTTTAATATTATTTTAAAAAGTATTTTTAAAATATAGTATATTTGAAGATATTTGTGAAATTAAAATGTAAAATTCTTAATTCATATTACATCAACGTATCATACAAATTTGAGCCATATAACACATCAATGATATGAAAGTTAAGTTACCTTAAAATAGCAATAGCATCATCTACACTTCGAGCTACTTCTCCTTCAACTTGCAAGCGATTAACATTTTCTTCCAAAGGTTTCTCATCATGTAATAGCTCCTTCTTTGGTTTGTCATCTAAAGCATTAAAAGAATAATATAATATGAATAGTGAATGAGGAAAAACAAATATAGAATAGCATTATAATTAATTAATTTGGAGCCTCCATTCAATTTCTATAAATGGAAAATATAATACAGAGTTCTGGGACTGTTTAAATTCTCTGTTTAAAATTATTAAGTTAAAAGCAAAGTACAACAATGAAAATATTAAAAGAATAACCTAAGAATTTATGTACATTTTAAAAATAGCTAGTTTAGGATGGCTGATGCAAATTTGAGCTGTTGTCAGACAGTCAGGACAACATCAGAGCAAATATCCATTCTCAACTAGCAACTCCCACAACAACAAAAGAATATTATGCACTGACAAATTTAAGGGACAATACGCCTGTAAATCAAACAAATTTATTAGCTTTTTTTTATTGTTTTAATTCTGGCTATGCACAACAAACTTGAACCTTCTGGCTACAAATGAGATTCTGATACTAAGTGCTAACAGAATAACTTTTTATAACCCATTTAAAATTACATCATAAACAGTAGATTAGTTATTCCAACAAAACAAAAAGCCAAAAATATGATATTTCTCATAATGCCATTTTAAATGAGTATATTAAATAATGCATTTTAAATTGCCATTTGAATTAAATGCATTAAATAACAGATTATAAATTGCAAAATTTCTTAAAAGTAAAAATAATTAAATGTATTTTTCAACTATGTTTAAAATATGTTTCAACTTAATACTTCATAAAAATATTCTTGAATAATCAGAAACACTAATAGAATGTCAGAAAGCTCAAAGGTCCTTACTTGTAGATTTTTCGACAGTTTTTGCAATTTCAGCTCTCGTTACTTTAGTTGGTGCAGCTTTAACAGGTTTGATGGAGTTCATTTCTTCTTCATATACCATTTTACTAAGAAGTTTTTTCTCCTGTTGCTCTTGTTTTTTCTTTTCTCTTTCTTCCTAAAAATATACGTAAATTTAAATTATAAACAGCATATTAAAATTATGCCATATATATTTTATTAACATATGAATTAGAGAACTGTACTGCAAATGAACAATATATGCACTTATTCTTCAGAAAATTATTAAGGATTTGAAAAGGAAATAAAGTTAACCAAACATTTTTTTGAACAAAGAATATTTTAGAGAATACAAAAATCTAATTTATTAAATATTTGATTTAAAAAACTATTCTTGTAGATGAAAGAATCTTACAATATGTATGAATATTGGATTAACAGCATTAAGAATTCACCATTCATAAATATTTTTAAACCCAATATATATATATATAACGAGAGGTCAATACTGTTGGACTAAAGTCTGATCCCACACAGATAAAATCCCTTATTTTGAATCCCTGCCTGAGGGTGACCCTTGAGAAAGTCCTCAGGCTGGATTCTTATTTTATTTGATTCTATTCTTTTCCTTTTAACTTAGCATTTACAACTACTTAGTTTATATACATATATATATATATACAGAATGAGAGGCATTAATCATAAGCAAATCAAAATAGTACTATTAAACATATGTCACATACTCTAAAACATTTCAAGATTAAACAATAGGGCATTAAAAATTAATAAATACTAATCTATTTTCGTCTACTAACAAACCTTTAAGGAAATAATTATAAATAAAAGTTATTTGCAGATTATAGTATAAACTAGAAATTTATACTTAAGGATATTCATGCAGTTAAAAATAATAAAATATTAAAATGAAAGTAATTTATATTTATTGAATATACTTTTGGTTATATTTTTTTAAGAGTTACATAGTAGAATTTCAATTTCCCTGGAATTTCTTTAATATTTATAATTGTATATAACTGATAAGTTTACTAGATAATAAAAAAGCATATATCAACAGCAAATAACATTTTGATTGACCGTAAAATAAGAACCAAAAAAGCATGACGTTAAGCATTTATGACACTAACTTATAAGAAATTAGAATTACTTTTCTTTGTTGTTTTCGCATAACATGCTTATCATCATCTCGCCACATAGCTTCTTCAGCTTCTCTCTCCTTTTTTTCTTTTTCAGCATTTTTTACCGCTTCTTTTCTTTCACGAGCTTCGATTGCCTTAGTATTTCCTCCAAATTTTTTAGGCATAATGCTTTTTTAATTTAAAGGATAAAAGTTAACAATTTTTAAAAAATATATAGAAGAGTCGTAACAACGCTACGACAATGAAGTAATTCCAAAATTGTACAGATTCGTTCTTGCAAATGATATGCAAAAATATTTTACTTTTTGCACTATAATATGGATAAACGGTATACTATATTTAAATTGCTCGGAAATAATTAATTTATTATAGTACACATCGACTATTTACGATGATTTTAGTAAAAAATTACACTGACAATACGAATTCACTAGACCTTTCGAGACTCGTTAACCGGAGGACGCTTGAACCCCCCATTTGAAGTTGAAAGGGGGGAGCAGTGGGGGAAAGCAGCACTGGAGGACGGGTTTCATTCCGCTAGTGATGGAAATGGGGGAATCGATGTATGGTTGCTTTCGGAAAAGCTTTTTTCGCCAAAATTTGAAAATTTATTTACCCGCCAAGAATGAAGCGCATTTTTGGAGTGTGGAGTGTGGACGAATGTCGGTTGGATCTATGATGAAGGCATACCTTATTTATGCACGATCTTTTTTAATAAAAGAATAATACCGTGTTATATTATATTTATTTTTGCTCATAATTAAGTTTTATGAATCTAATTTTTGACTAGAAATTAATGTTGACCGTGGCTGAGAACAGTGGGAACTTCAGGCGCCTTCTATTTATAATAATTAAATGGCAAGAAACTAATATGTTAACTCATAATTAAATTCTATCTTCTATTGGTTTGTTAAATGAAATTTAAAGATTTCACAAAGTAATGGAATGAACTTACAAGTTTCATTTAAATTCTTAATGGAAGCTAAAAATGATGCTTTATTCGGAATTACAAATTCGATGTAGTTTTCATTTTATTTCTTGCAATTTGGCTGTATTCATTGGAAAGTATTTTAGTTTTTTTATACTATTAATTTTAATGCCCATATTTTGTTTGTTTGTTGTTGTACAAAGCTAAATGTTTTTTTAAAAAATTATATATATTTTTTTACCTAATTAAGTAATAAATTAGTGTTATAAAACATTTTTTATAACTGCAGGCATGCTTTGATTTTGTTATTTGCTAGTATTTATAGTAGCAATAAAGCATTTATATTTTGTGGTCTAAAAATTGCAATAATAAAAATCTGTAATCTCTTTCTTGCAGTTTTGTCCATTTTTTTTTTTTTTTTTTTATGTTGATAATGTGCATGATGAACTCTTTAAAATTTGTTTTCAAATTGAATAATTCATACTTGTAAAAATATGCATTGTAAAGATATATATATATCTATATTATTTTAGTTAAGTTTTTGATAAAATATGGCTTATTCTCCTTTAAGAAAGTATGATAACCAAAAATCCTCAAAGGAATCATCAAAATATTCAATATTTTCTATTTAATAAAAACTAATTTTTGTTTTGTTAAAATAAGATTTATATTGAATTAAAAATTATATGCATAAGTTGATTAATATTACATGATTTTAAAAAGTACTTTTTCAATACATATATTTCTTATTCTAATTTATTAATTTTTTTTTCATAAATGCTTAATACATTTATTTATGCATACAGCAATTTAATTCTTCTTTTAATGCTAAAAATCAGAATTTTGATTGAAAGTAGCCAAACTAAATTTGAAAAGTAATAGAATCAATTATTTCTAATTAAACGATTGGTGTAATAATATTTTAAAAGAAAATTTGTATTAAAAATTCTAATATCGTGGATAAATTTGTTCTAAATGTTGAATTTTCTACTTTTATAATAATGCACAGAAGTTAAAACTTTTAAAGAAAATTTGGAATGTAATTTTTAATTTAATATAAAAATATTAGTGTATTCTAAATTAGTCAATAGAATTTTCAATTAAATTGTAAAATATCATTTGTTAATTTTTGCATAATATTTAAGTCATATTTTATTCAACACTTACATTTTCTGAAGAAATTTTTCTTTTTCTTAGTTTTTTGAAGCTTAATTTCTTCTCATTTTGATTTTCAATAATAATTCATGAAATAAAAATGATTTGCTTCACAAGCATTCATTATTGTAATATACAAATGTATATTAGTTAACCAAACCATTAACAAAATAAACATTTACTCCATCTTAAAAAATGCTATACTAATATTGTTTTAACTTATTCAAATGAGTGGATAAATACCAAGTAATGAATAGTTCTGAGATATTGTGTAAAAAAATTATAAAGGATGATAAAAATCCTTAAAACTTATATAGTTTATATACCTACTTTATCTTTTAGAATTAAGGTTTTGACTAAATTATTAAAAAAGACAATTTCTATGAGGATATAGAAAGAAAATAAAATAGGAAAATAATTTTTTTTGTTTTAAAGTAATGAATAATTACAATGGAATAATGAATTTTAACACTGTTTATGTTAAATTGAAAAAAATTATTTACAATTTAGAATCAATAATAAAAATAATCATAATCTCTGAATCAAATTATCTGCAAATTCATTTGTTCAATAGGAATTTAATAACTTGGAGAATATGACTAGTCACTTGGAGACTTTAAATCAACTTCCATTGTCCCCATTACTAAAACGTAAAGAAAGGCTAATTTCCAAAAATAATTTAGTATTGATTCAATTCACCTTCAGTAAAAATTTTAAACTACTGACACAAGTAGGTTAAAACTGTCTGAGTGGTTTAACTTACATATATAAATTGGATCAATAAAAGAAAATAGATGACAATCAACTGAAGACAGATTTTATTCATTACAGAAAAAAGGATGGACAGAGAATGAATAATATCAGAAGGATCACAAAATATGTTCTGATCATTGTTTTGATGAAGGAGTTTGTATGAAACCAGTATTTTAAAAATCAAAGTAGTTTTGTACATTTTAAATGCAACTGAAAGAACTTCCTGGGCCATTGTATTCACAAAAGAAGAAAAAAGAAATCTTTTAGCATATGAAAGAGCAGTTGAACTTGGATATGTATCATATAATTGGGGACTTCTAAAGAGATAAAGAGAACTTAACAGGAAAAAAAAAATAAACTTAATGAACAAAGAGAAAGCACAATCATTTACAATTGGAATATATGATGTAATATATTCTCAAGATATTATATCAAAGCTGATAATCTATGCAACTCCTCGCAAAATTCAAATTCTACCTCTAAAACATGATTCTTATTAATGCTTAAACCACAGCCTGAAAATTGGAAGGAAAAAAACTGTAAACAGTATCTTTCACTTTTGTTTCCAATATCATTTTTTAAAAAAATCTTTCTTTTTTATTTAGTTAAAATTACTTTTTAAAAAATTGTCTACCTCATTATTATTCATTGTAACTAAAAAGAATTTAAATTAAGTATGTTAAATGTATGATGTGTTATTCTTTGTTTTTTTATTAATTTTTTAAAAATTTTATGAAATAAAAAAAAATGATATGCTTCCCTCCCTTTCTCTCTTTTATCTTTATACTTTTTCTGCCTCTTTATAACATTAGCATATAAGATCATACAGTTTTTTTATATGAATACAATTAATTGAAAAATAAATAACCATTGTGGATATTTATCCTTAAAATTAGATACCTGAATGCCATCACTAATCAACTCGCACTAAAAAAAAATTTTCTTTTGAAGAAAAATAATTATTTTGCGAATAAAAGAAACCTTGGTTAATGCTTCAGAAGAAAGTTTCATAATTTCCACATGTATTTTTTGAAGTTTTAAATACTAAATCTGAATGATAAAATGGTATTTTAACAAAATTTCGAATATGGCTGTGTTAATTTACCTAAGCATTTTTATTGAACAAATAAAATATCTTGAAGGGTACGAGAATGTGTTGTTTCAAGATGTCATAAGGAATTGTTTACCTCGTTTGTAGATTTTTCAGCTACTACTGCAAACATAATTTTCCATTTTTTTTTTTTTTGAAAGATTATTGTTATCAAATAATATTGCTGTCATATTTTTTTTTTTTTTTTTTTTTGTAATCACTATATTGCATACAAACAAACGCGTAATGTTGAGTGAGAAAAAACAAGTTTAAATTAATGACAAAAGAATAAATTCATCTTTACTTGATTAGTTAAATTTTGAGTCTTGGGAATGAAATGAATTTTATTACAATAATAAAAATTATTGTAGAAATACATTCTAAAATATTTTTTTAGTTTATTTATATTAAAAAGACAATTGTATGATAATGAAATTGATATCAATAAAAGGATTTTGATATTAAGTTTGGAAAATGGTGTTAGTATCATTTTTGTACAATAATATATTTGGGAATTATAAGAGGAAAACATCAGCATTTTGTTTAGTTAAAATTATAACTGGAAATTTTGATGCATTGCATCAAAGCACCCGCTTTCATCTTTTAAAGCATGTTTGATAGATTTTCAGTTTCTGGAGTCGGCAGTCTGTCTTATAATTCATGTTAAAGTATAGATAAATATATGAACAACTATATATTTCTTCAGTAAGATTGAAATTACAATTGCATATCTGTATATTGACCTAATGTTATTCTTTGATTTGATATCCACCAGAATGCAGCATCTTGTAAAATTTTTATTCATCTACTATTCTATTTAAAAGTGAAGGTTTTTTTTTATCAATTAATTTTAATAAACATTATTTTGATATTTTTCTCTTTTTTCTTTCGCATTTTAATCATCAAAATAAAATTGCTTAAATGTAGTTTCTCAAAGAAAGCTTATTTGCAGAAAAGTATTTCTTAGATAGCGCAGTAACCGATGCTTTTATGAGCATAAAGCAAGAAAAATAGATACTTATGACAGTTCTGTAATTGATTTTTCCACTTCCATCTACTTATCTATCTATCTCTGATGCTTTTGAAAAGCTACCCCAATTTGCTTACGGCAACAAAACCACCGGGTGGTGGTAAGCAGATGCGCTCTTATCTAGTATCATATGTGCTAAAATTGTAGGATTAACGGAATTTAATTAGCTTTTAGAGAAAACGTGGTAAACAGTTAGAAAAGCTGTAGGGAATGCATATTTCTCATTCTTATAATGTGAGTGATTGATGGATAATGATTCTTTTTTTATGGGATAATCAACATTTTTCCCACGCGAAACTTGATAATTACACTTTAACCCATGCCTGGGGATGGGAAAATTCAGTGAACTCATGATCTAATTTCCTTCAAACAAATGCTTTCATTTTATAAAGGCAAATGAATAAATTTTTATTGAATTAAAAAAAAGACAAATTAAAGAATAATTAAACAGATAGTTATTTGTGTACACAAATGATATAACAAAGTATTTGACATTCGCATTGGTCTGTGAATATCCATTTTGAACGGATGATTTTTAAGTAAAGTTGATTAAACTGAATCTATTTTTCCCTTGTAGCATATAAATATTACAAACACTTGATAAAGAATATTGGAATTATTATTACGATTTATTTCTTATTTAATACTTTTTTATCGATGTATTTTAGTCAGTTTTTGAGTTCGCTGTTTTGAGCTGCATTTTAATATAGTTAATGTTTTGATAGCAATAATGGACAAAACCATTTTTTATACAACCATGTCGAATGAGTTTTATTTCAATATATAGTATGTATAAATATATATATATATAGAGAGAGAGAGATTAATTAAAATTATAGTTGTAAATTTTGATAAATTGCCTAAAAGTACACATTTTTATCCTCTAAATCACGTTTGCTAAATGTTAAGCTTTGGGGCGGCAGTCTGTCTTGTAACTCATGTTAACATATAGATAAACACATTAATAATTATATTATTCTTCAGTAAGACTGAAATTACGAACGGGTATCAGCATCTTACTCTAACGTTATTCTGTTGATTTAATATTCATTAAAAAGGACCGAGAAGAGCTATTTGGAAGGCAGCATATAGCAAAATTTTTATTATTTTTATTAATCTGCTTAATGATCAAGATTTTTAACCAAAAAATTTTAATAACATGAGTTTTATATTTTCCTCTTTCTTGTTTGGTATTGTATTCATCAAAGAAAGAAATCGCTTAAAAGTAGCTTCTCAAATAAAGGCAATTGTTTGCACAAATAAATTCAAGTTAAAATATCGATTTTTATTTATTCTTTTATTATTTTTTTTTATTGGGCTCAATTTTTCATTCGGTTGATATGTCTAATTTTTCTGAAAAGGATGTTGCATTATTTACAAAAATTTTAACATGATTAAATTTATAGATTGGATGTTGTCTCTGAATTAAGTTAGAACATTTATAAGGCAAAAACATATTCGAGATTTCTGAAGGCTAGACCGTTCGACCGAAAGTTGGTTCGTAATTTGAATAATAAATGTTCACTAAGAAAAGTTTTTAAAATTGCAAATAGGTTTTTTTCTTTAAAAATTTATTGACGTTTTAACCCTTCGTCTCAATAACTTCGGAGCGTATTGTTGCATAGAAGTCATTCTTATGCCATTTTAAAATTCAAAATATTAATTATTCAGTGATATCAATTTTATTTCTGTGTAATGTCTTTTTATATTTTAATTAAATATTTGAAAATATTTTAAAGAATATTTTATAATAATACTTTCTAGTACCTTTGTTACAGGGTTGGTCTTAGAAAACGCGAGGCCCACTCTGAAACTATTTTCTATAATACTTATTTCTAGACAATTTTTACCAGTTATATAACATAACTTTTGTAAAAAAAAAGATTCTCAAGCAAAATGTTTGTAAGCTTCAAATTTTTATAAACATATCACCGATACTATTATAGAAGCCTTTCCTTATTCTGTTCGTTCTTCGATGCCTTTCTCTAATTTTCTATGAGCTCCCGTAAAATGTAAACTTGAAATTGAAGCCGGAATTGATAAAACTTCAATAAATACATTTTTTAAAAACCAAACACGTCTTTAAAAAATATATGAGTTCAACATTAATATCTAATTTGTATTACAGAATATTTACATATTTTATGAATTAAATAAAAACATAATTCAATAATATTTTCTTTGGCCTCGTCATAAAATTTTATTTTTAATTTTACTTTCTAAAAGATTTAAATGACGTAATATTTTATTTTATTTCAATTAAAAAAGTACTTCTGTAAACGATTATGAAGTCTAAATTTTATTCGATCCTTCAGACATAGGAATCCTATTCAGTAAAATAATCTTGACCATCTAACGTTTCCATCTTTGCGGCAAATCTGACCTAGTAATAAAGCCTTGAATATCCTTATTTTAGGACAATCAAAAATGTAATTATTTTAGATTGATCAATCTTGGGGAAACTCAGGGCACTGATTTTGTATCTTCGAGGCAGTCAATGGAGTTCCGCGTTTTTATAAAACAGTGGCATTCAAATTGTCATAATTCACTCAGTTTTGGTCACAAAAGGGCGAACTTTTTTTATATAATATAACATAATATACATAGAAAAATTATTAAAAGCATGCCTCATATTTAAGTCAACTCAACATGGGAAAATAAACCAAACCTTCATATCTTGGTCATATCAGTGGGAAAAGGCTAAGATGAGGTATTAGGAGCAACAATGTAAATGGTTTCAGTTTCTCTTCAGTAATAAAATACAATGCTGTAAAATAAACTTAAAAACTTTTAAAAAATAAATTATATGGCAAAAAAATTTTCATCATTAAAAAGATAATGTTTTGAATTTTAAGATGCTGTGCAAATTGTTTTTCTGCTATAATATTTTCAGAAATTATTGCAAAAACACCAAAATTTCACAAATTTTAATTAACTGAAAATTCAAAAAATCCCACCGAAATTTCAAATTTCCGCACTGAATATATGTGCAAAATTTGGTTGTTATAGATCAAACGATTTTCCCTGTACAGTACCAATACAAACACACACAAATTTATCTTTATAATTAGTGCAGATTATATGCATTATGTAATTTAAAAATAAATTGTTTTTTTTTTCTCATATTCAGTACCGGATGACACTACTCACGTGAAATTAAAAATTAAGTAAATTGACAAGTTAATTTCTAGCAAAATTATGTATAGTCAAAGAGAATACAAACGTGTAGTGGAATTTTGAACTGTGTCACTTGAGAGGGTGAATAAAAATTCCATAACAAAACTTCATCTTTACAAACATGAAATGCATTATCTACTAATAATAAAGCGTATTATTAGAAGAGCGATCTCTACTAATAATAAAGATGACTATGTGTTTGCGCGTCTGTATATCTGGGTGTTGACGCTCTATTAATCAAACCGTAAGACATATAGCTACCAAACTTAGTACGCACTTACTATGTTGGACGGATAAAATGTGCACTTCGGAGCAATTTTTTAAAATTTCATTTAGAATTTTAATTAATTATAAATTAAGCAAGTTCTTGATGTTTTTTTCCCTCGATAACTTTCGAAAATATTACAGTATAAATGTTATTTTTATATATTCAGAAATTTTTTTTTCAATGATTGTAATTTTTTGCAGTATAAATATTTTTTTCATATTTAATCAATTTTCTAAAAATATTTTAGGCACATTTTCCAGCAAAAATCTTAAGAATTCTGAGCAAATATTAAGCGTATCAAGAATAATCATACAAAAGCATAAGAATTCTTGATGAACACCAAAGTTATTATTAAATTTGCAAAAAAAGGTTCAGTTTTCGTTTTACTGTGCGAATTATTATTCTGTCCTTTAAAAAAATTATGACTGGCAAAGCTGATCTCAGGAAAGTAAGCAATATAATTATCTAATTCTGCAAAAAAAAAAAAAAAAAAATCTGAAAAATTTACATTTAAAATATTTTTAATATGAAGAAAAATGCCAATTTTGGTTTTGCTCTAGTTTAGAAATTAGATTGTATTGTTAAAAGACTAAAAATATCAAAGTGCATCCACGATGGTTTAGTGGCGTTGGCAGAAAATAAGGAAAATGCATAGTAAAATGAATAGAATCATAGAAATCTTCTAATATAATATTTATTATAGACTATCTATCAAAATTTGAAGCTAATAAATAATTTGCTTAAGAAGCTATTAAGACACAGTTACGTAAAGTATTTAATTGAAAATTTTAGCGGCCATTAACGTTGGCTAGCCAGTTGGTCAGTGATTAGTATTAAATAAAATGTTGCTATAGATATAACTCAGCAATAGAATGGAAATCACAAATCGAAATTAAAGCTAAATAGAAAATGATTAAAACGTGTTTTTCACTCTGATTAATAAACCAAACATACTCGTAAATTTATATATACTTTAAAACATATGCTTTAATTTTTAATTCATGAATGCACATAAGCTAGCCAACAAATGAACAAAAATTTGTATACTATTTGTAATAAGTAAATAGGTCACTATACTATTTATTTCAGTGACTTAACAAAGATTTATGAAAATTCTTTATTTGGTACAAAAAGAAAATTGAAATGCAAGAACATTGTCAGAAATAAATAATTTTTAGGACTTACATAAAAAATAATTGAAAATTCATAGATCATTATTGTCGTTTATTATTAGGGAGCAATTTTTCTTGTTTTTATTTCCTTTTGCGAACTTTTTATATAAATCCGAAATCCAGCTGATTTCAGATCCAATCGATATAACTGCTCAACAATTTAAGCGTCCTTGCTGAATTAATGATCGTAAGTTTGTTTTATAATTAATGATTTAATGATCGTAAGTATTTTTTATAATTAATGATTTAATGATCGTAAGTATGTTTTATAATTAATGATTTAATGATCGTAATTAATTTCAAGTTGGAAAATTTTCTTTCTACAAATGCTAAAGAAACTGAAACTGTCAAGAGAATCCGTAGATGAATATATAAATTTGAAATGCGTCTTATCTGTTATCAAAAGCCAGAAATTCACAATTTTCATGGTTTTTTATTTTTATTTTTAATTTTATTTTATTTCCAAAGGCATTCTTCAATTTCCTCACAAAGCATTCAACAATCATATTTTCATTCAAAAAAGAAATCGGAATGGGATTTTTTCCCCCTTCTGCAAATTATTTCACGAAAAAAACTATATTATTCCAAATGTTCCCATTATGGACATATGGATAAGAAAAATGTTGATAGAATATCCATATCTACCATAATAGAAAAAAGTTTTAAAAATTTAAAAAAAATACTTATTTTTGTGAGCATTTGAGCTCGCAAAAGTTAAAATAAAATTTTTAAAAATAACCCTTTAGGATTACAGGAGAATTCGAATTAAGAACAAATATCTTGTTTTTGAATAAATTCAGTGCAGAATAATAATTTCGTAAATTCACATTTCCTAGTTAAAAGGCTTTTATTTAAAAATTCCTTTATTCAAATTTTATAGAAAACACCACTTTTATAATGAACCAGAATCTAATGCATAAAATGCTAATTATTTTTTAAAGAAGAAATGCCTTGAAATGTTTATTTTCTGCTCATGAAAAGTTTCGCCACAGATCCATTAGTAAATAGATATTTAATAAATAGCATGTTAAGTGGAATAGAAGTTAGTAATTTCCGTTGCTGAAGAGTTTTAACTTTCCGAATTCTTCTAAATTGTAAATTCTAAAAAAAGATAGAAACAATGATAGACAAAAAACTGGTAACAATGATGGAAACAGGAAAAAAAAAAAAAAAAAAAGCTGATACAAAATTAGCAGTAACATTAAAAACGGCTTTGAGCTTTTTTTTTTTTTTTTTTTTTTTTTTCCAACAGTGAAATATATATTGTTGCAAAATACGTTTAAAATATATTTCAAAAAATTTATTAAATATTGTAAGAAAAATTGTATGATAAACAAATTTGGTATCATTAAAAGGATATATATATATATTTTAATTTTATAATGCTATAAAAACTATTTTTCTACTGTAAACTTTTAAAAAGTTATCCCGAATAAAAACCAATATTTCGCTTAATTTTTAATTAATTAAAAAAATTTTAATCGCTCTGAAAAGCACATTTTTACCCACCAAACTAAATATTTGCCAAATTTCATTGATACATGTCAAAAAGGCTGGTTTGTAAAGTCAGCACATGTACAAACAGACAGAAGCTTTTTCCTTATGTTTAAATATCAAAATTTAGTTAAAATACCAATACATTTTCTCACTAAACATTCTTACCAGCAGCCTTATGTGTTTTTAGCAAAGACTAATCACTCCCTAGCCCCTTTTTTCAATGAGCTAAGAATGATTTATTGGACGTTTAACTCGTACGGAAATGTCTGGTCCCAATACCCTTCTCGTGTCCCCCCCCCATTTTTTTCCCTACTAAATAGACAAAGTAGCTGTAAATTTTATGTTACGAACATACAATACCCTTCTTAAAAAGACTACTAGGATTCTTTTATGTTTGTTAAGGCCCATGGCAAGGCGGAAGCAATCGACTAAAGACCGATCCTGCTTAATTCTTGGTCTTATGCTCAAGAATGTGTTTGATATGGTCGATATTAAACACCATTTTTATTTACTTTATTGTTGTTGTAATTAAGGGAAAAGAATAATATAAAGATAGATTAAAATGAAACCTAAAATATTATTATACTACGATATTTCGAATTAATGGTTCGAATCACCTTAATATTTATTTTTTGTATCATTTCTGTGATAAATTTGAAAAGAGAATATAAGTAGTGTATAGAAAATATAAGGATCTTTTTGATCTGCCGTCAAAGACATTTTTTTCCTTAATCTGTTCTCTCCTAGCAGATAACAAGTGGCCAAAATCAATTACATGATGTTATTGATACCGGATAAGATTAATGTATTAATCATTGGAAGGAGTAATAGGATTTAATTGAACAAAATTAAAACACAGTGCCTGAAAATTTGCCATTGTAGGATGTCCCCTTTCCGAAAACTAAGAGAACTGCTCCACTTCGGTCTCCATGGGTTTTTTCTATCATTTTTTCTGATAGGTTTTCCAATATCCTTCTATTGATAGAGTTTGAAAAAGTCATAACAATAGTTTTTGATGCAAATTTAATTGAATTTTTTATTTCTTAAGATTTGAAGTCTGATTGGAAGAATTTACTTGATAAAATCAAATATCATAAATCCCATTATGGGTTTGAAGGGGTTTATACATTCCAGCTTATTTTCATCCAATAATCTACAAACAAGTTCATTACATTTTCAGAGAATAAATGTAGATTATTCAAAGAATAGTAGTTGATTAGAAAAGATATGTAGAAATTTATAGAACAATTAAAGGTCCATACTACACATTCAACATTAATATAACAATATAGGCGCATACCCGGCAGCTGAACATAAATGCTAAATAGAGAATCAGCCAATAAATATTAATTTTGGATTTTAAGAGGAGTCGGTGCATAACTAAGCAGGTATTCCATGTATGACATGACTAGAGCCGAAGAAGAAACATGAGCTCTAATGTTAGCTAACTATTTAATAAATAAACACCGCGTTCCCCAATGATATAAGTAGACTGTTTTGTTTCACATTGAAAACACATTTACATTATAAGGATGATTATTGTTAGATGTATACTTTGGAAACGAAATCGAAATAATTAGGGATGTACCAGCTGCTTTCGGTGACCAGCTGGTCTGTCCATCATACATTTAGTATTACTTTAATTATGTCAATTAAAGTATTTGCAATAAATTTAATTTTTGTTAAATTAATGTATGAATTGCAAAAAAAAATAACAAGTTACATATAGTTGTAAATTATTATAAAAAATACTGTTTATAAGAATTTTTTTTAATACTTAATTTCAGTTTAATTCTTAGTTTTTTATGAGAATTACTGTTTAAGCAAACTATAATATATAAATAATTAACATAACCTTCGAAAAGAATTATCTTGTAGTTGATAGAGGACTTATTTAATGATTGAGCTAAGAAGTAAATATATTAAAACTAATAGAAAGTTAATTTTTAAAATTGCTTTTTATTAAATGATAAAAAAAAAGCCATAAAAAGCTGGTCAAATAAAAAAAATCAACTGTATTTTATTAGGAAAAAAAAAAAAAAAAAAAAGATGATGCTCCAGTTATACCTAATTTTTAATTTTATGTTAACCTAAAATAAATAAATAAAATAAATAAAAAATAAATAATAGAAATGAAAATAATAAAGTAGATTTGAATCTTCATCCAAAATATTATAGAAAGCCAAGATTATAGATTTTAATTGTTTAGTTTTATATTATCTTTAAAAAATTAAAATGACAATAATATGCGCATAAAATTGTATTGAATATCACTGCAATGTGCTCATATAGAAGTATAGTTTACTAAACCAATGAAAATATTTTTGAAAAATATGTTTAAAAGTATTTTGAAAAATACTAAGATCAAAGAAATAAAATATTAAATGGAGTTAAAAAAAAAGATAACTGAAAAATTAATTTTTTAAAAATTTAAAATGTTTTTGATCAGTGATATATTTTGAAGTTATAAAGAAAATGTTGGAATTTTGTTAATTTTTTATTAAAATTTTAATTTAATTTTTGAAACAAGATTCCTTAATATTGCTATCTAAGAAATAGCTAATTGCCAGCCAAATTTGGAAGCTCTAAGTCCAACAACCTGCCTCGAAAGATGCAATTTATTGATAGCATGCCAGCCTATAAATTTTATTATATTAAAAGTATGAATAATTTTATCTCATATTTTTTAATAAAGAAAAATAGTTCAGTTTTGATTGAAAAATGAAAATGATTTGTCTTTCATTTACAATATTGCTGTAAATCAAAATTTAAAAATTTGTTAAAATAAAGAATATTATAAGATTTTATAATTAAAAAGATATATGTCTAAATATACTTTTATTTTAAAGATGAATTAAAATCTTTTTTTAATTTGGAAACATTTTCGAAAGTTATTGCAGAAAAACTTCAAACTTTTTTGCTGTTTTTAAATAATAAAAATTAAAAAATTACTTTACCAAACATTACACTTTCCTACCCTCCAAAACATATTTATTCTTCTCTGCATACACACGCGCACGTTCTCTTTTATTAGAAAAAAAATTTGCATTTAGCAAAAAATTTATATATATATATTATATGGAGAGTCCTTGCAGTCAAATGTTATTTCGAATCGCAATAACATAAAAGCATTTATTTATTCAAATTTCGCATGAAAATATTTCTATTATTTTCGACTGTTGGAGACGTTTTCTTTCAAATGAAAAATAATTATACAATAATAAAATAAATAAAAAATAATAAATAAATACATTTATATTTTCAATAAGTTATTTAATAAATAATAATTTTTAACAAATGACTTAAAAAAATTCTTAATAAATAAATACATTTTAATAATAATAAAGAATTTATTTACATCAAAATCAATTTAAAATAAAAAAATTATCAGATGAATTTCTGAAAGAGTGTAAAAGAAACGAGTAAAGTTTCAGAAAGAGTAAAAGAAACGAAACAGTTTGACGATTCCAAGTTTTGGCGGAATAAAATAAAAAACAAAATCGCTTAATAGGAAAAGAAAAAGATTGGCATAATTCGCCACAAATGTGCATATTTGCCAAATCATATAACCCCTATTATAGCTAATCCTGCAATTGGGATAGTTCTTGTTAGCGCCTATAGATGGCTGTAGACTGCTGGCGCCGTCTACAGGCACTAATTGGAACCTAGCTTGATCCTCCAATACGTCCTCCGGTTAACTCTACCCAGACCTTTCAATTGCAAATAAACACAACTCAAAATAATTGAAGCAGTGTTGAGTTGCACCTTTCTCTGGTAAATTAATTTTTCAGTTGAATGGATTTTGAATTTTATGCTTTATATTTTTCATAGCTTTTAAAATATTTATTTTTGAAAACTTTATTCAACTTATATTTTAATTAAGCACACAATAAGTAGCTATTTAAGTATGAAGACTGCTGCTTATGAAAATTAAGGCATCATTTCTTTTCGGTTGAATACTAACTACTACTTTTCTTAAACATTATTGTTGTGTTGTGTTGCATTGCGTTGCGTTATAATTTTGAGAATTTTGACGTTCTCTGTAGTATTATTGAGCAGCTCTTATTTTCTATTCTAGAATTTGACATATACATTTAGTATGTCATTTACTATATAAATTACTTTTTCTTATAGTTAATATGCTCGCCAGCTCAAGTTTAGTTTATTATCTTAATGTATTTAGTTTGTTTTTGAAATTGGTTTTGAGTTTATTTTATATACCGCGCATTTCCTGATTTTAAATTTTTAAAAATTTGTTTAAAAATATTTTTTAATTGTTGGTTGCATTTTTTTGTCTTCTACTTGAATTTTCGTTTCTTTCTTCTTTTTTTTTTCGTATTTTATTTGAGCAATATAGTTCTGCGTTATTACAGAATTTTGCTGTTATGTAAGGATGGGATTAAATGAAAAAAATTTATATCGTTGTTCAAAGACCATATAAATCCAAATTTTTAATGCAATTGTAAAATTGAACTATTATTATTAACTGATTATCGATTGTTATTAATTGATTATATTATTAATCGATTTAATAATGTTGAGCATATATTGACATACATTTTTTTTTTCTTTTTGTAATTCACATCCTTTCATCATAGAGAATGTCAAATTATTTCATTAGGAAATTAATTACTTTAACTTAAGCTTATTTGTATTTTTTGAATTCTTTATTTTTAATGTTATTTAATGTTGATTTTGAAACTTGGGTATCATAAACCCTTGTGGTAGATGTTAAGTTTACAAGGAAAGAAACAAGTTTTTTAAAAAAGTAATGTCAGTAAAAGGAAATGATTATTTAATTTTTAGGAGATTTTTTTGTTGGTAATAAATTTTTTTTGTAACTCGTCTTTAGCAACTCAATATTTGTAAATTTGCAATTCCATATGTTTAGGGTTAGTCAGGAAGGAGAAAGGTAGAAATGAATATTTCTCTTTTAATTAATTTTTTGAAACCTATGTAACTTTATGTATAACTAACTCTATTGGTGAAATATTTGATAATAACTTAAATTTAACATTATTTCCTTAGTCATCTCAAATGCTATATCAATCAATATGTTGTTCATAGATTTCTGAAGTTTTTGAGGAAGGAATGGTTGATTTTTTTTTTTTTCTTTTTGTACTCTGCTCTCATGCTACTGTTTATGATAATAATTATGATAATAATTATAATAATTTGATAAGATGAAAGAAGATAAAATTTTTATTATATTCTTATTAGATAATTTTTTTAATGATGAACTTTGCACTATCATGATGTAATCCAAATAAATAACCTTAATGGATTACTAGTAAAGTTCTTTCATTTGATTGTTAACAATTTTCATTTTTCATGTGTTTTTTCATGAAAGTGAGATTATTAGGTTTGTTTTCAGAACCTTGAATGTTTTTTAAAACTGATTTAAAACTGATTCCCAATGACAATTTCAGATGCTAAATGATAGTATCATTGCAGATTATTCTATTTCATTTACATATATAAGAATGAAATCTTCTTTCTTTAAACATAGCAGCAAAGTTGTTGGGTTTCCATTGCTATCGAAGCCATGTAATGCTTTAACAAAAAACAAAAAAAAAACCAATGATATAAAACGCAATTTTCTCAAAATGATTTCATGACAGTGATAAGGCTAGATGATTTTAATTTTTATTATCTATGATACAAAATCTAAATTAATGTTATTGCCATTAATTAAATAATAAGATGGTTGAAAATTGCTCAGTGTTTAATTAAAATTAAATATTCTTGAATATAATTCTGTTTAAAAATAGTTGATACATTTTATGAAAGTTTTAAGGTACTTCATATTCTATTGTATAAAATTTTATTTAAAATAATATTGTTAATAATTTTTGTTAATTCTTTGAGTGTGAGGATTATGATTTTAAAATTTTCAGAGCAAAATTAATTTATTGGAAATGAAAAGAAGGAAACGGAATACTTAAAAACAAAAAAAAAAAATCCTTCAATTTTTCAGCTACCCAAATAATTCACATTTAACTATAAAACACTAAAAATACTGTTTATGAATTTTATGTTTTATAGTTAAAAATAATTACAATATTAATTTTTGAAATATCCAAATGAAGAAAAATGTACTAAAAATTATGTATGGCCTTAACTTATAATATTTAAAAGTTCTTTAATTGTTCAAATTTATAATATGAAGTATAAAAAGTATTTAATTATTGCTGATATAAAAAATTAAGTATTTTCTTCGAAATTGAATAGTCTTGTTGTTCCAAATTGTCTAAAATGAATGTTAAAATATACTGCTGTCATTAAGGAGATAAAACTGATGAAATGGAAAAAGACTTTTTTTTTTATGAAAAAAGAGATTTTTTTTTTTTAATAATGAATAATTTGTACAATCTTCAATTTCTTATTATATTAATAGAATTTTCATCAGGAAATAGAAGTCCTATAATTACTGACTTGCCAATTTGTTTTTAAAAAAAATGTTCTTTATTGTAGAAGAAGTCAATTATATTTTTGAATTATTAAATATTGACATCATGAAATAATATATATATTCTATTCTTTCATATAGATGTTACCATGTCTGCGATGTGGGTTGGAAGTATTATTTCTGTAGATTGTGGAGATGTTCTTGGTGTTTTTGAAGGTGAAATTTCAAATGTGGATGGTGATAATCAAACTATATCTTTGATAAATGTCAGCAGAAATAATGTAAAATGTGAAGTAAAAGAAGTGACATTAAGGTATGTCATCTAAATGGATAACTTTATTTCAAATATATTAATAAAATTCTTTATATTGAACCATGCACATTCTTTTTTTATTGAACAGATAAAAAAAAAGCCTAATTAAGTAATAAAAAAAATTTAAAATTTAGTAATTGAAAAATTTTGCATAGCCATTAAAAGAAACATTTTTTGCATACTCATGGATATTTATAGCCCACGATTTATTTGGCTATTCTCAAATTACACCAAAATTGTCAAACTCCATTATACATACTGCTGTCATCTTGATGATATTGCTCATTTGCTTGCTTTTAAAACCCAAGAGCTATAAGTATCTGAATTTGCAGTTCATATGGAATAATGATTATGAAGTAACATAGATAATGTATTAAAATTATATTGAATTTGTTATAGTTTTTATAAAGAGTAGAAAAATTTTATTTTAGTTTTTATTTTTCCTTTTCTGTGTGTTTATTAATAAATGTGTTTTTGATAATGCATATTGTCTTTTCTCAGTGAAAAAAGTTCTCTATCAAAAAGTAAATTTGTTTGAAATTCACTAATTGATGCACCTTCATATTACCAACAGATTCCAATGCCAGAAAACCAAATAACATTGGTGATTTGACATCCATTTGTGATATGAAAGTGCGTTGATTAGGGATTTTAACAAAATTTGTTTTTAAGGTATGATCTTTTATACTGAGAATAACAATATGAAGAATAATAAATCAATATGTATGGAAAATTTTTATTCAATATTTGGCTTTCTTGCTTTATCCTGAATATTGCTATTTGTTATCAAAGAGTCCTTGATTGGGAGTGCAGCGAAAGCAAACTTTTAATACTGATATTGTTTTAAAATAGATAACATTTTAACAGCTCTTTAAAAAAATTCATAAAAAGTAATCTGATTCAGAGAATTTATTGTATTTAAATTTAAAAGATAATAAAAATCATAAAATTGAACTAAAATTTTCACTAGAAATATTAAATGATTTTCTAAAAATATGTCATTTACCTTATATTGAAATTTTATTACAACCTATAAAATTTTTTAAAGATATATATGATTATTTAGATATACTTGCTGAAAATTGTTTTTAAGTTTTATTTTTTGTTTTGTTATTGAAAGAATAATATGCAGTATTTTAATTTCTAATATATATAATTTTATCTTAAAATGGATATTGGAAGATAGGAATAAAACTGTTAAGTTCAAGTTGATACTTTATACAAATTATTCTGTAGGAATTTGAATTGCTCCAAGAAATTTTTTTAAATATAATTTTAAATTTTTGTTAAACAAAATTAAGTATATCCATTGAAAATTTTGCATGAATGTCCTGAAACTTCAGAGGCAAATTTAAAGTGAATTTTCAAAAGACCTATATCTTTTTATACTTTTTAAAATGTTTTATTATTGAATATATCAGTAGTGATGATGATAAAAAAAAAGAATTTTGTTAACTCTCATCCTGTTAAATGCCCTCTGCAAGAAATTTGTCACTTAATCACTATAGGCTTTAAAAAGGCTATTTTTAAGCATACAATTCTCTCAGTTATACCAATAAGAATGCTTTTAGGTAAAAATTAATTTTTTTAATGTTTTTCAGAATTTAATATTGTAATGAAGATGCAAAGAATAACAAGTTACAAAGTAACACTATATCAAGTTTATTAGCTTTAAGGAATTTGTTACATGCAGGCGAAGAATTGATCCCACTGCTTGTAGAACTCAGAATTTATATCTTTACAGAATAATCTGAAACTATACAGAAGGTTATAGAAAGTTCTAGAAGCTTCTAGAACATTAACAAATGAATAATAAGAAATTCAAATTAAAGTTCAGCCGTTAAATTAATGCGACTTGGCTGGAATTCGAACCCCCGACCTTGACCTCTGCAAGCGCATACTGGCTATGTGCAGATTTTTCTTTTGCAATAATATTATGGTTAGATCATTGCAGTGAAATTTGTAATGGTACGAGTAATTTTATATGATTCTGGTTATTTTGAGAATAAGGAAGTCGATTCATTTTTTTTAATGTAAGCTTTATTAATGCACATACTATATATACCAGTTTTTTGCCATTTTTATAACACAATTAACTTTTATTATAGCACACTAGATATTAAAAACTTGAAGCTAATTGAATCAACAGTGAAAAGTGAAAAAAAGGAGCATTCCTCTAGCACATTAAATGACTGTGTTCCTCCTTCCAAAAATGAAATAACTACTAATTCACCTTTGATTGAAGACAATCAGAAAAAGAAAGGTAATTTTTATTTAAAAATAATTCGTTTTTAATTATTTAGTATATATTTACTTAATTTAATTAATTTGACTCTTAGTTTCAAGTTGATTGGCATTTTTAAAACCCATTTAAAATATTTTTTTCATTGATTGTCTCTTTAGAAATTTTATTTTGAATTTATTTGAACTAAAAGAATTGTTGTGAAACGAAGAAAAATAATGTATTATTAGAACATTTATTGCATATAAATAATGAATTCCAATTTCAAAACATTTACTGCATATTTTAATTCTTTATTGATCATTTAATTTTCGTGAAATATGTATGAAAATACTTTTGAAAACTTTTAAGAAATTCAATATAATTTATTACTGTATTTTTTTTGTCCTATAACAATTAATATTCAACATAAAAAATTTATTTTTTTTACACATGTAAAGTAACTAAGTTTTTCACAAATGCAATACATATGTAATTTTTTGTAGACAATCATTTCAGAAAACCATAATGAAAAGTATTAATGTGAATTGTTTTGCAGGTATTTATTAAGTAAAGTTTGTTGGCATTTGTTGTAAAATAATGTTGCAATACTACATAAGCCAATATAAAATTGGTCAGGAAATTGCATTTTATGTTATAGTTTTTGGATTGAATTGTGTATTTTTAACGTGGTGTAAATTTTTATTGCTTTTAATGATGCAAAAAATAAATAATCTTTTATAGAACCAGCTTTAACACATTAGAACATGTTATGTTTTTTTTTTATTTTGCATAATGCAAAAAGGAAGAGAATAAAATTAAATTTACAATAATATTTGGAAATGCTGAGGAATTTCTCTCTTTTCCATGCAATTTTATTTATACATCGCATTTTTCTCTAAAGAAATACATTATCGAAAATAATATCTGTAAATCTGTTTTGCTTTCTTTTTTTGGGGGGGGGATAGTAAACTCTGCTGCTAATAAAGATGAATGTGTGTATGTTGGCACTCTACAGGAACAATAATTTGACCTAGAAATAGCAAATTTAGCGCATACATAGTTGAAAGTAAACCTCAGATTGATATATATTTAATTTGAATGAATTAAAAATGGAGTGAATTTTTGTCATTTTTTCTCTCTATAACATCCAAAAATATTACAGCATAAAAAGGAATTTTGCTTCATTTTAAAAATGAAAAAATACCTTTTCAACTTTACCAATTTTTTGCTTTATAAATTCTCTTCTTTTTAATTAAATTTAAAAAAAAATATTTTATCATATTTTACAACAAACTATAACATTGTTGAAATAAAATTAAAATTGTTTTCATCATTGCTGCTTCAATATTTACCATGTTTTTGTTATATTTAGTGGTTTTTGGCTTAAAGCATACTTTTAATAACATTCTTGAAATGTTTGCGTATTTGAAGTTATTAAGGTCTAAGTTTGAAAATTTTTAATTGCATATATTTTTAAACTGTATTGCTCTCCCTTTTTGTTGTTCTTTCCTGTGATAAGAATGTAGTAAAATATTTACAAAAAAAAAAAAATGATAAGTCTTCTAAAATAGTGTGTATCCATCAAAGTTTGAAGATAAACAACATTTTGCATTAAGAACAAACTGTGCAGAATATTTAATTCATTTTTTAGTGATTATTTATCCCTTTGAATCGATGTCACCAAAGGCATCTAGTGCATTATAAAATCTTTAAATTAAAACTCCAATTTTTATTATTTTTGGAAATTATCTTTTAGGTAAACTAGCATTTGCACCATTAAACTGCATGTAATCAAATATAAGAACATTTTTTTTATTTATTTAGATGTAGAAGAACTCATTCAAATTTTAATATTTCATTTTTTTTTTTTTCACTTTAGTTGATGGAAAAAAGAAGAGCAACAAAAGAGTAGACATCAAAAAGTGGCACAGAGATCGAGATGATGCTTGCTTCAGTGCTCCTGTGGATAGTGAAGTACTTGATGTAGATTTTGACTTTGAAAAGAATCTTGCTCTGTTTGATAAGAGAGCTGTATTTGAAGAAATTGATGCTTTGTCAAAATCAGATCATGTCAGATTGGTAGATTGCAACAAGAGAATTCCTACAAAATATCGTCATGATGAAAATATACTTTCTAATGACATTCCTATTTTGAGACAAATTTCTGTGCCATGCAAACATACTGAAGAATATGTTACAGGTAGGTTTTAATCTTTTGTTTATTAAATATTGAAGGATGCTAGATTGATTTTATTCTCTGTAATCATTTAAGTAGTTAATTCCTCAATGCTATTTATGAACAGTAATATTTAATTTCATTTAAATCCACAATTTAAATTTTACATGCTTTTCAATATGCAGTTACAGTTATAAGTTGAAATACTTTTTTGAATACTTAAAGATATGTAATAAAACCTATACATTTTTTTGAGATAATTTTTAGTTTTTCTTTAAAATTGTGTGTTTATTTCCAATTGGTGTATGTACTTGAATTATAAATTTCTTACATTTTGGCTCTTGTAATTGCTGTCTAAAAACTCATTTGATACACTTTTCACTAGATATTTCAGTTGTTGCACATAAAAGAACTCATTAACATGGGGATATATATTTCACTTACAAAAATAGTTTAATATTGGAAGTAATTGTAACTTTTAAATGTTGGCAATTATTTCCTGTTTTTCTTTCTTCATAATTTTAATTTATGTGTAAATTTTGGGAGTGCTTTTTTTTTATATGCATGTGCTATAAAAGTTTTGACAAAATGATCTAAATTTTTTATTTAAATTTCTGAATTCCAATTTTTTTCTTATAGAAAATCAAAAATTGAAGGGTAAAATTTTATATCTTTCTAAGAAAATTGAAGGGAGTGCTTTATACTGTATATTTCAGAAAATTGAGAGTGCATTTTTTTCTTCAGAAAATTATCCAAAATTTAGAATTTATTTATAAATTAAAATAAAAATTTTAATAGAATCTTGCAATTTTCAAACTTCTTACTACAAGCATGAAAATATTGTTAAGCAAGTTAAAATGAGTGGAATAATTTCTTATCGATCACTATAAAATAAATTGTCAATCACTGTTCTGCAAAAGAACTCTAAAATGAATTGAGTTCCCTTTCTCAGTCCTTCTGAATCAATTTCTCCTGTCTCCTGAGTATCATAGCATTCGGAGGTGGGGTATGATTATGCCACACAGTTTACTCCACATTATTTCATTTTTATTTGAAAAATGATAATTTTAATTCTAATAACTCTGTCTAATGCTAACATGTTTTTCTACCATTCATTTGCTGTTTTGTATATAATCTGGTGTATTTGTGCTTGTCTTATGTATGTTTTTACCTTTTTTTTTTCTTTGAAAGATAAATGGACGAAAAATTCTTATACAGCAAATAATTTAAAGCATATGATGATAGTTTTATTAGTGGAAAATTTTGTCAACAGTGTGACTGTCTTGCATTTTCCCATAAATCTTCTGTCCAATGTAACAAATCAGCATTTATATTTCAAAAATAAAACAAATCTCATTTCAAAAATTAATTTTCTTAAATTAAAAAATTTAAACCATAGTAATTAAAATTGTTTTATCGGCGGTGGGAGGGGCGGGATGATACATTGCCAATATTTAGCAAATGTATCATTTGCCCCCAGATGTATATGAATGAAGATGTGCCTGCATATAAAAATCAACTGTCATAATGTAGGTTTACAAAAATTCTTGCTTATCTCGGAATTAAATATTGTGCAAATCATAAAATAATTCGTATTCTTTTAAAAGGTTTTTGATCATCTTAATAGATTTCTCTTCAGTGATTCTGAAAAGTTTAAGTATTATTATGTTTGTACTAATGAATACAAAGACTTAATTTTTATGATCTTCAGGAAATATATTTTAAAAGATTTTTTATGCTTTCATTATATAACTATATCTAATAGATATTCTTTGATATTAAATAATAGTAAGGAATTTAATTGTTATCGAATATATAGTAATCATTTGATAAAATATTTGCTATTATATTTAGAAATTTTGCTCTATTCGAAATTTTAATCAGTAGATTAAAAAGAAATGATATGATAGGTGCCTTTTTTTTATATCTGTAAACCTAGCATTTCAGTCAATTATTTATTTTTTCATTCCTTATGTTATGAATAATTGAATGAAATTGATTATGAAAATTTTTTCAAATTATTTCCTTACAAAATTCCTTCCTAAATATTTTTTAGATACGGGTTTAATTGTGCCAAGTGTAACTGTAGAATTAAAGAAAATGTTATATGAAAAGTGTGAAGAAGTTGGATTATTACCAAAAGTCCGTGTAGAAATGATTGGTCGTGGAGCATGTGAAATGGTTTTGCACTTGCTAGGTGGAAGTTACAGGTCTGTACCATTATTAAATTTATATGCAGTTTTGTTAGAGTGATGCATGTTTTCTCATAACAGTTGATTGTTTTTGAAATTTGTTTAAAAATATTCATTGAATTTAAAGTGTATATTAATTATTGAAAATTTAATAATATTCATTTATATAACTTGCTTATATATTTATTATAACATTTAAAGAAAAGGATACATTATATATAGAATACAGTTTCAATGGAATACTAATTTGCTATGGTACAACAATGCAATTACATGACTACATAATATAATTACATAAAATGACACTGTAATTACATACAAATTAAACATACAATATAATTACATGACATTACTTAAAATATTAAGTATATCTTTTGACATCAAGGCCTTCAAAGAATTATTTTAAATACTCTAAAGATTTGTTGCTATTGTATCTGTCATGCCACATACAATCTTTAATATTTTTACTCATTTAACCGTTTTTGATGTAGTATTAAAAATTTGAAATTTAGTAATCATGCTATATGTTTAATCTTTTAATTAACTTTATCCACTGATAAAGAAACCTTTGTAGTGATTATATTTTGCATTTGTGATCTCATATTCGATAATAAAAATAGTTTTTGCCAGCCAGTTGTACTTTTAAATTTTGTACATAATCTTTTGGGTCATCCTATCATTTTTAATAATTGCAGACAGTTTTTCCATCTTCCAATTACAAGTTGGTGGAAAGTGAGAATAAAAAAAAAAAAAAAAATTCTATTATTTAGTTCTGATTTGTTGTTTATTTGGTAATGCAAGAGTATGCTTTTGCATCTAAGTTCCATCTGTCTTCTTTTGCAGATTGAATCCTCAGAATACTCATCAGAAACCTTCTGTTGTTATTCTTTGTGGATCACACATACAAGGTGCACAGGGAGTGAATTGTGGTCGCCAATTAGCCAACCATTGTGCATTAATAACAATTTTAATTCCAGCACAAGCTAAAGATTCTCATTCCATAGTGTCCACTGAGCTGAAACTGTTTAGTATGTGTTGTGGCAAGACAGTAAATGCAGTATCAAGTGAGTAAAATATATTAAATGAATTGTATTGTTCATATTTCTTTTTTATTTCTTCATTGATTTATTTATCATCAAAAATCAGAAAGAAAAGAAAAATCTATCAGAATTCGAGGCGAGGATTTTAACTTGCCTTTTTTTTTTTTTTTGTAGTTAATCTCAATCTTAAATAATAAAACTTTTGCATTTCTTGATCACTGAAAGGTTGAAGGATTAAATTGATGGTTACTGTTGCACTTTTTCAAATTGCAAAGCAAGAAACATGTATTTTCTGTTATTATTTAAATTTATTTTTTTACTGCTGCTGCTTCTAATTCCTTTTAATAATTAGAATTTAAAATATTAACTCCTTTTAATAATTCAGAAGTTCGCATTAATGGAATTATACTTACTGTTGCCATTCATATAAGTATATTTAGTTCTGTAGCAGGTAGAAGTGATTTTATTCTATTTGATTTGAATTTTATTAGTAATGTTTAGTATTCTTTATAATGTTTGTATAATTAATTTGCATTATGCTTTAATTATATCAATTTTCAACTCCTAATTTTTAAGAATAAAAATTAGGAGTTTTAGATATGTTTGAACCTTTTAATATTTATTGAAACGTCACATCATGAATTTACTTTAATGATAGAAAGCATCAATGATATCATTCAATGGAAGAACTATAATCTAATAAAAAGTTTTAAGGAAAAATTGGAGAATGTTGTATTGGAGTTAAATAATAAGGATAAGTTATGTTGGGGATAATATTAGCTGTTGTTATTTTAATTAATGAAGGAGGAGTTCATCTAATAACTAAATTGCATAATCTTAATGCATTTTGATATTTTTATAGGAAATATTAGAACCAAATTGGTCATTAGAAAGCCAGTTGGCTTGAACACTTTTTTTTCTTTGCTTTTAACTATTATATTTTTTTCTTTTTTAACATCAGCCCATATATTCTAGCAGAAGTACTTTAACATTTTTTTTAATTAAAAAAGATATCATCGTAATGGTTTGAGTTATTTTAATGTTGATTAGGCAAATATTTTTTGGAATATTTCATTTTTTCAATTATTACTTATTTTATTTTTGCTTTGTAATATTATAATTTCAATTCATATTCAACATCTAAAAAGTAATTGCTGCACATTTATTACTAATTATTAATAATTTTTATTTCATTTAACTTATTGTCTCGCCAAATCTTATTTAAAATTTCTTCCATTTTAAATTGAGCTATAATTTTGTGCTTGATTTTTGACATATTTAAGTCTTGCACAGACTTTTGTCTCTATCATAATCTGTCCTCTGTTTCTTGTTGCACAATTTTAGTTGCATTTGGTTAATAATTTTAAGTGATGAAGTATAAGTTTATTTTCCAATATGAATATTGTTTAATTCTTGTCCCTTATTTTTTTTTTGTAATTAAAATTTAAAATCATATTCATATTATGTCACATGCTGTATAAATAAGACATACATACATTCTTATATTTTACTCTATAGTATTACTATTTTCTAATACTGATTTATCATTAATAAGACTTTAAGACTACTTTCTGCTGCTTAAGGATGCTTGATTTCAGATTCATATAATTTATTCTGTTGAATTAGATTACAGTTGCTGTTTCTAAAACGTTTTCAGATTCTTAATTTGTACTTGTTGTATTATTTATGATAATAAGGAATTTCTATTCAGAAATATACTATGATATTTTCAGGTCTGCCTTCTTCGGTGGATTTCATTGTCGATGCACTGGAATCTCATGAGAACATTAAACAAGAAGAAAAGTCTTGGATAGCAAATGCTAGACACTGGGCCAAACAAACTAAAGCTCCTGTTCTGTGTCTAGATCCTCCACCAAATTGTGCTTCTACTGAACACAATTTCATATTGTCTCCGGCCCTGCCTTTTTCATTTAGAACTGACAAATGTAGTATTCATATTTGTGATATTGGTATTCCAAAAGGCGTGTTTTCAAATGCAGGTTGTACATATTCATCCCCTTTTGGATCCAAGTTTGTAATTCCTCTCTATCCAAGGACTGAATCTACTTAACCAGATAATATAAAAGCTGAGTAATTATTTTACTTATCTTAATTCTGTTATTGTAATTGAGCTTGTGAATGAAGTATTATTCTTGGATACAGTTGTCTTATACAGATCAGTTTAAAATATTTTAAAAAAACTTTGCACCTGAAGACAATTAAGAAGAGAACTTCTGTGTAGTTTTGTGGTTTAAATATTAATTTTTATTTTGTTTTGTGAAATAAAAAAAAATGATTTTGGAAGTCATAAAGATAAGCTGGGAATGTGATGTAAGAAATTATATATATTTGAATGAGGATTTAGTTTACATTTTGATATAAACATAAAGCTGTCTAGCATGTTTTGTTTCTGATTTAAATAATATTTATAAGTATTTTCAGATAAATTTTTATACAATTCCTTGATTAATTTTTTTAATGAAATTTATTTATATATGAAAACTGATATATTATACTATGTCAGTATCACTCTTAACAAAAATAAAGAATCTTAGTTTTGTGCAAACCGCAAAAATTGCATTTTACGCACAAATTTTTTTAAATATTTAATTAAAAGAAGCCGCTTTATACATTACACAGATATCTACTCCATATACAATATATATATATGTATATTATGTTTTTAAATGTGGATATTGTTGTCCTTTTCCTCCCTTGTTCTTTTATTTATACAAAGTATTTGTGGAAATGTGTAGCAGTAACATATTTGTCTTTACTTAGTATAGCTATATAGAATTGATTGAAATTTGTAAGAAGCAAGAATCGTTGCTCTGAATTGAATTTTAAAATGTTTATATATCCTGAAGTGAAAAGTCACTATATGTAAATATTATTACCTTGAAATAACCAACTATGTATAGTGAATCGATCTCTTATTTATTAACCATTTTACCTTCACCTAGTAAATTTTTGTTACAATGCAGGTATAAGTCAAGTTAATTATTGATGTATTTAAAACTAGTGTATTGAATGGATGAACACATTGTTAAAAATTATCTTGCATTAAAAATTTTACTGTTGCTAGTGTAGTTTAAGTTTTGTATGCTTTATTGTGCAAAAGAAATCTTAAATTAAAAAAATTGAAGAATCTTATTCTGTGTCACTGTTATGATCTCTTCAAGTGTTGTGCCTTATACAAAGATGTTCTTAATTTTTTTATGTGAATGTCTTCACAATGTTAAAGTGTCAGTATGTAAATATTTTGTGTTACAAAAAAAGGTGCGAATCAGCCAAACTTAATATATGTTGTATTATATGGGTGTAGTATATTGTGTTCATATATTTAAAAGTATCTCTGAATCTCAATGGAAGTTTTATATAAAAACTGTCTCAGTTTCCTTATTCCATGTTGGAAAAATTGAAATCTTATGAATGAATAAATAAAACAATTTCCATGAATTCTACATTGCATAAATTATTTGCTTATTTTTAATTATCTAGTTACAGAAATTATCAATTTTAGTTCCTTCAGTTTAAAAAATATTGCATGCATTCTAAAAAGTAGTGCATATATATATATATATATATATATATATATATATATATAATATAATATAATTTACATTTGTTGGCTTTCAGTGATTCTAAAAAATAGTGCATATATATATATATTTAGATTTGTTGTCTTTCATTGATTGGACATAGAATCCTAGATCTTTTCTGAATCACTCCACATTGAGGATTTATTGCATGAATTTACTTTATAGAGTGTTTAAGGTGTTTTTCTAGGGCTCAAATTGTATGTATTGAAGTCACAATTTCTGTGGTGCTCACCCACACTCCTACATTTTCATTTTTTTCTGAAGTTATTATTGAGTTGAATTCAACTTTCTTTGAATTCTTTTTCTGATAATAAAAATTTTTCCTATTGTTACTGAAAAATAAAATTCCTCTAAACTCAAATGGGTTCTCCTGTAGTGAGTGTATGGTATAACACAATTAGTAGGCCTCAATAACAAATAACGACGTTTATTAATGCGAAGACACGAATATATAGACAGCAAAACATAGTCAAGGCGGACACAAGCAATAAACAGAGCGGAAGCAGCACAACAATTTTAAACAGCTCGAAGAGCTTAGAGGGAGATAATTTGCTCAACTAATCACTTGAACTGAACTCGAATGACAGACTAAAGCTCGGTCTTACGGCCTTTTATAGTTCTTGAAATACGGCAGAGAAAAATCTCGAAATGTCAAATTAAACGAACCTATCGCCGAAATTCTTGAAGATTCTAGTATCTTCCATTTTGTCGCCAAGCCGTCATTGTCGGCACCCGGGCAGCATCCAATAGAACTGTCTTTCCTACGATGGAACCAACCATGCTCCGAAGCAACTTTACAGATTTGCAACAGTATTTTAGTTTAGGTTGATTTAAGCTTAATTTTTAGTATACAGAGTGCTCCTGAATTCATGAGTCTAACTTTAAGGATAGGTAAAACATATATTGCATAGTAGTGTAGGGACGGAAATAAAAACTTTCGGCGATGGAATGCCGTGCAAATAAAAAGGAAGCTATTTACTTGCAAAATATTACAATAAGTGAGTGCACAAATATGCCAGTACCAACTTCGGTACAGGCCTGATAGCGTCTAGCAAGTAATTGACGTCGTCTTTTGAAGATGCATGGTGTTTCATGAATAGTTGCAGCAGCAACTGAAAGTTTTCTCATCAGAGACAGCTGGAGTCTCATTGATTGTACTTACTTGTTGTACCTACACTTTTCATATCTCACCCCATATTGCTGTACAAAATGTAATTCATTATATGCATTTTACCTACCCTTAAAATGTGGCTTTATCATTACTATCTGTTTATTAACAAAATAGTTTTTTCCTTGTTGGTAGATGGTGTGTTTTTTAAAAATTCTAGTTGCACAATAATAATTCTTACATGCAATATGCTATTTATTTATTTTTACGGCCTTCAGGGCTACTTTTCAGGTTACATTAAGACACTGGATTTAATCGGCTATTTTCTGATTACGCTAAGATAATAAGTTTACTATGAAACTTTCAGATTACACCAAGATAGATACATTCCCAGGTTACTTGGCGATTACATCGAGATCACCAACGTCGAATTGAATTGGCGGCGATTGTATTTTGGTGATTTGTTACTTGCGCCGTAAAAATAATCAAGTACCAGCAATACTTATTTCAAATAAAATCCTTGCATGCAATAATCACTTAAGAGTTTTTTCGACTCAATGTCGGAAAATATGAAGATTCGCACAACTTATTTAGAGATGAACAAAATTCTTGAATCTGTAAATTCTCTTTTTAGACAAGAGTGTCCCGAAGTTAGTAATACAAAATTTTACGGGAAATAGTATCAAAAAGATTTATAGTACAAATGGAACCTATAACAAATTATCGCCTAAATGCAATAGGTAGCTTGCTTCATGGATAAGCAAATAGAGCAATTTCTTGTTTATTCATTCATGCCGTAACATTCGAAAAAAGTATATGGACTGATACAAATTTGAAATTACCAGGATATGTACATAATGAATTGTGATGAATAAGCTGCCCCAGCATTTATCGACAATGGTTTCCATACAGACGCTGAACGTTGGCATGACTATCATGTGATCAACTGCTGCTCTGCCTTCTTTCCTGGGAAAAATTCCATACTATTGTTAAGGAAAATTTCATCCGGAGGGTATATGGTGAGAAGACCTGTAAGCTCAATAATGGATAACAATGCTTTATTCCATACTAGCCGCCTTTAGCGACTAGCCGGTTCGCCAATCTTAATGTCCGTTAAAATTTTAATACTTAAATATTTTATGTAATTCTTACTTTAATAGATTCTTCATCAAAATGTTTTAAAACTTCAAATTTTGATAGTCATATAATTCACTCATAATATTATAAAGGCATTCAGTCATAACTTAATATGTATCTCTCTCATTTTCAGTTAGCTTCCGTAAAATTTATGCTTTAAATTAAAGTGGAAAGGATGTATCTGCAATTAATATAATAATATTTTTTACTGAAACAAAGCATTTTTTAATAATATGATTACTGAAAACAGAGTCACTGAGCGTTTAAACTTTATGGGCACTAAAGAATATATTTCTTAATTCAAGTAATATCTCAAGAATTTGTCAACAAAATTTTCTCAGATTCATCATGAGCAGATCGATTCATTAACAATGTTTAATTTTAATTGCATCAAACATTAAGAAAATAAAATGAATCGTTTAAAATTATCGGCCGAAAAATGTTAAGCCTAGTCGCATTAGGGTGGGGGGAAAAACTGAAGCCTTACTCATTTGGCGGTGGGGAAAATGAAGATTTTTTTGGCGGAAAAGTTAGTTTTTAATTAATAATTAAAATTCTAATTAAAAATTCAAAAAAAGGGAGCCCAGGTGCACATTCCCGACCTCCAAGGTATACATGTACCAAATTTGGTAACTGTAGGTCAAACGGGCTAGCCTGTAGAGCGCCAACACACACATACACACACACACACACACATTGAGCTTTATATAAGTATCGAAGAAAGCATGAAAATATAATAGCGAAAGACAACTAAAGCACACACAAAAACAGTAATAACCAACAGCACGCAAGCAGCAAATCGCTATTTATTACTTTCTCGTACACGTAATATAGAGAAAATTTAGTAAGCGTCAAAAAATTCGAACTCGAGATTTTAAAGAATCTCCACGTTTTAAACTTCCGAGTTTCGAAAAATACATTTTTTAGAACATGTCTGTGCCAAAGATAACTCAAAAACATTTTGAGTTAGAAGGTTGATATACGGTCCTTACACCAAATTTGTAGATTTCTGTCAAAATGTGAGAAAAACTGTTTAGAGGAAGTCCGGCTTTTCGAATATAAGTTAAAACGATAATTAAAAAAATCAGAGAGCTAGAGGAATAAAATTCGGTGCACAGATTTAACACTTACAGTGTAGGCACCTATCAAATTTTGAGCCAAATCCAACTATGGATTGACTATGTGTGGGTTATTATTTTCAGAAATAAACTCAATAATTCAAAAATGCCATGACCTAAATATATCAAATTTGATATGGGAATTTGTGACTACAAGTATATTTTTGTGTGAAATTTTTCTTCCATTCAGTTGAGTAAAACATGTCTAAAACACAAAATCGATTTTCGGATGCTATTAACCGCATGCCGGCGATTAATCGCCAAATAACTCTACCAATATCATACGATGGATTCAGTAAAAATGCTGAATTCACTCCAAAAGTTAATATTTCGTGATTATTGTACGCTGGTACCATGTAAGGCATTCTCTGGCATGAAAAATTTATTAGAGAATATGCTAAAAAAGTTTGGGAGTTCATTCCCACTGGTTTTATTTTTATTAATATCTATGTATCTATATTATCGCTAACTACAATAGTGCAAAACACTCGCACACTTGGAGATCAACACTTCAAAGAGAAACTTCGCTCAACTATTCACTCTCGTATTGATGGTTAAATGGAGTAGTCGAAAATTGAAGCCACCTCCGATCCTGACATAGTAGGGAATGCTTGGGTTGCTGTTGAACATCTGGTGCAGGAGTGAGAAATGGTCATGCTGTCCAGTGGGAAAGCTCGTGAAGAGTGGGTAAAGGTACAGGAATGAGTTCTACTTCCCAAAGGTAGTTCTGTTACAACCACCAATAGACAAGGCTAGAACACTTACGTCACAGAAACTCATGACGTCGCTCCGAGTGGTGACATGAGTATGTGTGAATTTGAGGACCGAGGGAAAAATTCCACCCTCATCAAGCTTACTGGTAAGAAATACACTCTCCCCTCCCCACGCCATTTTTTAGCCAGTGGTCATTTTCGTGTTTGAGAAGGCATGAAGCGTGTTTTGTTGTTTGCAATAAAATTCATTTGGAGGTCACTTAAAATAAGGAATAGAAGTGCCTTTAATCTGCTGTGTTCCAAACTGTAATGGACTTTATAGGAATGGCCCAAGAGTTAATGCTTTTTCCTTTGCTAAAGAGGAAGAACTTAAAAAGAAATGGTTAAGTGCCATACATCGTGGTGGATTTTATCCGATGCAGCATAGTAGGGAAAATTCATTGAACTGTTTTAAAATAATGCCAAATGTTTCAAAATGAAAAATAATTTATTCTTACTTTAGAAGTTTAACTGCTCGATAATATCCATTATTCGTGATTTTAATCAAGTGCATTATAAAAAGAATTGTTTCATAAAATGCTGTAATGTAGGTTGTATTATTGTTAATAATAATTATAATATTAGCCATAATTATGATCAAATGTTTCGTTTACTATTATATAACCATTATATAATTACGTTTATGTAGTTACATTTTATTATATAACATAACGATAAATACCGCAGAGTAAACAAAATAAAAACTCTCCGTACTTATAATTATATATTATTTCATGTTGCATATTTGTTACTGTATTTAAATTAAAGATTCAATATTTACGAATAATTTCCTTTACTGTAGGTCTGTGAATTACATTTTAGAATAAATGATATTGAAAGAGAAACTAGTCTATTTGATTCGAAGTCAGGAAAATTATTAAGTGCCCCTCTTAAATATCCCAGATTAGTTACTAGATTCCATCTCAGATGCCAAATTGTGCCTCTTGCAGTCAACTTCAACATATTAGAGGGAAAATCCAGAAATAAAAAAAAAGATGAAATTAGTGCAACAATATATAGAAAACACTCTCCAGGAAAGCATAACAGAAAAAAAAAATAAGAAATACGATAAGACAAAAGAATTTTAAAATTTTGAAGCAGCTCATTTCCTTAGTAAATTTGAAAATTTTTCTGCAATATCATTCAAAAAGAAAATTATTGATTTATTTATGAATATTGAATTAAGTTCCTGGTCCTGAAATTGCATCGTCTGCCATAATAAATGATTTATTAGAGGTTTCAACTTTTGTTGGAAATATTCAAATATTCCAATTGTCAAATATTCCAAACATTTCTTCATTACCAATAATAATCAATAACATCAACAATTTAAATGAAATATTACAGCATCTTCCTGAAATGAAGACAAATAATTCATTGCTGAATTCAAATATTGTTTCCCAGATTCAGGGTTTCATGGATAATTTAAATATAACCCAAAAAAATTTAACCAATGCTATCGCATTTATTAAAGAGCAATTTGCCTTTATTATTCAAAATGAACACAGTACAAGGTACTCCACTGAAATGATGATATTCTGCTCATTATTTTATTCAATGGCTTCCCATGCATATACATTTGTCAGAAAGTCTGGCTATATTTTGTTACATCAAAATTACCTTAAATTTAGTAAAGTTATTTCTAACAAGAAATAATGATAAAATATATAGTTTAACTATATATTTTATAGCCTACTAGCCGCCTTTGGCGACCAGCCGGTTCGCCAATCTTAATGTTCGTTAAAATTTTAATAATTAAATATTTTATGCAATTCCTACTTTAATAGCTTCTTCATCAAAATATTTTAAAACTTCACATTTTGAGAGTCATATAATTCACTCATAATATTATAAACGCCTTCAGTCGTAACGTAATATGTATCTCTCTAATTTTCTGTTGGCTCCCGTAGAATTTATACTTTAAATTAAAGTGGAAAGGATGTATCTGCAATTAATATAATAATATTTTTTACTGAAACAAAATATTTTTTTTTGTAATATGATTATTGAAAACAGTCACTGAGTGTTTAAACTTTATGGGCACTAAAGAATATCTTTCTTAATTTATGTAATATTTCAAAAATTTGTCAACAAAATTTTCTCAGATTCATCATGACCAGATTGATTAATTAACAATGTTTAATTTTAAATGCATCAAACACTAAAAAAATAAAACGAATCGTTTAAAATAATCAGTTGAAAACAGGTTAAAAAAAAAACTACTTAAAAAACGAAGTACTTAAAACTATAAGCATATACAAAAAATATATAACTAACATAAATGCATTTTAATTACGAAAGCAAACAACGAACCTAAAAATAATTTAAATCCAGTCCGCATCCGTTGATAATAATTGTCAACACAATACGGAATTCAGAACACAATCCTCATGCGTGAATTTTCAACGCGTTACGGTAACGCAAATACGTGAATTTTCTACGCCAGTTGGGGTAACGCTATGCGGATTAGAAATTTCTAATTTCCTTTATTCTGTTTTATTTTAATTCAAAAGTACTTCAGAATGAATTTCAAAAATCGATTAATTAACAATGTTTACTTTTAAATGCATAAAACATTAAGAAAATAAACAGAATCGTTTGAAATAATCCGCTGAAAATCTTAACCCTAGCCTCATTACTGTTGGGAGGAAAAAAAAAAAAAAAAAAAAAAAAAAACTGAAGCCTTCCTCATTTGGCGGTGGGGAAAATGGAAGATTTTTTTGGCGGAAAATTGGAGGTGGGGAAAATGGAAGATTTTTTGGGCGGGAAAGTTCTAAAGCACTAAAGAATATTTTTCTTAATTTATATAATATCTCAAGAAGTTTTCAACAAAATTTTCTCAGATTCATCATGAACAGATCGATGAAAATAGTTGTCAACAGTCAGAACGTAATGCGCATGCGTGAATTTTCAACGCCAATTATGGTAACGCAAATGCGTGAGTTTTCTACTCCAGTTGGGGTAACGCTACGCAGATTAGAAATTTTTAATTTCCTTTATTCTGTTTTATTTACATTCAAAAATACTTCAGAATGAATCTGAAAGATCGATTCATTAACAATGTTTAATTTTAAATGCATCAAACATTAAGAAAATAAACAGAATCCTTTAAAATAATCCTCCAAAAATTTCTTAAGCCTGTCCTCTTTAGCGTGGGAAAAAAACTGAAGCCTTACTCATTTGGCGGTGGGGAAATGAAAAGATTTTTTGGCGGGAAAGTTAGTTTTTAATTAATGATTAAAATTTCAAAAAAAGGGGACCCCAGGTGCACATTCCCGACCTCTAAGGTATACATGTACCAAATTTGGTAGCTGTATGTCAAATGACCTGGCCTGTAGAGCGCCAACACACACACACACACACACACATTGAGCTTTATTATAAGTATATATATAAATTTCGTAGTCAAAGAAAGCTCTTCTAGTGTTTCAAAGATTTATTTCATATTTTTTATGTCAATATTATGTCAATAGAATTGAATATTGTTTTTATTGCTTGGAGTTGAAGCCACAGCAAATATTCATAAAACCATTTTTATATGGAGTTGTTTTGAAATTCATCAACAAAAACATTGTAAATACAATTTTATATTCTTATATTATAATTCAGAAATTATGTACCATATATGAAGAGGAATTTTTGAAATTTTCCAATCAAAAGTATTAACAGCAGAGATAATTTTTAATAATTTAGTGAATGAGAAATAAGTGCATGAATGCATTTCAGAACATAAACCAGAAAATGTTTATAGAATGGCAATTTGGTCTGCAATGAATGCATTACTGAATAATTATTGTAAAAAATTAAATGAGTTTGAAAAGCTCTTCCAAAGCTGAAAAGAAAAGAAAAGACAAATTTAATAAAGTTATTTCTAATAAAAAATAATTATAAAAGATATAGTTAAATGGCAGCCAAAGAAAGCTATTCTAATGTTTCAAAGATTTATTTCATATTTTTTGAAATGTCAATATTGTTTATATTGCTTATTTGGAGTTGATGCCACACCATAAAACCATTTTTGTATAGAGTTGTTTTGAAATTCCTCAACATTTTTTTTTTCATTCATTTTTTCTTAAATAAATTGTTTTAAATCGAAGGGAGATACACCTACCGGGAAACCTGCCTTGAAAATAATGCAAGAAAGGTAATTCATACCAAGCACCGTACCTCCAGGGTGATGTGGAAAGCGGCTGCATTTTAATTATTAATGAATTCAACAATATATGTGTGTTGAATTGCATGATATGGATGTATATGAAATGATATTAATAAGTGAAAAGTAATTTCACCTGACTCTCTAGCGTGGACAGATTTAAACTTAAAAGAATGAAGTGTCACGTTTCGCTGTGACGTCACGGAAGATCGCAGAGGTCTTGTCTATTGGTGGTTGTGGCTCTGTACGGGTGGGAGTGAACGTTCACTCTCGTGTGTGCATTTCTGCGTTTATTGCCGTGACAGAATATCAAAACTTCTGAAAAAACTCGGATTTTTATAAAGGATGTCGTCAAATTATAAATCTTCATTTTTGTCTTTAAAGCGGAGCGTTATTATCCCGACATCCAATCAGAGCAGCCTGTAACACACTCTTCCTTACGAGATTAACTGTGCAGGAAAGCAATATTACAGATTCGTATAGGCCTATGTGCACTACAGATCTCTGTTGGAATTCAGTTTCGAACATGGAATGTTTCGATCTCAAAGTCGAGATCAAGTAGACTTCCTTGGTGCTTCTTGAATGGGTTTCGTGGCAAAACTTGATATGCAGGTTGCTGATATTGCAGACTGAAGTGACCTGACTTCTCGGATTTTGTGGGGCATTCCCTATTTTTGACCGCCTCCTGGATTTTAAATCTCCCGGATTGTTTCGACTTGTATAAATAATTGAATAGTTGATATTGAAAGAATGTTTGGGTTTTACACTTGCATTTAGAGTAAGCCTTGGAAATTCATTTATTCATTACAAAAAGGAATAGAAAATTTTTCCCTTTAGTGTGGGTTGAGACCTTGTAAAATATACTCGTATCCTGTATATTTTTAATGATAGCATTTGCCATGAGCAAAGTTTGTAAAACCTTTGTTTAGACTTAATAATCCTTTATGGGGCCGAATGGCGGTAAAAGAAGATTTTAAAAAAATAAAATAAATAAATGTATCTCTTAATAAGCAATTATTACTCAAGCAGCAACTACTTGTCACATTTGATAACTCTAGATCCAGTAATCTGCCCTGCAGAACATTTTGAATGATTTTTTACATCATCCATGTGTCAACACATTGCATGGCACAATTTACCTATAGAACCAACAATTAAGAGTTAGCAATTTTAAAACTAATAAAAATAAACCAAATATTTTAACGTAGTTTACAACAGTTATAAAATTTCAATATAAGTAGCCAGATTCATATCAAAGATTTAAAAAAAGGTGTTTTTTTTTTTTTTTTTTTTTTTTTTGGTCCTTTATTGTTGAATACATTGTATAGCAATAATCTTCGAATGTTTAGCCTCAAAAAATTATTAATCTGTTAATAATTCTTAATTTCTTTGCTGGAGAAAGGATTTGTTCTAAGTCTCAACTGCTATGTCAGTTTGTTTCCAGATCAGTATCTGCAAAAAGGTCGTAGATATGCAACCGATTTCAAGTTTGTGTGAAATGGTGTTTGTGTGGTATACATGTTTAGTTTCAAACAAAATAAAGAGCATGTGTGGCACGTATTGCTTTTCTTTCTTGTTCAATCAAAAGAAAAACATGAATGCAAGCCTCTGTATCTTTAAAGGTGAGTTTACACTCGGCCAGTTATAAGACTGCCATTAAGACAACGCATGCGCAGAAAGGGACTGATTTATGTTTGCCGCAATTTCATCAGATAGATTCAGGCTTTTTATGCTTGGCTATACCTTGCCGTTTTGGCGCCCATGAATTTTTTTTCACTGCGTATTGAATTAAAATGTTACACAAAGAAACATGGTAAAATAAAAAAAAAGACCAATATAACTAAATTTGAAAAATTATAGAAAAAAAATGGCAAAATAAAAAAAAGCACTACTTTGCATCAGAAAGAACAAAGAGCAAAAAATGTCGGAATTAATTTATCATAAGTGATCCGTTTTTTCACACCAAAAAAAAAACTGCCAAATTCTACAAGCGCATGCGCAGTAAGAAAAAATATACAATACAGTGGCATGCTGTTGTCCAGTCGGAACAAGTATTTTCCATGGACCGAACAACATTTATAAGCCTTTCTACGCATGCGCTGCATAATGGCCGAGTGTAGACCCACTTTAATGCTCAAACTCAAAACGTGGATGCGCATTGGTTAAGACGATTCCCACAACTTTGCATAGGATGGGATCAGAAGGTTGTGGGATATTGTGAACTTCTAAAATTAGGTTAAATTCGGAGTATTGATCGAAAAGCGTCCAAGTTTGGTTAGCAACGCAAGGAAAAGTATTTTTGCAGGAAGACAAATCCTCATTCTCCGCAGCGATAGGCGCCAGGATGAAGTTGGTTGGGAACCCTTACACCACCCACCATACTCATTGGACCTCTTCGGACCACTGCTTGTTGCAATCGTCAAAGAGGGTGCTATTAATGGCTGACATATGACTAATACTAAAGTAACAGGAAATCGAATTTGTATTTTTGGTGACTTTTTTTTCCTACCGAGTAAAACCAAAATTTGACACAGAACTGTAACTGCAGAAACAAAATCGCATATCACATTTCATATATTTAAATCACTGTTCTTTTGAATAATCGTGTTTGCATGCTTGTGAAAGTACATACCTGTAGATGGTCACCTCTTGATGGATTTGAATCCAAATATGATACGCATCTAAATACATTCTACATGTTTAACCTTTACATTTTTTTTAGTTCTCTTCTTTATATGTTCGGACAACCAAATAGGCAGATTTCTTTTGAATAAGTTTCCTTCAAAATTTTATATTTAATATGAGTTTCCTTAAAATCTTGTTCAAACCATTTTTGAAGTAATCATATTCACACACAAATATAATGCCAAAAATGTATTTTTAGGATTGTGGGTAAGCTGAAACGTGAAAATTCTCAAAATTTTGAGATCGAATTTTTTGACTATTATAATACTTTCTCTTTGTACTTATTCTTCGTGTACGAGAATGTAAAGAAAAGAAAGGAAGATCTCTTGGAATGAAACGAAGAATAATTCCAACAAGCTAAAGCAAACTGAATTAGGCAAAATTTCATCATTATTTGAATAATAAAAATATGTGCATACAGAAAAGAATGACATACACTAGGGAACTCAAAGGAAATATTCTATTATTAATCAAAATTCGAATCTCTTAGACCTGTCTAACAGTTTTCAGTGTGCTGACCTTCCCCACGTAGAAAATATTCCATCGATGCCTTTTAGTTCTTTTTTTTTGGGGGGGGGGAGGGGTAAGAGAATTCAGCTTCTCATAGTTCCCATCGAATGTATATCAAATCTGAGTACATTTAGTTACAGATGCTTCTAAACAAAGAAAGTTATTTTATGATCACCCTGTGTATTCACCTTATGGGTTTAATATTTTGTTATTCTTAATTCGAAATCTCAAAATTACTTTATACTCTATACTAAGAGAAAGTATTCGTGGAAAAATTCAATCTCGAGATTGTGCGGAATCTCAGCATTTCAAATATCACTGAGTTCAAAAAATATATTTTTAGAATTAATTCTGTCAGTCTATGAAAACCTAACTTGAAACACTTTGAGTTAGACGAATGGAATTTGGTATGTGGCTTTTACACTGAATTTGTGGATTTCTATAAAATTTTGCGAGAAAATCCATTATGAAGAAATATGTCTGGTTGGCTGTTCGAGCACATATGAACTCAATATCTAAGCTAGCTAGATAGATAAAATTTGGTACAAATTTCTTCATCAAAAATTCTTATCAAATATTGAACCAAATATGTCAGACAGATTGGCACTCTATCGGTCTCTAATTTCACAAGCATGTAAACGTGTTAATTAAAAAGTAAAATGATTTATGTATATGAAATTTGGTGTTATGTTATGACTACAATTGTACTTTGTCAGAGTTAGTTTAGTCGGTTAAAAAGATATAACCAGAACTCAAATTCGATTAAGTTTATTATTAAATGCACGGCAGGGATTAATCGCTAAAAACCTCATCAAGGATGATGATGTCGTGTCCGCGTTACCAAAGAAAGGGGGTGCAATAGCTTCTGAGAGTAAAGACCCCTGAGCACCCGAGGGCAGAAGTCTGACTTCTAGCTCATATGAAGACGAAACTCGCACTTTCGCTTGCACAACCCCTTTTTACAGGGGGGGGGGAGGCACATTCACACACCTCACAGATAGAACACAGATGAAGAACAACCATGCCCGAACCGGGATTCGAACTCGGTACTCCCAGATCACGGGGAATATGCGCTAACCCTCTGCAAGGACGCCAGCATCATCGATATTTTCAGTAAAAATGCTAGCTTAACGTCAAAGATGAATATTTTGGAATTTTTGTTCGCCAATGCCATGCAAAGCATTCGTGGCCTTACCTGGTGTCTACATTTTCATGCGGGGGTGGAGGATAGTACTTTTATTAGAGGTTATGTGGGGAAGTCTTTTTTTGGAGGGGGGGGTACTCTCGCTGGCTTTATAAATCAGCAATCATACATTTTGTACGAAATGATCAATTAGATGTCTTTTTTTTTTCTTAAATTTCTACGCTTAGAAATTATAGTCCAACATGATGACTTCAGTGCTAAATTAGAATGAAATGTCAGAAAGGAGCAAATGTCTATGTTAATAATTTCTTTTTATATAACTTTGTTACTAAAGTTTCACAAATTTTCTGAAGTGATACATTATATGTCTAAATTATCTAAATAATATTTTATGCTTTATAGACTTTATTTTATAATATGATAGTTTTATGATTTTGATAATATGAATTTTATAATTATAGTTATTTAGATAATATGATAGCATAATATAACTTTTATGCTTTCATATTATCTAAATAACTTTTTATGCTTTATAGATTCAGTTTTTGCAGTTTTTAAATTCTTTATATATTGAATGACGCTTATTTTTTGATATGCAACTCTTTGATTGAAATTTCTGAAACAAGCTTTTTCTTTAAATTGCTAATAATAATATTATAAAAAGAATGTTGTATTTTTTTTTACCCTCTACTGAATAGAATGATGGACTTAAATTACCCATATTTGGCTGAAGTATAGTTTAGGGTATAAAAGATAAAGATGTAAAAATTTGAAGCGACTTTTTATGATTTTAAGTTATTGAAAATTGTAACAAATTTTCGGTATTGTTTTAAAATAACTTTCGATACTATTATTACAAAAAAACTTTTACACCATCTTAAAATGAATATATATATATATACTTTTTCATGATTATAATTTAATTATTTTGCAATATTTGTTGGAATTTTCAGGATATTAAAGATATTTTTGTACAGTCTTTTCAAAAAGGAAATCAGTTTTACAGAAAAATACAGATCGTTTTCACTGATTCTTTAAATATTTATTTATGATTTTTTTACATTGTTGAAAGCTAAGGAATGAAAGTTTTGTAATTTATTTTTTTCATATTCGTTTGTAATGTCATTATGAATTCTTATTTTATTTCATCAAAATGTTTGTGAAATCTATTGACAAAACCTTTTATGATGTAAATAATTTGTCCTATATGATGAAAGATATGCATAATTTTCTTTAGTTTCTTCATTAGCATGTTTTAATCCATCAAATAGGGTGTTGGATATGATCGTGTAATTTACAGGGTGTTTCAAAACTCATAGGCAAAAATTTAAGTGGTGATAGAAAACATCTAAACAAGCAATTTTCACTATACATTGCATGGGCGGAGAGCAAACGGTGAACCGCTAGATGGCGCTGTAATGAAAAGCATAAAGCGCGAATTTTCTTACACATCATCATTTCGACATTGGATTTCAGAAGGTATGGCGACGTACAGCGTACAGTAATCAGGAAAAGGCGAACATGCATTTTATGTATGGTCTGACGAGTGGGAATGCTTTTGAAACCGCAAGACTGTACAGGTAGCGTTTCCCGAAAAGACACGCTGGAAGGATTGGTCGGGGTGGGCCCACACTTTGACCAGCACGCTCATCCGATTTCCCCTATCTTTCTCCCGTGGGGCGATTTAAAAAGTCTTGTCTACGAAAGCCCTATCGTCTCCGACGAGGACCTAGCTGCCAGGATTTCTTTTGCTGCTGGTGCCGTCCGAGAAATGCCGGATGTTTTTGAAAAAGCCTGCCCCTCACTATGTCACAGGTGTAACGCCTGCATACAAGTTGTCAATAAAATTATTCAGTACCTCCTTTACCGTTTGGTGTTTCGTTCTTTCATGTGACAGCAACGGATACCTCCTAGCGGTTCACTGCTTGCTCTTCGCCCATGCATTGTATGGTGAAAATTGCTTGTTTAGATGTTTCCAATCACCACTTAAATTTTTGCCTATGAATTTTGAAACACCCTGTATATGACAATATCTCAGTTATCGCTGATCTTTTGTGCAAAGTATTTATCTTAGTTCATCCTCAGTTACCTCCGGTTTCATTGGGGTATATAGCTAGACCTTGTTGTTAATTTTCTTTTACAGTAGGGCCTATTACCTCTTATTACGTTGGCATCGTAACAGCGTGACCTTGCTATTATTTTTCGTATGCCTTGGAGTGTTATGTTGCTTCTCATTGTACGAAATGACACCAGATAATCTTGATACTTTGTATCCTAATGAAGAGTGTCTTGGACAAGGGGAGATGTAGATGGCCTGAACGTCAGGTTCGAGAACGTCATGGTTACAAAACTTTAATGCTTTAAAGACATTTATTAAAGTCAAATGTAATAAAAAAATGAAAAAAAAATCTTTTCTTGCCACAGGCGCTATTCATCTTCGCTACACCACTGATTCTCTTTCCAAATAAAAATATTTGCACCATCCTCTTCTCACCTCACCGTTTTCTAGACATCGAGTCTTTTAAAGGATGTACAAATGTAAATGTTATCTTAAATGTTCATATATTCCTTGGATTATTCTTTCATATTTATATGACTTTTACTCTACTATTTTTATAATAATCTCTTATTTTTAATTTCTCATATACGTAGTATAGAGAAAGTATAGTAATAGCTAAAAAATTCGAACTTGAGAGTTTGACGATTCTACACGTTTTAGACCTCAATGAATTCGGAAAACACATTTTTGCAAAACGTCATTTGTCTGTGTGCCTATGATAAAAATAACTCAGAAATGTTTTGAGCTAGACGGTTGAAATTTGGTATATAGTCTTTAGACCGAATTTGCAGATTTCTATCAAATTTTGTGTAAAATCTGTTCTGACGAATTTCGTCTGTCCGGCTGTTTAGATATAAGTTTAACAGGATAACTACAAAATGAAGAGAGATAGAATATAAGAGATAGATTTGTAAGACATTTACACAAATTTAAAATCCATAGTGTAGACATATGTCAAATTTTATGGAAAATCCAACTACGGGTTGACTATCTATCGATCTGAATTTTCAGAAACATGTACACGCGAAGATTCAAAAACGTAATAAATATCTCAAATTTGGTATAGGATTTTGTGTCTACAAGTGCAGTTTTGTGTCAAATCTTTGTTCCAATGAGTTGAGAAAAACGTGTCTAAAGCACAAGTTTGTTTTTCGGATACTATGAAAGGCATGCCTGGGCTTAATCGCCAAAAAACTCGCCATGGATGACATGATAGATTCAGTATAAATGATAAAATCACGAAGAAAATTAATATTTCGTAATTATTGTACCCAATTACCTTGTAAGACGTTTTCTGGCATGAAAAGTTTATTAGAGAGTGTGCGAAAAAGTTATTGGGAGACCACTTCTGCTTGTTTTAATATTGAACACTATATTACAGCATTAAATTTAAACTATAAAATGTGTCTTGGGTATTATTTGGAGCATCTGAATGTATCAATAGGATTTATATTGATTCAGATGGATAAAAGTTCCGAACGAATTATTGTTGTTGTTTATAATCCCAGGTGTTATAGCTGCGCTATACCACCTCCATGAAACCAGAGATCTCTAAAAAGTCCAAAAACAATAGCGGATGCCTTAAAACCTCAGAAATTGCAAAATTTAAACATTTTAGAATGTGGTTGGGGGAGGCTTGATCTGCCTTGCACCAAGAACATTCAGCAAAGAACCTTCGTCCGTGTTGGAAGGTGAGGGATTTGGTGTGTCCACTCAAAAAACGAGAGAGATCCGTTTGCTGTTTTCTTGAGATATTCTGACGGTGACACCAATCGGGACTCTTACCAAAGTACCAAGGGTGAGCAGGTGGGACTCTCCAAAGTGCACTCGACTCCATCTTTTTGATAGAGGAGATTTCAGAATAAGTTAGTGTTGCATCACCATGAAATATGTCAGCTGAGGCAGTCTTGGCTAAATTATCCGCTATCTCATTACCATTTAAACCAACATGTGAGGGGACCCATTGAAAGTGTATACAGTGTTCAGCGGAGTGCCTGGCAATAAGGTCTAAGATATTCATGCTAATCTTGTTCCCCACTTTCGTCCAATGAGGAAGGTGCTGTATAGAGGCACACCTATCCGTTAAAATCCAAATATCTCCGAAGACAATTTCAGAGGACGTGTCGATATATTGAAGTCCCTTATAGATTGCAATAAGTTCGGACCTGAATACAGAACAGTTGACAGGATTACTAAACAAAATATCAGTAGTTCTTTCAGGAGTCTCAATGTGCCCGCCACTACCAAAAATGCCACCATCTCCTTTACTGCCATCAGTCTACATTTTCAGAGCCGAAGATGGAATGTTATGAATACGTATTATTGTTGAAAACCGGAGTGTTATTGCAGTTTAATGTTGGAGTTGCGCATTTTACCTGAAGTAAAAGAATATAAAGTTACTATAATAACGTATAAGACGGAGTGCAGTTAAATATTAAATGGTAATGGCGGTAAGCAAATATGTTGTCATGTGGCTTAACTTAAAAGAGGTTCACGTACATAATATGCAGAATGGGTGTAAAGATATTAAAATAAAGTGGTTTTAATATCTATCACAATTTAATTTTTTGTCAATGCTGATCAAAGTTATTCATGGTATAAATTTAAGGTTCATTCGTTGGTTTGTTTGAATAGAATTTTATTAATCCATTTTTTTTGACAGAATGGAGCAAAATTTGGCGCATATGTTCCTTAAAACCTAAATGCATTAATTTCTTTGTTAAAAATTTGCTGCATGCCCTAGAGGAAGTAAAAAAGGGTGTAGAATTACTTTACGTTTTTCTACCACAATTTTGGAACATATCATTGCTCAAAAATTATTTTTGAACCAACTTAACGTCTAAAAAAATTAGCATTTCAGTAGCTTAAATATCATTTCTGTGCAATTATTTTTTTAAATTTTAATAAGTTTTTATTTAATTGAAATACTGTTTACAACAATGCCTTTGCGGAAATATTAAGCCTATATTATATCACGCATCTCACACTCTTGCGCTTTTGCCAGTATTAAAGAAACCAAAAATGCTTTCATAATAAATAATAATAATAAAAAAACAGGGGGAGTGGTCTCCCAAAACTTTCTCGCATATTCTCTTATAAACTGGGTATGCCACAGAATGTCTTGCATGGCATTGGCATGCAATAGTTACGAAATATGAACTTTTGGCATGAATTTTTTATTTTTACTGAATCTATCGTGTCATCCTTGGCGAGTTTTTTGGCGATTAATCTCTGGTATGCTTAAATAATATCCAAAAATTGAATCTATATTTTAGATAAGTTTTTTTCAATCGACTGAAACAAAGATTTGACATAAAACTGTACTTGTAGTCACAAAATCCCATAACAAATTTGATACATTTCAGTCAATGCGTTTTCCAGTTATCGCGTTTGCATGTTTCTGAAAGTACAGACCGACATATAGTCAAACCTTATTGGATTTGATTCAAAATTTGATAATCGATTACACTATAGATGTTACATCTGTGTACCAAACATTATCTATCTAGCTCTCTTCCTTTTGTAGTAAACGTGTTATCTTATATGCGAACACTCGTACATACGATTTTACTCAAAATTTGATAGAAATCTGCAAGTATGGTGTCAATCAACACCATATACCAAATTTCAACCACCTAGCTCAAAGCGTGTTTGAGTTATCTTCATCTCAGACAGATAGACAGATGCTTCCCGAAAACATTATCAAATATTACATCAAAAGAGTTTTAAATATTTAAGGTCAAAGAATTTTTTTAGGTTTTCTTCTCTCAAATTAAAATCTAATTTCTTAAATTTGCTTATTTCTCTAACGATCAAATATATGTTACAAGGCTTGGAGTGGAAACTCCAAGTAAGTTTTACATGTTTATGTCAAACAGTGAGACTAAGAGTGTTCATTAAATTGAAATATTTAATATTAATTAATTACAATTCAAATAAGTGTTAAGGACTCCAAAAAGTCTGAAGAGGTTGAATATAAGAATTTAGGTACTATGAATCTTAAAATTATATGCATTTTGCTTTCTACTTTCTCGTATACGTAGTCTAGATTAAGTATAGTAATTGTCAAAAAATTTGTACACGACATTTTGACGAATCTTCATATTTCAGAACTCTCTGAGTTCGAAAAACACATTTTCGGAAAATATCCGTCTGTCTATGACAAAGATAACTCAAACACGCTTTGAACTAGACGAGTGAAATTTGGTATATGTCTTTACACCAAGTTTTCAGAATCCTATCAAATTTTGAGTAAAATCTGTTCAGTAGAAGTCCGGCTGCTCGAATGTTAGTTTATAAGATAATTACAAAAGGAGAAGAACTAGATAGATAAAATTCGGTACACAGATTTAACATCTATGATGTAGATGCCTGTCAAATTTTGAGCCAAATCCAACTGCAGGTTGACTGTCTGTCGGTTTGTTCTTTCAGAAATAAATAAACGCTTTTATTAAAAAAATTCAATGATACATATTGTAATATTCCCCGTTTCCCAGTACTGATAAGACATTTACAGCCAGCTGTGTCTTCGCTGTTACTTACTAAACTCCTCGAGATAGCCAGATGATGGATCTTTTTACCTGGGTGGTCTCGCATCTGTTCATTAGCGACTACAATGAAAGACCACATGTGGAATTCCTCGTTCAAGAGGTATTTATAGTACCTTCAAAGAGAAAGGGGTGTCCAAACATCTGGATGCTAGATGTTTCTCTTTGTGAAAGGACCTTCCCACGACCCACTGGCGCCGCTAAGACAGCATATTGCTGAACCTCGATTCTCCCAAAGAGAGCTCAAATGACCAATGTAAATTAAGAGGTGGAGATTGTCGCCGAAATAAAGTGCGGAGATTTTTTTTTTTTAGGAGGAGAGAAGAAACGAATTGCAAGAGACTGTTGGATTATTCCCACGACTTCGGAGTCCGTGAACCAACTGAGTTTCAAGAAACCCTTCGACTTTGACTGTTGTATCTCCCACTACAGGTGTAAATAACTATTTATTTAACCAAGATTAGAATAAGTTGTTCTTTGTATATATAGGGCTGTAAAATAAAGAATTGTCTGGAAATTCTACTTCGTTATTTGATCAGTCTAGATCAGGACATTACAATATATATACGACAGCATATGCATATATGTGACAATAAGTGCAGTTTTGTGCCAAATTTTGTGAAAGTACACGAGAAAGTACTACTCCCGCTGGTTCTTACATGTATATGTAAAACATATAAATGCAGATGGAGCTTTTTGTACAATGGATAGAGAGTTCAAAATAAAGAATAACTGATATTCCCGATAATTAGTTCGTTTCCTAAAAAGAACTAATAAATCTATATTTTTTTCAGATAATAATTTCAAAATTATTATCTATTTTTTCTTTAAACCAGTAACAACAGCGAATCAGTAGAATTTTTACGCCTTCTATAAATTTAAAATTAAGTTTCGTAGCCAAACGAAGAAAACCATATATCAGTTGTTTTCAAATTTTCATACAAATTTAATCTAAAACTTTTGAGGTCAAACCAAATAGAAATTTAATTTGATATTAATTTGTAATTTGTTCCAGCTTGTTGTGTTCTTTAGTATCATTTGTATTAGGGTTTCACGTTTTTTCAAACCCCGTTTTAAAAAAACGGTTTTTTAAAGTAAATTTGTCACATTTGAAAACCGGTTTTCCTGAACGCCAGATATTCCTCTTCTTCAAAAACAAACAAACAAACAAATATTTTGAATTTTATCGGTTGGGATCGATTCGTCTAGCAGCTGAAGGCTTAGGCGACGAGATAACAATAAACAAGAAAAGATATATCTGAATTTCTGTTAAATGAACTAAAAAAATTAAACACTGAAATAAGTTAGAAATTATTATATGCTTTAGAAGAACGAATTCAAGAAGGAAATAGAATTAGCAATTCTTTTGCTGTATTTGCACATTTCTAGTTAGCGAAGAAATTTAGTGAATTTTATTTAGCTTCAAAAACCGAAATTATTGAGTTATCTGGAAAGATACTGTCTAGAATATTTCCGAATTCTTATGTGGAAACCAATTCTGATGAAGAGCAAATCGAAAAAACTACTCATCAAAATAATGCTTTTTAAAAAGAAGCCATGGTGAAATCAATTTAAAAGTTTCTTGAAGACCCTGAAGAAAAACTTAAAAATCCAAAGACACTGAAAGCTGAATTTTCCTTATTTGAGTTAACGAATAAAAGAACAAAAAACTTAGATTCGTTATTTGATGCCATGAAAATTATAAAACCAAGCTCATTAGCTATTGAACGAATATTTTCAATTTCAAGTAATAATGTGTCCAAAATAAGAATAAGACTTAGCCTCCGTTCAGTGAATATTTCATGTTTTTTAAAATCCTATTTTCTTAGGAGAAATTAAAATTAGTGAAAATAATATAAATATTATTTAAAATTTTTGTTTGAGTTTTCGTTATTTTGTGTAAGTAATATGTATGTAATTCTTAATTTGTTAAATATTTTGATTTTGACATTGATTTCGGTTTTCTTTGTTATTTTAAATAAATTAAATAAAATATTTTTCCTATTCTATTTTTTTTTTTTTGACAAAAATTCGAAAATCGGCTTAAACTGTTTTTTTGGAAATATTCAATTCGAAAACTGGTTTTTGTATAAACCCTAATTTGTATATAATAAAATGGCAAATGAATAAACTGTCACACTTTTGGTTAAATACAGCTGAAATGAGTTTAGGATCTAAAATTTATCATGGTGTGTCACATTTCATTAATCTAGCTTTCTGTCGTGAGTTTTTATACTCGAATGCACAAGGCTGACAGAAATTTCCTGTTTCCATTTAGACTGACTGAAACTTGAAGATGCATCAAAATATCAGGATCAAATTGGTTATAGATTTCAAAGCATTCTGTCTATAGTATATTTAAAAACACTAGAAAGCAAGAACTAGTTCGAAAAGATAATTTTAAATACTTTTCAGGTCATTTTTATGGAGCCTGTTTGAAATGTCTAATTGAATAATATGAAGTCAATATTGATTGCACTTTAAAAACGAGAGTTTTATATAGGATTACACAAAAAAGTCGTTAAGAGAGCATTTTCGAATTTTAAGTTGGAAAGATTTACTCAATTTCTAACTACATTCTTTTTCACAAGAATCTTTTCTTTATTACTTGCCTTTGGCGAACTTTGGATGAAACCTTCAGAGGTTAACGTAATCGATCGATTCGCTTTGCCAGTAACGTCATCCTCCTAATTAGTTGAGACAATTTATTTGGGCCTATTTGTCGTTAAATAACCAAGAGAACTCCGTCTGACAACATTTATTTAAACAATTATACATTATTATCGTATACTATTAAATCAGTTTTTTTATATAAGAAATAGAACATCATTGTGAGCTTTTTGTAATTCTCAGATTGCAAATAATTATCTAGAAAAAGGATTTTTTCGATACTTTCATGTGCTGTCTCAAATATAAATATTTCTTCTTGAATTTGTGGCTTGTTATAAGGACATTAAAAAATATATTTAACATTTTCTTAAGGTGCCTAATTATTGTTTCCTATAGTTATTCAATATTTATTTTAGAGGTAACATTCACAAATAACTTTTTTTAAAGATTCAAATCGTTTCCAATAATTCTCTTTTTAAATAAGATAAATCTGCTAAGAATTCTCTGTGGCGGAAAATTTTAATTCTTGTCTAAAAAATTTGTTGTTACACTAAAATTGGAAAATAAAAAATAAATATTTGATAATGATAGAAAATTCAGCATAAATTAATGGGTAAATAAATCTTAATTAAATGATTTAATTCAGTGAGAGTTTTTCAAATATGTTTGCTGCAAGCTAACGATGTATCTGAAAGAAAAAGGCGATATGAGCTATTTAGCAACCAAAAAAAAATATTTGAACCCACCCGGATGGAGTCAAGAGCCACACTTTTTAAGAAATTGATCAAAATGAAAGGGGAAAATTTACTAATCACCAAATGAAATCATTACAGGATAGGCTATTAAAAAGCCTGAAAATAAGTAGACGATTATCATTACGAAATAAAAAAAGTTTTAAAAATATGGAAAAAAAATCCTTTAATCTTTTAAAGGACCATTTTTTTCTGGTCATGGTATATTAAAATATTTTTGAGATTGAGATTGGCTTAAGAAAAGTGCTTCATTTAACTTATTAGATAAATTTAATTTGATTGATTAATTAATTAATTTGGTTAATTAATAATTAAGCAACAAATCAAAACACGGCATTTTGTGCGAGATAAGGAACTGAAGCATCTAAGTTTCTATCTTAATGAAAAATGCTTCAGAACTTATCTCAATCTATATAACTTCATTCGAAGATTGATAATTTGGTGGGAAGCATACTTCCCATGGCCCTTGAAAGGGTTAACAAGCCACAGAATCAATAAGAAATGATTATATTTGATGGAGCAAATGAAGGTATTGAAAAATTCTTTTTTTTAGATGATCATTGGCAATCTTAGAATTAATAAAAGTTCACAATAATCATTATTAAACCTAACATTATCAAGCTGAACATTTCTTATTGATATTGTGGCTTGTTAAAAGACGTTTAAAAACATTTTATGTATTTTCTTAAGGTGCTTTCATATGATATTTCCCGCACTTTAAAATATTCCAAACATATCATTTTTTTCTGAGAATTTGAAACTTTTCTTTCACATTGGATAAGCACATATTTATAGAATATTGTATAAGTATATAAATAATGAACATTATTTGTAACATGATAATGTTTTTTGATTGATATATTTTCTTCCATAAAAGATATGCGCATTAAACAAGAATGGAATGCTTTACAGAGCGGATCATTGAATTTGGAGCAGCCAGATTTTACAAGATTTACTTCTTGAATAACATATTCAATTATTTTAAATTCAATTATTAAAAAAATTAAATTATTTTAGTTGAATTTTAGCATTTAGTTGATATTACGAAATTGCATATTGCATGTATAAAATGAAGAAATATTTCTCTGCCATTTCTAGCTTAATATTTTAAATCAGTTGAATTATGCAAGGTGTTCCAAAGGTCTTTTATAAACTATAGGGGTTGGTCAACATAGTAGCATAACTAATAAATATTACACGTTGTAAACAGTATGAAATACTAGTAGAATTCTGTACCGACAACAAATTTTGAAGTATTTAAAGTAATTTTTTAAAAATACTTAACGTTCTATCTTATACACATTTCGCCATTTTTTTGTTCATGGAACTGTGTTATTGAGCTATTGTCAGTTTGTATTCCATCAAATTTTTCTTACATATTACTGTATCTGGAATATCCATTTATTTTATTTATTGCCCTGATAAAGAGCTTCTTATAATGGTCGCCTTTTTGCATTTGTGATCCAATGTTCTAAAGATGGCTAATTTATTTATAAATGATCTAACTTTGAAATCTGCAAGCAATATTTTTTTTTTTTGAATAATTCTTTGTAGGAACCTTTAAGACACCTTGTACATTGAATAATTCTTCCTAGGATTTTGAATTACATCATACTTTCCATAAAATGTATATGAAATCCGAGTTCATTTTGTTCTTTAATTTTAATTCCAGATGCTTCTAAACAGAGAAAGTTATTTTATGGTCACCCTGTGTGTTACAATTTAGGTGTTTTATGTTTTGTTATTCTTAATTCAAAGATTCCAAAAAATACTTTATACTCACTAGTAAATAAAGAATATTTAGAAAAAGTATTGTAATCGTGAAAAATTCAAATTCGGGAATTGTGGAGTTTGAAAACTTTTTAAAAGTATTTTTACCAACTGACTTATTCCAGTGTTAAATATGATACAGATGTACAATTTTGGTACAAAGAAAATAAAGTTTCTTTTATATAACCTTATTTTTTTCTTTCTTAATTTAGTTTTTATATTTTCAGGAAGACAGGCGCAATTGATAAAATGATTTTTTTCGGATTCAATTTAAAATGTGAGAATTAATCAAAATATTGAGATAGATTTAAATTGCATTTTACCCATTTTTTACTAAATATCACATAATAATATAATTAGTCCTGTTATATTTAATGTTGACTGATTATACATATTGGCCATATTATAGGATTTCATGTGCAAAACTGTTTTGATAAATAATACTTTTCAAAGCTCTTGCTTCTGATGAAGTTGCAAAACTTGAGTAAGCAGAATATATTGTCTTTCGCTTGCGGATAATTTTAAATACTAAACTCACAAACATTAAGAAAAAGCTGATTTCAATATAATGGCAATGTTTGACGGTTTCAATTATCAAAAGATATTTTTCTTCATGGAAAAATGTTAATCTTCAGATTCATTTAAAACTTATACCAGTCTGGAAAAATTAACAGAATTAATGAATGACTTTCCTATTAAAATTAAAACCTACTTTTAATTTTCTAAACTTTAAAAACATTTTTAGTGTAGAAATGATAATCTACTCATTACTTTCACACTTTTTGCTTTAGTGTATACCTAGTATGGAGAAAGTATAAGAATCGTCAGAAAAATCGAACTCTAGATTTAGACATATTTCCACATTTTAGATCTCCCTGAATACGAAAAAAAAAAACATTTTTGGGAAATGTCCGTCTGTTTGCCTGTAACTCATAAACGCTTTGAGCTATTATGGATGAAATTTGGCATACGGTCTTTACACAAAATATGTAAATTTCTATCAAATTTTGAGTAAAAGTCTGAGGAAAAAAATTTTGAGGAAGAAAAAAAATTTAATATTTTGTTCGAAAAATTTTAATGTTTCCTCAAAACTTCATGAAAAGTTTCAAATAGACAGACAGACTTCCTCAAAACTTCATGAAAAGTTTCAAATAGACAGACAGACTTCCTCAAAACTTCATGAAAAGTTTCAAATAGACAGACAGACTTCCTCAAAACTTCATGAAAAGTTTTGAGGAATCGAATATCATTTAACAGGATAACTACAAAATGAAGAGCGTTAGATAGATAAAATTTTATAAACGGAATTGGCATCTTTAATCTAGATACCTTTCAAATTTTGAACTAAATCCAAAAGGGACTGACCGTCTGTCGATCTGTACCTTTAGAAACATTGAAACGTGATACCTCAAGGCTTTAAGTTTATCAAATTTGGTACGGGATTTTGTGACAACAAGTGCAGTTTTGTGTCACATTTTGGTTTCTATCGTTTGCGAAAAACGAGTCCAAAACACATATTCGATTTTCGAATACTATTAATGCATGCCAGGGATTAATCGCCAAATTATTCGCCAAATATCACAAGATAAATTCAATAAAATTGCTATATACAGGATAAGGGTTAATATTTCGTAACTGCTGTACGTCAATGCTTTGCAAGGCGTTTTCTGAGATTACATCTTTATTGGAGAGTATGCAAGAAAGTTTCGGAGAAACCACTCATACTGGTTTAAATAGCCGATCCGATAATAATTTGATTTGGTGGTTTGTAAATTTTCACCTTTCATTTTGATAGATTTCTTAAAACTGTGACCCTTGATTAAATCCAAGTGGTTTCAAATAATATTTGGTTGTCAAATTGTTCATGTGGCCTTTCTTTTTCAGACGCATCATTATATTGAAGTAAATATGTTTGAAAAACTCATATTGAATGAAACCATTTAATTAAAATTAATTTAACCTTTTCTAGGGCCGTGAGAAGTATGCTTCTCATAAAATATATCAATCTTTGTATGAAATTACGTAGGTTGGCATAAGTTCTGACAAATTCTTTTAGTAAGTCAGAAATTTAGATGCTTCAGTTCTTTATCTCAGACAAAATAATGTGTCTTGATTTGTTACTTAATTATTAATTAACCAAATTAATTAATTAATCAAATTAAATTTATCTAATAAGCTAAATGATTCCCTTTTTATATTCTAATTTCAAGCCTCAAAATATTTTAACATAATATGACTAGAAAAAAATGGCCCTTTAAATTGTTAACTACTAATTTATGCTGAATTTCCTATCAATAAAAAAAAAAAAAAAACTAGCTGGGTAACAATAAAAAAAAATTAGCCCTGGGGTGCAAGGCATGTTTCCCGGTTAGGTGGTCAGCCTAACGCGGAAACACCAGTGTTTAATTCCCAAGAATGCTTGTTCCTCAATTTATCGACCCACTGAAGGGATGAAAGGCTGAGTCGACTCTGCCCAGCCCGAGGATCGAACCTCGGACCTGTGCTTTGATGCGCCGCTGGGCTTCATTCCCTATCAATATTAACCATTTATTTTCTTATTTTTCTTTTCCACTTTTAGTATAACCCCACATTTTTTAAAACAAAAATGGAGTAATTATAATTTTTGGCCATCGAAAATGGTTAGTAGATTTATCTTATTAAAAATGATTGGAACGATTTAAATCCTAAACCGGTGGGAGTGATCTATCCAAAACTTTCTCGAATACTCACTAATAAAGTTGTTATACTGTAGAAAACGTTGCATGGCCTTATGGCATTGGTATACAATAGTTACGAAATATTTATCTTTATCGTGGTTTTAGCATTTTCATTAAATCTAGCGATCATTTTAGCGATTAACCCCTGGGATGTGGTTAATAATATTCCAAAATCTAATCTATATTTTATGTGTATTTTCCCCAATCGATTCAAATAAAAATTTGTTAAAAAAAACTATATTTATTAATCAGAAAATTCCTTAAAAAATTTAATATATTTAACTCATTGCGTTACTGCGTTATTGCCTTTATATGTTTCTAAAAATACAGACCGACAGATGGTCAACCTCTCATTAGATTTGGATCAAATTTTGATAGGTGTCTACACTATAGATGTTAAATCTTATCTATCTAGCTCTCTTCGTTTTGTAATTATCTTATTAAGTTATATTGGTACAGCCGGACGAACTGACAGACTTCCTCCAAATGGATTTTGCTTAAACTTTGGTTTAAAAGAATACAAATATGGTCTAAAGACCGAATATCACATTTCAACCATCTAGCTCAAAACGTATTTGAGTTATCTTTGTCACAGACAGAAAGACGGACGGACATTTTCCAAAAAGAAAGAAAGAAAGCTACTGAAAAACTATAATCAAGAATTTTAGGGTTATAGATATGTAAGTTTTCTTAGGGGGGAGGTGAGTCTTCTTGAAACTTATTTTTACATTTTGGTATGCGCATAAAAGAATCTTTTCATTATATTCGTATGTAATACTATAAAATACTATTTTAAATCCATTGAACTACTTTTTTATTTTTAATGACTCCTTATAATGAATAATAGAATGTTTGAGTGATCCATGTTTCATTATAAAAAAATATCACTTTTGATTTTCAAATCTCACGGCATTCAATATTTGTTTTAAATTTTATTTTAAATGCGTTAAAAAGAAAATAAGTTCTGTGCAATTATTGAAATTGTACTCACATATGCTAATTATAGTGTGATTTTAACCAGAATTTTAGTTTCTCATTCAAACAGATTTGTGATTATGAATCTGAAGATTATTTCATTATAGTATACTAAAAACAAATACTAAAATACTCAAATATTTTTATGTTTATTTTTAGTTAAAACAGTCCAATATTTCTATAAATACTAAATTTTCATTAAATATAATGTTTTTTTGAAAAATAAACCATTTTATTTACTACAGAAATTTCAACCATTTTCCCTCACGAGAGCGCCCAAATTCCTTTAACGGAATTTACAAAGTATGCTTGCTTTCCGGCAATGAATTACACATCAAGGAATAAACAGTTTTACAGTTTTCGTCTCAGGAAAAATGATCGCTTGAGTCTTTCTGGTAGGTTGATTTTGTCGTCTCTCAATCATCAGAAATCATTCGAAAATGGAGGATATAGTTTATTTGCTCATACCGTATTCACATTAAAAATATTTTTATTTGTTCTATGAAGCGAAATATTTCGAATTTTGTTGTTGATTTTGAATCGTGATATATAGTGGAACATTCAACCGAACATTCCTTCATTTTTGCCGTAACATTGTATATTGCTTTCCCTTTTTGTAAAATAATATTACTGAATTTATTTCCTTCTTAATATTTACTTTTATACTTTTGTATTTGTATTTAGAATATTTTATTTTTATTTGATAATGTTTTTTCAATCGTATTATATCATTTACTGTATATTTCTGTTAGTATGTGAGCTATTTTGTTCTATTTTTTGCTTGCATTTGTGTATTTTCTTGTTTCCCCCATTCTTTTTCTGCACTTGTGCCTGCGTCCTTAAATTTGAATTTGAAATTTATTCTACTATCAATTGTGTACTGACTTACATTTGTAAGCCTTGTGGTATACTTGTTGGCATACAAAGAGCTTATACATCGAGAATTTTATATATTTATATATTGTGTAGTTGATTTAGTTGAAAAAATAGCTACGATAGTCTAAAAAAAATCGAATATTAAAAAACGGAATGAAGAGAAGAGAAAAATGTCTTTAAAGATTAAAAAAAAATACTTTATTTATTTATTTTTTTTTTTTTGCAGAATCTTAATTTCAAGTTTCAAAATCATAAAAATATTGCATAAATGATTATGAGATTTATTATTATATTTTTTTAAAAAGAAATGTCTTAACATTCTTTGTCTGAAATTTTGGAAGTGAAAATTTTGATGACAGAAATTAGCATTAAATTGTAACTTCAGGCTACAGTACATGATTTTGCTTTGTCTGCAAGCGTTATACACAATTTCTATTTAATGACTTTTTTCGTATTTTCCACTTCTAAAATGTTAAAAATAATTGCCATTATTCATTGTTTTAAATAAAAGTTAACGAAAATGTTTTTATTTGGTTATTAAAAGAAAAAGAAAAACATTTAAATTAAAATATTTATTTTCCAAAAAACTGCGTAATAAATGAACACTAATTAAATATTAACCCTTTAGACTCAGAAAAGTAATTCGATGCATAATTATTCACCTAATATAAGTACTTGTTTATTGCTTCGAATAATAAATATGTATAAATGTTTTAAGTCATATTTCTTTAAAAAATTAATCTATATCTTCCTAACATTCAGTACGTATTTTGAACAATCAATATTACAAAAGAAAGAAATAAAACCTTCGAAATTAGGTACCGTCTTGAATGATGTCTGAGATAAGATATCCGAGTGCAAAAGGTTAAATGAAATTGAAATGGATCTGTCATGATTTTTATAGCAACAAAAAATTCGTTTGGCATTTTTATTTCTTCATTATTTGTAATTTGTTATTAGTTTTTGAATAAATAAACAAATGCGGGAACGAAGAATCTGAGAAATTTAAAGGCGCAATTACAAATCTGAGAAATTAAAAGCTGCAGCTATCACTGTTTCAAAGTGATGGAGTATTTGCTTAAACAGCATCCATATGGTCAACGAAATTATTTCTAATACCCAGCTCTTACGTGTTAACGAAATCGATTTAAAAGCTGTCTCCTGACATAAATTACGACCGACGACCGCGCGGAGTTTCAAGAAACTTTTTTTTTTTATTGTTACTGAATATCGTCTGCTACACGTACTGCAGACGATTTTCTCGGGGCGCTTTCTCTGTACTCTTTTCTTCGAGTCACTCTGCGGCTAGAGAAGCCATGCGTACGCAGGATCGGTCGATCCTTGGGGACGTCGGCGGACACGTGACCACCCAGTACCGCCTTACGGCGCACGCGTAGGGCGCGGAGCGTACAGGGTCGGAACAGGGCGTACGCAGAATGGATCGTCCGAAGCGCGTGAAACAGGAGCCCCCGGATGATGAAGGGGCCCGGGGCCCGAAGCAGGCAGCAAGCCCTGCCCAGGAGGCAACTAGGGCCCACATCCTGAGTTTGGAGACTCAACTTCGGAAACTGTGCCGATTGAGAGGGATGGGGCGACTTGACCCCAAGGGAGCCTTCCAGATACGCTGCCTGGAGGAAGAATTGAGGAAGGTAAAAAATCGTCTGCACTTTTCCCTATTTCCCCTTTTGTGTCTGCTACGTATAGCATCCCACTAGCAAGCAGTAATGTTTCTAGAAATGATTAATGAAGAAAGTTTTTAAGGAGTTTGATCTGTGTACTTTGGAGAGTGCCACCTGTGAACAAGAAATAAGGTTGCTTGAATTTCTTTGAAATGTTTTAGGTGTACTTTTAAGTAATATTCTTAATAGTAAAATTTTATTTGACTATAAAATAATATTTTATAAACAATTATATATAATTTTTTAAATATATATGGATGCACTGAATCTTTACGAATATAATTAATTCGTCTTAATTCTGATAATCATTTGGGAATTTCTGGAAGACAGTCATGTAGGAATTTACTATTTGAGAGGATTGATCATATAATTTTTCTCTATATTAATTTAATATAGAAAAATTTATTTAAAAAAACAAGGAAAAAATTTTTTAAAAAGAAAATTTTATTTAATAAAAAATAAAGAAAAAGGGGAGAAAATTTTATTTAATGATAAAATAAAGAAAAACGGGAGAAAATTTTATTTAATAAAAAATAAAGAAAAAGGGGAGAAAATTTTATTTAATGATAAAATAAAGAAAAATGGGAGAAAATTTTATTTAATAAAAAATAAAGAAAAAGGGGAGAAAATTTTATTTAATGATAAAATAAAGAAAAACGGGAGAAAATTTTATTTAATAAAGAATAAAGTTAGATTAATAGAAATGTAAATATATATATTAATAAAACAAAATTTTCCTTCAATGAAAAAAAGTTTGAAAGGGATACGATATTAAAATTAATAAAAAGTTGTTTAAATTTAAATTCATATAAAACTTATTTATTTCTTATTAGGACAATCATTTTTAAATGATTTTAAAATAGAATTAGATTAATAGAAATGTAAATTTATACTAATAAAACTAAATTTTCATTCAATGGAAAAAGGGTAAAAAGAATATTATAAAAGTTGAAGGGAAATTAAGGAGGAATTTAAACTTAAAAGGGAGTTTAATTTTAAATTAAGATAAAACTTATTTATTTCTTATCTGGGAATTAATTTTTAAAGGATTTTAGAGAATAATTATAAAAGTATAATTTTTTTTTATTTTCCTATAATTTAATATTTGATAATAGTTTTTAATGCTTCAAATTAGAGGATTGAATAAAATATTCCGATTTCTAATAAGGGAAAAATTTCCCAAGAAAAATGTTATTAGAATTTTAACGGTTTCTCACAAATAAAAGCCGAATCGAAATCATTTAAGAAGCGTTTTAGATAATCGAGACATGTTACTCAACAAGTGTTACTAGTGCATCATTTCTCTTATCAAACTAATCATTGATGCTATCTATAAAAAATAATAATTCGATACTATCTATAAAAAATATTAATTTTTTAGTCCCTAAAATAAAAATGTTATTACCTATTTACCAAACGATTCTTTGAAAATCATCTGCTTTAATCACTATATTTTTTTAACAGAACTGAGTGAATTTTTTTAACTAATGTTCATTTTTCAAAGTTTTAAAATATTAATATTTGGGGTTTTTTTTTTGTCTGCTTTTAGATGAAATGCAAAGAATAAATATATAATTTTATTTATGATAATAATTATTTTTGCAATTCCAGATATTTAATTGAGGAAAGCATTATCAGAGTTAACTTACTGTCCGAAAAGCCGCTTATTTCAATATTACTTATTATTATAATATTAAAATACGATATTAAAATTATATCGTCATATTATTACGATATTAAAATAAATATCGTCAAAAGCATCAATTTTTTTACAGGGAGAATATTTATGGATAGGATTTAAATTCTTGACAAAAAATGTGTTTTAATAAATTTGAAACATCTTAAATGCAAAAGTAAAATTTTAAAATGTGAATTACGAATATATGAAATATAAATTAAATTACGAATTCGCTAAATAGTGATAATAATAGTAGTAAGACAATTTAAGCTTTTGTGTAAATGTTGATGAATATTATTTAAAATACACTTTTGCACTTTTAAGAAATCAGCCGTGGAAAAAACTTACATATGTAAATTTTCGAAACGTGACGTTGATCTCGTTAATTAGATTTCGTTAACGGATAAGTACAACAATGATTTTTACAAAATTTTTCACAATGAGTATTATTTCTGGGTATATTTTTGTTTTCTCGAACACGAAGCAAACGAAGAGAAAGTATTGCATGCGTGAAAAATTGGAACCCGAGATTTTGTCGAATTTGCCCACACTTTAAATCTTCCTTAGTCCGAGAAGTACATTTTTGAAATTATATCTATAGTCTGTAGAAACGATAATTCTAAAAAATTTTGAGCTAGACAGATAAAATTTAGCATATGGTTTTTATACTCCATATTTGTAGATTTCAATTTTGAATGAAATCCATTTATAGGAAGTTTGTATGTTTGACTATTTTGAATAATTATTTAATACGATAACTACAAAATAAAGAGAACTAGATGGATAAGATTTGGTACTCAGATTTAATACTAAAGTGTAGGTATATAAAATTTGGTACCAAATCCGTCAAAGGGTTGTCTTATCTGTTGATTTGTTCTTACATAAGCATGCAAACAGAATACAATAATGTAAATATATGACATTTAGTATGTGATTTTGTTCTTATAATTATATTTCTTTATCAAATTTTTGTTTTAATCGCTTGGAGAAAGGACGCCTAAAATACACATTCTATTTTGTACACATTCTATTTTTAATCACTGTATCGTAGTGATTAATCGCCAGAAAAATCACAGTATGTTTGACTCTTTCTTAATTGTGGTTCTTCAATGGCGTAGAAATACATAAGTATATTTATTAGAAAGTATTTCGGCAAATCACTCTCGATGGGGAAATTCGAAAAAAAAAATCAGATTTGGAATCTCTAGTCCGTAACATGATATTGTTTTCGGTTTGATTCATTTATATTTATATTATTTTTTTGAAATTTATTCTTAATTATGTGGAAACGCTCATTCCACGCAAAAATTGTTGAAAACTAAAATCGCTATGCTCCCATGATATACCTTTTTCAAAATAATAATACTTCGTTATTCCAGCTAAACCGGTTTTTCTTTCTCGTCTTCGAAGAATAGAGAAAATATTGTGATCTTCAAGAAATTCGAACTCCATATTTTCATAAATTTCCATGCTTCATACCTCCCTGGATCCAAGAAATACAATTTTGGCATTATATCTGTCTGTCTATGACACAATAACTCAAAAACGCTTAGATCTAGACGAAAGAATCTGGAATTAAGATCACATTTGTAGATTTCTATGAAATTTTGATCGAAGTCCTTTCAGAAAGCGTCTGACTATCCTTTTGTCCGAATATTAATATGATAATTACAAATCAAAAATAACTTGATGGATAAAATTTTATACACCGGTGTAACATCTAAAACGTAGATTTTTATCAAATTATGAACCATATTTGTCAAATGGTTGACCATCTGTCGGTCTTTAATTCTGTAAGCATATAAAATCAATAACTATAAAAACATGATTTAAATAAATGAAATTCAATATATGATCTTATGATTACAATTGTAGTTAAATGACAAATTTTGGTTAAAATCTTTGGAAAATAAGGCATCAAAATATATATTCGTAAGATAGATTTAGTAAAGGTATTAGATCCAAACATGACATCTATATTTCGTAACTATTATCCATCGATACCATATAAGGGATTTGTGGTCTTATCCATGGTCCATAAGTTTATGCCGGGGGATATGGATTGGACTTTTATAAGAGAATTTAGAAGAGATCACTCCCAATGGCCTTAGCGTAACCCTCTTAAGCCTAAACAATTCTAATTTAGACCATATTAGTCTTTGATATTGTTATACCTTATTTAGCCTCATCGAGTTCACACAGAAATCAGTGTGGAATTTTTGGCTCGATGAAAAGATATACTTAAAATAATGCAAGACATTTCAATGCTGCAACAGCAACAAAACTGTCACTTTTAGTAAACTGATTTACACCACTATAAAACTAACAGAATTCGTCTTGCTACATCTTACCTTTATCTCAGAACTTTTTATATTTTTAAATGACTTCCTTTGCAACTGATTCATTGAAACCAAATTAGTTCTGTAAATATCGTTTATTTCCCACGCAAAACCCAAATTCAATGATTTCAAAACAGGGTAAGCTAAAATAAACATTATTTTACAGAAAGAAAAAAACGCAGGGCTAGTAACACAAAGAATCTTTGACATGCATCACGCAAAACTAGCTTTACAAAGTGTCTTGTTCCTTTACCATTATTTTACGATCCGATGATGATTTATCAACGACGTCATGAATCGATTAAATATAAATCGATGCGTTGTATATTTGAACAGAGCGAAGATAAATGATGTTCGAAGAATATTAAGTTTCGACATCACATTTGTCAACTTGAACGAAATAAATTCTGTAATATTTGTCTTTTCTCTGTTTTTCCGACCCCCAAAAAGCATGTTTAGATACGTCAACACTCCCCTTCCCCTTCTCACCATTAGATCTTCGGTTTAAATAAAGCATATTAGTGATATTAACAACAGTTTCCTAATGCCATATTGACAATCGGATATTGCTTGAGGTAGTTGAAAGACCACACATCATATCTTCCCATTATAACTTGTCTTTCGAAAGTTTATAGAAAAATTTTGTATGTTTATATTTACAATAACTGAAATGTTTTGACCAAAAAAAATCAAATAATTACTATCACCGAATGGTAAATTTAGCTCAATGAATTGAATAGAATTTTGACCGAAAAAAAAGTTTCTTATTCGTCCCGATCTAGTACGCTGAGCAGTTATACAATAATTGGCTTTTGAAATCATATTACTTGAAAAAATCTAAATAGCACTTTTCAGTGCTATAAAGGGAATGAAAAGGCCGATGCTAAACTTTTACCCCCATTATTTTACTTATTAATGTCAACGCTTGATGGAGTGGAAATATGATTTTCCTTTGATTTGTCATGTTAAGCAAAAAAAAAAAAAATTATGAGGGTTTTTTTTCTCTAAACTTTCTCGTATATTTTGTAATAAATTTGTCATGTCAGAGAATGCCTTGCTTGGCATTGCCATACAATAGTTACGAATCATTAATTTTCGGCGGGAGGCTATGATGTTGTAGATATAGTTACCAAATTAATCTGCCAGGACTATAGCACTTTTAAATCGATTTTGTGCGTCTCATATGTTTAAATTACTACTACCGATCAAAACGTATTTTTGTTTAGAATATGTGAACTTTTTTTCAGTGCATTGAGCATTATGACAAAAATTTTTGGAACGGATTAGTGGGATATCAGAGTATTCTGCGTTTGTTCCGGGGATTCAATGACACTAATTTTTCATGCGAATGGAAAACCCCTGAAAGACCATGTATTATAGAAGGCACGACTAGAAGTTGTTTAGAGCACTACTTATGGAAATTTTTAAATATTGTTAACAAGATATTGAATAATCAACTATTTAGGAGATTTGTATCACCGGTACCATCAGAAACCGCATTGCTTAGATCTACTGCAACAAATGGAGAATTGTGATGGAGATATATTCCAACATCTCTGATGAAAATTGAATTACCCCATAGATGAACACTGCATAACAACGTGAAACATGTATAACATTTATAAGTATTCGAAAAAAATTCAAATATTCCGTTTTTTATGAAGTTAACAGCTCAATTTAACATCTGTAATAGTTTTTAGATATGCTGATTTTAAGTTAAGTTTTAAATGTAGCGATTATTTTATAATTGTTTATTATATTCCACAGACATTTTCTATATTGTAGGCTCATTCTAAGTTGAAACGTCTGCTGAACGAGGCTGAACGCCAGCGTCGCCGACGAGAGCGTCTGCGGACAGGGCCCAGGTCCCTCCAACCCCCCAGGGACGAAGGCATCATGACAGCCCTCAAGTCTTGCACTCGCTTTCAGGATTTCGTCAGAGAGCTGAACGCTCTCGGCTTTACATTAGCGCACAACGGTGACACCTCAGACTCAGGTGAGTGGTATTTATTATATGAAATATTCAAAGAATTGACTTCTTTCTTGCAACAAAGCATTATTTAGCACGTTATTTTTGTACGCAGCTTGGGTGGCTGATTTTACAGGCGCCAATTCTAGAGATGCCAAAAAAGGAAAAAAATATATGCTTCTGAAACATAAATATTGTAACAAAATGTTAAAAATATTTCCATTTTAGAATAAAAATATCTTCATTTTCGTTCTGAAACTTTTGTATAAAAATTATACCACATAAAATGTAAGGGTACCACATAATTGTACCATATAAAATGTTTGCAGCATTTAGTGCAGATGGTTAATTTACATAAATCAAACACTTCCATATAATAAAACGATAAGGCCTGCTAAAAATTCCAACTTGCTGTTTAAATAATAAGATAGTTGGAGTTATGCTTCGCATTTGGACCCAGTTAATCCGTATCATAAACTTGTGAAGTAAAATTATATGCACACCCTATTGTAAAAACATGGGAAAAGTTATTTATCTGGCCATATTACTTTCTTCTATGAATTATTCCATTAGGTTTTGTAGTCGTGACGCAATTTGAGTTAACAACATTTTGAACTATATCAACCAGAAGTAGTTCCTGAATTGCTCCCTAGGCGTAGAATTTTTTTTTTTACAATTACCATGAAACTGTTTTTGTGGAAACCAGAATATCCTGGTACTGATGGGGAGGTCGCGGTGGCCTGGTGGTAAGGTCTCGGCTTCGGAACCGGAGGGCTTCAGGTTCGAAACCCGATTCCACCGAAGAACCGTCGTGTACGGGGGTCTGTTGCACGTTAATTCCGTCATGACCAAACGTCCTCCCGATGGTGTGGAGAGGGGGTTGCCAGCTCAGGTGTCGTCCTCGTCATCTGACCGTGGTTCAAAATTACGAGGTCAGTCCCAAAAAATAACCCTAATGTTACTTCAAACGGGACGTTAATATAACTAAACCAAACCAAACCTGATACTGATGGAATTTTGTAGTCCATCAGCAGAGATTTTCTTCTTTTTGGAGCACACAATCTGGTTTAAGATACGACATTTTATTACACTAAGCTTTGATTATCTTTGATTTCTTGATTCTTCTTCTTTGATTTCTTCTGTTGTTCTTCTTCTGTTCTCATCTTTTATTTCTTCTGTTGGCATTCTAACCTTCTGACAAGCAGCCACGAAGTAATGATCTTTGATACTACAAGATGAAAAATGTACATAATATTAGTTACTACGGTTAAATAATGCGCCAAACAAATGAGAAATAATAATTATCCTCTATTTCAAAATTTGTGGGGTATGAAATTCTACATTGAAATTCTGAGATCATATCTTCTTAGCAAGTTACTGGTAATAGATTCATATATCCAGCCAGTATTTGTATGCAAAAAAACTGATGATAACACTTGTATGCCATTAATAAGACATCCTTGTGCAAACACTACAGAAATTGATACAAATTTCCATTATGTGTCTATTTATTGAATCCTTAGATTAAATAAACTGTATGAAATATAGCATTGTCACTCAAAAATGTTGTAATATTACCATGTTTTACCGAAGTAATTGGTTGGACAAAAATCATTCTGTGCAGCAAGCAAACCTCTAGAAACATTAAACGGCAGAATATCCCATCATCTCGTTTTCTTAATCATTCTCCAAGCAAAAATACAGAGAGAAAATAATTAAGATGAAGATTCTTATCTTGTAACTCTAAATGCGTGGGATTCCTTTCTGTACAGGTGAGACAATGCCGGAAGTTGATGGTGTCAAAGTACAAGTGGAGCTCATCGAAGGCGACGAAGAGTTGCTGTCTCTGGACATGAAGGGCGACTGCAACTCGAATTCGGATGATCCCTTGATATGCGGAAGTAAGTAAGACATTTATTTCGAATTCCAGATGCTGGAATCCACATATCTATTCGATTGAAATGCTATGTTGAATTTTTACACCCGCTGAAAAATTAGAGTAGAATTTTGCGCGCATGCGTTTAGAACCTAAAAAAATGAATTACGGAATTGACAGGATGCTATCTCACTAAAACAGTAAAATGGTCCAGGCATAAGATAGATGCTGCTTGAGTTAGAAAGTCGATAATGGATTTAAAAGTTTTTTGTCTCCTTGTACAAGCAAAACTATTATTAAAAAGATAATTGCAATCACATTTCAAAATTTCTGGGAAGTAACTGTTGGTGGATAAAAAGTCAAAACAGTTTTAAATAAATAAGAGAATGTTAAAGTGACATGCATGAAAGCACTCAAATTTTGGAGACTTTTCATAGGTGATTCTAAAAATTCTCCAAAGAAGTTATTTACTTATTTATTTATTCTGATATTTTAATATTTTTTGAAAAATAATACGTGAAAGTTGTACTTTTTTTTTCTTTCAAAATGGAAGTTAAGTTTTTGAAATTGCTGTGTCTCTGTCTTTCATTAGAAATATGATCAAAAATAGAATATGATCAAGAAGGCAAAGAAAGTCAAAACCTCTCATATAAATGGAATAAATTTAAAAGTTTTAAATTTATTCCATTTCTAATGCCCTAAAGCGAAGTTTTCAAATGTGACTGTTTAAGCGATAACAATCTCCTCACATCTTTGTCGATATAACACACCTAGAAAATTGATGGGGAATCAAAATTCTTTTAGAGTAGAATATATGAAATCGGATTGGATTGAATATTGAAGTTTATTAGCAAAAAGACCATATTTGCCTGTACTGCTTCAAACATATAGTGGACTATGGGTTTGTTTTGATGAGATGTCGTAAGCAGATAAATATGTTACTCAACATATATTATTTCGCAATGGCTAAATCGCAATAGCTTTGGCATGTGGATTGTGTCGCGACTTTTGGTTGGAAAATTGATAATTATGTCATGCTTTATGCCGTGCGAGTGCCATATGAATACCAAATAAAGAATCAATATGATACTCGTAACGATATATAAATATTTATGAATTTAAAAAACTAGATCTGATCAATGTTTCTTTTAATGTGATTGATCTTTATTTATAAGAAACAGTTGGAATTTAGGACATTCCGGAACAATTTTTCAAACAAGGACAAACAATAATTTATTTTGCTTCATTCAAACACCCAACATAAAACTCATGTTTCAAAATGTTTTCATTTTTACATGTTCTTAGATGAAGAATGAGGTACAGCGTTAAACCTTTGTTAATCTGTCCTCGGGTACGATTACGTCCAAGTTGTGTTTATCTCCTCTGTGAAAAAAAATTTCCAACCTCTGCAAGTGTTTGCTTGATAAATGCCTCATTCAAAAGATCCTTGTCTCATTATGTATTTGCACGAAAGGAGAGTTCTCCATTAAGGAAACGTGTTCTCCTTTGAAACACTACATTAACGTCTTCGGACAAATAGACATCTCTATTTAGTCCTATCTTCTGAAACAGAAGACTTCGGCAATATGTAAATCACCGGCTCCAACCTTTTTGAGATTTTTCCATTTAGTCAGTTTTTTGCATATTTATCATCAAATTGGCATTTGCGATACACATAACAGATTTATCGTTCTATATGTGAAAAGTCTCAGACATTTGAATAGATGATTTTTGCATCAGATAGAATACATTTAATTAATCTACTAATTTAGCATTTTCCTCACCAACTTAGAATATTCGATGCACATAAAAAATTATCTTCTATGGGAAAGGTCTCAGGCAATTGAACAGGTGTTTTAAATCAGACAGAACTCATTTAATTAATCCCTCAATTTCGCATATTCATCATCAACTTAGCATAATCGAGGCACATAAAAGATTTATCGTTCTATATGTGAAAAGTCTCAGACATTTGAACAGGTGTTTTTAAATCAAAAAGAACCCATTTAATCAATCCATTAATTTCGCAGTTTTCATCACCAACTTAGCATATTCGATGCACATAAAAAAATTATCTTCTATGGGAAAAGTCTCAGGCAATTGAACAGGTGTTTTAAATCAGACAGAACTAATTTAATTAATCCCTCAATTTCGCATATTCATCATCAACTTAGCATAATCGAGGCACATAAAAGATTTATCGTTCTATATGTGAAAAGTCTCAAACATTTGAACAGTTGTTTTTAAATCAAAAAGAACCCATTTAATCAATCCATTAATTTCGCATTTTTCATCACCAACTTAGCATATTCGATGCACATAAAAAAATTATCTTCTATGGGAAAAGTCTCAGGCAATTGAACAGGTGTTTTAAATCAGACAGAACTCATTTAATTAATCCCTCAATTTCGCATATTCATCATCAACTTAGCATAATCGAGGCACATAAAAGATTTATCGTTCTATATGTGAAAAGTCTCAAACATTTGAACAGGTGTTTTTAAATCAAAAAGAACCCATTTAATAAATCCATTAATTTCGCATTTTTCATCACCAACTTAGCATATTCGATGCACATAAAAAAATTATCTTCTATGGGAAAAGTCTCAGTCAATTGAACAGGTGTTTTAAATCAGACAGAACTCATTTAATTAATCCCTCAATTTCGCATATTCATCATCAACTTAGCATAATCGAGGTACATAAAAGATTTATCGTTCTATATGTGAAACGTCTCAGACATTTGAACAGGTGTTTTTAAATCAAAAAGAACCCATTTAATAAATCCATTAATTTCGCATTTTTCATCACCAACTTAGCATATTCGATGCACATAAAAAAATTATCTTCTATGGGAAAAGTCTCCGGCAATTGAACAGGTGTTTTAAATCAGACAGAACTCATTTAATTAATCCCTCAATTTCGCATATTCATCATCAACTTAGCATAATCGAGGCACATAAAAGATTTATCGTTCTATATGTGAAAAGACTCAAACATTTGAACAGGTGTTTTTAAATCAAAAAGAACCCATTTAATAAATCCATTAATTTCGCATTTTTCATCACCAACTTAGCATATTCGATGCACATAAAAAAATTATCTTCTATGGGAAAAGTCTCAGTCAATTGAACAGGTGTTTTAAATCAGACAGAACTAATTTAATTAATCCCTCAATTTCGCATATTCATCATCAACTTAGCATAATCGAGGTACATAAAAGATTTATCGTTCTATATGTGAAAAGTCTCAGACATTTGAACAGGTGTTTTTAAATCAAAAAGAACCCATTTAATAAATCCATTAATTTCGCATTTTTCATCACCAACTTAGCATATTCGATGCACATAAAAAAATTATCTTCTATGGGAAAAGTCTCCGGCAATTGAACAGGTGTTTTAAATCAGACAGAACTCATTTAATTAATCCCTCAATTTCGCATATTCATCATCAACTTAGCATAATCGAGGCACATAAAAGATTTATCGTTCTATATGTGAAAAGACTCAAACATTTGAACAGGTGTTTTTAAATCAAAAAGAACCCATTTAATAAATCCATTAATTTCGCATTTTTCATCACCAACTTAGCATATTCGATGCACATAAAAAAATTATCTTCTATGGGAAAAGTCTCAGTCAATTGAACAGGTGTTTTAAATCAGACAGAACTCATTTAATTAATCCCTCAATTTCGCATATTCATCATCAACTTAGCATAATCGAGGTACATAAAAGATTTATCGTTCTATATGTGAAAAGTCTCAGACATTTGAACAGGTGTTTTTAAATCAAAAAGAACCCATTTAATAAATCCATTAATTTCGCATTTTTCATCACCAACTTAGCATATTCGATGCACATAAAAAAATTATCTTCTATGGGAAAAGTCTCCGGCAATTGAACAGGTGTTTTAAATCAGACAGAACTCATTTAATTAATCCCTCAATTTCGCATATTCATCATCAACTTAGCATAATCGAGGCACATAATAGATTTATCGTTCTATATGTGAAAAGACTCAAACATTTGAACAGGTTTTTTTAAATCAAAAAGAACCCATTTAATAAATCCATTAATTTCGCATTTTTCATCACCAACTTAGCATATTCGATGCACATAAAAAAATTATCTTCTATGGGAAAAGTCTCAGTCAATTGAACAGGTGTTTTAAATCAGACAGAACTCATTTAATTAATCCCTCAATTTCGCATATTCATCATCAACTTAGCATAATCGAGGTACATAAAAGATTTATCGTTCTATATGTGAAAAGTCTCAGACATTTGAACAGGTGTTTTTAAATCAAAAAGAACCCATTTAATAAATCCATTAATTTCGCATTTTTCATCACCAACTTAGCATATTCGATGCACATAAAAAAATTATCTTCTATGGGAAAAGTCTCCGGCAATTGAACAGGTGTTTTAAATCAGACAGAACTCATTTAATTAATCCCTCAATTTCGCATATTCATCATCAACTTAGCATAATCGAGGCACATAAAAGATTTATCGTTCTATATGTGAAAAGACTCAAACATTTGAACAGGTGTTTTTAAATCAAAAAGAACCCATTTAATAAATCCATTAATTTCGCATTTTTCATCACCAACTTACCATATTCGATGCACATAAAAAATTATCTTCTATGGGAAAAGTCTCAGGCAATTGAACAGGTGTTTTAAATCAGACAGAACTCATTTAATTAATCCCTCAATTTCGCATATTCATCATCAACTTAGCATAATCGAGGCACATAAAAGATTTATCGTTCTATATGTGAAAAGTCTCAAACATTTGAACAGGTGTTTTTAAATCAAAAAGAACCCATTTAATAAATCCATTAATTTCGCATTTTTCATCACCAACTTAGCATATTCGATGCACATAAAAAAATTATCTTCTATGGGAAAAGTCTCAGTCAATTGAACAGGTGTTTTAAATCAGACAGAACTCATTTAATTAATCCCTCAATTTCGCATATTCATCATCAACTTAGCATAATCGAGGTACATAAAAGATTTATCGTTCTATATGTGAAAAGTCTCAGACATTTGAACAGGTGTTTTTAAATCAAAAAGAACCCATTTAATAAATCCATTAATTTCGCATTTTTCATCACCAACTTAGCATATTCGATGCACATAAAAAAATTATCTTCTATGGGAAAAGTCTCCGGCAATTGAACAGGTGTTTTAAATTAGACAGAACTCATTTAATTAATCCCTCAATTTCGCATATTCATCATCAACTTAGCATAATCGAGGCACATAAAAGATTTATCGTTCTATATGTGAAAAGACTCAAACATTTGAACAGGTGTTTTTAAATCAAAAAGAACCCATTTAATAAATCCATTAATTTCGCATTTTTCATCACCAACTTAGCATATTCGATGCACATAAAAAAATTATCTTCTATGGGAAAAGTCTCAGTCAATTGAACAGGTGTTTTAAATCAGACAGAACTCATTTAATTAATCCCTCAATTTCGCATATTCATCATCAACTTAGCATAATCGAGGTACATAAAAGATTTATCGTTCTATATGTGAAAAGTCTCAGACATTTGAACAGGTGTTTTTAAATCAAAAAGAACCCATTTAATAAATCCATTAATTTCGCATTTTTCATCACCAACTTAGCATATTCGATGCACATAAAAAAATTATCTTCTATGGGAAAAGTCTCCGGCAATTGAACAGGTGTTTTAAATCAGACAGAACTCATTTAATTAATCCCTCAATTTCGCATATTCATCATCAACTTAGCATAATCGAGGCACATAATAGATTTATCGTTCTATATGTGAAAAGACTCAAACATTTGAACAGGTTTTTTTAAATCAAAAAGAACCCATTTAATAAATCCATTAATTTCGCATTTTTCATCACCAACTTAGCATATTCGATGCACATAAAAAAATTATCTTCTATGGGAAAAGTCTCAGTCAATTGAACAGGTGTTTTAAATCAGACAGAACTCATTTAATTAATCCCTCAATTTCGCATATTCATCATCAACTTAGCATAATCGAGGTACATAAAAGATTTATCGTTCTATATGTGAAAAGTCTCAGACATTTGAACAGGTGTTTTTAAATCAAAAAGAACCCATTTAATAAATCCATTAATTTCGCATTTTTCATCACCAACTTAGCATATTCGATGCACATAAAAAAATTATCTTCTATGGGAAAAGTCTCCGGCAATTGAACAGGTGTTTTAAATCAGACAGAACTCATTTAATTAATCCCTCAATTTCGCATATTCATCATCAACTTAGCATAATCGAGGCACATAAAAGATTTATCGTTCTATATGTGAAAAGACTCAAACATTTGAACAGGTGTTTTTAAATCAAAAAGAACCCATTTAATAAATCCATTAATTTCGCATTTTTCATCACCAACTTACCATATTCGATGCACATAAAAAATTATCTTCTATGGGAAAAGTCTCAGGCAATTGAACAGGTGTTTTAAATCAGACAGAACTCATTTAATTAATCCCTCAATTTCGCATATTCATCATCAACTTAGCATAATCGAGGCACATAAAAGATTTATCGTTCTATATGTGAAAAGTCTCAGACATTTGAACAGATGTTATTTACATTAGATATAATACATTTAATCAATCTATTGATTTCGCATTTTTATTACCAGCTTAGTATTTGCATTATACATAATAAATTTTGTTCATTTGCCCCTCCATGTTCTCGAGGCATGAGAATAGCGCCTCTATCGTCTATGTAAAAAGTCCTAGCCATTTAATTAATTTTAATTAAATAGAGTCCATCCAAACAATCCAATAACTCTCTGCCATAACTAATCGCCATATTCTGTAATAATTTGAAAATCCTAAAAAAAGATGAAAATATATTTTTAACTTTTTATAGGTCCTCCGAGGGAGGAAGAAGGAGAACGTTGGAGCGAGGAATCGTATCGTCAGTGGTTCGAACGTCAAACGGAACTGCAACACAGGTGGGAAGAGAACTTTATGAGGGAACAGATGGAACTGGCCCGCTCTCTCCTGGAGTCAGTCACTGCCACTTTTTTGCAAGGGGTGCAGCAAGTCATCGCGAACGTCACTGCTGGAAGGAGGTTCCCACCATTCTGCCCAGATCCACCCTCCTGAATGTTGCAGCAAGCATTTCGTCTCTTGTAAAAATATCTTGTTGTTGCTTTGTGTATATGTTTGTATGCATTTACTGCCAATTGAAGAAATGCGCATCAATAAAGCTGCAGGGATATGTGCTTCTGTAAGAGATTGTATAAATTCTTCTTTATTTTCCTCAGGACATAAAAGAAAGATTCTAAACTAATGGTTTTCGAATTTTTCGATTTTTACCACCTTTGTTGAATCTATACACACGTTTTCCAAAGCGCCATATGTAAACTTAATAAAGTGATTTTTCGATAGTCAATAGTTTTTGTATAGCTTTACATAAAAATAAATTTACCGCAAGATATTAGCGAATTTTAATAACGAGAAAACTCGCTGATCATATTAATAGCATTGATTTTGTCATGCTTTGTTCAACTTTGATAAATTTCATCGCATCAAATGATAGTATCATAAATTACACTTGTATAATAAATGTGGATCATTCTAATTATAACTTATACGAGCAAAATGGCGAAATTTATTAATAAATTATACTGGCTAAATCGTACCCAAATTTTGGTATAAATTTACAACTGCCATCAGATCACATACCAAATTTCATTTAATTAAGTCCTTAAGTCTTTGAATTATTGTATTTATGTATGTGAGAAAGAACAGACAGACAGTAAACCTATTGGAGGAATTAGGTTCTAAAGTTGGTGCCAATCATAAATCATTACATTATAAAGGAAAAAATTTGTGAACTAAATTTTACCTGTATGGTAATTATGCTTTCTAGTTTTCATGCTCACTTGCAATTGAATAAGTATGCTCTGAATCTCTGAATATCAAAATTTTATAGGAATCAACATATTTCGTGTTAAAGCCCTGTACTGAATTTCATCAATCTTTTTTTTTAAATTATCGTATATACAGACAAACGAACTTAATTTCAAGAATGTGTTTTTGAATTCAGAGAGATTTGAGACATGGAGATTCCTCAAAAATCTCAAATTAAAATATTTTGACGATTGAAATACTTTTTCTTTATATATTTTTTACGAGAAAATAAAAAATTCATCTAATCAGTGTTACAATACGTATTAATATTAATCTAATCATTATAGTACTGAAAAATATTGTAAAATATATTTTAAAATACTTTCCACAAGTTATGAAGCTAGAGAAAAACCCTATAGAAACAAAGAAAGTTGATGTTATCGGATAGCTAACTTTTTCACTTAATAATGCAGTATAATAAATGTTTTGTGCGATTATATAATTGAAAGTTATTGAAGAATTGCGTAAAAATTTTGGTTAGTTTTTAATTAAAATTCTAAATAAAGTTTTAAAAGAAAATGAAATATTCTAAAACCACACCTTCAACCTAATAAATAACTCGTGCCAAATTTCTGAGTTGGAAATCATATCAACTGTCTTGTACTGAGTTTGATTTTTGATTTGCATGTCGCACTCACAGTTTAAAGATTATATACTATCCTATGTTATCATGTTAATAAACTTAATTGTATCAGTGTCAAATTAATTTTTTTAAGAAGCAAAGAGACACTTATTTTATTTTAATTAAAGATTTATTTTTCTCAAAAAAATAAGGCAAGTGAAAATATGATTAAAAAATTATATCAATTTGTACATAAGATAAAGACGCCACAAAAAAAATCGCTGAAAAACACTAAAATCTGTACATTATAACAAAAATTCACTAACATTTATTCAATAAATGTTTAAGACATTCCATTCACAATGAAGTTCCCCATATATAGATAAGTCGATATAGATAATATATAGATAAGTATGACTATATAAGTATATAGATAAGTATGAGTCGATATGATCAACTTTGTAAGAGGAGTGTTTCACGTCGATTCCAGATCAAACATTACTTCAAAATGAACTTCGAGATAGTGTATGTGGTGATCTCAAAATGCCTGGATGGCATCAAGGGCATCTTTTATGCACGTGCAAGCTGCTTCCATTTCCTCTTTCAACCGGAAGTCTTCCTCGCAGTCTTCTGTCAGGGAAGCCTATTAAAAACAAGCATCTTTATGATACCATACACAAAAAGCCTTTTAAATTACCAAAAAAACGTAAGCATTCACACACAATATCTCATGTCATATTCTATGTACAAAAGCTTTATTAGTACGTGAATATCTGAGCTGCTATGCGACATACTATTTGTACAAAAACATTACTAACGAATGAATATTTGAGTATAAGAAACAATATCTTTCGTTTGTTTGCGGCTGGTAAATATTTGGATACGTGTGGGATTTATTTGCACTAAAAAATCTGTTCATATATGAAAGACTTGTTAACCTCCGTATAAATGTTTTATCTTATATCTTTAAATGAATAGTTCTTTTATATATATATATATATATATATATATATATATATATAACCAATTTATAGTAAGAAATAGTTTGAAAACGAAACTAAAATGAAAACGAAACAAAACAGTTTCGAAATCGGAAGTAAAAATTATTACCTATTCAAACTAAAACCAAAAAAGAACTTCATAGTATTTAGAGAGCGCAACTGCAGCTACTTCTAAAACACAGAGGAATTGATACAAAAGTATTAAAATCAAGTTAATAAGAAAATTAAAAAAAAAACCTTTTTACTGTTATTTTTGTTATTTTATTTTTACTTTGTAGTGGTTATTTTCTTCTAATTTGTTGTTTTGTATTTTCCTTTCTGTTAAAATGGTATATCTCTTGGGCCTAATTTCAGGGGATTTTCGGGTCACGAGGAATCATTATTAGACTAATGTCTGCATTTCCTTCACAGAAAAAATTCCTTTCTTTGAATCCCTGCCTGAGGGTGACCCTTGAAAAAGTCTTCAGGCCGGATTCTTTTTTATATTTTTTTATAATTTTTTTAGTTTAATTTTTATTTGTTTTTTTTTTTTGATTTTCCTATTAACTTGATTTTAATACTTTTGTGTGTGTGTATATATATATATATATATATATATATATATATATATATATATATATATATATATATATATATATATATATATATATATATATATATATATATATATATAAATTTATTTATTTCGTATATCTCGGAAACAGCTCTAACGATTTGGATCAAATTTCATATTTAGATGAAGTTTTGCTTTTTAAGTTTATCTATATGCCTGAAAAATAGCTATTTCATACAAAACACACACACACACATTTTTTAAGAACTATTAGGTCCATTTTCTATCTGCTCTCATGCTGACAATGATGTGGCGTCATCTCGGACCTAATTTCGCCACGGTAAAACTGAATGCAAGTTCAAACATATAAGTAATGATCGATAGACTACAGAATTAATACTGTAACATAGCAAATTGTTTCGAATAACATGTAAAATAAGTGCTTTAGTGATTTTTTTATTTAAACGACGAGTTCCTATGTAGATAAGATTGAAAATTATTCATATACATGTTAAAATAAGTGTTTTCATGATTTTTTTTATTTAAACGACCAGTTTAAATGTAGGTAAAATTGAGAAATATTCATGAATAATCAGTATATGATTCGCATCTGAATATTTTCTCCATAAACTCGATTTTATAGGAAAAAAAAAAAACTGTTGACCAAAGTTCGGTCTTCCAGATATTAACCTCTTCGTCGTCCATAGCGCATATAGGGCGAAAGTGAAACTTTTGCAGAGCGGCCGTAACGCGCTTCAAGCGTTCTTCTACATTTTAAAACTTTTAAACGTTTAAAACTCTTTGTAAATGTTTGCTTGTTTGAGATTTTATTTTTGTTTATTCTAATGCGGCGAAAAACAGAGACAGGAGAGGACGGTGAAAAGATTAAATAATAAGATTAAATAAAAGATTAAATAATAAAAGATAAATACTTATCAGATTTTAACATTTCAAATTATTCAATATAAAAGCTTTACTATTATTTGTAAAACTTAAATATTCATAATGAGATATACGAATTTTTTTTAAAATTTAAATAATGATAATAACAATTTATTTGCAGACAGAGTATGACAAAAAAAAAAAAAAAAAAAAAAAAACAAGAAAAATTGGAGTAAAAATACTTTTAACAAATAATATAGAGCTCCAAACGATTTTTTTATATGCACATGAACTGCATCAGAAATTGAAAACGTTGCCATCTAGTAAATAGAAACTCTTCTGCGTTTTATAAATAGGGGGGAAATTAAAGCGCGATAATAAATGAATGCTACAGTTTCTTGGATCCTAACACTACATATCATAAGAAAAGTCGTCTGCACATTTAAAGATCTGATTTTTTACTTCAAAATAAAAATCCGAGATGGTAAATAAACTTAGAACAGAATTTATTTACGAGTTATAGCGGAGTTTACTAATATTTTTATGACAATATAAATAAATACTAAGACATTTTTTCCAACTGATGTTGCGGTTGAAAAGCAAATTAGGAAGCATAATGATTGAATAGTTGTTTTCTAATTTTATACATGGTATATCGAAAGAGATTGCAAACGTGAGATAGTATTATATTAAATGCAGTAACCATATTCAGCTAGCAGCGGTCCATTATTTTTTTTAATAAATAGTTTCAAGACATTTGCAGAAATCTGGCCATCGAATATACAAGTTGAAAAAAGGAACAAACGCCAACAAATCTAAGCACAAACGCCTGCACAAAACATGTGTAATATAAATGCTCGTTACTCTTTGTAAAAAAGGAACGGAGATTACAAAAGGGATTTCATATAAAAGTTTTATTGAACCTGTGAAAGTGGTCTGTTTGTGTATTTCTCAATTATCTCTCCTTCTTTCGATACTAAAATTGTAAACTTTGGGGAAAATCGTAAACACTGCGAGATTCATACAAAAGAACTTTATACTTTGTAGTATAGTGAACAAAAATGAGTCTGAATTTTAGGTGCCTGTTTTCCTAACCAACATTTCGATTGAAATTTATTTCAGTCGATAACAAAATTTGGCACAAAAATATAATTTTAATAATTATGTTGTGAATAAGTAAAAAAAATACAATTTTAATAATTTTGTTGTGAAAGAGTAAAATAATTCGGTAATAACGAGTAAAACGAGTAATAACGAGTAAAATAATTCGAGTTCGGTAATAACGAGTAAAATTATTCGGTTACCAAATACAGTTTTAATAATTCTGTTGTGAACGAGTAAACCAAATACAGTTTTAGTAATTCTGTTGTGAGCGTGTAAAACAAATACAATTTTAATAATTCTGTTGTGAAAACGAGTAATAAGAATGTAAAGAGCGAGAAATGGTTAACACTTTGGAGGATTAGTTCAAAATATGATACAATTAGCACATTACATGCTAAAATGGTACACCGAATTTATCAATATATTTCTTTGCATTTTTCAGTATGTGTTCACTTGCGACGGACAGATAAATAGATACATTTATTTCGTATGAATCTCAGTCAAAATGTGACAAACTTAAGGTTAAGAGCATATGCCAAATTTTAAATATCTAACTCAAAGAGTTTTTAAGTTCTCAAGTTCACAGATAGATAAATAAATATAATTCAGGAACAGATAGTCTTATTAAACTTAAAGAGGTGAAAACATGGAGATGAATCAACATTTTGAGATCGAATTTTTTGAAGATTAAAATACTTTCTTTTTGTCTATTTTCTAAACAAAAAAGTAAATAAATTATACATATGGAAATTTTGATGGGTTTTTTTTAATTCCATGAGAAAACAATTCTTGGATTAGTTCCCTACTTCAAAGCCCTAATACAGAGCAAATTAGCATAGCTTTCGTCGCGGAGCTTTACTTAAGAAAAGATATTGGTCTGAGTAACGGCTTACAAATTTTCAGTGTGTCTTTCTCTATTCTGGACATCAATTTTTGGAAGACAGATCACATTTCTTCATGATAGTAAGCAATATTTTTGTTGAATATCTTCAGTCTTACCATCAAAACTGAAGCCTAGTGTTGTGATGAATGTTTTTGTCTGAAATTTGTGTTTCTGAACGGAAGGAAAAACATTGAATATTCGCAACCATCATTCAAACTATTTCTAAATAACGTAATAGTATTATATAATTATATTATTATTCTCGTGAAAAACTCTCTCGTGAAAAAATACTCTAAAAATTATAGAAAGCAAAGCGAAGAACTTACAAAATTAGATAAATCTAAAAGTGTAGGCACCAAATCGTCTTTTATATAATCCAGCACCTAAAAAGAATACAAAATATCAGCACCAAGAAAAATAGTGTGACAAAATCTTGGTTTATAACTGAATTCAAATTTGCCATTTAAAGATTAGTTATTAAGTAGAGCAAGGGAAAGTATTATACTGTAAAAAATACTAAGAAAAAATGTTTAAAATCTTTTTTAAATATTAAACTAGTTGTCTTAGGCGACCAGCTGATTTACCGGGAATATTAGTTATATTTGATTTCAGATAACTTCATGTTCATGATTCGACTAAATAGTCTGACATTAAAGCGGCGTTATTTTAACTTTCTTAACTTAAATTTTGTTTATTGCGTGTATTTATAAAAGAGACAGCCTCATAACATTATAGCGCTCTTATAAACGTAAATATCTGATTCATTGAACTTCTAAATTTTATTTAGGAATGTTTATAACTTAAAAATTTACTTTATTTGTTATCATTTTATTACTTTTCAATATAAAACTTTATTATCATATATTCACAAATTGTTAACAGCATTGTACTGGAACTATATGTACGTTAAGGTTAAATTGAATAACTATTATCTTTTATTAGATTATTGATGTAATGTGCAATTGTGTCGGGACATCTGTATACATTTTAAATGGTACATGGAGACAACTTGATATATAAAATAACGAAGCTTATGGTGGACTGGACCGAGGAACTTAGACCATTATTTGGATTCTCAAGTTGTTAGACCTGCGCCTTCGTGCTGGGTGGGGTTGCTTTGCGGCGGCCCATCGTTATATCCGAATGGCTTCGGCCGAGACGGAGTATTGGTATACCTTATCTTGTAATAATCTTCTTCTTTTTTAGCTTTCAACATTAGAAGATTTAGTATTTAATGAAACAATAAAACGGTTTGAATTTCAACGCAACAATGTAATCTATTGTTGGGAATAGAGCTAAAAGCTTCCTTAAAAATTGCCAAAATTCAGAAAAAAAAATTCCACAACTATTAAATAGTAGTGGTATTTAAATAGTCATTATTAAAAGACATTTGTTTTTAATTTTCTAAATGGCGTGAAATTCATTTTTGTGCAATAATATTTTAGCAAAAAATATTAATATTAATTAATTATTATTTATATTATTAATATTATCGCAAAAAATACTATCGCAAATATTAATATTTTCTCAAAAGAAATCCCACCAAAATCAGTTGAATTTTTAATTAATTAACATTCTAATTCCAAATTCGCTCCTAGATACACATTTCTACCCTCTAAAGTGCATATGTGCCAAATATAATAACCGTAAATTAACTGTGGAGCGGGAGCGCATACATACATATATTCAACTTTATTATTAGTGAAGATTAGGACACTGAAGAGAAATAGAGGCTCATGCGAAACACCTGTTTTATTTAGTGTTTTTTGATAATTCTTATGCTATCCATGGAAACTTCTTTCTGGCTCTCGTAATCAGCATTATACGAATCTGAAGACCATTATTTGTTTTAGTAGCGAATTGTTCTCCGCGATCAGTTTGGTTGTCGAAAGTTTGTCTCTGTGCAAAACACCACTTTTTCATAAAAGTCACCAGAATGACCATTTACGAAGATAGATCAGAATTCCATCTCATGTGTTATCTAGGCATGCCAAGGTCACTTTGATTGATAGAAGCTGTTACACTTCCCATTATCACGAGTCCTTAACTCATGGAATTGGCTAGATATACTAGAACAAAATCTTATCAGAACTTCAATTATACTTCATTTAACAAGCAAAATTCGTTTCTGAATCTTACTTGTCATACGAAACTATGTAATCTAAGCAAAATAGGACAATGCGTTCCAGTTCAGAAATATTCAAACAAATTCATAATAATATAATTTATTATTTATAATGTATGTCTTTTTAATAAGAAAATTGTCTAAAGACATTCATTTTTGGCTACGCTTCAAAATTTGGCGAAAATGAAGACAAAAAATTGACGAAATGACAAAGCATAATCATTAAGAAATTTGTGCCAATAATTGTTAATTATTTTGATCAGATACATAATCTTGTCTTTTAAGCTTCCACAGGTACTTGCTGAAACTCGTCGGTGTCATATTTGACAAAGGTATCCAGCCAAAACCTTTTCCATGTAGACATAAGGGTTTTCATTAAACAAGAGATAAACACAGATTGATATAGACCAATCCAACATGAGATGTCAAGATGTCTCTTCGCCACTCATTCTTCGAAACAACGCTCCTTAAGATAGTCATTTTTTTACAAGAACCGCTTGTTATAAGAGATGCTCGATAAGCGAGGTTTGGTTGTAATAAGACAGTTGTCGAATTATACATGCTCAGTTATGGACTTATTTTGAAATCGCTCATAAGGACCATCAAACCATGCAATTAAAAGGTGAATAAGAAATACTACCAGGAATAGAAAATGTTGCTAACAAACTATAACGTCAGGACGAGAAATATTTGTAATAGGGAAAAGAATATAGCAGTAGAATATTATTGCAAGCAAGCCTATTGCACTTTTTAGCAAAAAGGCATTTAACCACATAGCATATATATACAAGCTCCCCCTAATAATTCATCACCAATTGCAAATATTATGCATTTATTTTGTATTTCTGTTTCATTGCTGAAATTCTGTTGGATTTATTCATGTGTAAACTTGATGTCAATATTTATGATGAACAAAGCACTTTGAAGTAAGCCATGTGCCACTTGATTCACAGCGCTTTCTAAGAAAATTCGTAGATTGCCGGCAAACCACCAAGAATATCACATCTGCTACTCCTGCGTTTATTCTCGCCATGGAAAGATCTTTGACAGGGAATGGGGGAAGGTTGATATTTTCTTTCGGACAGCATGATTTTTACTTTAAGATATATGATGAGTAATGTTCATCGTGCTTTCAAAATAAGAATGCTTTCTAAGAGCTTCACAGCACTTTCTAAGTAAAATCGCAGATGGCCGGCTTACCACCAAGAATATCACATCTGCTACTCCTGCATTTATTCTCGCCATGGAAAGATCTTTGACAGGGAATGGGGGAAGGTTGATATTTTCTTTCGGACAGCATGATTTTTACTTTAAGATATATGATGAGTAATGTTCATCGTGCTTTCAAAATAAGAATGCTTTCTAAGAGCTTCACAGCACTTTCTAAGTAAAATCGCAGATGGCCGGCAAACCACCAAGAATATCACATCTGCTACTCCTGCATTTATTCTCGCCATGGAAAGATCTTTGACAGGGAATGGGGGAAGGTTGATATTTTCTTTCGGACAGCATGATTTTTACTTTAAGATATATGATGAGTAATGTTCATCGTGCTTTCAAAATAAGAATGCTTTCTAAGAGCTTCACAGCACTTTCTAAGTAAAATCGCAGATGGCCGGCTTACCACCAAGAATATCACATCTGCTACTCCTGCGTTTATTCTCGCCATGGAAAGATCTTTGACAGGGAATGGGGGAAGGTTGATATTTTCTTTCGGACAGCATGATTTTTACTTTAAGATATATGATGAGTAATGTTCATCGTGCTTTCAAAATAAGAATGCTTTCTAAGAGCTTCACAGCACTTTCTAAGTAAAATCGCAGATGGCCGGCAAACCACCAAGAATATCACATCTGCTACTCCTGCGTTTATTCTCGCCATGGAAAGATCTTTGACAGGGAATGGGGGAAGGTTGATATTTTCTTTCGGACAGCATGATTTTTACTTTAAGATATATGATGAGTAATGTTCATCGTGCTTTCAAAATAAGAATGCTTTCTAAGAGCTTCACAGCACTTTCTAAGTAAAATCGCAGATGGCCGGCTTACCACCAAGAATATCACATCTGCTACTCCTGCGTTTATTCTCGCCATGGAAAGATCTTTGACAGGGAATGGGGGAAGGTTGATATTTTCTTTCGGACAGCATGATTTTTACTTTAAGATATATGATGAGTAATGTTCATCGTGCTTTCAAAATAAGAATGCTTTCTAAGAGCTTCACAGCACTTTCTAAGTAAAATCGCAGATGGCCGGCAAACCACCAAGAATATCACATCTGCTACTCCTGCGTTTATTCTCGCCATGGAAAGATCTTTGACAGAGAATGGGAGAGGGTTGATATTTCCTTTCGGTCAGCATGATTATTACTTTAAGATATATGATGAGTAATGTTCGCCATATTGCGTACTTTCCATTCTCGGATTTGGAAAATCTCCACACTTTTACGCATGCATAAGGAGAGATTCATTTCTTCAGAAAAGAGGTGAGATGTAAGGAGGGAATATTTAATATTTACATTAACAAATTATTCGAGTAATAACCATTCATCTATTCTGTGTACCACTCTTCACCCAGTGCACGCGTCGAAAAGTACTAGTCTCGGGATCCAAAAACTAACATCCTCTTGTTATTTTTTTTTCTACTATAAATGTTTGCTGATGTCTTTTAGAGGTAGAATCCATTTTCCAATTGAAACATTTATGTTTGAATAGTTGCATAAGCAGTGCAGTTATCAAATAGAAAAAATAATTGAATTCAAACAAAAATTATTTTGAGTTAAAGTTCAAGCAAATTTAGAGAGACAACCGATTTCTCTTACTTTCTTGACTAAGAAACAGAGGATGTACTTGACTGTCAGATCTGATATTTGTTTCTGGACGATCTCCAAGTACTTGGTCATCACTAGCGTCAGATATTGTACTTTCTTCTTCGTGCTCTCGTTTTCCATCAAGATTTTCTGCAACATACGCAAAAAACATTCATTACATGAGTTGAAGTATAATCAACTAGAGTTTTATAACTACAACTAGCACTTACACTTACGCATAATGATGTGCTTCGTGTTTACCTTTGCAGTATAATAAAGTGAATCAAAATTAACATTTAGGACCTAAGGTCTTTGAAGGTTTGAATATAATATCTAAAGACTTCAATAATTTTTGTCTCAAGTTCACTTACATAGGAGAACATCAACAGACTAAGCTTTGATGTATTATATTGAAAATTTGATAAAAATAACAAGTTCATAGGCAATTTCATTAATTTCACTCGCTGTGTTTTTGTCTAAGTGTATTTACAAACGCACAGAAAGAAGACACAATCACCATTTACAAACTCTGCTGCTTAAATATTAGCCTCATGTAAAAACCAAATATGAAATTTCATTTGTCTCGTCCTTTGCATTTTTAACTTATGATATGCAAGAATGGACAATCACAAATTACAAAAAAATTCTAAAAAAAGTCTAAAATCCTAAAATTCACTAACATTTTGAAATAGATTTTTTTTTTGTCCATTACAATAATTTTTCTTTTTTGTATACTTTGTATTAGTAAACGAAAATAAAAATACGTTTTCTTTCTTTCTTAAAGTGATTAATAGGGAATATCGGAAACAAAATTCGATTCATTCTTCTTTATTAACCCTTTCTAGGGCTGTGGGAAGTATGCTTCCCACCAAATTTATCAATCTTTGTATGAAATTATGTAGGTTGGCCAAAGTTCTGACAAATTGTTTTAGAAAGACAGAAACTTAGATGCTTCAGTTCTTTATCTCACACAAAATGATGTGTCTTGATTTGTCACTTAATTATTAATTAACCAAATTAATTAGTTAATCAAATTAAATCTATCTAATAAACTAAATGAATCCCTTTTCTTATTCTAATTTCAAGCCTAAATATATTTTAACATAATATGACTAGAAAAAAATGGCCCTTTAAAGGGTTAAGTTAAAATCGGGGAAAAGCAGCCGTCTTAGTTGGTATAGGATTTACGACGTCGATTTCAAAACCACAAATTGACAGGCTTGATTTTTAATTAAAGCCTCATATATTTTGAAGATATCAAAAATCATGTGATTGTAAGTCGTTTTGTAATCATTGGATATTAAATGTACTCAGTATCCATTGACATCGATGGAAAAAGCCATATGTAGGAGAAATAAGTATTAAAGAATTTTAGAAATAGTAATTCTTTAGCGGTACTGACGCATAACACGCTACAAATACAATAAAAGAATGATATTTAAAGGATGTTAACGAAGGAAGTTTTTTAATGTACTGTTATATGACACATTTATGGTAAAATGTTGTTAAATACGGAAGTTCTTTAATAGTACTGATGCATAACATGTCGTACTTATAAAATAATGGTAGTTAAAGAAAGTTCTTTAATGATAGTATTACAGGACATCAAGTATATAGACAAATTATTAGTTAAATGAGGCCTGAAATAGAAGTTCTTTAGTTTGCTTAGAAGTCTCTCTGTCCAACGCTAGTTAAAGAATGCTAGCGTTGGAAGTTCTATAATGATAGTATTAGAGGACATCAAGTATATAGACAAATTATTAGTTAAATGATGCCTGATGATGCCTGAAATTATTTTGGTTAGAAGTCTCTCTGTCCAACGCTAGTTAAAGAATGCTAGCGTTGGAAGTTCTTTAATGATAGTATTAAAGGGCATCAAGTATATAGACAAATTATTAGTTAAATGATGCCTGAAATTATTTTGGTTAGAAGTCTCTCTGTCCAACGCTAGTTAAAGAATGCTAGCGTTGGAAGTTCTATAATGATAGTATTAGAGGACATCAAGTATATAGACGAATTATTAGTTAAATGATGCTATAAATAGAAGTTCTTTAGTTTGGTTAGAAGTCTCTGTTGCATAACATGACATAGCTAAGAACAATAGTGATTAAAGGATGTTTACGAAGAAAGTTCTTTAATATACCTTTACATGACATTCCTGTATGCAGAAAATTATTGGCTATATGATATTAGAGACAGAAGTTTTTATTGATATTGATGTATAATATGAGGTAGAGAGGAGAATTACTGATTAAATAAACACACTGATTGTTTAAATTTGATAATATATTTCAGTTTGATAATCCATTTATGGTAGAACAGAAAATTTTCGCTGTTGTCATAATCATTTGGCCAAAGTTATGAAATTTTGTTTCCACGAACTACAAAAATGCATGTACTCACCAATAAATTTTTCGTCTTACTTTCGAGACCATCACCGACCCCATTTTCTATACTTGTCGAAGGTAAGGTATCCTCTTCCGAGACAGAATGCCATACCTTGGTGGGACCGACTGCGGGAACTACAGGATCGCATCTGAGATACAAAATGAAAAAGTAGACATTTAAATGAATAAAATTGCTTCAAAATTTATATGGCTTCCAATAAGCAGAATAAATATCTAAAACATATCATAATTACGAAATATATGGGAACTTTCTTCCGATCACTTTCTTATATACTTACACAGAACAGCACGTTTCATGCACAGTTTGTAAAAAAAATTCAGAATGAATTTAAGATATTTTCGACTTTTATCAATTTATACAAAGTGTGACCTAAATATTATAGCTCCGATGTCGAGATTAAATATAAAAATTTGCCAACTTAATTTGTTGGGTCTTTGGGTTATGCAAGCTCATACAGAAATAGCCAGAAAATCTCCTCAACAATGAATTTAGTCTAACATCAAACATACATTAAGAAATTTGGAGTAGAAATCCAGACGTCTATCTTACTTTCTCTATCTTGGTTTGCATTTTTAAATATCGCTAGACATTGTAACAAATTTGACAGTATAAAATGGCATTCTCAAATTATTCGCAGTTTCTTTCTTTAATTCAAGGTCGTAAATTTGCCATCGACATAGATATACAGTACTATTTAGATGCCCTACGATACCACTTCCACAAAGCGAGCGCCTCTAGCGTCTATGCGAAAAACCACTTAAATCAACCAGAAGATGTATTTAGCTCGAAATTCGATACAAATTTACACTTCTAGTAATAAAGTGATATGCTAGTAATAAAGTTATATGCAGAATTTCATTCATCTAGTTCACTGAATTATTGAGTTTTCATTTTCAGGGAATTCTGCATGGATACATACAGGCAAATTTTGAAGAGACAAATTATGTCAAAAAATTTCTAGAAATCTTAATAGTGATGCAAATATTTCGCCCCTTTCTCTTGCTTCGTTTTGATTCATCAAGCTGACAGAGAGATATAATTACATCTTTTTTTTTAACTCAGAAAGGCTTGAAATTTTAAGAGCATAATTTGTGGCTGTAATTTCAAGAGAAGCTTACTCGGATGGGGTAGCAATACAGTGCTGGCCTCAAATGATCGTATATAAGATTATGCTGTATATTCAACATCTCTTGAAAATCCATTTGGTATTTAGTAAAATAGAATGAGTGCATTTGGCACATTGAATGTGCACATTGAATAATGCACATTGAATTAGTGCATTTGGAATTAGTGGGAAAGCCACTTAATATTGATTAATTAATCTAATATATTAATTATTAATCAAAACGTGGCAGCGAAAATTGTTGATAGAAATAGCAACAAATACATAAGCTTTAAAGAAAGCATCGCATCATATGATTGATTTAAAACCAAGAATCAAATCTCTTTATAAAAGTAAAAGCCCAATTAAGATAAAATTGAATGCATGCCCAGGAAATGTAGCATTTTCATTGCATGTCTATATTTGGCATTAGTTGGAAAGCCGTAGATAAAAAAACGCAGCAACGACAGTTGCTGATAGAAATGGCAACTAATGAGTAATTAACATGATCAAAAGAAAGGGCCGCACCATATGATTCATTTAATACCAAAATGCAAATCCCTTTACAAAAATTAAAGCCTTGTTAAAAAAATTTAATGAAATAAAAAGATTAATAAAATATTTCACATGTCCTTTCTGAATACTATAGATATATAGAGATATAAAATCCTAAATATATGGTATATAAATTCATAATCCATTGATGAAATGCCTTTTTAATAACATGAAATCAAGTGAAAACTTACATAGAGAGGTCCATGTCAGGGTGTTCGAGATTGACATAGAACATCTCCGCTTGCACATGCTCCCTCAGTTTCATTTGCGTGTTCTCGCACTCTTTCAACAAGCACCTGTTGATACGGAATAGAACTTCCGCCTTGGTGGCTGGATACTTGTTTAACTGTAACGAAGAGAGAAAGTTTCAATAAACATTTTAAGTTTTTTTAATTACAATTGTGTTCTCTGTTTGGCAACATCTTCAATCCCCTGATCACGTCTTTTTATTTTCAGCAAATCTTTAACTTTTATAAGTAATACGTAAAAATATTTTAGTTGGCAATTAAAAAATTTTATTAGTATAATCAGTCGTGAGCCGAGAGCCCCTTAACGCCTTGAAAATTCCATCCTCGTCGTCATCGTTAACTTTTAATGACTCAAATGAGCTGAAAACGGCCATTTTAATTACGCTTATATCTGACGGTTTTTCCTAAACGGTATTCGAAAAAAAAAGAAAAAGAATATTGTTCCGACATCTGATAACATATGGCAGTTGAAGGCAATTTTTTTTTTAAAAATTAAATTTTTAATTAAATTAACTAAGCTAATTTAATTATGTAAAAAGCTTCCTCTTCCCTTGGGATTATTCTGGAATAAAATTTCTCTAATTCTGCAAAAATAAATTCAAAAGCTTTCGATGAATTATTCTGCTATATAAAAGGGTTAAGTTAGATTGTGATAGGATTAGTTAGCAGTTATTACTTAGGATGTCATATGATTGAATACACTAGACAATTGAATTTTCTCCAATAAAAAATATGCTATCAACTTCTTTAATGTTCTACGAAAGAAAATGTACTTTTCTTTCAACCAATTGTTATTAACGTCTTCCAGTTTAATTAATTGCCTAGTAATCACTGAATCTTTTTATTAAAAGAAAAAAAGGTATAGTGCCAGAGATAGATTTACATTTTTAGTTTATCTATAAGTTATTTTTTTTATTAAGAGTTTCTTCTCTCTTTTGAAAGCTTCTGATATGTGACTACATTTGGGAAGATTTTTTTAAAAACCTTTGAAAATAGTTATATTTCTGAATATTGGCATAAAAAAGATTTAGAAAATATCTATGAAACCAAAATATTCCTGTTAAGTGGTAAAAGTTCTTTAAAAATTGGAAAAAGAGCTTCTTTTATCTAAAGAAAGATACAAAGCAAAAATCTTCCAGTTTCGAGGATTATCAAATGATTTGCTTAAAATATTACAGATAGCTTAAGAAATATATAATTTAGTTTCTGAACTAAAAAATAAGCTTTATTTTTATCGATTCTTTAAATATTAGGGTTAAACTGATAAATAACAAGAATTTTTCTTTTTTTTTCCCACATTGTGAAACATTAAACTACCATAAAAATTTTCTAAATGAATAGCTTACATATTCTCCAGTTCTGGAACTGCAGAACATATTGAAAAGTTATTATATCAAATTTGAAGAGAAAAGGTATTTGATTTTAATTTATAAGATTTTTTTTGTAAAAAAATTCCATTAGAGATTAGAATTTGAGAAAATAGCATTAAAACATATGAAATGCAAAAATAAAAATCAGTGTAATTTCCTCCAAAATATACATGGAAACGAAATTTTAACGTTTTATGAAAAAACTGCTAAAATATTAAATAAAAAAAATTTCAGAACTTCGGAAAAAATCGATTTTTTATCGTTGTCACCTACCTTAAAAATAAAATATGGTGTTTTATTTATTGCAGATAAAATAATATAAGTAAAAGATATACGAAATTTTTCGGTATATAGTTCACTATTAATCGGAGAAATATAAACAACAGTAAATAAAAAGAATGAATCATCTTAAAAAAATATTGTGAAAACGATTTTTTAAAGATAAAAAATTATAGAATTTAAACTTTTTTAGATTAAAAATAACTTTGATTTGGAAAAATATTCACAGGAATTAACAGAATTATTCAATTGGTATTTATTTCCAGTGAATTGTTAGCATACATTTCTTATAAATAAGCGGATTGACAAGACTGCATCTCAACAGTTAGCGAAAGAATGGCCGAAAAAAAAAGTTACCGTTAATTAAACTGTTGTTCACATAATAATATTAAATGATTTAAAATGGACGATTCTTTGCTCAAAAGTGTAGTTTTATATTGTAACTGTCCAAATTAATATTTTCGAATTCTGATTTAGTTTTAATGAGTCAGTACAGCATCATGTCAAAGAATATAAAGAATCAAATGGTACCATAGCAGCGGATTCTGAAATGGCTTCTTCTAGAACTTTCCTAACACATTCTACTGATTTTTCCATAGGGTATTCGTATTCGGTCACTAGTTTCCGGTTAATAGAATCTAGAGCCAGCGATGGAAATGATATGGAGCCTCTGAAACAAAATACATATGTAATTATTAAAAAAAGCATTTACAAAAAAAAAAGAGATACTAAGAGAATTCGTCAGATTTTGTTTTACTAGTTATACATATTCGATTTTCTTTATTTTTCTATATGAACACAAAAATTAGAATAGTTACGTTCATTTTTTTACATATGCAGTATTATTCTTATTAAAAGAATGTTTTATGTTCATTTCTAACTACTGGCATAAACATCTGCCATTTACGCCAAAGAAAAGTATCGTATATATTTTAATTGATGCGTTTATTTATTTCCACATTACAACTTCTTTTAGTACAAATATTGAATATATTTATTCGAATGTAAATTATATAGAATGTTAATGTGTATAAATAGTATTGAAAATAAATGTTTAAAAATTTGATGATGTCAACGAAACCTATTGTTATATATTAATACTAATGAATAAATAATGCATTCATTATCTGAACTTTTATAATAAATCTTTACATTTTATAATTAGTTTTCAACCATTTATACTCCTATCGAATACGATTCGCCTTTCTGATGTATGCATCATTTTCAAATTCTTTTAGATAATTATTATATATACCGTATAACAGCAAATTTTCAGATGTTTTTTTAGGAATAATAACAAACATGTTTTATTCCTAAAACAGATTTGATATTCGTAAAAACAATTGTTTTCAATTTCACGATAATTTATTAGACTGTATTTATTCTAAAACTTTTAAAGCTGCATATAATAAAATTGATGCATACCTGATACCGTGTAAGTTGGTTATCACAATCGTCATATCTTCATCTTTCGGCACAAGATTCTAAAAAACAGAGAGAGAGAGAGAAATATTGCAATAAATTTATATTAAAAACAAAAAATCATCACTTGCATATGCTAGTTATTTCCTTAAGACATTAAAGATAAATTCATATAAACTTGATAACTCGTTTTTAAGAATGTAGCTGTTTAATCTTTTGGTTAAATTCTACTGATTTTTTTTTTGTTTATTTTATTTATTTATTTACTTATTTATTATTATTATTATTTTTTTTTTTTTGTCATGAAAGTGAGTTGATGAAAACTTACCAAAAACCTCTTTTCAAGAATGTGTTGATTATTTAATTCAAGTTTTTTACTAATAAGAACTTTAATACGACGTTATTTTGAAATTGTTACGATGTCTTACCATGTTTCTGATTAAAAATCGCTACTCTGAAGCAGTGGGAGTGGTCTCCCTAAACTTTCTCGCCTACTCTCTACTACAGGTGTTATCCCAGAGAACAGATGGCATGATAATGGCGTGCTGTAGTTACGATATATTGACCTTCGGCGTGAATTCAACATTTTTACTGAATCTACCGTGTCATCCTTGGCGACAGTTTTGGCGATCAATCTTTGGCATGCTGTTGACAGTATCCGAAAATTGAATGGCGCGATCGTAGTTTAACCAACTGCCTTGGCACACTTTTCAAAAATCGCCAACTCGCTAATAAAAAGCTTACGCCTTGTTTTTCGGAGGAGTCCTCGACTAGAAAAAAACGGGGGTTGCCAGCTTTGGCACATTGTCGCCAATGGCGAAGAAGTAGGTTATACTACGATTCACCCAATTGAATTTGAGTTTTAGACGAGTTTTTCCGAAACGACTGAAACAAAAATTTGGCTCAGAACTACAAATGTAATCACAAAATTCCTTACCAAATTTGATATGCTTAAGTCATTACATTTTTGAATAACACGTTTGCATGTTTCTGAAATTACAGACCGACAGACGGTCAAAAAATTATATTAGACTGAAATTAACTGCTCTTAATCGCAAAATGCTTTAATAGTAATAGCTCTCATCCCAGCAATTTGATCATTTTTTAGGAAATATGAATCTTATCATAAAAAGTTCTTTCTATTTTCTAAAGCTGGACTAATAATGTTTGTCAGTAATCCTTGTTTACTGCATACTTTACTATCAAATTGCACTTGCTTAATGGATATAAATTCTTGAAAGAAAATTGAAATTTCCAAGTATTGTTAACTCTACAATTCTCACATCACACTTAACAGATATTAAACGGTACATTGAAGAAAGTTTTATCTCAGTTTTATTGGATATTCGCTATAATTATCTATGCGATGAAAACATTTAAAATGATCGTTCTCTCAGAGGAGTTACTTTAATTACAGCGGCATGATTATTTGTTTCCATTTTTTTAAATTGCTTCTTAAAATATAATTTATTTTTATGCAAAACGTCAAATTTATGACAAAAATTTCTTTTCAAGAATATAACTGAATTACAAAATGCATTTACCAGTTTCAGATTATTTTGGACTTCCGTATTCAGTTTAAAATTGATGTAAGCTCCAGCAGATACTGCGTTCATGTTTACCATTTCGGAATTACCAAGTAATTTCAGCTCTATGTCTTTGATAAAATTATTCACAAGTCTGTAAGAAATTGAAATACATGATAAACAATTAGTTGAAACAAATAATGTTCACGTGAAACAAAGTTTTAGTTTATTTATTTTGTTTGACTATACAATAAACAAGAAATATATATATAAAAAAATTAAGTCAATTCCTACTTAAATCAACATTTTTTTTATTTTAGTTACTTTTTATTAAATAATTACAATTAATATAAATATATAGATACATATGACAGAATTACAATATTAAGTGGCAAAAAAGCTTGGCGACCATTTGGTGACATGACGATGAATTTGACGACTTTGGCGACCAAATAGAAATTACTGGAAAAATTTAATTAATTAATATTTATTTGAAAAAAACTGTATTAACATCAAGTGTCATCACTACAAGTTTAAAAAAAAATGTATTTGAACTTGAGTGGATGAATAAAAAGTATTTTATTAATGATTGAAAATTTGAACAAGATATATATAGGGAGAGTGTAAGCTAATAGTAGGAATTGAAAAAAATCACAAAAAACAAGCGGTTGAATCCTAGTTTAGTGTGCTCCGAGTTTTCCGCAAATATGGTAACCCTAAACATCACGCGGAATAATTTTTCTAGTAACCCTAATACTGGTTTGTTTACAATTATTTTTTTCACTTGTTGAGTTGTACATGTATTGTACATGTCGTTTTATAATTAAAAGTAGTTTATTGTTAATAAAACATTCAGTGTTATTTTTAAAGTGAACTATGAATAGATATTATTTACCCTTTTTCAATTCTTACCAAATTATATTATTCTAATTAAAATTGTCTGTTTACGAATTTTGCAAGAACAGATAATATAAAACTAAAAACATCTGCGCGATTTTTTTTTAATCGTCTGTCTTTTTTTCATAGCTTTTCATTTTAATATTATCTTTCTATTCTAATAGAATTCTTTGCGACTTGCTTTGTTCGTGGATTTCCCATGATTATTCTACAAGTCTGTGAACGTTCAATAATTCATTGTCTGATAATAAGGATAATCAGAAATATTATGATCACAGATATTATGAGGGATATTGTATCTGTGAATTCGATGTTTAAATTTCGAAATATATATAACGACGACAGAACGGAATTTACATCATTGAAATATTCTGCTGGCGTTTTTTTTTTTTTTTTTTTTTTTTTTTTTAAGAAATCGTTTCTTGCTCAAATGAAGAATTAGTTGACCCTAGTAGATATTTTTGTTCTTGTAAATTCCTTCTTAAGAAGAGCATCAGTCTCTAGTAGCAAAGCTATTAGGAACAGATACTTTTTTTTTTTTTGCGCTGTTCTTGTTATTCTCAGAATCCTAAAGTTTAATGAGCTAGTGAAGCTACTAGGTTCCCACTCCCGCTGTTAACGAAGCCTCAGGAGGTTTTTACGGTAAAAAATTCTGCCCGATGCCTTCTTCAGATGCCGAAGGTCTATGAGTATAGACCGAGACAGAAGGTTTGCAAAAGTTCATTATTTCAGAATTCGAAAGAGATTCAGCAATTGTATTCCATAAAAGTTCAAAAACAAGTGTTCTTAGATAGAACAATCGTGATCAGAAAATTTTAACAAAAATAGTGGGTAACTGAAACTGTTTCACATTATTTTTATATAGTCAGCTATTCTGATTGACGGCTTGGCACTATTGGCATCCTTGACTATGTAAGGGACACACTAAACTAAGATTTTACCAAACAAGCATATGGGAAGGAAACCAAAAATAATGATATTTTTAAAGAAATACGTCAAATTCATTTCACTGATTTAAAATTATGATATTAAGGATTTTAATTTCAATATTATATATTTTTGATTATAATGTATCTTTCTGTCAAGCAAGAATTTGAAATATCAACGATCAATTAATATAAAAAAAAAATTCTTAACTTAAACCTTACTTACTTGATCATATAATACTGTTTACCGCCAGATTCCTCGCCCATGGTATCCCCAAAGTCTTTGAGTTTTTTGCGGTATCCGGCTAGTTTCTCGGCCAATTTGGTCCTGACATCAGGTAGAGCAGCTTTGATGTGCGATTTCAAAGTTCTTTGCAGCATTTTCTGGAGGTACGGCGTTCCCATCCGCTCCGCTAGGTGTCTGGGGAAAAAAAGAATAATAATAAGATAATCTGTTTTTTGGTAAAAACAACTGTGTATAATTTGTAACTTCAAGATCCTTCCATTAAATGAAATCCATCAAGATGATATTTTACAACCAATATTATTGTTCAGGAGATTGGAAATGAAATAAAGACAGATAAAATTAATGAGCAATCTGGATACATTCGAAACTTATAATTCAATATTACTTTTCAAATATGGAATTTCCAGACTTGTGAAATATGGACTTATTATCTTTATAAAATTTTGTATTTGCTGATGGAGAGATTGTGAAACAAATAAAGGCATATAAAATTCACTGGTATCCCAGCTACATTAAGAAATCCAGATTTCTTTTAATCTTTCGAATCTGGAAATTCCGGATTCATAAAATTTCTTTTCCCAATCTAGAATTGTAGGATACAAGAAGTATAGCTGCGTTGTTTTCTTAAAATTTATATTAACCACTTGACCTACGAATTTACTTAATTTCCTAACTAGATGACACATCGTAATTGGAGCATTCATTATTATTTTAATTTTTGTAATAATATAAGAGCATTTGGGGCATTGAAGCATTTTAAGTGATTTTTGAATTGTAAATTACGTAATATTTCACTTTATCCTAGATTTTAAAGTGAAAATTCAGCAATTCAATATGCGAGCCAAACCTATCTTTGTATGTTAAGGGGCTAAGAAAAATATATCATTCAGATATCATATAAATTTTAAATTTTCAAAGTTATAAAATTTAAAAAAGACGTCATGATTCTTATAAGCAAAGATCAGAAAATGTCTGCCAAGTGCCTATTGGTTAAGATTATAAAATAATTTATTGACTTGTTAGGAAATATGCCATTTTTTTACATCATTTCTTATTATTTAACTCATCTGCAAGGTGTGTAAATAAATATATTCAATGTTCTTATCTAATATTTTAGTGATGAACATGAGAGACTTTCTATTATAATCAAACTTAGGTTAACTAAATGAACATTCCTTTTGAAATTAATGTGGTTTAAAAAAAGAGTAAGAAAACATCTAACTTTGATTCACCAAGTGAATAGTCCTTTTGAAATTAATGTGGTTTAATAAAAGAATAAGGAAATAGGAAATACCTAACTTTGTTTCACCAAATGAATACATTTGACAGCTTTCTCCAGTTATTATAGACACCTATAAATCGTAGTTTGGCCATTTCTTCTTTTTTTAAAAAAAAAAAACAGTATACAACAAAAACAAAATACGGAGTCATGCGTTTTTGAATAAATTAACCAACTGCGAAGTTGGGTTTCGCCATTTGGTATTTTAATAAAGTAGTACGTAGTGGAAAATAATTTACCTTCAGCATATTTAGCTAAAATTCCTTTGTGTTGTACAGGTGATTTAACACAAAGCATTCTCAATTTATCAGTTATAATAACTTGGCCATAAATCAGGATTATTTAAACTTATTGATCGTATTTTTTATTGTCATTTCCGTCATTATTTTCTGATTTGGTCATATTTGTATATAAACACACGGTTCTTCAACAAATTTCACCGTTTCAACATTTTCATTGAAAGATTGTGTTCTTTGCGCGGAGCTTTTTTCCCCAGTTGAAGTTTTAATTATAACTTCTGAATTCGAAGCAGTTTATTTTCCAGAATTACTGATCTACTTGTGATTTCTTGTGAAGTTTTGCTTTTCTTTTTTTTCTTTTCTGGTAATTTTGTTGACACCCAGAGCGATATTTCATTGGCATGGACATGATTATATCTAACAGTACTAAGCAACTTATAAAAATAATTATTAAATTACTAGATGCTATACTATACGCTATTACCTAGTAGGTGAGGTAAGTGACTGTAAGTCTATTTACCTTATATTAATGAAATTTTCACACTTGCACTAGACTATAATATATATTGTAAACTTCGTATATTTGCAAATCCGTCGACTGCTCAATTTTAACTTCTTCATTATTTCTTTTAATTCCGGTTGTGGCCGGTGAAGAAGTAATGAAGTGTGCTTGTTAAGAGTTCATCGTTTAATTTATCTTCGTTTTACTTTTTGCTTGAAAAACTTAATATGAACAAAACTACACAGATGTACACATATAATATATTACATTAGATGCAGAAAAAAAGCAGATAATTGAGGATTTACAAGTCCATTTGAACCCAGCTTCGTCCACGATTTCTCGTAGCCGCTTGTGTCCAGAAGGTGTGCCGCTCTGTCTTAACAAGTCTGAATAGGATTTCCTTATTCATAAATGAACTCCCTCCCTTTTTTATAGATTTCATTGCAATCGCTGCCTAACAACGGCGTCAGTCGACGCTCAGCCGGCCACGTGGAAACAAACTTGTATACTTTCAGTATGTGTAAACGCTATTATTGTTCAGAACACTATTTTAATTCTTGGTCATGGTGGGGCTCCTCAATCGCGAGGCCCCGGTGAATATCAACCGTCCCCCCCCAGATGTCCGGCCCTGAGTGCCTACTACTTAATTTGGATTTTCTGGATTTTATTGGCACAAGAGCCATGATGTTGGCCATGCTGCGCCAAACTGTGCCTACTACTTAATAAAAATATTATTAGGTAGGCCTAATTTATTAGGTACTAGGTACTAGTATTATTAGGTACTAAATCATTGTGCTCTAGGATTATCGTGTTTACAGGTATACGAATGTATAGAATGCCAGATGCCCTTTGATGAATTTAGATCAAAATAATATACCTATATACACTTTAGACACTAAAAATGCGTACCAAATTTTATCTATCTAGTTATTCGCATTTAATAATTATTGTCTTTCTTTGCATTCGAGCAAATAGATAGACAAACAAATTTTCGAAGAAGGGATTCCTTTCAAAATTTAAAATAAGCCTAAAAATTTGCTATTAAGACAGCAGACCAAATTTTATTCAATTAGTGCAAAGATTTATTGAGTTATCATTTTCATAGACTAACAAAGCGATAGGTAGATAGATAAGATTTAAAAAAAGCACCGTTTTTCCGACTCTGGGATACCTGAAATGTAAACATTGGTCAAAATTTTGATGACTAATATTTTGACCATTTGAATACTTTTCTTTTTTAGAAACTTCATACACGAAAAAGTAAAAAGGTACTTACCATCGCTTTTTTACAATATTTTGAAACGAATTATTATCAGATATAATGTTTTTCAAATTGTTTTTCATTTTTCTATATGTTTTATTCCCCTCTAATTTTTAAGATAACCTAAAGATGCGATGCTAACTCGACAGCAGGAAAAAAGATTTCTGCAAATTTAGAAGATGCCGATGGATTACGGTTGTTCAAAAGGATATTTCTTACCTGTAACAAGCTTTCTCTGTAAAGAACCTCCTCTCCTTTTCTAGGATAAACTGAATATCTCTTCCTTCGTCAATGTCCAGTTGGCTCCTATTCAGTACACCAACCCAACCTTTTGCATTGTAAAATAACAAAATTAATGTTAAAAAAATTATATGGCAAGAAAATGATTCAGAATTCAAATACAATACAAAATTATAAAAATTATATGATACCCGATGCTGTCCAAGATTAAAACTCTTCCATGTGTTATTATTTAAACATAAAAATTATTTTTCTATAAAATATTATAATTCCTTTATCGTTTGCAGCCATGAATTTTTGCAGAGCTAATATAACAAAATCCTTTTATTGTCTAAAATGTCTTTAATTAAAACACAAAATGAAGCAGACGATTTTAAAAACCGCCGATAACTGATTTTCTTTACAAGTATGAAGTATTTGTTATATTAGTCAAGCAAATTTTGTTCATAAACGATGAAATATAAGAAATATAAATAAACGATAAATAAGAATTATTAACTGAAAACTTAATTTTTCATGAATAAAAATTTGAAAATAAACTGAATCAATATTTTTTTCTAATATAAACTGTTAATTTTCTCTGCTTCTAAAGTTTCTTTTAGAACAACAGCAACATCTCTTCGTATGCATTCCTATGTCCATCAATAATGAAAAAATTATTCTATTTATTTACGAAAGATGTACTTTTAGACCGTTCGCTTAAATTTGAGCGATGCAATTATGTTTTCATTTGATAATCTTTAAGTCACTAATTTAAAACAGATAAGAAGCCTTGTCAACAGATATGTATTAACATAAAAGAAATTTTTTTAAGATTAAAGAAGATTTTTAAGATTAAATTAAAAGAAATTTTTTTTAAAAAACTGGTAGTAATAAAAAATTTTAATATTGCATAACAAAGGAATATCTATAAATATTATTTTTCTGAATTGTCTGCTCTAAACTTTTTAAATAATTAATATCTGTTAAAAAAATTATACAGAAATGAAAAATCCTGTTGGAAAGGTGAAATTTTGAATTTTAAGATATTGTAAAGATATTTTTTTCTGGAAATTTTTTTTTCTGAAGTTATTAATAAAAAATCGTTAAATTTTGATTAATTCTCATAGCTTAAAACCACTGCTGTCGTTGCACACCTGTTTTTATTTGCTCACAAATAGTTTAGTCTTTTTGTTGTCATCTGAGCGCTTGACTTAAACTTATTTTTAGGCAACGTTAAATCACTACTGCAAGGCCGTTGTAAAGATGTTAAATTTATGTATGAATTAACTGACAATGGGAGGGCACGGGGTTGAAATCTGAGTCGGTATGAGATTTAGTATTACGATAGTATACATTTAGAAAGTTTGTTCATGAAAATATTAAAACGCAATGGCCAGTCAATTTCGAGAAAATGGACCTCAAACTTTTGGTAAAGCTTATATATATTGATAACTTGACCGCCTTCCGGATGATCCCGATGGCATGGTTGTCTGGGTAACAGTCTTGTATCGGGAAGTTCCAGGGTTCGAATCTGACTATGATTTTTTTTTTCTTTTTTAATAACTTTTATTCAATTAAGAATTTACAAATACTCGTGATAAATATATTTTAAATTTTTTTCATCCAAAATAAATATTTATTATCAAAATACATAATAATAAAATTAAAATTTTACCGAAAAATAAATACAGATGCATTTTTTAAACAAAATAAAATTATTTAAATTTAATTAATTATTTACAGATAGTTTTAATTAATATGCTCTTATTTTTAAGCAAGGATAAATATTTATTCTTTTAATATTTAAATTATAATTTAATGTTTAAAAGAAAAATAATTAAAAACGTAATATTAATGGCTACAGATAATTTAACTTGCTTGCATCATTTTCAAACAATTAATTTTTAAATTCTTGGATTTTAATAATAATAAATTACCAATTCTAACTCAACGAAGCTATATTTATATCAAAAATTGAAGGGAGCTGCTGATATTTGTTAAATATGTAAGCAAACATCCCCAACTGCAGTAATCAAAAGAAATAGTAGAGAGCAGGTGTTAATTTATTGAATGCGTAGGCAGATGGTTCAAAGCGTATTAAGCGTATTCAAAATTCTTATTAAATGGAACATGATCAAGAAATAAATTCTTGCGAAGATAGTGTAAAAATTCAATCAATTGTACACTAACAATTGCCATAACCAATTTTTAATAAGATGATAAGGTATGCATGGTATGTTGCCCAACTTTCTGATGAAAGAGAGAGATTTTTAAATGCAAATGAAGTTAGTTTTCCCATAGATCTCTTAAAGAAACCTTGCTCTTGTGGACAATCATCATTTATCAGTTGCGCAAGATGTCAATATATTTTGTTTCCAATGTTTTTTACTTTAGATACCATTCTGGTTCTTGTATATAATCGAAAGTAAATGTATATAGGATAATTTTTTAGAAATATTAAATAATTTTGTTTTACGATGTGAGTAGTTATAATTAATAATGATCACCTTTTATGTTATGTTTATTACTGTTTTTTAAATATTAAATTAATAAACATTTATCCTTGCATAAAAATAAGTAGCATACTATTTAAAACTGTCTGTAAATAGTTAATTAAATTTAATTAATTTTATTTTGTTTAAAAAATGCATCTGTATTTATAATTTTTTTCTTTTAAAATTTTAATTTTATTATTATGTATTTTCATAATAAATATTTATTTTGGATGAAAAAAAATTAAAAACATATTAATTATGAGTATTTGTAAATTTTTAATTGAATAAAGTTATTAAAAAAGAAAAAAAAATCGAAAAAGGCTCGAACCCTGACCTTCAACAACCATGCCATCGGGACGGGAGTCAAGTTATCAGCATATAAGCTTTACCAAAAGTTTGAGGACCATTTTCTCGAAATTGACTGGCCATTGCTTTTTAATGTTTTCATGAATGAACATTCTAAATGTATACTATCATTATACTAAATCTCATCCCGATCTCAGATTTCAACCCCGTGCCCTCCCCTTGTGAGAAATTTTTAAAAAGCGTCAGAGAATAAATAGTTAAAAGTTGTAACGTTACTCAACAAAGGGATATCTATAAATTTTATACTATTTTAAAATCACCCAAATTAAAATTTTTAAATAATTAATAACAAGCGAAAGTAAAGTTGCACAAAAATGAAATTAATATAATTAAAAGTAAAAAATTTAATTTCATAGCCATTTAATTTTTACAGGTGATTTTGAACCAAATTTCTATGGAAAGAAAGCAAAAAAAGTGTTTAATTTGTCATAATTTGAAGCAATTGTTGTCGGCGTACGCAAAAATTTTATTTTTTAAATAATTTGATTTGATTTGATTTGATTGTTTTTTTATGGCGCAAGGGCCAATACTGGCCAAGCTGTGCCATAATAAATAATTAATTTATTTATTTTGCTTCCGTTTATGTGATTGATTTATGCCTGCCTTTAAGTATTGTTAAATCACTACGGCGGGAAAAGGAAAACCTGGTAAAAAAGAAATGAATTAAAATAAACCAAAATTTAAAAAATAGCCGTAGAATAATTTAAAGTTAACATTGATTTTAATGCTTTTCATTTTTTAAAAATTAATAACCATTTAAAGAAATATTGTGAAATACATGTGCAAAAAGGAAGATAACATCATTGAAATGCAAAATTTTGATTGATAAGAGGGTATTGAAATATTTCCCGAAAGAGGGCACTGTGTTACTTCGAAGTAACTGCAGAAAAACGGCAAAATTTCGGTTCATTTCTGGATAATTGAATATTTTATCAACTTTTACATTTTGAAAAATTAATAATATTCTTTCTCTTGTCTTAAAGAATAAGCATGCAATCTTTGAGACGGTTGAAATAGGCTCTAATTAAGTTAATATTTAAGTTTGGTTGAAATGATCCAGTTGAGTGGAACACACACACACACACACACACACACACACACACACACACACACACACACACTCACACACACACACACACACACACACACACACACACGCACGCCCACACACACATTACACATATATATTAATACATGCATAGCCACACGTTTTAATAAAAAAAATTGGCATGGATGGATAATAATATTTCTCAAAATTAAGGTTTAAACAAAATTAAAATATATTAAATGTATTTTTTCTAGAATATTTTTCATTTTGTATAAAATTAAATTCAATTGAAATTTTAAAAATTTATAAAGCATGAAGCATTAAAATAATTTTAAAAGGACATTTTTTAAAAAGAATATAATTTTTTTTAAATAATACATTATTTTAAATTTTTTTAAACATATTATATTTATATTACGATGTATATGCATAAAATACTTCTTAGCTCTAAGTCAATAAATAAATTTAAAAAACTTTTTTAAAAATCCATCATGCCAATTAAGTGGCATTCGTGATTGAAAAAAAAAATTAGTTTCTCAAAATATTTATCAAAAAATACCTCTTTTGAGAGTGACCTGTCGGTTCTCAAGGATATCACGGGCATCTGTTCCTTCGTCCATGAGGTCCAGCTTTGTCAAAACACCTATGGTCCTTAGTCCTGAAAAACATCACATAAGAGGCTAAATGAACAGCAGAAATATAAAAACATTTCTAATTTTACACCTGGAAACAAAAACAAAAAATTTTCTCATTCTGCTTTGTACTGATTGCTTATTTGTATAAGTGTAACACTATGTAGTATCATTACGCATCTGTAATAATACTTCCCTGCGCAATTAGTTTCATAATACGGAAGAACATTTCACAAGAGTTTAATGGATGCTAACTGGATGACAGATGAATGACCCTGGTCTTGACAATAAACTTGGCGGGCATTTACGTACTTGGCGATGAATTTAGTGACTTTGGTGTCAAGAAAGAAGTCACCTGAAACAACAGGAATTTTGGAAATATTTCGAGGAGGAGTGGAGTTACCTTATCATTCTAGAAGCTTCTTTATCCTGACTCAAGAATGTAAAAATACGAGAAACAGAGCTCAAAGTAGTAAAAGAATGAATTTTTTGAGTGTTGATCTCCAGTGAGTTTCCATAGGCACTTTATGTTATTGTGATTATCTATTGCTGTTTGCGTAGCAGTTATTTCTACAAGTACTATTTTGTGAATGGATTACTATATTTTGTTACATGCGCTTTGCGTTTTCACATAGAATAAAACTGTTCTATGTTCGATCCTTTTCCGAGGCTGTTGAACTTTTCACTGTTAATCCACCATATGGATTTTCCATAACAAAATATAATAAATTAAAACTGATTATTACTTTGGAATTAAGAGGAGTCAAAAGTTTTTATCTTACTTTGTGGGTCAACTGTCCTGGCGATTTCTAGGGCGTCTGATGTGGCCAGATCCTGGTTGGCCGGCGATACCGCCAAGATGAGTGACTCCGGCTGTCGGATGTAGTTGAGGACCATGTTCCTCACTTCCAAGATGTTGCCCTCCGGTTGTCCGTCCACTGCCACTCGCACCAGTCCAGGTAAATCGACAAGAGTCAATTTCAGCACTGCGGCAAAAAAAAAGTTGTTGAGGTTATTGGACAAATCATTATAGAACTGAGATTATTTTAATAAATGATAAGGTTTAATAGGTTTAATAGGCTATTCGTAAATTGTGTAGTGAGAAGATCGTTACAAACTAAATATGGAGTTCCATTGGATCTAAAGCTACCGAATTTGGCCTTTAGTTACTTCTTGGAGTATTAGAAGCACACTCAGAAAGAGCTCTTAGTTAAAAAACTTTAATTAATTACAAATTAATCGGAATTTGAGCATTTTTACTCATTAACTGGTGAACTTATTGTCACACTAAAATCTTTTTTATGCCATGTTAAAATCAATACAATTAACTTTTCAGTTATATCAGTTTTAGTTATTTGCAATTTTTCTTTAACTTTTCTTTTTTTCTTTTAAAATTATTTATACACAAAATTTGTAATAATACTTTTTATTACTATCATCAAATTCAAATCAATTTTATTATTCATGAAATTTTAAAGATATGAAAGAAAAATAAAGAAGGAAAGAAAATTAAATGTGATTCAAAACTCTTGTCCAAATCATGGTACCAAGAAAATGTTTTAAGCTTAATTGGTATAACTTTCGTATAATTATACATTTTTAAAATATTCTTAAATACATAGCAATAATGACATGAACATAAAAGCTGTATTTAACATCGTCACAAAGCACATGAAACTGAGGCCAAAGACCTATGTTTCGTAATTATTGTTTTCTAATGGCATGCAAGGTATTTGCAACCAAACCTAAGGTCCATAATTTTATGTGGTATTAAAGGGGGATAATATCTTAATTGAAGAGTGTTTGAGAAAATTTCATGGTGAACAAAAGATCTTCATTCCCCCTGGTTAACAAAAGATCAAGGGGAAGATATTCTCTATAATATGCCATTCTTTCAAATATTTATAATTCAACATTTATTCAAAGTTGTGCAACCAGTTAAGAGAACCTTAAATACTCTTGAATCTGACCATGAAGTACCAATAAAGCATCCCTAATAGAACTCTTTAGGTACCAAGCCATGAAACAACGATGTCACCAAATGATTTCAAATAGTTTTAACTTTAGATTGCAACATTTTGATATTCTTAATTCTGTTCTGTCACCAGCCATCAAAAGCTTACGGGAATCTGATAATACCTTTATATTGCATTTATAATCTTCAACAGCGTGATATATATTTAATCTCAAAACATCCCCGACAAACATTTTTCAAACTAATTTTGATACAACTGTTCTTTTATAAAATCTTCATTGAATATGCTATAAGGGGTTGTCCAAAAGAAAAGTAGGCAAGTTGAATGAAAAGAATGTCTTTATTAGAAATCAAATGGAATTGCCGTGGGCGTTCTAACACAGATCTTATTGTTTAAGAAGTAAGTTTATGTTTTTTGCTATAGAAAGATAGTAGTTGATTCTTGAGGAAGTCCTGCACAGCTTACTTCATTTCGTCATCGAAATGGAAAAGCGTCCCTTGTAATGCTCTCTTAAATGGCCTAAAGATGTGGAAGTCACAGGGTAGCAAATCTGGACTGTACGGCGGGTATTCTAACACTTCCCAAGAGAATATTTTTAAGGTCGTCTGGGTTTCCCAGGAGACATCTGGGCGGGCATTGTCATGGAGAAGAATCACTTGTTGTGTGAGAAGACCTGGCCGTTTGCTTTTGATAGCTTTCTGTAGTTTCGTCAGAATACTACAGTATTGTGTTGAAATGATAATGTTCCCTTGGAACAGCAAATCGATCAAGAGTGATCCACGGTAATCAAAGAATCAAAAACCGTATTATGCGCGTTGTTCCGATCTGGTCGCATCCGTTTAAAACACGACTTTACTTTCGATCAATTTCCTCTACCACGAACAGCTTTCAATGCTGAACGCCGTATGCAGTGGAGCTGTGCAGTGCACACTGTGCACTGCACAGCTCCAACCTCCCTTTATATCCCTGTTCGATGGCGTTGCCATAGCTGTAGTCATTCTGACGCAATCGCACGTGTCCACTTTTCATTTGCGCAACCCTCATACATAACTTTTTATAATCTTATATAAAATTTCTTTCTTTCCAGAATAAGTAAAGTAAAATATAAGTTAAACTTTTTGGATTTTTATTTTTATTTTGCTTAAACAAGTATGTATTGTCAACTGCCAGATTATTACATCCTAAATTCGTGATGACTGGAGCAAGTGCAATCAAGCTTCATGTATTCGTCTTTCACGTGACTGACATGAAACGATGAGTAAGTTAAAAAAACAATAAAATCGAAATTTTAATAAAAATATTGATCAGCAATGACCCCTAAAAACTTACCTCTGGGAGAGTATATTTTAAGCTCTATGGGCACAGATGAGAAACTGTGTCTGGGAGGCATCTGTGCAATGATTTCCTCTTTCACTGCATTGAAGTCTGTGAATTTCTGATTCTCCCGATGACCAAACACAGCATATTCTAATAAAAGAAAGGAAAGGTGAGAAAACCAGGATAATAATGCAGAACCTACATTTTTTGGATATAAATGAGAGCAATCGGATATGAAAAGTCACATCTTTATTTTCTCATATACAAAGTATAGAGAAAGTACAGTAATCGTCAAAAAATTCGAACTAGAGATTTTGACGAATCTCCACGTTTTAAATCTCTCCGAGTTCGAAAAACACATTTTTAGAAAATGTCGGTTTGTCTGCGTCAAAGAATAATTGAAAAATCCTTTGGTCTAAACAGAAAAAAAAACTAGTGCACAGTCTTTACACACTATTTGCAGTTTTCTGTCAAATTTTTAGTAAAATCTGTTCAGTGGAAGTCCATCTGTCCGGTTGTTCGAATATAAACTAACACGAAAACTAGAAAACGAAGAAATCTAGATAAATAAGATTCGATACACAGTAGAGTAGACATGGTAGTGTAGACATTCATAAATATGTAAAAGCGCTAATTCGAAAACGCAATGACTTCTTTACAAAATAAAGAATTCAGTGGCAAACAAGAATCTATCGAAATATAAAGTTTTCATTCATATTTTAGGAATCAATATAAAATAAATATTTCATGAGAATTAAATCAAAATGTATTAATCTTTTTTTTCCTGTCAAAATGTTACAAAGTACCGGATGCTGTTATTTTTAGTTGTTTGTTATCCACTAAAAAGATGATTCCTTCGATAGTGAAATGTCAAAGAAGTCATTTCATTTTGTTTGAAAAGTTTTTATTTTTAAATTTATGAATCTAACCAGCCATACTCTGCAATATAGAATATTCGCAAGTTTGCATTATAAATTGCGGAAAATCCTCCATTTTGGATGGACTTTTTCTGAGAGATTATGGCTTTTATTTACTTTCCTTAAGTTGACAGAAAATTCTTTTTTTCCATATAATAGAAATATTTTTCTACCGAACGAATAATGTTTTATAAAATTCTCGTCATAATGTATTGTTTTTCAGTTATTTCCTGCTTTTTTTGTGTTTTTATTGATATATTCCAAGCAAAATACGGGCGGCGGTGGCCTGGTGGTAGGGTCTCGGCTTTGGAACCGGAGGGTTTCAGGTTCGTGACCCGATTCCACCGAAGAATCGTCGTATAAGGGGCCTGTTGCACGTTAAATGGGGAGAGGGGGATGCCAATTCAGGTGTCGTCCTCGTCATCTGACCGCGGTTCAGAATTGCGAGGTTCGTCCCAAAATGGCCCTCGTGTTGCTTTAAACGGGACGTTAATATAACTAAACTAAACCAATCAGAATAAAGATTTTTTTTCGTCTAATCCCTAAATCCATATTTGCAAAAAAAAAAAAAAAAAGTGTTTGTATGCTACTATTGTTTAAAACCACTCTACTGAACAGACCATTTGACATAAGATTGACAAATTCGGCACAACCCTAATTAGGATTTAGAGTTGACATAACTTTTATTTTTTATACGAATTTAAGTAGCAAAATTCCATATATATATATATATATATATATATATATATATATATATATGCATCAAATTTTGAATCAAAAGTCCGTCTGTCTATCAATAGTCTCACAAATATGCAAACGCGATAGTTAAAAGCCCATTGTTTTAAATATACGAAATTCGTATATGAATTTGTGATTTTAATTGTAACCTTACGCCAAATTTTGCTTCCAGATGGTAGGAAAAAGGGTGTTCAAAAGACATAGTTTTCGGGTACTTGCGCTTTAATTGTATTCTATGATTAAGCACTAGAAAATGGTCAAAAATCACATGCTAATTTACTCTTTTGGAACTATTTTTCACCAATGACATGTAGTTATTTTTCACCAATGACATATAGTTATTAAAGACATGTGATTATTTTTGACCAATGACATGTAGTTATATATACACAAGTATAAATATATATAAAACAGTATGCGAGAAATCGTTGGGGAAAGCAAAGCTTTCAAGAAAAAAAAAATAATAATAATAATAATAATAACGAATCTTACCTTCGCCTTGTGTTGGATAGAGTTGGATTAACGTTGGCCTTCGGGTGACAACTCCGCAACCCCTGGGTAAAAATTCCCTGCAAGAAGACATAATTTATCCTTATTAAAAATTTTATTTTTACTTTCTAGTATAAATATAAAAAGAGGAATGATGTTTATGGCCATAAACTTGGAGCTCTACACTATGACGAACTTCCACTTTTTTTGGCTTATCTGAGTTTTAATAAAATGCTAGTCTAAATACTTGATACTCTGCTTAAAAAAGTAGAAGAACAGTCGTTTTCTGTTAATTTTCTTTTATATTTTTATCCTGGCTAATAGATTCTTTTGTAGGTTTTATTTAACAGTGCTTCCTTCATTTTCATGTACAAATCAAATAGCTAACACTATTTATAATTCGAAAGACGAGAAGATATGATTTACAGAGTGCAAAAAAAGTAGAAGGACACCTACTATATATTTTTATTTGGAGGAATGTGCGAGAGTAAGTATATACTTTTTTAAAACTGTTTTTCTCGAGAAAATGTATTTTGTTAAAAAATTTCACTGGTGCTTTAATTTCAGGATGCCTAGAGGTATATCCTTAAATGATTTTCAAAAAATTCAAATTTCTACATATAAAAATGAAGGTAAAGGTATTAGAGAGATTGCTCGTATAGTGCATGTAAGCCCCAATACAATTTCTAGCTTTATTAAAAATCCAAACAGAAAAGAAGAAAGAATAATAAGAAAGGAGACTGGTAGGCCTAAAAGGTTAACGCCGCGTGATGAAAGAAAACTTGCCCACGAGCTTAAAAAGAGTAGTGGAAGTGTTGCAAAAGCTCGAAATCAAGTAGGACTTAATCATGTGTCCAAGCAAAAAGTATACAACTACATCCAAAGGTTCGAAAGATTCGTTTTCAAAAAACGGAGGCATCATCCAAAGTGAAAACAAACGCATATTGATAATTGTTTGTTTTGGGCTAAGGAACACATGTCATGGATCACATAACGGACTATTGTGATATTTTCAGATGAAAAAAAGTGTAACTTAGATAGTCCAGACGGTTATCAATACAACTGGCATTGTCTGAAGAATGTAAAACAATGTTATTCAACTAGACAAATGGAAGGAAGAAGTTTTATGGTCTGGTTAGCAGTTGGTTATGTAGTAAGAACAAGTTTGGTCTTTCTCAATAGTAGGCAGATGCATACAGACTACATTAATGTTCTGAATTCTGGGTTTCTTCCTTATTTTTCTCAATTAGGAGGAGAACAGTGGATGTTTCAACAAGATGGAGCCTCGATCCGCACCGCCAATGGAGTTAAAAATGGGTTCGTTGCAAATAGTGTGCCATGGTAAGCTAAAAGCCCCAATCTGAAAATAGTAGAAAATATCCGGGAAATGCTTGTTCGTCGAGTATACGTTGGTGGTAAGCAGTTTGAATTGCTCTCGGAGCTTCGAGTGGCATTAAATACCTCATGGGATAATTTTTGTCAAACAGAAATCCAATCTTTGTATGATTCACTTCCAAACAGAATACAGAATATTCAAAGTCATAAAAGTTAATGGAACGAGTATTCCTTACTAAAACCGCTTATATATATATATATATATATATATATATATATATATATATATATATATATATATATATATATATATATATATATTTATAACTGTCCTTCTACTTTTTTTACACGGTTTCAAATGAAAGAAACCATTTTAGTTGCCATTTATACTTTATTTTTGAATATAATTGTAATGATACTAATATTTTTTCGTTGAATAATCTAAAATATAAAAATAATTGCAGTAAAAATAAAAAAATCCTTATTTAAAAAAAACTGTAGTGTCCTACTTTTTTTTGCACAGTGTAACTAAAAGAAGTAGAAAAATTACATGGATGAAATGTGTTATGCACTCTTTATAACAAAACAGTAGATTTTTGTCCTAAATAGGAAGAAATCCGTCTATAGGAAATATGTATATCTTACCGTATGCATGCGTGTATAATGTCACGTAGATACTTTAGTGTGGAACTCAATAACACACACACACAAGAAGTAGAGCTAAACCAATTTATTAACTTAACTCTGAACGCAGATCACAGTGACTGACAGATCTTCTGCTTTTATACTAGCCGGGAAAGTTCCAGAATACTTTTCTGAAGACAGTAACAAAAGTCCAGAACACTTGCCTGGAAAACTAAAGAAATGTCCAGAATCTTCTGGAACATGAAATAAAGAGAAACATAAAATCAAGGAATTTAATGTTTATACAGCCTGTGAATCGCATTGTCTCTACCGTGATTCGAACTTACGATCTCTTGATTAAGAGACCAGTGCTATGACCATTCGGCCATGGAGAGTCGACTGCCTCTTTTCAATGTGGCAATAAGAACCAAAATTGTGAAATTTGGTTAATGGCTTTATCACTGAAACGTATCAAATTTATCAACGAATTGATTGTATATCGGTCAGCCTATATGAAAGCGACATTGTTATAATCGTATGTATGAGAATGCGATGTCTCAACCAGTGGGAGTGGTCTCGCATACTCTCTAATAAACTTGTCATACCAGAAAACACCTTCCATGGTATTGGCGTACAATAGTTACGAAGAATTAAGTATTTTTACTGAATTTATCGTGTCATCCTTGGCGAGGTTTTAGGCGATTAATCTCTGCCATGTCGTTAATAGTATCCGAAAATCGAATTTGCGTCTTACACATGTTACATTGCACTTGCAGTCACAAAATCCAATACCAAATGTAAAGCATTGCGTTTTTGAATGATCATGTTTATAGGTTTCTGAAAGTATAAAACGGCTGACCGAAAACCCGTAGTTAGATTTGGCTGAAAATTTCAAAGATATCTATAATTTAAATTTTCAATATGTGTACTGAATTTTATTAATCTAGCTTTCTTAATTTTGCAGTAATCGTGTTGACTTATATTTGATCAGCCAGCAGACAGATTTCCTCTGAACAGATTTTACACAAAACTTGATAGAAATCTGCTAATTTTGGGTAAAGAAAGTATACCAAATTTTACCCGTCTGGTTTAAAGCGTTTTTGAGTCATCTTTGCCACAGACAGACAGAAAGATGGACAGATATTTTTTCCCAACATGTATTTTTCAAACTCTGGGAGGAATGAAACGTGGTGATTCGTCAAAATCTCGAGTCCAAATTTTTTTGACGATTACTATACTTTCTCTATACTACATATACGAGAAAGTAAAAACACAACATAGTAGAGAAATGAAATTTAGTATATTATTTTCACAGCACAACTGTAAATCTGTATCAGATTTTAGAATACATTGGTTAAAAGAAAAAGTGCGAAATATATACTTAATGATCTACAGTATATCAAAGAAGCAAAGAAAACATCTCCATTGGACGTAAATCTCTTTTTCTGTCGTAAGAAGATGATTTGCTGTCCCTTTCAACTGCATTAGAGGTTCTCAATTCTTATTTTTCTTTTCCAGCATATAATTTTATATTAAACATGGGATAATGTTAAAGGGTGTCCTAAAATTATTGCAAGATTTGAATTTGCCACCATTACTGCAGTAATGTTGGCAACCCTATTAAAAACACTTGACAGGTGATAGTTTAGGGTTAATAGAAATGAAGCGTTACACAACAGAACAACGTGTTTTGATTCTTGAACAATGTTTTAAAAAAAATAATGAAAGTTTGTCAGCAAAAGTTCGAAAATTTGAGAATTGCCTCCCCCCTAAACCGTTTTATTTAACACCACTGGATTTCTTTTTACGGGGTTATTTGAAGTCAAAGGTATATGCCAACAAGGTCACAAGCACGCGTGCATTGAAGGAGGAAATTCAACACTTCATCAAGGAAATTCAATCACATTTATGCAAAATGGCCATAGTAAATTTCGACAAAAGAGTGCGTAAGTGCCAACAAAGCCGTGGAGGGCGTTTTCCCTGTGTTTCCATATTCCATGCATAACCTTATTCTGTGTACTTTACGATTCAATAAAAATATAACAATTTAAAGGAAAAAAAACTGTGTTTCTTATTTAATTCAAATCTAGCGTTAACACGTTGTTCTATCGTGTAACGCACTATTTTTACTTACCCTTAACCATCAACTGTCAAATGATTTTTAATAGTGTTGCCAATACTTTATTGCACGAATGGTGGCAAATTCAAAACTTACGTTAATTTTGGCACACCCTTTATATGGGCATGGATCGTATCTTTCTCTAAATCTGTCTGTAGATTGTGAGCAAGACAAAGGAATCTGACCGCAAAAATAACAAAATCTTAAAAGTTTACTGTACAGCATGCATACTAGCCAATAAGCAAAGGGTAGAATCTTACTACTGCAGTATTTGTACTACACGTAAAAAAAAAAAAAAAAAAAAAAAATGATAATTTCATTTATTTCACTGACCTTCCCACTATGTTCTCCAGGACGCTGCTCTTCCCAGCGCTCTGAGACCCCACCACGACGATTTGGGGCAGAGAGAGGTCCAAACTGTACCCGTTGGCGACCAGCTTGCTCTGCAGGTCGTTCATCATGTCGATGAGATCGCGCTCTCGTTCCCGTTCCTGCTCATTCTCTGAAAAATGAAAATTAGTAATTTAAGATTTAAAAAATCCTTGCATGCTGTTGGTTAATTATTTTTTGTCCATGTTCTGTTGTTAGATATCCATATTATTAAAATATTGTAGTTATATATGGGAAATGATGAGATGGCTTATGTCATGCCATCACCTACATTTAACTGTTCCGGCCTAGTGATCGAAAAAAGTAAAGGGAACGGATAGAAATAGATACGCGGGAAATGAGAGAAATACGCCATTGGCTCTATTTGTGTGGAAAATACAGAAGAAACTCCGAGATAGGATTGTAAGTGATTATGAGTGATTCTAAGATATTGGACTACGTTGAAAAGTTGATTGTTTTGCGAAATTATGAAAAAAAAAATTAATTCAATGTTCTTAATATTTGAACAGATTTCTTTATAAAACTGTTAGAATTTCGGTTTCCAGTTTGTTTGTTTTTTGGAAGTTACACTGATTTTTATAATTGTATTTCCACACATTTTGATGCTTTTTATATCTTTAAGATGCAATTTTCTCAAATTCTAATCTTTGATAGAATTTTCTTACGATAAACCTTATAAATCTAATCTAATATCTAATGCATATCAATGTACAAATTTGGTATAATAATTCCACAATATGTTCTTCAGTTCCTGAACCAGAGAATAAGTAATTTATTCATTTAGAAATATTTTATAGCTTTTTAGTGCTATAAAATGTTAAAAAATTTAAAAAATTCACTTCATTTATCAACTGAATTCCAATATTTAAAGAATGGATAGAAATACAGCTTATTTTTTAGTTCCGGAACAAAAAATAAGTTCCTCAACTATAGATATTTTCTAAGCTAGTTACTAGAACTGTACCCGTTGGCGACAGAAAGTTAGTTATTAAACAAGTTAAGTTAGAACTGTTGATATTTTCTAAGCTATCTGCAAAATGTTAAGCAAATCATTTTATAAACTTCTAAACAAGCAGATTTTTGCTTTATGCCTCTTTTAAGCAAAGAAAAAGTCTTTTTTCCAATTTTTTTTTAAAAAACTTTTACCTTTTAACTGGTATATTTTGATAGATATTTAAATATTTTTTCAAATATTTTTATGAAAGTGTTTAAAAAATATAACTATTTTCGTACTTTTTTTTTCCAAAAATTCATCCCGTACGTAGTCACATATTAAATCTCAAAATAATACAAATAAATGATGTTGTGAAATAATGTAGAATTATTAGAGTTAAAGAATTATGTAGAATTATTATGTATGAATGTAGAATTATTAGCTTTGTTGAATCTGTTTGATCCGATAGAAGCTATACACGAGTGCGATTTAGACTATATGGATAGAGTTTCAATAACTCAGTCTAACCTGATTAATGACGCCTTATAAATCCAATCACTCCATGCTAAAACTAATCGTCAGTGCAGAAACTGGTCGGTAATGGAATGGGACGAAATCTTGGATATACATCGCGATTGAATTTACATTTGGAATGGGCGGGGGGAATGTAGTTAGAGAGAGGGAGGTTTCGGATGTGAAGAGGCATGAGGTGTACTCTAATCAAACGTTTGCCGGGAGGAGAAGAGTAAAGATATCGTAGTGTGAATGAATGGACAGAAAAATGAAATAATGCTGAGTGCCACTACACCACTTGAGAGGCGAGAAGTGGTTTTTAAAGACCAGTCAGCACCTAGAGCTACACGCCGCATTGACTCAAATGTTTGGTCCAAAGTTTGAATCAAATGATTCTTCAGTTACAGAAACAAGTGTGATCCAATTAAATTTAATCTGACGTTTGGCGATCTGAGTAGGCAAATTAAAAGAAAAAATTGCAGTATTTGCTGCAACAACGGTGGTATTGTCTTGCTCCAGTTTGTTAATTCAAAAATGAATCGCAAAAAATGATTAAATACCTAATTAAAGGAGGCAAAAAATGCCTCTTTTTCGTGTAGCCATACGCCCACACAAGCGAATGTTTTGCTAATTTCAACATTTCCTTTGACTCTGGTGTAGTAGACGATGAACAAACATCGAAAAGTCTTCCAACGTGAATGTCCCACGCTGACATTGGAAGGTTATAGGTCGAAGTCCCGCCACATGATGTTACAAATTATCAATGGTCAAACACTGGAAGTTGTTTGTAGCATTGTGCAGTATCGACTTTAGAGAAAGAGCTAGACTGTTTCGATGGAGAATGTGTGACTCTGTTTTGACGATAATACTTCGCGCAAGTGTAAAAGCCTAATAAATATTCCCTGAAAGCATTCTGAGAATATTTAGAATGAATATTAGCATTCTGAGAATTCTCCCTCAAGGAGATAAGTAGAATACAAAGTGTTTACTTCTCTTTCACCTGAATCAGTTGAAGATTGGGTATTCATTTACTAATAAATCAAATTTCTCGCTTATAGTTCTGTTATAAGGTAAGACCAACATCTAAATATAAGTTAATTGGATACATCCGATATCCGGATAAAACAATCAAAATTGATGTCGAAGAAGATTATCAAGAACTTCAGCGTTTAGAAATTGTTTGTCAGGCTCTTTATATTGATAAATATTAAATAAAAAGAATATGATTTTTATAGTGTATTTAAATTATAATCAAAATTCAAATTAATATCAGATTTGTTATCTGATTATAACTATGGATTTTGAGGTTTATCGTAATTAGAATAAACATTTATGTCTTTCATTCTTTAGTTAATTTTCTTCCATTTTTAAAAGCAGTGATAATCAAAGATTTACAAATCCTAATTCTTGCATTAGTACAGAAAGCGGTAACTGGGTGTCCCTTGATTTTTTTGGCGATTTTTTTTACGCCAAAATCGGCGCCAAGGGCATTTTCAGTCGATAACCCAACAGTAACGTCAATGAAAACAAAACATTATGGAAACCAGAAATAGTGCTTCATTGCTGAAATTTGTCGCCAATCGAAGGGACACCCAAATCTACACTAGAACCCAGAAAACTACACTATCTAAAATATAAATCACTTAAAACCTCTGGTAACCAGATTGTTCGCACAGATTATCAGGCTGTTAAATATTAATTTGAAATGCATATTTTTTTTAAAAATTCACTTTATTATTTGATAAAACCGGAAAGTACGAATTTAACTGAATAAATCGAAACAAATTATAAAACGTGCAAATTTAGTTAGTTAGTTAGTTGGTTTTTATGGCGCAAGGACCAGATTTGATCATTCTGCGCCAAACATTTGTTCAAATATGGCTTTCGTGTTAAACATTAAAGCATTTTAAGAAAAAGAAACAATTAAATCTGATGTAAAATTTGAATATCTTTTTAAAAAGTAAAAATATTTGGATGAGGGTTATCTCCTAAAATGTCATTTAAGTTGAAAACAGTTGCTCCAAAATGGACTTATCGTTGTGTACTAAAAATTTGGCATTCACACAGAATATGCTTAACCGTTAAAACACAATTGCATTTATCACAAAGTGGTGTATGATCAGAGTGTAAAAGGTCAAATAGGTGTGGCCTATTCGAAGTCTCGTGATAATGACATCTTTCTTTCTGGTTAGAATTTTACTTTTGAAACCCTTGACAGATGGCTGTATTTGAAAAAGTTTGTTTGCAGATAGCTTTTCCCACGTAGCTTGCCAGAATTTACTTTGAATTATTTTTATTGCTTGTAATGCATCGGATAATGGAACAAAATTTTCCTTCAGCAGGGTTGAGCTTTTTGCTGCTTTGTCAGCTTTTTAATTTCCCCAAATTCCAACATGCGCAGGAATCCAACAGAATTTAATTGCGAAATTATTTTTTAGCGAATTATATATGTGCAAACTATTTAGAACTAAGGGATGACTTTCCGATGATATATTCTTAAAAGCTGCAATACTACTTTTAGAGTCAGTATATATAATAAATTTAGAAGGGGATAAGGTTGCAATTTTTTGAAGGCTTAGATATATTGCATAAAGTTCGGATGTAAAAACAGAACAGAAAGGGTGAAGTCTTTCGGATATTACTACATTACGAAAAACTGCTGCTGAGCCAACATTATTACCACATTTCGAACCATCTGTATAAACAGGCAAATTTAGAAGTGTGCATACTGTTACTGTTGGCAATAAGCGAGGATCGAACTCGCAACCTTATGGTTCGTAGCCGAGTATCATGACCACAAGACAAAAGAAATTTCTCATGTCTAGTAGCTGTTATCTGGCTTATAAAGCGTCACCACATTACTCCCCCTCCAGTGCGTCGGAGGTGTGACGAACGATATTTTGTCCTGTTTTTGATGTTATTAGTGGTGATATTGGCTGTTGCGCCTTATCCATTTTTTTTAATTAGCTGATTATTTATCAGCTTCATTTTTTTGGCTGCTTATTTATCAGCTTCATTTTTTTTTTTATTTATTGGCTGATTTTTTATCAGCTTATTGATTTTATTTATTTCTGGTAGAGGGCGCCACAACAGTTGTATGAAGGTTGTGTAATCACGTCCGGGTCACCAATGTTGCTGTTGGCAATAAGCGAGGATCGAACTCGCAACCTTATGGTTCGTAGCCGAGTAACATGACCACAAGACAAAAGAAATTTCTCATGTCTCGTACCTGTTATCTGGCTTATAAAGCGTCACCACAATACTATGAAATCTTGCTTCGAATGAAATGTTCAAACAAAGGATTTTCTTTTAAATCTTAATTTTAACACTGAAAAAAGAAGCACAAGATTGTATATTTTGAAGGATGAATTTACATTGCATCATAACATTAAAAATTAATTGCAACAGAGTGTGAATTACATTTAAGAAAATGTTAAAAATAAAGAAAACATTGTATAGAGATGAAACTGATATTATTAAGAAGGAAATTTTTTTTTTAGTTCTGAGATAAGGCAAAAACCATTTTTGAGAGATAATAGTTCGGAAGATATGGTCATCAATTTACATAGATAAGTCATAGCAATTAAATGTCATAATGTATCTGTCAATAGTTAAGCCTATTTTCGTGCTCAATTAAACTTAATTTGACTTCTGCTTAAGAATTTATTTTACTTCTTCTTTTTTCTAAGAGAATAAAGATTTTATCGAGCCTTATCGAAAACATTTCTAATAATATTTTGTAGTTTCATCAATTAATGCAGCATTGAATTAAGTGCAACTGAAAAAACATAAAATGGAGCAGTCTGAAACATTCAAATAATTATTGTTTACACTTAACTGCTGCCATTCGATAATATGTAATAAGATGTATTTTTGAGCCTTGTACGTTAGCGTTTTATATATATATACAGATTTCCAAAGTTCATTTGCAATATGAAGGTATATAAAATATATCCTCAATATGAAGATTATTTAAAATATCAAGATTTTTTATGAATGCAGCTTCTTTTTGTATAATTCTTGCAAGAGAAAGGTGAAATATATAATTATTGAACTTGAAAGTGAAACATAGTTGTTTCAGAATAAATCTGGTGATAAAAGTACTTTTTTCTTAAATATGATTTTATTTATCTTGAATGTTTAACGGAGACTTGGAATCCATTTTATTTATTTATTTATTGAATCATTTAATTCCTTCATTTGCCTTACTTGAATCATCCGTTAGATTATCTTACAAACGTACCAGAGATAAGTCGCAAAAGATAACTGAAAGATACAAGTCGCGTGATGTATGAATCATGCTGTCATAAGAGCAGTGAAGAGAAAAGTGCTTGAGTGAATTTATTGATAAAAACTCTGATGTTTTTTCAAAAGGTTGTAAAATATTATGACTGCTGAAAAATAGAGGACTTTATTCATGGCTACATGGTCTGTCACACTTATTTAAATTTGTAACTCATTTCACATTTTGCTAGAGACAAGAAAAAAGAATTGTATGCAGTGTATTTGATGACATATGCAGTTCCTTTTGTTATATGACTATAATAACTTGTCCAATGAATCTAATAGCTACCAAAATAATATGTACGTTTGGAAATGTTATGATTTTGAATATATTCCTCAGAAAATGTTTTTTTTTTTCAAATAATTGTATGTGATAAATGCTTTTATTAAAAAATATGTCCATAAGATGAATATCTCTTATCTAGATGAAGACAGTTTGCTCTGATTTCAAAAAAATTTCATAGTTACTTCGGTTTTCTTTCTTGTGTAATATAGGTGGACAATTCATATTAAATAAATAAATAAAAATAGACAAATTAAACTTCACAAAAAATATCACTTTCGGAAAATCTTTACTTTTTAACCTTAACTATAAATATAGCATGGTATCTATATTTGGCAATACAAAGTTACAATTCAGTACAGGTTTATTACAGTCAGTTCAGTATTACATTCAGTTTGCATTATCAAACAGCCTAAGTAGGCTATTACCTCTCACACAGTTCCTGATCTTTTGATAAGTTTCACAGGTTTAATTTTGGAAATCCTTTTTCCCATTTTGATATAGGCAAAAAAAAAAAAAAAAAATCATTCACAGCAAAGTAAAACTACTTAAAGTTATATGTTTAATAACATATAGAATACCTCCTGTAATGCAAATATAATATGATCTCTAGTGAAGCTACTGGCGATTAAAATAATGGGCTCTTTTTATAAAGTTATAATTTTGAATATTTTCCCTAGAAACACTGAGATAAGTGCATTCAGTAATTCCCTAAAACGACCATACGACTCTGATTAACTAAGACAATCCTTGTTTGAGATTATTTTTCCTAACTTCAAAAAATTACTAAAGTTGTCCTGATTTTTCTTCTTTTGGTTTATAGTAAATGAATAATCTGTATAATTTAAATAATTGGCAAAATAAAATAATAATCTCCCACCCCAACCACTATTCTGATTTTATTACTTTTTATACCGTATGAAAGTTTATGGCATCTAAATAGACATATCCTCAATGGCCACCTACTTTCCTCTGCCCTCCAACTTCGTACTCTCCATTTATTTATATCGTCCCCAATCCCAACAATTGGACCGATTTTACCACTTGCATGTGAGATCAGAAAATTCTATATTTATTGGGCAGGCATAATTTAAAATAGTACTTTCATTTCGTGTGATAAGATATAGTTCATCACAGTTAGCGAATATTACTATATTAAAGCTATTAGTATGACAGAAGAAGAGTTGGTCGCTAAAGGCAGCCAGTTTACACTAATTAGTTAATTATACTAAATAAACAAACATCATGGTTTAAAAACTTTTTTATTATTAACTGTAACTACAAATACTGTGCCCTTTCTACATTCTCATAAACGAAATATAGAAAATGTATTGCAATCTTCAAAGAATCCGAATTCGGGCATTTGAGGAATCTTATGGCTAGCACGTTTTCAACCACCCTGAGATTGAAAAACACTCTCACATATCTCACAAATATTTCGATCAAGACCAATGAAATTTGATATATGGTCTTTACACCAAATTTGTAGATTTTTATCAAGCAAATTCCGTTTAAAGGAATTTTATCTGTCCGGCTATTCGAAACGATATCTTTAAAACGAAGAAACTTAGAAAAATAAAATTCGATACATAGAATTGAAATCTATAGCCTAGACTCCAACCAAATTTTAAGCCAAATCCAATAAGAGATTGATCGTCTGTCGGTTTTTACTTTCAGAAACATGTAAACGCAATAATTTAGAAACGTGATGACTTAGATATATCAATTTTGGTATGGGGTTTTGTGACTATAAATCTAGTTTTGGGTCAAATTTTTGTTTTTATCGGTTCGAAAGAACACATCTAAAACCCAAATTCAATTGTTAAATATTTTCAAATGCTCTCCAGTGATTGATCGCCAAAGATCACACGATAGATGCGGTAAGAATGCTAAATTTACTCCAAAGGTTAATATTTTGCAACTTTTATACAAATAGAAATAATTTTCACGGCTGTTTGCGACCAAAATCTCTTCTGATAAGAACTTCCAGTTATTTGTTCTATTCAAGTAAAAGTAATTTCGACAAAGATTTCAATTTCCAATTAAATTTTTTTCAGTGTTATAAAATCGCATGAAATACGAAATATTGGAATTTAAGAACCATTTTTATTATTATTTTATTTATATGTTAGTCAGTCAAATCGTGGCTCAATGGCTAATTTCTAAACCATATAAAAGTTATAAAATAAAAAGCCAATACATTTTGAGAAAGAATTTTTATTTCTCCTAGTATAAAAATTCAAAATAATAACTTTTTAAATTTATTTTGAATAAAATAATCACCAATTATATTCTCGGTCTTCAGCTTTCATACGAGTCCTTTTGGTTAATATAAATAATTTATTATCAAAAAATGTTACGTTTTTTTTTCTAAGAAGCAGCTAGAAATTAAATTAATCTTTTAATCATTTGATAGAACAATGACGTTATAAACATCATAACTGTAAAAATAAAGATAAAGAATTGCTGGCAGTTCGGAAAAATTCAAAAGAAAACTGATAAGCAATGTTTAAATTCTATATTTTTATAACATTTAAACTAATATCTGTGACAATGAATTTTTTTATATATATTTGAAACAGAAATAAAATTTTATTTATTTATTTATTTCGAATATGTAATGTATAATTTTTGAACATAAAACTTAAGTATAAACATCAACTTTGCAATAATCCGGTTGATAAAAATGCACAACTGAAGAATTCAGAAAGTCATAAATAAATATTAGTAGAAAGATGTTGCCATGAGTAGATAATGAATAAATCGTTTGCATGTATGAGTAAGTTTTATTAAAAGTATTTTGCCGTAACATATGTTGATGAAAATGCACAACTAAAGAATTCAGAAAATCATAAATAAATATTATTCTACTAATATTGCGATACGATGTTGCCAGGAGTAGACAATGAATAAATCGTTTGCAATAAAGGAATAAATATTTTAGTAGAGCGATATTGGCATAAGTAGGCGACGAATATATCGTTTGTAATAAATGGGAAAATATTTTTGATAGAAAGATGTTGGCATAAGTAGATAATGAATAAATGTTTGCAATAATTAAACAATGAATAAAATAATAATTAAATGTAAATTTTCCATAAAGGAAACAAATGGAATATTTTCATAGATATATACTAAAACACTGATAAGTGAATCTGTGCTTTTGCGTTTTTCAGTGGATAATAATTTATTACTTAGAAAATTGAGAGAAATATATTAAAAATTCAAAAAAGCTTCCATAAAAGAAACAAATGGAATATTTTCATAGATATGTAGTAAAACATTAATAAAAAAATTTTTGCTCTTACATTTTTCAGTGGATCATGCTTTATTAATTAGAAAAATGAGAAAATCATATTTAATTTTTTTTTAAATTCCATAAAAGAAACAAATGGAATATTTTCATAGATGTATAGTAAAATATTGATAACTAAATCTTCGCTCGTACATTTTTCAATAGATCACAATTTAGTACTTAGAAAAGTAAGAGATAATAAACATTCAAAAAAAATCTTTCATAAAAGAAATAAATGAAATGTTTTCATAGATATGCAACAAAACATTAATAAGAAAATTCTTGCTCTTACATTTTTCAGTAGATCATAATTTATTACTTAGAAAAGTGAGAGACTCATATAAAAAATTAAAAATAAACTCCCATAAAAGAAATAAATGGATATTTTGATAGATATGCAGTAAAACATTAATAAGACAATCTTTACTCTTACATTTTTCAGTAGATCATAAGTTATTTCTTAGAAAAGTAAGAGAATCATATTAAAAATTCAAAAAAAATCTTCCATAAAAGAAACAAATGAAATATTTTCATAGATATATAGTAAAATATAGATAAATAAATCTTCGCTCGTACATTTTTAAACGGATGATAATTTATTGCTTAGAAAAAGAGATAAACCCATATTAAAAATTAAAAAAAATAGTATAAAGTTAAAGTTGCAATTAATTGTTTTAAATATCAATGATGAGAACTGATTGACTCAAAACCAAGCCAAAATTTAAAAAATAATTATTTCGAAAAAAATCTTGTGTAAAAATTATTAATTCAAAAATTTATTTCAATGAAGAACTGCGCCTACCTTCATTTTGTCTAGGAGCACCATTTGTAACATTTCTATTTGTAGCCATTTTTGACAGGACAGCAACTACGATTCCTCTAGGTTGAATGAGAAGAACGAGTTCGTGTCTGCCTTTGATATCGCTATCAAAATTAAACTTTGAACTTAAAGCAACGGATTCAACAGATAACAAACTGACAAGCAAAACAGTTTCACTCTTTTAATCGTATATTCCCACTTTCTTACATGAAGAGTACGTACTTTATTTTTAAAAAAAGTGTTTTACTTTCCTTTTAAGAAAATATGGATATTGTTTACATAAGACTGATCATATCGTCAACTTATTCCTAGAATGCATAACTTTTTATTTTGTTAGGAAAAAATATATGTGTTTTGAATAGCTCATATAATTTAAGAAAATTATTAAAAGAATTTTCAAATTATTATTTTTCTTGAAATGTTTTTAAAAATTAAAGTGCGATCAAATAACTACATCTATATCTATATTTATAATAAAGATCAATGTGTGCGTGTTTGTGTATGTGTGTGTGTGTTGGCGCTCTACAAGCCAGACAGTTTACCCTAGAGTCACCAAATATAGTATATGTATACCTTGGAGGTCGAAAATGTGCACCTAAGAGCGATTTTTTTTTTGAATTTTTAATTAATTAAAAATTAAGCGAAATTTCAGCTTTTTTTTCTCTATAACTTCCGAAAATATTATAGCACAAAATTGATTTTCACATCGTATTGAAGATAAAAACAAATATCTTTTTAATGATACAATGCTTTAACGTATAAATTAAATTTCTATTTTTAATGAATTTTTTAAAAAATAATTTCATTATATTTTTTAACAATTTATTTCAAAATAAAAAACAGATTTAACCTGCACTTGCATGACAAAAAATTATTTTTTATAAACGTGTTGCCATCACATTTGTAAAAGCTTTGATTTAAAAAAGTTAATTATTACTGCAAATTAAATCTAGAAAAAAGTAATTTTCAGCACTTGACTGAAATGAAATAAGTAAGAAATGTGATATTTTCTAAAAAAAATTAATGCAAGACAAAGTTTTTTTATGATCGTTTACACTATTTACACTATCTATTATTTAAATTCAATAAATAAGTTTTATTGGCAAATATGGTTTAATACATAGAGGATATCAATTCAAATCCGGGCCCAAGGGTTAATTTGTAAATCTTTAGTAACAGAACATAGTAATGTTAAGTAATGTTTACTAATGTTAAAATTGTATAAATGAAATAAATAGTTATATTTATATACTTGAGTCAGTAAATGCCCTGATGAATTACGAGTTTTAAATTTTTTCATACTCTGCTTTTTGAATCATATTTAAAATATATATATATATTCTTGCGAAACTAATATTTTAAGTAAAAGGAGTTACACCAATCAACTAAATCAATCATTAAAATTGAGTGATTTATGAAAAAATGAATATTACTATTCTATGAAAACGTACGCTTTTAGACCTTTTCATGCACCATCTTAAAGAAAATATCAATTCCGGGACAATCAATGCTCAGAATTTCTCCAAGGCTGTTAATCAGATGAATATTTGTTTACGTGTGCATATGTGCGTTTGTGTATCTATATGTGTTGGTGTTTTATACACCAGACCATATGATCTAGAGCTACCACAAATGACATATATTTACTTTGGAGGATGTAAAAGTGTACCTAGAGAGATTTTTTTGAAATTTTAATTAATTAAAAATTAAGCTGAGTTTTGGCTTTTTTCCGCGATAACTTCCGAAATTATTACAGTGCAAAACTGTTTTTTAAATCATATTAAAGTTCAAAAAATTATTTTTTTTTCATTGATGCCAATGTTTTAACTTATAAATTATGCTTTTTTGTAAATGGAATTCTTTTAAAAATATTATAATTATTTTCCATCAGTTTATTTCGCACAAAATGAAAATAAAATTTAACCTGCAAGAGAACGTTAATAATATATCAGTGTGTTGTCGTCACCTTGACAAAAACTCAAAATGAATGATTAAATTAACTCCTATTGCCAACTAAACCTAAACTAGGAAAGTACGTGTTTAAATGGAAGCGTAAGCCTATGGAATAAATATAAAATGTGATATTTTCCACACAATTAAACGACAACTGATTGCAAATTAGAGAGATATATAGTAAATGAACGAATAATTGTAATGCTTCTATAATAATATGAGTAGTTATTTGACTATCGAAATTTGATGTTTAAGTATATTTTGTTGAAGAAATTATTAAGAGTACAGTGTACATATTTAATTGAAAATTTTAGAAAGCATTACTCCTGGTAAACCAGCTGGTCGTTAAAAGCGACTAATTATAAAATAAACAATATCCCAGTAGCAGAAATCACATTATAACAATTCCGCAATAAAAAATAAAAGTCCCTTTTTACCAATATATTTTTTACAAAGCAAAATTTTTGATAGTATTTTTAGTGGTAGAACTATTTATGCAAAAGCAATCTTGGTATTTTCTCAAGTTTCCAGTTAAAATCTAACGCTAACACCGCTATTGTTATACATCGATTTTTTTCTACAAATGTTTTTCAAAAAGTATTTAAAAAAGATTCTTAAATACTCATTGTTGCTCTTTGGAACAATCATGTAAATCTTATAAATGGAAATCAAAATTTGTAGTCAAATGGCTAACGATGCACTGTAAGATTAAAATAGCAAATAAAATATACTTACCTGATTTAGACACACTTAATTCACCTGATTCAAGAAAAAAAAAATTGGGAAAAAGTTTAGGATCTTAGTTTCAATCAGGGAATTCGCTTTATTTTATTGAAGAAATATTTCAAAAGTAAATTAATTTATGAATCATTCAAGTAAAGTAAAAAAGTTCACCTAATTCGTAATGAAGAAATGTGTGTGTGTGTGTGTGTGTGTGTGTGTGTGTGTGTGTGTGTGTGTGTGTGTTTCTTTCTTTCTTTTAAATAGATATATACAAAAAGAGAGCTTTACTATAGTCAAAACATTTCCACTTTAAAATTTTAATTAATCTATACTTTTTACATCTCCTTGCGCCACAAAAAATACTGGAATTACATTTGTTTGCTAATATGAGAGTTCAAAATCACAAAATGCTAGATTGTTGTATCATATATCTTTCTTGCGAAATTGGAAATGCCTGATTTTAAATTAAATCTTTCTGAAGATGTACGTCTATATTCCTGCACATGTAAAACTAATTATTCAACAATGCAAGAATTTAAAAAGATGAATTTCAGTATGTGGTCTTTAGAATAAAAATTTTAATTATTTATCAAATTCTAAATCTTACATTCATCGAATCATCAATCGCGTTCCCTTTGTATGTGAAAACGATAATTTTAAACAAAATAAATGTGATAAATGAAATACATATGTGGCTGCAGCATTCGAATTCTATACTCAGGGTGACTGATAAAGATATTTTAAGCCCCTTAAATTCAAAATGGAGTCAAGGAAGTAACTTGTATCTATATAAAATGTGTCGAATTTACTGAGACAGGTTAAGGTGTCTGTAGCTACGAAATAGAAAGTTATAAAAATAACTCAAAAAATAAAGGAGATCAACCAAAAAATCCAGTTATAAAAATGTACACGACATAGTAATAAAAACACAGGAAAAAATTTCATGGAGTTATCTGTAAAATTTAGCTGACTCGGAAAAATTGTATATTTTCTCTGTAATTATTATACAATTTTAACGAGTTAAGCAACGGCATAGGGAAATTTAAGCAAAGAAAGTAAATAATAATAACAAAACCTGAAAAGCGCACTCGAATGATGGGGATCTGAGGATTTTGTAATTTATGATTAAGCCTTTTTTTTCACGAAAATTTCATAATTTTGATCGCGAATATCACTGCCAAATGTTGCATATATCTCCATTAATTTTTTTCTGAGTTTTATTATGGTGTAGCGTACATTTTTTCTAGACTTATTGGCCGATCAAGTTTATTTTTTGAGTTATTTCTGTAATTTCCTTTTATCTCCGCTGGGGTGCTCTAATTGATCTCAATAAACTCAACATAACATTTTATATAGGTACATGCTACCTCCTTGTTTGCACCGTTTTGAATTTAAAGGGTTTAAAAAGACTTTCTCGATTACTCTTTCTTTATCAAATATATATTAAATTTGTTTCAGGAATACAATTGTTGTTAAGTTGACACAGCGTGAATTTTTAGAGAATAAGAATATCGTTCAGTCCTTGACACATAACAGTGATATATCGAAGTTCATGATGACTTAAATCAGATACAGGTGCGGATCGTCTATTAGGGCTGCAGAGCTGCAGCACAGCTGGAAATTTATTCTTAATTTTTTTTTTTACCTTAGTTACCTGCTTTGCCACTTTGAGAGTACGATAATTTAAATAAAAAAAATTTTTTTAATAATAACAACTTGAAAAAAAAAATCAAGAAGCTAGAGAAACCTAGATCGAGACTAGAAATATGGCAGCCCATAAAACTTCGCAATATACATAATTGGTTAATTCATTTGAAAACCAAAAACAACCCTTTCTCTTCTTGGATTAAAGCTACAGTGTGTCAGAACCGGCTTAAGCGCGGACAATTTATTTTTTTTTAAACAATTCTATAATAGTATCAAAAATTTGCTTTAATTCTTACAGACTTTTTCTTTCCTTCCTTCTTTTTCAGTTTTCTCTGATTTTTCGTTTTTTGTTACCTCAACTCGGAGACATATTTTATTTACTGAAACATAAATTTTATTTGTTTCATTTTTGTTTATTAGACTCATTCTTTGAAATAAAGTACCTAGATAACTTTCTAAAATTTTATTCAGATTACAATTTTTATAGGAAAAATCAATTATCATAAATTATTATATTTAAAAAATGATAAACGTTGCGGATCTCTAAGAAAAGGAAGTAGATGTAGCGTTCAAAATATTCAAAGCACTGATCTTAGGAAAATTTGTTTCGAGAAAAGTGCGTCTGTTAATGTCTGTTAGTCTGCGAGCGGTAAAAAAACCCCAAGAAGGTCATTAAAAGATAATGACGCTACATTCTACACAAAAAACACAATAGCAAAGCACAGTGGAAACATAAAAAAGAATGGCACTTGCAATAAACAGCAACACACAAGCAGAAAATCACTATTAAGCAAACGCAACAGCACAAAACGTTCAGGGAGAGCTCACTGAATATCAACACTCCATTAACAGATTCCAACGAACTATTTTCTTTAACTGATGTTTTTAATGGAACTTTCGCTATGTGAAACAAGGCTATCTCCGAATCATTGTAGAGCTGACATGACTATCATGTTGTTATTTATGACACTTTACAAGCCTTCTGACGAAATGTCAGCGATTTAAGCCGAGTAGCTTCTGAGGGCAAAGGGCCTTGAGCACCCGAGGGCGGAATTCTAACTTCTAACTCATATGAAGATGACACACACATTCGCTTGCATAGCCCCTTTTTACAGGGTTGGGAGGGGGGGGCTCTTTCACACACCTCACAGATAGAGCACAGGGCAGACAACAAACATGCTCGAATCCGGGAAGCCCAGATCACAGGGAAGACGCGCTACCCCTAGGCCAGGTCGCCGGCTCATGTTGTCATGGTATCAGCTGACATGGCGACATGACTGTCATGGACTGGAGAAGAGAATGAGTTTGAAGATAATCAACTCGCCTGGTCGATAGTAGGCAGCCTGGGTCAGTATGAGATGAGGGTTTTCCAATGAATTTAAGTCCTTCCTGGTGGTAAGGTGGGAAATAGTTGTGTCATCTGAATCTCGAGAGAATAGTAGCAATTTGTCGCCGATATTATATGTTATTGGCTAATCGGGTTGCTTGCATTGAGAAGTGAGAGTTGAGGGTACACGAGAACGTGGAAGTTAGTTTTCTGGTTATGGTTTTATTATTGAATAAGCGTTACATTCAGTGGTATGGTTTATTTTTAAATTAGGTATATATTTATTAAGGCTTCATTTTTATTGCTGTCCAGTTTACTGAAAAATTTAATTGAGATCTTTTTTTACTGTTTCATTAAAGGAATTATATTTCAGTGCATTTAGCAGGTCGGTTGCTCTCTGTATTATGGAACTTTAAAAATGTTTCTGATGATCCAATTATGTTGTTTTTGCTGGATTTTAATTTAGTTTTAGCGGCATGACCCCACAAGGAGCATGCATAAGTGACTACTGGTCGCAAATAGGCTGTAAAAATAAGTATTTTCATTTTCCTACTCAATTCTGAGTTCCGGATGATTATTAGTAAGAATTTACGTGATAGTTCTCGGAACTTATCCTTTATGCATATAAAATATTTTTTCCAAATTAGTTTTAGATCTAAAAATGCCTAAATGTTTAGCTTCCAGACAGCGAATCCTTATCTGAAACCGCAACAAGGGGTTTCTTTTTATTTAATTTAGTGAAATGCTGATTGTTTATGGGCTCTATGAAACAATACGGCTACCGTTTGGGGGCCATCGATTTCCATCTTCCATTTCTGAAACCAATTCTCCATTTTGCGAAAATGTCTATTTAAAGAGAAGTGTAAGAATTTTTCATCTTTATTTTTGGCCAGTATTGCTGCATCGTCTGCAAACGCATAACATAGTGTTAAATTGAGACATATCATTAATGTAAAGTGAGAATAGTACGGATCTTAATTTAAATAACTGTGCTACTTCTGCTTTGATGTTTTTCCTGTCTGATTCTATGTTGTACCCTTACTTTAAAGAAGAACAAATCTCGTCTGTGACCTTCTGTTTTTATAGCTCCCGTGATAGATTATCGTACGCTCTAGAACACGGCGGGACTCAAATCCTAATGAGGTGTCGCTTAGATTCAGGAATCCTTATCTTTATCCAGAATTCGCTAAACTAGTCACCAAATCGGCAAATCACCGCCAACGGCAAGGATCATTAATCCACCATCCATTCAGCAGCCAATATCTGTGAAACTATCTTTCTTATTATGAAATTAACTGCAAAGCAGACCAATATTATATATCTGTCTCTAATATTTTTGTATTTTATACAAACAAAAATATGCTAACCACATCTGTACAATTCGAAGTTTTATTAAAATATATAGAAGTGTTCACAGTAAAAATCAAAGTAATCTTCCATCTTTTCTGAGCTCGGACAAAATGGGAGAATCTGTTATAAAATGTTGCAATTTGATGATGCAACAAATAGCGCAAGTTGGAATGACAATCAAATTTATCGTAAATTTTTTTCTATGAGAGGGATACTTTTTTTATTTTTTCCGATGGGGAACGGAAATACATTTTCCCCTCTTTCTCTTACCGTAAAAGCGTTTTAAAGCTACCAAAGAATACTAAAACTAATAAAAGAAATCATAATCTCAACGAAGTAAGTTTTTATTTAAGTCCTTCGTTTAAAAAATACAATAAAATTAAAAAAATGTACATAAATGCTACAATGGGAAATGTTCGTAATTAATTTATAAATAAAGATTTAACAGTCATTCACAGGAAGAAATTTTCCTTATTATATTGCAGACATTGATGTGGCATAATGGAATTCTGAAATTCGGGAATTTTCCTCATTATATTATAGTCATTGATGCTGTACAATGGAATTATGCAATTAGAAGCATTTTCTTCATTATATTATAGTCATTGATGTGGCATAATGGAATTCTGCAATTCAAAGAATTTTTCTCATTATATTATAGTCATTGATGTTGCATAATAGAATTCTGCAATTCGAAGAATTTTCCTAATTATATTACAATCATTGATGTGGCATAATGGAATTATGCAAATAGAGAAATTTCCTTCCCTATATTACAGTCACTGGCTTGGCATAATGGAATTGTGTAATGTAGTTTAGAATTTCTGAATGGTGTCGAGTGCATCCTTGAGACAGAGGCAGGCCGTCTCCATTTCCTCCTTCATTCGGAAGTCTTCTTCGCAATCTTCGGTTAGGGAAGTCTGCAGAAAAAAAAAGGAAAAATTATATTCAGGTAATAACTTTAGAGAAGTTTTCAGAAAAAGAAAAAATCATTAGAGAAAACCTCTACAGAAATATCTTTAAAAAAAGAATCTTTAGAGGAAACCTATAGGAAAGTCATGAAAAAAAGAAGAAAAATTATCTTTAGAGAAGCCTGAAGAAAATTATCTCTAAAGAAAAATTTTAGAGAAGCCTGAAGGAAGTTATCTTTAGAGATAAACGTTGAGAAAGTCATCAAAAAAAGAAGAAAAATTATTTTTAGAGAAAATCTTTTGGTAAATTTTCACAGAAAAAAAATGTTTAGGAAACACTTTAGAGAAATCTTTAAAAAAAAGGGGGGGTGAGATTATATTTAGAGAAAACCGTTACAGACTTCAAACAAAAACAAAATTCTTTAAAAAAAAGGTTTAAGAAAATCTTGGGAAAAAATATGAAAAAATTATTTTTAGATACAAACTTGAAGAAGAACTTGCAGAAAAAGAAAAAAAAGTATTTATGGAATCTTTAGAAAATGAAACAAAAATGTTTTTAGAGAAATCAATCGAAAAAGAAGAAAAAATTATGTTGGGGTTGGATATTTTCTGGTGACTCATAAAAGAATCATCGGTGAAAATAAATGACAAGTATATCAAAAAGATATGAATTCAATCTTGATAAAAATAGAATTAATAAAAATTTATTTCTTGAAGAATGATGCCATAGTAAATTTTAGTTATTTCGAAATGGTTTTACAGTAAAGATCTTTCAGAGTCTGCCATACATCATTATTTTCATGACAGAAATTTTTGGAAAGTTTAATAAATTAAGTCTTTATCAGGGATTTTGGTGAGTGCAATTTCTCTTCTAAAAGAATGAGTGGCTAATTTTTTTTCATTTTCTTTCACACAGGCTTTGACTTTGAAACAAATGACAGCCTTTCAGTATGATATCAATGCATTTTTACTGTCATAAAAGTCACACAAGACAAATCAATGAAATATTCAAAATTAAAATCTACATAGTACACTTTATCGCTAAGCATGCCAAGTTTCCTCATCGATTCCATAAGTAAACATTTTTTTTTTTTTTTTTTTTTTGCCATATGTGTTGGAAATAGAGTGTTTTGGCATGTTTTGGCGGAGCAAATTACACTAGATTCTAGATTTTGACAAGAAATAAGAGGAAAATATTCTATAAAATGTTTAAAAAGATACTTACGAAATTGGCCGCTTCTAGAAGTGTGGGTATCAAATCTGTTTTAATGTATTCTAACACCTGAAATATTTAAAAATGAAAGAAATGAATAAGATGAACAGAAAATAAAAAGAAAATCCATTTTCTACAATACGGAAATATAGATTTGTAAAAAACACTAAACAAAAATCAGGTAACGATGCTTCAAACACATTCTCTTTATATACAGGGTGTCCTTGAATTCAGGAGCCAAACTTTACGGGTAGGCAAATTATATATCAAGAAATATTTTTTACATAGAAATATGGGGTCGGAATGAAGAAATGCTGAGGAAATGAAAACACTTTATTTACATAATAAGCAGACGACATACAGATTTAATGACGTAGCTGAAATAAAGATGAATTTTTAGTTATGGAGGTTATTTAGTTTGCATTAGCGAATCGTCTGCAAAACAATTTTATTGAGTTTGAACGGCATTACGTGAGCTTCAAACGATTCGTAGCTGTTAGAGAATATTTTTGCGTAATGGAGTGATTTCCGCTTTTTGAAAAAGCACACATGCGTCTTATGCAAGGGGCTGCGAATTATAAAGGAAGAGAGGCTTTAAGTTTGTACCATGAATGCTTCCTAATAGGCGATAACAGGATTATAAAGTTTTGCCATGTTTACACCACCAGCATTGCAAGAGCCGTTCGTTTCATGTCAAGAAACCGGATGCGGGTCGCTGGGTCTTCTGCCAATCCTTTTAATTTCTGACCCCATATTGCTATACAGAAAAATGCTTTTTTATATGTATTTTACCTACTTCAAGTACAAGGTAAAACGGAACAAAAACAAGAGTTCACAATGTTAAGATTAATTAGACAAATCAAAACAAGTAAAGCACGTGCAGCTTCTGGAATTTTCCGATCAATTTTTACATGATGTTGCCAATAAAAGTTCCCTTTTCTTTATTTTTATTTAATTGATTATTTCTTTTCAAATAGTGGAATTTTAGTCCAAGTTCGTTTAATCACTTTTGAAGTAAGAAGTTCTATAAATTATCCTGGAAAAGTTTTATAGCTTATTTATTTATTTATTTTAGCATGACATCATTTTCTTCTTAAATAAAGAGTTTCATGCTGTTTATAGATATATTTTGATTTCTTGGATGTATTTATATGTATTTTTGATAGGGTTCCTTTTATCCAAAATTCTCCTTTTCAGAATGAATGCCGGCAGGAGTTTGTTCCCAGACTGACAATGAACTTTCTAGTTTGTTTATTTATCATTGTCTCATTGTCATTGGCATGCTCTGTTTCCCACTCTTCTAGTTAACTTACAAACGCCATGTTAAATAAATGAACTAGAAAATTAATTGTCCTTAATGAGAACTAACTTCCGCCGACACGCATCCTAGAGGGAAATTTTCGATATAAGGAACCCATCACAAAATATAACATTGCATCCAAGAAATCAAAATATATCCATAAAGAACAGAGCGCTGTTTATCTAGAGAAAAAATAATGCCACATTTAAAAAAATAAATGAATTATAAAACTTCTAAGAAATAAATAATAAATCTTTTTTCAAAAGTGTTAGAATGTGAACGCATGTGAATTAATTCATAGCTATCGAGTTTACTTGTACTTGAACAGTTAGATATGGAATTTTTCTCAGAATGGATTTCGTTCAAAATTTAATAGAAATTTTTAAACTTGGTCTAAAATCCATATATCAGATTTCATTTATCTAGCTTAAAGCGTTTTTGAGTTATCGTTTTCAGTCAAACAGACATAATGCCACAAATATATTTTTCGAACTCAAAACTCACAATCTTTTTTCTTTAATTAAGTTCTTTCTTCTACAAATATGATTACAAACGAAGATACAAATTCTTCATTTCAAAATATAGCATTGTTGTTGGAAAATAATTTGCTCCTCCTTTAAATGTTCAGTTAAATCCTTAAATTTTTTTTATAAATATAATAATATTTTTTAATAAATATAGTTTGGGCGAAATTTGAGCCCCCCACCCCACACACATTTTTGACCAAAAGCTTTGTAATTAATTTGCTGTACCAAATATTTCTTTAATCATTGCAGATTTAATATTAGTAAAAAGACAAATCCATTTTGCCACTTATATCTAAAGAAGGAAAGGAATAAGTTTTAAAAGATCACCAATGTCTAGAGATAAGTACCGAAGTACGAAAATTAATTACTTCCGAGTTAAATAAAATTAACTAGGAAGTAATTGACTTCCAGGCTGAATAAAATAAGAAGAAAGAATTTTGTTTTTATAACTGTATTGTCGATACTACTCTCTTTATAATGAAAATTCTATAGTGCAGCGGTTAGCTGAAAATTCAGTAAGAGAGAAAAGCTAAATTGAAAAGAAACGATGAATACTCACAAATGAACATAATTAAAGGAAACATAAAATAAAATTTCTTAAAAATTGAAATCTGCTATCACAAATTTTGAAGTTATCATGTGAGAACATTATTTTTTTTAATTCGCATAGTCTGACAGAAAAACACCGTGTTCTCACATGACGCATATTTCGTAATCACTAGCATTTATAAAAGCGATGGTTTTTGACCATCTCAAACTCAATCCAGGTCAAAAAAATTTTCTGGAAACCAGAATTTTTCTTTCCTAAAAAAAACAGTTTAAACCGGTTTTAAACAATCACGTGACTATCATATAACGCATGCGCCGATATTTAGAAAACGATAGTTCTTTCCCTCCCCCTCCCTTTGCGAAAATCCTATTTAATCTGGAATGATCGATCACGTGACTATTGTATTGCGCAATTGTCAATTTTCAGAAAAAGCTATGGGTTGTTGTTTTTTCTCATCGTTCGAGATCCAAACTTTTTTTTATCAAGAAAGATTAAAAATTAAAGGAATTATATATATATATATTCGATATCTCCCTTCGCTGTTTCGCATTCATTTCCATTTTCTCCTCTGTGCTTCTTTGTTTCTTTGGGAAATAACTTCTTACGATCCTGCCCTTTATTGGCCAGACAGGAGAATCGGATACATGGCGGACATTCTCGCCAAGTTGTAATTTTTTGTTGGCGATAAGTGATAAGTTGCCAAATGTGACAGTCTTCTTTGTCATTTTTTAATAGCCCTAAAAGCAAAAAATTGATGACTTAAAAATCATCAATTTTCTGCCCGTGCATTTTGTGGCTTCGAAAACCTCAAACCAAAACAACATCATGTTTTCACAAGATAATAAAAAAAATCACGAATTAAAATAACAAAACAAAAAGAGAGAGAGAAATTTTGATCGAAGAAAAGGGAAAAAGTCTGCTTGCTTGTATCCGCCGAAAACAGAACTAAGGGTTAAGTTGTCCTCAGCATCTTTCTTGAAATTGTCCGCTAGGATAGCGCTGCAAACAATGGTGGCTGTTTTCTAGAGTTTGGTTGCAACAATAAATAAACGACAAAACATGAATTAAAATTCATAAAACATCTGAAAAGCCTACACAAAATACAGCAAAACGTTCTATTTGCGTTAGATTACCACCTGTAAAGTTTTCTGTATACTGATCAATATAGCACGTTTTGTCTGTAGGTCATCAAATACTGAAGATAACAAAATACATATTTGGATCTTGTTTTTATTAACGCCTCGATAGAAACTCTGATACAGATCTCCAATTTTGGATCATAAATCAAATTTGATTCATCATGCCTTCAAAAACTTTTACTTTCTTGTATATTAAGTATAAAGGGAAGAGATATTTTTATCTTCACAAAATTCGAATTCGAGATTTGAAAAATTTCTACATTTCAGAACTCTCTGAGGTCGAAAAAATATGTTTAGAACTATACCTGTCCATTTGTTTGGGAACTCAAAAAGGTTTTGAACTAGACAGATAAAATTTGGTGTATGAATGAATAACAAATTTATAGATTTCTGTTAAATTTTGAACAAGATCGATTCAAAGGAATCCTGTTTGTCCAGCTGACCAAAGGATAATTACAAAACATAAAGAGCTAGATAGATGAAAATTTACTTCAAATTTGGTTCTATATCCGCAGTTGGTTGACCGTACATCGCTTTGTACTTCTGCGTGCATCCGAAATCAAAAACTCAGAGACGCAATGACTTAAATAAGTGAAACTTAGCATGCGATCTTGTGATAATTCAGCTGCTGCAGAGAACTTCCACCTAGTCGGAACACAAATGTAGGCCAATTTCTCCAAAATATCTTTTAGAAAGGAACCCATCCCCATAAATAAAAGCAAAGTCCTATTTCTACTTCGAGAGCTGCGATGTCATTTTAATCGGCAGAAGTCGCCGTCTTCCTCAAGAGTCCGTGATTCATAAACTTCCCTATTATACCCATTTAAGACGTACAAATTATATATTAAGAATGCATTATATATCGAGATTATAGATTATTTATTCAATATATAAAAATATGCAAATTTTAAATGCATGATTATGATATATTAACCACCTTAAAGGATTTTAAAAAATTACTTACCTTTTTAACTAGAAAACAGAGGATGTATTTGATTGCTACATCCGATATTTGTTTTTGTACTATTTCCAGGTACTTGGTGATAAGCAGCATCAGGTACTGAACCTTCTTCTGAGTACTGTCGTTTGCCATCAGTATATCCTTTAATTTGTAAGAAAAAGAAAAAAATTATGCAAGTCATCGACATTCGATTATAGGGATATTAAATAAGATGAGGCTGATTTTTAATATTTTGAAAAATAAGTACACATTGAAATGATATAATAATCACTGATAAAATACACTAAAAATAATAAACTATAAATAAATAAAAAGAAAATATAATTTGTTCTAAAAGAATTCCAAATTCGAATCAAAATCTCTTAATCTATTTTATACACTACAGGTACAACTTTACTACAGCTCTATCCCTTGAAGATGAAAGGCGATTAGTAGTGGACATACATAAAATATGTGTGTGCGTGCGTATGTGTGTTTTGGCACTCTGAGGACCAGACGATTCAACCAGCAGCAACCAAATTTACCATAGCATTAGAAAGTAAAAATGAACACCTAGTGCGATTTTTTAAAATTTTAAATAATTAAAATTAAGCTGAATTTTGCCTTTCTTCCGCTATAGCTTCCAAAAATATTATTTCACAAAAATAAATTTTACACCATTTCAAAAAAAAAATTCTTTATAATAATGCCAGTTCATACAAATTTTTTTGTAAATCTTGGCAATACTTTAAAAATATTTTTAGTCTAATTTCCAGCATTAAATTACAGCGAGTTCGCAAATTGTACAGACTAACTCTATGGCAAAGGATACCGACGTCTCTGATTGGTCGATTTCTTTCGCACAGACTTTCTATGCTGTAGCTGCTGCAACCCTGTTGCATTGTTTAGTTTCTACGTGCTTTTTTGCCTGCCATTTTTCAAAATGGAGAAATGAAATCTTCCAGAGAAATACAATTATAAAATAATTGAGATTGATGAGAATAGAGCTATTTTTCGTATTTCGTATTTTCTGTAAAGTATTATTAAAATAAGACTTGAAAATTAAGCTTTTATTTTACGGGAAATGATCGGCCAATTTTTTAATTAAATTTTCACGTTAAAATCAATTGCATAAAATATTTATATGCAAATATACGACATTTATTAAGATATTTAGATGACATTAAATGGAATAGAAATCATTATAATTCTTATGGAATATTCATGCAAAATAAAATAACACAAGGAGTTATTTATTTATTAATTTCGTATTCAAATTATTACCATAAGATGTCTATCTGCAAATGTGCTATATTTGTTGAAATATTTAGATTCATATAGTTATTAACAATCTAATTATTAATCTTGATTTTTGTTATTAACTTAATATTAAGATTTATAAATATATAAATAGTTTATACATTTCTTTTGAATACTTATTTCTTGCATTTCTGTAACACATATTTTAGGAATGGATTCAAGAATATCAACAAAGATCGGAAACAGTTTGGCACAGTTTTGCAAGGTTTCAGCCAAATAAGCGATTACTACACTATTATGAGTGCAAAACATTGCCAAAAAGATGCCAAGGCTTAAACCAATCACAGCACGTCGGTATCCTTTGCCATAGAGTTAGTCTGTACAATTTGCGAACTCGCTAAATTACATTGTTTCCCTGAAATTCAAATCTTTTTCATTCTTTCATGTTATATTTATTGCCATTTTATATTTAATCATGTTATATTTCATGTTAATCATATTTCATGTTATATTTAATACTATGTTATATTTAATCATGTTCTATACCATGGGATCAATTCTTATTCACTAGATAGATGTCGAGAGTGTCATTCCATTTGAAATTTAGAAACTATTGCATATTTTGTTTTTACAAAAAAAACGGATGTGACGTTACATCTCAACGTAAGATAAGAAGAGGTTAAACTTAGAAGACATGCACCGTTACATTTATCTTCTCAGACCTTTGGTGCAACACGCTAACTGATGAGATGAATTCTAAACTAAACTTTTCTAATGCAAAAAGAAAATATGAATAAGATAATGTATTTATAGAACAAATGTAATGAAAGCAGTTTACAAAACACACCTTTGTTATTATGCTAAAAATTAAAACACTCTATTTCAAGTATTTTTAACTATCATTCTCCTAATAAAAAAATTTTTCCAGCTTCTTAATTTTTAATATAGGATTCATTTTTATAAATATTATGGGATCTTGAAATCAGTCTCTAACAAATTTACTATCAAATGGCTCAACTACTTTGAAACCAAAACCTTTAATATTGTTAACTAACTCAGAATTAAATCCTAAAAAATGAAAATAACACATTATAAGTACTCGAGAACACACAATTGTTTGCATATTCAATCCTCTATCACGTCAAGAAAACCAATTACAAATTCCAGCTTTAGAAACATGAAAGAAGTAAAGTTAAACTAAAAACATTTAGAAACGATGATAACACACCTTTAGATTGTTTGATCTTCCTTGGAGGCCATCCCCGATACCATTATTTATGTCTTTGGGTGTGACATTTTCAGACGTTTCGTCAGGAGGAGATTCGTCAGTGGGTGGTACTGTTTGCCAAACCTTGGAAGGTCCAACAGGAGGAACGAGTGGTGTGACTCTGTCGGAAAATAATAATTAAAAAAAAGATTGAATTATAGTTAACTAGCAGTACCCGCACAGCGTTACCCGTGGCATAAACCAAGAGGAAAAATTAGCTTTAACCTTAAGTCTAGCCTCCATTCGATATGACATGGGCATGTTACGCAATATCAAACAAACATAAAAATATATTTAGAAATCATCAAAAATAACTACAAAACAGTTTTTATGGCACACATTCAGAAATATTTAGATTGTTAAAAAGGTAAAAATATGATATATTCATAGAAAAAAACAATTCACTAAAAATATGAAATAGAAAAGCTGTTTTAAAATTAAAAATATATTTACAAATAAGTCATTGAATGAACTGTTCCACATTTGTTTATCAATTCTGTATGATCTGATATGAAAATAAAATTCAACTTTCTTCATAATATTTCTTGGTAATCTATATTGGCTGTTGGCACATTAAATATTGAGTATTGGCTATCACTTCACTCCTCATGAGATTTATTCTGTCTCTATAATTCAGTTGCAGTTCGATTTAAAGAGAGACGTTACTTCGCTCAGCAGAAGACTCTCCTTCCCTAAGTATGGACATTCTTTCTCTGATATTCGTTAACCGAACGTTTCTTTCCTCTACATTTCCATTATGGAGTAACAAACGAAGCGTTTTGGCATTTAATGTACTCCAGCAGAGTTTGGATTTCCTTTTTACGGGTACAATGAGTTTTGAATCGCTGTTTAAGATCAGACGTAAACAAAGAAATGTATCGCACATGCGTACCACAACTTTTGCTATTTGGGCATGCGCAATTTGAGGTTTTCGCACATGCATGGATAAGTGCAAAGCACAGATATTGCTATTTTACGCATGTGCGAATCGTAGTAAGGAAATAATTAAAATTGCAACTATAAAACTCCTTTTTTATTTTAAAGAGGCTTCAATATACTAAAACCTTTCCCAATAAATTTTCTGCAAAATGGTACAAATAACACTAATATCAGTTAAGTATTTCTCGAGTTTTTCTGGTTCAAACATAAGACGCTTTCAGGAGTCTTATGTATATAAGACTCCTGAATGTATATAAGAATATAACACCAATATCTTATGTATATAAGACTCCTTAAAGCGTCTTATGTTTGAAGCATTATGTATATTTTATATTTATAGATTATAGATTTTATACTATGTATAGATTATTGAAAGATCTAGTATTTTGATAATGTTGTACCAAAAATCGAGTAAAACATGTAAAATGAAAAGAATTATCATATAATTAGAGATAAATACAAAAAATTGAAATCCGCTATCGCAAATTTCAATTTATAATGTGAGAACAATATTTATTTTATGTCACGCGGTATCAATCCGGCAGAAAAACATCATGTTTTCATGGCTCATATTTCGCAATCATCAACATTCAGAAAAACGATGGTTTCTAAACATCTGAAAATCAAAAGAGTTCTAAAATTTTTATCTCGATGCCAGAATGGGAAAAACAAACTTATCATGAAAAAAAATATATTTTTTTTTCAAAACTTCTTCATCAAAGATGGATGAGATATTTGTAACAATAATGACAAATATTCGAGTTTCTTTAAATTGTGGAATCAATTGTAGCAAAATATTTAAGGCATTAATTAAAAATAGAAATTAATATTTAAAATAAAATTAATATTTAAATGATAGAATTAGTAGTTAATTAATAGAATTAATATTTAAAAAATATTTTAAACATTAATTAGGAACAGAAAAAATATTTTACAGAAATTATTATTGAAAAGATATTTTTTTAATTTTAAGAAAGTATAAAATTTATTTTTATAACATATTTTCACCCTTATGAAGAAAAAAAAATTCGCTTATTTTTAATCCACTAAAATGTCAAAAAATTGCTCCAGTTTCACATTCGATTCTCTTAATTCAACCCATCTGATATGTCAGTTTGGTAGCTCTAAGCCTAACGATCAGTCCTGCCGGTCGCAAACACACACACTAATTTCCCTTTATTATTTCTAGAGATAGATACAGAGATTATTCAGTCTCCCATTTTGAAGTGTGTCCATAACACACTAATTTCCCTTTATTATTTCTAGAGATAGATATAGAGATTATTCAGTCTCCCATTTTGAAGTGTGTCCATAACACACTAATTTCCCTTTATTATTTCTAGAGATAGATATAGAGATTATTCAGTCTCCCATTTTGAAGTTTGTCCATAACACACTAATTTCCCTTTATTATTTCTAGAGATAGATATAGAGATTATTCAGTCTCCCATTTTGAAGTGTGTCCATAACACACTAATTTCCCTTTATTATTTCTAGAGATAGATATAGAGATTATTCAGTCTCCCATTTTGAAGTTTGTCCATAACACACTAATTTCCCTTTATTATTTCTAGAGATAGATATAGAGATTATTCAGTCTCCCATTTTGAAGTGTGTCCATAACACACTAATTTCCCTTTATTATTTCTAGAGATAGATATAGAGATTATTCAGTCTCCCATTTTGAAGTGTGTCCATAACACACTAATTTCCCTTTATTATTTCTAGAGATAGATATAGAGATTATTCAGTCTCCCATTTTGAAGTTTGTCCAGAACTGAGTAATTCTTTATGATTTTTTCATTTGCTCACATGGGCTTAAACAATTTCATGCAAAACAATCGCTCTAGAAAATTAGAATGATAAATTAGGTATATGATGAAAATTCCTCGTTAAACTTACACGGAGAGGTCTAGATCGGGATGTTCTAGGTTGACGTAGAACATTTCAGCCTCGACGTGCTCCTGCAGTTTGGACTTGGTTTTCTCAGCCTCATTCTTCAGACAATTGTTGATGCGAAACAACACCTCGGCTTTGGTGGTTGGATAGCGGTTCATCTGCAATAAAATACAAAAATGCATCGATTTCAAAGTGCAATTGATTGTGGTATCATTCTTCTATTAAATTTTAATTCACTGAATGAATATTCATATTCTTCGGAAGTCAACTGTAAGTCTACGTATTAAATGTAAAGCTAACTAATATTCTGAAATATAAAAATTGCTACAGAAAAATTCATACATATTGGCCGAATGCTTAAGAAATTAAAAAAAATTGTGGCATACCTTCAATGTAAATATATAGTAACATTAAAAATTTTATTTATTTGCAATGGAATCCAAAATGTTTGCGAATATTCAAATCAAAACTAATCACTAAAACCAGAGTGAAGCACACAGTAATCGATTAAGAGAAAAAAAATGTAATTCCAAATACAAAGTAAATAAAATGCGAAAGGAAAATATTAGCAATAACCTCCCTTTGAAATATTATGAACCAGCAGACCTCAGCTCATTATCCTTTTCTACAATCCGGCATTAAAAAATATAAATAAAACGTGAAGTTTTTGATCTCACAATTTATTTTTATTCTTTTGGCTTTGCCTTGTCCGCCATCGCAATTATTCTCTATCTCGCTAACCTTTCTTTCCTTGCATTGAAGTGAGAATATAATGAATAAGCATAATAGAAATTCCAGACATCAGATCATTGACCTTTGCTACAATCTAGCATTAAAAAAATGTAGATAAAAGTGAATATGCGATAATTAGTTTTTATTCAAGTTTAGCTTCATTCGCAAACTTTAAAAAAAAACTATCTGAATTGATAGATGCCAAAACAAAAGTTTGGGACTTCACATTGGCATGGATAATTTGAACACTCCGCCCAGAATACGGAACGGCGCGTGGTTATTATGTATATACTGATACTTTTTTATAAATTCCGTTCAGTGGCAATGCATTTCTATTTCGCTTTGTGATAGTATTTTCTACAGATAATCCATTTACGAAAGCAATTATTTGACAAGAAAACAAGGCGAAATTTAGTAAGAAGATAAGAAATCTCCATACCAGAGCTGCAGATTCGGATATCGCTTCTTCGAGAATGTGCTTAATGCAGTCTACCGACTTCCTTAAAGGTTCCTCATATTTGTTAACCAGTTGCCTGTTGACTGCGTCTACAGCCAAAGCCGGGAACGATATGGAGCCCCTGCAAATAAAAATAAAGCCGTTTTCAGAAAATTGTATTTCTGTTAAAAGATGTTGATGCTAGATCTTGAAAAGAAAATGATGCTAGATCTTACAATATTTCCTAACCATAGCTATGATTTTATGAGGAAAAGTTCTTAACACAGGATTGGTTGAAAAAAAATGATTAAGGACGCGAACTTTCCTCTTAACAATAAATTGCGAAGTCTCCTAAATTTTATCTATAGCATTAAAGTCAGTCGATGAATTAGCTCTGTAGACTAATGCTGAACATATTGGATGCAAAGCAGCATAATTTGTCAACTTAATAAAAAAAAGATAATTAGAGATTTTCCATTCAAAAAAATCTGTAAACAGATGTCTTAACTGCTATTAAGTCACACGTACCAATGGCCATACCTGGAATTAATAATGTTATGAATCTTTAATATCTTTTCTCCTGTGTAGTTATTCCTATTGTAAGGGAGAGAAATTTACAATGATTCTTAAAGGAATCTATGCCAATAACCTTCGATTTTGGCAACAAAATAAAGATTCTACAAAATGCAGGAATTTTGGCTCTATCTCTAACAGGATAAAAGATATGAAGTTTCTTCTGGAAAATTCCATGTCCGATCAGAAAAATTAATGTGAAGTTCTGAAGTAATTCAATTTTATCTTGAATACTAATTCATTACGGAGCTGGTGATGCCGGGCATTGTTGTTCGTACCTTGCTATTACCTATTTGACGATCTTTTATGGCTCTGTGGATTTTCGATTTTTACAAACGTTGTTCTTTATGTACACTTTGGTTGTGTCTTTGCTACTTGTGCCTAGTGTTTTCTCGCGGTATAAAGCGTCATTATCCGTCATCTATCCCTTACAGAATGAATCTACGATTGGGGATGAAAAGCTTCTGGTATGACGGTTGGTTCTCTCTGGTGGATGCAGAAACAGTGAGGGATTGGTTACCGGGGGTTAAGAGGGGTTATACCGTGGCTGGTAATGACCTTTAGGACTCAACCTAAGCCTATAGTATCGTGGCGTTCCGATGTTTCAAATTTTGCATTTGTCCCCTATCCTATAGTATATCTACCAAGCAATTTACGTAACAATATACACCAGAGTTCTGAATGCTGATGTGTTTATCAGAGGCGCAGGACCAGTGGCCAAATTTGGAGACAAAATGATAAATTGGCACTACTGAGCAATAATTGATGAAAAGAAGCAGTCCGATTGATAATCGTATCTGACCTTTTGATGATGGAAAATGGTATTGTTTGTTCTGTCTCATAATAAAGCATCAGTATCGAGATAAGAGTAAAAATAATGATGCACTGTTTTAATAAAACTTAAACGTTTCTTTTTGTTTACATTTCAGTATTTCAAAATTCATAAAAAATATCTCTGGCAAATACTACTTACCTAATACCATGTAAGTTCGTTATCAGAATAGTCATCTCCTCGTCGTTTGGCTCAAGTTTCTTCAGGAAAAAAAATAGGAAAATTTAAAACATTGCTTCTTATTAAATTCAATTATAGGTTACATAATAATAAACAATGGACATATTTAATATTATAATAATGAATACGCTTAATTCGTAAGCAATGAACGTATTAAAGCATAAACAATGAACTTACTTAACATATAAAATAAAATTTATGTAATAACTGGTATATTAATGCATAACAATTAACACACAATGTAAAAATAATTAATACATTCTGTATATAAGCGTGAAAATACTTAACGTAGAAACAGTGGATATAGTTAATACATAATTATTTAATGTATAAACAGTTGATATAGTTGATTAATTTCCTTAAAAATAAACTTCGTGTCATTAATACTGATTAAATACAAGAAGCACTGGATCAGGTTTTAAATAAATGAAATACGAACCAGTTTGAGGTTGTTTTGTACTTCGGTGTTGAGTTTGAAATTAATGAATGCACCAGCCGATATCGATTTCATGCCCACGAACTCCGAGTTGCCCAGCAGTTTCAGAGTGATGTCTTCGATGAATATATTTATAACTCTATAAAAAGAACAAGGATAATTTCATTATATTACGACCACGAATCCATTATTTTTTCAGCACTAATATTGTATAATTACTATTAGACATTCTTGTGATTTGCAAGCAATTTATCCAAAGACTATTTTAAATTTCGTTATAGAAAAGTCGTGGAATTCATTAGATTTAGAAGTGAATTGTTAAAAGTTTTGAATTATCTTGAGTTTGCAGTAAAAATAAATAAAAGATTATAGCTCAGACTGTCTGCATTTAGGGTAGTTGAAGGTTATTCGCTACTTTAAGTGTTTAATTTTCGCAATACGTATACAATATATCAGCTATTAGAGGTCATTCAAAATCCAAATTATTGATTACTGGATTTGGATTATTGACTATCTGGATTGGATTCCTCAACCATTAGAGGTCATTCAAAATCCAAATTATTGATTACTGGATTTGCATTATTGACTATCTGGATTGGATTTTGAATGACCTCAATATATCAGCCATTAGAGGTCATTCAAAATGCAAATTAATTTTATTATGTAATATTTGATATTTTTTCCAAAATTGTGATTATTGACTATCTCTACTTAACAAAGAGACTTATTGAATCATGCACTTTCATATTCTTCGGCACATTATCTGTTGGTTATTATGGAGAATCGAAATTAAAACAGGCAAGCTTGATTAACTATGTAATATTCGATTTCTCCGGAAATTTCTTATCGAGGACTACTAGGTTGATAAAAAAAACTTATTGAATTTTGTAATTCTATATACTGTTGTTGTTGTTACTTATGGCACTTTACAAGCCCGCTGATAAACTGTCAGCAATTGAAGACGAGTGTGCAGTAGCTTCTGAGGGCAAAGCACCTGAGCACCCGAGGGTAGAAGTCTGACTTCTAGCTCATACGAAGATAAGACACACATTCGCTTGCACAACCCCTTTTTACATGGGGACTCTTTCACACACCTCACAGATAGAACACAGGGAAGAGAACCATGCCCAAACCAGAACTTGAATCCGGGATGCCCAGATCAAGGGGAAGACGTGCTACCCCTAGGCTAGGTCGCCGGCAACTTCAATATATACTTCAGTATGTTGCTTGTTGAAAATGGAAAATCAGAATTCCAAAAACTAACAAATTTATTTAATCGTGTGATGATTTCTCTAGATATTACTGATTATCTCCATTTTACAAATAATCTTTCTGAATCATGTATTTCTAAATCTTTCAACATATTACTTTTCAGTTATTATGAAGAATCGGAATTTTAAAAGCAAACAAATTTATTTCATAATGTAAAATTCGTTTTTTCCCCCATATTATTTATCAGTGACTACTATATTATCCTTACAAGCAATACCATTAAATTATGCAATTTCAAATTTTTCAACATGTTGCTTGTTGGAAATTATGTAAAATGGAATTTCAAAAGCATACTTAATTGTGTGATGATTTCTTAAACTATTACTAATCGGTGTATACTGATTATCTCTATTTTACAAATAATCTAACTGAATTCTGTAATCGGAATTCCAACAGCAAATAAATTTATTTAATCAGTTTAATTTCTCAACTTATTACTTATTTATGTTTATTGAGGATTCCGGATTTTATAACAAGCTTACTTGATCATATAAAACTGTTTCCCGCTGGGGTTTTCTCCTATGTTGCTTTCAAATTCCTTCAGTTTCTTGTTGTATCCAGCCAGCTTCTCGGCCAGTTTGGTCCGGACGTCTGGTAGGGCAGCCTTGATGTGAGACTTCAGGATCCTCTGCAGAGATCTCCGGAGATATGGCGTTCCCATCCGATCAGCTAAGTGTCTGCAAGTGAACAAGACAAAAAGATTAACCTTCTTGGGAGGTTCTTGTTTATAGCCGCTAAAATCCTATTTCCTGGAGTTGTATAAGGTTAAAATAAAAAGTGAAACTGAAATTACTTTTATTGTTATAACTATACTGTATAACCTCCCATTTGAAATACATACCAGATTTCAATGCTTGATATATCGTATAAAAACTTTCCGTTAACCATTCGTTCGCTACTGGTCATTAACCAGTTAAGTTTTTCGACCTCTTTGGGAAATGCGTACTACATTGTGTAGCAAAAATTTAGCCATGAGGAGTATACTTCTCAAATATAGAGAATGTGTATTATGAAATTATGTTGTAATTAAATGACTTTTATTTCTTTATTTAAATAATCACATTTACTTATTCACTTAAACTAACATACATTTTTTGCATATAAACGGAAAAAAAACATGAAAAATAATTCATTATTTTAATTTGCTGTTAGAGAATCGTAATGAGCAAAGCAGGGTACAACGCATAATAATCTTTTATTTGTTCTTTTGATTTCGACTTCGCTTCAAAATATATTAATCAACTTGAAATTTACAAATATTTTTGAGTTTTTACTAAGATTGTAATTCGAAATGCGAGTTGCCACTACTTATAACTTCTGACGAATAAACTCATCACGACGCAAAATATTGTACTTTTTCCATGATGAATATATTCGTCAAAAACATTCAACTGGTTAAGGCCAATGCCGTAGATGATCCGCAATGGCAACATTCCATTATTTTTTTTAGTGGTGACTTGATGTCGAAATTAATTAAAACAAGTATCTTGTCGTAGATTTATCATCAGTTTCCAACCAAATCAATAAAAATAATATTTCTTATTTAGTAATATTTAATGAAAAATAAAATTGGTTTGAATTTTATTATAACAATAGTCAGTGGAAGTACATTCTTCTTGAATATTTTCTATGCTTTCACAATGCAAAAGAAACCTTCGGCAATACAATGCGTACATACATAGATAAGAAAATCAAGAATCTGTTTTAGAGCAGTAAGCTTATCCAATCTCGAATTTTATAAAAAATATGATTTACAACAAGCCACCTTAAGCAATCAGCTGATGTTTTAGCGTCCAACAATTTGATATTCTCTCATAATATATTTTAAAAATTGGAAGCTTCGGCCTGGGTGGCAATGAGTTTGCTGATGCCATGGCCAGAACTGCTTCTGCTGAAATCATGCACGAAAAAAAAGCAATCGCTTACTCAAAAATTTCTCAATTGAAAAAATAATAGAAATCGACAAGCTTTGAAAAGCTCCATCTAACCATGCATGGGTGTTTTGGTAGAGGATACGACGGATCTCTCCAATGCAAGATTAAACTTACCAGAAGTCGGTAGGCGACTCTCTCACGACTTATTTTGATATCACTCACATATGAGAGAATGGTGCTCATATATTTTATTATTTTACATCTACAAACCTACAAGCTAGAAAGGTGTTTCTCTACATGTACAATATCATCCCTGTTATAACAGTTCTGTGGTAACGCGTCTAACAGTTTGGCGCATATGTGCGCAACATGGCATGCAGTGTGTTAAAATTTGATAGAAATCTACACATTTGGTGTAAGGACCTCATACTAAATTGCATGCATTTAGCTCTAAGTATTTTTGAGTATTCAATTCACAGAAGATAACTATAATTTCAAAAAAGTGTTTTCCGGATTCAGAGAAATCTTAAACATGGAAATTCCTCAAAATCTCAAATTCTAATTTTTAAACGATTACCATTCTTTGCATCGTAAACAATAAAGTAAAATTCTAATTTTTAAACAATTACCATTCTTTTGTTTGCATCGTATACAAGAAAATAAAAATATATTACATTATTCTATACATTGGGACATTATCAAATAAATTTCGAAAATAAGTTTATATTGAAATATTCTTGTTTCTATAACAAAATTTTTTAATCTAATATGTCTATCAATAATTATCAAAATGCCATCCAAATTTGTCGAAGCGGTCCTTGTGTTCATAATGCAATATAATGAAAAAAGCACAGTATTTCTTAGAAAGAGAATAAAATTTAGTAATTACTTGTAGCACTCTTTCGTGGCAAAGAAATTCCTCTCTTTGTCCAAAATGTACTGAATATCTTTTCCTTCATCGATGTCTCTTTGGCTTCTATTCATAACGCCAACCCAACCTTTCAGAGAGATTATCAGAGATTTAGTACAAAAATAAGAGAAATTCATTTTTAATAGAAAGAAATATTAATATTTAATCAGATGTTCTCATAAATGTCGGAAAAAGTCGGATAAATGTCATAAATCAGGCATGCAGTCGGAAAAAGAGATATTTTTAAATGTTATCCTAAATTTATTGTCTCGTATTCACATTTTATATTAAGTCTGATTTAATTTTTATAGAGTGCTAAATGTGGGCATTAACACTGGAATCTATAATTTAAAATGTTTAGAGGGGTGAGGGTTCAAGTGATTCGGTACTCCGTTGCTGGACAATGCTAAGAATTTATTCTACCGTTATTCTTTTCATTTCTCTTATTCTTTACTGTTCATTCTCGGATGCTAAAACCTTCCATGCATTTGCGCATGCGTGAGGTTCAAGACTGGAGGATTCTATGTGTGAAACCCTTTCCACTCAAGGCGCATCTTGTATACAGACCTAAGGCAGGTTAACTCTTTAACATCCAAGCACCTTTCAAGTGGAGCTTTCTTTAACAAACAGATTTTTCGGTGTGCAGCTGCAAGACACGGGCTCTTCCAAGCCGAGGGTCTGTTCCCCCCTTTGTTAGAAGTACTAGATCTGTTATCTCTCAACAGTGAGCAATTGCCTTGCGATTTTTCAACAAGCTTGCATTTTCTTTCAACCTCTTCCTATCAATTTCAATTTTTACATATCACTCATCATTAAAAGAGTATTCCAGTTGGAAACATTTTTTTCGGTATATATCCATAAAATCTTTTCTATTTTGCGCTAACAATAAAAGAAAATAGAAACCAAACTCTTTGAAAACAGAAAAAAAAACAAAAAAACAATCGCAAACAATCTCAAATGGCTGCTTGGATGGTCATACTGACCCTTATATCATCCCAATGGATACTGTTAATTTTTTATTATATAGAGATGACAATCTTGATCCAATTGTTCTTAACAGCAAATAGTTTGGACGATTGCTTCATTCTGCAAAATGATAATACTTGATCTTACAAATTTAGGTGCCGGCGTCCTAGCATAAGGGTTGCGCGCCTTCCTCAGGATCTGGACGTCCTGGGTTCGAGTCTCGGTTCGGGTCTGGTTGTTCTTCATTCGTTCTATCTATGAGATGTGCGGATGTGCCTGTAAAAAGGAGTTGTGCAAGCGAATGAATGATGCTTGAGTAGTAAAATTGTACTCTTGGCCCTAGTCGGCGCTATTAAAACAAGAGACGCTCCCTATCAGCTTAAATCGCTGACTTCGAAACAGCGGACTTGTGCATGGCAAATGCCCTCAGAAACAACAACACAAATTTAGGTTGGTGGGAAATAATCTTCGAAGATAGAGCAATAAGGCTGATTGCAGTTGACTTAATAAACGTCAATATTTTGAGCATGAGCATCGTGTTTATGCCTGTAAAGCTGTTATAGCTCTTCACATATCAATAGGTTTTCATTTTGTGCATTTTCAAGACAGAAAATAATCCTATAATTGTTGCTGTTGTTTCCTTTTTGCTTAGCTACGAAGTATTTGTTTGTTTATTGGTTTTACCAAATATCATCGAATTCCAAACAACAGCAATATCACAATCGTAGATTTCTTTTCTGATTTTTTTCTATAAGCTTTGGTAATTCCGATGCAAAATAAATGGCATTTTAAAATTATTTGCATATTAAAAATATAAATTAAAAATAATACCGAAATCTGTTTAATTTCATTTCTTATTATAATCTAGTTAATACATCCATTGCTCGGGACGAACGTTTAAGTAATTAAGAGAGCAGAGGCCTCTAATATAATAAATAGTGATTCATTTTACCTCTTTTAAGTGTAACTTGTCGGTTCTCCAGGATGTCTAGCGCATCTGTACCTTCGTCCATAATGTCCAATTTGGTCAAAACGCCGATGGTCCGCAATCCTGTAAATTACCACAACCATAAATTATGAATACAAACGTTAAAAGAAAAATTACATTATATTTTTAAATCTTTTATAGATCAATATTCTTCTATGATAATCAGTTAGTCCATTTGTATTACTGCATGCGTCTGCTAACAATTAAAATTTTAAGTTACATGTAATGAAAATTATACTATGCATACGAAAAAATAAAAATTAATCAAAAAGCATTAAACTTTAATCACCAGGACGATCCTTAAGCAAGGCCCGGGTCATCTGCCTCCCTCCATCTCTTATCGCTACACCACAAACTATATTTGTCTTCAGCAATAATTTTTAAAAATATATATATACTTTAATCTTACTATCTGGGTCAGCCTTTCTGGCGATTTCCAAGGCATCTGATGTCGCAAGGTCTTGATTGGCTGGTGTGACGGCCAGAATCAGGCATTCTGGCTGGTTAATATATTGTTCAATCATTCTGCGGACTTCTGCGATACAACTCTCGGGCTGGCCGTCAACCACAACGCGGACCAGTCCAGGAAGATCCACAAGTGTCAATTTCAGCACTAGAAATTCAAGAGGGAAAATTTATGCCATAAAGTGCACAAAAAGACACAAAAATAGATGAAAAGGTTCCGAAAAGTCATTATCTTATTTCACTGAATATTTGAATGAGAAAAAAAAATGTCCTATTCCCTTAACTATTAACTATTAGAAGTTACCTTTAATGTAGTTCCATTATCTGTTAATGAAGAACTATTTTTGAATCCTTCCCATTACACCAGTGTAGAGTGTAATAAGAATCACTCACTAACCATTCACAAAGTTAAAGCTCGCCAAAGTTGAATTTCTGTTAATGATTTCTCACCAAAGGTGGTAATCCTGATAATTTTTATTCAATCTTTATGGTTGTAAAATGTTTTTAAACTTAAAAGTATTTTTTAAAGTTTGTTTAAAAAGTTAGAGAAAAATGTACAGAAATAAAATTTATACACTTTAAAGGTGGGTTAATATTCAGCCAGTTATAAGACAGCAAATAAGACAACGCATGTGCAGAAAGGGATTGATTTATGTTTGCTGCAATTTCGAAAAATAGATTCAAATATTCTTTGCTTGACTAAAAATTGTCATTTTCGTGTCCTGAATTTTTCTTTTTTCCTCTGCTTTATCCCCTATTTTATTAAAATGATGGATTTTAACGCAAAGTAACATAGTAAAATGAAAAATGTTAACATACCTAATTTGGAAAATTATAAAAAAAAGGCAAATCAAATGAAAAAAAATTGCAACCTCGCATCAGAAAGAACAAAATACAAAAAATGTCGGAATTAATCTATGATAAGTGATCAATTTTATCATGCCGAGAAAAAAAAAACTGTCAAATTCTACAAACGCATGCGCAGTAAGTAAAAAGTATAATAAAGCGACATGTTGTTGTCCCGTCGGGACAAGTACTTGCCATGGGCCGAACATCATATTTCAGCCTTTCTATGCATGCACTGCCTACTGGCCGTCTTATAACTAACCTTAAAAGTTAGCAAATAAAAAAATTATGTAAAAATGAAGCTTTTGAAATAATATTCTCTAAGATTATTGATAAATAACTGTGGAATTCCGATTAATTTCCAATTAAATTTTTTTAAAATCTTTTTTAAAGAACACCTACTACCTAAGAAATAACTACGTACTTAATTTGGTAGCACTAGCTTCATCAATCTGGTCTGTACAGAGTTTTGAACAAAATTTTTGCATATATCACGATACTAATATGATTAACCAATTTAAGAATAGCATCCAACTTTACCACGTTGAAATATTGCAGGTTTCAAGCAAAAGAAGTGCAAATCAAAGGCCTTACCTTTAGGAGAATATATTTTTAGCTGTATGGGAACAGAGGAGAAGTTTCTCCCCTCGGGCATTTGGGCGGCTATCTCCTCCTTAACCGCCTCAAAATCTGTGAATTTCTCATTTTCTTTGTGTCCGAAGATAGCGTACTCTGAGGAAGTAAAAATAATTATAAATTGACAAATAGTTAATAACAGAACATTGAGTTTAAATAAGTAAACTTGTATAATTTAAAAAACTAATTTCTATTCTCCTGCCCTTCATTAAAAGGAATTTTTTTGTATTCTCATAAACGAAATTGTACAAAAAGAAAGCATAATGTTACAGAAAAACGTCCGAAGGGTGTACAATGAATTTAAAACATCGAGATGAATAATGGCAAATACATATTATTCCATGAAAAAATTCCAACGAAATATGCAGCCAAAGTATATGGAAATAACAGTATTAGTAGATGTTAACAAATGACAAATAGACAGCAGCACTAGTAGACGTTAACAACTTACGAGTAGACATCAGTATTACTAGAAGTTAACAACTTACAAGTACTTAAATAACAGTAACGGCATAATTAAGCTTGGCTAAAGAGAGAATTCACTTAATCGTTACAACTATTCTTATTTATATATGTTTTCCGACAAATAATATAATTTTCTTTTAAAAATGTCTTCAAATCTCTGTTCTCAAATAAAGATAAAGTCAAAATTCTTGTATTTTCCAAAACCTTATTCTTTTTGACAATCATTCAGTTCATCGTTAATATCTCTGCATCCACTCAACAACCATTACAATCCATGTAGATTTCTTTTTCTTATAATAAAACTAACATAACAGGAAAACTGTATTACAGATTCGTAACTTTATAAAATTATAATATCGGAGTGATTTTGAATTTTTTAAAAAATAAATAGTGAAGAATCTGTAAAAAGCAGAAACGCGGCAAAGGAAGAATTCGTAGCCTCAAAATTGTTACACATGTTTTCTTTAAGAAGAACGACGATAGGTAAAGAAGCTTTAGTTCAAGTTTTCCCTTCCATGCCATTATAGGAATTTCAGGTCATATATTTATTTATCTTGACTCATAGATTCTGTAGTTCTAATCCCACTTGACAAGCATTTAATTTAATGCTTGAGTCAAGCATTCGTGATAAATAGCAAGTGCAGCAGTTTTTGCTGGTCAAAGCGACGTTGGAGCGTACAGATAGTAGCTTGATTTAGCTGCTGTATATAGATGTAGCTGCCTCCCTGATAGACTGGGGAAATAGACCAATATTTTTACTTCTCTTGAAAGGAAACTTCTAGCTGTCAGCACGAGCACAGTGAACAGTTTGTTGCTAATGTGTGCATCTGTCTGCCATTTTTGAAAAGTACTGATAAAATCCACAACTTTCTTAATCTGATTCATGTTCTTTGTCCTGGTCTTAACTCAATGATGGTCAGTCTTTGTGTTTTGAATTATATAAAGGAAATGAATTAAGTTAGAATTGAAAGGACAATTGGTATTTTTCCGTTCGCAATGAAGTCACATCATCGGCAAGCTAAAATATTGACGCCAACTGAAGTCAAGCTCTGCGTTATTACCAAATATCATCGAATGCGTTGTATAAATAATAGTCAAATACAGTATCCAAAAACTGACGTTAGACTTGCCGGAGTTTAACCCCCTGCTTGGCTCAATTTTCAAAAATCGCCAACAACGGTCTTGCGAAATGTTCAAAAGCAAGGGAGCAGATGTCCAATCATAGTGCATAATAAAGCTTTAAGTACCATAAGTAAGTTAAGTTAAGTGCCAGCTTTGGCGCGTTATCGCAATTTGGCGAAGAAGGGGGTTAAACTCCGGTTCACTCCTGGTCGAGAAGGCACAAGATAATCCGATCATCTGCAAGCTAAATTATTGACGCCAACTGTCGCCAAGTTCTACATTGTCAACAAATATCATCGAATGCATAGTATAAATAATATTGGAACGTAGTGGCTAAATATTAAGGTTAGACTTGGTAAGGAAGCAAAAAGCCATGCTAACAGAAAAGTGTCAAACAAATGGAAAAGGCGTCTTCGAATTCTGTTTCATTCGTGCTGCTAACAAGTACACGGTTTCAACGGTTCTTTCATTTTATTGTATTAAGAATGCATAAGTGCACAGATAAGAGCTATAAAGAGATAATAAAAAAAACATGTGGCGATCTCTCTAATTAGTATATTCAACAATTTTGCTTTTTCAACTTAACGAAACCACAAATAAACAAAAGGGTGAACCGGAGTTTAGTCCCCTTTTTCGCCAAGTCGTGATAATGCGCCAAAGCTGACAACTTCCAGACTGGCAAACCTATTATCTTTCGCCTTTATTATGTGCTATGATTGCACATCTGCTCTATCGCTTTTGAACATTTCGCAAAACATGGCGCAAGACCGATGTTGACGATTTGTCGATTTCTGAAAATTGCGCCAAGCAAGGAGTTAAACTCCGGTCGTACCAAACAAAATAAAATTTTAAATCGTAGTGGCTGCAATTGAGCATCAAACAAATAATAAACTCAATAAAATGTATCAGACCTTCAGATTGGGTTGGGTAGAGCTGAATCAGAGTCGGTCTTCTTGTTACAAGACTGTTACCTCGTGGAAGAAATTCCCTGAAAAAGAATAAAAGAAGATTTAAAAATTTATCTAGTAATTCAAAGAGCTTTTTGAAATGCGGGGAAAAAAAATTTCTTACGATCTACAAATAAATGTTACGAATATTAACAAGATTATACGTTTTTCAAATTTTAAATATTACAAGTACATTTAAGAAAATTGGTTTTTCTAATTTGCAAAGAAAACTAGTCGAATTGGTCTCCCCAAAACTTTCTCGCATACTCTCTAATAAAGGTTTTATCCCAAAGAATGTTTTGTGTGGTATTGGTGTACAAAATATTACGAAATATTAATCTTTGGCTTCAATGTAGCATTTTTACTGAATGTATCGTGTCATCCTTGGTAAGTTTTACATGTTTCTGAAAATACAGACCGTCAGACGGTCAACCTCTAGTCGGATTTGATTCAAACTTTGATACTTGTCTGCATCAAATCTGTGTACCGAATTTCATCTGTCTCTTTTCGTTTCTAGTTATTGTATTAACTATTATATTCGAATAGCGGAACAGACATACTTCCTCTGGACAAAATTTGCTCAGAATTTCACAGAATTCTATTTGGTATAAAAACCCAATGCCAAATTTTTTCCGTCTAGTTCAAAGTGTTTTAAAGTTATCTTCGCCACAGTCAGACAGACGGACATTTTCTAAAATTTTGTTTTTCGAATTCAAGGTGATCTAAGACGTGGAAAATTGTCAAAATCTCGAGTTTTGATTATTGCAATATTTTCTCTATACTACGCATATGAGAAAGCAAAAAATTAATTAAAGATATTGTGTTGTTACTATTACTTGTTCATATGAAAGTACCAGCCCTACATGTATATTGTTACAAATCTGTAATTTTGCTACCCGACACGAATAGTGTTATCCTGGGGAAAACCGTTAATACCTTTGTAAGATCTGTCCTGTACGTGCTGAACTTGGCGACTTGGTGACGAATTTGGCGACTAAATGGATCATACCGGAAAGTTCGAGAACTTTCACGATCCATCCACTAAGAACCGAGATACACCCAGGTCTGGAAGATTCTAGCCCCACCTCCCGGGACTATAAAAGACAGGCACTCTGAAGGTCGTGTGTGAGAGTACTCGGAGTCGAAAACAAGTAAAAAAATTAGAGGATTAGACAGCAAGCAAACTGCTGAACTAGCGATTAAATGCGCTGCGTTATTACGATTGATTGACGGTATTTGCAGAAGAAAATTTTGTAAGAATATGCATTTTAACCTTAAATTTTCACGGTTCCTTTTTATTGCTCTGTAATGTTTGAGTAAATCTTTATAAACTAGAGTAAGGAATGTAAGAAAAATAATCGAAAACATTGATTTTGAAACTTACTTAAATCACATCACAAATTTTGTTGTAATTTTTTCATTGACTATAAATTAAATTATTCAAAATTAACTACAAAAGGCAAAATAATGCCGAAAGCTATTACTGAAGAATGTAAGATAGATAATTTACTGATTATAGCGTTCATTTAATTAATTGAATGAGGGTGAAATGTGAGAAATCAGAAACCTCACCTTCCCACGATGTTTTCCAAGACGCTGCTTTTTCCTGCACTCTGCGATCCCACCACGACTATCTGGGGCAGCGAGAGGTCCAGGCTGAAGCCGTTGTTGATCAGCTTATTTTGCAGTTCGTTCACCATGTCAATGAGGTCGGGCTCGCCAGGCCGAGGGGCCTCTGGCACTGAAAGGAGGAATAATTAAAATAATGAAATAGATACTGATTATGTAAATCTTTATATGCATAATTAAAAATGCGTCTGTATGTTTCATCTTTAGACAATTCACACTTCTAAACGGATTCAAACGAAGTTGGGCACATATTATCTATAGATATATATATGTAATGTTTTCGTAATTTAATTTCAATCCTAATTTATTTCTTAGTTTTTATCTTAATTTAGCCCATGTTAATTGCATTCTAAAAATGTTCTCTAATTTCCTGAGCCAATTCCCACTTTTTTATTTCTTAATTTCTTTTTTTTAATATTTATCAATTTAATATTTATGTTTTATTTTTGCGTACTAGCAATAATAAGACAGATAGCTTATTTTAAATTAAAATAGGATAACACAAAACATTTCATCCATCATGCGTTTGAAATATCACTTTTTTTTTTGTTAATATTTATAGTATTGTTTTCCATTAATTTTTGTTTACAATTTTATTAATATTACGAATAAATAAAAATATTTATAGTAAAAGCATTACAGAAACATTTAGCATAGAGTCATAACATAAAAAGGCAATATTTTACCATTAAACTCCTTGCAGGTTATGAAAAAAATCTTCGCACCATCATCTTTATACCAGCTTGTAAATTGAAAACAATGTTTTCTTCGAGATTCTTCCGGCTACTTCTTTCGCTTGTAATATTTCAAATTCCACAATAGCTTATAGAATCAATTCATTTTGTTCCATTTTTACAGCAGAAGTAACTGCTATTTTAAAAGCTTTATCGGTTATTTCCGATTGTTCCGCAGATAACTGTATAATATACACTGATTCACTTCAGCGCTTTGGAATCTCTCTCTATCATCTTTACATGCTCGCAGCCATCCTTTGCTTTTCAACATTTTAAACTTGTATGACAAACTTATCTGGAAGGGCTTTCAAATTATTTTATGCTGGGTCCCCACACATGTGGGAATTCCAGGAAATGAAAATGCTGATAAGGCAGCTAAATTGGCTACTACTTTTTTGTCAACACAGACTCCTCTTTCTGATTATAAGAAATATATATGTCATATTTTGTATTCCAAATGGCAAACTGAATGGGATGCACAGATTCGCAATAAGCTCCATACAATTAAGTTTACAATAGATTTCTGGCCCACTTTACACAGCAGAAAACTGGACACAATTTTAACTAGGTTGAAGATTGAACACACTCGATTCACCCACAGACATCTGTTGATGGGAGACCCAACACCCTTTTGCTCAATGTGTAATAGTCCAATATCTGTTTTACATATTCTTGTGGAATGTCCACGTTTTTCTATCCAGCGTCTTGCATGTTTTCAGAAATCTCCATCAGAATTGGGCGAGTTGATTTCTAAAACCCCGCATGTTGGCCTTTTTAGTTTTTTAAAAATTATTGGTTTTTATAATCACATCTAAACATTAACTGCGCTTTATAGCACAGTCCCATACATCATTGTTACGCTTTTTCATGATTCACAGATTTACGCTTTTAGACATTTGGAATTTGTAGGCATTCCATACTTTGATTTTATTATCAATTGATATAAATATTTTAAGTTCAAGAATCTGGCACAGCTTAGCCAAAGATAGCTTTTGTGCCATAAAAAACAAACACAACTCAACTCGAGATTCCTCATTTCACGAAACCACAAGATAAAAGATAGACTAAAAGAGCGGGGCAGAGAATTCCTTATGGGGAATCCAGCTTGTCTAAAGAGCAACATGGGCGAATGAATATGTAATCGGAAATAATAATTAACCAGTGGAAGTTGTCACTGGAAAACTTTCTTGCATTCTCTTAAATAAACTTGTCTTGCCAGAGAACACCTTGCATTGGCGTACAATAATGATGAAATATTATCTTTTGGCGTTAATTTAGCATTTTTACAGAATCTATCGTGTGATCTTTGGCGAGTTATTTGGCGATTAATCTCTCGCATGTGGTTAATAGTATCTCAAAATCGAATTTGTATTTTAGATTCGTTACTCTCAACCGATTCAAACGAAGATTTGAAACAAAACTGCACTTGTAGTCACAAAAGCCCGTACCAAATTAGGTATATTTAAGTCACTTCATTTTAAAATTATAGTTTTTACGTATTTCTGAAACTACAGATTGACAGGCAATAAACCCTTTATTAGAACGGTTCAAAATTTGACAGATGTCGACACTATAGAGTCTACATCTGTGCGACGAATTTCATCTATCTAGTTCTCATTCTTTTATAGTCATTGTGTTAACTTATATTCAAACTTCTGGACAGCCGGGCTTCCTCAGGACAGATTTTACACAAAATTTGAAAGATAACCGTATACCAAATTTCAACCATCTAGATCAAAGCGTTTTTAAGTTATCTATGTCAGAGACAGACGGACATGCTTTCTAATTTGGAAGAGGGGGTCTAAAACGTAGAGTTTCGTCAAAATCTGATAATTTTATAAGGATCACTATACTTTCTTTATAGAACGTATACGTGAACATAAAAATGAATCAGGAATTATTACCTTTTCGTGCTTGATATTTTTATAAATTGAATCCATGTCATCTATTTTTGATCAAATGTGTGGGATGTAATAAATAATTAAAAATCAAAAGACTGATTATTTGGGGGGGGGGAGCGACTATAGAAGTGTTTGTTTGACACAGCAAGAAACCTGTTCAATAGAAAGTTTCTAAATCATTTTGATTTTATTGTTCTTCGTAATGCGATCAACTTTAGACCATAATATTCTTCCTTTCTTGCTAATTCTCCATATTTAACTATAGTGACCGAACCTTCCGGATTAACAGAGGCCCCTTTTACCGCATTGGAAAAAACAACCGAAATTCGAGCTGTATTATATCTTGGATTATTCTGAATATATTGATCAATGAAAATTCGCGTTAAAATATATGGTTATATTTAATGTTTTTTCTATACCATCTATAGAAGAATATTTTCCAACCATTTTAGCATTTTCATTCTAATATGATCGTTGGAAAATGAGTCAACCTACTTAAAAATTAATAAAAATAGAAGAAAAATGTTTCGTTCATGCTTCTTTCTCCCTTTTTGTTCTTATTTTTAACTTTTATTATATATTTATTATAATATATAATAAATCTCATTGATACTGTTTATTATTATTATTATTATTTATTTTATGGGGGAGAGGTGAAGTTATTGCTTGGACTCAGGTATTCACTAACTGGACCTGATGCTCGCTGCTTTAAAATAGCAAATGCATAATGATTAAATTGGATTGTGTGAACGATAGATTTTCTTTTTCCACCTATGCCAGTCATTATTATCATATTTAAAAAAATATTGCGAATTATTTAAATAAAGAAAGGGACATATTTTTCCAACCGGTTCTGACAGTCAAGAACTGCGCAAGAACTAATACGCAACTTCATCGGATGCAGTTGCATATTTTTTACAGGATGTGCGATATAAAAAAAAATTGAACGATAGATAAACATTATCTTAAGATTGTTCAGCACGCCGCATTTTCCCCTCCAGCTGGAAGTGAAACTGAAACTACAAATTAAGCTTGGGTTTTCCCGCAGGCTGCTCGTCTGCAAGCTGATTGGTTGCTCGCTCGAATTACCTTGTAATGACGTCATCTGATTTCGCCATCTATTTCGCATTGACAGCAGAACCATTCAGATCAGCATTTGAAAGATTTTGACATTAAAATTACCATGCGAAGGTTTATTTTAAAAAATAGTAACAATTATTGCATATTTATGGTTTTAAAAAAGGTAGGGGCATATCGGATTTTATTTTGGAGGATTTCTGTAACCTCTTTGTAAGCATTAGATATTACTGAAATATTTGATACTATTTATGGATAACATAGAAATATCTATTTAATCTAAGTTAAAATATAGCTTCTATAGGTTAATATATACTATATGTCTAACAATGTCAGCAGTATACATTAATATATTATTTTAAAATCGCACTTATTAAAGCTGATATTATATTAAAAAGCATTCTGAAAAAAAATCTTTATATTTAAAAGCAAGTACTAGAATTTGTTTCTGTAATCAATACAAACAAAAAGGAATATATTTTCACAAATTAAAAAAGTAACTATAAAATCAATAGATGCATAGTACATGATTTTGATTCAAATGGTCCAAAATTTTGAAATTTGAATTTCATTTATTAAAATCGAAATGATAAAAATAAAAACATTTTTTATACCTTTAAAAAAAATTTCATTCTTCTATGGAGCTAAATTCATCATTAAAATTAAATAAACGCCTTTTGAATTAATATCTAATTTATTATTAATACCTACATTATTTAAACCAATTTGTTATCTATAGTATGAATTAATTGTTATTAATAATAAATTACTGCTAACTGTATAACATAATTTCTATTAAAGATTATGATGTAGTGAATGAAAAAATGGGTTTAAAATCATAAAACAGATGTATTTAAAATCGTAGGTGAAAAATGAATCTGGGAAAATTAATAGAACAGAACTTTTAAACTGCTTTTTATTTAATGCAAAAAAAAACCGGTGAACTAAATACAATTTCTTATCATAATTTGAAGAAACAGAAAAAAAAAAATTGGATTAATAAGAATTGACGAAGTAGGCAAAATCAACTGAACAAAATGACTTTCAATAAAAAGAGATAATATTATGAATTATATTTAAGAATCAACTTTCAATTGTATTGAAAATGAATAATTAAATAATAATCATTAACTAAAAGTTTGTTCAAAAAAGAAAAATATATAAATATAATAAAATTGGCAATAGTAAAAATTTCATGTACTTTTTCGATTTTTTTTCCCAAAATTTTTAAAAAACGATTTTTTAAAAATTTCTTGAAAAATTTACTCAAAACAATATTAGTAATATTGAAAATGAAATATTTTCGAATTTTAGAAGAGTGTAAAAATTATTTCTGTACCATATTTTTGAAAATAATTGCTGAGAAATGCAAAAATTTTGCTCAATTTTTCTTAAATAAACTTCAGCAAATTTGAGTGAAATATATATATAGTGCATATTTAAATCCTCTAAATAAATTATGTTTGGTCATATTAGAAGATCAATAAAAATAATTTGTCAACAGGAGCTTCTAGATCATCCTAAGAAATTGAAAAGATTTTCTCTTTAAATTAAGCTATTTATCCCGATTAAATACTATTACACAATTTTTCTATTTTACTCAAAGAAAGATTTGTATGCGACTAAATAAAAATATCATCACTCCCAAAAATTTACTTTTGCTATATTTGCTGAACGGCAACCACATCTATGACATGTTCAGTTTCCTTTTATAAAGAAATTTTAGATAAATAAAATAATCTAAAGAAATGAATTAAAAATAAATAATTTCAAAAATGAATAAATTTTTTAATGAATTAAAACTGTTATTTTATCAGTTCATGATTATAGCAACTAATCCAATTTAATTTTCATCAGCATTACAATCCATTGCATTTTACATAATATTTTATTTCATTTGCATTTTACATAATATTTCATTTTGAGTTAAAAGTATAAAAAGGGCAATTGAGAAAACAGTAAGGAAAAATGATTTTATGAATCCTATCAATATTTATCTTTTTCTTTTTTTCTTTCGTATTTTCTTTTAATAATTATCGTTTGTTTAATAAAGCATCCATTAATTTATTCGTTTTTGTAAATATATTTATAAATATTTATTTTTCTTTTATCTGGATAAACAGTATTCCATTATAACTGGAACAGTTCAAGTTATTTTGCAGCAATTTTGTCAATAACACATAGCATTTTTCTGATATGATTGAAATAAAGCCTTTTCTACTAGTAAAAGTAGGAGTTCTTTACGATGAAAGTATTTGATGTTATTTAATCGATAAGAAGTCGTTTGATAGTAATTGCCTCGATTAAATAATATTATATATCATAAAACAAATGAAAAGAAATGGAAAATTCTGAATATTGATATTTTATTTTATACCAATTACTGTTCAACTCTAAACTAATAAAAATAGTTTAACATATTCAAGTTCGGTACTTTTTCTTCTGACTGTAATAATTATAATATTACATCACAATAATTTTTATGTTAAGGAATTTAACTGTGACAAAGTGTACATTTTTTTCTAGTTTAAAAAATTTAATCACTAAGCAATATAAGTGGTATAATTTTCAAATTCTATTGTTGGAAAAAAATAAAATTTGAAAGTAAATTGATTTAAATTTCTTAAGTTTCATCAGATTACTTATATATTAATGGCAACTCTAATTTGTACACTTCATTTTTATCTGTAGTAAAAAAATGTTTAATAAAAAGCAGCATCCAAAAAAAAAAAATACAGTAATTTTCTATAGAGCAAAGATGAAAAAACATCCTGAGAAGCCAGTTTAATAAATTTTATTGAAATGATTTATCTTTTCTATTAAATAGGATTCCATTTATTATCATTAGTTTTTTGTTATTGAAAAAAATTATCACATTCAGTTATCACTTGCTCTTATCGAAAAAATAATTGCATTTTACGAGATTAATTCTGAATACTTAAATGTAAAAAGTAATTTACCTTCTACCGGTTTCTGAGTGGCTCGTTGGGACGTCATGTCTTCTATTGAATTGCTCATAGAGAACTGTGTCCCAAACCGTTTTCGGAAATGTATATTAACCTCGATAAGGGACTTCCCCTTCTACTCGAGGTGGGAGATGAACTTAATTTTTAGTTTCACTTTCAGAGTTCCCGTTTTCATCCGTGCATATCATTTGACGGGATAAACCGCAAACGATAAGTTTCCGCTGTTAATTTTGCAGATTGCTCCGTTCGTTCTTTTCAATTGCGCCTTATCATATTTTAAATAAAAGGAAAGAACGTTGCAACTGACAAAGAAATTCTTATTTACATTCGATCATTCCAAGTAGATAAATAATTTTACCTTAACGGCACATCTTAAGTTTGTTAGTTGCATTTTTTCATTATTATTATTGAGTGTCACATTTTATCATCTCTTAAAAAATATGCTAAAATGATAGTAACGGAATTTTTCACTTGAATGATAGAAACAGTTTAGAGTAATGAAAATCTTACAAGCATATCTGTTTTGTAGCGATGAATTTTATTCTCACTTTCATTATAATTTCATTATTTTAAAAAGTTTTATATTTGTAAAATTATATGATAAAGAATTATATAAAATAAATAAATTACAAATGAACTGTGCAAGAATATTAATTAAAAATATATAATGAAAAATATGAAATAAATAGGGTAGCAACCATCAGTGAAGAGATTATCCCTCACGATGTTAATAGCATTTAGCTATATCAATCAACATTTATAAACGATATCCTATCACATCATAGAAAATACTGTTTTAAATTATACTTACACAATAATGATAAAGTATTCTGATTAGAATCATTAATACTTTTTCCTGCCATGGCATTCTTATAGTTGGAAATATTTATTTACAGGGATTCTTAATGGATGCTGAGGTGGAAAGCGACATACTTTAAGTTCGAACCTCTATTATAAAATAATTTAGCAGAATAAAATATTTCGGAATCGTCTATCTTGTCTTCGCATGGCTTGATTGCATCTGCCATCACCTACAGTCCTTAACGTCAGCTTAAAATCTTTTCTATACTAATAATAAAGAAGAATGTGTGTGTGTGTGTGTGTGTGTGTGTGTGTGTGTGTGTGTGTGTGTGTGTGTGTGTGTGTGTGTGTGTGTGTGTTTGTGTGTGTGTGTGTGTGTGTGTGTGTGTGTGTGTGTGTGTGTGTGTGTGCGTGTGTGTGTGTGCATGTGGTTGATGGCGCTCTACAGTTCAGATGGCTTGATTTACAGCTATCAAAATTGTTATATGTATACCCCCTAGAGATCAGGAATGTGCACATCGAAGCGATTTCTTTAATTAAAATTGGAAGAGAATTAATTAAAAAATTAAGCAAAATTTCCACGTTTTTTAGCTATAACTTACAAAAGTATTAAAGCGCAAACGATTTTTAGATCAAGTTAAAGTTTAAAAATATTATCTTTTTAATGATAAAAATATTTTTATCATTATTTGAATTTTAATTAATTATAAATTAAGTTGAATTTTGACGTTTTCTCTGTATAGTTTCCAAAAATATTATACCATTTTAAAATTTAAAAATATTTTCTTTTTCACGAAACACATTTAATAATCGTACAAATACGAAATTTGTACGATTTTGGCAATTTCTTTAAAATATTTTAATTAAATTATTTAAAATATTAAGAAATTAATCAATTCTAGTAATTTTTAACCTTTATTTAAGCGTTATTTACACCTTACTTCTTTAATTATTGACCTTAATTTTGGCAATTTTTAAAAAAATATTTTATTGGCTGTTTTCCAACAATAGATTACATTGTTGCCCTGAAATTCAAATTGTTTTCATTGTTCTACTGCTATTTGATCACGTGGTTTTTTATTATTGTTGAAATCAATAGAACAAGGTTTCTGTTTAATATTCATATCGTTTAAGAGACATAGAAAAAAAAATCAAATTATTTTATCTCAAAATTTAGGAGATAGATGAACCAGATATTTACGTTATTAGTAGCATCATGATGCCATGGGACTGATCTCTATTCGGAAGGTTCATGTACACAATAAACAGAGCATATGTAACAGACAATTAAAATAGCACGTCTTTAATATCTAATAATTTGGCGGAATCATGGTCATGAAATTATTGCACGATTTAAAGAAACTTTAATGTAACCAACATTCCCAGCAAACTAGCTGATCGGCAAAGGCAAACATTTTTAAATAAGAAGAAAGGCCCATTCTTTTGCGAAGAAAAGTTGGTGAGTTATGAAAATTTGAATATTAATCTTTCATAAAAATGTGATTTTAGACCACTCCATCAATCAGAGTTTCCCCAAAGCTGATTGGACTAAGAACATGAAAATATTGATGCTCTAAAACTGTTATCTTCAAAATTTCATAATTCTGTCAGATTTGATCGAAGAAGATAGAAACGTTTATTATTATTATTATTTATTTTTTTATATAAAAATTGTAATGTCAAGAATATTTCGAAAAATATGTTTTCTTAGGACCAAAGGACTGTATAAAATTTAGACTTCATAATTTTTTTCAAGTACATTTATTTACCGAAACAAAGTAAAATATTATCATTTACATCATTTAAGTCCATTTCAAAGAATAACTAAATTATATGGTAAATCAAAAAATTTTATTAAATAGTTATTTGAAATATTGCATAAATTATGAAAATTATTTCATAGTGCACATAAGACTTCGCTGCCAAACCATTCTGTTTTCTGTACTCATATTTTTAAAAAACATGCTCGGTTTCAGCATGTTTTTTATTTTTGTTTATGTGTTAATTGAAGTTTAATCACGTGTACTTTTATCAAAAGTTCAAATATTAAGGCACCTGACAGCAGATTAGAACGATATACAGGACAATAAACCGAGTGGCTTAAGGCTTCTATAATAGTATGAGTTATATGACTAACAAAATTTGAAGCTTAAAAATATTTTGTTGAAGTTAAGAGACCAAGTTACATAAAAAATGTAATTGAAAAGTTTGGCGAGCAATACGCCCGGCAAACCAGCTGTTCGCCAAAGATGTTATTTATATTAATAAAGATAATTATTTATGTTAACGCCAAAGATATATGTTATGTTAATTATGTCATTAAAGATATGTTATTTATGTTAAAGGAAGTAAAAATCCTGCTTTGAAATTAATGTCCGAAAAACGCTTCCTTTTATTATTATTGTTATAAAATTAACGCTTTTCAAAATATGTGATTGTAAGATATGTCTGGAGCTTAATTACAGCAATAAAAAACATTATTACAAATCAATTAAAAGCTAATTTTGAAAACTTCATGAAAGTTCAAGAAAAAAATTTCTCTGAAATAATGGATGTATCTGAAAAACCAAATTTTAAAAATTGGGATTTAAAATAATTTTCAATATTATTGAAGAAAAACTTTAAATCATCTCCGATGCACTGCACACAGATAAATGATAGAACATTGCAGTATGTACCTAATACATTCATTTGAATTTCGCAATTTTAAAAAAAATATAGCATTTCAACTTTTATTGAATCAAAATATTCAGAACCTTTCATCTTCTATCCAAATTTTTTTTTAAAACAGTGTTGCAGAAAATATAAAAATAATAAATTAATATCTTCAAATATTCTAATATATCTTAAAAGTTCTCTCAATGCAATAGTTATTTAAAATGCATTATTGTTGATAAAATATAAATTATTTGTTGAGTATAGCAATATCTCTACAACAAGTAACACAAGGTCTAATAGAGCAAAAAATAATAGTCTAATCTAACAAAGGCTTCTTAAAATGTATGTTGCTATACAATTGGGAATCAAAAATTATTTAACAAATTTCCAGTTCAGCATTAAAAATAGAATCTAAATGATAGTTTTCCACTAAACTGAGGCTTAGCTAATGATTTATTGATCCATAATTTTTTTCATGAGCTTCAACGATTATTTTTCATGGAAATAAAAATGGTGTGAAATTAAGAATATTTTTATATCTGATATAGCTTTGTTGTTTTAAGATTTAATTTAACTGATAAATGAAAAAAAAGGTGTATTAAAAAAAGTAATACATCAATAAGTAATGTATCACAAGTAAATTTGCTTCTAATTTAATTGTATTTTTTAAACTTTAAGTATTAGAAATGTATGCTATAAAATAAAAAAAAATAGAAAAATAAATTATTACAAATGTATTTTTTATAAAAAGGAATCATTAAAAATGTTAAAATTTTTATTAATAAGAAACAACAGATTTTTATTTTTGACATTTAATCTAAAACATATTTAAAGTTAACATTATTATTATATTCAAAAGGTGACAAAAACTTGTATATATTCATTTAAAAAAATGTGATTATTGTACATGTTAACACAAAATGATGATTTTTTCCCCTAATTAATTTGTGCCTTGAATAAATACTGCATTGTTATTTATTAATAAATTTAGATGCAATAAATTATTTGTTTTTTCTCGAAAAAGTTTTCTTGAAATCTGTTTAATTAAATAAATAAAAATTTGTCATGGCATTCTTCAGGGAAAAAAAAAAAAAAGATAAATAAATGTGCAGGAATTTTTCTTATTCATTTTTGATAATCGACCACAGAATGAATTTTTATCAACATCAGGTCTGGATATTTGTTTTTAAAAACTAATAGTTATTAAAGATAAAAAAATTTAATGCCTTGATATCTTCTTCACTTGAGCATAAAGAAAAATTTATAATTACTCCATAATTTTAAGAACAAATAGGTTTAATCAAGATTTTACAAATTCTCAATCCATAATTTTATTAAATGAGAGGTTAATAAACTAATAATATGCAAAGAGCTAAGACAGAGCAAAGAAAATAAACTGTAGAATTGAATAAAATAAATATACAGTGGTGCAAAAAAAAAAAAAAAAATACTAAAAAAGAAGTGTTGAATCTCATTCAACCTCTATTTTAAATCTGGTTTCAGGAAGTCCCAAAAAAAAATAAAATTACAAAATCCCCCCCCCAATAATGCTGTTTGTAATATATTAATTTCAGAGAGCTAAAAAAATCTAATTTACACCAGTACAAATTCAACTTTATTTTTTTAAAAAATCAAGAATGTGTTAAAAACTGGCTTTTAATTTCCTCCCCCCCTTTCTTGAATAATTTCAGAAAAGATATAAAAATTTAACTTTTTTTGGCAAATGGTCCAGTATAGGATTGTATCAAAACATAATAATACATTAATTTTAGAAAACCAAACAAAATATAACCTACACCACAGCAACTGTAACTTATTTTTTTTTTAAATCAAGATTTTCTTTTTAATTTTTTTATTAATTTTTATCTTGCTCTCATTAATAGACTACAGACAAGTTAAAAGGATGAGCAATTGGTATACTTTTTAGCATCAGATATTTTTAATATTAACTGGGGTTGAAATTCAACTAAATCCTCACTTTTACTTCCCTGAAATCAATTGGAAATTTTTATAAATAAATCTTTACTGTTGCTACATAAGAGTAAACACAAGAATACAAATATAAGCCAGCATTTAACTGACATTTTTATAATCCATGTAAAAAAATAAAAAGAATACTCTACAATATATACAAATACCAAAGAAATGGTACAATTTTAACATACAAGGATTATTTATCTTCTATAACGATAATTTCAGAAAACCAAACAAAATAAAACTTACACCACAGCAACTGTAACTTTTTTTTTTTTTTAAATCAAGATTATTTTCTTTTTAATTTTTTTATTAATTTTTATCTTGCTCTTATTAATAGACTACAGACAAGTTAAAAGAATGAGCAATTGGTATACTTTTTAGCATCAGATATTTTTTAATATTAACTGGGGTTGAAATTCAACTAAATCCTCACTTTTACTTCCCTGAAATCAATTGGAAATTTTTATAAATAAATCTTTACTGTTGCTACATAAGAGTAAACACAAGAATACAAATATAAGCCAGCATTTATTTGACATTTTTATAATCCATGTAAAAAATAAAAAGAATACTCTACAATATATACAAATACCAAAGAAATGGTACAATTTTAACATACAAGGATTATTTATCTTCTATAACGATAACGTTTAAAATGAAAATATAACTGAAATATATTGTTGTGGAACTGGCATCGAAATCCTCGTTTGTATGAATATTCCCATTCTCTATTCACAATTTTAAATGCAATAGTTTCATATGGTGGACCAGCTTTGAATTTCAGTATTGCAAAGTCCTTATTATCTTCACAAGGACTTAAACTGTACTCGGGTGTTTTGGTTTTGTCAATGAGATCTGGATAAAAAATCTGAAAGAAAAGAAAAGATTTTTCATCCTAAACAATAAAAAAATGTCATTAAATTACACCTTTCATCAGTAGAAAATATGAAAATTACAATGCTAAATTTCAGTAATTAACTTTAAATATTTAAAAACTTCTAACTTTTAGATTATTAATTGTTGTAATGCTATCAAAGAATTAATTATATCAATTTAAGCAACATAAAATTATATCTAAAAATCCTATAGCATTCTGCATTTAAGAAATATTTCTTTTAATACAGGTCTTCAAAGTTATAAAACACAAATATTATAATTATAAAAATGTGATGTAATGATTTTCTCACAAAATAGTAAGAAAACAAAATGTTTCCAAAATACTGGCCACTTTTTAAATAAATTTCAAAGAATTTTCCTTTTATTTAAAATTTTAGTTTATAAAACAAAATATGCAGTCTTGAATGTACAGTTTATAGAAGGAAAAATAAAAGGGGGGGGTAAAAGGTTTAAAAACATTTACATTTTACTGATAAAATAAACACATGTTCTTAAAAAAAATTAAATTAATAAACTTACATTAAATTTATATCCTTGCACAATCTTTGGTGGAGGATTTTCTATATCATAATGAGTCTGATTATATTTGTTCCATTCGAAGCCCTGTAATTACATAAAAATTGGATTAGAAACATTTCAGAACATATTAATTCACACATTAAATTAATATATTAATTCATTAAAAACAATATATATTTCATTAAGAAGAATGCTTTCCAAAGACTTGTTTTAAATCTCTTTTTTTCTTTTTTTTTTTTTTTACATGATAAAGCTGTATTTTACTCCCCCTCAGCTCAGGCGTATTCAGAACTAACCACACATAAGAGGAAAAACACATTATGAATAATGTATACTAGTTGTAATATAAATACAACATTTATATTTTACACTGTATTTATCCAATGTATGTTTTCATTAAATTTTAAAGAAAACATTCCTAAATTCAATATTTGATAAATAGTATTGAATTAAAAATCATAAAACCTGATTATATATAGTTTTATTTATACATACTAGTGAATGTATAAAAGTATTATTACAATACATTAATTCCATTGTTTTTGGCTTGTTCATTTGGCAGATTTCGGAAACAGAATGAGATGAGATGTTCAATAAAATAAACTGCCATTAAAATTGTGGTTCCTTTAGAATAACTAGAGTATTAAATCTTTCTTTGTTTATTTTTTATTTGCTTTTACAAAGTTACTTACTTTTTAAATGTTGGGAAAATATTTATCTAACATACCCAAGAACTCGCTACTTCTCTAAGTATTTGACTTCATATATTATAAATATATATTAAAAATATGATGTAATTTGTTCATATTTACTACGAAATATGAATTATTCATATTTACTATCATATTGAAAAAAAACAAACTAATTCCATGAACATTTTTCAAAAAATGTAACTGTCTGGAGACAAAGAGTGGATAATCTTTTAAAAAAACTAGAAGTCTTCCTGCAGCCACTCATAGTATTTATTTATTTCCTTTTTTGCATACTATGTAAAAAAGATGTTATTCTCTTTCTGCATAAAATTGTAAAACCCGTGGAAGGCTGTGAATGCACAAGAATTCAGACTTTTATTTTCAAATTCTTGCTCATAAGGTTATATGCTTTGTAGCAGAGCAAAGAAAATAGATAGTGTAGAAACAGCATTAACAACATGCCATTGCTGACGATAATTATGAAAAATGCCATCAGCGATCAATCTTTAATGATTTTTTTAGTGATTAATTGTTAACATACAGTTAATGAATACGGCCCATTCCATGGATTTTGAAACCAAGGGGCAAATTTTTTTTTAATCTATTATCATGGTTATAACACATAATTTTAATGAAAAATATCTGATTTTGCTTGTTGTTGACTTGATTTTTGTGTAAAAATATTAGATCTCATCAAAAATTGGATTTTTTAAAACCTTGGCTGAGAATTTGTAAATGGCCTGTTTCATTATTATATTTTTTAAAGGTTTCTATAATTATTTCACCTTTCATAAGGTGCCTATAGAATTTTAATTTTCAATTGTTAATATGTTTTTAGTAATACTATATCAAAAAATTACAAATTAATGTCTATTTTGGCTTTGTTTTAACAATCAAAGCTAATGAAGATTGTGGAGTGTCACATACATGACCATTAAAACTTTTTTTTTATTTTTTGCATCATTAAATTAATAGAAAGTTCTAAATTTTTATTTTCTAAATATAATCATACTATTTGATGAAACTGCATTTAAAAATTTAAAAAATATTATAATTAATTTATAATTTTCAATGGTCAGGTATGTGACTTCAAGCAGTTATGTATGTGACATTGAATTATAAAATCCAAAGCAGTTATTTTAAATTCATCTCACCAGATGGCAGTACATTCCTTTACTTCTCCAGCTATAACCTAATGTTTGTTTTTAAGCAAAGGTTCACAGCACACTGTGTTTGAAGTATGCTGCAAGTCAGATTTTGCTATCTTTAAGCATCTTAGTCTTATTTTGCTATTTTAAGCTTAAAATATGGATGATGAACAAAGAATAAAAAATGCTACTAAACAAAAGAGATATTATGAGAAAAAAAGAAATGATCCTGATTTTAAAGAGAAAGAAAAGCTAAGGCAGAAAAAAATAAGAGATTTAAAAGCAGCAACTATGACAAAAAAGGAGAAAAAGAAACAAAAGCAAGCAGCTAGAGAAAGGCAGAGGAAATGCAGAGCAGCCAAAAAGATAAGTAATTCTACAAAAATTTCAAGTTTGAATTCTTCTATTGCGACTACCCCAGAATGTTCTCCTTATACAGTTCCCCAGACACTTGGCAAAGCAGTTAAAAAAACTTTGAAAGCCTTACCAACCTCACCTCGAAAACGAATGGCTGTAGTCAGCAATTTAGTGGAAAAGGTAGGTTTAAAACTGCAAAAGGAAAGAGAGTCCAATATCAGTGATAATAATCAAAACAAAGAACTTGTGGCAGACTTCTTGTGCCGAGCAGACATAGTCTACACTGCTCCAGGAATGCATGATGAAATGATAATTTGGGAAAATGGCATTAAAAAACGTGTTCGTAAACATTTTCTTACAATGTATATGAAAGAAGCACATGCTTTGTTTAAGGAAGAAAATCCAAGCATTAATATTGGATATTCAAAATTTTGCAGTTTAAGACCTAAAAATGTTCTTCTTCTTAAAGACACACCTAGTGATCAGTGTAAATGCAAGAGTCATGAGAATTTCATTCTTTTGTTAAAAGGATTAAATATTGATTATAACAATGATTTTTGGAAAGAAGTGCTGTGCAATTCAGACTTGGAATCAAAGTGTTGGGAAACAAAATGTGATAAATGTAATGCTGGAAAATTGCTTTTAGATTTTATTGGCAAAAAAGGATTAAATAATGCTTCTAATGTACAATGGCACCAATGGGTTAAGTCAGAAAATAAGCGCTTCTATAAAGAAACCAATGAAGGTTGCATAGCTGAATTAACTGATAATGTTTTAGAAAATTTTCAAAGTTTTAAGCAGCATGTAAAAATTAAACGAATCCAAGCTGCTGCCTTTCAATCTGATATAAAGCAAAGCAATACTGTTGTATTGCAAGTAGATTTTGCTATGAGTTATTCATGTGAGTGGCAAAGTGAAATACAGTCTGCACTATGGAGCCGGGAAAACGTAACTTTGTTTACAGCTGCATTATTTGAAAAGAATCATAAAACACAGAGTTATCTTATTGTAAGTGATACTAAAGATAAATCTAAGCTATCTGTGTCTGCTTTCATTTTGAAGCTTTTGGAAATTATTAAATTTCAGGCAAATAAACCAAAATTAATAATTTGGAGCGATGGACCATCCAGCGAGTTTAAAAACAAATTTATTTGTTACTTCCTCTTTATTTTATTCAAAACACAAAAGCATTTTTCTAGTTTCGAATGGAAATATTCAGCAACTTCCCATGGAAAGGGAGTTGTTGATGGGATAGGAGGTACTGCAAAGTCCCGAGTCTATGCGGAAGTAAAGGCAAGAAGAGCTATAGTACAGAATGCAGTTGATTTTGCTACAGTTGCTGCAAAAGTAGTACAAAATATCACTGTCATTCCTATGCTGCAAAAGGATATAGATAAAACTCAAATTGATTGGAATTTAGCTAAGGATGTTCCAGGAATTAAAAAAGCCCACATAATTAAATGTTTGGATGAACACATTTGTTTATTTACAAGTCAGCAAAATTTGGATACAACTGTGCAAGAGCTATGCTTTTGTAAAAATACAGAACAGTGTTTGAAAAGAACTCCATTACTTGCACAAAATCACACTTCTGCATATATTTCACTTGGCAAGTTTTTACTTGTAAAAGTGTTTGGAAAAAAGTCCTGGAAGCCTTATGTAGCACAGGTGTCTGCATTAGATAACACCGAAATCAATGTTATTTTCCTAAAGCAGGTATCCGTATGCAACTTCATTTATCAAGAGAATGATATAGGAGTTATTCAGCGGGATGACATAATTAGAGTATTGCCAACACCTATAATTAACGGTCGCAATACTGTAATATTTCAAAATGCAGTTATGTGAAATTGAACGATGTCACATACATGACTACTTGTCACATACATGACCTGTAAAGTTACATTTTTTTTTTAATTGAAAAATTAAAGAAATATTTAATGCATTTATTAGTTTGTCTTCATTAAACCTTTTTCTTATGGGAAACTTTTTTTAAGCACGTTTCATGCATATAATTCACTGATTTTTTTAAAGAAAGTTGGTGTTATCAAATCACAGTTCCAATTTTTGTCACATACGTGACTATCTAAAAAAAATTTTAAAAGGTCTCTCAAAATTTAAATACAAATATATTTTTCATTACCATTTATTAAAACTCTTTTTTAATTGTCTAACAAAATTAAATTTTTGACTTTCACTACATTTGTACATAAATTTATCAGATATTTATGCATATCTTTTAGTCCGATTGTCACATACATTACCGTGGAATGGGCCATACATACAAGACAATTAAATAAATATATATATTCAGAGCACCATTTTCACAATTAATTGAAGCCAAAACGACACAATATTACAATTGTAGCCACAGGATTGCATACAAATTTTGGTTATTTAAATTGTTGCACTTTTAAATTATCACAATTACACACTTATGGAAGTGAAAGTCAGTCCTTGGGCAATTTGGTTCAAAATTTGATGAGAATCTACACTTAAGGTGATGAAACTGGAAACTTAAATTTTACTTACTTAATTTTGTTAGGTTCTGAATTATTGCACTTAAAGCATTCAAAAGTACAGAAAGACAGATCAATTCCTGAACAGATTTGGCTCTAAAATTGACATAGATCTACATATTAGAAGCTAAACCTAAAGCCAAATGTTATCTATCAAGCTCTTTACATTTTGTAGTCGCTGTGTATTTAAATGTTAGATAAACTTCCTATGAATACATTTCACTCAAAATTTGACAGAAATCAACAAATTTGTTATCAAAACCATATACCAAATACCATTTGCTAATTTAAGGCATTTTTGAGGTAGCATTGAGACATATGCAGCAATAGATAGACAGACAAATATAATAGCAAAAATATGTTTTGGGAACTCAGGGAGGTCTGAAAGGTGGAGACTTTTTAAAATCTAGAGTTTGAATTTTTTGACAGTCACAAAACTTTAAAAACACTAAACATTGTATAAGAGAAGGTAAAAATGATTGAAAATTTATTAAATTTTGCAATAAACATAACAAGTCCCATACTAATTTTTGAATTTACATTACCTTTTCTTTGTATACAAAACAGTAAATCTTAAAGTAAACAAACATAATTTCTTTCAATGATGTATTGTAAAATATATACAAATATATTGTACAATTATATAAAAAAATATGATGGGTTTTTTTTCATGCTTTAGATAGTCCAGATTTTTCAAACTATATTATTATTACTAACATTTCCTTTATATGCAGTTATGTTATAATGTTGTATTTCACAATGATATACATTTTTTTAGATACCTCATTCATAAGTGATTTGCTTCACAAAACATCTCATGTTAATCTTTCCTTTTAATATACAGGATTTGAGGATTAATAAAAAGGATTTGGGCATATGATTTCTTTATTTCATCCTTCTTCTCATATTGCTTTGGGATGCCCACTCTTTCTTCACAATGTTTGACAGTTTTAGGCATTTGGATTCCATGTTCAATTTATATTTTGATGTTTGATATTTTTATAGATGACATAAAATGCTTTTGTGATAACTGTATCTTCTACCATGAGTGTGGCATGCCATTGTCAAAAATGTCTTTTGCACTACAAAATTCAAATTAACAAAAAACACTTTTAAAAACAGAAAATCAACCTTTAAAATTAATAATTAACGGAAAACTGTATGCAATGTGCAAATTATTATAGATATTACAAGCTAATACATATCAGTACAGAAATACATAAGAAATATATTTATTTGTTCAGTCAACCAGGCAAAAATCAGAACTATGATGCTTACATATTTTTTAGTTATTTGTAGTAATTTATTTCATTATTTATTAAAAGTGGTAATTTACAAAAAAATTAAGATTTTTTAATATAAATACCCATACTGGAAATCAAAATAGAGAGCATACCGTATGAACACGATTGAAATATCTTGGCTTTCTTGGTCGATATTTATCTGCCCAGATATAACTCTTCTCTAAAGCATGTTCAACGCTGAATACAGCTTCATCTGAATCCATTCCTTTTCGAGCTATTTGTTCAAAAGCTTTTTCCTCAGGTGTTGAAAAATCCTATAACAAAACAAAATAAATATATATTTAAAATATTTAGTGAATTTTTTAATAAAAAGTCAGAATCAAAACACAAACTTTATTTATTTTTTATGTGCATTTACTAAAAAAAATATAAATCATTTTAAAATTTTGGATTTTTAAAAATTATGATTTTAAAAAATGGTTTGAAAAGAAAACCAATAGCACATACATTTTTCATGAATTTAAAATCAAATAAGCTTTATTTTTAATCCAAAGAAGTGATTGAAAATTATTTAAATCATTTTGAATTTCATGAAAATTTACATTTGATGATTAAATCATCATTATGCTTGACTTACAGTAAAGTTTTGATGCTACTTTCCAAAAACATAAAATCATTCAAACATGGGATTAAAAAAAAATTGATGATATTAACTTTTATCAAGAAATGAAAAGATTACTTTGGTTCTTTTCCAAGAAAAAGACCTTTGATTAAAGAAAGAAAACGAGTAACGGAAATATCACAAATATTTGAGTGCTTTTCAAAATACTTTTATGGATCATTGCAAGATGACTGAAAAATTTTCTTCAAAGATTATGTTTAAGATTAAAACTAAAAAAAAAAAAAAACTGTATACTTTTCAGGATTAAACTATATTAAAAAACTATTTGGCATACATAAAAATAAAAAATAGCATTAAACATTACAGCAGTTTGTCTTTTTGTCAAGCTCTGTTGCATGTACTCTAACTTTGCACTATCTTCAAGAGGATCTGTGAGGATTATTCCAGGTTCAATCTTGCTATACTTTATCAAAACAGGACTATATCTTCCAGAATCATAAACTTCTACAGTATGTTTTACAGTCTCTGCCCTGAAATAAAATAGAAATAACTTATAAATTATTCTGGAAAAAAAATTAAAACATATAACATAAGCACAGTTTACATAGTTTTGCTCGAATCCTTCAGCATAGTCTAAAAAAAAATTACTTGAAATATTCAAATGCTCAATGACTGTGGGAATGTAATATTTTTAGAATATTAGTTTACAGTTTTGAACATGAAGATTCAGTGTCAAAAATAACTAAATAAAGCAAATATCATTTGAAGTATCATATTTCCAATATAAACCTGTTTCCATGTTCCTTTACCTGAATGGGTTCAAAATTTGATGCAGATCTTGCAGCCAATTTTGCCATTTGGCAACCATCACACCGAATTTCCTTAATCTAGCTTATAGCGTTTTTCAATTATTATATTCTCATATATATATATGAATAGACTAATTAATTGAAAGGTTTGATCCAAAATTTGAAATAGATCTACAATTTTAGAGTAAAAAATCCATACCAATTCAATTTGTATAACTTGTTCTAAGTTCTGAATGGACAAACACAGATACAAAGAGCAGAATACTTTTGTGCAATTGGTTTTGCCAAAAATTCAATAGAAATTTCAAATTTTGGGAAAAGAGTATAGAAAAATTTATTAATAACTGATTGAACAATCTTGTTTTTATTGCAAGTTTTGGAGTTATGGTATTCACAAACAATAATGCAGATATAAGGGGGAAATGATTTTGCATGCTCAAGGTGATCTAAGCCATGAAGTACATCAAAGATTTGGAATACTTTTTTTGCAAATATGTGTGAGTAAATAAAATTTTAAATAAACTTTTGCGAGTAAATAAAAATGCAACAATTTTTCACTAAGCATTGCATCTGAAATTAAGGTTAATATGAAGTATGGTACATTTGTTAGAAAGAAACTAGCATCAGGCCTGCAGCTTCAACACAGACAAGGTTGTGCAGCGCACAATAGTGCCAAGTCAAAAGGCGATTTATGTTTCATATTAATTTTATCTCAATAAAAATTCATTTCAAATGTTAACCACAAGCCATTTTCCCCCTAACACCACCATTGTACAAAATCTTTCACTAAGCATTTGAAAAATAATAGTAATTAGACTTGCAGTGGGCCTGACTAGCATGTGGGCTAGATTGAACAAATGCGAGATTAAACAGCAAGATCTTAAGAACAATAATTTGTGATAATTTAAATGGACAGCATAAAGTTCCATCAACAGCGAAAGAGATAATATTTAATGCGTCATGACACATATCTTCTACAGACATAAATAGAATTTGATGAAATTAAACAACCTAGGGTTTAAATATAGTATATATATATATATTTACATAAAATATTGATTAGGAAAAATTAAAAACTGAATTCTGCTTCAACATGTCAATAGTTTTAAATACATCAGGAACATAACTAAGAATATTTAATGCATAATGATACATAATAGATTATCCATACTGCCAAACAGAGATATCATGGATCAGAATACACTTTTTTTTTTTATTTCTATAGAGGCTTTCAATGAAGTTCCCCCCCCCCCTTTCTGTAAAAACAATAAATTTAGAAAAGAAGATACTCACGGCTTTTCAGATGCTGTTACTTCAGTAGCATTTTGATTATTTTCAGAATTTTTGCTTGACGGTCCAGGCTCATTAACATCTGGTACTGTTTCATCGATAGGCTCTTGTTTAATAGTAATTTCATTTGAATTACTATTAAGCAAAAATTCTGATGAAGTAGAAGGAGTTTCAGATGATTTACTGCCTGATGATGTAGAGGGAATGTCTGAAGACAACTGATTGTCTGATGATGTAGAAGGAGTGTCAGAAGATAATTTGTTGCCTGACACACAAGGAAACAGAGGAGCTGCCTGCTGTACTCCTTGCTAAGAAAGAAAATAAAATAAAATTATTCATGTTATGACACTATTTAACTATTAAAATAATTTCAAAAGTACAAAAGTAAAGTACAGAGCATTAAAACAATCTTCTTAACATTCATCTGGTTGAAAAGATCTTATAAAAAACTACTGCAATCATGAAAAAATATTTATCTCTAAACACAAATTAAAAAAACATTGGGATAATTAAGGGGATAATTTTAATATATTGTATGAAATTGTTTAACATATAAAATATTTAATTAGAAATTAATAATTTTGCCTCTAATTTGAAACTAAAAAATTAAGAGTAAATTTTAAAACAAAATGATAATATATATATATATATATATATATATATATATATATATATATATCATAAATATAATTCTTAATCTTTTTGTACTTCTAATATAAAATGAATTACTTAAACAGAAAGTGGATTTAGACCAGGAAATAAGAGAATATTTTAGAATGACTTTTACATGGACTGAATTACGCTAAAAATTTAGGAAATTAGTTAGAATTAAATTAAGTTTTAAAATATCATTATATATATATATATATATATATATATATTGAAGAAAAAAGGTTACTACTCAAGTTTAAAACATCAAGATAGAATTAATGAGAATGGTAAAAAATTGTCAATTTACAAAAATTTCCAATTCAGTTTAATAATGCCCAATTTCAAACCACATTTTAAAATTAAGAGCTGAATTTTCAAACATAATTTTTTTTAAATGTCATTAAGAGACACAATGAAATAAGAATATAAGGTACCAAACTAGAGATAAAATTTAATGAAAATGAAGTAACTGAATACTCAAAATTGAAAACACAAAGTTGGAAGTAATGAGAATGGACAGAAATTCACTATTTGCAGGTGTTTAAGAATCAGTTTTTAGATTAATATTCAACTTGATGAAAGATGAAATATAAGACTATATTCTTGTAAGGATCGTGTCAGCAGTTATTAGATTATAGGAAAAGTAAATGAACAGTAGAAAAAATTATTTAATTAGATTAAAACTCTTATGTGGTTGATTTCTTAAAATAAGTATTTGAACTATTTATTCAATAACAACTCAAGTATTCACTCCTGATTTTCCCCATCAATGCCATAACAGGGAGGGGGGAGGGAATACATTTTTTGTATCATTTAATTCACCACTTAACCAAATATAGTTGAAGTGCTCACATACTCAATATAGAATATATATACCATTTTAAAAAACAAATTTATAAGAAATATATCAGAACAAAATAATAAAAAATCATCCACAATTTTTTAATAAGTTAATTTGATAATCTTCAGAACAGAAATTTATTAATAATTCAGTTATTTATAAATAATTCCAATTGACAAGTAACTTAAGATACAACAAAACATTTGAAAACTTCTGAAGACTAATTAAATTAATATGAATAACTTTTTACTCAGCAAATTTAAGTCTGCATGTCATAAGATGGATGCTACACATGAAACTGTAAAAAAATCTAAGCCTTCTATTAAATATTTAATATGCGATATATCTACATATAAATAATGTAAAAAATAATATATAACTTTCTATCTATACTTATAATAAAGCTCAATGTGTGTGTGTGTGTGTGTAGGCGCTCTACAGGCCAGACCATTCAACCTACAGCTACCAAATTTGGCAAGTGTATACCTTGGAGGCCAAGAATGTGCACCTGGGAGTTATTTTTTCGAATTTTTAATTAGAATTTTATTTATTTAAAAATTAAGCGAAATTTTGGCGTTTTTCTGCTATAACTTCCGAAAATATTACTGCACAAAAAATATTTTTACATAAAGTTAAAGATCAAAAATTTATCTTTTAAATGATACCAATGTTTTAACCTTAAAATCATATTTCTATTTTTAATGAATTTTTAAATAAATATTTTAACTATATTTTTCAACAATTTTTTTCGTACAAAATAAAAATAAAATTTAAGCCGAACGAGCACGTTTTGCATTCATGGGAAAAAATTAGCTTTTTTCAAAGTGTTGCCATCACATTGATTAAAGCTCCAATTAAAAATAAATTAAATCTTTTTGGAAATGAAATCTGCAAACATATAATTTATGGCACGTGTCTGTAGGAAATGAAACAAATATGAAATATTATTTTTTCTAAAAAATAAATTCAAGAAAAAATATTTTATGATCTTTTACACTCTCTATATTATTAATCCAATAAATCAGTTTTATTTTAAGGTAAGTTTTGTTTAATATGAACAGGATATCCATTCAAATCAGGGCCACACAGCTAATTTGTAAACCTTTAGTAAGACACAGATCTGCTAAAATGGTCTAAATGGAAAATGATTGTATTTTATGTAACTTGATTCAATAAATGCTCTAATAAATAACGAATTTTTGATTTTACATAAAGCTTCTGCTGTGGAAATCACGAATAACAAAATGTTCTTGAAATACTAATGTTTTAAATAAAAAGAGTTAATTTCCAATCAACTAAATCAATCACTTAAACTGACTGATTTATGAAAATTTGAATATCACTATTCAATAAAAAAAGGATAATTTCAGATTTTCCATCGATTGTTTCAAAGAAAATACGCCAATCAGCGCGCAGGTTTCTCAAGATTAATTGGCCTAAGATTATGAAAATGTTGAGTTTTTCTAAATTTTTAACATTCAAAACTTCATAAATAAGTCTTAGTTGATTGTGGAAAATAGAAACATTCATTCATTTATTTAAAATTTGGTGTGTCCAGAATATTTCACAGATAAGATGATACCTTACTGCATTAAATTTAGACTTCATAATTTTTAAAATATATTTATAGGCCGGAACAAAATATTTTTATTGATTTCATTTCAATCCTTTTGAAAGCAAAACTAAAAACTGAATTTTATGCTGAATGTGAGAAATTTTTGTTGAATTATTGTTTGAGATATTAAATAAATTATTAAAAATATTTTGTAGTTCACATAAGACTTAAATACGGAGCGATTCTGTTTACAATACTCATATTCAATAATAATAATAATAAATAAATAACAATAAAGATGATAAATAAAATAAAACGCTTGGTTTTATTAAAAAAATATCTTTATATTAATTGCAATTTCATCATTTCCACTTTAAATTAAAAATGAAGTTTTACCGGAAATGACAACAAATTAGCAAAATATATATAGTAAATTGAACGAAACGATCTAAACAACAGTATAAGTTTGGTATGACTATCAAAATTTGAAGATTAAAAATGTTTTGTTTGATAACCTATTAAGAGACCAGTTACTTAAAACATTTAATTGAAAATTGTAACGAGCGAAAATTGTAACGACCGGCAATTTTCAATTAAATATTTTAAGTAAGAGACCAGTTACTTAAAATATTTAATTGAAAATTGAACCGGCTGGTCGCCAAAGGCGGCTAGTATTTAAATAAAATATGTTTTTTCCTTTTAAATACACACCTGAGAGGATAATCATACAGATAATAGGCCTGTATAATTACATTGAATATTCACACTTTTGACATATAGCAAAATCATATCATATTCAGAGTCAAATTTTCATTCAGCAAATACTTTCAAATTTGATTGACAGAAACTAAATTAAAACTAAGAAAAAAATCCTTATTCTACATCTTAATCAGTAAAACGATCTAAAATCTCATTCAAAGTACTACAGTTAAAACACATTAAAAGTTAATAAAATTATTTTGAAAATTTAAAAATGTGACTGGAATTGTAGATATTAAAATTTATATTAAAAAAAGGTAGAACAAAGTAATATTTAAAAAGTTATCTATACAAAGAAATAAAATAGTATTACATAAACATAATCCTTTAACTTTTGAAAGCATCTCTAAAACTTTTCAAAAAGTAAATTTTTTTGTTTATTTTTTAATGCTAGAATCATCACAAATGAATATGTCATGGATATTTCTTTTATAAACAATATACTTACTTCTTCTTTCAGTTTAAATAATTTATTTCTAAGGTTTTCTTCATGGCGTTCTGCCAGTCTGGCTCTAGCCATATATGCATTTAACCTTGACAATAAAGTCTCCCAATAACCTGAAAATATATATATATATATATACATTAACTCATAATAAATAATAAAATAGATTTGGCCCTTCCTTTATTGTTATTGAAATAATAATAGCACTCTAGCTAAGCCTTTACCTGTATCAACACCTTCCTCTGTTGTTTTCTTTTTTATTTGACGGTACATGGCCTCTAACTGCTTAGGTGTTTTGCCTTTGAATATACTAACTATTTCAGTACTAACTGCTGTATTGATGCTTTCTCTATGGCCTATAAAAAAAGGGTAAATTTTATACTTCTTATTTAAATTAATTTACATTATCTGTGAATAATTTATATATATTCCTATCTTTAATATCTTACAGAAACAACTTTGATGGAATCCGAGATATACTAAAAATGTAAGCAACTTATTTCTAAAAAGAAAATAAAAAATTCTATCAATCATCATGTCTTCCACACTTAATAAATTAATAAGTATTAATAAACAAATTTCAAAAAGAATTTTTTTTAATAATTTGTGTCCAACATCCTATTTACAATATGACAGTTAAACTAATAGTATCCAATTTTTTCTTTGTCTAACAAATCAATATGCATTTTCAAATTCTTAAAAATGCTACAATTGACATAAATCACCCATTAGCCAGATATTATAACAAAAATGTCAACATTCTAAAGCACTTTCAAAATTTATTTTCAGGTAAAACAAGAGAATTTGAAAGTAATATTTTTTTTCATACACATATGACACAATTTTGTAAAAATATTTTATCATATATTTTATTATAAATATAAAAATTTTAAATAAATTATTTTTAATTAAAAGAAACTAACTGAAATGAGATTTACTTCATATTACTTTTGATATTTTTAACATAATTTGAAGGAATTTTACTAAAATTTAATTCAACTAGATATAATCAGATTATTCAAGAACTTTTCTCAAAACATTTTCCACAGCATTCCAAAATTTCAGATAAATTTTTTTTAGATATTCAATCAGGATCACATTATTTTGTGAAATGTTTGTATTTATTTATTCTTTTTAATATCAATCACAAAATAAAAGCATCAAGAAGAACAGCACAATTATAAACTCTTATTTTATATGGCTAAAAATTTCCAGTTAAAAATAACATATTTATAATTAAATTAAGAATTTTATTATCACATTAAACTTACTATCAGAGTTATCAGACAGCTTGCGAATTTCATCATCAACTATGATTTCCAAGTCTTTCCAATAATCATAATTTTTACCATTTTCAATGCTTTTATAAACTTTTATATCTTCTTGCAGATCTTCTAAATCTTCTCGTTTCAGACCCTAACAAGAGAGAGGAAAGAAAAAAAAAAAAGAGTTTTTTGAAGCCTGTCAAATTTGCTATGAGAAAAAACAATTTCATGAATATTGTTCAGAAAGTTTCAACAAAACAGTTAATTTTTCAATCTATAAATAAAATAGAGACATATTTGTAATAAATTGTGACATCAAGTGGTGTATTTCATGACATAAATATTATAAGAAAATGTCTTACATATAACATTTCAATTAATACAATAATTTTTAAAAAAATGAATTTAAATATAAAAATAAACCTGGAGAACTGTAATCCAGAGAGCAAATTAAACAAGTTTTAAGTCATTGCAAGAGTTAAAGTAACTAAAATGAAATATATATACCAAGTAAAGGATATAAAAGTAAACTAAGTACTGGAAGTAATTTTTATTCAAAGACTCCTATCATACTTTTTTTCTTTTTACCAATTTATTTAAAAGCAAAATTTTTATGGTCTGAAATATTTTTTTACCATTTTACTTTTTTATATTAATTCTGTATACCTGCTTTTTGCTTTGATCATGACAGAAATAGACACAACTATTAAAGTAACAAATTTGTAAAGCTTTAATAGTTTAAATGGACAATTTTTCTTTATGCATAGTGAAATTTTATTCGCTTTAAGTAAAACAGCAGATTTTCTAAACAGTTTTTAATCTTTAAAACATTTTCCCAGATTTATATAGAATATAGAACTGTTAAAATTTATCAATCAATAATCAAAAATATTCCAATTAATTAAATAAATTTTTCTGAGTAAGCACTAATGCTGTATCATATTCTTTTAAATATACTATTAATAAACAAACACATTCTATTCCTATTTAAATAATAGAAACCTTTTTTTTTACAAATTGAGGAGAAATTTTTGAAAATTCATATATTTCCTATGTTAAAACATGTAATAATTCTGAATTATCAATAAGATTCATACAGTATTGTGCACTATTTTCATGATTTGTAAGGTTACAGCATTTGAAATATCACTACAGCATTTTAATTTCACAGCAGCTTGTTAGCACAATTGTAATAATTCTACTCTACACTCTTCTACATTAAAAAGTAATTTTCATTTCCAAGAAATAATTTTCAATATTTTAAAAATATGGATTACAGTCCAAATCGGTTGATTATCATAAAAATATTGAGGTTACAGCCAGCAAATTTTATATGATTTGAAACAACAGTTCACATAAGTTTCTTTTAAAGTATTTACAAATTCAAAGCATTCAATGAGTGTGTATGTGTTGTTGATGGGCAGTCAATATTTTGCATCACTTACTATGTATATTTTCAAAATTTTAATCATGTCATATAAAACTTTTTACTCTAAGACAAATAAATGGCACGCAAAAAACAAGATATATGTAATGAATGTTTGTAAGTGTATCAGGAATAAGGTATATTTTCATAATGAAAAGTTAAAAGAGATTTAGAAATTCTCTAAAATACATTTTAAAACAAACTACATAATATCAATATTTAAAATATCATTAAAGTATAAATATTCTTTTGTGTGTTATGATACATATAAAAAATACTTAGATGTTAACAATACCAGTAAAGCATCAGTTAACATACAATAGAAAAAATTATTATTTAATACAATTATAATTTATATAATTAAAACAATGTATTTACTAAGAATAAAAAAAAAATACTTTACATTTAAGTATTTATATGGCTCATGCATTTCAATATTGAAATCCTCTTCTTCTGAACTAATATATCTTGCCAATAAATCAATTGGTTTAGCTACAAAAAAAAAAGGCAAATTCAATTACATTATCAAGTATGCTGTTGAAAACATCCAAAATAAAAAAGAATAACTTTGATGAAACTAAATGAATATAAAACATTATTTGATTTAAGGAGAAACAAGCAGGGAGTTTTTTAACAATAATTTTTGTTCTTCAAAATCATACAAACAGAGTTCAATTTTCATCCATTATTAAATTTCTTTTTAAGAGTACAATCAAAAAGTGCATATATCAAATAGGAAAGCAGAAAGTAGGAAAATGAAGCCATGTGAACATATTTTGAATTTTTAAAGCTTTGGAATTCAATTTTGTAGAGATGTCATTTTTGACTTTAGCACGTGGAGTGTCATGATGGAAAAATAAGCACCCATATAAGTCAGAAATGAAAGTGAAGCCTTAGTTCAAGTAATTAAGAAATAATTATTTTTAGAATTTGAATAAACTGAAATTATTACATGACTGTCAGTATTTTTATAAATTAAGCTTAATCAATATTTATAATGTATAAATATATATTTTTTAGATCAAAACTTGTATATCATTTTACAGAAGAATCACAAATAAAAAAAAATATTATGGCTCACAATTTATAAGCATTTTTATAAATTAAGCTTATTAATACTTATTATCTATAAATATATTTTCCCAATTAAAATTTGCAAAATTATTTTACAAAAATTTATTTTTATTTAGTCTTTTATTTTTTTTTTTTTTATTTAGTCTTACAAATTATCATGTAATAAATTAATTAATAGTTTCAGCTTAATTCAACTGCTTTAGATGCATGCATCCATGATTATGAGGATTTTCCCCCCTGATCTATGAAAAGCGGCATAATCTTGAGATATTAAAAATTAGAAAAGGAATTCAATTATCTGTCTGTTTTTATTGCATTTCACATAAGATTGAAACCATTTCAAGAAAATAATGTTAGATTATCAATGAATGCAAATATTAAATGAAAAAAATTAGAGATTTATATACTGAAGAAAGTTTGGGATGTTGCAATTATTTAGTTCCTACAAATGAGTTGTTCTTGATTATAATATTGATTTGAATGACATTTTGTTACTAGGAAAACTTGAGTTTAGTCTGGACAATACAGAATCTAATACACTGAGTAATCAAAAAGAAATTCAAATGAGCTTAATTTTACTTACCTCTGCCTTCTTCTATTCGAATTTTGGATCTTAATTTTGCTTGCTGCAAATGGAACTGAAAGAAGATTTGATAAAATCAGAAACATCTTGTGAATATAAAAAAAACTATAATTTATTTTCTGCCTTTTTAAATTATTACTTAAACTAAATATCAATTATTAATTCTAATGTTTTATGTCTATTAGTTATTTTAAAATAAATAATGTTTTTTTAAATGAATATATTTTATCAAAATTTTCTTGAATTAGATGCCTATTTTATAGACAAGTTTCTTTATTTCACAGGCATGTTTCTAAAAAATTTTCACAGCACCTATCAATTTGTTATATTTAAATGTTATAACATAATAACATATAATTGTAAAAAAAAAAAAAAAAAAAAAAAAAAAAAGATTTATTTAATTACATAAATGTTATTAAAAAATAAAATAACAGATTAAATTTTTTTTAAAATTGAAACCTAACTTTTTCCTACAATATAAGAATCAAAAGTGAGAATATCATTGAATATTTCGAAGTAAAAAAATATAATTTCTAGTACATGCAACTGCACAATTGATTAAACAATTTTTAAAGATTAAAAACAATGATTTAACATTTAAAGAAATTTTTAAAAAATAATTTTTTGTCAATAACTGTTATTTAAGATTTATATTTGAAGTATATATATTTAAGACAAGTTTCTTTAATTTACATTTCTTTATTTATTATATTTGAAGCATGTTATTTAAGATTTAAATTATATTTGAAGCATACTTACACTATCTTCCTGCTTTTCCCACTCACTGAACTGTGCAGCCTCTTTCTGACGTTGGATCCTAGTCTATATATTTATATATAAGAAATGACTGCATTAAGAATAAATTAATATACATATGTTTTGTAAATCAATTATTAACTATTTTGAAATTTCTTCAAAGTAGAAAAATAACAAATAATCAACATATTTAACAAAATCAAGATGTAACAATTCCTGAGGAAAATTTCAGAGTTATAATAAAAATAAATATAAATCAGATACTATTATGTAAGAAAAAAAATGTTTTCAATTAAATCATATATATGAAGCACAATTAAAACTTTTCTCCATACAATAATGCATAATTCATTATTACAGTAAAAATACATTTTCCCAGAATTAAAGTAATGCCACTAATTAACTTGTTATTATGAAACAATTTAAGAGCAGCAGAAAATAAGTCATAACCAAAAAGCAAAACCTTACTTAACTCAAAGTTTTATATTTATGATTCTGAAATTTCGTTAAAGTTGACATTTAATTCGTCTTTTGTTTTGAATAATTTATAATCAACTTTGAATAAGAATTCTGATTATCTGAATTAAAACCTTACTTAACTCTAAGAAAAGTCTTACATTTGAGATTCTGAAATTTCATTAAAGTTGACAATTAATTCGTCTTTTGTTTTGAATAATTTATAATCAACTTTGAATAAGAATTCTGATTATCTGAAGCTAAATAGCTTAGCAACTGAGACAAATAAAAAATAACTATACTTAGTAAGTTTATGAAAATGGAAACAAATTTCTATTAACATTATACAAAGAAATATAAAGAATATACACTTTAAAATTTGTTTAGCAGGCTTATTTTTCAAAACTGACTAAGGAATTATCTTTCCAATATTCACATAATATTTTATTGTAATTTCTTATTAAAGGGATTAGCTTAAATACTGTATGCTCATAAGCCTTAAAGAATAGAAACTCTTTAATTGTAGTATGCAAATTAGCACTTATGTTTAAACAATTAAGTAATTAATCACTGAATAAAAAATTACTTAAAATAATTATACAGAAGAAATGTTCTTGTGAATTAAATATAAATGTGCAACAACAAGAATATAATCTTGCTTAAAATATGATTCAGATGTTTTTTTATTACATAAAAAAATTCTTTTAAATAAATCTTTTGACTTTCTTACCAATTCTTCTTCTCTCATTTCACGTTCCCTTTCACGCTGCATCCTTCTTAATTTCACTTTTTCCAGTTCATTCTGCATTTAAAAACAAATAAATTATAATTATATAGAAATATGTGAACAAGTATTTCTTAGGTTTAAGTGATATCCTTCAATTTACAATAAACATCAACAGATTCGATGAATGGGGAAAATGATATATGGATAAATTACATGTACAAAAAATTTATCATTTAACTAAAGCTAAAAAAAAATTTATTTTCTAAATTATCTCCAGAATATGAGATTGCTCAATAAATGATTATTCTAATAAATGATTTTCTTAGGAAATATAAATTATTAGTATTTTAATATAAAAATTATTAAAAATTAAATAGTTAAACAAATTTTAATTAATTAGATTTTAAATAGTTAAATAAAAAATTATTTTAAAAAAATAAAGAAATATTAATAAAAAAATGTTTAAATTTCAAATTAAATAATCTTAAAAATCAAAAATGTATCTTTCATAATTATAAATAATATATTACAATATATTTCATTAAATGCTGATAAAATTTTAGCTTTTTTAACTACTTAACATTAAATTTTATAAAAAAAATCACACATAAATTTTTTAACAAGATTTTAACTAGTAGTACTTAAGAATTTAACTAACTAGCTATTTCAAGATAACTAGCCATTGAAAAAATAAAAATAAATAAATTATGTCATAAAAAATCAACTACTTTAATTCTTCATGAATGTTGGCAAAAATTTAGATTTTAGTTGTTCTTTAAATTAAAATTATTTCAAATAAAAAAATAGATAAAAATACTGATAATAAATACTGTTTTTTTTTTATCTCATTGGATTGTTGGCAATATAAAATAATATAATCAAATATAAAATTGCATCACATAATTATTTCTAAAAATTCTTATATGAAAAGATAAATATGAAATTATTCATAAAATTTTGTAAGGAATTTAATAGCATTTTAATCCACAAATTTAAACAACTAAATAGTATGAATTAAATACTTCATTAATAACTTTATATTACACAAAGGACATTTATCTTTTTTCACTTTTTCATACAGATTTTAAAATACAAAAAAGAATTCTGTAAGCAAATATATAGATCTTCAACTCATTTATAAATAAAGTCATTAATAAAAATTATTCCATACCTTGTTTTGTTCCAATTTCAATCTGTTTCGCCTCTCCATCTCTTCTTTAGAAAGTTTATGCAGGCCTTCTTTCTCAAGTTTCTTTTTCCATACAAAACCATTTAATAAATTTGTGTCACCAAAAGGATTATCTGTATTAGTATAGCCCTACAAAATAAATATATGTTTCATGAAAAAAAAAGCAAAACTTTTAGTAAAATGTAGGTAAAAAAAATAGAACAATTTTGGAATAAATTGTAAATTGATCTATTGATTATTATTAACTTAACATTAATTTTTAAGTCAAAAAAATATAAATAAGTTTAATATAATTCATTTGAATTTATAATCAGTCAGGGTAGTAATAGAAATTCATAGTAAGAGAAAGTACATAATAAAGGTTTTTTTTTTTTTTTTTTTTACTCCAACTTAAATTGGTGAAAACAAGACACAGAATGAGATTTTATCATCCTTTCATCAAATCTAACTTTGAAAAAAATGACAAATGTACTAATGTTTTATCTCCGAGATAGGCACTCAAAATATTTACTCCTCTCCCCCTCAATTCGCACACAGGGTAATTCATTCATTACATCATTGTCACCAGTGACGCAAACTATTAAGATACCAAACTATATGAAAGCTGTATCTTTTAAGATATATATATACACAAGAAAATCAACATATTTATATTTAAAAAAAATCCAGATGATACACCTAATACAAAATAACATAATCAAAAATAAATATTATCGCATATTGCTTATCAATATTAGAAAAAAAATTAATACAAGGGAATTTGGTGCAAAACTGGAAAGAGAGAAAAAATGCACATAAAATTTATTCTTCTTGCTTTTAATTAAAATGAAAAGGTAAATAAAATTTTCTTGGTATTTGTAGGCTAGTATAAAATCTTAAAAATTATTAATAGAGCATTTAATTTGATCCAATTCAAATAATTCTCAAAAAAGATTTTATAACTTTTAATATTTGGAAATTATCCTCATTTGATATGACAAGAGGAATTGTCAAGGGGGAAACAAAGAAATAATAAAAAAAATATATACTATTGTAGGATATATACACATATAAAATATTTTTGATTATTCACATTCATGAATTTTAACAAATTGATTCATTTACAATATGTATCAAAATTACTATCAATTCTAATGTTAAAAAAATTATTAAGCACAAAATAAATACAAACTATCCAATAACACCTGAATAAATGATGATAAATGACAGTAGAACTGCTTCATAGATAATTTTATGCTTAAATAAGTTAACACTTTAAAGATAATGGGTGTTTGTGCATGTCTGGATAATAAATACGAAAGAAAAAAAACAGCACAAAATACAATACTTCTAGAACTTAACAATAGAATATGTTAATAAACTATTTTATTCAAAGTAGTAGTTATATATTTCACATATATCAGCAAAATACTTGAAAGCTATATTATACTCCATATTTCAAATTAAATTACATGCATAAATAAAGATAATTAATGAAAGGAGAAGGCTTTATTACATACTGTATAAAACATGGAATGCTGAAATCACAGTTATATTACTCACCATATATTCATCATCCCAACCCATTTCTTCTTTTAACTTCCTCTGTTTTTGCTCCTAAAAGAAGATAGGAAGACAATCAAAATTTATTTTCAGAAACTATCAAATTTTAAAATTTTTTACAAAATTATAGCTTAGAAGATAGATAAAGGAAAAATTAATTAATAAGTAAACTTATAAATTCTGTTTCCAAATGTAAAAAAACAACTAAAAGTTTTATAAATTAATTAAAGATAGTTTATTTTACATTTACAATTTTTTTAAAAAATTAACACAGGAATCTCTTTTATTTTACAAAATTAAGCTATCAACTAAACACTTCACATAAATAAAACAATAACATCTTGGTAAAAGATTTCAGAGAAGTTTATTTTTCTTTATTAATTGCAATCTTGAAAAAAAACTGTGGTGTCAAATCAGCCCCAAAAATTATAAATGAATATAAATCTCCTATAACATCACTGAAGATACTATATACAATATTCAATGAATATGTCCTTTACATGGATACTAATTTGTAAAACTTTTTTATAACCAAATAAGTTATATTCTGAGACTAACAAACATGATGTTCTATGAATAAATACAAAGACCACAAGGTCAATTTCACCGCTGTTAAAAGTTGCTGATAATTTGAAATATCAACTGAAGCAGAAAAGTAAATCAGTTTCAAGAAATGTTAGTTTTATTTTTAGGTTGCGAGTCTCATATCTTGCTTCATCCAAATTAAAACAATACAATTTCACACTTAACAGAATTCTATTAGCTAAACAAACATCAAAGTCTAATTTTTAGCACTATTAGTGAAATTTTGAAATATATTTTATTTTTATGTGTATATATTATATTATATTATTATATATATATTATTGTATATTATATATTGTATATTATATTATTGTATAAATATATATTGTATATTATTATTATATATTGTATATTATATATTGTATATTATATTATTGTATATATACATATTGTATATATATATATGTATATATATTATTATATTTTATCCACTGTCTTAAAAGCAAGCTTAAATATTTGTTCCAAGAAAATTCTTTTACAATAAGTACAAAATTCATTTGAAACTTTTAAGACAAACATGAAATCAGAAGAAAAGAAGGTTAAGGAATCTTTTGTTTGCTAAAAATCACTAAAATAAAGTTTTACCCACCTTTTTCATGAAACGTCTCAAGCGTTTTTCTTCAGGTGTCTCCAAAGATTTCAACAGCTTTTTATCATGTCTGAAATTTTTAAAAATCTATATATTTGCATTGCTAACATATATGAAGCAATAAAATAATCCAGATTAAGAAGAAGAAAAAGCATTCAATTTACAAAGCTGAAAAACAAGTTATCTTTGACAAATGCATGAAAAAGGATTTTGAGATAATATACAAAGCATATAACAGACATTTTTTTTAACAAGAGGTTATAAAAAATAGAAATAAGTAAATGAGAAGTTGATAATAACCACTCAATAATAGAGGTTAGAAATAACCAACGTCGTCAGATAAGAAACACCTTACTTCTCCATAACTTAGAATTTTTAAAATCCAATTCTAGAAAAACACAATAAAGATACATTTCCCTAGGCTTAGCTATGCCTAAAGAAAGACTGAAAAAAATCTTCTACAATTGTAAATTTTGATGAAACCACAGAAAAATGGATTTTCTTCTCTTGGAATAATTAAATTACCAACAATTTCTATCAAATATCATAGGAACAGCTATTCTTGTCTTCTCACATTACCAATCAGAATATCTATCATATATGAGGGAGCAGAAAAGGATAGGAAAATAAAACCATTGATTTCATAATTTCAGTGAGGACAGATTAGTTAAATAGAGAAGTGAATGTCAGTAAAATCTTAGTTATATATTGACACAGCAGTTATATCAGCCTGCAAACAACAGTAAAAATTTTCTTAATATAGCATTTCTACCACAATGATGGGGGAAAAAGTAAACTTGGTTTAGAAACCATTATCATTCATTGACCTAAATTATTATAATTCACTAGCTATTCTTAACGACCATTTAGATTATTTAAAAGAAGTGATCATCGAATTTAACCAAGCTTTTCAACATTAAATGTAAATATTTGTGAACACAAATAGAAGATGACAGTAAAAGAATAACACATAACAGAATTAAAAAACACAAATTTTAAAATCTCCCCGTAGAAATGTAACATACGACTTCTAAAATTACGTAAGAATATGAAACCAAAAGATTTGAAATAATGTTTATTATGATATAGAATGACAAGTTCAATATCAAAACATGTTTTCAAAACATTTTGTAGAATACGCTTACTTTTTTTCATGATGGCTGTCTTTATCATGGCTATGCTTTTTGTGCGACATTTTTAAATAATTAAAGAGCACAATATTTAACCTTTTTTTAAATTATATTTTACGATAAAAAATAAATTTCACAACGCCAACAATAAACAAAATTATTTCATTTCATTTCTAGAAAAGTGACTTGCTTCATTTCATTTCAGACATGTTAATGAATTAATTTGCCCAATTATATTTAGCTTCAATATAAGTGCAGAAACGTTGAATAGTCTGGAGGCATTCAATCTCTTTCATCCCTTTCTCGATATATTATTCAATCAAAGTTTAAAAAACATCACAGGCCTTCAAAAAAATTTAGTTGAGAACTAATCGTGTAATAAAGAACAGAAGGACTGTTTGCCTTTTGTAGCGTAGGGTTTTCAACTGAATTTGATAAAACTTAGTTTGCTACTCTTATTTGTCATTTCCCTCTAACCAAGTTTATCAAATGTGATTTTCTTACTTAATGCACTGCTCTCCAGAACCTCAGTTAAGAATTATCTGATATGTGGTATTATGCATAAACTATCAATGTGTGAAAAACTATCGATATATTTTATTTAAGTGAGACACGAATAGAGATGCATAATCCACGATTTTTTGAATAACAAATAATTTTGCTATTGTTATTTTTAAATATTTGTTCCAAATATCTGTTATTTCAATCATATTATTAATTTAAAATTATTATTTAATATTAAATATAAAATTTATTAATTGTAATTAATACTTAATTTACTAATTTAAGTAACGTGTGATTGAATTATTTTATCTATTTCAGCTTACTTCTTAAATTGGATTTTTTTCAAAACTATTTATTTAATTTTTGTATTGGAGTAAACCATTTTCTGAAAAATTTGAATTAAATATAAATGTCATTTCTTTAAATTGTTTACTTTAGTTCTATATTCTACCAATAGATGGCGCCAGCAATAAATGGAATATATGCAAAGTCAAATCACATGCAATTAAGAACGATTTGTATGGAACAGTGCATCAACACATACGAATACCAATAAGACCGGTTACTCTCATGAAGTGGAGCGGCGACTTCACACTTTCCAGTGAAGTCAACGCTCCGATAAATTTCAGTGATATGCAATTCAGTGATACGAATACAATAACCGGTCCATTCACTTTTCAATCCGTTCACAGATTTCTCCTTTTCTGTTATGTTCGAGAGCTTCCATTGGACAGATCGTATCGATTGTTACTTTCCAGTGAAGTCACCGCTCCTGTAAATTTCAGTGATATCGTATCGATTGTTACTTTCTATCGTGATCCAAAACCTGTAATCGAAATATAACCAGTAAGATCGTATCAAGGATTTGAATCACACCCCTCTTTGAAAAGTATTGATCACTTGTATTTGTGACTTTTTGATATTGGTTACGTAATAACCGCTCGTAAAATATTCGTCATCCCTAGACACGATTCTATTCGTGACATAACTATGGGATGGATAAGATATAGATGTCCCTGATACCCTTCTTATGGAGCATGTTTTAGACAAATTGTTAGCTTAATTGTGATAATTTTAAAGACAAATGTGACGAGGATGTAAAAAAAAAAAATGATATCATGACCCAGACGTCGATTTCATTTACTAAATTCCTGACACCCAATGAGTGAGAATCAAATTATTCTTTCCCCTTATCTTTTTTATCCAATTTCATAACACAGATAAGAGATTTTTTTTAATATGATCACAGCATTCATTCATTCCTTTCATTGAAACTGCAATGTATAGAAATCTGTGCTGCAAACAAAACTAGAATTTTACTATAGATATAGTATTTTATATTTTATTGTAATCAAATTTGTATTTTAGAATCAATCTTTCCAACCAATTGAAAACAAAATTTGATATAGAACTATAATTGCAGTCATGAAATCACATATCAAATTTCGTATATTTAAGTCATTGCGTTTTTGAATTATTGCATTTTGAAAACGTACAAACCTACGAAATTCAATGCCTTATCAGATTTGATTCCAAATTTGATTAGTATCTACAATTTCGATATTAAATCTGTACACCAAATTACATCTATATATTTCTTTAATTTTTTTTAGTCATCTTAAAACTTATATTCGAACAGTCGGACAAATGAACTTCCTTTGAATGGACTTCCCTCAAAAATTAATAGAAATCTACAAATTTGGTGTAAAGGCGGTATAAAAAATTTTAGCCATCCGGCTCAAAACGTAAAATTAATGTTATCTTCAAGATATTGATATCTTTTCCGTTACATTATATTTCATACTTCCCTTTAATGATTCTTCCAGATAGTTTTTTTTATAAAACTGATGGATGATAAATTTCAGGAAATCAACAATTTACAGAAAAATTATTTCCATTCTTTAAAGTAAAATGTTGCTTTCATCAGTAAATGCTTGCAGTTTGGTGTGCAGTTTGAATGCGAATTCGTGAAGCTTTTCATGCTAATCGGGCAACATTTTGGAAAATCTAGCAGCCCTACTTTACAGAATTTGGCCTTCGAATCAGAATTTAAATGAATCTTTCGTTACTTGCATTTGCATATGATTAGACACATTTTCGTTACTAATATAGAAAATGGGAAAGCAAAAACAGCGCACTCTGCTGCAATCAATATAGATCTAGTCTTTCGGTATCAAAAGCCCATATGTAATATGTTATATTTCATCTGTCTTGCTTGTGTTTTCGAGTTATCATACTTACATATAAAGAGGCGGAGAAACAAATAAATAATATCCATGTTTTAAGTTCGATTAAGGTTTGGAATTTAACACAGGTTTGCAATTTTGATACAAGGACCACATAAGAGAAATTCGTCTTCATAACAAGAACACAAATAGACAAATGCATAAAGAGTTAACGAAAGTGATCTAAAATTTGATTCAGATCTATTGATCTAGTGATAAAAGTATATGCCGAATTTCATCTGTATAGTTCGTTAAGTCTTTGAGTTATTGTGGTCACATGCACATGGATGGATAGTTAAGATCATTTAGAAAGATTTCTTCCCAAAACTTTTATAAAAATATGAAAAATACGGTTTCAAATTTTTAAAAATATATTTTTATAAATATATCAGAAATTCGTAAATTGAGACCAACAGAGAGGCATAATTCTAAAAACATTTTTTTTTCGGAGTTAAAATAGTCTGAAAGTTGAGAATATTCCAAAATCTGAAAGTCGAATTTTGTTACAATTAAAGTTATTTCTTTTCATACATGTACAAGTAAATGTTTTAAAGAGTGAGAAGTTGTAAACTTTTTTTGGAAAACTTAATTTTAAAGCTTAAAATGTTGTTCACATATTTTTGATACTATGCAATGCAAGCCAAATCTATTAGTCTTCTCTTGTCCAAATTATTAATTACTAGCCGCCTTTGGCAACCAGCCGGTTCGCCAATCTTAATGTTCGTTTAAATTTTAATAATTAAATAGGTTGAACCGGAGCTTAACCCCCTTCTTCGCCAAGTTGCGATAACGCTCCAAAGCTGGCAATCTTTATTATGCACTATAATTGAACATCTGCTCCTTTGCTTTTGAACATTTCGCAAGGTCGTTGTTGGCGATTTTTAAAAATTGCTCCAAGCAGGAGGTTAAACTCCGGTCGTACCATTAAATATTTTACGCAATTCCAACTTTAATAGATTCTTCGGCAAAATATTTTAAAACTTCAAATTTTGATAGTCATATAATTCACTCATAATATTATAAGGGCCTTCAGTCATAGCCTGATATGTATCTCTCTAATTTTCTGTTACCCCTCGTAGAAATTATGCTTTAAATTAAAGTGTAAATGATTAATCTGCAATTAATATAATAATATTTTTTACTGAAACAAAGCATTTTTTTAATACTATGATTACTGATAATAGAGTCACTGAGCGTTTAGACTTTATGGGCACTAAAGAATATCTTTCTTAATTTATGTAATATCTCAAGAATTTGTCAACAAAAATTTCTCAGATTCATCATGAACAGATCGATTCATTAACAATGTTTAATTTTAAATGCACCAAACACTAAAAAAATAAAATGAATCGTTTAAAATAATCAGTCGAAAACAGGTTTAAAAAAATACTTAAAAAACGATGTACTTAAAACTATAAGCATATATAAAAAAGTATATAACTAACATAAATACAATTTAATTACAAAAGCATCCAATTAACCTAAAAATAATTTAAATCATTGAAAATAGGTTAAAAAAAAAACTACTTAAAAAACGATGTACTTAAAACTATAAGCATATACAAAAAATATATAACTAACATAAATACAATTTACTTAAAAAAGCATGCAACTAACCTAAAAATAATTTAAATCATCCGTTGGTTGCCATGTCAACAGTCAGAAAACAATGCGCATGAGTGAATTTTCTTCGCCAGTTACGTTAACGCAAGTGCGTGAATTTTTCTACGCCAGTTGGGGTAACGCTATGCAGATTATACATTTTTAATTTCCTTTATTCTGTGTTATTTTGATTCAAAAGTACTTCAGAATGAATGTGAAACATGGATTAATTAACAATGTTTAATTTTAAATGCATAAAAGGGAGAAAAAAATAACTGAAAGTTGGCGGTGGGGAAAATGGAAGATTTTTTTGGCGGGAAAGTTAGTTTTTAACTAATAATTAAAATTCTAATTAAAATTTCAAAAAAAGGGACCCCAGGTGCACATTCCCGACCTCTAAGGTATACATGTACCAAATTTGATAGCTGTATGTCAAATGACCTGGCATGTAGAGCGCTAACACACACACACACACACACATTGAGCTTTATTATAAGTACTAGCCGCCTTTGGCGACCAGCCGGTTCGCCAATCTTAGTATTCGTTAAAATTTTAATAATTAAATATTTTATGCAATTTCTACTTTAATAGCTTCTTCATCAAGATATTTTAAAACTTCAAATTTTGATTATCATATAATTCATTCATAATATTATAAAGGCCTTCAGTCATAACGTAATATGTATCTCTCTCATTTTCTGTTAGCACCCGTAGAATTTATGCTTTAAATTAAAGTGGAAAGAATTTATCTTCAATTAATATAATAATATTTTTTACTGAAACAAAGCATTTTTTTATAATCAGATTGCTGAAAATAGAGTCACTCAGCGTTTAAACTTTATGGGCACTAAAGAATATCTTTTTAAATTTATGTAATATCTCAAGAGTTGGTCAACAAAATTTTCTTAGATTCATTATGAGCAGATCGATTAATTAACAATTTTTAAATTTAAATGCATCAAACACTAAGTAAATAAAACGAATCGTTTAAAATAAACGGTTGAAAACATTTTTTAAAAAAACTACTTAAAAAACGATGTACTTAAAACTATAAGCATATACAAAAAATATATAACTAACATAAATACAATTTACTTACAAAAGCATGCAACTAACCCAAAAATAATTTAAATCATCCATTGATAACGTTGTCATGGCAACAATCAGAACAGAATGCGCATGCGTGAATTTTCTTCGCCGGTTACGTAACGCAAATACGTGATTTTTTCTACGCCAGTTGGGGTAACGCTATGCGGATTAGAAATTTTTAATGTCCTTTATTCTGTTTTATTTTAATTCAAAAGTACTTCAGAATGAATCTGAAAGATTGATTCATTAACAATGTTTAATTTTAAATGCATCAAACATTAAGAAAATAAACAGAACCGATTGAAATAATCCGCCGAAAAATTTTAACCCTAGCCTCATTACTGTTGGGAGAAAAAAAAAAACTGAAGCCTTTCTCGTTTGGCGCTGGGGATAATGGAAGATTTTTTTGGCGGAAAAGTTGGCGGTGGGGAAAATGGAAGATTTTTTTGGCGGGAAAGTTAATTTTTAATTAATAATTAAAATTCTAATTAAAAATTCGAAAAAAGAAACCCCAGGTGCACATTCCCAACCTCCAAGGTATACATGTACCAAATTTGGTAGCTGTATGTCAAACGGTCTGGCCTGTAGAGCGCCAACACACACACACACACACGCACATTGAGCTTTATTATAAGTATAGATAGATAGATATAGATTAATTAAACCAGCAAGAGACAGAGTTGTCCTCGAATTTCATGCATATTTCGACAGTGTAACATCTTTTCGGTTCTCCATCTGTATATACTGAATTAGTTGAGGTGGTAAAGCATCGAAGAACACAACTTAGATCACAAAAAGGAGAGTACCCACCCCACCCCAGACTTTTGCATTTCATATTATGAGAAGTCAGCTGGATTCTTCTCCCCGAAATTTTTTCACACACTCTAAAATAAAAGCCTTATTCCCTTTCCTCTGTATAAAACCGTGGAACTTGGATAAGGCCACGAATAACTTGCATGGTACTAGTGAATGATACTTACGAAATATAGATCTTTGGCATGAATATTGTAATTTTATTGAATCTCTCTTGAGAATATGTATTTTGGAAATCTTTTTCCAAACTAATTGGAGATAAAGTTTCAGACGTAACTATAAATGTGGTCACAAAACCACACATCGAATTTTTATTTTCTCATATACGGAGTATAGAGAAAGTATTATAATCTTTAAAGAAAAAAATTTGAACTCGAGATTTTGACGAATCTCCACGTTTTAGGCTTCCCTTGAATTCGAAAAACACATTTGTGGCATTGTATTTGTTTGTCTACTTGTGACAAAGATTACTCAAAAATTATTTTAGGTGTACAAATCAAATATAGTTTACGGTCTTTACACTAAATTTGTAAATATCTTACAAATTTAGTTTGAGCAAAATGCATTCAGAAAGAAGTCTGTTTGTCTGATTGCAATGAGTAAACATAATAAGTACAAAACGAAGAGAACTAGATAGATAAGATTTGATACACAGATTTAACATCTGTAGTGTAGACACCTATTAAAGTTCAAAACAAATTCAACAAAGGATTGATCATCTGTCGACCTGTACTTTCAGAAGCATGTAAAAGCGATAAGTCATAAACGCAATAACTTAAACACATCAAATCTGCTTTAGGATTTTGTGATTATAAGCTCAGTTTTGTATCAAATTTCAATCGATTTGAGTAATACGTCTAAAACCCAAAAACGATTTTAAGATACGTTTTACCGCATGCCAGGGAATAATCGCCAAAACACTCGCCAAGCATCACACGATCGATTAAGTAAAAATTCTAAATTCGTGCCAAAGGTTAATATTTCATGACTATTGTGCGTCATTGCCATGCAAGGCGCTCTCTTGGTTGTACCTAGGGATTGCAATACCGGACCAAAATTTCAATACCGGTATACGGTATTTTTTAGATCTTAATACCGGGATACCGGTTTTAATACCGGTATTAGAAATTTTAGAAAAAGAAAGAAAGCACAGGTGCATCTTTGTTTTACTTGCCAGTTTTATAAGAGAGTGTAAATATCACAAAAAATAATATGTAACTTATAAATTGTAACAGTATATAAAGAATCACGAAAAAGTAAAATAACAACTTATTTATTTAAATCACAAAAAAGTGTAAATTCCACTATTCAGCCTGTGGTACTATTACAAATTTTTGAAATGTGATCCTAAAAAACATAATGCATCAATTGTACTGTCATTACGCCTTAAAAGTAATTTTGTGCAAAAATTACCAGCTTCGAAATCGCTCTTTCGGCATCTACGCTAGTTGGTGATACTGTTAGCAATGCCCGATATACTTTTCCAAGTACTTACCTCTAAATCCCTCATCTTCAAACAAATCAATTTCTCGTCGGATGGTTTTGGATATAGCTGATTTCTGTATTGTATTTTGGTTCGTTGATTTTTTTTTATTTATCGCTAATTCTAATTTTTGTTCAAAACAATTCCTTTTCACTATCGACATTAATGACATCATAATCTTCGATAACTGAACCGAATTCTTCTGAATGTGGATAGGTTTGTGGGTAAAAATTTTAAAGAAAATTTACTATAAATTTAATCAGATTTGAATTTATTATTTTCTTCTTTTTCATTTTCAATTTTAAAAGCATTATAATCATGTAAATATATTAAGACATTTACTTTTTCGGTATGCCTTCTTGTGTGCGATTTTTCAGTGTAATATATAATTCTTCAGATAGTGATGTGTGCTGTTCTTTCATGACTGCAACATGAAATTTATTGTTGCATTAGCTGTTAATAAATTAAAATCTCTCCGACATAATGCCTCTATAGTCAATTTTATTGGAAGTAGAGATGATATAGTTCTGGATATTAAGTCGAATTCACTATCTGAAAAATTAATTTACAGATTTAAGTCGATTCTTGCTTTTTGGATTGAATTTCTAAATTTCAAAAATCGTTCCATCATTAGGAGTAAACTGTTCCAACGTGTTTTAGAATCTATTATTAACATATATTCTGTTTTATTTTGAATTAGTATATATTTTTGTAGGGGAACGTTTAAATATCTTAACAATTTTTCGAACTTTATAAATTATAGGAAGCAATTCTTGATGTGTAAATAATTCATCCTCATTAGCAATATCTTCTTCAACAATTACATTGTCATTATCTTCATTGTCAATATCACTCTCACTCTTCCTCTCTTCAATGTCGGAATCCGAAGTTTCTATATCCACAGTATTTGGATTCTTCTGTTCTTTATTTTTTTTGGTATAATACATCTATTACTCTTAATTGAATTCCATGAGCATAGCACAATTGATGCTGATTTGCACCAATCAACTTTCCAACTTTTTTCATAACTGTTGCTCCATTAGTAGTTATGGATACAATATCTTCTTTCAGGGATAATCCCTGTTTCGCTTATTTAGATTTAAGCAATTAATTAAGCCATTAATTAGCTAATTAATTTCACCCATTAGGGAGACATAAAAACAAAAACGTATACTATTTTGCTATGTTGGCGATCCCTGAACATATAGTGGAGACAATTTAAAAAAGTTCTAGTAAATACCGAAAAACCGGTATTTAAACTTGTGAATACCGGTATTACAAAATTGTACAAATGGATCAAAATACCGGTATTCGGTATCCCGGTATACCGGTGTTGCAATCCCTAGTTGTACCTTTCATTCGTTCAACATTTCATTTCAAACGTTGGAATTCCTCAAATTCTCTAACATCTTTATGCCATAAAGTTTTGGAAAGACCAATTCCCGCTGATTTTAAGTCATTAAATTCATGAGTTATTGCGTTTGCATGTATGAAAAAGTACAGACCAAATGATAATCAGCAATTTGACGGGTTTGGTTCAAAATTCCATAGTTTAGATGCTCAATCTATTTATTTATTTACCTGCCAGCGTCCTGGCATAGGGGTAGCGCGTCTTCCCCGTGATCTGGACGTCCTGGGTTCGAGTCCCAGTTCGGGCATGGTTGTTGTTCTATCTGTGAGATGTGTGAATGTGTCCCCTGTAAAAAGGGGCTGTGCAAGCGAGTGTGATGCGTGAATAGCTAAGACGTACTGTTCATCCTAGTTGGCGCTACTAAAACAATAGACGCTCCCTTGGCTTAAAATGGTTCTGGAGACAAGTGCCATTATAAACAACAACTTATTTACCTAGCTCTTCGAGTTTTGTAGTTATCGAGTACCCATGTACTCGAATAGTCCGACAAACACACTTTCTCTGAATGGATTTCATTCAAAATTTGATAGAAGTTTATATATGTGGCCGTAATTCCAAATGTCAGCCATCTAGTTCAAAACGTTTTTTTAGTTATCGTATTCACAGATAAACCCACAGACATAATACCAAAAACGCGTGTTTGGGCTCTGGGATATCTAAATCGAAATCGTCAAAATCTCGAGTTTGATTCATTTGACGATTATAATACTACCTCTATATTTCATATGTGAATAAGTAAAAAAAACAAACAACATGTGATTATAACCAACTTCACACCGAGCGTTTGGGTCCAAATTGTAATATAGATTTCCAATTTCTGTCTCCAGAACGAAATACCTAGTTTCATTTATTGAAGTCGTTGCGTTTTTGTGATATCTCGTTCACATATGCACGAATATATAGATGGGCATCTCTTCGAGGGGTTTGACATAAAATTTATTATACATATATAGTTCTGATAATAAAACTTTTCACCAAATTTAATCCAGTATGCATTTTTAAACTGTCGCGTTCACAGATAAAGCCACAAAATAGGTTTTTCAGACCTTATTATGTTTAAAAAGCGGAAATTCATCTATAAGATTACAGTATTCTTTCCATATTTTGCATACAAGAAAGTCAAAATTCAGCACTGAAAATTTTTTTAGATGTTTAAAATCATTCATTTCATTACGTTATGGTTAATTAATTAATACATTTCATCCAGATTAACTAATTAAAATTAATTATTCATTATTCATTTATAATATAATTATAAAGGGTGTCCCAGAATTAACACAAAATTATTTGCCACCATTCGTGCAGTAAAGTGGTGGTAACCCTATTAAAAAAAACATTTGACAGTTGATAGTTTAGGGTTAGTAAAAATGAAGTATTACGCGATAGAGCAACATGTTTTCCTTGTTGAACAATATTTCAAAAATAATGGAAGTATGGCTGCCACAGTTCGAAAACTTGAGAACTGGCTCCCTAGGTCGTATGATTTAAAAACACAGGATTTCTTTTTTGGGGGTTATTTGAAGTCAAAGGTCTATGTCAACAAGCTCACAAGCATGTGTGGATTGAAGGAGGAAATTCAACACTGAATCAACGAAATTCAGCCACATTTATACAAAATGGTTATGAGAAATTTCGATAAAAGAGTACCTATGTGCCAACAAAAGAGTGGAGACCATTTGCCCTTCATATTATTCCATACATAATCCTATCCTGTGTACTTTAAGATTCGACAAAAATATAACAACTTAAAAGGGGGAAAAAACTATGTTTTTTATTTAAGTCAAATCTTGCGTTTGCACGTTTTTCTATCGTGTAACGTTCCATTTTTACTAACCCAAAACTATCAGCTGTCAAATGGTTTTTTTAATAGGTTGTTAACACTTCCCTATATGAATGGTGGCAAATTCAAATCTTGCGATAATTTTGGAATATTCTTTATTACCATTTAGGAACATATAAATATCAGGATGAGATTAACTAATTAATTTTTCTAGATAAAATTATCGAACGAAGAGTTCTCTGATGATACCAAATGGCCAGGAAAATTTAATAAATATACATATAAATAGAATTTTAAAAATAAAGCTAATTAGATGAAATTATTAGCAAAAATTTCAATACATACAATATAGGACAGACGACAAATGAAGTAAAAATCGGTCTAGGTCCTCGGATTGACATACTAGAGGAAACTGAAAATCAGTTTTTTTTAATTTCGTGACATGAAGTTGAAGATCGCTTCCTTCATTCTTTGCCTCCAATTTCGAAGACAAAGAGTGTCTTCCTCCAAATCATTCGTTTTCCTCAACAAAACAATGAAGCACATTTTTAGCAATCAGTGATCACGGAACAATTCTCTATGTGCAATCATTTTGAAGAATTCCATAGAATTTGTCACTAAATTCTATTTTTTATGAGAAGATACTAGATTTGTATCGAATTATCATTATATTTTGTTATATAATAAATATAACGTAAATTTCACTTGAAGAATTTTAAAAAAAAATTTAATTTTTACATGTTTTTATTTAAATTGATGCGTTTTTCCATGCTATAAAAATGTAAAGAGGATTATAATAAAAAAGGAATTTTCAATGGATTTTTTCATTCCCTTCTTTCTTTATGCAGTATTTAAAAATTCATGTAATTCTTTTTTCCCGATGCCATTTTATTATTTTCATATTTTCAGAAATTAATCATAAAGTTAATCTATTAATTTTAATTAAAATTTTATTCCATCTTGTAGAAAATTTGAAAAAAGTCTTTTAAGATTCCATAATATTTATATTAACAAATTATGGGAACGCAAATAAAACTAAAATGTAATTATTTAAAAAAAAAAAACCTTCCTCATAAATTAACTCGAATTATTCCGATTATGTCTTCATTTTTTAGGATATCGAACTAACGCCATTATGAAAATTAAATAGTATCTTTACCTTTAATTATGAAAAGATGAATATGTGTTTGTGTATGTGTATGTATGCCTGTTGGCGCTTTACAGATATACATATTTGAGCTACACAGGTACATATGTATGCACTATAGGCATACAAAAGTTACCAAATTTAGCGCATATGTACATTGGAAGATAAGAACGTTCATTTTGGTGTAATTTTTTTAAAATATTAATTAGAAATTTAATTAAAAATTAAACAAAATTTAGGCGTTTCCTTGCATTAGCTTCTGAAAATATTATAGTACAAAAACTATTTTTATATCAACTTAAAATTAAAAAAAAAAATTCTTTTGAATCATTTCAATTTTTTTTTCTATATTTAATAATTTTTTAAAAAAAACTTATTTTAAACATATTTCCTAAGAGAAATCGCAAAAATTCTGTACGAATATTAAACGCTATCCCGAGCTATAATACAAAAACATAAAAATTCTGTTAGAACACCAAAATTATTGATACTATCAAAGTTGCAGATATATTTTCGATTTCTGTTTTACGATTCAAATTATTATTCCGTTCTTGCACAAATTATTATTGGCAAAGCAGATTCCAGCGAAGTAAGCGATGTATATTTTATTCTTGGAAGAAACTATAAAAGATTTAAACTTATAATACTATTAACATAAAGAAAAACACAAAGTTTTATTTAAAATACTATTAACAAGAAGAATGATACAAAGTTTTTACATTGTTTTAGGTAAGAAATTAGGTTACATTGTTCAAAGGCAGAAATAGCAAAGTGTATCTACTTTTCACGAATTTTCTGGAAGTTATAAATTGAGGGAAATGCATATAAACGGAACGGCATAAGGCTTCTAAAAGAATATGAATTTTATATCTATCAAAATTAAAAACTTAAAAATATTTGGTTGAAGAAATCATTAAGATCAAATTATGTAAAATATTAATTAAAAATATAAGCGACCATGAATCTCGACGAACCAACTGGTCTTTTATTTATAAAATAAAAGAAAAATGATTTTTCAAATTAATTATACATTAAAGTTGACATATAAAGACTAAAAGAAAAGAAAATTATAACAATAAATAAGTTTTTTAAAAATATTTTATTACTATACTGAAAAATAAGAAAACATTATCAACAATTTGGATAGAAAATAGAATCATGAAAGGAGGAGATAATGGAAACAATTCTGTAAAGAATTAAGCCACAGGGCAGAAAATAAATCTATACTGTAAATGTGATAAAATTTAACTTTACTAGTATTTTATCATACGCTTTAATGATTTTGTTTGGGCATTCTGATTAACATATACATTCTATTTGTTTTTAGTGCAATCGAAACTACTGACCTTGATTTAATAATTTTTTTTATTAAAACTAATATTAGAAAAATAAATAAAAGCGTTCATGGAGGGAAAAGGATCAGAGTTTTAAATACTGGTCCGAAATTGGAAATACATTTCTGAAGTATTGTATTAAAAAAAAAAGATCAAATTGAATCTTATAAGTAAAAGTAATACGAATATAAAAAAAACAAATAATTTTCTATTATACAGGTGTATTCATGTATGTACTAATTATTTACTCGTAGAATAACAGCTGGAAGTACAGTTGATTGGTAATTTGCGAAATGCACTGTATGTAAAAACTTTGTAAAAATACAATACATAAAAATTTGGCCAATGCATACAAACATATATCGAAAGAAACAGCATACCAGAATGAAAATAGTATAAAACATGAAAGTCATATCGAATATTATACAACAAGCCGCTTTTGATGACCAGCTAGTTCGCTGGAAATATCGATTGTGTTTAAATTTACTATGCATAATTCGATAATTATGATTTTCTGCACAAAGTATTTTTAAACTTTACATTGGGAAAGACGTTAAAGCAGTTTAATGGCCTTGCACCTTCTCTGCTTATTCCGCAAATGAACATTCCTAATAGAGTTTAGTCCCACGATGTCATAGGATCATTAAAATGTATCTGTGTAATCTATTTCAAATTGCTCGTCGTCTTTTGCGATGATGCCATTTTGCTTTCTAATTTCAGATATGTGTAGTGAAAGGAAAAAACAGAATGTTTCTTTTTTCCATTTTCAAGAATTGAAAAAAAAAATCACGCAAATAAAAATTGAATATTTGATGAAACAAGTGACTTGAATTTTATTGAAAGAATAAAGTCCATAGTTTAAAATTATGCAAAAAAATATATAAAAGGAATTGTCAAAATTCAGTAAAGGTTAACACGATAAATAAGTTGATAATACATTTAAAAAAAAGACAAATTTTACCTTTGCATTATAGCAAATTATATAAAGAGAAAATGTTGTGATAGTCAAAATAGTCGAACTGGAGATTTTGGGGAATTTTCAGTTTCAGACTTCCTTGAGTTCGATAAAAAATATTTTTGAAATTATATTTATACATGAACATGATAATAAAAAAAACGCATTATGCTAGACGGATGTAATTTAGCGTTACAGTTATTTCTGTTACATTTTGAACGAAACTCGTTCATAGGATGATTGTCTCTCTAACTGCCCGAGTATAAATGAACAACATTCTTAGAAAATGTAAAAAAAAGTGGATTGATGAAATTCTATACACAAATTCAGCGACTTAAATGTAGATCCGCATCAATTTTTGAGTCAATTCGGACTAGTCTGTCCGTCTGTCTGTTCATTTCGCATGTATGTTAATGTTATAACTCAAAATAGCAATGAATTAAATAAGCAAAATTTGGTATGAGATCTTGTTAGTACAGTTGTTATTATATTTTAAACTACTCGCTTTTGGCGACCAGCTCCACTGGCTAACTTTAATTTCAATTTACTTGCTTAGATATAATTTCATCTCCATGATTTTGCACACATCTGTCACACATTATAATACTTAGTATTAAACTGTAATACATCATTATAATGCGACAATCTAGTAAGCAGGTAGATGAAGTTGTATCATCGTACTCTGAATAATGCAGCTTTCATATCATTGATTTAAAAATTTTATGTAACTAATTTTTTTAAAAAAATGCTTCTACAAGATATCGTTTAATTTTGATTTATAAAATCGTGTACTTTATATCGCTTAATTTATGACGTGTGAATCCTTTATCTGTTAAAAAATCTTTATCTGTTCTAAATACTTTAATAAACTGAATGGCTCTTGTACGCTGCGCGTTCAACATATGACATCGCAAACAATATAGTCTATTATCCAGAAAAATTTACTATTCGGCATTGCAAGAGGTTCCATTATAGTTAAGAAGAGAGTTTCTACTGTAGTTGGATTGAACTTTTAAACAATAATTTAAGCATATCACTGAAAAAGCTATGATGTCAAATGCGAAATATACCAAAACAAAGTATTGTAATTATCAAAAAAAAAAAAAAAAAAAAAATCAAACTCGAGACTTTTATGAATCTCCCCCTTTCAGACCTCCCTCCCTCCTTCAGACATATTTTTGGAATTATGTCGGTCGGTCTGCAAACGCGATAACGAAAAACGCTTTGAGTTCCAAATGTTAAATTTGTGATGTGGTCTTTACAGCAAATTTATAAATTTCTTTCAAATTTCAATTCTTAGTTCAATCTGGTTGCCATTGTATAGAATGCATCGTTTCTTGTTGGATAATTATCCTTATAAAAGTCTATAAAAGCAAAAGCCATCACATTAATTTTTAGAATATTATAACAAACCTACAACTAGTCTGAAATTTCTAAACAATAAAAGGAATCTTTATACTCATAAATGTATAATAATGCATTTCATTATTTTCAGAATGCAAAGGATTAAATAGAATCCATACAAAGAAAGTTTGGATGTCCGAATATAGGTAAAAAATAAAACTATAAAATGCTAAGAGTTTATTAATTAGAGATATAAAATTTAGAGCAAAATTTTGAATCTATTAATTTTATTTATAAATATTATATCTAAAGTATAAATTTATATCAAATTTAGAATTAATCCATCGAATTGTTGAACGTCTATCCGTTCTTTCGCATGTATGAAAACAAGATAGCTAAAATTACAGAGAGTTATATAAATGAGATCTGATATGTGATCTCGGTATATATTAAAATTCTAGTTTTTGTTAAATTTTAAATCGGACAACAAAATTTATCCGACATGCATTTTACGTTTTCTTTATAATACTACTAGCCGCCTTTGGCGACCAGCCGGTTCGCCAATCTTAATGCTCGTTAAAATTTTAATAGTTAAATATTTTATGTAATTCCTACTTTAATAGCTTCTTCATTAAAATATTTCAAAATTTCAAATTTCAATTCACTCATAATATTATAAAGATCTTCAGTCATAACGTAATCTGCATCTCTCTAATTTTCTGTTAGCTCCCGTAGAATTTATGCTTTACATTAAATTAAAGTGTAAATGATTAATCTGCAATTAATATAATATTTTTTACTGAAACAAAGCATTTTTTTTAATAATATGATAACTGATAATAGAGTCACTGAGCATTTAAACTTTATGGGCAATAAAGAATATCTTTCTTAATTTATGTATTATCTCAAGAATTTGTCAACAAAATTTTCTCAGATTCATCATGAACAGATCAATTCATTAACAATGTTTAATTTTAAATGCATCAAACACTAAGAAAATAAAATGAATCGTTTAAAATAATCGGTCGAAAACAGGTTTAAAAAAACTACTTAAAAAACGATGTACTTAAAACTATAAGCATATACAAAAAATATATATAACTAACATAAATACAATTTAATTACAAAAGCATACAACTAACCTAAAAATAATTTAAATCATTGAAAACAGGTTAAAAAAAACTACTTAAAAAACGATGTACTTAAAACTATAAGCATATACAAAAAATATATAACTAACAAAAATACAATTTACTTACAAAAGCATGCAACTAACCTAAAAATAATTTAAATCGTCCGTTCATAATAGTTGTCATGGCAACAATCGGAACAGAATGCGCATGCGTGAATTTTCTTTGCCAATTACGGTAACGCAAATGAGTGAATTTTTCTACGCCAGTTGGGGTAACGCTATGCAGATTAGACATTTTTAATTTCCTTTATTCTGTGTTATTTTAATTCAAAAGTACTTCAGAATGAATCTGAAACATGGATTAATTAACAATGTTTAATTTTAAATGCATAAAACATTAAGAAAATAAACAGAATCGTTTGAAATAATCCGCCGAAAAACGTTAACCCTAGCCTCATTTCTGTTGGGAGAAAAAAAAATGAAGCCTTACTCGTTTGGCGGTGGGGAAAATGGAAGATTTTTTTTTTGGCGAAAAAGTTGGCGGTGGGGAAAATGGAAATTTTTTTTGGCGGGAAAGTTAGTTTTTAATTAATAATTAAAATTCTAATTAAAATTTCAAAAAAAGGGACCCCAGGTGCACATTCCCGACCTCTAAGGTATACATGTACCAAATTTGATAGCTGTATGTCAAATGACCTTGCCTGTAGAGCGCCAACACACACACACACACACACACACATTGAGTTTTATTATAAGTATAGATAAAGCGAACAACTCTCATGACAGGAAATCTGAAAAAAAAAAAAAAAAAAAAAAAATCTGAGCATTCGTGGCATTTATGTTCTTGCTTAAAGTTCGCAATTTTTATACTGCTGATAGGCGATAAAATCTTTAATATATGTGCAACGTTTCTATGAAATGACGTCACTTTCAGATGATGTTACTAATTTATCGTTTGGTTTCTTACTTTTAATTCATTAATCTCGCTCCACAAAGAATCGTGAGACTATCGTTTGGTGTTTCCGAACTGTTTTTCCAGTTCCGTTATCGCAACTCTTGTAACAGGCAACTTGTGTTTATTTTTTAACGAATTTTTGTATACTTTATAACCACATTTTTACGAGTTAACACTATTATATTTCTCAAAAAATCTATAAATATTTGTAAATATTTTAATTTAAAAAAACTTTTTGCGATTGGATTTAACCACACATACAGGAACCTCTAGAATGTGATCTTGTGATCGAATTACTATTTATTTATTGCTTCTTTTTTACTTTCTTCCTTTCAATTTTTTTTCAAAACTTTCAGCTTAAATTAACAATTTTAATATTAAATGTTTCTTTTTTAACGCAAAAATAAATGTTTATTCTCCTTATGAACTACTAATCATTTTTTAGAAATAAAAATAATTATAAATGCAAGTTTAATGCTTATAGATAATTTAAAAAACTCTTGTCATCTTAAAAGCGCTAAAAGCTTTAAATTTTTAAATTTTAATAATGATAAGTTATTTGCTCTAACTCAGCAGAACCGTATTTTTATTAGTAGCTGATAAATTTTTTTAAATATAGTATAAGTAAACTTTGTCGATAATAATAATGAAAAAGAAATTGAAGAAAGCAGGTGTAAAGTCATTGATTATACAGGCAGATGTTTCAAAATTTTAATAGGATGATATGGTATACTTTCATAATCTGTCCAAATTTCAGACGGAAGACAAATATTTTCGATTTCAAACGAAGTTTGTTCTCTTATAAATATCTAATAAAAACCTTACTCTTGAGAACAAGCATGATTTATCAGTTTTGCAAGATATCAAAATGTATTTTGTATTTTTACGATAATTACCCATCTTATTCTTGTATGTAATTGAAAATTAATGAATGTAAAATTTCTAGAAATAATGAGTAATATTTTTTTGATGCTAGTAATTTTAATTAAAAATTATCATAATTTAAGTTTATAATTATTTTTTGTTTAAAAATTAAATTTTAATTCAAGTATTAGATAAATTAACATTTAATTTTGCATAAAAAAAAGGAGTAGCACATTAATTAAAATTTGACGCAATTTATTAATTTAATTTATGTAAATTTGAATTGAAAAAATTCAATTTTGGGCTCATATTTATTATTAGAATATTAAATGACAGTTAAATTTTGAAACAAATCTATCATGAGTAGGAGAATCATTTTTTGTTTTGTTTATTCTCGTACGCGTAAACGCCATTACACAAAAGTATAAAATTATTCAAATAAATAAAATTTGGAATGCTATTTTAATGACGAGATTGTAGCTTTGTGTCAAATTTTCGTTCTGATCGATGCAGAAGAAAGACCCAAAATGCAAGCTCAGTTTTTTTTTTTTTCCTTTTCCCTCCCTCTTCTTCTTTTTTCCTTTGTTTTAAGGACACACACTCGAAGAAACATTCACTCTTGCGGAATACTGTGACCTTCGAGGGTTTGCCGCCTCCTTCCCTATATTACCCTTATTATGCTTTCATGGAATACAAAAGAGGATAGAAGGAGAACAACAAAAAAGATGCTGAATCGTCTAAGTTTTCGAGAAGATGAAAAGAGTAAACTTCCCCTGGTTCCCATAAAAAAATTGAAAAGAAAACTTATAGTGATGTATATTTGCAATGCTTTCATTTTTCGTTTTTCAAATAATTTTCTGAAGGTGAATTGCTTATTTAATAATACAAGTTCAGAGCATCAAATTCATTATTGATCTAAAGTAGAATATTTCTTAATAAAAAAACCCTAATTAAATAAAAATTTCTTATTTTATAATATGAATTAAATAATTTCTTATATTAATAGTAAAGAACAATATAAAATATTCGGTGCTTAAAAGAAGGAAATTGCTCATCGTAAGAGAAATCAATTTATTTAGGCGTTTCTAAATTTTTAATAGAGAATTATTTGATGACAGAATTTACAAATTTTCTCTTTTTATTAACAGCAGGAAAATAATCAAAATTACATCGTAAAGCTTTTTTTTTTCATCGTCTGCAATCATATTATTATTTTGGTAAAGAAATCAATGTTGCCTGCGTAAGCAAGCAAACCGGTTGCAGTTTTCTTCCTCAACTTTCTCACACAATATGACGTTTATAGGATTTCGTGTGTGTGAATTTTTATGCCATTACAAAGTTTTAGAATAAATTTAAGATAGATTTCAGTTAATGTTTCGTTAAACAAGGGATTTT